>NC_089853.1:49516096-50772346 GCF_036373705.1 Amia ocellicauda | reverse complement strand
ACTGATAGACCTCATCCTTTATATCCTTTATTAGTAGACCGCCTTCTATGCTGAAATATATTTGTAAATAGCTTTCAGGATTATTTTCGTTGGGTTGTAAAGGAAATGCTCCGAGTATACTTGCTATTATAACAAACTTCCTTATTTACAGGATTGCACATTAGAGTGCGAAGGAGCACTGGCGTCCGTTAGGCCTACAGAACTGGAAAAATGCGAGAAAGCTCTTCAGATTTTCCCTGTTGGTGTGACTGAAATAGGCAAGAACAAAGTGAAAAGAGAGGCAAGGGAAGACCAGCAAGGCTTGTCCATCAGCAACTTAGTTAAGCGTTATGGGGGATTCATAAAGAAAGTGGACAAAAACAAAATTTTCAGCAGTTCTCCAATTCGAGAAAATGCAAACCTTAAAGGCCTCCTCGCCAAAAAGTATGTGAATTTGCTCAGAAAGTTCGGTGAACGAGACATCCCAGAAACACTGCAAGACACCCAACTGGGAGACGAGACGTCTAAAAACGAGGAGGTGGTCTATAATGATGACAATACCGCTATTAATGAAGTAAAACGATACGGAGGGTTCTTGCGGAAATTTGGCCCTAAAAGAAGCTATGACTCTGTGGAACAAAGTAGCCAAGAAGAGTTGCAAAAGAGATATGGAGGTTTCATGCGAAGAATCCGGCCAAAGCTCAAGTGGGATAATCAGAAGAGATATGGCGGGTTTCTAAGACGCCATTTCAAGATATCAGTTAGGTCAGAAAAAGAACCTAGCTCGTATCCTGATGATGGGGTTGACCTATAGATTGTTGGAGTCGTTACTGTAAATGACTTAAAGAACTTCTGTTGCAGATGCACTGAAATTTTCACTATAACCGGTAAACTTGTACTTTGTTTTCCTTCTTCTGCTAATCAGAACAGGTGCCATATTGTTGCTATATGGTACAACTAGAACCCTACTAGAACTATAACCTTGTGTCAGTTTTATTATGTGTTCTAAATATCGACAAACCAGAGACACTTCCATTGTATAATGGCAAATGTATCACCTATGTTTGCGAAATATTATTTATGTCATTCTATTATATGCTGCTTGTTTAATAAAATACATAAATAAATAAATGCAAGTTATTTGTGTCCAAGTTGCAAAGACAATATGTGTTCTGTGTGTTGCTTGACCTTGCATTTATTATTAGATTATTAAGGAAGTTTAAAAATGTTTTATAGAAAACTATAATAAATATTATACTGTGACAATTACACTTCATTAACATATTTAATTGAACAAGCACAAGGGTGATATGCTCTCATATGCAGTGTTGATCATATGTTTGTTCATGTGGGCAAATACACGTGGATTTAATGTGATTTTGTAATAACAGTGTTGTACACAATTTCTTATAGCTGATATGCGGACATGTTGTGCATAGGTTACGTTCATGGTGGTTCATACCGAGCATATATGAATGGTTTAAATGTCCCTTTGTTTGAATGTCATAGTTGTTTTAGGAGAGTTGAAAATGTGCTTGATTTTCATTGCTTGGGGGACCCTCCTTTCGTGTTGCTTCATCGTGATGTTCCGTTGAAAGCTGCAAATTGATTACGCATCGTATGATTTACACGACTTAAAACCACTTACTAAATAAATAAATAAATAAATAAACATACACATTTGGAGTTGTTGTCCTCACGTTTGTGTTAAAACACGATTCCTTAGAATCAAACTACTCCACGACGAATATGTAGGAGACGTCCAAGAGGTCCCCTAAACTATTTAGGGGTTGGAAGATGGCAGCAATGAGGACGTCAGCGCAGCTTCCATGAAATGAAAGGTGTTACAGCTCTATGACTATGAAGAGTCATTACGACAAAATAGATTGGACAGAAAATGAATATTCTTGGTTACTGAATAATTCAGAAATGCAGTTACTTAAGCCACTGTCAGAAATGCAGCATTCTCAGCAGAGATAAAGGTGGTGACAATGTTGCGGTGTCTGGCCACAGGGTACAGTGGCGTTTCCAGACAATGTGAAACAGGTTAGCCAGAGTGATCCAGCAGATATTATAGTGGTAGCACAGCGTTTGTTTGTTTGTTTTGAAGTGCAGCCCGGGGGTGCTTGATGACTAAGTTCCAGCTGAGCGAATCTACACTCAAGCTTAATCAGCCGATTGACAGATAAGCGAGTCCGTCCCTTACAGGTCATCATCAATTTTCAACTTCAGGATGAACCTAGAATGAAAACTTTTTTTGGCTGAAATTACTTTATTTTCATGTGTTAGAAGAAAGACAGTACCCTGCACATATTGTGTAGAAAATAACACAAAATGTGTCATAGTACTATTAACACATTATTTGTGTAGAATTAAACCTGAAAAATTGATTTTAAAAATGCTATCAATCTTTTTAAAACTAGTTCCATGCAAGTTGTGGTTAGATAGCACTTTTATACACACCCACAGTTTTTCCAATATGTTTTATACAGGTCTCCAGTTGAATTAAAGTTGAAAGTAAAAAAAACAAGAACAAACAAAAAAAAAAAAATCTAATAATGTCAATGGTCACTGATAAAATATTTTAATTGTAGTTACTATTTTGATAATACATTTGATTAATGTACACATAATACAGTTTTGTTATCCTGCACTGAAATATTTTGCTAGTAATGAGTTAAACTAGCCATGGGTGTATTTTGAGTGACACGGTAAAAAATGTGCCAAATTCCCCTTAATAAATAAAACATATATATATATATATATATATATATATATATATATATATATATATATATATATATATATATATATATATATATATTTATTATTATTTATTTATTAAGGGGAATTTTGCACATTTTTTACCGTGTCACTCAAAATACACCCATGAAAAAAGTACCATCTGGAGAAATACATTTGTTCGAGAGGATATTGTGTTTGTTATCTGGGGGTCTGTTTGATTGTTTTGACTGTTACGACATCTATTCAACCTGAAAGCTACGTATATTTCGACGTTGGTGAATCATTGCCAAAACCACGTAGAATAGTAGTTGTATTCCTGTTGATCCACGTCACAACTAGATTTCAACCACGAAACAACATTGAAATGATGTCGAGTGCTTGCTGGGACATTCACCACCACAGTCACCGACATCAGATACACAACAGCAGGATAACATATACATTTTTTTAATTTCATTAATATGCAGTGGGGCGCTGTTGTAATCCCAAGATACTTTGAGAGAGATTCCTTAACTGAGAGAAATCAACCTGATAATTAGCTCCTACACCTCAAAATAATAATAATGCATGCAATAATACTTTTCTTGTATTTCATTATTATTAATCATAATAACGTTTCCTTTGATCATATGCAGACACTAATATGTTATAGTCATTTACTTTCTGTTTGTTAATAGTGTATTATATTGCCATAAAGTGTGATTACTCTCCCAATCAATAACATTGTTGAGCGGTTGTTGCACCGTCATTCAGCAACCGGAGTATTAACATATTTGTTTATTTAAATTTAGCAGCTAATTTTAAATCCCATTCTGTCTCAAAATGTCCCGGTATTGCAGGGTCAAGTGGCAGCCTGAAGAGGCCCCAAATACCTTACCCGTACATGAGGTTACCAAAGAGCACATAATGAGACCAGCTTCTACCTGTTTGTACCAGATGCATCTCTGTGCAGACACACAATACAAATTTAGTACAGAACGTACGTTCTAGTAAAACCACAAGAAGATGGGAAGTGGGCACACAACCCCCCTTTGCCTATCTAGACATGCATTAGATACTTGTGGAATATAAATAACGAAATGGCTACATATGTCTCCATATTTGGGCATAAAATAGAAAACATTGTGTTTAAGCTTAATCAGGAAGATAGTGAGGATATCATAAGATAGGGAGTTGTCACCCCTTTATTGGTTCAAACTCACCCAAAATATCGCAGTATGTATATAACATCATGTAAGCTCTATGATTTTAGGGAAGTAAGGACAGAGACCTGCATGTCTGTGTGTATTACTTTTCTCTAAGTGGCTTGAATAAAGACGTGGAGTCCGAGGCAGGTGGACGGAGCCCGCACGGGCCCTCCATATCAATATCCTGGAGTTACAAGCAGTACTCCTTGGACTGTCTCATTTCCTGCCAGTCCTGCGGGACAGACATGTGCTAGTCCGGACGGACAACACAGCGGTAGTTGCCTATATAAACAGGCAAGAAGGTCTCCGGTCGCGTAGACTGTACTGTCTAGCACGCCGCCTGCTTCTGTGGGCGCAACCACGGTTCCGCTCCATCAGAGCAGTTCACCTCCCAGGCCTGTCCAACACGGTGGCGGACTTCCTCTCTCAGGGAGGCCCCCCAGTCTCGGAATGGCGCCTCCACCCGCTTGTAGTACAACAACTGTGGAGCCAGTTCGGCAGGGCGGACGTGGATCTCTTTGCCTCAGCAGAGTCCACGCACTGCCCACTATGGTTCTCCATCCAAGACCACTCAGGAACCCTATGGATCGACGAGCTAGCCCACACGTGTCCGCGCTGTCTCCTTTACGCGTTCCCACCATTCCCCCTTCTCCCGGTGGTCCTGGAGAAGGTCAGGAGAGAACGAGCAACAGTTCTGCTGATAGCCCCACGGTGGCCTCGCAGATTCTGGTTCGCGGACCTGATCGCCCTCCTCCATGGAGAGCCTTGGCAGCTCCCAGTGAGAGCAGACTTGTTGTCCCAGGTGCAGGACACGCTTTGGCACCCCAATCCAGGCCTCCTCCAGCTCTGGGCATGGCCCCTGAGCGGGAGCGATTGATTGCCTGGGATCTGTCGGATGCGGCAGTTGCCACTATTCAGTTGGCAAGAGATCCCTCTACGAGGTCGCAGTATTTCTACCGCTGGCAGACGTTTAGCACCTGGTGCCAAGATGGCGGTCAAGACCCAATTAATTGCCCCATCGGGGTCATATTGCAATTTCTACAAGAGCTGTTGGACCAGGGCAAGTCCCCATCCACGCTCAAAGTGTATCTGGCGGCCATCTACACATGTCATGATCGGATTGATGGCGAGCCTCCTGGGTCTCATTTTCTGGCTGTGCAGTTTCTAAAGGGAGCTCGAAGGCTACGGCCTCCTTGAACCCTTTCACTGCCCACATGGTCCCTTGATGTAGTGCTGGACGCACTTTCCCAGGCCCCATTTGAACCACTGAACTCAGCTGAGCTGAAGTTGGTGTCACTTAAGACTGCGTTTTTGCTAGCAATCACCTCTGTAAAACGTGTGAGCAAGTTACACGCCCTGTCCGTACACCCATCATGTGTCCGTATTGCGGGAGATGGCTCCAGGGTCACGCTACGGCCTAACCCTGCGTTCCTCCCGAAAGTGCTGTCTCCAATTCATGTCAACAGGCCTATTGAGTTGATGGATTTTCATCCTCTTCTCTTTGCTTCAGAGCAAGAGTCGGCTTCACCTGCTCTGCCCTGTGCGGGCCCTCAGGTGCTATTTGTAATGCACTAAGGACATTCGGCGCTCGGACCAACTGTTTGTGTCTTATGGAGCACGGAGACAGGGCCAGGCGCTTTCAAAGCAGCGCCTCTCGCATTGGATTGTGGACACCATTACCATGACCTACGAGTCTACCGGGACCCCGGTGCCTGATCACCTGATGGCCCACTCGACTCGAGGCGTTGCCACATCATGGGCCCTTTTTCATGGTGCCCCCTTGGCAGACATTTGTGCGGCTGCAGCTTGGGCCTCGCTGCTTACATTTGCCAGGTTCTACAGGTTGGATGTGATAGGACCGGTCCCTTCCATTGGGAACCCGGTGTTGGCTGCAGTCGAGCCCCAGTAGCCTGCAGGCTCTGGCTCCTGCCTTTCCTCTCCCTGTCTGCCCCTGTAAGTGCATCCTGAGGGAGCTGGTGAACCGTGTCTTTCCCTTCCACCGGACTATGCCTTCCAGTCGAGCACCCACGCGAGCTGCTCCTGGATGTACAGACAGCCCTGTCGATGTGTTCCCGGGGCTTGTCGTGTGGCCTACAGGCATGTTGCCTTACGAGGCCGCCCTGTATATAGTTCGTTCATTGTAAATTGTGTTGCGGTGGTGCATGCATTTGGCCTCTGTGTATTGGTCAGCAGGTCTGTGGCCCGCTCTGGCTGTATTACGCCATAGAGCCGGGGACCGCTGCTGTTGTCCTCCAGCAGAGGGCACTTGATATCTCCAGTGCCCCGCTGTTTACATAATTCATTTATTCACATGGTAAGAGCTGTAGTTGCCCTGCGTTAGCTGTGCTATTCGACAGGTGTCCAGGTGTCCTGTGCTGTGCTCCTGTGTTCCACATGTGGCGCATGAGCCAGCTCCTGCACCCCGTGATGTATATATGTGTATATATGTATTATGTGTTAAACAGCAGGACTGTGGCTCCATTCTAAAATTGTAGAATGAAGTTCACTGCCGCTGTTCCCAGCTGACGGCGCTTGAGTTTCGCTGCCTCGCTGTGGTGTATATAGTTCGTTTGTACGAAATCTAAATTGTCAGCACAATGGAGCTCTTCCAATCTGTACTGTTTAGTCGAGTTGGATGCTCTTGTGCTGCGCGCTGAGAGCATGAAGGCCTTGCTGTCACGCGATATGTATGTATTGTATATTATTCAGCTTGGCTACTCTGTTGACTAGCCAGCTATGTATTATATTGTATTTTTCTCATTGGGTCTGTGGCCCCTCTCCTATTGGATCAGGGGTCCACTGCCATGATATTGCACGGAGGCCGCACAAATGCTTGATTGCCCGCGCCAGACATTGTGCAAGTAGATTACGGCCTCGCTCCTAGCTGCACTAGTAGAGCAGCCGGCCTTGCTCTTGTACGCGGAGGGCATAAGAGTTAACCTCTGTAGCCCCGCTTTGTATATGCTGATTGCAGACATTTCCCGGTAGAGCGTGATTACGGTCCTCGCTCCTGGACGGCTCAGGTGTGGCCCTATGGGGCCCCTGAGGTTACTGTCTGGAGCTGTGTTGCCGAGGTCCCCTAGCGGTGCACCTCGGGGCAGGCTCCCTTATCAGCTCGCTGCCTCCTCCCTTGTGACGGTTTTGTTATACAGTAACCCCTCCCCCTTGGGCAGTGCTTCCGACTTGAAAGATAACGATAGGTTGCATATGCAACCCCGGTTATCTGAAAAAGGAAGCACTGCCCAAGGGTTGCAAGGTGCAAAAGAGGACGAACCTGCGCTGACATCACGTTTTATAGAACAGGAAGTGGGAAGGGACCTGTTCTGAGTGACGAGCGCAGGGGCCAATGGCAGCTTTGATAGAGTGATGTTTCGATCGGGTTCCCCCGGAAGTGCGCAGAAACCCCTCCCCCTTGGGCAGTGCTTCCTTTTTCAGATAACCGGGGTTGCATATGCAACCTATCGTTAGTGCGGTGGGGTGCTGAGGTAGAAACTAAAGCAAACAAAACAGCAGAAACTAACAGAAGAATCCTCATAGCTGCAGTCATTGCGGTCACCCTGACTGGGTAGTGTTATAAATGTGGATTATCGGGTCACACTTCCCGGAACTGTAAAACCCCGAAAACAATGAGTAAGCACCCCACCGATATGTACCATCTGTGGGAAGCTAGGTCACAATCAGGACTTTTGCTGGACAGCAGGGCGTGGCAATCCAACCCCCACATTCCAGAGAAACAAAAAAACGACCTCAGACGTCTGAGCAGCCACGTACTGAAGATCTGTTAAAAATTATACAGGATCTGACGCACCAAATGAATAATAAATAGGACATTGCGGCCTCCTCGGTCGGCACAGGGGATCCAAGATTACACATAACAGCATTTTTCGGAGGCTGACAATGCACAATGTTAGTGGACACTGGTGCTTCTGTTTCGATAACCAACCTTCCTCTTCCTACCACATGAAAGAAAATTCACATTTCTGGTGTAGGGGGGCTGCTTTAGTTGCATTTCTAAGCACCCCACAGCTTATAGAGATAGGCGATTTCTTAATCCCCGCTTCTTTTTGGGTGTGCAAAAACTAGTAAGAAATCAGGAAAAAGAGAAAACACTGTTGGGATACAGAGCGATGTTTTAAGAGGGTCTGAGCAATGTTGATGAAGGTTTGAGGAAGTTGATGCGGGGTTTAAGAGTTAATGAGGCTTAGGAAGCTGGAAAAAGGGAGTTTGATATGTGTGAAAGAAATGTGCTGACACTTACAGCATAAGATTTTGATGGTGATTGAATGGAATATGAGGGAAAATAAGGCATGAGATTAATAAATGCATGAGATATTAGGAAGGGAAACCCCCAGCAAGGGGGGGTGGAACCAATCTGTGGCCTGGGCTTCCCCTGCTCGGCGCAGCCAGTTACATTACTAATGCTAATTATATTGATACTGGTACTGACGTATAGGAAATTAACTACCATGTTCTGTCTTCACAGGAGCCAGCGACACTGAATATCTCCAACTGGTTACTATACTTCTGCTGATTGCAACAGGAGGGTGGCGATGCCCTGGAATAGGTGAACTGAGCATTAACCATTAAACTCTCCACAGGGGCTGAAACTAACATAGTTTTATCTTTCAGAAAAATAGGAGAAAGGCCTGAAGAAATCACGGGAAAAGACAATCAATCGACAAAGGAATTGCTGTGTATGCAACCGAATAATTATGGAAACAGATTGAATGGAAACATGAATAGTCACACAACTCCAACTCCACGCCCATGGCACGCAGTTTACGGGCACGGTCATGGAACTCATCTCTTTCTGGATGGGATGCAGAGTAGCGGCATGGTGGAATATGAGTGCCACTCGCACTCAATTTTATGGAAAGCCTGCCCTGTGTAGAGCTGACCATTCCTTTCCACCGGGAAGGGCTGCTCTGTCGATCTCCCCGCAGTCCTTTATACACTGCGTGCCTCCTTGCACATCAGACTCAGCTCTCTCCTTATGAGCTCATTACAGGCCGTGTGATGCAACTTCCAGCGTATCTTCTTATTCAGGCCCTCTCACTGTCGCACTACAGCCTTTACAGTGTATGTAAAGAAGTATGAAGCCTCGAAGCATATAATCACTTCCTTTTCAACAGCACATCTTCCCCAGATACTCTGCATGACAGACACAGTTCACAGGATGAATGGAACGAATTGCAGCATATGGACAAGTGTCAAAATGTTAGATTTGTATGTATTACCTGTCATTTAGCAGATGCCCTTATCCAGGGAAACTTACATTTGTGCCCATTTATACAGTTGGGCATTTTTTACTGGAGCAATTTAAGTGAAGTACCTTTGCTCAAGGGTACAACAGCACTGCCCCACCCAGGATTTGAACCCACACCCTTCCAGTTATGAGTCCAGAGCCCTAACCACTACTACATAGTGCTGACTATGTACCTGCAGCGGTTGACAGTGGTTCCCCGTTACTGGCACAACCAGTGGAGTGTGGCTTTGCGAGGGTCAAGACTCCAGGAGGTTCCGAGCAACACCACCAGGCACAAAAGATTCATGGCCGGACCACCTAACCAAAACGAGGCCCAATACGGGAAGACGGTACACTCCCGTAAATGGAGGCTGGGCTTTAGCAATTGTTCTATCGTTGACATCCTAGGTCCTCGTGCTCTATCACATGAATTCTACCAAACAATTTATCGCCCTAACAAAAACATATCACACTCTCAGGGGGAAACCTTCTATTCATCTGGCCCCACCACTAATGGCACTTATTGGATTTGCGGCCTCAGGGCTTACTGGGTCCTACCAGTCAATTTCACGGGCTGTTGTTACTTGGGGTAAGTATATCCTACCTTAAGTAACGTTTCCACACTCCCTGGCATCTCTGCCAACCACCTGCATGATAGAGAAATAGTTGAAAGTACCAGATTTTTTTATGTTATTATTTCCTAACTTTGGTGTAGCTCGCAATACTAAAGAAATCCGCCTGATTGCTTCTACGTTAGAAACTGTCGCTAATGAAACAGCTGAAGCATTATCTAACATCAGCACTGAAATAGTGGCCATACGGACAGTCACATTGCAGAACCGTGTAGCTTTAGATTACATGTTAGCTGCCCAAGGAGGTACATGTGCCCTCATAGGTAAGGAGTGTTGTACATACATACCCGATTCTTCTGAACATATCTATGATTTGGCTGATCACATACGTAAAGTGAGTAACCAATTACGGGACACTAACTCCTCCACAGGAGGGTGGTGGTCCTGGTTAACAAATCTTCTGGGTGGCGGCGTTATGCAGTTGGTTGTGTATGCGCTGGTCTTCTTCATTTGTATCTGTCTGTCTTTACAACTCATTCATTGTCTCATTAAAAGGCCTCTGATGCTCTTTTCCCTGTCTCCTCTGCAAGTACCTTTCCTTCCTCTGTCTTGCCCGCTGGTAGAACTGGCGGGCTGAGGGAGATGGATACTTTTCTGTAAATACATATATATAGCTGTTGTCACATCCCAACCATACTTAAGTGCAATTATATTTGGGGTTGTGGAGTTGTGGCCAGATTATCCTTTCTGTTTCGGTTTACTCTCTCTTTGCTCCACTTGGCCGACAGGAGAGACTGAAGAGGCCCCAAATACCTCACCCGTACATTAGGTTACCAAAGAGCACATAATGAGACCAGCTTCTACCGGTTTGTACCAGATGCATCTCTGTGCAGACACACAATACAAATTTAGCACAGAACGTATGTTCTAGTAAAACCACAAGAAGATGGGGAAGTGGGCACACAACCCCCCTTTGCCTATCTAGACATGTGTTAGATTCGTGTGGAATATAAATAATAAAATGGCTACATATGTCTCCATATTTGGGCATAAAATAGAAAACATTGTGTTTAAGCTTAATCAGGAAGATAGTCAGGATATCATAAGATAGGGCCCCCTTATTGGTTCAAACTCACCCTGTCCAGGATATCGCAGTATGTAATATAACATCATGTAAGATTTTAGGGAAGTAAGGACAGAGACCTGCATGTCTGTGTGTATTACTTTTCTCCAAGCGGCTTGAATAAAGACTATGTTTTATTCAATCTACTCTACAGTCTGATTTTCTGAAAGTAATTAAAAGGGGATTCTTCACAGTCCTACAGAGCAGCACATCACAGAGGTGCGTCTACTAGCTCAGGAATTCTGTACAAAATAGCTTGTCTCTCGTTTCATCACTGTAACTGTAAGTTTTACACTAATGCAGAGACGCTGTTGTTACGTATCTGGATGCAACCATCCATTATATGCCAATTTACCATGGTATCTGTTCCCTAGGTGCGTTATTATCCCAGATAGCACAGGACCTTGGGCCGACGTTGGCATATGGTTGGCATGGTCGGACAGCAGTATACTCGGTGGATCCGACGTATAGCCAAGGTCGGATTATTGTTGGCATGGTCGGACAGCAATAGGTCGGGGAGGTGGAGGATGACTGACGTTGGCATATGGTTGGCATGGTTGGACACCAGTTACATTCAGCGAGATGGATCATGTCCGATTAAATCCAGACAGATGCGATATTAGTTCTACTTGTTTTACTAAATGGACCTACACAACTTTAAAATATGATATGAATACTAATCATTATAAATGTTTGATACTGTCAACAATGTTCCCAGCTTCATTATTTGAAAGCGCTTGAGTGTTCTTCCTCGAGACTATTTAGAAAAGGTGTCTCCTCAGATGACCTCAGACCGAAGAGCCACTTAAAGTAAGTTCACTTTCACGACTATTTTTAAAATATTTAATTTTACTGTTGTTAAATTTACTGAAAAGTAGAATATTTAATTGTCTGAAGTACCCGGTTGTATGTACAACACATTAACTGTAGTTGTTTTCAAAATAACATTTTTAAAATATCAATGATATGTTTTTAATTTTCTGTATCGCGGAATGGCTTAAAGTGAATGTAAATTACAATATATAGCCAGTTGGGTAATTAATTATGTAGCAAATGTGTTTCAATTTGAAACTATTTGTCAGAAGTGAAAAACAGAAGTGTTCACATTTTCTTCGCATTTTGTTTTTCTTCAGTAAGTCGGTATCATTAAGTACAGGCATTGTGTGCAAAGATGCCACAGTATTATTATTATTTTTTTTATTTGTAAGATGACACTGAATTAGCCACAAATGGAACTTAATGGCTACAGGACAGAAGGGAACATTCACATAACTATTTTAAAAGTGGTCAATACTGACAATTAAAATGACTTGTAAGAATGAATACGGCTTATTGAAAGCCTAATAGTTTACAGTTATTTTTTTGTTTCTCTGTTTATAGAATTGAGACAGACCTGTCCAGAGGATTCAGGAACTCAATCACAGAGAAGCAAGATCAGATGTTTGTCGTTTATTGTTTCATCTAATATTTGTGAAAAAAATTGGTGCTTGCTATTCCTTAATAATGCCTCTGCTGAGTGATTTGAATATTCGATCTTGCATGTCTTTCTGTTGTGTTTTGATCTGGGGATCTGTAATTATCCAAGTGGCTACTGCACATTTTACTTATTACATTCATTATTTAATTAAGCTTTTGTCACAGATGGTGTAACTACTCGTTATTAACTTTTCTTAATGACTTCACTTGTTTTTCTTTTGAATATATTGATTCCTATTTTTGCACAATTTACATCTTAATTACTTGGTTGTGTTGTTGAATTCACTATTGCATTATTTTATTGTTTGATTTATTATTTTCACATGTATTTAATTTGCTTTCACATCGAGCCAATCCCGTGTTCCCTGGAACTACCGTTCATTTTTGGCTGATATTCTCCAGCTGCGCCCCGACCCATGTGATTGTATAAGAGCTGGTTATTCTGGTTGGAAAGGAGAGATGACAGACCAGATGAGACAGTGAGAGAGCACCACGATCAGGAGGGAGCACGCAGTGGACAGATCAAGAGGGATACATGACAGTATGCACAGTAAGCACTTTCAAGGGGAGAGAGAACTAATTGGCATTGTGTACTTGTATTTTGGGAAGAGGAGACTGATACAAGTACTCTCCAGCCTTGGTGCAGCAGGAGGCTGTCTAAGCTAAGTTGATTGACGAGGAAGCCTATATGATTTGGGACTTGCAGGAGAAAGTGAATGGATGCATCTGTATCTACCTATAACACTTTATAATAAGGTACTACTTATTAATGTGCTATTAATCGGCTATTAAACATCTAAATCATTAATAGATAGTTTACAAAAGATTAATAATGCATTATAAATTCAGTATAACTAAGTTACAGCAATAAATGGAATGACCACCATGTCGAACAGGTAGCTAAAGTGTCCCTCTTAAAAATCATTTATAAAAACAGGATTATAAAGCAAATATCACTCTTGCTTTGAAACATTCCCAATACATTATTTTACACATTTGGTGAGTTTGTAAGGTATCGATATGTTCAATATACCATAGAAAACTACATTAACAGAGATGCTGCAAGGATTTTTGTGAAATTACTTTTGTTTACTACCAATTAATATTACAATTTATAGATGAGTTACAAGGACTTTTGCAGTCCCCAAACTAAAGTGTGAAATTGCACATATGTATTATATTAATACTAATGTCTTTTATATATTCATAGATTAATTGTAAGAACCCCAAACTAAAGAGTGCAATTATTTGTATTTACTACATTACTACTAATGTGTTAAAACCATCTATAGATTAGCTACAAGGACATTTGCAGCCACCAAACTGAAGTATAAAGTTAATCATATGTATTATAGTACAGATAATATGGTAAACGTATGCCTTCATGCCTTTAGGTTTATTCTCATTTGAATGTTGTGTTTTTTTAAGACAAAAAATAAACAAACAGTATTCATAACAAACCTTTTTAGTATTTTTGTATACACAGCATTTGTTATTAGGTTATGTTATCAAAAATGACTTCCCTAAAGAAAACATACATAGCATTAATCCTCCTTTGTAGTGTTTTTGTAGCCATAACAAAAACGGCAGTAATTATAGCAAACAATTTCCTGTTAAGTAAAATATACCATACTACTGTCAGATACTGTAAATAAATGCTGTGGGTGTTTAATATAAGTTAAAACTTTTGACTCTTGAAAATACTGTATCTAACTGCAACTGTAATATAAGTAAAGGCACCTTTTTTTTGCATTTTTCCCAACATGAAATGTGACATATCAATGACCAATATACAATTATAGAATTTTAACATCCCTGTTCTGTACATTATCCTAAAATTTTATAATTTTAGGCAATACCCCTATCCAGTATTATTAGCATTATTCTGGGGCATTAGAAATTAAGACCACCTGCTCATACCATTTCTCAAAAATAAAAAATATAATCACTTAAAACATATTTTCAGACACCCACAAAATAAAATGAAGAAAACTAAAGTCCTCTAAATTTTAGGTGGGCACCCCCAGTGTACCCTGGCATGTGTGTGCCAAATTTCAGACACCTGTCTTCAAAGGGTGAGATGGAAGAGACTTTTAAAGATGGTCTGAGTGTATTGCATCCATACTCGCATATAAACATATTGGCTGTTACATCCAATCATGTGAAATAAATCCCTATCTCCCTTACAAAATGTCCAAACTAGCAGGCTTCCCATGTTCCTATCCACTCCAAATTTTAGGTGGGCACATCCAGTGTACCTAGGCATGTCTGTGCCAAATTTCAGACCCCTGTCTTCAAAAGGGGCAGGTTTTAGGAACTTTTGAAAGTGATCTGAGTGAATGGCATACATACTTCATCTAAACGTATGGGCTGTTTCATCCAATCGTGATATAAATCCTTATCTCCCTTATAAAAAGTCCAAACAGGCTTCCCATGGTCCAATCCACTCCAAATTTAAAGTGGGCACCCCCAGTGTACCTACGCATGTCTGTGCCAAATTTCAGACCCCTGTCAACAAAGGGTGAGATTGTAGAGACTTGTTAAGATGGTCTGAGTGTATGGCATCCATACTCGCATATAAACATATGGGTTGTGACATCCAATCATGTGATATTAATCCCTATCTCCCTAACAAAAAGTCCAAACTAGCAGGCTTCCCATGTTCCTATCCACCCCAAATTTAAGGTGGGCACCCCCATTGCAGCCTGGCATGTCTGTGCCAAATTTCAGACCCCTGTCTTCAAAGGTGCAGGTTTTAGGAACTATTGAATGTGATCTGAATGTATGGCATCCATACTCGCATATAAACTTATGGGCTGTTACATCCAATCATGTGATATAAATCCCTATCTCCCTTATAAAATGTCCAATCAGGCTTCCCATGGTCCTATCCACTCCAAATTTTAGGTGGGCACATCCAGTGTACCTAGGCATATCTGTGCCAAATTTCAGACCCCTGTCTTCAAAAGGGGCAGGTTGTTGGAACTTTTGAAAGTGATCTGAGTGTATGGCATCCATACTCGAATATAAACGTATGGGCTGTGTAATCCAATCATGTGATATAAATCCCTATCTCCCTAACAAAAAGTACAAACTAACAGCATCCATACTCGCATATAAACGTTTGGGCTGTAACATCCAATCATGTGATATAAATCCCTATCTCCCTAACAAAAGTCAATACTAATATGCTTGCATTGGTCCTATCCATTCCACATTTTAGGTGGGCACCTCAAATGTACCCTGGCATGTCTGTGCCAAATTTCAGACATCTGTCTTCAAAGGGTGAGATAGTAGAGACATTTTAAGATGGTCTGTGTGTCTGAGTGTATTGCATCCAAACTCATACGCATATAAACGAATTGGGCTGTTACATCCAATCATGTGATAATAAATCCCTATCTCCCTTACAAAATGTCCAAACTAGCAGGCTTCCCATGTTCCTATCCACTCCAAAATTTAGGTGGGCACATTCAGTGTACCTAGGCATGTCTGTGCCAAATTTCAGACCCCTGTCTTCAAAAGGGGCAGGTTGTTGGAACTTTTGAAAGTGATCTGAGTGTATGGCATCCATACTTGCATATAAACATATGGGCTGTGACATCCACTCATGTGATATTAATCCCTATCTCCCTATCACAAAGTCCAAACTAGCAGGCTTCCCATGTTCCTATCCACTCCAAATTTTAGGTGGGCACATCCAGTGTACCTAGGCATATCTGTGCCAAATTTCAGACCCCTGTCTTCAAAAGGGGCAGGTTGTTGGAACTTTTGAAAGTGATCTGAGTGTATGGCATCCATACTCGAATATAAACGTATGGGCTGTGTAATCCAATCATGTGATATAAATCCCTATCTCCCTAACAAAAGTCAATACTAATATGCTTGCATTGGTCCTATCCATTCCACATTTTAGGTGGGCACCTCAAATGTACCCTGGCATGTCTGTGCCAAATTTCAGACATCTGTCTTCAAAGGGTGAGATAGTAGAGACATTTTAAGATGGTCTGTGTGTCTGAGTGTATTGCATCCAAACTCATACGCATATAAACGAATTGGGCTGTTACATCCAATCATGTGATAATAAATCCCTATCTCCCTTACAAAATGTCCAAACTAGCAGGCTTCCCATGTTCCTATCCACTCCAAAATTTAGGTGGGCACATTCAGTGTACCTAGGCATGTCTGTGCCAAATTTCAGACCCCTGTCTTCAAAAGGGGCAGGTTGTTGGAACTTTTGAAAGTGATCTGAGTGTATGGCATCCATACTTGCATATAAACATATGGGCTGTGACATCCACTCATGTGATATTAATCCCTATCTCCCTATCACAAAGTCCAAACTAGCAGGCTTCCCATGTTCCTATCCACTCCAAATTTTAGGTGGGCACATCCAGTGTACCTAGGCATATCTGTGCCAAATTTCAGACCCCTGTCTTCAAAAGGGGCAGGTTGTTGGAACTTTTGAAAGTGATCTGAGTGTATGGCATCCATACTCGAATATAAACGTATGGGCTGTGTAATCCAATCATGTGATATAAATCCCTATCTCCCTAACAAAAAGTACAAACTAACAGCATCCATACTCGCATATAAACGTTTGGGCTGTAACATCCAATCATGTGATATAAATCCCTATCTCCCTAACAAAAGTCAATACTAATATGCTTGCATTGGTCCTATCCATTCCACATTTTAGGTGGGCACCTCAAATGTACCCTGGCATGTCTGTGCCAAATTTCAGACATCTGTCTTCAAAGGGTGAGATAGTAGAGACATTTTAAGATGGTCTGTGTGTCTGAGTGTATTGCATCCAAACTCATACGCATATAAACGAATTGGGCTGTTACATCCATTCATGTGATAATAAATCCCTATCTCCCTTACAAAATGTCCAAACTAGCAGGCTTCCCATGTTCCTATCCACTCCAAAATTTAGGTGGGCACATTCAGTGTACCTAGGCATGTCTGTGCCAAATTTCATCCAAAACATCCAAAACAAGCTTCTCTCAGCGTGATATGCTCCCACACTATACTTAAGGGCATTCTATGTCATTAGTGAAGAGTATACAGGTGTATTTGAAAGAAAACATTACAATTCATCAAACTCTTGAAATCAAGTCAGTTCTGACCTGAAACAAAATGAAATGTTGTTAAATTGCATTTGTAGGCATATGTAATGCAGTTGAGCACATCTAACTTTACAGAATGAAGATATTGCAAAACCATCCAAAACGAGCTTCTCTCTGCCTGATATGCTCCCACAGTGTACTTAAGGGCATTCTCTGTCATTTGTGAAGAATGTACAGGTGTATGAACAAGATAACATTGCAATTCATTAAACTCCTGATACCAAGTCAGTTCTGACCTGAAACAACAGTAAATGTTGTTAATTTGCAATTATAGGCATTTGTAAGCATATGTTATGCAGTTCAGCACATCTAACTCAATGAATGAAGATATTGCAAGACCAACCAAATCAAGCTTCTATCAGCCTTATATGCTCCCACACTATACTTAAAGGCATTATCTATCAATGGTGAAGAGTTTACATGTGTATTTGCAAGAGAACATTACATTTAATCAAACTCTTATAACCAAGTCAGTTCTGACCTGAAACAACAAGAAATGTTATTAAAAAGCAATTATATGCATTTGTAAACATATGTAATGCTGTTGAGCACATCTAACTTTACAGAATGAAGATATTCCAAAACCATCCAAAACACGCTTCTCTCTGCCTGTAATGCTCCCACACAAAACTCAAGGGCATTCTATGTCTTTGGTGAAGAGTATGCAGGTGTTGTGCAAGATAACATAGCAATTCATTTAACTCCTGAAACTAAGTCAGTTCTGACCTGAAACAACAATAAATGTTGTTAATTTGCAATTATAGGCATTTGTAAGCATATGTATTGCAGTTCAGCACATCTAACTCAATGAATGAAGATATTGCAAGACCAACCAAATCAAGCTTCTATCAGCCTGATATGCTCCCACAGTGTACTTAAGGGCATTATCTGTCAATGGCAAAGAATTTACATGTGTATTTGCAAGAGAACAATACATTTAATCAAACTCTTATAACCAAGTCAGTTCTGACCTGAAACAACAAGAAATGTTGTAAAATTTCATTTGTAAGCATATGTATTGCAGTTGTGCACATCTAACTTTACAGACTGAACATATTGCAAAACCATCCAAAACAAGCTTCTCTCTGCCTGATATGCTCCCACAGTATACTTAAAGGCATTCTCTGTAATTGGTGAAAAGTTCACAGGTGTATGAGCAAGGTGACATTGCATTGCTTAAAAACCAAACTAGGCATGAAAACTGCTATCATTGCAACTGTCGGAGGTCCGTGTTGTCCTGAACTGGACTCTGATGATGATGAATATTGGGAAGAGCTAGAGAGAGAGGCGTGGGACTGTGAATTCAATCCTGAATCCGCTCCCGTCTGTGTGGTTCGCACTCGGGCTGCAGTGAAGCGCATGTTAAGGACAAGCGACACAGAGCCGGGTCCAATACATGAAAGTACGAGAAGACGAAGTCATTCAGAAAGTACAGACAGCTCTGATGATCCTCAAGTCAGTAATGAGCCTCAGACAACTAAGCGTCTGACTGCTCTGGAACTGAGAGCATTCAAAGATGATTTAGGTCCAATTACTCTAGAGACAGATTTAGAGGAATTAATAATTCGACTTTTATCTTGCATTCAGTTACACCCACAACTGAACGACCTGCATTGGAAAACAATAGTTTTAGCTGCATGTTCTCCGACTTTAAGATCCCTGTTAAGTGTTGATGAAGTGGGGAGAGCAACTTCATGGACTGAGGTCTTAGAGTTAATAAGCGATTGTGGCTGGAATGCAGCAGATTGGGGAAGTAAATTTTATTCTGCAACACAGAGAAAAGGCGAACATGTAAGGGCATATGCTCTGAGAAAACGAGCTCTCTATTTGTTTCTGGATACAATTGATGATGATATACACTCACCTAAAGGATTATTAGGAACACCATACTAATACTGTGTTTGACCCCCTTTCGCCTTCAGAACTGCCTTAATTCTACGTGGCATTGATTCAACAAGGTGCTGAAAGCATTCTTTAGAAATGTTGGCCCATATTGATAGGATAGCATCTTGCAGTTGATGGAGATTTGTGGGATGTGGGCACGAAGCTCCCGTTCCACCACATCCCAAAGATGCTCTATTGGGTTGAGATCTGGTGACTGTGGGGGCCAGTTTAGTACAGTGAACTCATTGTCATGTTCAAGAAACCAATTTGAAATGATTCGACCTTTGTGACATGGTGCATTATCCTGCTGGAAGTAGCCATCAGAGGATGGGTACATGGTGGTCATAAAGGGATGGACATGGTCAGAAACAATGCTCAGGTAGGCCGTGGCATTTAAACGATGCCCAATTGGCACTAAGGGGCCTAAAGTGTGCCAAGAAAACATCCCCCACACCATTACACCACCACCACCAGCCTGCACAGTGGTAACAAGGCATGATGGATCCATGTTCTCATTCTGTTTACACCAAATTCTGACTCTACCATCTGAATGTCTCAACAGAAATCGAGACTCATCAGACCAGGCAACATTTTTCCAGTCTTCAACTGTCCAATTTTGGTGAGCTTGTGCAAATTGTAGCCTCTTTTTCCTATTTGTAGTGGAGATGAGTGGTACCCAGTGGGGTCTTCTGCTGTTGTAGCCCATCCGCCTCAAGGTTGTATGTGTTGTGGCTTCACAAATGCTTCGCTGCATACCTCGGTTGTAACGAGTGGTTATTTCAGTCAAAGTTGCTCTTCTATCAGCTTGAATCAGTCGGCCCATTCTCCTCTGACCTCTAGCATCAACAAGGCATTTTCTCCCACAGGACTGCCGCATACTGGATGTTTTTCCCTTTTCACACCATTCTTTGTAAACCCTAGAAATGGTTGTGCGTGAAAATCCCAGTAACTGAGCAGATTGTGAAATACTCAGACTGGCACCAACAACCATGCCACGCTCAAAATTGCTTAAATCACCTTTCTTTCCCATTCAGACATTCAGTTTGGAGTTCAGGAGATTGTCTTGACCAGGACCACACCCCTAAATGCATTGAAGCAACTGCCATGTGATTGGTTGGTTAGATAATTGCATTAATGAGAAATTGAACAGGTGTTCCTAATAATCCTTTAGGTGAGTGTATATGATGAACAGTTTAAGAAATCCTTTTTACATGGATTACACCCTGATTTGAAAGCAATCCTGGGCATCTCAGCTGATGCAACCGAGGATTGGGAGAATTTGTTTCCTAAAATTTGTCCCCCTCATAATCCTCACTGGGAAAAGAAACATAACTCTGGTTACAAGCGTAACAGGGGCAGAAGTGACCGCGCTGGAGATCAGATTCACACTGACCCCAAGTTTAACAGACAGGCCGGGGCGGTGCCTAACGTGACTCCTCTCACATATGATGAGTCAAAGGCAGCACCGACTCCTCCTCAGTACTCAACTCCTCCTCTGTATCCGCAGAAAGAGCTACAGCTCCTGCGTCAGGAAGTGCAACAACTGCGCACTGATCTCATAGGGATAGCAGCCCATGCACAGCACGCATAGGGGTGCGTGGCCTCCCTGAAGGTAGAAACGAAGCTCTACCGGGACAGATGGAATAGGCCGATCTTAAGAGCAGCTGTTGACGGAGGCCCACAGCAATGCATGCTCTTAGACACTGGTGCTTCTGTATCTGTCCTACATGCTCAATCTCCACACACACACATTATCTACAGGTATTACAGCTAATGTATCTGGGTTTAAGGGAGACATGACTACTGCTATGAAGGGTATAAAATTTAATTTGAAAATAGGTGATTATCAAACAACTTGGTCTCCTATATTAATGCCTTTACCTGAGGGTCAGTCAATTATTGGTTCGTATGTCTTGAGAAGAGAAGGTGTAATACTTGATTACGCTAATAATCAGATTTGGTTTAACAGAGGCAGAAATATTGTGTACACTGTTAGTGATTCACATGCAGTATGTACTATTAAGTCACCAGGTGAATTACCGCTTCCATTCAATGAAAATTATGCAGTGAGGCAAATAATAGCAAAATACTCTGATGTGTTTGACAGGCATAAGCATGATTGTGGTAATGTGGGTCAGGAGGAAGACATCAATGGTCCTCCTCACAAATTTCAAAAACAATATGGGATCCCCACTGAAAGTCACGAATCTGTTGCAACTGTTATTAGTTCTCTGTTACAGCAAGGAGTCATAAGACATTGTACTTCTACAACGAACTCTCCTATTTGGCCTGTGCGGAAGCCAGACGGATCCTGGAGACTGACTGTGGACTACAGGCGACTCAACGCTGTGACACCTACCTGTGCACTGATTGGAAGAGACACTGCCACTCTACTGTCCCGTGTCCCAACTGACAGTAAGGTCTTCACAGTGCTGGACATTTCCAATGGTTTCTGGAGCGTTCCACTTGCTCACAATTGCCAATACAAATTTGCTTTCACTTTTGACAATCAGCAATACACATGGACTCGCTTACTGCAAGGTTTGCGTAATTCTCCAACTATTTTTCACAAGCGGATGGCTGAGGCTATAAAAGGTTTTTCCAGACCTGAGTGCCTTGTCCAATACGTCGATGATCTACTGCTTGCTACAACTACAGAAGAAGAACATCTTCAGCTCTTTGATGAACTCTTAAGTCTCCTTTCACAAGCAGGTTTGAAAATCAACCCAAAGAAAGTGCAATTGTTTCGAGACTCTGTTTCATATCTAGGGGTTACTCTCACTCCAGAGGGGAAATCACCTGACAATGCCAAGGTTCAGCTAATCACAAAGTTGCCTTTGCCTGTCACTAAAACTGCATTGCGTTCTTTCCTAGGTTTGATGGGATACCAACGAGACTTTATTCCAGAGTTTGCTACTTTTGCAAAGCCACTATATGAACTTTTGAGGAAAGAGGTGCCTGAAGATTTCTACAGTACTGAAACTTGGACAGAGAACCACACTAAAGCCGTTGAACAGTTAAAACAAGCATTAGTGCAAGCTACTGTGCTGCTAACTCCAAACCCTACACTACCTTTTCACCTAGAGGTGGGCTCCTCCAAAGAAGCACTGACTGCTGTGCTTTGTCAAGAACACCACGGTGTGCTGAAACCAGTAGCCTTCGCTTCACGGTGTCTTCAGGGTGTTGAGAGACAGTATGATACGTGCACTAGACACTTGTTAGCGACTTTTTGGGCAGTGAAACATTTCACTTATATTACAGGACTGAACAAAGTGGTGCTACACACACCACATACTCCACTGAACTTGTTATTGAAGCCCACAGATACTTTAGTTTCATCACAGAGACTTTCACATTGGACTTTGTTAATGTTGCAACGTGACTTAGACCTTGATTGTAAACGAACCACATTGATTCCACAAATGTTGCTTATGCAGGGTAAACCACATGAGTGTCCATTGCCTGACACTGATATTTTGCCTAATCCTTTTGTTTTTGAGCCGCGTTCACAGGTTCCGAATGTGTATATTGATGGATCAGCATACATTTGTAAGAACTCAGGTAGAAATGCTAGCAGGTTTTGCAGTATTGTTCCCTGAGTACACTGTTAAATTTTCTTGTCCAGGACAATCGTCACAATATTCTGAATTGGCAGCTTTGCTAGAAACCCTTAGGATAACTGATGATTCTGCAGATATTTATACAGATAGTGCTTATGTTGTTACTGCATGTACCTTGCTACCTCTCTATGCCAAAAATAATTTCCGATCATCAGATGATCGTCCCTTGAAACATGTTACCTTACTACAGCATATCTGGTCTTCTATTCAGTCGAGACCAGGCGAAATTGCTGTTTTGAAAGTTAAGGCCCATGTGAGAAAGGATCGTAGAGGTGAACATCATATCAGAAATGATGAAGCTGATCGGTGTGCTAAATTTGCTGCTAGACACTGTGGTCCGTGGCATTTGCCAGACCCATTGCCTACCAATGAAAATGTCTCTGCCTTGGCTAACTCACAGTCTCTTTTTGAGATTCAAAAATTAGATTCAGACATCCAGACTAATATTCACTGGCATTTGCAGGAGAAACCGATTCCACAATCTACGTTTTGGTCTCACAAAACTACTCTGGTGGGTGCGGGTGATTCTGACAAAGTCCTCATGGTAAACATTCCACAATCTGAATACCCTGTAGTCTGTGTTCCCTCACAATTAGCTCCAGATATTTTTGACCTATTTCACAACTCACCAGTAGGAGGTCATTTTTCTGTAGAAAAGACACTAGAGAAGATTACACAGTACTACTGGTGGCCGACTATGAAAGCTGACATGACCACTGCATGTAACCACTGTCTTGTCTGCTTACAGGTGAATCCTGCACCTTTCACACACAAATCCAAACTCAGACTATCAACTCCGCCGGAAGGTCCCTGGACTAATATTCAAATTGATTTCATTGGTCCTTTAGCCAAAACATCACAGGGAAACCAGTATATTTTGCTTATCCTTGACAAATTCACAAAGTGGATTGAGGCTTTTCCTTGCAGGTGTGCCACTGCTGCCACTGTAGCGAAAACTCTCATACAAAATGTGTTCACTAGGTGGGGACTACCGAAGGTGATTGATAGTGATTGAGGAACACATTTCACAAGCAGTGTAGTGAAAGTTATGTGTCAAGCATTAGGCATCACCCAGAAATTACATATTCCATTCCACCCTCAATCGTCAGGAGTAGTCGAGCGTGGAAACCGCACTCTAAAAACACTTTTGAAAAAAATGTGTCAAGACAATCCAAAAAGGTGGGCTGAGGCATTACCTCTGTGCCTAATGGCAATGTGGTCAACACCACACTCCACTACCAGAATTACACCACATCAAGCAATGACTGGACGTCTTATGCATGTTACTGGAGACCCATTACAGTTTAGGGTTAATAACACAATGAAGTTATCAACCTTACCTGCTGTACCTGTGGATAAAATAGGATATTTGCAAGCACGACTAGTAGGCAATCACACGTAGTGCATTACAACAAACTATTATTTGTACAATAATTTGGAATGTCAAATAACTAACTCAAATCAGAAGTGCAATTAAGATTGGTGATCTGACCTTGCCTTATATTCCGCAAGACTTAAATTTTGCACCCACGTTGCCAGCTATGTTTCAGAGATCCTGAAACCTGTTGATGCAAAGGTTTTATAGAATATGGAGCCTTTGTTGTAACTTTCTAGTATAAAAATCAATCACAAAACAGTTCAACAGGGGGTACAACATTTGATTTCTGATGGAAATATGGAGATCACTTACAAGCATTCTTGGTGGGATTTTGCTTTTAAAGGTGCTACTTTCTTATCTGTGATAATTGTTACTATGTGTATGTTTTATTACCTATGTCCTCTAATATGTACTTATTATAGTGATGTTATCACCATTCGGAGTGAGACATTAGTTTCACGTAATAAGCTTGGTAAATCCAATCTACCTCACAACTACATATAACAGGTTCATTGACTAAATGTTTATTTGTATTTTGTAATTCCTGTTTTAATTTTTATTATGTTTTGATTTGTTTTGTTCTGCATTCTTTTTATATTATTGTATTATTTACTGAAAGGTAAAACATCTGTTGAATGTTTTTCCCTCCCAAGGTGGGGACTGTAAGATATTATTTGTTAGAATATATTTTTCTATGGGAAATTCTATACCATCTGGTTTGGTAGAGGAAACAGACCTCCTCCATTTTATCTAAGTTCCCTGGTAGCCCTGGTAACCCTATCTTTATGACCAGAGACCAAAAAGGGACCTGTCCACTGATTGGCTCCTAGCCAAATTCAAAATGACCCCCACTTCTAAATTACTTTAGCATAAGGCACCCAAGTCATGGTGGTGGCAAAATGCTATTGGTTGGAAGGAAACCTTATAAAAGGGAAAACAAAGAGAATTTGAGTTCTCTTAACTTCTTCATCCTGCAACGAGACACAAGACAGAGCTGGAGAGGAGAGACAGAGAGAGACACACCGCTTCCTGCCTGACCAGACTGGCCTATAAGCTGTACTGTGAGGATAAAAAAGAAAATGGGTATTATCTGTTTCCTACTGTAATCCAGCAGAAGCTTAATATTACTTATTTTCAGTAATATAATTGAATGATATTACTTTCCTATTTTTGACAAAATAAATGATTATTGCACATCTGTGACTTGACCGCATCTTCCCTCGAACAAGAATCTTAAAAGAAAAACCAATTGACCTATGAGTTTTCAGTTCAACTATTTATTTAGATTGACTGAAAAACCAAGCATTCCAGATTCTCTTACATAACCATACAGACTGAAGATATTGCAAACCATCCAAAACAAGCTTCTCTCTGCCTGATATGCTCCCACACTATACTGAAAGGCATTCTCTGTAATTGGTGAAGAGTTTACATGTTTATGAGCAAGATAACATTGATATTCATTAAACTCCTGAAACAAAGTCAGTTCTGACCTGAAACAACAAGAAATGTTGTAAAATTTCATTTGTAAACATATGTATTGCAGTTGAGCACATCTACGTTTATAGACTGAAGATATTGCAAAACCATCCAAAACAAGCTTCTCTCTGCCTGATATGCTCCCACACTATACTTAAAGGCATTCTCTGTCATTGGTGAAGAGTTTACAGGTGTGTTTGCAAGAGAACATTACATTTAATCAAACTTTTATAAAGAAGTCAGTTCTGACCTGAAACAACAAGAAATGTTGTAGTATTTCATTTGTAAACATACGTATTGCAGCTGATCACATCTAAGTTAACAGACTGAAGATATTGGAAAACCATCCAAAACAAGCTTCTCTCTGCCTGATCTGCTCCCAAATTATACTTAAAGGTATTCTCTGTCTTTGGTGAAGACTTTTCAGGTGTATTTGCAAGAGAACATTTCATTTCATCAAACTTTTATATCCAAGTCAGTTCTGACCTGAAACAACAAGAAATGTTGTAAAATTTCATTTGTAAGGATATGTATAGCAGTTGAGCACATCTAACTTTACAGACTGAAGATATTGCAAAACCATCCAAAACAAGCTTCTCTCTGCCTGATATGCTCCCACACTATACTTAAAGGCACTCTCTGTCATTGGTGAAGAGTTTACAGGTGTAATTGCAAGAGAACATTACATTTCATTAAACTCCTGAAACTAAGTCAGTTCTGAACTGAAACAACAACAAAATGTTGTAAAATTTCATTTGTAAGCATTTGTATAGCAGTTGAGCACATTTAACTTTACAGACTCAAGATTTTGCAAAACCATCCAAAACAAGCTTCTCTCTGCCTGATATGCTCCCACACTATACTTAAAGGCATTCTCTGTCATTGGTGAAGAGTTTACATGTTTATGAGCAAGATAACATTGATATTCAATAAACTCCTGAAACTAAGTCAGTTCTGACCTTAAAACAACTAGAAATGTTGTAAAATTTCATTTGTAAGCATATGTATAGCAGTTGAGCACATCTAACTTTACAGACTGAAGATATTGCAAAACCATCCAAAACAAGCTTCACTCTGCCTGATTTGCTCCCACACTATACTTAAAGGCATTCTCTGTCATTGGTGAAGAGTTTACATGTTTATGAGCAAGATAACATTGATATTTATTAAACTCCAGAAACTAAGTCAGTTCTGACCTGAAACAACAAGAAATGTTGTAAAATTTCAGTTGTAAGCATATGTATAGCAGTTGAGCACATCTAACTTTACAGACTGAAGATATTGCAAAACCATCCAAAACAAGCTTCTCTCTGCCTGATATGCTCCCACACTATACTTAAAGGCATTCTCTGTCATTGGTGAAGAGTTTACAGGTGTAATTGCAAGAGAACATTACATTTCATTAAACTCCTGAAACTAAGTCAGTTCTGAACTGAAACAACAACAAAATGTTGTAAAATTTCATTTGTAAGCATGTGTATAGCTGTTGAGCACATTTAACTTTACAGACTCAAGATATTGCAATACCATCCAAAACAAGCTTCTCTCTGCCTGATATGCTCCCACACTATACTTAAAGGCATTCTCTGTCATTGGTGAAGAGTTTACATGTTTATGAGCAAGATAACATTGATATTTATTAAACTCCTGAAACTAAGTCAGTTCTGACCTGAAACAACAAGAGATTTTGTAAAATTTCATTTCTAAGCATATGTATTGCAGTTGAGCACATCTAAATTTACAGACTGAAGATTTCGCAAAAACATCCAAAACAAACTTCTCTCTGCCTGATATGCTCCCACACTATACTTAAAGGCATTCTCTGTCATTGGTGAAGAGTTTACAGGTGTGTTTGCAAGAGAACATTACATTTTATCAAACTTTTATAACCAAGTCAGTTCTGACCTGAAACAACAAGAAATGTTGTAAAATTTCATTTGTAAGCATATGTATTGCAGTTGAGCACATCTAAGTTTACAGACTGAAGATTTTGCAAAACCATCAAAAACAAGTTTCTCTCTGCCTGATATGCTCCCACACTATACTTAAAGGCATTATCTGTCATTGGTGAAGAGTTTTACATATTTAAGAGCAAGATAACATTGATATTCATTAAATTCCTGAAACTAAGTCAATTCTGACCTGAAACAACAAAATGTTGTAAAATTTCATTTGTAAGCATATGTATTGCAGTTGAGCACATCTAAGTTTACAGACTGAAGATTTTGCAAAACCATCCAAAACAAGCTTCTCTCTTCCTGATATGCTCCCACACTATACTTAAAGGCATTCTCTATCATTGGAGAAGAGTTTACAGGTGTAATTGCAAGAGAACATTACATTTCATTAAACTCCTGAAACTAAGTCAGTTCTGACCTGAAACAACAAGAAATGTTGTAAAATTTAATTTGTAAGCATATGTATAGCAGTGGAGCACATCTAACTTTACAGACTGAAGATATTGCAAAACCATCCAAAACAAGCTTGTCTCTGCCTGATATGCTCCCACACTATACTTTAAGGCATTCTCTATCATTGTTGAAGAGTTTACATGTGTATTTGCAAAAGAACATTGATATTCAATAAACTCCTGAAACTAAGTCAGTTCTGACCTGAAACAACAAGAGATTTTGTAAAATTTCATTTGTAAGCATATGTATTGCAGTTGAGCACATCTAAATTTACAGACTGAAGATTTCGCAAAAACATCCAAAACAAACTTCTCTCTGCCTGATATGCTCCCACACTATACTTAAAGGCATTCTCTGTCATTGGTGATGAGTTTACAGGTGTGTTTGCAAGAGAACATTACATTTCATCAAACTTTTATAACCAAGTCAGTTCTGAACTGAAACAACAAGAAAATGTTGTAAAATTTCATTTGTAAGCATTTGTATAGCAGTTGAGCACATTTAACTTTACACATTCAAGATATTGCAAAACCATCGAAAACAAGCTTCTCTCTGCCTGATATGCTCCCACACTATACTTTAAGGCATTCTCTGTCATTGGTGAAGAGTTTACATGTCTATGAGCAAGATAACATTGATATTCATTAAACTCCTGAAACTAAGTCAGTTCTGACCTGAAACAACAAGAAATGTTGTAAAATTTCATTTGTAAGCATATGTATAGCAGTTGAACACATCTAACTTTACAGACTGAAGATATTGCAAAACCATCCAAAACAAGCTTCTCTCTACCTGATATGCTCCAACACTATACTTAAAGGCATTCTCTGTCATTGGTGAAGACTTTACAGGTGTATTTGCAAGAGAACATTTCATTTCATCAAACTTTTATATCCAAGTCAGTTCTGACCTGAAACAACAAGAAATGTTATAAGATTTCATTTGTAAGCATATGTATAGCAGTTGAGCACATCTAACTTTACAGACTGAAGATATTGCAAAACCATCCAAAACAAGCTTCTCTCTGCCTGATATGCTCCCACACTATACTTAAAGGCATTCTCTGTCATAGGTGAAGACTTTACAGGTGTATTTGCAAGAGAACATTGATATTCATTAAACTCCTGAAACTAAGTCAGTTCTGACCTGAAACATCTAGAAATGTTGTAAAATTTAATTTGTAAGCATATGTATAGCAGTTGAGCACATCTAACTTTACAGACTGAAGATATTGCAAATCCATCCAAAACAAGCTTCTCTCTGCCTGATATGCTCCCACACTATACTTAAAGGCATTCTCTGTCATTGGTGAAGAGTTTACATGTTTATGAGCAAGATAACATTGATATTCATTAAACTCCTGAAACTAAGTCAGTTCTGACCTGAAACAACTAGAAATGTTGTAAAATTTTATATGTAAGCATATGTATAGCAGTTGAGCACATCTAACTTTACAGAATGAAGATAATGCAAAACCATTCAAATCAAGCTTCTCTCTGCCTGATGTGCTCCCACACTATACTTAAAGGCATTCTCTGTCATTGGTGAAGAGTTTACATGTTTATGAGCAAGATAACAATGATATTCAAAAAACTCCTGAAACTAAGTCAGTTCTGACCTGAAACAACAAGAAATGTTGTAAAATTTAATTTGTAAGCATATGTATAGCAGTTGAGCACATCTAACTTTACAGACTGAAGATATTGCAAAACCATCCAAAACAAGCTTCTCTCTGCCTGATATGCTCCCACACTATACTTAAAGGCATTCTCTGTCATTGGTGAAGAGTTTACATGTTTATGAGCAAGATAACATTGATATTCATTAAACTCCTGAAACTAAGTAAGTTCTGACCTGAAACAACTAGAAATGTTGTAAAATTTCATTTGTAAGCATATGTATAGCAGTTGAGCACATCTAACTTTACAGACTGAAGATATTGCAAAACCATCCAAAACAAGCTTCTCTCTACCTGATATGCTCCCACACTATACTTAAAGGCATTTTCTGTCATTGGTGAAGAGTTTACAGGTGTAATTGCAAGAGAACATTACATTTCATTGAACTTCTGAAACTAAGTCAGTTCTGACCTGAAACAACTAGAAATGTTGTAAAATTTAATTTGTAAGCATATGTATAGCAGTTGAGCACATCTAACTTTACAGATTGAAGTTATTGCAAAACCATCCAAACAAGCTTCACTCTGCCTGATATGCTCCCACACTATACTTAAAGGCATTCTCTGTCATTGGTGAAGAGTTTACATGTTTATGAGCAAGATAACAATGATATTCAAAAAACTCCTGAAACTAAGTCAGTTCTGACCTGAAACAACAAGAAATGTTGTAAAATTTAATTTGTAAGCATATGTATAGCAGTTGAGCACATCTAACTTTACAGACTGAAGATATTGCAAAACCATCCAAAACAAGCTTCTCTCTGCCTGATATGCTCCCACACTATACTTAAAGGCATTCTCTGTCATTGGTGAAGAGTTTACATGTTTATGAGCAAGATAACATTGATATTCATTAAACTCCTGAAACTAAGTCAGTTCTGACCTGAAACAACTAGAAATGTTGTAAAATTTCATTTGTAAGCATATGTATAGCAGTTGAGCACATCTAACTTTACAGACTGAAGATATTTCAAAACCATCCAAAACAAGCTTCTCTCTGCCTGATATGCTCCCACACTATACTTAAAGGCAATCTCTGTCATTGGTGAAGAGTTTACATGTTTATGAGCAAGATAACATTGATATTCATTAAACTCCTGAAACTAAGTCAGTTCTGACCTGAAACAACTAGAAATGTTGTAAAATTTAATTTGTAATCATATGTATAGCAGTTGAGCACATCTAACTTTACAGACTGAAGATATTGCAAAACCATCCAAAACAAGCTTCTCTCTGCCTGATATGCTCCCACACTATACTTAAAGGCATTCTCTGTCATTGGTGAAGAGTTTACATGTTTATGAGCAAGATAACATTGATATTCATTAAACTCCTGAAACTAAGTAAGTTCTGACCTGAAACAACTAGAAATGTTGTAAAATTTCATTTGTAAGCATATGTATAGCAGTTGAGCACATCTAACTTTACAGACTGAAGATATTGCAAAACCATCCAAAACAAGCTTCTCTCTACCTGATATGCTCCCACACTATACTTAAAGGCATTTTCTGTCATTGGTGAAGAGTTTACAGGTGTAATTGCAAGAGAACATTACATTTCATTGAACTTCTGAAACTAAGTCAGTTCTGACCTGAAACAACTAGAAATGTTGTAAAATTTAATTTGTAAGCATATGTATAGCAGTTGAGCACATCTAACTTTACAGATTGAAGTTATTGCAAAACCATCCAAACAAGCTTCACTCTGCCTGATATGCTCCCACACTATACTTAAAGGCATTCTCTGTCATTGGTGAAGAGTTTACATGTTTATGAGCAAGATAACAATGATATTCAAAAAACTCCTGAAACTAAGTCAGTTCTGACCTGAAACAACAAGAAATGTTGTAAAATTTAATTTGTAAGCATATGTATAGCAGTTGAGCACATCTAACTTTACAGACTGAAGATATTGCAAAACCATCCAAAACAAGCTTCTCTCTGCCTGATATGCTCCCACACTATACTTAAAGGCATTCTCTGTCATTGGTGAAGAGTTTACATGTTTATGAGCAAGATAACATTGATATTCATTAAACTCCTGAAACTAAGTCAGTTCTGACCTGAAACAACTAGAAATGTTGTAAAATTTCATTTGTAAGCATATGTATAGCAGTTGAGCACATCTAACTTTACAGACTGAAGATATTTCAAAACCATCCAAAACAAGCTTCTCTCTGCCTGATATGCTCCCACACTATACTTAAAGGCAATCTCTGTCATTGGTGAAGAGTTTACATGTTTATGAGCAAGATAACATTGATATTCATTAAACTCCTGAAACTAAGTCAGTTCTGACCTGAAACAACTAGAAATGTTGTAAAATTTAATTTGTAATCATATGTATAGCAGTTGAGCACATCAAACTGTACAGACTGAAGATAATGCAAAACCATCCAAATCAAGCTTCTCTCTGCCTGATGTGCTCCCACACTATACTTAAAGGCATTCTCTGTCATTGGTGAAGAGTTTACATGTTTATGAGCAAGATAACATTGATATTCATTACACTCCTGAAACTAAGTCAGTTCTGACCTGAAACAACTAGAAATGTTGTAAAATTTCATTTGTAAGCATATGTATAGCAGTTGAGCACATCTAACTTTACAGACTGAAGATATTGCAAAACCATCCAAAACAAGCTTCTCTCTGCCTGATATGCTCCCACACTATACTTAAAGACATTCTCTGTCATTGGTGAAGAGTTTACAGGTGTAATTGCATGAGAACATTACATTTCATTAAACTCCTGAAACTAAGTCAGTTCTGACCTGAAACAACTAGAAATGTTGTAAAATTTAATTTGTAAGCATATGTATAGCAGTTGAGCACATCTAACTTTACAGACTGAAGATATTGCAAAACCATCCAAAACAAGCTTCTCTCTGCCTGATATGCTCCCACACTATACTTAAAGACATTCTCTGTCATTGGTGAAGAGTTTACAGGTGTAATTGCATGAGAACATTACATTTCATTAAACTCCTGAAACTAAGTCAGTTCTGACCTGAAACAACTAGAAATGTTGTAAAATTTAATTTGTAAGCATATGTATAGCAGTTGAGCACATCTAACTTTACAGACTGAAGTTATTGCAAAACCATCCAAAACAAGCTTCACTCTGCCTGATATGCTCCCACACTATACTTAAAGGCATTCTCTGTCATTGTTGAAGAGTTTACAGGTGTAATTGCAAGAGAACATTACATTTCATTAAGCTTCTGAAACTAAGTCAGTTCTGACCTGAAACAACTAGAAATGTTGTAAAATTTCATTTGTATTAGCATATGTATAGCAGTTGAGCACATCTAACTTTACAGACTGAAGATAATGCAAAACCATCCAAATCAAGCTTCTCTCTGCCTGATGTGCTCCCACACTATACTTAAAGGCATTCTCTGTCATTGGTGAAGAGTTTACATGTTTATGAGCAAGATAACATTGATATTCATTAAACTCCTGAAACTCAATCAGTTCTGACCTGAAACAACTAGAAATGTTGTAAAATTTAATTTGTAAGCATATGTATAGCAGTTGAGCACATCTAACTTTACAGACTGAAGTTATTGCAAAACCATCCAAAACAAGCTTCACTCTGCCTGATATGCTCCCACACTATACTTAAAGGCATTCTCTGTCATTGTTGAAGAGTTTACATGTTTATGAGCAAGATAACAATGATATTCAAAAAACTCCTGAAACTAAGTCAGTTCTGACCTGAAACAACAAGAAATGTTGTAAAATTTCATTTGTAAGCATATGTATAGCAGTTGAGCACATCTAACTTTACAGACTGAAGATATTGCAAAACCATCCAAAACAAGCTTCTCTCTGCCTGATATGCTCCCACACTATACTTAAAGGCATTCTCTGTCATTGGTGAAGAGTTTACATGTTTATGAGCAAGATAACATTGATATTCATTAAACTCCTGAAACTAAGTCAGTTCTGACCTGAAACAACTAGAAATGTTGTAAAATTTAATTTGTAAGCATATGTAAAGCAGTTGAGCACATCTAACTGTACAGACTGAAGATAATGCAAAACCATCCAAATCAAGCTTCTCTCTGACTGATGTGCTCCCACACTATACTTAAAGGCATTCTCTGTCATTGGTGAAGAGTTTACATGTTTATGAGCAAGATAACATTGATATTCATTACACTCCTGAAACTAAGTCAGTTCTGACCTGAAACAACTAGAAATGTTGTAAAATTTCATTTGTAAGCATATGTATAGCAGTTGAGCACATCTAACTTTACAGACTGAAGATATTGCAAAACCATCCAAAACAAGCTTCTCTCTGCCTGATATGCTCCCACACTATACTTAAAGACATTCTCTGTCATTGGTGAAGAGTTTACAGGTGTAATTGCATGAGAACATTACATTTCATTAAACTCCTGAAACTAAGTCAGTTCTGACCTGAAACAACTAGAAATGTTGTAAAATTTAATTTGTAAGCATATGTATAGCAGTTGAGCACATCTAACTTTACAGACTGAAGTTATTGCAAAACCATCCAAAACAAGCTTCACTCTGCCTGATATGCTCCCACACTATACTTAAAGGCATTCTCTGTCATTGTTGAAGAGTTTACATGTTTATGAGCAAGATAACATTGATATTCATTAAACTCCTGAAACTAAGTCAGTTCTGACCTGAAACAACTAGAAATGTTGTAAAATTTAATTTGTAAGCATATGTATAGCAGTTGAGCACATCTAACTTTACAGACTGAAGTTATTGCAAAACCATCCAAAACAAGCTTCACTCTGCCTGATATGCTCCCACACTATACTTAAAGGCATTCTCTGTCATTGTTGAAGAGTTTACATGTTTATGAGCAAGATAACAATGATATTCAAAAAACTCCTGAAACTAAGTCAGTTCTGACCTGAAACAACAAGAAATGTTGTAAAATTTCATTTGTAAGCATATGTATAGCAGTTGAGCACATCTAACTTTACAGACTGAAGATATTGCAAAACCATCCAAAACAAGCTTCTCTCTGCCTGATATGCTCCCACACTATACTTAAAGGCATTCTCTGTCATTGGTGAAGAGTTTACATGTTTATGAGCAAGATAACATTGATATTCATTAAACTCCTGAAACTAAGTCAGTTCTGACCTGAAACAACTAGAAATGTTGTAAAATTTCATTTGTAAGCATATGTATAGCAGTTGAGCACATCTAACTTTACAGACTGAAGATAATGCAAAACCATCCAAATCAAGCTTCTCTCTGCCTGATGTGCTCCCACACTATACTTAAAGGCATTCTCTGTCATTGGTGAAGAGTTTACATGTTTATGAGCAAGATAACATTGATATTCATTAAACTCCTGAAACTAAGTCAGTTCTGACCTGAAACAACTAGAAATGTTGTAAAATTTAATTTGTAAGCATATGTATAGCAGTTGAGCACATCTAACTTTACAGACTGAAGATATTGCAAAACCATCCAAAACAAGCTTCTCTCTGCCTGATATGCTCCCACACTATACTTAAAGGCATTCTCTGTCATTGGTGAAGAGTTTACAGGTGTAATTGCAAGAGAACATTACATTTCATTAAGCTTCTGAAACTAAGTCAGTTCTGACCTGAAACAACTAGAAATGTTGTAAAATTTCATTTGTATTAGCATATGTATAGCAGTTGAGCACATCTAACTTTACAGACTGAAGATAATGCAAAACCATCCAAATCAAGCTTCTCTCTGCCTGATGTGCTCCCACACTATACTTAAAGGCATTCTCTGTCATTGGTGAAGAGTTTACATGTTTATGAGCAAGATAACATTGATATTCATTAAACTCCTGAAACTAAGTCAGTTCTGACCTGAAACAACTAGAAATGTAGTAAAATTTAATTTGTAAGCATATGTATAGCAGTTGAGCACATCTAACTTTACAGACTGAAGATATTGCAAAACCATCCAAAACAAGCTTCTCTCTGCCTGATATGCTCCCACACTATACTTAAAGGCATTCTCTGTCATTGGTGAAGAGTTTACAGGTGTAATTGCAAGAGAACATTACATGTCATTCAACTTCTGAAACTAAGTCAGTTCTGACCTGAAACAACAAGAAATGTTGTAAAATTTCATTTGTAAGCATATGTATAGCAGTTGAGCACATCTAACTTCACAGACTGAAGTATTTGCAAAACCATCCAAAACAAGCTTCACTCTGCCTGATATGCTCTCACACTATACTTAAAGGCATTCTCTGTCATTGGTGAAGAGTTTACATGTTTATGTGCAAGATAACAATGATATTCAAAAAACTCCTGAAACTAAGTCAGTTCTGACCTGAAACAACTAGAAATGTTGTAAAATTTCATTTGTAAGCATATGTATAGCAGTTGAGCACATCTAACTTTACAGACTGAAGATATTGCAAAACAATCCGAAACAAGCTTCTCTCTGCCTGATATGCTCCCACACTATACTTAAAGGCATTCTCTGTCATTGGTGAAGAGTTTACATGTTTATTTGCAAGATAACATTGATATTCATTAAACTCCTGAAACTAAGTCAGTTCTGACCTGAAACAACTAGAAATGTTGTAAAATTTCATTTGTAAACATATGTATAGCAGTTGAGCACATCTAACTTTACAGACTGAAGATATTGCAAAACCATCCAAAACAAGCTTCTCTCTGTCTGATATGCTCCCACACTATACTTAAAGGCATTCTCTGTCATTGGTGAAGAGTTTACATGTTTATGAGCAAGATAACATTGATATTCATTAAACTCCTGAAACTAAGTCAGTTCTGACCTGAAACAACTAGAAATGTTGTAAAATTTCATTTGTAAGCATATGTATAGCAGTTGAGCACATCTAACTTTACAGACTGAAGTTATTGCAAAACCATCCACAACAAGCTTCACTCTGCCTGATATGCTCCCACACTATACTTAAAGGCATTCTCTGTCATTGGTGAAGAGTTTACATGTTTATGAGCAAGATAACAATGATATTCAAAAAACTCCTGAAACTAAGTCACTTCTGACCTGAAACAACTAGAAATGTTGTAAAATTTCATTTGTAAGCATATGTATAGCAGTTGAGCACATCTAACTTTACAGACTGAAGATAATGCAAAACCATCCAAATCAAGCTTCTCTCTGCCTGATATGCTCCCACACTATACTTAAAGGCATTCTCTGTCATTGGTGAAGAGTTTACATGTTTATGATCAAGATAACATTGATTTTCATTAAACTTCTGAAACTAAGTCAGTTCTGACCTGAAACAACAAGAAATGTTGTAAAATTTCATTTGTAAGCATATGTATAGCAGTTGAGCACATCTAACTTTACAGACTGAAGATATTGCAAAACCATCCAAAACAAGCTTCTCTCTGCCTGATATGCTCCCACACTATACTTAAAGGCATTCTCTGTCATTGGTGAAGAGTTTACATGTTTATGAGCAAGATAACATTGATATTCATTAAACTCCAGAAACTAAGTCAGTTCTGACCTGAAGCAACTAGAAATGTTGTAAAATTTCATTTGTAAGCATATGTATAGCAGTTGAGCACATCTAACTTTACAGACTGAAGATAATGCAAAACCATCCAAATCAAGCTTCTCTCTGCCTGATGTGCTCCCACACTATACTTAAAGGCATTCTCTGTCATTGGTGAAGAGTTTACATGTTTATGAGCAAGATAACATTGATATTCATTAAACTCCTGAAACTAAGTCAGTTCTGACCTGAAACAACTAGAAATGTTGTAAAATTTAATTTGTAAGCATATGTATAGCAGTTGAGCACATCTAACTTTACAGACTGAAGATAATGCAAAACCATCCAAATCAAGCTTCTCTCTGCCTGATGTGCTCCCACACTATACTTAAAGGCATTCTCTGTCATTGGTGAAGAGTTTACATGTTTATGAGCAAGATAACATTGATATTCATTAAACTCCTGAAACTAAGTCAGTTCTGACCTGAAACAACTAGAAATGTTGTAAAATTTCATTTGTAAGCATATGTATAGCAGTTGAGCACATCTAACTTTACAGACTGAAGATATTGCAAAACCATCCAAAACAAGCTTCTCTCTGCCTGATATGCTCCCACACTATACTTAAAGGCATTCTCTGTCATTGGTGAAGAGTTTACAGGTGTAATTGCAAGAGAACATTACATTTCATTAAACTTCTGAAACTAAGTCAGTTCTGACCTGAAACAACTAGAAATGTTGTAAAATTTCATTTGTAAGCATATGTATAGCAGTTGAGCACATCTAACTTTACAGACTGAAGATAATGCAAAACCATCCAAATCAAGCTTCTCTCTGCCTGATGTGCTCCCACACTATACTTAAAGGCATTCACTGTCATTGGTGAAGAGTTTACATGTTTATGAGCAAGATAACATTGATATTCATTAAACTCCTGAAACTAAGTCAGTTCTGACCTGAAACAACTAGAAATGTTGTAAAATTTCATTTGTAAGAATATGTATTGCAGTTGAGCACATCTAACTTTACAGACTGAAGATATTGCAAAACCATCCAAAACAAGCTTCTCTCTGCCTGATATGCTCCCACACTATACTTAAAGGCATTCTCTGTCATTGGTGAAGAGTTTACATGTTTATGAGCAAGATAACATTGATATTCATTAAACTCCTGAAACTAAGTCAGTTCTGACCTGAAACAACTAGAAATGTTGTAAAATTTAATTTGTAAGCATATGTATAGCAGTTGAGTACATCTAACTTTACAGACTGAAGATATTGCACAACCATCCAAAACAAGCTTCTCTCTGCCTGATATGCTCCCACACTATACTTAAAGGCATTCTCTGTCATTGGTGAAGAGTTTACATGTTTATGAGCAAGATAACATTGATATTCATTAAACTCCTGAAACTAAGTCAGTTCTGACCTGAAACAACTAGAAATGTTGTAAAATTTAATTTGAAAGCATATGTATAGCAGTTGAGTACATCTAACTTTACAGACTGAAGATAATGCAAAACCATCCAAATCAAGCTTCTCTCTGGCTGATGTGCTCCCACACTATACTTAAAGGCATTCTCTGTCATTGGTGAAGAGTTTACATGTTTATGAGCAAGATAACATTGAAATTCATTAAACTCCTGAAACTAAGTCAGTTCTGACCTGAAACAACTAGAAATGTTGTAAAATTTCATTTGTAAGCATATGTATAGCAGTTGAGCACATCTAACTTTACAGACTGAAGATATTGCAAAACCATCCAAAACAAGCTTCTCTCGCCTGATATGCTCCCACACTATACTTAAAGGCATTCTCTGTCATTGGTGAAGAGTTTACAGGTCTAATTGCAAGAGAACATTCCATTTCATTAAACTTCTGAAACTAAGTCAGTTCTGACCTGAAACAACAAGAAATGTTGTAAAATTTCATTTGTAAGCATATGTATAGCAGTTGAGCACATCTAACTTTACAGACTGAAGATATTGCAAAACCATTCAAAACAAGCTTCTCTCTGCCTGATATGCTCCCACACTATACTTAAAGGCATTCTCTGTCATTGGTGAAGAGTTTACATGTTTATGAGCAAGATAACAATGATATTCATTAAACTCCTGAAACTAAGCCTGTTCTGACCTGAAACAACAAGAAATGTTGTAAAATTTCATTTGTAAGCATATGTATAGCAGTTGAGCACATCTAACTTTACAGACTGAAGATATTGCAAAACCATTCAAAACAAGCTTCTCTCTGCCTGATATGCTCCCACACTATACTTAAAGGCATTCTCTGTCATTGGTGAAGAGTTTACATGTTTATGAGCAAGATAACATTGATATTCATTAAACTCCTGAAACTAAGTCAGTTCTGACCTGAAACAACAAGAAATGTTGTAAAATTTAATTTGTAAGCATATGTATAGCAGTTGAGCACATCTAACTTTACAGACTGAAGATAATGCAAAACCATCCAAATCAAGCTTCTCTCTGCCTGATGTGCTCCCACACTATACTTAAAGGCATTCTCTGTCATTGGTGAAGAGTTTACATGTTTATGAGCAAGATAACATTGATATTCATTAAACTCCTGAAACTAAGTCAGTTCTGACCTGAAACAACTAGAAATGTTGTAAAATTTAATTTGTAAGCATATGTATAGCAGTTGAGCACATCTAACTTTACAGACAGAAGATATTGCAAAACCATCCAGAACAAGCTTCTCTCTGCCTGATATGCTCCCACACTATACTTAAAGGCATTCTCTGTCATTGGAGAAGAGTTTACAGGTGTAATTGCAAGAGAACATTACATTTCATTAAACTTCTGAAACTAAGTCAGTTCTGACCTGAAACAACTAGAAATGTTGTAAAATTTAATTTGTAAGCATATGTATAGCAGTTGAGCACATCTAACTTTACAAACTGAAGATATTGCAAAACCATCCAAAACAAGCTTCTCTCTGCCTGATATGCTCCCACACTATACTTAAAGGCATTCTCTGTCATTGGTGAAGAGTTTACATGTTTAGGAGCAAGATAACATTGATATTCATTAAACTCCTGAAACTAAGTCAGTTCTGACCTGAAACAACTAGAAATGTTGTAAAATTTCATTTGTAAGCATATGTATAGCAGTTGAGTACATCTAACTTTACAGACTGAAGATATTGCACAACCATCCAAAACAAGCTTCTCTCTGCCTGATATGCTCCCACACTATACTTAAAGGCATTCTCTGTCATTGGTGAAGAGTTTACATGTTTATGAGCAAGATAACATTGATATTCATTAAACTCCTGAAACTAAGTCAGTTCTGACCTGAAACAACTAGAAATGTTGTAAAATTTAATTTGTAAGCATATGTATAGCAGTTGAGTACATCTAACTTTACAGACTGAAGATAATGCAAAACCATCCAAATCAAGATTCTCTCTGGCTGATGTGCTCCCACACTATACTTAAAGGCATTCTCTGTCATTGGTGAAGAGTTTACATGTTTATGAGCAAGATAACATTGAAATTCATTAAACTCCTGAAACTAAGTCAGTTCTGACCTGAAACAACTAGAAATGTTGTAAAATTTCATTTGTAAGCATATGTATAGCAGTTGAGCACATCTAACTTTACAGACAGAAGATATTGCAAAACCATCCAGAACAAGCTTCTCTCTGCCTGATATGCTCCCACACTATACTTAAAGGCATTCTCTGTCATTGGAGAAGAGTTTACAGGTGTAATTGCAAGAGAACATTACATTTCATTAAACTTCTGAAACTAAGTCAGTTCTGACCTGAAACAACTAGAAATGTTGTAAAATTTAATTTGTAAGCATATGTATAGCAGTTGAGCACATCTAACTTTACAAACTGAAGATATTGCAAAACCATCCAAAACAAGCTTCTCTCTGCCTGATATGCTCCCACACTATACTTAAAGGCATTCTCTGTCATTGGTGAAGAGTTTACATGTTTAGGAGCAAGATAACATTGATATTCATTAAACTCCTGAAACTAAGTCAGTTCTGACCTGAAACAACTAGAAATGTTGTAAAATTTCATTTGTAAGCATATGTATAGCAGTTGAGTACATCTAACTTTACAGACTGAAGATATTGCACAACCATCCAAAACAAGCTTCTCTCTGCCTGATATGCTCCCACACTATACTTAAAGGCATTCTCTGTCATTGGTGAAGAGTTTACATGTTTATGAGCAAGATAACATTGATATTCATTAAACTCCTGAAACTAAGTCAGTTCTGACCTGAAACAACTAGAAATGTTGTAAAATTTAATTTGTAAGCATATGTATAGCAGTTGAGTACATCTAACTTTACAGACTGAAGATAATGCAAAACCATCCAAATCAAGATTCTCTCTGGCTGATGTGCTCCCACACTATACTTAAAGGCATTCTCTGTCATTGGTGAAGAGTTTACATGTTTATGAGCAAGATAACATTGAAATTCATTAAACTCCTGAAACTAAGTCAGTTCTGACCTGAAACAACTAGAAATGTTGTAAAATTTCATTTGTAAGCATATGTATAGCAGTTGAGCACATCTAACTTTACAGACTGAAGATATTGCAAAACCATCCAGAACAAGCTTCTCTCTGCCTGATATGCTCCCACACTATACTTAAAGGCATTCTCTGTCATTGGAGAAGAGTTTACAGGTGTAATTGCAAGAGAACATTACATTTCATTAAACTTCTGAAACTAAGTCAGTTCTGACCTGAAACAACTAGAAATGTTGTAAAATTTAATTTGTAAGCATATGTATAGCAGTTGAGCACATCTAACTTTACAAACTGAAGATATTGCAAAACCATCCAAAACAAGCTTCTCTCTGCCTGATATGCTCCCACACTATACTTAAAGGCATTCTCTGTCATTGGTGAAGAGTTTACATGTTTAGGAGCAAGATAACATTGATATTCATTAAACTCCTGAAACTAAGTCAGTTCTGACCTGAAACAACTAGAAATGTTGTAAAATTTCATTTGTAAGCATATGTATAGCAGTTGAGTACATCTAACTTTACAGACTGAAGATATTGCACAACCATCCAAAACAAGCTTCTCTCTGCCTGATATGCTCCCACACTATACTTAAAGGCATTCTCTGTCATTGGTGAAGAGTTTACATGTTTATGAGCAAGATAACATTGATATTCATTAAACTCCTGAAACTAAGTCAGTTCTGACCTGAAACAACTAGAAATGTTGTAAAATTTAATTTGTAAGCATATGTATAGCAGTTGAGTACATCTAACTTTACAGACTGAAGATAATGCAAAACCATCCAAATCAAGATTCTCTCTGGCTGATGTGCTCCCACACTATACTTAAAGGCATTCTCTGTCATTGGTGAAGAGTTTACATGTTTATGAGCAAGATAACATTGAAATTCATTAAACTCCTGAAACTAAGTCAGTTCTGACCTGAAACAACTAGAAATGTTGTAAAATTTCATTTGTAAGCATATGTATAGCAGTTGAGCACATCTAACTTTACAGACTGAAGATATTGCAAAACCATCCAGAACAAGCTTCTCTCTGCCTGATATGCTCCCACACTATACTTAAAGGCATTCTCTGTCATTGGAGAAGAGTTTACAGGTGTAATTGCAAGAGAACATTACATTTCATTAAACTTCTGAAACTAAGTCAGTTCTGACCTGAAACAACTAGAAATGTTGTAAAATTTAATTTGTAAGCATATGTATAGCAGTTGAGCACATCTAACTTTACAAACTGAAGATATTGCAAAACCATCCAAAACAAGCTTCTCTCTGCCTGATATGCTCCCACACTATACTTAAAGGCATTCTCTGTCATTGGTGAAGAGTTTACATGTTTAGGAGCAAGATAACATTGATATTCATTAAACTCCTGAAACTAAGTCAGTTCTGACCTGAAACAACTAGAAATGTTGTAAAATTTCATTTGTAAGCATATGTATAGCAGTTGAGTACATCTAACTTTACAGACTGAAGATATTGCACAACCATCCAAAACAAGCTTCTCTCTGCCTGATATGCTCCCACACTATACTTAAAGGCATTCTCTGTCATTGGTGAAGAGTTTACATGTTTATGAGCAAGATAACATTGATATTCATTAAACTCCTGAAACTAAGTCAGTTCTGACCTGAAACAACTAGAAATGTTGTAAAATTTAATTTGTAAGCATATGTATAGCAGTTGAGTACATCTAACTTTACAGACTGAAGATAATGCAAAACCATCCAAATCAAGATTCTCTCTGGCTGATGTGCTCCCACACTATACTTAAAGGCATTCTCTGTCATTGGTGAAGAGTTTACATGTTTATGAGCAAGATAACATTGAAATTCATTAAACTCCTGAAACTAAGTCAGTTCTGACCTGAAACAACTAGAAATGTTGTAAAATTTCATTTGTAAGCATATGTATAGCAGTTGAGCACATCTAACTTTACAGACTGAAGATATTGCAAAACCATCCAAAACAAGCTTCTCTCGCCTGATATGCTCCCACACTATACTTAAAGGCATTCTCTGTCATTGGAGAAGAGTTTACAGGTGTAATTGCAAGAGAACATTACATTTCATTAAACTTCTGAAACTAAGTCAGTTCTGACCTGAAACAACTAGAAATGTTGTAAAATTTAATTTGTAAGCATATGTATAGCAGTTGAGCACATCTAACTTTACAAACTGAAGATATTGCAAAACCATCCAAAACAAGCTTCTCTCTGCCTGATATGCTCCCACACTATACTTAAAGGCATTCTCTGTCATTGGTGAAGAGTTTACATGTTTAGGAGCAAGATAACATTGATATTCATTAAACTCCTGAAACTAAGTCAGTTCTGACCTGAAACAACTAGAAATGTTGTAAAATTTCATTTGTAAGCATATGTATAGCAGTTGAGTACATCTAACTTTACAGACTGAAGATATTGCACAACCATCCAAAACAAGCTTCTCTCTGCCTGATATGCTCCCACACTATACTTAAAGGCATTCTCTGTCATTGGTGAAGAGTTTACATGTTTATGAGCAAGATAACATTGATATTCATTAAACTCCTGAAACTAAGTCAGTTCTGACCTGAAACAACTAGAAATGTTGTAAAATTTAATTTGTAAGCATATGTATAGCAGTTGAGTACATCTAACTTTACAGACTGAAGATATTGCACAACCATCCAAATCAAGATTCTCTCTGGCTGATGTGCTCCCACACTATACTTAAAGGCATTCTCTGTCATTGGTGAAGAGTTTACATGTTTATGAGCAAGATAACATTGAAATTCATTAAACTCCTGAAACTAAGTCAGTTCTGACCTGAAACAACTAGAAATGTTGTAAAATTTCATTTGTAAGCATATGTATAGCAGTTGAGCACATCTAACTTTACAGACTGAAGATATTGCAAAACCATCCAAAACAAGCTTCTCTCGCCTGATATGCTCCCACACTATACTTAAAGGCATTCTCTGTCATTGGTGAAGAGTTTACAGGTCTAATTGCAAGAGAACATTACATTTCATTAAACTTCTGAAACTAAGTCAGTTCTGACCTGAAACAACAAGAAATGTTGTAAAATTTCATTTGTAAGCATATGTATAGCAGTTGAGCACATCTAACTTTACAGACTGAAGATATTGCAAAACCATTCAAAACAAGCTTCTCTCTGCCTGATATGCTCCCACACTATACTTAAAGGCATTCTCTGTCATTGGTGAAGAGTTTACATGTTTATGAGCAAGATAACATTGATATTCATTAAACTCCTGAAATTAAGTCAGTTCTGACCTGAAACAACAAGAAATGTTGTAAAATTTCATTTGTAAGCATATGTATAGCAGTTGAGCACATCTAACTTTACAGACTGAAGATAATGCAAAACCATCCAAATCAAGCTTCTCTCTGCCTGATGTGCTCCCACACTATACTTAAAGGCATTCTCTGTCATTGGTGAAGAGTTTACATGTTTATGAGCAAGATAACATTGATATTCATTAAACTCCTGAAACTAAGTCAGTTCTGACCTGAAACAACTAGAAATGTTGTAAAATTTAATTTGTAAGCATATGTATAGCAATTGAGCACATCTAACTTTACAGACAGAAGATATTGCAAAACCATCCAGAACAAGCTTCTCTCTGCCTGATATGCTCCCACACTATACTTAAAGGCATTCTCTGTCATTGGAGAAGAGTTTACAGGTGTAATTGCAAGAGAACATTACATTTCATTAAACTTCTGAAACTAAGTCAGTTCTGACCTGAAACAACTAGAAATGTTGTAAAATTTAATTTGTAAGCATATGTATAGCAGTTGAGCACATCTAACTTTACAGACTGAAGTTATTGCAAAACCATCCAAAACAAGCTTCACTCTGCCTGATATGCTCCCACACTATACTTAAAGGCATTCTCTGTCATTGGTGAAGAGTTTACATGTTTATGAGCAAGATAACATTGATATTCATTAAACTCCTGAAACTAAGTCAGTTCTGACCTGAAACAACTAGAAATGTTGTAAAATTTCATTTGTAAGCATATGTATAGCAGTTGAGCACATCTAACTTTACAGACTGAAGATATTGCAATACCATTCAAAACAAGCTTCTCTCTGCCTGATATGCTCCCACACTATACTTAAAGGCATTCTCTGTCATTGGTGAAGAGTTTACATGTTTATGAGCAAGATAACATTGATATTCATTAAACTCCTGAAACTAAGTCAGTTCTGACCTGAAACAACTAGAAATGTTGTAAAATTTAATTTGTAAGCATATGTATAGCAGTTGAGCACATCTAACTTTACAGATTGAAGATATTGCAAAACCATCCAAAACAAGCTTCTCTCTGCCTGATATGCTCCCACACTATACTTAAAGGCATTCTCTGTCATTGGTGAAGAGTTTACAGGTCTAATTGCAAGAGAACATTACATTTCATTAAACTTCTGAAATTAAGTCAGTTCAACCTGAAACAAAAAGAAATGTTGTAAAATTTAATTTGTAAGCATATGTATAGCAGTTGAGCACATCTAACTTTACAGATTGAAGTTATTGCAAAACCATCCAAAACAAGCTTCACTCTGCCTGATATGCTCCCACACTATACTTAAAGGCATTCTCTATCATTGGTGAAGAGTTTACATGTTTATGAGCAAGATAACAATGATATTAAAAAAACTCCTGAAACTATGTCAGTTCTGAACTGAAACAACAAGAAATGTTGTAAAATTTCATTTGTAAGCATATGTATAGCAGTTGAGCACATCTAACTTTACAGACTGAAGATATTGCAAAACCATTCAAAACAAGCTTCTCTCTGCCTGATATGCTCCCACACTATACTTAAAGGCATTCTCTGTCATTGGTGAAGAGTTTACATGTTTATGAGCAAGATAACATTGATATTCATTAAACTCCTGAAACTAAGTCAGTTCTGACCTGAAACAACAAGAAATGTTGTAAAATTTCATTTGTAAGCATATGTATAGCAGTTGAGCACATCTAACTTTACAGACTGAAGATAATGCAAAACCATCCAAATCAAGCTTCTCTCTGCCTGATGTGCTCCCACACTATACTTAAAGGCATTCTCTGTCATTGGTGAAGAGTTTACATGTTTATGAGCAAGATAACATTGATATTCATTAAACTCCTGAAACTAAGTCAGTTCTGACCTGAAACAACTAGAAATGTTGTAAAATTTAATTTGTAAGCATATGTATAGCAATTGAGCACATCTAACTTTACAGACAGAAGATATTGCAAAACCATCCAGAACAAGCTTCTCTCTGCCTGATATGCTCCCACACTATACTTATAGGCATTCTCTGTCATTGGAGAAGAGTTTACAGGTGTAATTGCAAGAGAACATTACATTTCATTAAACTTCTGAAACTAAGTCAGTTCTGACCTGAAACAACTAGAAATGTTGTAAAATTTAATTTGTAAGCATATTTATAGCAGTTGAGCACATCTAACTTTACAGACTGAAGTTATTGCAAAACCATCCAAAACAAGCTTCACTCTGCCTGATATGCTCCCACACTATACTTAAAGGCATTCTCTGTCATTGGTGAAGAGTTTACATGTTTATGAGCAAGATAACATTGATATTCATTAAACTCCTGAAACTAAGTCAGTTCTGACCTGAAACAACTAGAAATGTTGTAAAATTTCATTTGTAAGCATATGTATAGCAGTTGAGCACATCTAACTTTACAGACTGAAGATATTGCAATACCATTCAAAACAAGCTTCTCTCTGCCTGATATGCTCCCACACTATACTTAAAGGCATTCTCTGTCATTGGTGAAGAGTTTACATGTTTATGAGCAAGATAACATTGATATTCATTAAACTCCTGAAACTAAGTCAGTTCTGACCTGAAACAACTAGAAATGTTGTAAAATTTAATTTGTAAGCATATGTATAGCAGTTGAGCACATCTAACTTTACAGATTGAAGATATTGCAAAACCATCCAAAACAAGCTTCTCTCTGCCTGATATGCTCCCACACTATACTTAAAGGCATTCTCTGTCATTGGTGAAGAGTTTACAGGTCTAATTGCAAGAGAACATTACATTTCATTAAACTTCTGAAATTAAGTCAGTTCAACCTGAAACAACTAGAAATGTTGTAAAATTTAATTTGTAAGCATATGTATAGCAGTTGAGCACATCTAACTTTACAGACTAAAGATATTGCAAAACCATCCAAAACAAGCTTCACTCTGCCTGATATGCTCCCACACTATAAATAAAGGCATTCTCTATCATTGGTGAAGAGTTTACATGTTTATGAGCAAGATAACAATGATATTAAAAAAACTCCTGAAACTAAGTCAGTTCTGACCTGAAACAACAAGAAATGTTGTAAAATTTCATTTGTAAGCATATGTATAGCAGTTGAGCACATCTAACTTTACAGACTGAAGATATTGCAAAACCATTCAAAACAAGCTTCTCTCTGCCTGATATGCTCCCACACTATACTTAAAGGCATTCTCTGTCATTGGTGAAGAGTTTACATGTTTTTGAGCAAGATAACATTGATATTCATTAAACTCCTGAAACTAAGTCAGTTCTGACTTGAAACAACTAGAAATGTTGTAAAATTTCATTTGTAAGCATATGTATAGCAGTTGAGCACATCTAACTTTACAGACTGAAGATATTGCAAAACCATTCAAAACAAGCTTCTCTCTGCCTGATATGCTCCCACACTATACTTAAAGGCATTCTCTGTCATTGGTGAAGAGTTTACATGTTTATGAGCAAGATAACATTGATATTCATTAAACTCCTGAAACTAAGTCAGTTCTGACCTGAAACAACTAGAAATGTTGTAAGATTTCATTTGTAAGCATATGTATAGCAGTTGAGCACATCTAACTTTACAGACTGAAGATATTGCAAAACCATCCAAAACAAGCTTCTCTCTGCCTGATATGCTCCCACACTATACTTAAAGGCATTCTCTGTCATTGGTGAAGAGTTTACAGGTCTAATTGCAAGAGAACATTACATTTCATTAAACTTCTGAAACTAAGTCAGTTCTGACCTGAAACAACTAGAAATGTTGTAAAATTTAATTTGTAAGCATATGTACAGCAGTTGAGCACATCTAACTTTACAGACTGAAGTTATTGCAAAACCATCCAAAACAAGCTTCACTCTGCCTGATATGCTCCCACACTATACATAAAGGCATTCTCTGTCATTGGTGAAGAGTTTACATGTTTATGAGCAAGATAACAATGATATTCAAAAAACTCCTGAAACTAAGTCAGTTCTGACCTGAAACAACAAGAAATGTTGTAAAATTACATTTGTAAGCATATGTATAGCAGTTGAGCACATCTAACTTTACAGACTGAAGATATTGCAAAACCATTCAAAACAAGCTTCTCTCTGCCTGATATGCTCCCACACTATACTTAAAGGCATTCTCTGTCATTGGTGAAGAGTTTACATGTTTATGAGCAAGATAACATTGATATTCATTAAACTCCTGAAACTAAGTCAGTTCTGACCTGAAACAACAAGAAATGTTGTAAAATTTCATTTGTAAGCATATGTATAGCAGTTGAGCACATCTAACTTTACAGACTGAAGATAATGCAAAACCATCCAAATCAAGCTTCTCTCTGCCTGATGTGCTCCCACACTATACTTAAAGGCATTCTCTGTCATTGGTGAAGATTTTACATGTTTATGAGCAAGATAACATTGATATTCATTAAACTCCTGAAACTAAGTCAGTTCTGACCTGAAACAACTAGAAATGTTGTAAAATTTAATTTGTAAGCATATGTATAGCAGTTGAGCACATCTAACTTTACAGACAGAAGATATTGCAAAACCATCCAGAACAAGCTTCTCTCTGCCTGATATGCTCCCACACTATACTTAAAGGCATTCTCTGTCATTGGAGAAGAGTTTACAGGTGTAATTGCAAGAGAACATTACATTTCATTAAACTTCTGAAACTAAGTCAGTTCTGACCTGAAACAACTAGAAATGTTGTAAAATTTAATTTGTAAGCATATGTATAGCAGTTGAGCACATCTAACTTTACAGAATGAAGTTATTGCAAAACCATCCAAAACAAGCTTCACTCTGCCTGATATGCTCCCACACTATACTTAAAGGCATTCTCTGTCATTGGTGAAGAGTTTACATGTTTATGAGCAAGATAACATTGATATTCATTAAACTCCTGAAACTAAGTCAGTTCTGACCTGAAACAACTAGAAATGTTGTAAAATTTCATTTGTAAGCATATGTATAGCAGTTGAGCACATCTAACTTTACAGAGTGAAGATATTGCAATGCCATTCAAAACAAGCTTCTCTCTGCCTGATATGCTCCCACACTATAAATAAAGGCATTCTCTATCATTGGTGAAGAGTTTACATGTTTATGAGCAAGATAACAATGATATTAAAAAAACTCCTGAAACTAAGTCAGTTCTGACCTGAAACAACAAGAAATGTTGTAAAATTTCATTTGTAAGCATATGTATAGCAGTTGAGCACATCTAACTTTACAGACTGAAGATATTGCAAAACCATTCAAAACAAGCTTCTCTCTGCCTGATATGCTCCCACACTATACTTAAAGGCATTCTCTGTCATTGGTGAAGAGTTTACATGTTTTTGAGCAAGATAACATTGATATTCATTAAACTTCTGAAACTAAGTCAGTTCTGACCTGAAACAACTAGAAATGTTGTAAAATTTAATTTGTAAGCATATGTACAGCAGTTGAGCACATCTAACTTTACAGACTGAAGTTATTGCAAAACCATCCAAAACAAGCTTCACTCTGCCTGATATGCTCCCACACTATACATAAAGGCATTCTCTGTCATTGGTGAAGAGTTTACATGTTTATGAGCAAGATAACAATGATATTCAAAAAACTCCTGAAACTAAGTCAGTTCTGACCTGAAACAACAAGAAATGTTGTAAAATTACATTTGTAAGCATATGTATAGCAGTTGAGCACATCTAACTTTACAGACTGAAGATATTGCAAAACCATTCAAAACAAGCTTCTCTCTGCCTGATATGCTCCCACACTATACTTAAAGGCATTCTCTGTCATTGGTGAAGAGTTTACATGTTTATGAGCAAGATAACATTGATATTCATTAAACTCCTGAAACTAAGTCAGTTCTGACCTGAAACAACAAGAAATGTTGTAAAATTTCATTTGTAAGCATATGTATAGCAGTTGAGCACATCTAACTTTACAGACTGAAGATAATGCAAAACCATCCAAATCAAGCTTCTCTCTGCCTGATGTGCTCCCACACTATACTTAAAGGCATTCTCTGTCATTGGTGAAGATTTTACATGTTTATGAGCAAGATAACATTGATATTCATTAAACTCCTGAAACTAAGTCAGTTCTGACCTGAAACAACTAGAAATGTTGTAAAATTTAATTTGTAAGCATATGTATAGCAGTTGAGCACATCTAACTTTACAGACAGAAGATATTGCAAAACCATCCAGAACAAGCTTCTCTCTGCCTGATATGCTCCCACACTATACTTAAAGGCATTCTCTGTCATTGGAGAAGAGTTTACAGGTGTAATTGCAAGAGAACATTACATTTCATTAAACTTCTGAAACTAAGTCAGTTCTGACCTGAAACAACTAGAAATGTTGTAAAATTTAATTTGTAAGCATATGTATAGCAGTTGAGCACATCTAACTTTACAGAATGAAGTTATTGCAAAACCATCCAAAACAAGCTTCACTCTGCCTGATATGCTCCCACACTATACTTAAAGGCATTCTCTGTCATTGGTGAAGAGTTTACATGTTTATGAGCAAGATAACATTGATATTCATTAAACTCCTGAAACTAAGTCAGTTCTGACCTGAAACAACTAGAAATGTTGTAAAATTTCATTTGTAAGCATATGTATAGCAGTTGAGCACATCTAACTTTACAGAGTGAAGATATTGCAATGCCATTCAAAACAAGCTTCTCTCTGCCTGATATGCTCCCACACTATACTTAAAGGCATTCTCTGTCATTGGTGAAGAGTTTACATGTTTATGAGCAAGATAACATTGATATTCATTAAACTCCTGAAACTAAGTCAGTTCTGACCTGAAACAACTAGAAATGTTGTAAAATTTCATTTGTAAGCATATGTATAGCAGTTGAGCACATCTAACTTTACAGATTGAAGATATTGCAAAACCATCCAAAACAAGCTTCTCTCTGCCTGATATGCTCCCACACTATACTTAAAGGCATTCTCTGTCATTGGTGAAGAGTTTACAGGTCTAATTGCAAGAGAACATTACATTTCATTAAACTTCTGAAACTAAGTCCGTTCAACCTGAAACAACTAGAAATGTTGTAAAATTTAATTTGTAAGCATATGTATAGCAGTTGAGCACATCTAACTTTACAGATTGAAGTTATTGCAAAACCATCCAAAACAAGCTTCACTCTGCCTGATATGCTCCCACACTATACATAAAGGCATTCTCTATCATTGGTGAAGAGTTTACATGTTTATGAGCAAGATAACAATGATATTAAAAAAACTCCTGAAACTAAGTCAGTTCTGACCTGAAACAACAAGAAATGTTGTAAAATTTCATTTGTAAGCATATGTATAGCAGTTGAGCACATCTAACTTTACAGACTGAAGATATTGCAAAACCATCCAAAACAAGCTTCTCTCTGCCTGATATGCTCCCACACTATACTTAAAGGCATTCTCTGTCATTGGTGAAGAGTTTACATGTTTATGAGCAAGATAACATTGATATTCATTAAACTCCTGAAACTAAGTCAGTTCTGACCTGAAACAACTAGAAATGTTGTAAAATTTCATTTGTAAGCATATGTATAGCAGTTGAGCACATCTAACTTTACAGACTGAAGATATTGCAAAACCATTCAAAACAAGCTTCTCTCTGCCTGATATGCTCCCACACTATACTTAAAGGCATTCTCTGTCATTGGTGAAGAGTTTAAATGTTTTTGAGCAAGATAACATTGATATTCATTAAACTCCTGAAACTAAGTCAGTTCTGACCTGAAACAACAAGAAATGTTGTAAAATTTCATTTGTAAGCATATGTATAGCAGTTGAGCACATCTAACTTTACAGACTGAAGATAATGCAAAACCATCCAAATCAAGCTTCTCTCTGCCTGATGTGCTCCCACACTATACTTAAAGGCATTCTCTGTCATTGGTGAAGAGTTTACATGTTTATGAGCAAGATAACATTGATATTCATTAAACTCCTGAAACTAAGTCAGTTCTGACCTGAAACAACTAGAAATGTTGTAAAATTTAATTTGTAAGCATATGTATAGCAGTTGAGCACATCTAACTTTACAGACTGAAGATATTGCAAAACCATCCAAAACAAGCTTCTCTCTGCCTGATATGCTCCCACACTATACTTAAAGGCATTCTCTGTCATTGGTGAAGAGTTTACAGGTGTAATTGCAAGAGAACATTACATTTCATTAAACTTCTGAAACTAAGTCAGTTCTGACCTGAAACAACTAGAAATGTTGTAAAATTTAATTTGTAAGCATATGTATAGCAGTTGAGCACATCTAACTTTACAGACTGAAGTTATTGCAAAACCATCCAAAACAAGCTTCACTCTGCCTGATATGCTCCCACACTATACTTAAAGGCATTCTCTGTCATTGGTGAAGAGTTTACATGTTTATGAGCAAGATAACATTGATATTCATTAAACTCCTGAAACTAAGTCAGTTCTGACCTGAAACAACTAGAAATGTTGTAAAATTTAATTTGTAAGCATATTTATAGCAGTTGAGCACATCTAACTTTACAGACTGAAGATAATGCAAAACCATCCAAATCAAGCTTCTCTCTGCCTGATGTGCTCCCACACTATACTTAAAGGCATTCTCTGTCATTGGTGAAGAGTTTACATGTTTATGAGCAAGATAACATTGATATTCATTAAACTCCTGAAACTAAGTCAGTTCTGACCTGAAACAACTAGAAATGTTGTAAAATTTCATTTGTAAGCATATGTATAGCAGTTGAGCACATCTAACTTTACAGACTGAAGATAATGCAAAACCATCCAAATCAAGCTTCTCTCTGGCTGATGTGCTCCCACACTATACTTAAAGGCATTCTCTGTCATTGGTGAAGAGTTTACATGTTTATGAGCAAGATAACATTGATATTCATTAAACTCCTGAAACTAAGTCAGTTCTGACCTGAAACAACTAGAAATGATGTAAAATTTCATTTGTAAGCATATGTATAGCAGTTGAGCACATCTAACTTTACAGACTGAAGATATTGCAAAACCATCCAAAACAAGCTTCTCTCTGCCTGATATGCTCCCACACTATACTTAAAGGCATTCTCTGTCATTGGTGAAGAGTTTACATGTTTATGAGCAAGATAACAATGATATTCATTAAACTCCTGAAACTAAGTCAGTTCTGACCTGAAACAACTAGAAATGTTGTAAAATTTAATTTGTAAGCATATGTATAGCAGTTGAGCACATCTAACTTTACAGACTGAAGATAATGCAAAACCATCCAAATCAAGCTTCTCTCTGCCTGATGTGCTCCCACACTATACTTAAAGGCATTCTCTGTCATTGGTGAAGAGTTTACATGTTTATGAGCAAGATAACATTGATATTCATTAAACTCCTGAAACTAATTCAGTTCTGACCTGAAACAACTAGAAATGTTGTAAAATTTCATTTGTAAGCATATGTATAGCAGATGAGCACATCTAACTTTACAGACTGAAGATAATGCAAAACCATCCAAATCAAGCTTCTCTCTGCCTGATATGCTCCCACACTATACTTAAAGGCATTCTCTGTCATTGGTGAAGAGTTTACAGGTGTAATTGCAAGAGAACATTATATTTCATTATACTTCTGAAACTAAGTCAGTTCTGACCTGAAATAACTAGAAATGTTGTAAAATTTAATTTGTAAGCATATGTATAGCAGTTGAGCACATGTAACTGTACAGACTGAAGATATTGCAAAACCATCCAAAACAAGCTTCTCTCTGCCTGATATGCTCCCACACTATACTTAAAGGCATTCTCTGTCATTGGTGAAGAGTTTACATGTTTTTGAGCAAGATAACATTGATATTCATTAAACTCCTGAAACTAAGTCAGTTCTGACCTGAAACAACTAGAAATGTTGTAACATTTAATTTGTAAGCATATGTATAGCAGTTGAGCACATCTAACTTTACAGACTGAAGTTATTGCAAAACCATCCAAAACAAGCTTCACTCTGCCTGATATGCTCCCACACTATACTTAAAGGCATTCTCAAAAATTGGTGAAGAGTTTACATGTTTATGATCAAGATAACATTGATTTTCATTAAACTTCTGAAACTAAGTCAGTTCTGACCTGAAACAACAAGAAATGTTGTAAAATTTCATTTGTAAGCATATGTATAGCAGTTGAGCACATCTAACTTTACAGACTGAAGTTATTGCAGAACCATCCAAAACAAGCTTCACTCTGCCTGATATGCTCCCACACTATACTTAAAGGCATTCTCTGTCATTGGTGAAGAGTTTACATGTTTATGAGCAAGATAACAATGATATTCAAAAAACTCCTGAAACTAAGTCAGTTCTGACCTGAAACAACAAGAAATGTTGTAAATTTTGATTTGTAAGCATATGTATAGCAGTTGAGCACATCTAACTTTACAGACTGAAGATAATGCAAAACCATCCAAATCAAGCTTCTCTCTGCCTGATATGCTCCCACACTATACTTAAAGGCATTCTCTGTCATTGGTGAAGAGTTTACAGGTGTAATTGCAAGAGAACATTACATTTCATTATACTTCTGAAACTAAGTCAGTTCTGACCAGAAACAACTAGAAATGTTGTAAAATTTAATTTGTAAGCATATGTATAGCAGTTGAGCACATCTAACTTTACAGACTGAAGATATTGCAAAACCATCCAAAACAAGCTTCTCTCTGCCTGATATGCTCCCACACTATACTTAAAGGCATTCTCTGTCATTGGTGAAGAGTTTACATGTTTATGATCAAGATAACATTGATTTTCATTAAACTTCTGAAACTAAGTCAGTTCTGACCTGAAACAACAAGAAATGTTGTAAAATTTAATTTGTAAGCATATGTATAGCAGTGGAGCACATCTAACTTTACAGACTGAAGATAATGCAAAACCATCCAAATCAAGCTTCTCTCTGCCTTATGTGCTCCCACACTATACTTAAAGGCATTCTCTGTCATTGGTGAAGAGTTTACATGTTTATGAGCAAGATAACAATGATATTCATTAAACTCCTGAAACTAAGTCAGTTCTGACCTGAAACAACTAGAAATGTTGTAAAATTTAATTTGTCAGCATATGTATAGCAGTTGAGCACATCTAACTTTACAGACTGAAGATAATGCAAAACCATCCAAATCAAGCTTCTCTCTGCCTGATGTGCTCCCACACTATACTTAAAGGCATTCTCTGTCATTGGTGAAGAGTTTACATGTTTATGAGCAAGATAACATTGATATTCATTAAACTCCTGAAACTAATTCAGTTCTGACCTGAAACAACTAGAAATGTTGTAAAATTTCATTTGTAAGCATATGTATAGCAGATGAGCACATCTAACTTTACAGACTGAAGATAATGCAAAACCATCCAAATCAAGCTTCTCTCTGCCTGATATGCTCCCACACTATACTTAAAGGCATTCTCTGTCATTGGTGAAGAGTTTACAGGTGTAATTGCAAGAGAACATTATATTTCATTATACTTCTGAAACTAAGTCAGTTCTGACCTGAAATAACTAGAAATGTTGTAAAATTTAATTTGTAAGCATATGTATAGCAGTTGAGCACATGTAACTGTACAGACTGAAGATATTGCAAAACCATCCAAAACAAGCTTCTCTCTGCCTGATATGCTCCCACACTATACTTAAAGGCATTCTCTGTCATTGGTGAAGAGTTTATATGTTTATGAGCAAGATAACATTGATATTCATTAAACTCCTGAAACTAAGTCAGTTCTGACCTGAAACAACTAGAAATGTTGTAAAATTTAATTTGTAAGCATATGTATAGCAGTTGAGCACATCTAACTTTACAGACTGAAGTTATTGCAAAACCATCCAAAACAAGCTTCACTCTGCCTGATATGCTCCCACACTATACTTAAAGGCATTCTCAAAAATTGGTGAAGAGTTTACATGTTTATGATCAAGATAACATTGATTTTCATTAAACTTCTGAAACTAAGTCAGTTCTGACCTGAAACAACAAGAAATGTTGTAAAATTTAATTTGTAAGCATATGTATAGCAGTGGAGCACATCTAACTTTACAGACTGAAGATAATGCAAAACCATCCAAATCAAGCTTCTCTCTGCCTTATGTGCTCCCACACTATACTTAAAGGCATTCTCTGTCATTGGTGAAGAGTTTACATGTTTATGAGCAAGATAACAATGATATTCATTAAACTCCTGAAACTAAGTCAGTTCTGACCTGAAACAACTAGAAATGTTGTAAAATTTAATTTGTCAGCATATGTATAGCAGTTGAGCACATCTAACTTTACAGACTGAAGATAATGCAAAACCATCCAAATCAAGCTTCTCTCTGCCTGATGTGCTCCCACACTATACTTAAAGGCATTCTCTGTCATTGGTGAAGAGTTTACATGTTTATGAGCAAGATAACATTGATATTCATTAAACTCCTGAAACTAATTCAGTTCTGACCTGAAACAACTAGAAATGTTGTAAAATTTCATTTGTAAGCATATGTATAGCAGATGAGCACATCTAACTTTACAGACTGAAGATAATGCAAAACCATCCAAATCAAGCTTCTCTCTGCCTGATATGCTCCCACACTATACTTAAAGGCATTCTCTGTCATTGGTGAAGAGTTTACAGGTGTAATTGCAAGAGAACATTATATTTCATTATACTTCTGAAACTAAGTCAGTTCTGACCTGAAATAACTAGAAATGTTGTAAAATTTAATTTGTAAGCATATGTATAGCAGTTGAGCACATGTAACTGTACAGACTGAAGATATTGCAAAACCATCCAAAACAAGCTTCTCTCTGCCTGATATGCTCCCACACTATACTTAAAGGCATTCTCTGTCATTGGTGAAGAGTTTATATGTTTATGAGCAAGATAACATTGATATTCATTAAACTCCTGAAACTAAGTCAGTTCTGACCTGAAACAACTAGAAATGTTGTAAAATTTAATTTGTAAGCATATGTATAGCAGTTGAGCACATCTAACTTTACAGACTGAAGTTATTGCAAAACCATCCAAAACAAGCTTCACTCTGCCTGATATGCTCCCACACTATACTTAAAGGCATTCTCAAAAATTGGTGAAGAGTTTACATGTTTATGATCAAGATAACATTGATTTTCATTAAACTTCTGAAACTAAGTCAGTTCTGACCTGAAACAACAAGAAATGTTGTAAAATTTCATTTGTAAGCATATGTATAGCAGTTGAGCACATCTAACTTTACAGACTGAAGTTATTGCAGAACCATCCAAAACAAGCTTCACTCTGCCTGATATGCTCCCACACTATACTTAAAGGCATTCTCTGTCATTGGTGAAGAGTTTACATGTTTATGAGCAAGATAACAATGATATTCAAAAAACTCCTGAAACTAAGTCAGTTCTGACCTGAAACAACAAGAAATGTTGTAAATTTTGATTTGTAAGCATATGTATAGCAGTTGAGCACATCTAACTTTACAGACTGAAGATAATGCAAAACCATCCAAATCAAGCTTCTCTCTGCCTGATATGCTCCCACACTATACTTAAAGGCATTCTCTGTCATTGGTGAAGAGTTTACAGGTGTAATTGCAAGAGAACATTACATTTCATTATACTTCTGAAACTAAGTCAGTTCTGACCTGAAACAACTAGAAATGTTGTAAAATTTAATTTGTAAGCATATGTATAGCAGTTGAGCACATCTAACTTTACAGACTGAAGATATTGCAAAACCATCCAAAACAAGCTTCTCTCTGCCTGATATGCTCCCACACTATACTTAAAGGCATTCTCTGTCATTGGTGAAGAGTTTACATGTTTATGATCAAGATAACATTGATTTTCATTAAACTTCTGAAACTAAGTCAGTTCTGACCTGAAACAACAAGAAATGTTGTAAAATTTAATTTGTAAGCATATGTATAGCAGTGGAGCACATCTAACTTTACAGACTGAAGATAATGCAAAACCATCCAAATCAAGCTTCTCTCTGCCTTATGTGCTCCCACACTATACTTAAAGGCATTCTCTGTCATTGGTGAAGAGTTTACATGTTTATGAGCAAGATAACATTGATATTCATTAAACTCCTGAAACTAATTCAGTTCTGACCTGAAACAACTAGAAATGTTGTAAAATTTCATTTGTCAGCATATGTATAGCAGTTGAGCACATCTAACTTTACAGACTGAAGATAATGCAAAACCATCCAAATCAAGCTTCTCTCTGCCTGATATGCTCCCACACTATACTTAAAGGCATTCTCTGTCATTGGTGAAGAGTTTACAGGTGTAATTGCAAGAGAACATTACATTTCATTATACTTCTGAAACTAAGTCAGTTCTGACCAGAAACAACTAGAAATGTTGTAAAATTTAATTTGTAAGCATATGTATAGCAGTTGAGCACATCTAACATTACAGACTGAAGTTATTGCAAAACCATCCAAAACAAGCTTCACTCTGCCTGATATGCTCCCACACTATACTTAAAGGCATTCTCTGTCTTTGGTGAAGAGTTTACATGTTTATGAGCAAGATAACAATGATATTCAAAAAACTCCTGAAACTAAGTCAGTTCTGACCTGAAACAACAAGAAATGTTGTAAAATTTCATTTGTAAGCATATGTATAGCAATTGAGCACATCTAACTTTACAGACTGAAGATATTGCAAAACCATCCAAAACAAGCTTCTCTCTGCCTGATATGCTCCCACACTATACTTAAAGGCATTCTCTGTCATTGGTGAAGAGTTTACATGTTTATGATCAAGATAACATTGATTTTCATTAAACTCCTGAAACTAAGTCAGTTCTGACCTGAAACAACAAGAAATGTTGTAAAATTTAATTTGTAAGCATATGTATAGCAGTTGAGCACATCTAACTTTACAGACTGAAGATATTGCAAAACCATCCAAAACAAGCTTCTCTCTGCCTGATATGCTCCCACACTATACTTAAAGGCATTCTCTGTCATTGGTGAAGAGTTTACATGTTTATGAGCAAGATAACATTGATATTCATTAAACTCCTGAAACTAAGTCAGTTCTGACCTGAAACAACTAGAAATGTTGTAAATTTTCATTTGTATGCATATGTATAGCAGTTGAGCACATCTAACTTTACTGACTGAAGATATTGCAAAACCATCCAAAACAAGCTTCTCTCTGCCTGATATGCTCCCACACTATACTTAAAGGCATTCTCTGTCATTGGTGAAGAGTTTACATGTTTATGATCAAAATAACATTGATTTTCATTAAACTTCTGAAACTAAGTCAGTTCTGACCTGAAACAACAAGAAATGTTGTAAAATTTCATTTGTAAGCATATGTATAGCAGTTGAGCACATCTAACTTTACAGACTGAAGATATTGCAAAACCATCCAAAACAAGCTTCTCTCTGCCTGATATGCTCCCACACTATACTTAAAGGCATTCTCTGTCATTGGTGAAGAGTTTATATGTTTATGAGCAAGATAACATTGATATTCATTAAACTCCTGAAACTAAGTCAGTTCTGACCTGAAACAACTAGAAATGTTGTAAAATTTAATTTGTAAGCATATGTATAGCAGTTGAGCACATCTAACTTTACAGACTGAAGTTATTGCAAAACCATCCAAAACAAGCTTCACTCTGCCTGATATGCTCCCACACTATACTTAAAGGCATTCTCTGTCATTGGTGAGGAGTATACATGTTTATAAGCAAGATAACAATGATATTCAAAAAACTCCTGAAACTAAGTCAGTTCTGACCTGAAACAACAAGAAATGTTGTAAAATTTAATTTGTAAGCATATGTATAGCAGTTGAGCACATCTAACTTTACAGACTGAAGATATTGCAAAACCATCCAAAACAAGCTTCTCTCTGCCTGATATGCTCCCACACTATACTTAAAGGCATTCTCAAAAATTGGTGAAGAGTTTACATGTTTATGATCAAGATAACATTGATTTTCATTAAACTTCTGAAACTAAGTCAGTTCTGACCTGAAACAACAAGAAATGTTGTAAAATTTCATTTGTAAGCATATGTATAGCAGTTGAGCACATCTAACTTTACAGACTGAAGTTATTGCAAAACCATCCAAAACAAGCTTCACTCTGCCTGATATGCTCCCACACTATACTTAAAGGCATTCTCTGTCATTGGTGAAGAGTTTACATGTTTATGAGCAAGATAACAATGATATTCAAAAAACTCCTGAAACTAAGTCAGTTCTGACCTGAAACAACAAGAAATGTTGTAAATTTTGATTTGTAAGCATATGTATAGCAGTTGAGCACATCTAACTTTACAGACTGAAGATAATGCAAAACCATCCAAATCAAGCTTCTCTCTGCCTGATATGCTCCCACACTATACTTAAAGGCATTCTCTGTCATTGGTGAAGAGTTTACAGGTGTAATTGCAAGAGAACATTACATTTCATTATACTTCTGAAACTAAGTCAGTTCTGACCTGAAACAACTAGAAATGTTGTAAAATTTAATTTGTAAGCATATGTATAGCAGTTGAGCACATCTAACTTTACAGACTGAAGTTATTGCAAAACCATCCAAAACAAGCTTCACTCTGCCTGATATGCTCCCACACTATACTTAAAGGCATTCTCTGTCATTGGTGAATAGTTTACATGTTTATGAGCAAGATAACAATGATATTCAAAAAACTCCTGAAACTAAGTCAGTTCTGACCTGAAACAACAAGAAATGTTGTAAAATTTCATTTGTAAGCATATGTATAGCAGTGGAGCACATCTAACTTTACAGACTGAAGATATTGCAAAACCATCCAAAACAAGCTTCTCTCTGCCTGATATGCTCCCACACTATACTTAAAGGCATTCTCTGTCATTGGTGAAGAGTTTACATGTTTATGATCAAGATAACATTGATTTTCATTAAACTTCTGAAACTAAGTCAGTTCTGACCTGAAACAACAAGAAATGTTGTAAAATTTAATTTGTAAGCATATGTATAGCAGTGGAGCACATCTAACTTTACAGACTGAAGATAATGCAAAACCATCCAAATCAAGCTTCTCTCTGCCTTATGTGCTCCCACACTATACTTAAAGGCATTCTCTGTCATTGGTGAAGAGTTTACATGTTTATGAGCAAGATAACATTGATATTCATTAAACTCCTGAAACTAATTCAGTTCTGACCTGAAACAACTAGAAATGTTGTAAAATTTCATTTGTCAGCATATGTATAGCAGTTGAGCACATCTAACTTTACAGACTGAAGATAATGCAAAACCATCCAAATCAAGCTTCTCTCTGCCTGATATGCTCCCACACTATACTTAAAGGCATTCTCTGTCATTGGTGAAGAGTTTACAGGTGTAATTGCAAGAGAACATTACATTTCATTATACTTCTGAAACTAAGTCAGTTCTGACCAGAAACAACTAGAAATGTTGTAAAATTTAATTTGTAAGCATATGTATAGCAGTTGAGCACATCTAACATTACAGACTGAAGTTATTGCAAAACCATCCAAAACAAGCTTCACTCTGCCTGATATGCTCCCACACTATACTTAAAGGCATTCTCTGTCTTTGGTGAAGAGTTTACATGTTTATGAGCAAGATAACAATGATATTCAAAAAACTCCTGAAACTAAGTCAGTTCTGACCTGAAACAACAAGAAATGTTGTAAAATTTCATTTGTAAGCATATGTATAGCAATTGAGCACATCTAACTTTACAGACTGAAGATAATGCAACACCATCCAAATCAAGCTTCTCTCTGCCTGATGTGCTCCCACACTATACTTAAAGGCATTCTCTGTCATTGGTGAAGAGTTTGCATGTTTATGAGCAAGATAACATTGATATTCATTAAACTCCTGAAACTAAGTCAGTTCTGACCTGAAACAACTAGAAATGTTGTAAAATTTCATTTGTAAGCATATGTATAGCAGTTGAGCACATCTAACTTTACAGACTGAAGATATTGCAAAACCATCCAAAACAAGCTTCTCTCTGCCTGATATGCTCCCACATTATACTTAAAGGCATTCTCTGTCATTGGTGAAGAGTTTACATGTTTATGAGCAAGATAACATTGATATTCATTAAACTCCTGAAACTAAGTCAGTTCTGACCTGAAACAACTAGAAATGTTGTAAAATTTCATTTGTAAGCATATGTATAGCAGTTGAGCACATCTAACTTTACAGATTGAAGATAATGCAAAACCATCCAAATCAAGCTTCTCTCTGCCTGATGTGCTCCCACACTATACATAAAGGCATTCTCTGTCATTGGTGAAGAGTTTACATGTTTATGAGCAAGATAACATTGATATTCATTAAACTCCTGAAACTAAGTCAGTTCTGACCTGAAACAACTAGAAATGTTGTAAAATTTAATTTGTAAGCATATTTATAGCAGTTTAGCACATCTAACTTTACAGACTGAAGATAATGCAAAACCATCCAAATCAAGCTTCTCTCTGCCTGATGTGCTCCCACACTATACTTAAAGGCATTCTCTGTCATTGGTGAAGAGTTTACATGTTTATGAGCAAGATAACATTGATATTCATTAAACTCCTGAAACTAAGTCAGTTCTGACCTGAAACAACTAGAAATGTTGTAAAATTTCATTTGTAAGCATATGTATAGCAGTTGAGCACATCTAACTTTACAGACTGAAGATAATGCAAAACCATCCAAATCAAGCTTCTCTCTGCCTGATGTGCTCCCACACTATACTTAAAGGCATTCTCTGTCATTGGTGAAGAGTTTACATGTTTATGAGCAAGATAACATTGATATTCATTAAACTCCTGAAACTAAGTCAGTTCTGACCTGAAACAACTAGAAATGATGTAAAATTTCATTTGTAAGCATATGTATAGCAGTTGAGCACATCTAACTTTACAGACTGAAGATATTGCAAAACCATCCAAAACAAGCTTCTCTCTGCCTGATATGCTCCCACACTATACTTAAAGGCATTCTCTGTCATTGGTGAAGAGTTTACATGTTTATGAGCAAGATAACAATGATATTCATTAAACTCCTGAAACTAAGTCAGTTCTGACCTGAAACAACTAGAAATGTTGTAAAATTTAATTTGTAAGCATATGTATAGCAGTTGAGCACATCTAACTTTACAGACTGAAGATAATGCAAAACCATCCAAATCAAGCTTCTCTCTGCCTGATGTGCTCCCACACTATACTTAAAGGCATTCTCTGTCATTGGTGAAGAGTTTACATGTTTATGAGCAAGATAACATTGATATTCATTAAACTCCTGAAACTAATTCAGTTCTGACCTGAAACAACTAGAAATGTTGTAAAATTTCATTTGTAAGCATATGTATAGCAGATGAGCACATCTAACTTTACAGACTGAAGATAATGCAAAACCATCCAAATCAAGCTTCTCTCTGCCTGATATGCTCCCACACTATACTTAAAGGCATTCTCTGTCATTGGTGAAGAGTTTACAGGTGTAATTGCAAGAGAACATTATATTTCATTATACTTCTGAAACTAAGTCAGTTCTGACCTGAAATAACTAGAAATGTTGTAAAATTTAATTTGTAAGCATATGTATAGCAGTTGAGCACATGTAACTGTACAGACTGAAGATATTGCAAAACCATCCAAAACAAGCTTCTCTCTGCCTGATATGCTCCCACACTATACTTAAAGGCATTCTCTGTCATTGGTGAAGAGTTTATATGTTTATGAGCAAGATAACATTGATATTCATTAAACTCCTGAAACTAAGTCAGTTCTGACCTGAAACAACTAGAAATGTTGTAAAATTTCATTTGTAAGCATATGTATAGCAGTTGAGCACATCTAACTTTACAGACTGAAGTTATTGCAGAACCATCCAAAACAAGCTTCACTCTGCCTGATATGCTCCCACACTATACTTAAAGGCATTCTCTGTCATTGGTGAAGAGTTTACATGTTTATGAGCAAGATAACAATGATATTCAAAAAACTCCTGAAACTAAGTCAGTTCTGACCTGAAACAACAAGAAATGTTGTAAATTTTGATTTGTAAGCATATGTATAGCAGTTGAGCACATCTAACTTTACAGACTGAAGATAATGCAAAACCATCCAAATCAAGCTTCTCTCTGCCTGATATGCTCCCACACTATACTTAAAGGCATTCTCTGTCATTGGTGAAGAGTTTACAGGTGTAATTGCAAGAGAACATTACATTTCATTATACTTCTGAAACTAAGTCAGTTCTGACCTGAAACAACTAGAAATGTTGTAAAATTTAATTTGTAAGCATATGTATAGCAGTTGAGCACATCTAACTTTACAGACTGAAGATATTGCAAAACCATCCAAAACAAGCTTCTCTCTGCCTGATATGCTCCCACACTATACTTAAAGGCATTCTCTGTCATTGGTGAAGAGTTTACATGTTTATGATCAAGATAACATTGATTTTCATTAAACTTCTGAAACTAAGTCAGTTCTGACCTGAAACAACAAGAAATGTTGTAAAATTTAATTTGTAAGCATATGTATAGCAGTGGAGCACATCTAACTTTACAGACTGAAGATAATGCAAAACCATCCAAATCAAGCTTCTCTCTGCCTTATGTGCTCCCACACTATACTTAAAGGCATTCTCTGTCATTGGTGAAGAGTTTACATGTTTATGAGCAAGATAACATTGATATTCATTAAACTCCTGAAACTAATTCAGTTCTGACCTGAAACAACTAGAAATGTTGTAAAATTTCATTTGTCAGCATATGTATAGCAGTTGAGCACATCTAACTTTACAGACTGAAGATAATGCAAAACCATCCAAATCAAGCTTCTCTCTGCCTGATATGCTCCCACACTATACTTAAAGGCATTCTCTGTCATTGGTGAAGAGTTTACAGGTGTAATTGCAAGAGAACATTACATTTCATTATACTTCTGAAACTAAGTCAGTTCTGACCAGAAACAACTAGAAATGTTGTAAAATTTAATTTGTAAGCATATGTATAGCAGTTGAGCACATCTAACATTACAGACTGAAGTTATTGCAAAACCATCCAAAACAAGCTTCACTCTGCCTGATATGCTCCCACACTATACTTAAAGGCATTCTCTGTCTTTGGTGAAGAGTTTACATGTTTATGAGCAAGATAACATTGATATTCATTAAACTCCTGAAACTAAGTCAGTTCTGACCTGAAACAACTAGAAATGTTGTAAAATTTCATTTGTAAGCATATGTATAGCAATTGAGCACATCTAACATTACAGACTGAAGATATTGCAAAACCATCCAAAACAAGCTTCTCTCTGCCTGATATGCTCCCACACTATACTTAAAGGCATTCTCTGTCATTGGTGAAGAGTTTACATGTTTATGATCAAGATAACATTGATTTTCATTAAACTCCTGAAACTAAGTCAGTTCTGACCTGAAACAACAAGAAATGTTGTAAAATTTAATTTGTAAGCATATGTATAGCAGTTGAGCACATCTAACTTTACAGACTGAAGATATTGCAAAACCATCCAAAACAAGCTTCTCTCTGCCTGATATGCTCCCACACTATACTTAAAGGCATTCTCTGTCATTGGTGAAGAGTTTACATGTTTATGAGCAAGATAACATTGATATTCATTAAACTCCTGAAACTAAGTCAGTTCTGACCTGAAACAACTAGAAATGTTGTAAATTTTCATTTGTAAGCATATGTATAGCAGTTGAGCACATCTAACTTTACTGACTGAAGATATTGCAAAACCATCCAAAACAAGCTTCTCTCTGCCTGATATGCTCCCACACTATACTTAAAGGCATTCTCTGTCATTGGTGAAGAGTTTACATGTTTATGATCAAAATAACATTGATTTTCATTAAACTTCTGAAACTAAGTCAGTTCTGACCTGAAACAACAAGAAATGTTGTAAAATTTCATTTGTAAGCATATGTATAGCAGTTGAGCACATCTAACTTTACAGACTGAAGATATTGCAAAACCATCCAAAACAAGCTTCACTCTGCCTGATATGCTCCCACACTATACTTAAAGGCATTCTCTGTCATTGGTGAAGAGTTTACATGTTTATGAGCAAGATAACATTGATATTCATTAAACTCCTGAAACTAAGTCAGTTCTGACCTGAAACAACTAGAAATGTTGTAAAATTTAATTTGTAAGCATATGTATAGCAGTTGAGCACATCTAACTTTACAGACTGAAGATAATGCAACACCATCCAAATCAAGCTTCTCTCTGCCTGATGTGCTCCCACACTATACTTAAAGGCATTCTCTGTCATTGGTGAAGAGTTTGCATGTTTATGAGCAAGATAACATTGATATTCATTAAACTCCTGAAACTAAGTCAGTTCTGACCTGAAACAACTAGAAATGTTGTAAAATTTCATTTGTAAGCATATGTATAGCAGTTGAGCACATCTAACTTTACAGACTGAAGATATTGCAAAACCATCCAAAACAAGCTTCTCTCTGCCTGATATGCTCCCACACTATACTTAAAGGCATTCTCTGTCATTGGTGAAGAGTTTACATGTTTATGAGCAAGATAACATTGATATTCATTAAACTCCTGAAACTAAGTCAGTTCTGACCTGAAACAACTAGAAATGTTGTAAAATTTCATTTGTAAGCATATGTATAGCAGTTGAGCACATCTAACTTTACCAATTGAAGATAATGCAAAACCATCCAAATCAAGCTTCTCTCTGCCTGATGTGCTCCCACACTATACATAAAGGCATTCTCTGTCATTGGTGAAGAGTTTACATGTTTATGAGCAAGATAACATTGATATTCATTAAACTCCTGAAACTAAGTCAGTTCTGACCTGAAACAACTAGAAATGTTGTAAAATTTAATTTGTAAGCATATTTATAGCAGTTGAGCACATCTAACTTTACAGACTGAAGATAATGCAAAACCATCCAAATCAAGCTTCTCTCTGCCTGATGTGCTCCCACACTATACTTAAAGGCATTCTCTGTCATTGGTGAAGAGTTTACATGTTTATGAGCAAGATAACATTGATATTCATTAAACTCCTGAAACTAAGTCAGTTCTGACCTGAAACAACTAGAAATGTTGTAAAATTTCATTTGTAAGCATATGTATAGCAGTTGAGCACATCTAACTTTACAGACTGAAGATAATGCAAAACCATCCAAATCAAGCTTCTCTCTGCCTGATGTGCTCCCACACTATACTTAAAGGCATTCTCTGTCATTGGTGAAGAGTTTACATGTTTATGAGCAAGATAACATTGATATTCATTAAACTCCTGAAACTAAGTCAGTTCTGACCTGAAACAACTAGAAATGATGTAAAATTTCATTTGTAAGCATATGTATAGCAGTTGAGCACATCTAACTTTACAGACTGAAGATATTGCAAAACCATCCAAAACAAGCTTCTCTCTGCCTGATATGCTCCCACACTATACTTAAAGGCATTCTCTGTCATTGGTGAAGAGTTTACATGTTTATGAGCAAGATAACAATGATATTCATTAAACTCCTGAAACTAAGTCAGTTCTGACCTGAAACAACTAGAAATGTTGTAAAATTTAATTTGTAAGCATATGTATAGCAGTTGAGCACATCTAACTTTACAGACTGAAGATAATGCAAAACCATCCAAATCAAGCTTCTCTCTGCCTGATGTGCTCCCACACTATACTTAAAGGCATTCTCTGTCATTGGTGAAGAGTTTACATGTTTATGAGCAAGATAACATTGATATTCATTAAACTCCTGAAACTAATTCAGTTCTGACCTGAAACAACTAGAAATGTTGTAAAATTTCATTTGTAAGCATATGTATAGCAGATGAGCACATCTAACTTTACAGACTGAAGATAATGCAAAACCATCCAAATCAAGCTTCTCTCTGCCTGATATGCTCCCACACTATACTTAAAGGCATTCTCTGTCATTGGTGAAGAGTTTACAGGTGTAATTGCAAGAGAACATTATATTTCATTATACTTCTGAAACTAAGTCAGTTCTGACCTGAAATAACTAGAAATGTTGTAAAATTTAATTTGTAAGCATATGTATAGCAGTTGAGCACATGTAACTGTACAGACTGAAGATATTGCAAAACCATCCAAAACAAGCTTCTCTCTGCCTGATATGCTCCCACACTATACTTAAAGGCATTCTCTGTCATTGGTGAAGAGTTTATATGTTTATGAGCAAGATAACATTGATATTCATTAAACTCCTGAAACTAAGTCAGTTCTGACCTGAAACAACTAGAAATGTTGTAAAATTTAATTTGTAAGCATATGTATAGCAGTTGAGCACATCTAACTTTACAGACTGAAGTTATTGCAAAACCATCCAAAACAAGCTTCACTCTGCCTGATATGCTCCCACACTATACTTAAAGGCATTCTCAAAAATTGGTGAAGAGTTTACATGTTTATGATCAAGATAACATTGATTTTCATTAAACTTCTGAAACTAAGTCAGTTCTGACCTGAAACAACAAGAAATGTTGTAAAATTTCATTTGTAAGCATATGTATAGCAGTTGAGCACATCTAACTTTACAGACTGAAGTTATTGCAGAACCATCCAAAACAAGCTTCACTCTGCCTGATATGCTCCCACACTATACTTAAAGGCATTCTCTATCATTGGTGAAGAGTTTACATGTTTATGAGCAAGATAACAATGATATTCAAAAAACTCCTGAAACTAAGTCAGTTCTGACCTGAAACAACAAGAAATGTTGTAAATTTTGATATGTAAGCATATGTATAGCAGTTGAGCACATCTAACTTTACAGACTGAAGATAATGCAAAACCATCCAAATCAAGCTTCTCTCTGCCTGATATGCTCCCACACTATACTTAAAGGCATTCTCTGTCATTGGTGAAGAGTTTACAGGTGTAATTGCAAGAGAACATTACATTTCATTATACTTCTGAAACTAAGTCAGTTCTGACCTGAAACAACTAGAAATGTTGTAAAATTTAATTTGTAAGCATATGTATAGCAGTTGAGCACATCTAACTTTACAGACTGAAGATATTGCAAAACCATCCAAAACAAGCTTCTCTCTGCCTGATATGCTCCCACACTATACTTAAAGGCATTCTCTGTCATTGGTGAAGAGTTTACATGTTTATGATCAAGATAACATTGATTTTCATTAAACTTCTGAAACTAAGTCAGTTCTGACCTGAAACAACAAGAAATGTTGTAAAATTTAATTTGTAAGCATATGTATAGCAGTGGAGCACATCTAACTTTACAGACTGAAGATCATGCAAAACCATCCAAATCAAGCTTCTCTCTGCCTTATGTGCTCCCACACTATACTTAAAGGCATTCTCTGTCATTGGTGAAGAGTTTACATGTTTATGAGCAAGATAACATTGATATTCATTAAACTCCTGAAACTAATTCAGTTCTGACCTGAAACAACTAGAAATGTTGTAAAATTTCATTTGTCAGCATATGTATAGCAGTTGAGCACATCTAACTTTACAGACTGAAGATAATGCAAAACCATCCAAATCAAGCTTCTCTCTGCCTGATATGCTCCCACACTATACTTAAAGGCATTCTCTGTCATTGGTGAAGAGTTTACAGGTGTAATTGCAAGAGAACATTACATTTCATTATACTTCTGAAACTAAGTCAGTTCTGACCAGAAACAACTAGAAATGTTGTAAAATTTAATTTGTAAGCATATGTATAGCAGTTGAGCACATCTAACATTACAGACTGAAGTTATTGCAAAACCATCCAAAACAAGCTTCACTCTGCCTGATATGCTCCCACACTATACTTAAAGGCATTCTCTGTCTTTGGTGAAGAGTTTACATGTTTATGAGCAAGATAACAATGATATTCAAAAAACTCCTGAAACTAAGTCAGTTCTGACCTGAAACAACAAGAAATGTTGTAAAATTTCATTTGTAAGCATATGTATAGCAATTGAGCACATCTAACTTTACAGACTGAAGATATTGCAAAACCATCCAAAACAAGCTTCTCTCTGCCTGATATGCTCCCACACTATACTTAAAGGCATTCTCTGTCATTGGTGAAGAGTTTACATGTTTATGATCAAGATAACATTGATTTTCATTAAACTCCTGAAACTAAGTCAGTTCTGACCTGAAACAACAAGAAATGTTGTAAAATTTAATTTGTAAGCATATGTATAGCAGTTGAGCACATCTAACTTTACAGACTGAAGATATTGCAAAACCATCCAAAACAAGCTTCTCTCTGCCTGATATGCTCCCACACTATACTTAAAGGCATTCTCTGTCATTGGTGAAGAGTTTACATGTTTATGAGCAAGATAACATTGATATTCATTAAACTCCTGAAACTAAGTCAGTTCTGACCTGAAACAACTAGAAATGTTGTAAATTTTCATTTGTATGCATATGTATAGCAGTTGAGCACATCTAACTTTACTGACTGAAGATATTGCAAAACCATCCAAAACAAGCTTCTCTCTGCCTGATATGCTCCCACACTATACTTAAAGGCATTCTCTGTCATTGGTGAAGAGTTTACATGTTTATGATCAAAATAACATTGATTTTCATTAAACTTCTGAAACTAAGTCAGTTCTGACCTGAAACAACAAGAAATGTTGTAAAATTTCATTTGTAAGCATATGTATAGCAGTTGAGCACATCTAACTTTACAGACTGAAGATATTGCAAAACCATCCAAAACAAGCTTCTCTCTGCCTGATATGCTCCCACACTATACTTAAAGGCATTCTCTGTCATTGGTGAAGAGTTTATATGTTTATGAGCAAGATAACATTGATATTCATTAAACTCCTGAAACTAAGTCAGTTCTGACCTGAAACAACTAGAAATGTTGTAAAATTTAATTTGTAAGCATATGTATAGCAGTTGAGCACATCTAACTTTACAGACTGAAGTTATTGCAAAACCATCCAAAACAAGCTTCACTCTGCCTGATATGCTCCCACACTATACTTAAAGGCATTCTCTGTCATTGGTGAAGAGTATACATGTTTATAAGCAAGATAACAATGATATTCAAAAAACTCCTGAAACTAAGTCAGTTCTGACCTGAAACAACAAGAAATGTTGTAAAATTTAATTTGTAAGCATATGTATAGCAGTTGAGCACATCTAACTTTACAGACTGAAGATATTGCAAAACCATCCAAAACAAGCTTCTCTCTGCCTGATATGCTCCCACACTATACTTAAAGGCATTCTCAAAAATTGGTGAAGAGTTTACATGTTTATGATCAAGATAACATTGATTTTCATTAAACTTCTGAAACTAAGTCAGTTCTGACCTGAAACAACAAGAAATGTTGTAAAATTTCATTTGTAAGCATATGTATAGCAGTTGAGCACATCTAACTTTACAGACTGAAGTTATTGCAAAACCATCCAAAACAAGCTTCACTCTGCCTGATATGCTCCCACACTATACTTAAAGGCATTCTCTGTCATTGGTGAAGAGTTTACATGTTTATGAGCAAGATAACAATGATATTCAAAAAACTCCTGAAACTAAGTCAGTTCTGACCTGAAACAACAAGAAATGTTGTAAATTTTGATTTGTAAGCATATGTATAGCAGTTGAGCACATCTAACTTTACAGACTGAAGATAATGCAAAACCATCCAAATCAAGCTTCTCTCTGCCTGATATGCTCCCACACTATACTTAAAGGCATTCTCTGTCATTGGTGAAGAGTTTACAGGTGTAATTGCAAGAGAACATTACATTTCATTATACTTCTGAAACTAAGTCAGTTCTGACCTGAAACAACTAGAAATGTTGTAAAATTTAATTTGTAAGCATATGTATAGCAGTTGAGCACATCTAACTTTACAGACTGAAGTTATTGCAAAACCATCCAAAACAAGCTTCACTCTGCCTGATATGCTCCCACACTATACTTAAAGGCATTCTCTGTCATTGGTGAATAGTTTACATGTTTATGAGCAAGATAACAATGATATTCAAAAAACTCCTGAAACTAAGTCAGTTCTGACCTGAAACAACAAGAAATGTTGTAAAATTTCATTTGTAAGCATATGTATAGCAGTGGAGCACATCTAACTTTACAGACTGAAGATATTGCAAAACCATCCAAAACAAGCTTCTCTCTGCCTGATATGCTCCCACACTATACTTAAAGGCATTCTCTGTCATTGGTGAAGAGTTTACATGTTTATGATCAAGATAACATTGATTTTCATTAAACTTCTGAAACTAAGTCAGTTCTGACCTGAAACAACAAGACATGTTGTAAAATTTAATTTGTAAGCATATGTATAGCAGTGGAGCACATCTAACTTTACAGACTGAAGATAATGCAAAACCATCCAAATCAAGCTTCTCTCTGCCTTATGTGCTCCCACACTATACTTAAAGGCATTCTCTGTCATTGGTGAAGAGTTTACATGTTTATGAGCAAGATAACATTGATATTCATTAAACTCCTGAAACTAATTCAGTTCTGACCTGAAACAACTAGAAATGTTGTAAAATTTCATTTGTCAGCATATGTATAGCAGTTGAGCACATCTAACTTTACAGACTGAAGATAATGCAAAACCATCCAAATCAAGCTTCTCTCTGCCTGATATGCTCCCACACTATACTTAAAGGCATTCTCTGTCATTGGTGAAGAGTTTACAGGTGTAATTGCAAGAGAACATTACATTTCATTATACTTCTGAAACTAAGTCAGTTCTGACCAGAAACAACTAGAAATGTTGTAAAATTTAATTTGTAAGCATATGTATAGCAGTTGAGCACATCTAACATTACAGACTGAAGTTATTGCAAAACCATCCAAAACAAGCTTCACTCTGCCTGATATGCTCCCACACTATACTTAAAGGCATTCTCTGTCTTTGGTGAAGAGTTTACATGTTTATGAGCAAGATAACAATGATATTCAAAAAACTCCTGAAACTAAGTCAGTTCTGACCTGAAACAACAAGAAATGTTGTAAAATTTCATTTGTAAGCATATGTATAGCAATTGAGCACATCTAACTTTACAGACTGAAGATATTGCAAAACCATCCAAAACAAGCTTCTCTCTGCCTGATATGCTCCCACACTATACTTAAAGGCATTCTCTGTCATTGGTGAAGAGTTTACATGTTTATGATCAAGATAACATTGATTTTCATTAAACTCCTGAAACTAAGTCAGTTCTGACCTGAAACAACAAGAAATGTTGTAAAATTTAATTTGTAAGCATATGTATAGCAGTTGAGCACATCTAACTTTACAGACTGAAGATATTGCAAAACCATCCAAAACAAGCTTCTCTCTGCCTGATATGCTCCCACACTATACTTAAAGGCATTCTCTGTCATTGGTGAAGAGTTTACATGTTTATGAGCAAGATAACATTGATATTCATTAAACTCCTGAAACTAAGTCAGTTCTGACCTGAAACAACTAGAAATGTTGTAAATTTTCATTTGTAAGCATATGTATAGCAGTTGAGCACATCTAACTTTACTGACTGAAGATATTGCAAAACCATCCAAAACAAGCTTCTCTCTGCCTGATATGCTCCCACACTATACTTAAAGGCATTCTCTGTCATTGGTGAAGAGTTTACATGTTTATGATCAAAATAACATTGATTTTCATTAAACTTCTGAAACTAAGTCAGTTCTGACCTGAAACAACAAGAAATGTTGTAAAATTTCATTTGTAAGCATATGTATAGCAGTTGAGCACATCTAACTTTACAGACTGAAGATATTGCAAAACCATCCAAAACAAGCTTCACTCTGCCTGATATGCTCCCACACTATACTTAAAGGCATTCTCTGTCATTGGTGAAGAGTTTACATGTTTATGAGCAAGATAACATTGATATTCATTAAACTCCTGAAACTAAGTCAGTTCTGACCTGAAACAACTAGAAATGTTGTAAAATTTAATTTGTAAGCATATGTATAGCAGTTGAGCACATCTAACTTTACAGACTGAAGATAATGCAACACCATCCAAATCAAGCTTCTCTCTGCCTGATGTGCTCCCACACTATACTTAAAGGCATTCTCTGTCATTGGTGAAGAGTTTGCATGTTTATGAGCAAGATAACATTGATATTCATTAAACTCCTGAAACTAAGTCAGTTCTGACCTGAAACAACTAGAAATGTTGTAAAATTTCATTTGTAAGCATATGTAAAGCAGTTGAGCACATCTAACTTTACAGACTGAAGATATTGCAAAACCATCCAAAACAAGCTTCTCTCTGCCTGATATGCTCCCACACTATACTTAAAGGCATTCTCTGTCATTGGTGAAGAGTTTACATGTTTATGATCAAGATAACATTGATTTTCATTAAACTTCTGAAACTAAGTCAGTTCTGACCTGAAACAACAAGAAATGTTGTAAAATTTAATTTGTAAGCATATGTATAGCAGTGGAGCACATCTAACTTTACAGACTGAAGATAATGCAAAACCATCCAAATCAAGCTTCTCTCTGCCTTATGTGCTCCCACACTATACTTAAAGGCATTCTCTGTCATTGGTGAAGAGTTTACATGTTTATGAGCAAGATAACATTGATATTCATTAAACTCCTGAAACTAATTCAGTTCTGACCTGAAACAACTAGAAATGTTGTAAAATTTCATTTGTCAGCATATGTATAGCAGTTGAGCACATCTAACTTTACAGACTGAAGATAATGCAAAACCATCCAAATCAAGCTTCTCTCTGCCTGATATGCTCCCACACTATACTTAAAGGCATTCTCTGTCATTGGTGAAGAGTTTACAGGTGTAATTGCAAGAGAACATTACATTTCATTATACTTCTGAAACTAAGTCAGTTCTGACCAGAAACAACTAGAAATGTTGTAAAATTTAATTTGTAAGCATATGTATAGCAGTTGAGCACATCTAACATTACAGACTGAAGTTATTGCAAAACCATCCAAAACAAGCTTCACTCTGCCTGATATGCTCCCACACTATACTTAAAGGCATTCTCTGTCTTTGGTGAAGAGTTTACATGCTTATGAGCAAGATAACAATGATATTCAAAAAACTCCTGAAACTAAGTCAATTCTGACCTGAAACAACAAGAAATGTTGTAAAATTTCATTTGTAAGCATATGTATAGCAATTGAGCACATCTAACTTTACAGACTGAAGATATTGCAAAACCATCCAAAACAAGCTTCTCTCTGCCTGATATGCTCCCACACTATACTTAAAGGCATTCTCTGTCATTGGTGAAGAGTTTACATGTTTATGATCAAGATAACATTGATTTTCATTAAACTCCTGAAACTAAGTCAGTTCTGACCTGAAACAACAAGAAATGTTGTAAAATTTAATTTGTAAGCATATGTATAGCAGTTGAGCACATCTAACTTTACAGACTGAAGATATTGCAAAACCATCCAAAACAAGCTTCTCTCTGCCTGATATGCTCCCACACTATACTTAAAGGCATTCTCTGTCATTGGTGAAGAGTTTACATGTTTATGAGCAAGATAACATTGATATTCATTAAACTCCTGAAACTAAGTCAGTTCTGACCTGAAACAACTAGAAATGTTGTAAATTTTCATTTGTAAGCATATGTATAGCAGTTGAGCACATCTAACTTTACTGACTGAAGATATTGCAAAACCATCCAAAACAAGCTTCTCTCTGCCTGATATGCTCCCACACTATACTTAAAGGCATTCTCTGTCATTGGTGAAGAGTTTACATGTTTATGATCAAAATAACATTGATTTTCATTAAACTTCTGAAACTAAGTCAGTTCTGACCTGAAACAACAAGAAATGTTGTAAAATTTCATTTGTAAGCATATGTATAGCAGTTGAGCACATCTAACTTTACAGACTGAAGATATTGCAAAACCATCCAAAACAAGCTTCACTCTGCCTGATATGCTCCCACACTATACTTAAAGGCATTCTCTGTCATTGGTGAAGAGTTTACATGTTTATGAGCAAGATAACATTGATATTCATTAAACTCCTGAAACTAAGTCAGTTCTGACCTGAAACAACTAGAAATGTTGTAAAATTTAATTTGTAAGCATATGTATAGCAGTTGAGCACATCTAACTTTACAGACTGAAGATAATGCAACACCATCCAAATCAAGCTTCTCTCTGCCTGATGTGCTCCCACACTATACTTAAAGGCATTCTCTGTCATTGGTGAAGAGTTTGCATGTTTATGAGCAAGATAACATTGATATTCATTAAACTCCTGAAACTAAGTCAGTTCTGACCTGAAACAACTAGAAATGTTGTAAAATTTCATTTGTAAGCATATGTAAAGCAGTTGAGCACATCTAACTTTACAGACTGAAGATATTGCAAAACCATCCAAAACAAGCTTCTCTCTGCCTGATATGCTCCCACACTATACTTAAAGGCATTCTCTGTCATTGGTGAAGAGTTTACATGTTTATGAGCAAGATAACATTGATATTCATTAAACTCCTGAAACTAAGTCAGTTCTGACCTGAAACAACTAGAAATGTTGTAAAATTTCATTTGTAAGCATATGTATAGCAGTTGAGCACATCTAACTTTACAGATTGAAGATAATGCAAAACCATCAAATCAAGCTTCTCTCTGCCTGATGTGCTCCCACACTATACATAAAGGCATTCTCTGTCATTGGTGAAGAGTTTACATGTTTATGAGCAAGATAACATTGATATTCATTAAACTCCTGAAACTAAGTCAGTTCTGACCTGAAACAACTAGAAATGTTGTAAAATTTCATTTGTAAGCATATGTATAGCAGTTGAGCACATCTAACTTTACAGACTGAAGATATTGCAAAACCATCCAAAACAAGCTTCTCTCTGCCTGATATGCTCCCACACTATACTTAAAGGCATTCTCTGTCATTGGTGAAGAGTTTACATGTTTATGAGCAAGATAACATTGATATTCATTAAACTCCTGAAACTAAGTCAGTTCTGAACTGAAACAACAAGAAATGATGTAAAATTTCATTTGTAAGCATATGTATAGCAGTTGAGCACATCTAACTTTACAGACTGAAGATATTGCAAAACCATCCAAAACAAGCTTCTCTCTGCCTGATATGCTCCCACACTATACTTAAAGTCATTCTCTGTCATTGGTGAAGAGTTTACATGTTTATGAGCAAGATAACATTGATATCCATAAAACTCCTGAAACTAAGTCAGTTCTGACCTGAAACAACTAGAAATGTTGTAAAATTTAATTTGTAAGCATATGTATAGCAGTTGAGCACATCTAACTTTACAGACTGAAGTTATTGCAAAACCATCCAAAACAAGCTTCACTCTGCCTGATATGCTCCCACACTATACTTAAAGGCATTCTCTGTCATTGGTGAAGAGTTTACATGTTTATGAGCAAGATAACAATGATATTCAAAAAACTCCTGAAACTAAGTCAGTTCTGACCTGAAACAACAAGAAATGTTGTAAAATTTCATTTGTAAGCATATGTATAGCAGTTGAGCACATCTAACTTTACAGACTGAAGATATTGCAAAACCATCCAAAACAAGCTTCTCTCTGCCTGATATGCTCCCACACTATACTTAAAGGCATTCTCTGTCATTGGTGAAGAGTTTACAGGTGTAATTGCAAGAGAACATTACATTTCATTAAACTTCTGAAACTAAGTCAGTTCTGACCTGAAACAACTTGAAATGTTGTAAAATTTAATTTGTAAGCATATGTATAGCAGTTGAGCACATCTAACTTTACAGACTGAAGTTATTGCAAAACCATCCAAAACAAGCTTCACTCTGCCTGATATGCTCCCACACTATACTTAAAGGCATTCTCTGTCATTGGTGAAGAGTTTACAGGTGTAATTGCAAGAGAACATTACATTTCATTAAACTTCTGAAACTAAGTCAGTTCTGACCTGAAACAACTTGAAATGTTGTAAAATTTAATTTGTAAGCATATGTATAGCATTTGAGCACATCTAACTTTACAGACTGAAGTTATTGCAAAACCATCCAAAACAAGCTTCACTCTGCCTGATATGCTCCCACACTATACTTAAAGGCATTCTCTGTCATTGGTGAAGAGTTTACATGTTTATGAGCAAGATAACAATGATATTCAAAAAACTCCTGAAACTAAGTCAGTTCTGACCTGAAACAACAAGAAATGTTGTAAAATTTCATTTGTAAGCATATGTATAGCAGTTGAGCACATCTAACTTTACAGACTGAAGATATTGCAAAACCATCCTAAACAAGCTTCTCTCTGACTGATATGCTCCCACACTATACTTAAAGGCATTCTCTGTCATTGGTGAAGAGTTTACATGTTTATGAGCAAGATAACAATGATATTCAAAAAACTCCTGAAACTAAGTCAGTTCTGACCTGAAACAACAAGAAATGTTGTAAATTTTGATTTGTAAGCATATGTATAGCAGTTGAGCACATCTAACTTTACAGACTGAAGATAATGCAAAACCATCCAAATCAAGCTTCTCTCTGCCTGATATGCTCCCACACTATACTTAAAGGCATTCTCTCTCATTGGTGAAGAGTTTACATGTTTATGATCAAGATAACATTGATTTTCATTAAACTTCTTAAACTAAGTCAGTTCTGACCTGAAACAACAAGAAATGTTGTAAAATTTAATTTGTAAGCATATGTATAGCAGTGGAGCACATCTAACTTTACAGACTGAAGATAATGCAAAACCATCCAAATCAAGCTTCTCTCTGCCTTATGTGCTCCCACACTATACTTAAAGGCATTCTCTGTCATTGGTGAAGAGTTTACATGTTTATGAGCAAGATAACATTGATATTCATTAAACTCCTGAAACTAATTCAGTTCTGACCTGAAACAACTAGAAATGTTGTAAAATTTCATTTGTCAGCATATGTATAGCAGTTGAGCACATCTAACTTTACAGACTGAAGATAATGCAAAACCATCCAAATCAAGCTTCTCTCTGCCTGATATGCTCCCACACTATACTTAAAGGCATTCTCTGTCATTGGTGAAGAGTTTACAGGTGTAATTGCAAGAGAACATTACATTTCATTATACTTCTGAAACTAAGTCAGTTCTGACCAGAAACAACAAGAAATGTTGTAAAATTTAATTTGTAAGCATATGTATAGCAGTTGAGCACATCTAACATTACAGACTGAAGTTATTGCAAAACCATCCAAAACAAGCTTCACTCTGCCTGATATGCTCCCACACTATACTTAAAGGCATTCTCTGTCTTTGGTGAAGAGTTTACATGTTTATGAGCAAGATAACAATGATATTCAAAAAACTCCTGAAACTAAGTCAGTTCTGACCTGAAACAACAAGAAATGTTGTAAAATTTCATTTGTAAGCATATGTATAGCAATTGAGCACATCTAACTTTACAGACTGAAGATATTGCAAAACCATCCAAAACAAGCTTCACTCTGCCTGATATGCTCCCACACTATACTTAAAGGCATTCTCTGTCATTGGTGAAGAGTTTACAGGTGTAATTGCAAGAGAACATTACATTTCATTAAACTTCTGAAACTAAGTCAGTTCTGACCTGAAACAACTTGAAATGTTGTAAAATTTAATTTGTAAGCATATGTATAGCAGTTGAGCACATCTAACATTACAGACTGAAGTTATTGCAAAACCATCCAAATCAAGCTTCTCTCTGCCTGATATGCTCCCACACTATACTTAAAGGCATTCTCTGTCATTGGTGAAGAGTTTACATGTTTATGATCAAGATAACATTGATTTTCATTAAACTTCTGAAACTAAGTCAGTTCTGACCTGAAACAACAAGAAATGTTGTAAAATTTAATTTGTAAGCATATGTATAGCAGTGGAGCACATCTAACTTTACAGACTGAAGATAATGCAAAACCATCCAAATCAAGCTTCTCTCTGCCTTATGTGCTCCCACACTATACTTAAAGGCATTCTCTGTCATTGGTGAAGAGTTTACATGTTTATGAGCAAGATAACATTGATATTCATTAAACTCCTGAAACTAATTCAGTTCTGACCTGAAACAACTAGAAATGTTGTAAAATTTAATTTGTAAGCATATGTATAGCAGTGGAGCACATCTAACTTTACAGACTGAAGATAATGCAAAACCATCCAAATCAAGCTTCTCTCTGCCTGATATGCTCCCACACTATACTTAAAGGCATTCTCTGTCATTGGTGAAGAGTTTACATGTTTATGAGCAAGATAACATTGATATTCATTAAACTCCTGAAACTAATTCAGTTCTGACCTGAAACAACTAGAAATGTTGTAAAATTTCATTTGTCAGCATATGTATAGCAGTTGAGCACATCTAACTTTACAGACTGAAGATAATGCAAAACCATCCAAATCAAGCTTCTCTCTGCCTGATATGCTCCCACACTATACTTAAAGGCATTCTCTGTCATTGGTGAAGAGTTTACATGTTTATGATCAAGATAACATTGATTTTCATTAAACTCCTGAAACTAAGTCAGTTCTGACCTGAAACAACAAGAAATGTTGTAAAATTTAATTTGTAAGCATATGTATAGCAGTTGAGCACATCTAACTTTACAGACTGAAGATATTGCAAAACCATCCAAAACAAGCTTCTCTCTGCCTGATATGCTCCCACACTATACTTAAAGGCATTCTCTGTCATTGGTGAAGAGTTTACATGTTTATGAGCAAGATAACATTGATATTCATTAAACTCCTGAAACTAAGTCAGTTCTGACCTGAAACAACTAGAAATGTTGTAAATTTTCATTTGTAAGCATATGTATAGCAGTTGAGCACATCTAACTTTACTGACTGAAGATATTGCAAAACCATCCAAAACAAGCTTCTCTCTGCCTGATATGCTCCCACACTATACTTAAAGGCATTCTCTGTCATTGGTGAAGAGTTTACATGTTTATGAGCAAGATAACATTGATATTAATTAAACTCCTGAAACTAAGTCAGTTCTGACCTGAAACAACTAGAAATGTTGTAAAATTTAATTTGTAAGCATATGTATAGCAGTTGAGCACATCTAACTTTACAGACTGAAGATAATGCAACACCATCCAAATCAAGCTTCTCTCTGCCTGATGTGCTCCCACACTATACTTAAAGGCATTCTCTGTCATTGGTGAAGAGTTTGCATGTTTATGAGCAAGATAACATTGATATTCATTAAACTCCTGAAACTAAGTCAGTTCTGACCTGAAACAACTAGAAATGTTGTAAAATTTCATTTGTAAGCATATGTATAGCAGTTGAGCACATCTAACTTTACAGACTGAAGATATTGCAAAACCATCCAAAACAAGCTTCTCTCTGCCTGATATGCTCCCACACTATACTTAAAGGCATTCTCTGTCATTGGTGAAGAGTTTACATGTTTATGAGCAAGATAACATTGATATTCATTAAACTCCTGAAACTAAGTCAGTTCTGACCTGAAACAACTAGAAATGTTGTAAAATTTCATTTGTAAGCATATGTATAGCAGTTGAGCACATCTAACTTTACAGATTGAAGATAATGCAAAACCATCCAAATCAAGCTTCTCTCTGCCTGATGTGCTCCCACACTATACATAAAGGCATTCTCTGTCATTGGTGAAGAGTTTACATGTTTATGAGCAAGATAACATTGATATTCATTAAACTCCTGAAACTAAGTCAGTTCTGACCTGAAACAACTAGAAATGTTGTAAAATTTCATTTGTAAGCATATGTATAGCAGTTGAGCACATCTAACTTTACAGACTGAAGATATTGCAAAACCATCCAAAACAAGCTTCTCTCTGCCTGATATGCTCCCACACTATACTTAAAGGCATTCTCTGTCATTGGTGAAGAGTTTACATGTTTATGAGCAAGATAACATTGATATTCATTAAACTCCTGAAACTAAGTCAGTTCTGAACTGAAACAACAAGAAATGATGTAAAATTTCATTTGTAAGCATATGTATAGCAGTTGAGCACATCTAACTTTACAGACTGAAGATATTGCAAAACCATCCAAAACAAGCTTCTCTCTGCCTGATATGCTCCCACACTATACTTAAAGTCATTCTCTGTCATTGGTGAAGAGTTTACATGTTTATGAGCAAGATAACATTGATATCCATAAAACTCCTGAAACTAAGTCAGTTCTGACCTGAAACAACTAGAAATGTTGTAAAATTTAATTTGTAAGCATATGTATAGCAGTTGAGCACATCTAACTTTACAGACTGAAGTTATTGCAAAACCATCCAAAACAAGCTTCACTCTGCCTGATATGCTCCCACACTATACTTAAAGGCATTCTCTGTCATTGGTGAAGAGTTTACATGTTTATGAGCAAGATAACAATGATATTCAAAAAACTCCTGAAACTAAGTCAGTTCTGACCTGAAACAACAAGAAATGTTGTAAAATTTCATTTGTAAGCATATGTATAGCAGTTGAGCACATCTAACTTTACAGACTGAAGATATTGCAAAACCATCCAAAACAAGCTTCTCTCTGCCTGATATGCTCCCACACTATACTTAAAGGCATTCTCTGTCATTGGTGAAGAGTTTACAGGTGTAATTGCAAGAGAACATTACATTTCATTAAACTTCTGAAACTAAGTCAGTTCTGACCTGAAACAACTTGAAATGTTGTAAAATTTAATTTGTAAGCATATGTATAGCAGTTGAGCACATCTAACTTTACAGACTGAAGTTATTGCAAAACCATCCAAAACAAGCTTCACTCTGCCTGATATGCTCCCACACTATACTTAAAGGCATTCTCTGTCATTGGTGAAGAGTTTACAGGTGTAATTGCAAGAGAACATTACATTTCATTAAACTTCTGAAACTAAGTCAGTTCTGACCTGAAACAACTTGAAATGTTGTAAAATTTAATTTGTAAGCATATGTATAGCATTTGAGCACATCTAACTTTACAGACTGAAGTTATTGCAAAACCATCCAAAACAAGCTTCACTCTGCCTGATATGCTCCCACACTATGCTTAAAGGCATTCTCTGTCATTGGTGAAGAGTTTACATGTTTATGAGCAAGATAACAATGATATTCAAAAAACTCCTGAAACTAAGTCAGTTCTGACCTGAAACAACAAGAAATGTTGTAAAATTTCATTTGTAAGCATATGTATAGCAGTTGAGCACATCTAACTTTACAGACTGAAGATATTGCAAAACCATCCAAAACAAGCTTCACTCTGCCTGATATGCTCCCACACTATACTTAAAGGCATTCTCTGTCATTGGTGAATAGTTTACATGTTTATGATCAAAATAACATTGATTTTCATTAAACTTCTGAAACTAAGTCAGTTCTGACCTGAAACAACAAGAAATGTTGTAAAATTTCATTTGTAAGCATATGTATAGCAGTTGAGCACATCTAACTTTACAGACTGAAGATATTGCAAAACCATCCAAAACAAGCTTCACTCTGCCTGATATGCTCCCACACTATACTTAAAGGCATTCTCTGTCATTGGTGAAGAGTTTACATGTTTATGAGCAAGATAACATTGATATTAATTAAACTCCTGAAACTAAGTCAGTTCTGACCTGAAACAACTAGAAATGTTGTAAAATTTAATTTGTAAGCATATGTATAGCAGTTGAGCACATCTAACTTTACAGACTGAAGATAATGCAACACCATCCAAATCAAGCTTCTCTCTGCCTGATGTGCTCCCACACTATACTTAAAGGCATTCTCTGTCATTGGTGAAGAGTTTGCATGTTTATGAGCAAGATAACATTGATATTCATTAAACTCCTGAAACTAAGTCAGTTCTGACCTGAAACAACTAGAAATGTTGTAAAATTTCATTTGTAAGCATATGTATAGCAGTTGAGCACATCTAACTTTACAGACTGAAGATATTGCAAAACCATCCAAAACAAGCTTCTCTCTGCCTGATATGCTCCCACACTATACTTAAAGGCATTCTCTGTCATTGGTGAAGAGTTTACATGTTTATGAGCAAGATAACATTGATATTCATTAAACTCCTGAAACTAAGTCAGTTCTGACCTGAAACAACTAGAAATGTTGTAAAATTTCATTTGTAAGCATATGTATAGCAGTTGAGCACATCTAACTTTACAGATTGAAGATAATGCAAAACCATCCAAATCAAGCTTCTCTCTGCCTGATGTGCTCCCACACTATACATAAAGGCATTCTCTGTCATTGGTGAAGAGTTTACATGTTTATGAGCAAGATAACATTGATATTCATTAAACTCCTGAAACTAAGTCAGTTCTGACCTGAAACAACTAGAAATGTTGTAAAATTTCATTTGTAAGCATATGTATAGCAGTTGAGCACATCTAACTTTACAGACTGAAGATATTGCAAAACCATCCAAAACAAGCTTCTCTCTGCCTGATATGCTCCCACACTATACTTAAAGGCATTCTCTGTCATTGGTGAAGAGTTTACATGTTTATGAGCAAGATAACATTGATATTCATTAAACTCCTGAAACTAAGTCAGTTCTGAACTGAAACAACAAGAAATGATGTAAAATTTCATTTGTAAGCATATGTATAGCAGTTGAGCACATCTAACTTTACAGACTGAAGATATTGCAAAACCATCCAAAACAAGCTTCTCTCTGCCTGATATGCTCCCACACTATACTTAAAGTCATTCTCTGTCATTGGTGAAGAGTTTACATGTTTATGAGCAAGATAACATTGATATCCATAAAACTCCTGAAACTAAGTCAGTTCTGACCTGAAACAACTAGAAATGTTGTAAAATTTAATTTGTAAGCATATGTATAGCAGTTGAGCACATCTAACTTTACAGACTGAAGTTATTGCAAAACCATCCAAAACAAGCTTCACTCTGCCTGATATGCTCCCACACTATACTTAAAGGCATTCTCTGTCATTGGTGAAGAGTTTACATGTTTATGAGCAAGATAACAATGATATTCAAAAAACTCCTGAAACTAAGTCAGTTCTGACCTGAAACAACAAGAAATGTTGTAAAATTTCATTTGTAAGCATATGTATAGCAGTTGAGCACATCTAACTTTACAGACTGAAGATATTGCAAAACCATCCAAAACAAGCTTCTCTCTGCCTGATATGCTCCCACACTATACTTAAAGGCATTCTCTGTCATTGGTGAAGAGTTTACAGGTGTAATTGCAAGAGAACATTACATTTCATTAAACTTCTGAAACTAAGTCAGTTCTGACCTGAAACAACTTGAAATGTTGTAAAATTTAATTTGTAAGCATATGTATAGCAGTTGAGCACATCTAACTTTACAGACTGAAGTTATTGCAAAACCATCCAAAACAAGCTTCACTCTGCCTGATATGCTCCCACACTATACTTAAAGGCATTCTCTGTCATTGGTGAAGAGTTTACAGGTGTAATTGCAAGAGAACATTACATTTCATTAAACTTCTGAAACTAAGTCAGTTCTGACCTGAAACAACTTGAAATGTTGTAAAATTTAATTTGTAAGCATATGTATAGCAGTTGAGCACATCTAACTTTACAGACTGAAGATATTGCAAAACCATCCAAAACAAGCTTCACTCTGCCTGATATGCTCCCACACTATACTTAAAGGCATTCTCTGTCATTGGTGAATAGTTTACATGTTTATGAGCAAGATAACAATGATATTCAAAAAACTCCTGAAACTAAGTCAGTTCTGACCTGAAACAACAAGAAATGTTGTAAAATTTCATTTGTAAGCATATGTATAGCAGTGGAGCACATCTAACTTTACAGACTGAAGATATTGCAAAACCATCCAAAACAAGCTTCTCTCTGCCTGATATGCTCCCACACTATACTTAAAGGCATTCTCTGTCATTGGTGAAGAGTTTACATGTTTATGATCAAGATAACATTGATTTTCATTAAACTTCTGAAACTAAGTCAGTTCTGACCTGAAACAACAAGAAATGTTGTAAAATTTAATTTGTAAGCATATGTATAGCAGTGGAGCACATCTAACTTTACAGACTGAAGATAATGCAAAACCATCCAAATCAAGCTTCTCTCTGCCTTATGTGCTCCCACACTATACTTAAAGGCATTCTCTGTCATTGGTGAAGAGTTTACATGTTTATGAGCAAGATAACATTGATATTCATTAAACTCCTGAAACTAATTCAGTTCTGACCTGAAACAACTAGAAATGTTGTAAAATTTCATTTGTCAGCATATGTATAGCAGTTGAGCACATCTAACTTTACAGACTGAAGATAATGCAAAACCATCCAAATCAAGCTTCTCTCTGCCTGATATGCTCCCACACTATACTTAAAGGCATTCTCTGTCATTGGTGAAGAGTTTACAGGTGTAATTGCAAGAGAACATTACATTTCATTATACTTCTGAAACTAAGTCAGTTCTGACCAGAAACAACTAGAAATGTTGTAAAATTTAATTTGTAAGCATATGTATAGCAGTTGAGCACATCTAACATTACAGACTGAAGTTATTGCAAAACCATCCAAAACAAGCTTCACTCTGCCTGATATGCTCCCACACTATACTTAAAGGCATTCTCTGTCTTTGGTGAAGAGTTTACATGTTTATGAGCAAGATAACAATGATATTCAAAAAACTCCTGAAACTAAGTCAGTTCTGACCTGAAACAACAAGAAATGTTGTAAAATTTCATTTGTAAGCATATGTATAGCAATTGAGCACATCTAACTTTACAGACTGAAGATATTGCAAAACCATCCAAAACAAGCTTCTCTCTGCCTGATATGCTCCCACACTATACTTAAAGGCATTCTCTGTCATTGGTGAAGAGTTTACATGTTTATGATCAAGATAACATTGATTTTCATTAAACTCCTGAAACTAAGTCAGTTCTGACCTGAAACAACAAGAAATGTTGTAAAATTTAATTTGTAAGCATATGTATAGCAGTTGAGCACATCTAACTTTACAGACTGAAGATATTGCAAAACCATCCAAAACAAGCTTCTCTCTGCCTGATATGCTCCCACACTATACTTAAAGGCATTCTCTGTCATTGGTGAAGAGTTTACATGTTTATGAGCAAGATAACATTGATATTCATTAAACTCCTGAAACTAAGTCAGTTCTGACCTGAAACAACTAGAAATGTTGTAAATTTTCATTTGTAAGCATATGTATAGCAGTTGAGCACATCTAACTTTACTGACTGAAGATATTGCAAAACCATCCAAAACAAGCTTCTCTCTGCCTGATATGCTCCCACACTATACTTAAAGGCATTCTCTGTCATTGGTGAAGAGTTTACATGTTTATGATCAAAATAACATTGATTTTCATTAAACTTCTGAAACTAAGTCAGTTCTGACCTGAAACAACAAGAAATGTTGTAAAATTTCATTTGTAAGCATATGTATAGCAGTTGAGCACATCTAACTTTACAGACTGAAGATATTGCAAAACCATCCAAAACAAGCTTCACTCTGCCTGATATGCTCCCACACTATACTTAAAGGCATTCTCTGTCATTGGTGAAGAGTTTACATGTTTATGAGCAAGATAACATTGATATTCATTAAACTCCTGAAACTAAGTCAGTTCTGACCTGAAACAACTAGAAATGTTGTAAAATTTAATTTGTAAGCATATGTATAGCAGTTGAGCACATCTAACTTTACAGACTGAAGATAATGCAACACCATCCAAATCAAGCTTCTCTCTGCCTGATGTGCTCCCACACTATACTTAAAGGCATTCTCTGTCATTGGTGAAGAGTTTGCATGTTTATGAGCAAGATAACATTGATATTCATTAAACTCCTGAAACTAAGTCAGTTCTGACCTGAAACAACTAGAAATGTTGTAAAATTTCATTTGTAAGCATATGTATAGCAGTTGAGCACATCTAACTTTACAGACTGAAGATATTGCAAAACCATCCAAAACAAGCTTCTCTCTGCCTGATATGCTCCCACACTATACTTAAAGGCATTCTCTGTCATTGGTGAAGAGTTTACATGTTTATGAGCAAGATAACATTGATATTCATTAAACTCCTGAAACTAAGTCAGTTCTGACCTGAAACAACTAGAAATGTTGTAAAATTTCATTTGTAAGCATATGTATAGCAGTTGAGCACATCTAACTTTACAGATTGAAGATAATGCAAAACCATCCAAATCAAGCTTCTCTCTGCCTGATGTGCTCCCACACTATACATAAAGGCATTCTCTGTCATTGGTGAAGAGTTTACATGTTTATGAGCAAGATAACATTGATATTCATTAAACTCCTGAAACTAAGTCAGTTCTGACCTGAAACAACTAGAAATGTTGTAAAATTTCATTTGTAAGCATATGTATAGCAGTTGAGCACATCTAACTTTACAGACTGAAGATATTGCAAAACCATCCAAAACAAGCTTCTCTCTGCCTGATATGCTCCCACACTATACTTAAAGGCATTCTCTGTCATTGGTGAAGAGTTTACATGTTTATGAGCAAGATAACATTGATATTCATTAAACTCCTGAAACTAAGTCAGTTCTGAACTGAAACAACAAGAAATGATGTAAAATTTCATTTGTAAGCATATGTATAGCAGTTGAGCACATCTAACTTTACAGACTGAAGATATTGCAAAACCATCCAAAACAAGCTTCTCTCTGCCTGATATGCTCCCACACTATACTTAAAGTCATTCTCTGTCATTGGTGAAGAGTTTACATGTTTATGAGCAAGATAACATTGATATCCATAAAACTCCTGAAACTAAGTCAGTTCTGACCTGAAACAACTAGAAATGTTGTAAAATTTAATTTGTAAGCATATGTATAGCAGTTGAGCACATCTAACTTTACAGACTGAAGTTATTGCAAAACCATCCAAAACAAGCTTCACTCTGCCTGATATGCTCCCACACTATACTTAAAGGCATTCTCTGTCATTGGTGAAGAGTTTACATGTTTATGAGCAAGATAACAATGATATTCAAAAAACTCCTGAAACTAAGTCAGTTCTGACCTGAAACAACAAGAAATGTTGTAAAATTTCATTTGTAAGCATATGTATAGCAGTTGAGCACATCTAACTTTACAGACTGAAGATATTGCAAAACCATCCAAAACAAGCTTCTCTCTGCCTGATATGCTCCCACACTATACTTAAAGGCATTCTCTGTCATTGGTGAAGAGTTTACAGGTGTAATTGCAAGAGAACATTACATTTCATTAAACTTCTGAAACTAAGTCAGTTCTGACCTGAAACAACTTGAAATGTTGTAAAATTTAATTTGTAAGCATATGTATAGCAGTTGAGCACATCTAACTTTACAGACTGAAGTTATTGCAAAACCATCCAAAACAAGCTTCACTCTGCCTGATATGCTCCCACACTATATTTAAAGGCATTCTCTGTCATTGGTGAAGAGTTTACAGGTGTAATTGCAAGAGAACATTACATTTCATTAAACTTCTGAAACTAAGTCAGTTCTGACCTGAAACAACTTGAAATGTTGTAAAATTTAATTTGTAAGCATATGTATAGCATTTGAGCACATCTAACTTTACAGACTGAAGTTATTGCAAAACCATCCAAAACAAGCTTCACTCTGCCTGATATGCTCCCACACTATACTTAAAGGCATTCTCTGTCATTGGTGAAGAGTTTACATGTTTATGAGCAAGATAACAATGATATTCAAAAAACTCCTGAAACTAAGTCAGTTCTGACCTGAAACAACAAGAAATGTTGTAAAATTTCATTTGTAAGCATATGTATAGCAGTTGAGCACATCTAACTTTACAGACTGAAGATATTGCAAAACCATCCTAAACAAGCTTCTCTCTGACTGATATGCTCCCACACTATACTTAAAGGCATTCTCTGTCATTGGTGAAGAGTTTACATGTTTATGAGCAAGATAACAATGATATTCAAAAAACTCCTGAAACTAAGTCAGTTCTGACCTGAAACAACAAGAAATGTTGTAAATTTTGATTTGTAAGCATATGTATAGCAGTTGAGCACATCTAACTTTACAGACTGAAGATAATGCAAAACCATCCAAATAAAGCTTCTCTCTGCCTGATATGCTCCCACACTATACTTAAAGGCATTCTCTGTCATTGGTGAAGAGTTTACATGTTTATGATCAAGATAACATTGATTTTCATTAAACTTCTGAAACTAAGTCAGTTCTGACCTGAAACAACAAGAAATGTTGTAAAATTTAATTTGTAAGCATATGTATAGCAGTGGAGCACATCTAACTTTACAGACTGAAGATAATGCAAAACCATCCAAATCAAGCTTCTCTCTGCCTTATGTGCTCCCACACTATACTTAAAGGCATTCTCTGTCATTGGTGAAGAGTTTACATGTTTATGAGCAAGATAACATTGATATTCATTAAACTCCTGAAACTAATTCAGTTCTGACCTGAAACAACTAGAAATGTTGTAAAATTTCATTTGTCAGCATATGTATAGCAGTTGAGCACATCTAACTTTACAGACTGAAGATAATGCAAAACCATCCAAATCAAGCTTCTCTCTGCCTGATATGCTCCCACACTATACTTAAAGGCATTCTCTGTCATTGGTGAAGAGTTTACAGGTGTAATTGCAAGAGAACATTACATTTCATTATACTTCTGAAACTAAGTCAGTTCTGACCAGAAACAACTAGAAATGTTGTAAAATTTAATTTGTAAGCATATGTATAGCAGTTGAGCACATCTAACATTACAGACTGAAGTTATTGCAAAACCATCCAAAACAAGCTTCACTCTGCCTGATATGCTCCCACACTATACTTAAAGGCATTCTCTGTCTTTGGTGAAGAGTTTACATGTTTATGAGCAAGATAACAATGATATTCAAAAAACTCCTGAAACTAAGTCAGTTCTGACCTGAAACAACAAGAAATGTTGTAAAATTTCATTTGTAAGCATATGTATAGCAATTGAGCACATCTAACTTTACAGACTGAAGATATTGCAAAACCATCCAAAACAAGCTTCTCTCTGCCTGATATGCTCCCACACTATACTTAAAGGCATTCTCTGTCATTGGTGAAGAGTTTACAGGTGTAATTGCAAGAGAACATTACATTTCATTATACTTCTGAAACTAAGTCAGTTCTGACCAGAAACAACTAGAAATGTTGTAAAATTTAATTTGTAAGCATATGTATAGCAGTTGAGCACATCTAACATTACAGACTGAAGTTATTGCAAAACCATCCAAAACAAGCTTCACTCTGCCTGATATGCTCCCACACTATACTTAAAGGCATTCTCTGTCTTTGGTGAAGAGTTTACATGTTTATGAGCAAGATAACAATGATATTAAAAAAAATCCTGAAACTAAGTCAGTTCTGACCTGAAACAACAAGAAATGTTGTAAAATTTCATTTGTAAGCATATGTATAGCAATTGAGCACATCTAACTTTACAGACTGAAGATATTGCAAAACCATCCAAAACAAGCTTCACTCTGCCTGATATGCTCCCACACTATACTTAAAGGCATTCTCTGTCATTGGTGAAGAGTTTACAGGTGTAATTGCAAGAGAACATTACATTTCATTAAACTTCTGAAACTAAGTCAGTTCTGACCTGAAACAACTTGAAATGTTGTAAAATTTAATTTGTAAGCATATGTATAGCAGTTGAGCACATCTAACATTACAGACTGAAGTTATTGCAAAACCATCCAAATCAAGCTTCTCTCTGCCTGATATGCTCCCACACTATACTTAAAGGCATTCTCTGTCATTGGTGAAGAGTTTACATGTTTATGATCAAGATAACATTGATTTTCATTAAACTTCTGAAACTAAGTCAGTTCTGACCTGAAACAACAAGAAATGTTGTAAAATTTAATTTGTAAGCATATGTATAGCAGTGGAGCACATCTAACTTTACAGACTGAAGATAATGCAAAACCATCCAAATCAAGCTTCTCTCTGCCTTATGTGCTCCCACACTATACTTAAAGGCATTCTCTGTCATTGGTGAAGAGTTTACGTGTTTATGAGCAAGATAACATTGATATTCATTAAACTCCTGAAACTAATTCAGTTCTGACCTGAAACAACTAGAAATGTTGTAAAATTTCATTTGTCAGCATATGTATAGCAGTTGAGCACATCTAACTTTACAGACTGAAGATAATGCAAAACCATCCAAATCAAGCTTCTCTCTGCCTGATATGCTCCCACACTATACTTAAAGGCATTCTCTGTCATTGGTGAAGAGTTTACAGGTGTAATTGCAAGAGAACATTACATTTCATTATACTTCTGAAACTAAGTCAGTTCTGACCAGAAACAACTAGAAATGTTGTAAAATTTAATTTGTAAGCATATGTATAGCAGTTGAGCACATCTAACATTACAGACTGAAGTTATTGCAAAACCATCCAAAACAAGCTTCACTCTGCCTGATATGCTCCCACACTATACTTAAAGGCATTCTCTGTCATTGGTGAAGAGTTTACATGTTTATGAGCAAGATAACAATGATATTAAAAAAAATCCTGAAACTAAGTCAGTTCTGACCTGAAACAACAAGAAATGTTGTAAAATTTCATTTGTAAGCATATGTATAGCAATTGAGCACATCTAACTTTACAGACTGAAGATATTGCAAAACCATCCAAAACAAGCTTCACTCTGCCTGATATGCTCCCACACTATACTTAAAGGCATTCTCTGTCATTGGTGAAGAGTTTACATGTTTATGATCAAGATAACATTGATTTTCATTAAACTCCAGAAACTAAGTCAGTTCTGACCTGAAACAACAAGAAATGTTGTAAAATTTAATTTGTAAGCATATGTATAGCAGTTGAGCACATCTAACTTTACAGACTGAAGATATTGCAAAACCATCCAAAACAAGCTTCTCTCTGCCTGATATGCTCCCACACTATACTTAAAGGCATTCTCTGTCATTGGTGAAGAGTTTACATGTTTATGAGCAAGATAACATTGATATTCATTAAACTCCTGAAACTAAGTCAGTTCTGACCTGAAACAACTAGAAATGTTGTAAATTTTCATTTGTAAGCATATGTATAGCAGTTGAGCACATCTAACTTTACAGATTGAAGATAATGCAAAACCATCCAAATCAAGCTTCTCTCTGCCTGATGTGCTCCCACACTATACATAAAGGCATTCTCTGTCATTGGTGAAGAGTTTACATGTTTATGAGCAAGATAACATTGATATTCATTAAACTCCTGAAACTAAGTCAGTTCTGACCTGAAACAACTAGAAATGTTGTAAAATTTCATTTGTAAGCATATGTATAGCAGTTGAGCACATCTAACTTTACAGACTGAAGATATTGCAAAACCATCCAAAACAAGCTTCTCTCTGCCTGATATGCTCCCACACTATACTTAAAGGCATTCTCTGTCATTGGTGAAGAGTTTACATGTTTATGAGCAAGATAACATTGATATTCATTAAACTCCTGAAACTAAGTCAGTTCTGAACTGAAACAACAAGAAATGATGTAAAATTTCATTTGTAAGCATATGTATAGCAGTTGAGCACATCTAACTTTACAGACTGAAGATATTGCAAAACCATCCAAAACAAGCTTCTCTCTGCCTGATATGCTCCCACACTATACTTAAAGTCATTCTCTGTCATTGGTGAAGAGTTTACATGTTTATGAGCAAGATAACATTGATATCCATAAAACTCCTGAAACTAAGTCAGTTCTGACCAGAAACAACTAGAAATGTTGTAAAATTTAATTTGTAAGCATATGTATAGCAGTTGAGCACATCTAACTTTACAGACTGAAGTTATTGCAAAACCATCCAAAACAAGCTTCACTCTGCCTGATATGCTCCCACACTATACTTAAAGGCATTCTCTGTCATTGGTGAAGAGTTTACATGTTTATGAGCAAGATAACAATGATATTCAAAAAACTCCTGAAACTAAGTCAGTTCTGACCTGAAACAACAAGAAATGTTGTAAAATTTCATTTGTAAGCATATGTATAGCAGTTGAGCACATCTAACTTTACAGACTGAAGATATTGCAAAACCATCCAAAACAAGCTTCTCTCTGCCTGATATGCTCCCACACTATACTTAAAGGCATTCTCTGTCATTGGTGAAGAGTTTACAGGTGTAATTGCAAGAGAACATTACATTTCATTAAACTTCTGAAACTAAGTCAGTTCTGACCTGAAACAACTTGAAATGTTGTAAAATTTAATTTGTAAGCATATGTATAGCAGTTGAGCACATCTAACTTTACAGACTGAAGTTATTGCAAAACCATCCAAAACAAGCTTCACTCTGCCTGATATGCTCCCACACTATACTTAAAGGCATTCTCTGTCATTGGTGAAGAGTTTACAGGTGTAATTGCAAGAGAACATTACATTTCATTAAACTTCTGAAACTAAGTCAGTTCTGACCTGAAACAACTTGAAATGTTGTAAAATTTAATTTGTAAGCATATGTATAGCATTTGAGCACATCTAACTTTACAGACTGAAGTTATTGCAAAACCATCCAAAACAAGCTTCACTCTGCCTGATATGCTCCCACACTATACTTAAAGGCATTCTCTGTCATTGGTGAAGAGTTTACATGTTTATGAGCAAGATAACAATGATATTCAAAAAACTCCTGAAACTAAGTCAGTTCTGACCTGAAACAACAAGAAATGTTGTAAAATTTCATTTGTAAGCATATGTATAGCAGTTGAGCACATCTAACTTTACAGACTGAAGATATTGCAAAACCATCCTAAACAAGCTTCTCTCTGACTGAAATGCACCCACACTATACTTAAAGGCATTCTCTGTCATTGGTGAAGAGTTTACATGTTTATGAGCAAGATAACAATGATATTCAAAAAACTCCTGAAACTAAGTCAGTTCTGACCTGAAACAACAAGAAATGTTGTAAATTTTGATTTGTAAGCATATGTATAGCAGTTGAGCACATCTAACTTTACAGACTGAAGATAATGCAAAACCATCCAAATCAAGCTTCTCTCTGCCTGATATGCTCCCACACTATAGTTAAAGGCATTCTCTGTCATTGGTGAAGAGTTTACAGGTGTAATTGCAAGAGAACATTACATTTCATTATACTTCTGAAACTAAGTCAGTTCTGACCTGAAACAACTAGAAATGTTGTAAAATTTAATTTGTAAGCATATGTATAGCAGTTGAGCACATCTAACATTACAGAATGAAGTTATTGCAAAACCATCCAAAACAAGCTTCACTCTGCCTGATATGCTCCCACACTATACTTAAAGGCATTCTCTGTCTTTGGTGAAGAGTTTACATGTTTATGAGCAAGATAACAATGATATTCAAAAAACTCCTGAAACTAAGTCAGTTCTGACCTGAAACAACAAGAAATGTTGTAAAATTTCATTTGTAAGCATATGTATAGCAATTGAGCACATCTAACTTTACAGACTGAAGATATTGCAAAACCATCCAAAACAAGCTTCTCTCTGCCTGATATGCTCCCACACTATACTTAAAGGCATTCTCTGTCATTGGTGAAGAGTTTACATGTTTATGATCAAGATAACATTGATTTTCATTAAACTCCTGAAACTAAGTCAGTTTTTGACCTGAAACAACAAGAAATGTTGTAAAATTTAATTTGTAAGCATATGTATAGCAGTTGAGCACATCTAACTTTACAGACTGAAGATATTGCAAAACCATCCAAAACAAGCTTCTCTCTGCCTGATATGCTCCCACACTATACTTAAAGGCATTCTCTGTCATTGGTGAAGAGTTTACATGTTTATGAGCAAGATAACATTGATATTCATTAAACTCCTGAAACTAAGTCAGTTCTGACCTGAAACAACTAGAAATGTTGTAAATTTTCATTTGTAAGCATATGTATAGCAGTTGAGCACATCTAACTTTACTGACTGAAGATATTGCAAAACCATCCAAAACAAGCTTCTCTCTGCCTGATATGCTCCCACACTATACTTAAAGGCATTCTCTGTCATTGGTGAAGAGTTTACATGTTTATGATCAAAATAACATTGATTTTCATTAAACTTCTGAAACTAAGTCAGTTCTGACCTGAAACAACAAGAAATGTTGTAAAATTTCATTTGTAAGCATATGTATAGCAGTTGAGCACATCTAACTTTACAGACTGAAGATATTGCAAAACCATCCAAAACAAGCTTCACTCTGCCTGATATGCTCCCACACTATACTTAAAGGCATTCTCTGTCATTGGTGAAGAGTTTACATGTTTATGAGCAAGATAACATTGATATTCATTAAACTCCTGAAACTAAGTCAGTTCTGACCTGAAACAACTAGAAATGTTGTAAAATTTAATTTGTAAGCATATGTATAGCAGTTGAGCACATCTAACTTTACAGACTGAAGATAATGCAACACCATCCAAATCAAGCTTCTCTCTGCCTGATGTGCTCCCACACTATACTTAAAGGCATTCTCAGTCATTGGTGAAGAGTTTGCATGTTTATGAGCAAGATAACATTGATATTCATTAAACTCCTGAAACTAAGTCAGTTCTGACCTGAAACAACTAGAAATGTTGTAAAATTTCATTTGTAAGCATATGTATAGCAGTTGAGCACATCTAACTTTACAGACTGAAGATATTGCAAAACCATCCAAAACAAGCTTCTCTCTGCCTGATATGCTCCCACACTATACTTAAAGGCATTCTCTGTCATTGGTGAAGAGTTTACATGATTATGAGCAAGATAACATTGATATTCATTAAACTCCTGAAACTAAGTCAGTTCTGACCTGAAACAACTAGAAATGTTGTAAAATTTCATTTGTAAGCATATGTATAGCAGTTGAGCACATCTAACTTTACAGATTGAAGATAATGCAAAACCATCCAAATCAAGCTTCTCTCTGCCTGATGTGCTCCCACACTATACATAAAGGCATTCTCTGTCATTGGTGAAGAGTTTACATGTTTATGAGCAAGATAACATTGATATTCATTAAACTCCTGAAACTAAGTCAGTTCTGACCTGAAACAACAAGAAATGATGTAAAATTTCATTTGTAAGCATATGTATAGCAGTTGAGCACATCTAACTTTACAGACTGAAGATATTGCAAAACCATCCAAAACAAGCTTCTCTCTGCCTGATATGCTCCCACACTATACTTAAAGTCATTCTCTGTCATTGGTGAAGAGTTTACATGTTTATGAGCAAGATAACATTGATATCCATAAAACTCCTGAAACTAAGTCAGTTCTGACCTGAAACAACTAGAAATGTTGTAAAATTTCATTTGTAAGCATATGTATAGCAGTTGAGCACATCTAACTTTACAGACTGAAGTTATTGCAAAACCATCCAAAACAAGCTTCACTCTGCCTGATATGCTCCCACACTATACTTAAAGGCATTCTCTGTCATTGGTGAAGAGTTTACAGGTGTAATTGCAAGAGAACATTACATTTCATTAAACTTCTGAAACTAAGTCAGTTCTGACCTGAAACAACTTGAAATGTTGTAAAATTTAATTTGTAAGCATATGTATAGCAGTTGAGCACATCTAACTTTACAGACTGAAGTTATTGCAAAACCATCCAAAACAAGCTTCACTCTGCCTGATATGCTCCCACACTATACTTAAAGGCATTCTCTGTCATTGGTGAAGAGTTTACATGTTTATGAGCAAGATAACAATGATATTCAAAAAACTCCTGAAACTAAGTCAGTTCTGACCTGAAACAACAAGAAATGTTGTAAAATTTCATTTGTAAGCATATGTATAGCAGTTGAGCACATCTAACTTTACAGACTGAAGATATTGCAAAACCATCCAAAACAAGCTTCTCTCTGCCTGATATGCTCCCACACTATACTTAAAGGCATTCTCTGTCATAGGTGAAGAGTTTACATGTTTATGAGCAAGATAACATTGATATTCATTAAACTCCTGAAACTAAGTCAGTTCTGACCTGAAACAACTAGAAATGTTGTAAAATTTCATTTGTAAGCATATGTATAGCAGTTGAGCACATCTAACTTTACAGACTGAAGATATTGCAAAACCATCCTAAACAAGCTTCTCTCTGCCTGATATGCTCCCACACTATACTTAAAGGCATTCTCTGTCATTGGTGAAGAGTTTACAGGTGTAATTGCAAGAGAACATTACATTTCATTAAACTTCTGAAACTAAGTCAGTTCTGACCTGAAACAACTTGAAATGTTGTAAAATTTAATTTGTAAGCATATGTATAGCATTTGAGCACATCTAACTTTACAGACTGAAGTTATTGCAAAACCATCCAAAACAAGCTTCACTCTGCCTGATATGCTCACACACTATACTTAAAGGCATTCTCTGTCATTGGTGAAGAGTTTACATGTTTATGAGCAAGATAACAATGATATTCAAAAAACTCCTGAAACTAAGTCAGTTCTGACCTGAAATAACAAGAAATGTTGTAAAATTTAATTTGTAAGCATATGTATAGCAGTTGAGCACATCTAACTTTACAGACTGAAGATATTGCAAAACCATCCAAAACAAGCTTCTCTCTGCCTGATATGCTCCCACACTATACTTAAAGGCATTCTCTGTCATTGGTGAAGAGTTTACATGTTTATGAGCAAGATAACATTGATATTCATTAAACTCCTGAAACTAAGTCAGTTCTGACCTGAAACAACTAGAAATGTTGTAAAATTTAATTTGTAAGCATATGTATAGCAGTTGAGCACATCTAACTTTACAGACTGAAGTTATTGCAAAACCATCCAAAACAAGCTTCACTCTGCCTGATATGCTCCCACACTATACTTAAAGGCAATCTCTGTCATTGGTGAAGAGTTTACATGTTTATGAGCAAGATAACAATGATATTCAAAAAACTCCTGAAACTAAGTCAGTTCTGACCTGAAACAACAAGAAATGTTGTAAAATTTAATTTGTAAGCATATGTATAGCAGTTGAGCACATCTAACTTTACAGACTGAAGATATTGCAAAACCATCCAAAACAAGCTTCTCTCTGCCTGATATGCTCCCACACTATACTTAAAGGCATTCTCTGTCATTGGTGAAGAGTTTACATGTTTATGAGCAAGATAACATTGATATTCATTAAACTCCTGAAACTAAGTCAGTTCTGACCTGAAACAACTAGAAATGTTGTAAAATTTAATTTGTAAGCATATGTATAGCAGTTGAGCACATCTAACTTTACAGACTGAAGATATTGCAAAACCATCCAAAACAAGCTTCTCTCTGCCTGATATGCTCCCACACTATACTTAAAGGCATTCTCTGTCATTGGTGAAGAGTTTACAGGTGTAATTGCAAGAGAACATTACATTTCATTAAACTTCTGAAACTAAGTCAGTTCTGACCTGAAACAACTTGAAATGTTGTAAAATTTAATTTGTAAGCATATGTATAGCAGTTGAGCACATCTAACTTTACAGACTGAAGTTATTGCAAAACCATCCAAAACAAGCTTCACTCTACCTGATATGCTCCCACACTATACTTAAAGGCATTCTCTGTCATTGGTGAAGAGTTTACATGTTTATGAGCAAGATAACAATGATATTCAAAAAATTCCTGAAACTAAGTCAGTTCTGACCTGAAACAACAAGAAATGTTGTAAAATTTAATTTGTAAGCATATGTATAGCAGTTGAGCACATCTAACTTTACAGACTGAAGATATTGCAAAACCATCCAAAACAAGCTTCTCTCTGCCTGATATGCTCCCACACTATACTTAAAGGCATTCTCTGTCATTGGTGAAGAGTTTACATGTTTATGAGCAAGATAACATTGATATTCATTAAACTCCTGAAACTAAGTCAGTTCTGACCTGAAACAACTAGAAATGTTGTAAAATTTCATTTGTAAGCATATGTATAGCAGTTGAGCACATCTAACTTTACAGACTGAAGATATTGCAAAACCATCCTAAACAAGCTTCTCTCTGCCTGATATGCTCCCACACTATACTTAAAGGCATTCTCTGTCATTGGTGAAGAGTTTACAGGTGTAATTGCAAGAGAACATTACATTTCATTAAACTTCTGAAACTAAGTCAGTTCTGACCTGAAACAACTTGAAATGTTGTAAAATTTAATTTGTAAGCATATGTATAGCATTTGAGCACATCTAACTTTACAGACTGAAGTTATTGCAAAACCATCCAAAACAAGCTTCACTCTGCCTGATATGCTCCCACACTATACTTAAAGGCATTCTCTGTCATTGGTGAAGAGTTTACATGTTTATGAGCAAGATAACAATGATATTCAAAAAACTCCTGAAACTAAGTCAGTTCTGACCTGAAACAACAAGAAATGTTGTAAAATTTAATTTGTAAGCATATGTATAGCAGTTGAGCACATCTAACTTTACAGACTGAAGATATTGCAAAACCATCCAAAACAAGCTTCTCTCTGCCTGATATGCTCCCACACTATACTTAAAGGCATTCTCTGTCATTGGTGAAGAGTTTACATGTTTATGAGCAAGATAACATTGATATTCATTAAACTCCTGAAACTAAGTCAGTTCTGACCTGAAACAACTAGAAATGTTGTAAAATTTAATTTGTAAGCATATGTATAGCAGTTGAGCACATCTAACTTTACAGACTGAAGTTATTGCAAAACCATCCAAAACAAGCTTCACTCTGCCTGATATGCTCCCACACTATACTTAAAGGCAATCTCTGTCATTGGTGAAGAGTTTACATGTTTATGAGCAAGATAACAATGATATTCAAAAAACTCCTGAAACTAAGTCAGTTCTGACCTGAAACAACAAGAAATGTTGTAAAATTTAATTTGTAAGCATATGTATAGCAGTTGAGCACATCTAACTTTACAGACTGAAGATATTGCAAAACCATCCAAAACAAGCTTCTCTCTGCCTGATATGCTCCCACACTATACTTAAAGGCATTCTCTGTCATTGGTGAAGAGTTTACATGTTTATGAGCAAGATAACATTGATATTCATTAAACTCCTGAAACTAAGTCAGTTCTGACCTGAAACAACTAGAAATGTTGTAAAATTTAATTTGTAAGCATATGTATAGCAGTTGAGCACATCTAACTTTACAGACTGAAGATATTGCAAAACCATCCAAAACAAGCTTCTCTCTGCCTGATATGCTCCCACACTATACTTAAAGGCATTTTCTGTCATTGGTGAAGAGTTTACAGGTGTAATTGCAAGAGAACATTAAATTTCATTAAACTTCTGATACTAAGTCAGTTCTGACCTGAAACAACTAGAAATGTTGTAAAATTTAATTTGTAAGCATATGTATAGCAGTTGAGCACATCTAACTTTACAGACTGAAGTTATTGCAAAACCATCCAAAACAAGCTTCACTCTGCCTGATATGCTCCCACACTATACTTAAAGGCATTCTCTGTCATTGCTGAAGAGTTTACATGTTTATGAGCAAGATAACATTGATATTCATTAAACTCCTGAAACTAAGTCAGTTCTGACCTGAAACAACTAGAAATGTTGTAAAATTTCATTTGTAAGCATATGTATAGCAGTTGAGCACATCTAACTTTACAGACTGAAGATATTGCAAAACCATCCAAAACAAGCTTCTCTCTGCCTGATATGCTCCCACACTATACTTAAAGGCATTCTCTGTCATTGGTGAAGAGTTTACATGTTTATGAGCAAGATAACATTGATATTCATTAAACTCCTGAAACTAAGTCAGTTCTGACCTGAAACAACTAGAAATGTTGTAAAATTTAATTTGTAAGCATATGTATAGCAGTTGAGCACATCTAACTTTACAGACTGAAGATATTGCAAAACCATCCTAAACAAGCTTCTCTCTGCCTGATATGCTCCCACACTATACTTAAAGGCATTCTCTGTCATTGGTGAAGAGTTTACAGGTGTAATTGCAAGAGAACATTACATTTCATTAAACTTCTGAAACTAAGTCAGTTCTGACCTGAAACAACTTGAAATGTTGTAAAATTTAATTTGTAAGCATATGTATAGCATTTCAGCACATCTAACTTTACAGACTGAAGTTATTGCAAAACCATCCAAAACAAGCTTCACTCTGCCTGATATGCTCACACACTATACTTAAAGGCATTCTCTGTCATTGGTGAAGAGTTTACATGTTTATGAGCAAGATAACAATGATATTCAAAAAACTCCTGAAACTAAGTCAGTTCTGACCTGAAACAACAAGAAATGTTGTAAAATTTAATTTGTAAGCATATGTATAGCAGTTGAGCACATCTAACTTTACAGACTGAAGATATTGCAAAACCATCCAAAACAAGCTTCTCTCTGCCTGATATGCTCCCACACTATACTTAAAGGCATTCTCTGTCATTGGTGAAGAGTTTACATGTTTATGAGCAAGATAACATTGATATTCATTAAACTCCTGAAACTAAGTCAGTTCTGACCTGAAACAACTAGAAATGTTGTAAAATTTAATTTGTAAGCATATGTATAGCAGTTGAGCACATCTAACTTTACAGACTGAAGTTATTGCAAAACCATCCAAAACAAGCTTCACTCTTCCTGATATGCTCCCACACTATACTTAAAGGCAATCTCTGTCATTGGTGAAGAGTTTACATGTTTATGAGCAAGATAACAATGATATTCAAAAAACTCCTGAAACTAAGTCAGTTCTGACCTGAAACAACAAGAAATGTTGTAAAATTTAATTTGTAAGCATATGTATAGCAGTTGAGCACATCTAACTTTACAGACTGAAGATATTGCAAAACCATCCTAAACAAGCTTCTCTCTGCCTGATATGCTCCCACACTATACTTAAAGGCATTCTCTGTCATTGGTGAAGAGTTTACAGGTGTAATTGCAAGAGAACATTACATTTCATTAAACTTCTGAAACTAAGTCAGTTCTGACCTGAAACAACTTGAAATGTTGTAAAATTTAATTTGTAAGCATATGTATAGCATTTCAGCACATCTAACTTTACAGACTGAAGTTATTGCAAAACCATCCAAAACAAGCTTCACTCTGCCTGATATGCTCACACACTATACTTAAAGGCATTCTCTGTCATTGGTGAAGAGTTTACATGTTTATGAGCAAGATAACAATGATATTCAAAAAACTCCTGAAACTAAGTCAGTTCTGACCTGAAACAACAAGAAATGTTGTAAAATTTAATTTGTAAGCATATGTATAGCAGTTGAGCACATCTAACTTTACAGACTGAAGATATTGCAAAACCATCCAAAACAAGCTTCTCTCTGCCTGATATGCTCCCACACTATACTTAAAGGCATTCTCTGTCATTGGTGAAGAGTTTACATGTTTATGAGCAAGATAACATTGATATTCATTAAACTCCTGAAACTAAGTCAGTTCTGACCTGAAACAACTAGAAATGTTGTAAAATTTAATTTGTAAGCATATGTATAGCAGTTGAGCACATCTAACTTTACAGACTGAAGTTATTGCAAAACCATCCAAAACAAGCTTCACTCTTCCTGATATGCTCCCACACTATACTTAAAGGCAATCTCTGTCATTGGTGAAGAGTTTACATGTTTATGAGCAAGATAACAATGATATTCAAAAAACTCCTGAAACTAAGTCAGTTCTGACCTGAAACAACAAGAAATGTTGTAAAATTTAATTTGTAAGCATATGTATAGCAGTTGAGCACATCTAACTTTACAGACTGAAGATATTGCAAAACCATCCAAAACAAGCTTCTCTCTGCCTGATATGCTCCCACACTATACTTAAAGGCATTCTCTGTCATTGGTGAAGAGTTTACATGTTTATGAGCAAGATAACATTGATATTCATTAAACTCCTGAAACTAAGTCAGTTCTGACCTGAAACAACTAGAAATGTTGTAAAATTTAATTTGTAAGCATATGTATAGCAGTTGAGCACATCTAACTTTACAGACTGAAGATATTGCAAAACCATCCAAAACAAGCTTCTCTCTGCCTGATATGCTCCCACACTATACTTAAAGGCATTCTCTGTCATTGGTGAAGAGTTTACAGGTGTAATTGCAAGAGAACATTACATTTCATTAAACTTCTGAAACTAAGTCAGTTCTGACCTGAAACAACTAGAAATGTTGTAAAATTTAATTTGTAAGCATATGTATAGCAGTTGAGCACATCTAACTTTACAGACTGAAGTTATTGCAAAACCATCCAAAACAAGCTTCACTCTGCCTGATATGCTCCCACACTATACTTAAAGGCATTCTCTGTCATTGGTGAAGAGTTTACATGTTTATGAGCAAGATAACAATGATATTCAAAAAACTCCTGAAACTAAGTCAGTTCTGACCTGAAACAACAAGAAATGTTGTAAAATTTCATTTGTAAGCATATGTATAGCAGTTGAGCACATCTAACTTTACAGACTGAAGATATTGCAAAACCATCCAAAACAAGCTTCTCTCTGCCTGATATGCTCCCACACTATACTTAAAGGCATTCTCTGTCATTGGTGAAGAGTTTACATGTTTATGAGCAAGATAACATTGATATTCATTAAACTCCTGAAACTAAGTCAGTTCTGACCTGAAACAACTAGAAATGTTGTAAAATTTAATTTGTAAGCATATGTATAGCAGTTGAGCACATCTAACTTTACAGACTGAAGTTATTGCAAAACCATCCAAAACAAGCTTCACTCTGCCTGATATGCTCCCACACTATACTTAAAGGCATTCTCTGTCATTGGTGAAGAGTTTACATGTTTATGAGCAAGATAACAATGATATTCAAAAAACTCCTGAAACTAAGTCAGTTCTGACCTGAAACAACAAGAAATGTTGTAAAATTTCATTTGTAAGCATATGTATAGCAGTTGAGCACATCTAACTTTACAGACTGAAGATATTGCAAAACCATCCAAAACAAGCTTCTCTCTGCCTGATATGCTCCCACACTATACTTAAAGGCATTCTCTGTCATTGGTGAAGAGTTTACATGTTTATGAGCAAGATAACATTGATATTCATTAAACTCCTGAAACTAAGTCAGTTCTGACCTGAAACAACTTGAAATGTTGTAAAATTTAATTTGTAAGCATATGTATAGCAGTTGAGCACATCTAACTTTACAGACTGAAGTTATTGCAAAACCATCCAAAACAAGCTTCACTCTTCCTGATATGCTCCCACACTATACTTAAAGGCAATCTCTGTCATTGGTGAAGAGTTTACATGTTTATGAGCAAGATAACAATGATATTCAAAAAACTCCTGAAACTAAGTCAGTTCTGACCTGAAACAACAAGAAATGTTGTAAAATTTAATTTGTAAGCATATGTATAGCAGTTGAGCACATCTAACTTTACAGACTGAAGATATTGCAAAACCATCCAAAACAAGCTTCTCTCTGCCTGATATGCTCCCACACTATACTTAAAGGCATTCTCTGTCATTGGTGAAGAGTTTACATGTTTATGAGCAAGATAACATTGATATTCATTAAACTCCTGAAACTAAGTCAGTTCTGACCTGAAACAACTAGAAATGTTGTAAAATTTAATTTGTAAGCATATGTATAGCAGTTGAGCACATCTAACTTTACAGACTGAAGATATTGCAAAACCATCCAAAACAAGCTTCTCTCTGCCTGATATGCTCCCACACTATACTTAAAGGCATTCTCTGTCATTGGTGAAGAGTTTACAGGTGTAATTGCAAGAGAACATTACATTTCATTAAACTTCTGAAACTAAGTCAGTTCTGACCTGAAACAACTAGAAATGTTGTAAAATTTAATTTGTAAGCATATGTATAGCAGTTGAGCACATCTAACTTTACAGACTGAAGTTATTGCAAAACCATCCAAAACAAGCTTCACTCTGCCTGATATGCCCCCACACTATACTTAAAGGCATTCTCTGTCATTGGTGAAGAGTTTACATGTTTATGAGCAAGATAACAATGATATTCAAAAAACTCCTGAAACTAAGTCAGTTCTGACCTGAAACAACAAGAAATGTTGTAAAATTTCATTTGTAAGCATATGTATAGCAGTTGAGCACATCTAACTTTACAGACTGAAGATATTGCAAAACCATCCAAAACAAGCTTCTCTCTGCCTGATATGCTCCCACACTATACTTAAAGGCATTCTCTGTCATTGGTGAAGAGTTTACATGTTTATGAGCAAGATAACATTGATATTCATTAAACTCCTGAAACTAAGTCAGTTCTGACCTGAAACAACTTGAAATGTTGTAAAATTTAATTTGTAAGCATATGTATAGCATTTGAGCACATCTAACTTTACAGACTGAAGTTATTGCAAAACCATCCAAAACAAGCTTCACTCTGCCTGATATGCTCCCACACTATACTTAAAGGCATTCTCTGTCATTGCTGAAGAGTTTACATGTTTATGAGCAAGATAACATTGATATTCATTAAACTCCTGAAACTAAGTCAGTTCTGACCTGAAACAACTAGAAATGTTGTAAAATTTCATTTGTAAGCATATGTATAGCAGTTGAGCACATCTAACTTTACAGACTGAAGATATTGCAAAACCATCCAAAACAAGCTTCTCTCTGCCTGATATGCTCCCACACTATACTTAAAGGCATTCTCTGTCATTGGTGAAGAGTTTACATGTTTATGAGCAAGATAACATTGATATTCATTAAACTCCTGAAACTAAGTCAGTTCTGACCTGAAACAACTAGAAATGTTGTAAAATTTCATTTGTAAGCATATGTATAGCAGTTGAGCACATCTAACTTTACAGACTGAAGATATTGCAAAACCATCCTAAACAAGCTTCTCTCTGCCTGATATGCTCCCACACTATACTTAAAGGCATTCTCTGTCATTGGTGAAGAGTTTACAGGTGTAATTGCAAGAGAACATTACATTTCATTAAACTTCTGAAACTAAGTCAGTTCTGACCTGAAACAACTTGAAATGTTGTAAAATTTAATTTGTAAGCATATGTATAGCATTTGAGCACATCTAACTTTACAGACTGAAGTTATTGCAAAACCATCCTAAGCAAGCTTCTCTCTGCCTGATATGCTCCCACACTATACTTAAAGGCATTCTCTGTCATTGGTGAAGAGTTTACAGGTGTAATTGCAAGAGAACATTACATTTCATTAAACTTCTGAAACTAAGTCAGTTCTGACCTGAAACAACTTGAAATGTTGTAAAATTTAATTTGTAAGCATATGTATAGCATTTGAGCACATCTAACTTTACAGACTGAAGTTATTGCAAAACCATCCAAAACAAGCTTCACTCTGCCTGATATGCTCCCACACTATACTTAAAGGCATTCTCTGTCATTGCTGAAGAGTTTACATGTTTATGAGCAAGATAACATTGATATTCATTAAACTCCTGAAACTAAGTCAGTTCTGACCTGAAACAACTAGAAATGTTGTAAAATTTCATTTGTAAGCATATGTATAGCAGTTGAGCACATCTAACTTTACAGACTGAAGATATTGCAAAACCATCCAAAACAAGCTTCTCTCTGCCTGATATGCTCCCACACTATACTTAAAGGCATTCTCTGTCATTGGTGAAGAGTTTACATGTTTATGAGCAAGATAACATTGATATTCATTAAACTCCTGAAACTAAGTCAGTTCTGACCTGAAACAACTAGAAATGTTGTAAAATTTCATTTGTAAGCATATGTATAGCAGTTGAGCACATCTAACTTTACAGACTGAAGATATTGCAAAACCATCCTAAACAAGCTTCTCTCTGCCTGATATGCTCCCACACTATACTTAAAGGCATTCTCTGTCATTGGTGAAGAGTTTACAGGTGTAATTGCAAGAGAACATTACATTTCATTAAACTTCTGAAACTAAGTCAGTTCTGACCTGAAACAACTTGAAATGTTGTAAAATTTAATTTGTAAGCATATGTATAGCATTTGAGCACATCTAACTTTACAGACTGAAGTTATTGCAAAACCATCCAAAACAAGCTTCACTCTGCCTGATATGCTCACACACTATACTTAAAGGCATTCTCTGTCATTGGTGAAGAGTTTACATGTTTATGAGCAAGATAACAATGATATTCAAAAAACTCCTGAAACTAAGTCAGTTCTGACCTGAAACAACAAGAAATGTTGTAAAATTTAATTTGTAAGCATATGTATAGCAGTTGAGCACATCTAACTTTACAGACTGAAGATATTGCAAAACCATCCAAAACAAGCTTCTCTCTGCCTGATATGCTCCCACACTATACTTAAAGGCATTCTCTGTCATTGGTGAAGAGTTTACATGTTTATGAGCAAGATAACATTGATATTCATTAAACTCCTGAAACTAAGTCAGTTCTGACCTGAAACAACTAGAAATGTTGTAAAATTTAATTTGTAAGCATATGTATAGCAGTTGAGCACATCTAACTTTACAGACTGAAGTTATTGCAAAACCATCCAAAACAAGCTTCACTCTGCCTGATATGCTCCCACACTATACTTAAAGGCAATCTCTGTCATTGGTGAAGAGTTTACATGTTTATGAGCAAGATAACAATGATATTCAAAAAACTCCTGAAACTAAGTCAGTTCTGACCTGAAACAACAAGAAATGTTGTAAAATTTAATTTGTAAGCATATGTATAGCAGTTGAGCACATCTAACTTTACAGACTGAAGATATTGCAAAACCATCCAAAACAAGCTTCTCTCTGCCTGATATGCTCCCACACTATACTTAAATGCATTCTCTGTCATTGGTGAAGAGTTTACAGGTGTAATTGCAAGAGAACATTACATTTCATTAAACTTCTGAAACTAAGTCAGTTCTGACCTGAAACAACTTGAAATGTTGTAAAATTTAATTTGTAAGCATATGTATAGCAGTTGAGCACATCTAACTTTACAGACTGAAGTTATTGCAAAACCATCCAAAACAAGCTTCTCTCTGCCTGATATGCTCCCACACTATACTTAAAGGCATTCTCTGTCATTGGTGAAGAGTTTACATGTTTATGAGCAAGATAACATTGATATTCATTAAACTCCTGAAACTAAGTCAGTTCTGACCTGAAACAACTAGAAATGTTGTAAAATTTCATTTGTAAGCATATGTATAGCAGTTGAGCACATCTAACTTTACAGACTGAAGATATTGCAAAACCATCCTAAACAAGCTTCTCTCTGCCTGATATGCTCCCACACTATACTTAAAGGCATTCTCTGTCATTGGTGAAGAGTTTACAGGTGTAATTGCAAGAGAACATTACATTTCATTAAACTTCTGAAACTAAGTCAGTTCTGACCTGAAACAACTTGAAATGTTGTAAAATTTAATTTGTAAGCATATGTATAGCATTTGAGCACATCTAACTTTACAGACTGAAGTTATTGCAAAACCATCCAAAACAAGCTTCACTCTGCCTGATATGCTCCCACACTATACTTAAAGGCATTCTCTGTCATTGGTGAAGAGTTTACATGTTTATGAGCAAGATAACAATGATATTCAAAAAACTCCTGAAACTAAGTCAGTTCTGACCTGAAACAACAAGAAATGTTGTAAAATTTCATTTGTAAGCATATGTATAGCAGTTGAGCACATCTAACTTTACAGACTGAAGATATTGCAAAACCATCCAAAACAAGCTTCTCTCTGCCTGATATGCTCCCACACTATACTTAAAGGCATTCTCTGTCATTGGTGAAGAGTTTACATGTTTATGAGCAAGATAACATTGATATTCATTAAACTCCTGAAACTAAGTCAGTTCTGACCTGAAACAACTAGAAATGTTGTAAAATTTAATTTGTAAGCATATGTATAGCAGTTGAGCACATCTAACTTTACAGACTGAAGTTATTGCAAAACCATCCAAAACAAGCTTCACTCTGCCTGATATGCTCCCACACTATACTTAAAGGCAATCTCTGTCATTGGTGAAGAGTTTACATGTTTATGAGCAAGATAACAATGATATTCAAAAAACTCCTGAAACTAAGTCAGTTCTGACCTGAAACAACAAGAAATGTTGTAAAATTTAATTTGTAAGCATATGTATAGCAGTTGAGCACATCTAACTTTACAGACTGAAGATATTGCAAAACCATCCAAAACAAGCTTCTCTCTGCCTGATATGCTCCCACACTATACTTAAAGGCATTCTCTGTCATTGGTGAAGAGTTTACATGTTTATGAGCAAGATAACATTAAATTTCATTAAACTTCTGATACTAAGTCAGTTCTGACCTGAAACAACTAGAAATGTTGTAAAATTTAATTTGTAAGCATATGTATAGCAGTTGAGCACATCTAACTTTACAGACTGAAGTTATTGCAAAACCATCCAAAACAAGCTTCACTCTGCCTGATATGCTCCCACACTATACTTAAAGGCATTCTCTGTCATTGCTGAAGAGTTTACATGTTTATGAGCAAGATAACATTGATATTCATTAAACTCCTGAAACTAAGTCAGTTCTGACCTGAAAAAACTAGAAATGTTGTAAAATTTCATTTGTAAGCATATGTATAGCAGTTGAGCACATCTAACTTTACAGACTGAAGATAATGCAAAACCATCCAAATCAAGCTTCTCTCTGCCTGATGTGCTCCCCCACTATACTTAAAGGCATTCTCTGTCATTGGTGAAGAGTTTACATGTTTATGAGCAAGATAACATTGATATTCATTAAACTCCTGAAACTAAGTCAGTTCTGACCTGAAACAACTAGAAATGTTGTAAAATTTCATTTGTAAGCATATGTATAGCAGTTGAGCACATCTAACTTTACAGAATGAAGATATTGCAAAACCATCCAAAACAAGCTTCTCTCTGCCTGATATGCTCCCACACTATACTTAAAGGCATTCTCTGTCATTGGTGAAGAGTTTACAGGTGTAATTGCAAGAGAACATTACATTTCATTAAACTTCTGAAACTAAGTCAGTTCTGACCTGAAACAACTAGAAATGTTTTTAAAATTGAATTTTTGTAAGCATATGTATAGCAGTTGAGCACATCTAACTTTACAGACTGAAGTTATTGCAAAACCATCCAAAACAAGCTTCACTCTGCCTGATATGCTCCCACACTATACTTAAAGGCATTCTCTGTCATTGGTGAAGAGTTTACATGTTTATGAGCAAGATAACATTGATATTCATTAAACTCCTGAAACTAAGTCAGTTCTGACCTGAAACAACTAGAAATGTTGTAAAATTTCATTTGTAAGCATATGTATAGCAGTTGAGCACATCTAACTTTACAGACTGAAGATATTGCAAAACCATCCAAAACAAGCTTCTCTCTGCCTGATATGCTCCCACACTATACTTAAAGGCATTCTCTGTCATTGGTGAAGAGTTTACAGGTGTAATTGCAAGAGAACATTACATTTCATTAAACTTCTGAAACTAAGTCAGTTCTGACCTGAAACAACTAGAAATGTTGTAAAATTTAATTTTTAAGCATATGTATAGCAGTTGAGCACATCTAACTTTACAGACTGAAGTTATTGCAAAACCATCCAAAACAAGCTTCACTCTGCCTGATATGCTCCCACACTATACTTAAAGGCATTCTCTGTCATTGGTGAAGAGTTTACATGTTTATGAGCAAGATAACAATGATATTCAAAAAACTCCTGAAACTAAGACAGTTCTGACCTGAAACAACAAGAAATGTTGTAAAATTTCATTTGTAAGCATATGTATAGCAGTTGAGCAGATCTAACTTTACAGACTGAAGATATTGCAAAACCATCCAAAACAAGCTTCTCTCTGCCTGATATGCTCCCACACTATACTTAAAGGCATTCTCTGTCATTGGTGAAGAGTTTACATGTTTATGATGAAGATTACATTGATTTTCATTAAACTTCTGAAACTAAGTCAGTTCTGACCTGAAACAACAAGAAATGTTGTAAAATTTCATTTGTAAGCATATGTATAGCAGTTGAGCACATCTAACTTTACAGACTGAAGATATTGCAAAACCATCCAAAACAAACTTCTCTCTGCCTGATATGCTCCCACACTATACTTAAAGGCATTCTCTGTCATTGGTGAAGAGTTTACATGTTTATGAGCAAGATAACATTGATATTCATTAAACTCCTGAAACTAAGTCAGTTCTGACCTGAAACAACTAGAAATGTTGTAAAATTTAATTTGTAAGCATATGTATAGCAGTTGAGCACATCTAACTTTACAGACTGAAGATATTGCAAAACCATCCAAAACAAGCTTCTCTCTGCCTGATATGCTCCCACACTATACTTAAAGGCATTCTCTGTCATTGGTGAAGAGTTTTCAGGTGTAATTGCAAGAGAACATTACATTTCATTAAACTTCTGAAACTAAGTCAGTTCTGACCTGAAACAACTAGAAATGTTGTAAAATTTAATTTGTAAGCATATGTATAGCAGTTGAGCACATCTAACTTTACAGACTGAAGATATTGCAAAACCATCCAAAACAAGCTTCTCTCTGCCTGATATGCTCCCACACTATACTTAAAGGCATTCTCTGTCATTGGTGAAGAGTTTACAGGTGTAATTGCAAGAGAACATTACATTTCATTAAACTTCTGAAACTAAGTCAGTTCTGACCTGAAACAACTAGAAATGTTGTAAAATTTAATTTGTAAGCATATGTATAGCAGTTGAGCACATCTAACTTTACAGACTGAAGTTATTGCAAAACCATCCAAAACAAGCTTCACTCTTGCCTGATATGCTCCCACACTATACTTAAAGGCATTCTCTGTCATTGGTGAAGAGTTTACATGTTTATGAGCAAGATAACAATGATATTCAAAAAACTCCTGAAACTAAGTCAGTTCTGACCTGAAACAACAAGAAATGTTGAAAAATTTCATTTGTAAGCATAGGTATAACAGTTGAGCACATCTATCTTTACAGACTGAAGATATTGCAAAACCATCCAAAACAAGCTTCTCTCTACCTGATATGCTCCCACACTATACTTAAAGGCATTCTCTGTCATTGGTGAAGAGTTTACATGTTTATGAGCAAGATAACATTGATATTCATTAAACTCCTGAAACTAAGTCAGTTCTGACCTGAAACAACTAGAAATGTTGTAAAATTTCATTTGTAAGCATATGTATAGCAGTTGAGTACATCTAACTTTACAGACTGAAGATATTGCAAAACCATCCAAAACAAGCTTCTCTCTGCCTGATATGCTCCCACACTATACTTAAAGGCAATCTCTGTCATTGGTGAAGAGTTAACTTGTTTATGAGCAAGATAACAATGATATTCATTATACTCCTGAAACTAAGTCAGTTCTGACCTGAAACAACAAGAAATGTTGTAAAATTTCATTTGTAAGCATATGTATAGCAGTTGAGCACATCTAACTTTACAGACTGAAGATATTGCAAAACCATCCAAAACAAGCTTCTCTATGCCTGATATGCTCCCACACTATACTTAAAGGCATTCTCTGTCATTGGTGAAGAGTTTACATGTTTATGAGCAAGATAACATTGATATTCAAAAAACTCCTGAAACTAAGTCAGTTCTGACCTGAAACAACAAGAAATGTAGTAAAATTTCATTTGTAAGCATATGTATAGCAGTTGAGCACATCTAACTTTACAGACTGAAGATATTGCAAAACCATCCAAAACAAGCTTCTCTCTGCCTGATATGCTCCCACACTATACTTAAAGGAATTCTCTGTCATTGGTGAAGAGTTTACATGTTTATGAGCAAGATAACATTGATATTCATTATACTCCTGAAACTAAGTCAGTTCTGACCTGAAACAACTAGAAATGTTGTAAAATTTCATTTGTAAGCATATGTATAGCAGTTGAGCACATCTAACTTTACAGACTGAAGATATTGCAAAACCATCCAAAACAAGCTTCTCTCTGCCTGATATGCTCCCACACTATACTTAAAGGCATTCTCTGTCATTGGTGAAGAGTTTACATGTTTATGAGCAAGATAACATTGATATTCATTAAACTCCTGAAACTAAGTCAGTTCTGAACTGAAACAACAAGAAATGATGTAAAATTTCATTTGTAAGCATATGTATAGCAGTTGAGCACATCTAACTTTACAGACTGAAGATAATGCAAAACCATCCAAATCAAGCTTCTCTCTGCCTGATGTGCTCCCACACTATACTTAAAGGCATTCTCTGTCATTGGTGAAGAGTTTACATGTTTATGAGCAAGATAACATTGATATTCATTAAACTCCTGAAACTAAGTCAGTTCTGACCTGAAACAACTAGAAATGTTGTAAAATTTCATTTGTAAGCATATGTATAGCAGTTGAGCACATCTAACTTTACAGAATGAAGATATTGCAAAACCATCCAAAACAAGCTTCACTCTGCCTGATATGCTCCCACACTATACTTAAAGGCATTCTCTGTCATTGGTGAAGAGTTTACATGTTTATGAGCAAGATAACATTGATATTCATTAAACTCCTGAAACTAAGTCAGTTCTGAACTGAAACAACAAGAAATGATGTAAAATTTCATTTGTAAGCATATGTATAGCAGTTGAGCACATCTAACTTTACAGACTGAAGATAATGCAAAACCATCCAAATCAAGCTTCTCTCTGCCTGATGTGCTCCCACACTATACTTAAAGGCATTCTCTGTCATTGGTGAAGAGTTTACATGTTTATGAGCAAGATAACATTGATATTCATTAAACTCCTGAAACTAAGTCAGTTCTGACCTGAAACAACTAGAAATGTTGTAAAATTTCATTTGTAAGCATATGTATAGCAGTTGAGCACATCTAACTTTACAGAATGAAGATATTGCAAAACCATCCAAAACAAGCTTCTCTCTGCCTGATATGCTCCCACACTATACTTAAAGGCATTCTCTGTCATTGGTGAAGAGTTTACAGGTGTAATTGCAAGAGAACATTACATTTCATTAAACTTCTGAAACTAAGTCAGTTCTGACCTGAAACAACTAGAAATGTTGTAAAATTTCATTTGTAAGCATATGTATAGCAGTTGAGCACATCTAACTTTACAGAATGAAGATATTGCAAAACCATCCAAAACAAGCTTCTCTCTGCCTGATATGCTCCCACACTATACTTAAAGGCATTCTCTGTCATTGGTGAAGAGTTTACAGGTGTAATTGCAAGAGAACATTACATTTCATTAAACTTCTGAAACTAAGTCAGTTCTGACCTGAAACAACTAGAAATGTTGTAAAATTGAATTTTTGTAAGCATATGTATAGCAGTTGAGCACATCTAACTTTACAGACTGAAGTTATTGCAAAACCATCCAAAACAAGCTTCACTCTGCCTGATATGCTCCCACACTATACTTAAAGGCATTCTCTGTCATTGGTGAAGAGTTTACATGTTTATGAGCAAGATAACATTAATATTCATTAAACTCCTGAAACTAAGTCAGTTCTGAACTGAAACAACAAGAAATGTTGTAAAATTTCATTTGTAAGCATATGTATAGCAGTTGAGCACATCTAACTTTACAGACTGAAGATATTGCAAAACCATCCAAAACAAGCTTCTCTTTGCCTGATATGCTCCCACACTATACTTAAAGGCATTCTCTGTCATTGGTGAAGAGTTTACAGGTGAAATTGCAAGAGAACATTACATTTCATTAAACTTCTGAAACTAAGTCAGTTCTGACCTGAAACAACAAAAAATGTTGTAAAATTTCATTTGTAAGCATATGTATAGCAGTTGAGCACATCTAACTTTACAGACTGAAGATATTGCAAAACCATCCAAAACAAGCTTCTCTCTGCCTGATATGCTCCCACACTATACTTAAAGGCATTCTCTGTCATTGGTGAAGAGTTTACATGTTTATGAGCAAGATAACAATGATATTCAAAAAACTCCTGAAACTAAGACAGTTCTGACCTGAAACAACAAGAAATGTTGTAAAATTTCATTTGTAAGCATATGTATAGCAGTTGAGCACATCTAACTTTACAGACTGAAGATATTGCAAAACCATCCAAAACAAGCTTCTCTCTGCCTAATATGCTCCCACACTATACTTAAAGGCATTCTCTGTCATTGGTGAAGAGTTTACATGTTTATGAGCAAGATAACAATGATATTCAAAAAACTCCTGAAACTAAGTCAGTTCTGACCTGAAACAACAAGAAATGTTGTAAAATTTCATTTGTAAGCATATGTATAGCAGTTGAGCACATCTAACTTTACAGACTGAAGATATTGCAAAACCATCCAAAACAAGCTTCTCTCTGCCTGATATGCTCCCACACTATACTTAAAGGCATTCTCTGTCATTGGTGAAGAGTTTACATGTTTATGAGCAAGATAACATTGATATTCATTAAACTCCTGAGACTAAGTCAGTTCTGACCTGAAACAACTAGAAATGTTGTAAAATTTCATTTGTAAGCATATGTATAGCAGTTGAGTACATCTAACTTTACAGACTGAAGATATTGCAAAACCATCCAAAACAAGCTTCACTCTTGCCTGATATGCTCCCACACTATACTTAAAGGCATTCTCTGTCATTGGTGAAGAGTTTACAGGTGTAATTGCAAGAGAACATTACATTTCATTAAACTTCTGAAACTAAGTCAGTTCTGACCTGAAACAACTAGAAATGTTGTAAAATTGAATTTTTGTAAGCATATGTATAGCAGTTGAGCACATCTAACTTTACAGACTGAAGTTATTGCAAAACCATCCAAAACAAGCTTCACTCTGCCTGATATGCTCCCACACTATACTTAAAGGCATTCTCTGTCATTGGTGAAGAGTTTACATGTTTATGAGCAAGATAACATTAATATTCATTAAACTCCTGAAACTAAGTCAGTTCTGAACTGAAACAACAAGAAATGTTGTAAAATTTCATTTGTAAGCATATGTATAGCAGTTGAGCACATCTAACTTTACAGACTGAAGATATTGCAAAACCATCCAAAACAAGCTTCTCTCTGCCTGATATGCTCCCACACTATACTTAAAGGCATTCTCTGTCATTGGTGAAGAGTTTACAGGTGAAATTGCAAGAGAACATTACACTTCATTAAACTTCTGAAACTAAGTCAGTTCTGACCTGAAACAACAAGAAATGTTGTAAAATTTCATTTGTAAGCATATGTATAGCAGTTGAGCACATCTAACTTTACAGACTGAAGATATTGCAAAACCATCCAAAACAAGCTTCTCTCTGCCTGATATGCTCCCACACTATACTTAAAGGCATTCTCTGTCATTGGTGAAGAGTTTACATGTTTATGAGCAAGATAACAATGATATTCAAAAAACTCCTGAAACTAAGACAGTTCTGACCTGAAACAACAAGAAATGTTGTAAAATTTCATTTGTAAGCATATGTATAGCAGTTGAGCACATCTAACTTTACAGACTGAAGATATTGCAAAACCATCCAAAACAAGCTTCTCTCTGCCTAATATGCTCCCACACTATACTTAAAGGCATTCTCTGGCATTGGTGAAGAGTTTACATGTTTATGATCAAGATAACATTGATTTTCATTAAACTTCTGAAACTAAGTCAGTTCTGACCTGAAACAACAAGAAATGTTGTAAAATTTCATTTGTAAGCATATGTATAGCAGTTGAGCACATCTAACTTTACAGACTGAAGATATTGCAAAACCATCCAAAACAAGCTTCTCTCTGCCTGATATGCTCCCACACTATACTTAAAGGCATTCTCTGTCATTGGTGAAGAGTTTACATGTTTATGAGCAAGATAACATTGATATTCATTAAACTCCTGAGACTAAGTCAGTTCTGACCTGAAACAACTAGAAATGTTGTAAAATTTCATTTGTAAGCATATGTATAGCAGTTGAGTACATCTAACTTTTCAGACTGAAGATATTGCAAAACCATCCAAAACAAGCTTCACTCTTGCCTGATATGCTCCCACACTATACTTAAAGGCATTCTCTGTCATTGGTGAAGAGTTTACATGTTTATGAGCAAGATAACATTGATATTCATTAAACTCCTGAAACTAAGTCAGTTATGAACTGAAACAACAAGAAATGATGTAAAATTTCATTTGTAAGCATATGTATAGCAGTTGAGCACATCTAACTTTACAGACTGAAGATATTGCAAAACCATCCAAAACAAGCTTCTCTCTGCCTGATATGCTCCCACACTATACTTAAAGGCATTCTCTGTCATTGGTGAAGAGTTTACATGTTTATGATCAAGATAACATTGATTTTCATTAAACTTCTGAAACTAAGTCAGTTCTGACCTGAAACAACAAGAAATGTTGTAAAATTTCATTTGTAAGCATATGTATAGCAGTTGAGCACATCTAACTTTACAGACTGAAGATATTGCAAAACCATCCAAAACAAGCTTCTCTCTGCCTGATATGCTCCCACACTATACTTAAAGGCATTCTCTGTCATTGGTGAAGAGTTTACATGTTTATGATCAAGATAACATTGATTTTCATTAAACTTCTGAAACTAAGTCAGTTCTGACCTGAAACAACAAGAAATGTTGTAAAATTTCATTTGTAAGCATATGTATAGCAGTTGAGCACATCTAACTTTACAGACTGAAGATATTGCAAAACCATCCAAAACAAGCTTCTCTCTGCCTGATATGCTCCCACACTATACTTAAAGGCATTCTCTGTCATTGGTGAAGAGTTTACATGTTTATGAGCAAGATAACATTGATATTCATTAAACTCCTGAAACTAAGTCAGTTCTTACCTGAAACAACTAGAAATGTTGTAAAATTTCATTTCTAAGCATATGTATAGCAGTTGAGCACATCTAACTTTACAGACTGAAGTTATTGCAAAACCATCCAAAACAAGCTTCACTCTGCCTGATATGCTCCCACACTATACTTAAAGGCATTCTCTGTCATTGGTGAAGAGTTAACATGTTTATGAGCAAGATAACAATGTTTTTCAAAAAACTCCTGAAACTAAGTCAGTTCTGACCTGAAACAACAAGAAATGTTGTAAAATTTCATTTGTAAGCATATGTATAGCAGTTGAGCACATCTAACTTTACAGACTGAAGATATTGCAAAACCATCCAAAACAAGCTTCACTCTTGCCTGATATGCTCCCACACTATACTTAAAGGCATTCTCTGTCATTGGTGAAGAGTTTACATGTTTATGAGCAAGATAACAATGATATTCAAAAAACTCCTGAAACTAAGTCAGTTCTGACCTGAAACAACAAGAAATGTTGTAAAATTTCATTTGTAAGCATATGTATAGCAGTTGAGCACATCTAACTTTACAGACTGAAGTTATTGCAAAACCATCCAAAACAAGCTTCTCTCTGCCTGATATGCTCCCACACTATACTTAAAGGCATTCTCTGTCATTGGTGAAGAGTTTACATGTTTATGAGCAAGATAACATTGATATTCATAAAACTCCTGAAACTAAGTCAGTTCTGACCTGAAACAACTAGAAATGTTGTAAAATTTAATTTGTAAGCATATGTATAGCAGTTGAGCACATCTAACTTTACAGACTGAAGATATTGCAAAACCATCCAAAACAAGCTTCTCTCTGCCTGATATGCTCCCACACTATACTTAAAGGCATTCTCTGGCATTGGTGAAGAGTTTACATGTTTATGAGCAAGATAACATTGATATTCATTAAACTCCTGAAACTAAGTCAGTTCTGACCTGAAACAACTAGAAATGTTGTAAAATTTAATATGTAAGCATATGTATAGCAGTTGAGCACATCTAACTTTATAGACTGAAGATATTGCAAAACCATCCAAAACAAGCTTCTCTCTGCCTGATATGCTCCCACACTATACTTAAAGGCATTCTCTGTCATTGGTGAAGAGTTTACAGGTGTAATTGCAAGAGAACATTACATTTCATTAAACTTCTAAAACTAAGTCAGTTGTGACCTGAAACAACTAGAAATGTTGTAAAATTTAATTTGTAAGCATATGTATAGCAGTTGAGCACATCTAACTTTACAGACTGAAGTTATTGCAAAACCATCCAAAACAAGCTTCACTCTTGCCTGATATGCTCCCACACTATACTTAAAGGCATTCTCTTTCATTGGTGAAGAGTTTACATGTTTATGAGCAAGATAACAATGATATTCAAAAAACTCCTGAAACTAAGTCAGTTCTGACCTGAAACAACAAGAAATGTTGTAAAATTTCATTTGTAAGCATATGTATAGCAGTTGAGCACATCTAACTTTACAGACTGAAGATATTGCAAAACCATCCAAAACAAGCTTCTCTCTGCCTGATATGCTCCCACACTATACTTAAAGGCATTCTCTGTCATTGGTGAAGAGTTTACAGGTGTAATTGCAAGAGAACATTACATTTCATTAAACTTCTAAAACTAAGTCAGTTCTGACCTGAAACAACTAGAAATGTTGTAAAATTTCATTTGTAAGCATATGTATAGCAGTTGAGCACATCTAACTTTACAGACTGAAGTTATTGCAAAACCATCCAAAACAAGCTTCACTCTTGCCTGATATGCTCCCACACTATACTTAAAGGCATTCTCTGTCATTGGTGAAGAGTTTACATGTTTATGAGCAAGATAACATTGATATTCATTAAACTCCTGAGACTAAGTCAGTTCTGACCCGAAACAACTAGAAATGTTGTAAAATTTCATTTGTAAGCATATGTATAGCTGTTGAGTACATCTAACTTTACAGACTGAAGATATTGCAAAACCATCCAAAACAAGCTTCTCTCTGCCTGATATGCTCCCACACTATACTTAAAGGCATTCTCTGTCATTGGTGAAGAGTTAACTTGTTTATGAGCAAGATAACAATGATATTCATTATACTCCTGAAACTAAGTCAGTTCTGACCTGAAACAACAAGAAATGATGTAAAATTTCATTTGTAAGCATATGTATAGCAGTTAAGCACATCTAACTTTACAGACTGAAGATATTGCAAAACCATCCAAAACAAGCTTCTCTCTGCCTGATATGCTCCCACACTATACTTAAAGGCATTCTCTGTCATTGGTGAAGAGTTTACATGTTTATGATCAAGATAACATTGATTTTCATTAAACTCCTGAAACTAAGTCAGTTCTGACCTGAAACAACTAGAAATGTTGTAAAATTTCATTTCTAAGCATATGTATAGCAGTTGAGCACATCTAACTTTACAGACTGAAGATATTGCAAAACCATCCAAAACAAGCTTCTCTCTGCCTGATATGCTCCCACACTATACTTAAAGGCATTCTCTGTCATTGGTGAAGAGTTAACTTGTTTATGAGCAAGATAACAATGATATTCATTATACTCCTGAAACTAAGTCAGTTCTGACCTGAAACAACTAGAAATGTTGTAAAATTTCATTTCTAAGCATATGTATAGCAGTTGAGCACATCTAACTTTACAGACTGAAGATATTGCAAAACCATCCAAAACAAGCTTCTCTCTGCCTGATGTGCTCCCACACTATACTTAAAGGCATTCTCTGTCATTGGTGAAGAGTTTACATGTTTATGAGCAAGATAACATTGATTTTCATTAAACTTCTGAAACTAAGTCAGTTCTGACCTGAAACAACAAGAAATGTTGTAAAATTTCATTTCTAAGCATATGTATAGCAGTTGAGCACATCTAACTTTACAGACTGAAGATATTGCAAAACCATCCAAAACAAGCTTCTCTCTGCCTGATATGCTCCCACACTTTTCTTAAAGGCATTCTCTGTCATTGGTGAAGAGTTTACATGTTTATGATCAAGATAACATTGATTTTCATTAAACTTCTGAAACTAAGTCAGTTCTGACCTGAAACAACAAGAAATGTTGTAAAATTTAATTTGTAAGCATATGTATAGCAGTTGAGCACATCTAACTTTACAGACTGAAGATATTGCAAAACCATCCAAAACAAGCTTCTCTCTGCCTGATGTGCTCCCACACTATACTTAAAGGCATTCTCTGTCATTGGTGAAGAGTTTACATGTTTATGAGCAAGATAACATTGATATTCATTAAACTCCTGAAACTAAGTCAGTTCTGACCTGAAACAACAAGAAATGTTGTAAAATTTCATTTGTAAGCATATGTATAGCAGTTGAGCACATCTAACTTTACAGACTGAAGATATTGCAAAACCATCCAAAACAAGCTTCTCTCTGCCTGATATGCTCCCACACTATACTTAAAGGCATTCTCTGTCATTGGTGAAGAGTTTACATGTTTATGAGCAAGATAACATTGATATTCATTAAACTCCTGAAACTAAGTCAGTTCTGACCTGAAACAACTAGAAATGTTGTAAAATTTCATTTGTAAGCATATGTATAGCAGTTGAGCACATCTAACTTTACAGACTGAAGATATTGCAAAACCATTCAAAACAAGCTTCTCTCTGCCTGATATGCTCCCACACTATACTTAAAGGCATTCTCTGTCATTGGTGAAGAGTTTACATGTTTATGAGCAAGATAACAATGATATTCATTATACTCCTGAAACTAAGTCAGTTCTGACCTGAAACAACAAGAAATGTTGTAAAATTTAATTTGTAAGCATATGTATAGCAGTTGAGCACATCTAACTTTACAGACTGAAGATATTGCAAAACCATCCAAAACAAGCTTCTCTCTGCCTGATATGCTCCCACACAATACTTAAAGGCATTCTCTGTCATTGGTGAAGAGTTTACATGTTTATGAGCAAGATAACATTGATATTCATTAAACTCCTGAAACTAAGTCAGTTCTAAACTGAAACAACAAGAAATGATGTAAAATTTCATTTGTAAGCATATGTATAGCAGTTGAGCACATCTAACTTTACAGACTGAAGATATTGCAAAACCATCCAAAACAAGCTTCTCTCTGCCTGATATGCTCCCACTATACTTAAAGGCATTCTCTGTCATTGGTGAAGAGTTTACATGTTTATGATCAAGATAACATTGATTTTCATTAAACTTCTGAAACTAAGTCAGTTCTGACCTGAAACAACAAGAAATGTTGTAAAATTTCATTTGTAAGCATATGTATAGCAGTTGAGCACATCTAACTTTACAGACTGAAGATATTGCAAAACCATCCAAAACAAGCTTCTCTCTGCCTGATATGCTCCCACAAAATTCTTAAAGGCATTCTCTGTCATTGGTGAAGAGTTTACATGTTTATGAGCAAGATAACATTGATATTCATTAAACTCCTGAAACTAAGTCAGTTCTGACCTCAAACAACTAGAAATGTTGTAAAATTTAATTTGTAAGCATATGTATAGCAGTTGAGCACATCTAACTTTACAGACTAAAGATATTGCAAAACCATCCAAAACAAGCTTCTCTCTGCCTGATATGCTCCTACACTATACTTAAAGGCATTCTCTGTCATTGGTGAAGAGTTTACATGTTTATGAGCAAGATTACAATGATATTCATTATACTCCTGAAACTAAGTCAGTTCTGACCTGAAACAACAAGAAATGTTGTAAAATGTCATTTGTAAGCATATGTATAGCAGTTGAGCACATCTAACATTACAGACTGAAGATATTGCAAAACCATCCAAAACAAGCTTCTCTCTGCCTGATATGCTCCCACACTATACTTAAAGGCATTCTCTGTCATTGGTGAAGAGTTTAAATGTTTATGAGCAATATAACATTGATATTCATTAAACTCCTGAAACTAAGTCAGTTCTGACCTGAAACAACTAGAAATGTTGTAAAATTTAATTTGTAAGCATATGTATAGCAGTTGAGCACATCTAACTTTACAGACTGAAGATATTGCAAAACCATCCAAATCAAGCTTCTCTCTGCCTGATATGCTCCCACACTATACTTAAAGGCATTCTCTGTCATTGGTGAAGAGTTTACAGGTGTAATTGCAAGAGAACATTACATTTCATTAAACTTCTGAAACTAAGTCAGTTCTGACCTGAAACAACTAGAAATGTTGTAAAATTTAATTTGTAAGAATATGTATAGCAGTTGAGCACATCTAACTTTACAGACTGATGTTATTGCAAAACCATCCAAAACAAGCATCACTCTGCCTGATATGCTCCCACACAATACTTAAAGGCATTCTCTGTCATTGGTGAAGAGTTTACATGTTTATGAGCAAGATAACATTGATATTCATTAAACTCCTGAAACTAAGTCAGTTCTAAACTGAAACAACAAGAAATGATGTAAAATTTCATTTGTAAGCATATGTATAGCAGTTGAGCACATCTAACTTTACAGACTGAAGATATTGCAAAACCATCCAAAACAAGCTTCTCTCTGCCTGATATGCTCCCACACTATACTTAAAGGCATTATCTGTAATTGGTGAAGAGTTCACATGTTTATGATCAAGATAACATTGATTTTCATTAAACTTCTGAAACTAAGTCAGTTCTGACCTGAAACAACAAGAAATGTTGTAAAATTTCATTTGTAAGCATATGTATAGCAGTTGAGCACATCTAAGTTTACAGAGTGAAGATATTTGCAAAACCATCCAAAACAAGCTTCTCTCTGCCTGATATGCTCCCACACTATTCTTAAAGGCATTCTCTGTCATTGGTGAAGAGTTTACATGTTTATGAGCAAGATAACATTGATATTCATTAAACTCCTGAAACAAAGTCAGTTCTGACCTGAAACAACTAGAAATGTTGTAAAATTTCATTTGTAAGCATATGTATAGCAGTTGAGCACATCTAACTTTACAGACTAAAGATATTGCAAAACCATCCAAAACAAGCTTCTCTCTGCCTGATATGCTCCCACACTATACTTAAAGGCATTCTCTGTCATTGGTGAAGAGTTTACATGTTTATGAGCAAGATTACAATGATATTCATTATACTCCTGAAACTAAGTCAGTTCTGACATGAAACAACAAGAAATGTTGTAAAATGTCATTCGTAAGCATATGTATAGCAGTTGAGCACATCTAACATTACAGACTGAAGATATTGCAAGACCATCCAAAACAAGCTTCTCTCTGCCTGATATGCTCCCACACAATACTTAAAGGCATTCTCTGTCATTGGTGAAGAGTTTACATGTTTATGAGCAAGATAACATTGATATTCATTAAACTCCTGAAACTAAGTCAGATCTGACCTGAAACAACTAGAAATGTTGTAAAATTTAATTTGTAAGCATATGTATAGCAGTTGAGCACATCTAACTTTACAGACTGAAGATATTGCAAAACCATCCAAAACAAGCTTCTCTCTGCCTGATATGCTCCCACACTATACTTAAAGGCATTCTCTGTCATTGGTGAAGAGTTTACATGTTTATGAGCAAGATTACATTGATATTCATTAAACTCCTGAAACTAAGTCAGTTCTGACCTGAAACAACTAGAAATGTTGAAAAATTTAATTTGTAAGCATATGTATAGCAGTTGAGCACATCTAACTTTACAGACTGAAGATAATGCAAAACCATTCAAATCAAGCTTCTCTCTGCCTGATGTGCTCCCACACTATACTTAAAGGCATTCTCTGTCATTGGTGAAGAGTTTACATGTTTATGAGCAAGATAACATTGATATTCATTAAACTCCTGAAACCAAGTCAGTTCTGACCTGAAACAACTAGAAATGTTGTAAAATTTCATTTGTAAGCATATGTATAGCAGTTGAGCACATCTAACTTTACAGACTGAAGATATTGCAAAACCATCCAAAACAAGCTTCTCTCTGCCTGATATGCTCCCACACTATACTTAAAGGCATTCTCTGTCATTGGTGAAGAGTTTACAGGTGTAATTGCAAGAGAACATTACATTTCATTAAACTTCTGAAACTAAGTCAGTTCTGACCTGAAACAACTAGAAATGTTGTAAAATTTAATTTGTAAGCATATGTATAGCAGTTGAGCACATCTAACTTTACAGACTGAAGTTATAGCAAAACCATTCAAAACAAGCTTCACTCTGCCTGATATGCTCCCACACTATACTTAAAGGCATTCTCTGTCATTGGTGAAGAGTTTACATGTTTATGAGCAAGATAACAATGATATTCAAAAAACTCCTGAAACTAAGTCAGTTCTGACCTGAAACAACAAGAAATGTTGTAAAATTTCATTTGTAAGCATATGTATAGCAGTTGAGCACATCTAACTTTACAGACTGAAGATATTGCAAGACCATCCAAAACAAGCTTCTCTCTGCCTGATATGCTCCCACACTATACTTAAAGGCATTCTCTGTCATTGGTGAAGAGTTTACATGTTTATGAGCAAGATAACATTGATATTCATTAAACTCCTGAAACTAAGTCAGTTCTGACCTGAAACAACTAGAAATGTTGTAAAATTTAATTTGTAAGCATATGTATAGCAGTTGAGCACATCTAACTTTACAGACTGAAGATATTGCAAAACCATCCAAAACAAGCTTCTCTCTGCCTGATATGCTCCCACACTATACTTAAATGCATTCTCTGTCATTGGTGAAGAGTTTACATGTTTATGAGCAAGATAACATTGATATTCATTAAACTCCTGAAACTAAGTCAGTTCTGACCTGAAACAACTAGAAATGTAGTAAAATTTAATTTGTAAGCATATGTATAGCAGTTGAGCACATCTAACTTTACAGACTGAAGATATTGCAAAACCATCCAAAACAAGCTTCTCTCTGCCTGTTATGCTCCCACACTATACTTAAAGGCATTCTCTAAAATTGGTGAAGAGTTTACATGTTTATGAGCAAGATAACAATGATATTCATTATAATCCTGAAACTAAGTCAGTTCTGACCTGAAACAACAAGAAATGTTGTAAAATTTCATTTGTAAGCATATGTATAGCAGTTGAGCACATCTAAGTTTACAGAGTGAAGATATTTGCAAAACCATCCAAAACAAGCTTCTCTCTGCCTGATATGCTCCCACACTATTCTTAAAGGCATTCTCTGTCATTGGTGAAGAGTTTACATGTTTATGAGCAAGATAACATTGATATTCATTAAACTCCTGAAACAAAGTCAGTTCTGACCTGAAACAACTAGAAATATTGTAAAATTTCATTTGTAAGCATATGTATAGCAGTTGAGCACATCTAACTTTTCAGACTAAAGATATTGCAAAACCATCCAAAACAAGCTTCTCTCTGCCTGATATGCTCCCACACTATACTTAAAGGCATTCTCTGTCATTGGTGAAGAGTTTACATGTTTATGAGCAAGATTACAATGATATTCATTATACTCCTGAAACTAAGTCAGTTCTGACATGAAACAACAAGAAATGTTGTAAAATGTCATTCGTAAGCATATGTATAGCAGTTGAGCACATCTAACATTACAGACTGAAGATATTGCAAGACCATCCAAAACAAGCTTCTCTCTGCCTGATATGCTCCCACACTATACTTAAAGGCATTCTCTGTCATTGGTGAAGAGTTTACATGTTTATGAGCAAGATAACATTGATATTCATTAAACTCCTGAAACTAAGTCAGATCTGACCTGAAACAACTAGAAATGTTGTAAAATTTAATTTGTAAGCATATGTATAGCAGTTGAGCACATCTAACTTTACAGACTGAAGATATTGCAAAACCATCCAAAACAAGCTTCTCTCTGCCTGATATGCTCCCACACTATACTTAAAGGCATTCTCTGTCATTGGTGAAGAGTTTACATGTTTATGAGCAAGATTACATTGATATTCATTAAACTCCTGAAACTAAGTCAGTTCTGACCTGAAACAACTAGAAATGTTGTAAAATTTAATTTGTAAGCATATGTATAGCAGTTGAGCACATCTAACTTTACAGACTGAAGATAATGCAAAACCATTCAAATCAAGCTTCTCTCTGCCTGATGTGCTCCCACACTATACTTAAAGGCATTCTCTGTCATTGGTGAAGAGTTTACATGTTTATGAGCAAGATAACATTGATATTCATTAAACTCCTGAAACTAAGTCAGTTCTGACCTGAAACAACTAGAAATATTGTAAAATTTCATTTGTAAGCATATGTATAGCAGTTGAGCACATCTAACTTTACAGACTGAAGATATTGCAAAAACCATCCAAAACAAGCTTCTCTCTGCCTGATATGCTCCCACACTATACTTAAAGGCATTCTCTGTCATTGGTGAAGAGTTTACAGGTGTAATTGCAAGAGAACATTACATTTCATTAAACTTCTGAAACTAAGTCAGTTCTGACCTGAAACAACTAGAAATGTTGTAAAATTTAATTTGTAAGCATATGTATAGCAGTTGAGCACATCTAACTTTACAGACTGAAGTTATAGCAAAACCATTCAAAACAAGCTTCACTCTGCCTGATATGCTCCCACACTATACTTAAAGGCATTCTCTGTCATTGGTGAAGAGTTTACATGTTTATGAGCAAGATAACAATGATATTCAAAAAACTCCTGAAACTAAGTCAGTTCTGACCTGAAACAACAAGAAATGTTGTAAAATTTCATTTGTAAGCATATGTATAGCAGTTGAGCACATCTAACTTTACAGACTGAAGATATTGCAAGACCATCCAAAACAAGCTTCTCTCTGCCTGATATGCTCCCACACTATACTTAAAGGCATTCTCTGTCATTGGTGAAGAGTTTACATGTTTATGAGCAAGATAACATTGATATTCATTAAACTCCTGAAACTAAGTCAGTTCTGACCTGAAACAACTAGAAATGTTGTAAAATTTAATTTGTAAGCATATGTATAGCAGTTGAGCACATCTAACTTTACAGACTGAAGATATTGCAAAACCATCCAAAACAAGCTTCTCTCTGCCTGATATGCTCCCACACTATACTTAAATGCATTCTCTGTCATTGGTGAAGAGTTTACATGTTTATGAGCAAGATAACATTGATATTCATTAAACTCCTGAAACTAAGTCAGTTCTGACCTGAAACAACTAGAAATGTAGTAAAATTTAATTTGTAAGCATATGTATAGCAGTTGAGCACATCTAACTTTACAGACTGAAGATATTGCAAAACCATCCAAAACAAGCTTCTCTCTGCCTGTTATGCTCCCACACTATACTTAAAGGCATTCTCTAAAATTGGTGAAGAGTTTACATGTTTATGAGCAAGATAACAATGATATTCATTATAATCCTGAAACTAAGTCAGTTCTGACCTGAAACAACAAGAAATGTTGTAAAATTTCATTTGTAAGCATATGTATAGCAGTTGAGCACATCTAACTTTACAGACTGAAGATATTGCAAAACCATCCAAAACAAGCTTCTCTCTGCCTGATATGCTCCCACACTATACTTAAAGGCATTCTCTGTCATTGGTGAAGAGTTTACATGTTTATGAGCAAGATAACAATGATATTCATTATACTCCTGAAACTAAGTCAGTTCTGACCTGAAACAACAAGAAATGTTGTAAAATTTCATTTGTAAGCATATATATAGCAGTTGAGCACATCTAACTTTACAGACTGAAGATATTGCAAAACCATCCAAAACAAGCTTCTCTCTGCCTGATATGCTCCCACACTATACTTAAAGGCATTCTCTGTCATTGATGAAGAGATTACATGTTTATGAGCAAGATAACATTGATATTCATTAAACTCCTGAAACTAAGTCAGTTCTGAACTGAAACAACAAGAAATGATGTAAAATTTCATTTGTAAGCATATGTATAGCAGTTGAGCACATCTAACTTTACAGACTGAAGATATTGCAAAACCATCCAAAACAAGCTTCTCTCTGCCTGATATGCTCCCACACTATACTTAAAGGCATTTTCTGTCATTGGTGAAGAGTTTACATGTTTATGAGCAAGATAACATTGATATTCATTAAACTCCTGAAACTAAGTCAGTTCTGACCTGAAACAACTAGAAATGTTGTAAAATTTCATTTGTAAGCATATGTATAGCAGTTGAGTACATCTAACTTTACAGACTGAAGATATTGCAAAACCATCCAAAACAAGCTTCTCTCTGCCTGATATGCTCCCACACTATACTTAAAGGCATTCTCTTTCATTGGTGAAGAGTTAACTTGTTTATGAGCAAGATTACAATGATATTCATTATACTCCTGAAACTAAGTCAGTTCTGACCTGAAACAACAAGAAATGTTGTAAAATTTCATTTGTAAGCATATGTATAGCAGTTGAGCACATCTAACTTTACAGACTGAAGATATTGCAAAACCATCCAAAACAAGCTTCTCTATGCCTGATATGCTCCCACACTATACTTAAAGGCATTCTCTGTCATTGGTGAAGAGTTTACATGTTTATGAGCAAGATAACTTTGATATTCATTAAACTCCTGAAACTAACTCAGTTCTGAACTGAAACAACAAGAAATTATGTAAAATTTCATTTGTAAGCATATGTATAGCAGTTGAGCACATCTAACTTTACAGACTGAAGATATTGCAAAACCATCCAAAACAAGCTTCTCTCTGCCTGATATGCTCCCACACTATACTTAAAGGCATTCTCTGTCATTGGTGAAGAGTTTACATGTTTATGAGCAAGATAACAATGATATTCATTATACTCCTGAAACTAAGTCAGTTCTGACCTGAAACAACAAGAAATGTTGTAAAATTTCATTTGTAAGCATATATATAGCAGTTGAGCACATCTAACTTTACAGACTGAAGATATTGCAAAACCATCCAAAACAAGCTTCTCTCTGCCTGATATGCTCCCACACTATACTTAAAGGCATTCTCTGTCATTGATGAAGAGATTACATGTTTATGAGCAAGATAACATTGATATTCATTAAACTCCTGAAACTAAGTCAGTTCTGAACTGAAACAACAAGAAATGATGTAAAATTTCATTTGTAAGCATATGTATAGCAGTTGAGCACATCTAACTTTACAGACTGAAGATATTGCAAAACCATCCAAAACAAGCTTCTCTCTGCCTGATATGCTCCCACACTATACTTAAAGGCATTTTCTGTCATTGGTGAAGAGTTTACATGTTTATGAGCAAGATAACATTGATATTCATTAAACTCCTGAAACTAAGTCAGTTCTGACCTGAAACAACTAGAAATGTTGTAAAATTTCATTTGTAAGCATATGTATAGCAGTTGAGTACATCTAACTTTACAGACTGAAGATATTGCAAAACCATCCAAAACAAGCTTCTCTCTGCCTGATATGCTCCCACACTATACTTAAAGGCATTCTCTTTCATTGGTGAAGAGTTAACTTGTTTATGAGCAAGATTACAATGATATTCATTATACTCCTGAAACTAAGTCAGTTCTGACCTGAAACAACAAGAAATGTTGTAAAATTTCATTTGTAAGCATATGTATAGCAGTTGAGCACATCTAACTTTACAGACTGAAGATATTGCAAAACCATCCAAAACAAGCTTCTCTATGCCTGATATGCTCCCACACTATACTTAAAGGCATTCTCTGTCATTGGTGAAGAGTTTACATGTTTATGAGCAAGATAACTTTGATATTCATTAAACTCCTGAAACTAACTCAGTTCTGAACTGAAACAACAAGAAATTATGTAAAATTTCATTTGTAAGCATATGTATAGCAGTTGAGCACATCTAACATTACAGACTGAAGATATTGCAAAACCATCCAAAACAAGCTTCTCTCTGCCTGATATGCTCCCACACTATACTTAAAGGCATTCTCTGTCATTGGTGAAGAGTTTACATGTTTATGAGCAAGATAACAATGATATTCAAAAAACTCCTGAAACTAAGTCAGTTCTGACCTGAAACAACAAGAAATGTTGTAAAATTTAATTTGTAAGCATATGTATAGCAGTTGAGCACATCTAACTTTACAGACTGAAGATATTGCAAAACCATCCAAAACAAGCTTCTCTCTGCCTGATATGCTCCCACACTATACTTAAAGGAATTCTCTGTCATTGGTGAAGAGTTTACATGTTTATGAGCAAGATAACATTGATATTCATTAAACTCCTGAAACTAAGTCAGTTCTGACCTGAAACAACTAGAAATGTTGTAAAATTTAATTGGTAAGCATATGTATAGCAGTTGAGCACATCTAACTTTACAGACTGAAGATACTGCAAAACCATCCAAAACAAGCTTCTCTCTGCCTGATATGCTCCCACACTATACTTAAAGGCATTTTCTGTCATTGGTGAAGAGTTTACAGGTGTAATTGCAAGAGAACATTAAATTTCATTAAACTTCTGAAACTATGTCAGTTCTGACCTGAAACAACTAGAAATGTTGTAAAATTTAATTTGTAAGCATATGTATAGCAGTTGAGCACATCTAACTTTACAGACTGAAGATATTGCAAAACCATCCAAAACAAGCTTCACTCTGCCTGATATGCTCCCACACTATACTTAAAGGCATTCTCTGTCATTGGTGAAGAGTTTACATGTTTATGAGCAAGATAACAATGATATTCAAAAAACTCCTGAAACTAAGTCAGTTCTGACCTGAAACAACAAGAAATGTTGTAAAATTTCATTTGTAAGCATATGTATAGCAGTTGAGCACATCTAACTTTACAGACTGAAGATATTGCAAAACCATCCAAAACAAGCTTCTCTCTGCCTGATATGCTCCCACACTATACTTAAAGGCATTCTCTGTCATTGGTGAAGAGTTTACAGGTGTAATTGCAAGAGAACATTACATTTCATTAAACTTCTGAAACTAAGTCAGTTCTGACCTGAAACAACTAGAAATGTTGTAAAATTTCATTTGTAAGCATATGTATAGCAGTTGAGCACATCTAACTTTACAGACTGAAGGTATTGCAAAACCATCCAATACAAACTTCTCTCTGCCTGATATGCTCCCACACTATACTTAAAGGCATTCTCTGTCATTGGTGAAGAGTATACATGTTTATGAGCAAGATAACATTACATTTCATTAAACTTCTGAAACTAAGTCAGTTCTGACCTGAAACAACTAGAAATGTTGTAAAATTGAATTTTTGTAAGCATATGTATAGCAGTTGAGCACATCTAACTTTACAGACTGAAGTTATTGCAAAACCATCCAAAACAAGCTTCACTCTGCCTGATATGCTCCCACACTATACTTAAAGGCATTCTCTGTCATTGGTGAAGAGTTTACATGTTTATGAGCAAGATAACAATGATATTCAAAAAACTCCTGAAACTAAGTCAGTTCTGACCTGAAACAACAAGAAATGTTGTAAAATTTCATTTGTAAGCATATGTATAGCAGTTGAGCACATCTAACTTTACAGACTGAAGATATTGCAAAACCATCCAAAACAAGCTTCTCTCTGCCTGATATGCTCCCACACTATACTTAAAGGCATTCTCTGTCATTGGTGAAGAGTTTACAGGTGTAATTGCAAGAGAACATTACATTTCATTAAACTTCTGAAACTAAGTCAGTTCTGACCTGAAACAACTAGAAATGTTGTAAAATTTCATTTGTCAGCATATGTATAGCAGTTGAGCACATCTAACTTTACAGAATGAAGATATTGCAAAACCATCCAAAACAAGCTTCTCTCTGCCTGATATGCTCCCACACTATACTTAAAGGCATTCTCTGTCATTGGTGAAGAGTTTACAGGTGTAATTGCAAGAGAACATTACATTTCATTAAACTTCTGAAACTAAGTCAGTTCTGACCTGAAACAACTAGAAATGTTGTAAAATTGAATTTTTGTAAGCATATGTATAGCAGTTGAGCACATCTAACTTTACAGACTGAAGTTATTGCAAAACCATCCAAAACAAGCTTCACTCTGCCTGATATGCTCCCACACTATACTTAAAGGCATTCTCTGTCATTGGTGAAGAGTTTACATGTTTATGAGCAAGTTAACAATGATATTCAAAAAACTCCTGAAACTAAGTCAGTTCTGACCTGAAACAACAAGAAATGTTGTAAAATTTCATTTGTAAGCATATGTATAGCAGTTGAGCACATCTAACTTTACAGACTGAAGATATTGCAAAACCATCCAAAACAAGCTTCTCTCTGCCTGATATGCTCCCACACTATACTTAAACGCATTCTCTGTCATTGGTGAAGAGTTTACAGGTGTAATTGCAAGAGAACATTACATTTCATTAAACTTCTGAAACTAAGTCAGTTCTGACCTGAAACAACTAGAAATGTTGTAAAATTTCATTTGTAAGCATATGTATAGCAGTTGAGCACATCTAACTTTACAGACTGAAGATATTGCAAAACCATCCAATACAAACTTCTCTCTGCCTGATATGCTCCCACACTATACTTAAAGGCATTCTCTGTCATTGGTGAAGAGTTTATATGTTTATGAGCAAGATAACATTGATATTCATTAAACTCCTGAAACTAAGTCAGTTCTGACCTGAAACAACTAGAAATGTTGTAAAATTTAATTTGTAAGCATATGTATAGCAGTTGAGCACATCTAACTTTACAGACTGAAGATATTGCAAAACCATCCAAAACAAGCTTCTCTCTGCCTGATATGCTCCCACACTATACTTAAAGGCATTCTCTGTCATTAGTGAAGTGTTTACAGGTGTAATTGCAAGAGAACATTACATTTCATTAAACTTCTGAAACTAAGTCAGTTCTGACCTGAAACAACTAGAAATGTTGTAAAATTTCATTTGTAAGCATATGTATAGCAGTTGAGCACATCTAACTTTACAGACTGAAGATATTGCAAAACCATCCAAAACAAGCTTCTCTCTGCCTGATATGCTCCCACACTATACTTAAAGGCATTCTCTGTCATTGGTGAAGAGTTTACAGGTGTAATTGCAAGAGAACATTACATGTCATTAAACTTCTGAAACTAAGTCAGTTCTGACCTGAAACAACTAGAAATGTTGTAAAATTTCATTTGTAAGCATATGTATAGCAGTTGAGCACATCTAACTTTACAGACTGAAGATATTGCAAAACCATCCAAAACAAGCTTCACTCTGCCTGATATGCTCCCACACTATACTTAAAGGCATTCTCTGTCATTGGTGAAGAGTTTACATGTTTATGAGCAAGATAACAATGATATTCAAAAAACTCCTGAAACTAAGTCAGTTCTGACCTGAAACAACAAGAAATGTTGTAAAATTTCATTTGTAAGCATATGTATAGCAGTTGAGCACATCTAACTTTACAGACTGAAGATATTGCAAAACCATCCAAAACAAGCTTCTCTCTGCCTGATATGCTCCCACACTATACTTAAAGGCATTCTCTGTCATTGGTGAAGTGTTTACAGGTGTAATTGCAAGAGAACATTACATTTCATTAAACTTCTGAAACTAAGTCAGTTCAGACCTGAAACAACTGGAAATGTTGTAAAATTTCATTTGTAAGCATATGTATAGCAGTTGAGCACATCTAACTTTACAGACTGAAGATATTGCAAAACCATCCAAAACAAGCTTCTCTCTGCCTGATATGCTCCCACACTATACTTAAAGGCATTCTCTGTCATTGGTGAAGAGTTTACAGGTGTTATTGCAAGAGAACATTACATTTCATTAAACTTCTGAAACTAAGTCAGTTCTGACCTGAAACAACTAGAAATGTTGTAAAATTTCATTTGTAAGCATATGTATAGCAGTTGAGCACATCTAACTTTACAGACTGAAGTTATTGCAAAACCATCCAAAACAAGCTTCACTCTGCCTGATATGCTCCCACACTATACTTAAAGGCATTCTCTGTCATTGGTGAAGAGTTTACATGTTTATGAGCAAGATAACAATGATATTCAAAAAACTCCTGAAACTAAGTCAGTTCTGACCTGAAACAACAAGAAATGTTGTAAAATTTCATTTGTAAGCATATGTATAGCAGTTGAGCACATCTAACTTTACAGACTGAAGATATTGCAAAACCATCCAAAACAAGCTTCTCTCTGCCTGATATGCTCCCACACTATACTTAAAGGCATTCTCTGTCATTGGTGAAGAGTTTACAGGTGTAATTGCAAGAGAACATTACATTTCATTAAACTTCTGAAACTAAGTCAGTTCTGACCTGAAACAACTAGAAATGTTGTAAAATTTCATTTGTAAGCATATGTATAGCAGTTGAGCACATCTAACTTTACAGACTGAAGATATTGCAAAACCATCCAAAACAAGCTTCTCTCTGCCTGATATGCTCCCACACTATACTTAAAGGCATTCTCTGTCATTGGTGAAGAGTTTACAGGTGTAATTGCAAGAGAACATTACAATTCATTAAACTTCTGAAACTAAGTCAGTTCTGACCTGAAACAACTAGAAATGTTGTAAAATTTAATTTGTAAGCATATGTATAGCAGTTGAGCACATCTAACTTTACAGACTGAAGTTATTGCAAAACCATCCAAAACAAGCTTCACTCTTGCCTGATATGCTCCCACACTATACTTAAAGGCATTCTCTGTCATTGGTGAAGAGTTTACATGTTTATGAGCAAGATAATAATGATATTCAAAAAACTCCTGAAACTAAGTCAGTTCTGACCTGAAACAACAAGAAATGTTGTAAAATTTCATTTGTAAGCATAGGTATAGCAGTTGAGCACATCTAACTTTACAGACTGAAGATATTGCAAAACCATCCAAAACAAGCTTCTCTCTGCCTGATATGCTCCCACACTATACTTAAAGGCATTCTCTGTCATTGGTGAAGAGTTTACATGTTTATGAGCAAGATAACATTGATATTCATTAAACTCCTGAAACTAAGTCAGTTCTGACCTGAAACAACTAGATATGTTGTAAAATTTCATTTGTAAGCATATGTATAGCAGTTGAGTACATCTAACTTTACAGACTGAAGATATTGCAAAACCATCCAAAACAAGCTTCTCTCTGCCTGATATGCTCCCACACTATACTTAAAGGCATTCTCTGTCATTGGTGAAGAGTTAACTTGTTTATGAGCAAGATAACAATGATATTCATTATACTCCTGAAACAAAGTCAGTTCTGACCTGAAACAACAAGAAATGTTGTAAAATTTCATTTGTAAGCATATGTATAGCAGTTGAGCACATCTAACTTTACAGACTGAAGATATTGCAAAACCATCCAAAACAAGCTTCTCTCTGCCTGATATGCTCCCACACTATACTTAAAGGCATTCTCTGTCATTGGTGAAGAGTTTACAGGTGTAATTGCAAGAGAACATTACATTTCATTAAACTTCTGAAACTAAGTCAGTTCAGACCTGAAACAACAAGAAATGTTGTAAAATTTCATTTGTAAGCATATGTATAGCAGTTGAGCACATCTAACTTTACAGACTGAAGATATTGCAAAACCATCCAAAACAAGCTTCTCTCTGCCTGATATGCTCCCACACTATACTTAAAGGCATTCTCTGTCATTGGTGAAGAGTTTACATGTTTATGAGCAAGATAACATTGATATTCATTAAACTCCTGAAACTAAGTCAGTTCTGACCTGAAACAACAAGAAATGTTGTAAAATTTCATTTGTAAGCATATGTATAGCAGTTGAGCACATCTAACTTTACAGACTGAAGATATTGCAAAACCATCCAAAACAAGCTTCTCTCTGCCTGATATGCTCCCACACTATACTTAAAGGCATTCTCTGTCATTGGTGAAGAGTTTACATGTTTAAGAGCAAGATAACATTGATATTCATTAAACTCCTGAAACTAAGTCAGTTCTGAACTGAAACAACAAGAAATTATGTAAAATTTCATTTGTAAGCATATGTATAGCAGTTGAGCACATCTAACTTTACAGACTGAAGATATTGCAAAACCATCCAAAACAAGCTTCTCTCTGCCTGATATGCTCCCACACTATACTTAATGGCACTCTCTGTCATTGGTGAAGAGTTTACATGTTTATGATCAAGATAACATTGATTTTCATTAAACTTCTGAAACTAAGTCAGTTCTGACCTGAAACAACAAGAAATGTTGTAAAATTTCATTTGTAAGCATATGTATAGCAGTTGAGCACATCTAACTTTACAGACTGAAGATATTGCAAAACCATCCAAAACAAGCTTCTCTCTGCCTGATATGCTCCCACACTATACTTAAAGGCATTCTCTGTCATTGGTGAAGAGTTTACAGGTGTAATTGCAAGAGAACATTACATTTCATTAAACTTCTGAAACTAAGTCAGTTCTGACCTGAAACAACTAGAAATTTTGTAAAATTTAATTTGTAAGCATATGTATAGCAGTTGAGCACATCTAACTTTACAGACTGAAGTTATTGCAAAACCATCCAAAACAAGCTTCACTCTTGCCTGATATGCTCCCACACTATACTAGAAGGCATTCTCTGTCATTGGTGAAGAGTTTACATGTTTATGAGCAAGATAACAATGATATTAAAAAACTCCTGAAACTAAGTCAGTTCTGACCTGAAACAACAAGAAATGTTGTAAAATTTCATTTGTAAGCATATGTATAGCAGTTGAGCACATCTAACTTTACAGACTGAAGATATTGCAAAACCATCCAAAACAAGCTTCTCTGTGCCTGATATGCTCCCACACTATACTTAAAGGCATTCTCTGTCATTGGTGAAGAGTTTACATGTTTATGAGCAAGATAACATTGATATTCATTAAACTCCTGAAACTAAGTCAGTTCTGACCTGAAACAACTAGAAATGTTGTAAAATTACATTTGTAAGCATATGTATAGCAGTTGAGTACATCTAACTTTACAGACTGAAGATATTGCAAAACCATCCAAAACAAGCTTCTCTCTGCCTGATATGCTCCCACACTATACTTAAAGGCATTCTCTGTCATTGGTGAAGAGTTTACATGTTTATGAGCAAGATAACATTGATATTCATTAAACTCCTGAAACTAAGTCAGTTCTGACCTGAAACAACTAGAAATGTTGTAAAATTACATTTGTAAGCATATGTATAGCAGTTGAGTACATCTAACTTTACAGACTGAAGATATTGCAAAACCATCCAAAACAAGCTTCTCTCTGCCTGATATGCTCCCACACTATACTTAAAGGCATTCGCTGTCATTGGTGAAGAGTTAACTTGTTTATGAGCAAGATAACAATGATATTCATAATACTCCTGAAACTAAGTCAGTTCTGACCTGAAACAACAAGAAATGTTGTAAAATTTCATTTGTAAGCATATGTATAGCAGTTGAGCACATCTAACTTTACAGACTGAAGATATTGCAAAACCATCCAAAACAAGCTTCTCTCTGCCTGATATGCTCCCACACTATACTTAAAGGCATTCTCTGTCATTGGTGAAGAGTTTACATGTTTAAGAGCAAGATAACATTGATATTCATTAAACTCCTGAAACTAAGTCAGTTCTGAACTGAAACAACAAGAAATTATGTAAAATTTCATTTGTAAGCATATGTATAGCAGTTGAGCACATCTAACTTTACAGACTGAAGATATTGCAAAACCATCCAAAACAAGCTTCTCTCTGCCTGATATGCTCCCACACTATACTTAAAGGCATTCTCTGTCATTGGTGAAGAGTTTACAGGTGTAATTGCAAGAGAACATTACATTTCATTAAACTTCTGAAACTAAGTCAGTTCTGACCTGAAACAACTAGAAATGTTGTAAAATTTAATTTGTAAGCATATGTATAGCAGTTGAGCACATCTAACTTTACAGACTGAAGTTATTGCAAAACCATCCAAAACAAGCTTCACTCTGCCTGATATGCTCCCACACTATACTTAAAGGCATTCTCTGTCATTGGTGAAGAGTTTACATGTTTATGATCAAGATAACATTGATTTTCATTAAACTCCTGAAACTAAGTCAGTTCTGACCTGAAACAACTAGAAATGTTGTAAAATTTCATTTGTAAGCATATGTATAGCAGTTGAGCACATCTAACTTTACAGACTGAAGATATTGCAAAACCATCCAAAACAAGCTTCTCTCTGCCTGATATGCTCCCACACTATACTTAAAGGCATTCTCTGTCATTGGTGAAGAGTTTACATGTTTATGAGCAAGATAACATTGATATTCAAAAAACTCCTGAAACTAAGTCAGTTCTGAACTGAAACAACAAGAAATGATGTAAAATTTCATTTGTAAGCATATGTATAGCAGTTGAGCACATCTAACTTTACAGACTGAAGATAATGCAAAACCATCCAAATCAAGCTTCTCTCTGCCTGATGTGCTCCCACACTATACTTAAAGGCATTCTCTGTCATTGGTGAAGAGTTTACATGTTTATGGGCAAGATAACATTGATATTCATTAAACTCCTGAAACTAAGTCAGTTCTGACCTGAAACAACTAGAAATGTTGTAAAATTTCATTTGTAAGCATATGTATAGCAGTTGAGCACATCTAACTTTACAGACTGAAGTTATTGCAAAACCATCCAAAACAAGCTTCACTCTGCCTGATATGCTCCCACACTATACTTAAAGGCATTCTCTGTCATTGGAGAAGAGTTAACATGTTTATGAGCAAGATAACAATGTTTTTCAAAAAACTCCTGAAACTAAGTCAGTTCTGACCTGAAACAACAAGAAATGTTGTAAAATTTCATTTGTAAGCATATGTATAGCAGTTGAGCACATCTAACTTTACAGACTGAAGATATTGCAAAACCATCCAAAACAAGCTTCTCTCTGCCTGATATGCTCCCACACTATACTTAAAGGCATTCTCTGTCATTGGTGAAGAGTTTACATGTTTATGAGCAAGATAACATTGATATTCATTAAACTCCTGAAACTAAGTCAGTTCTGACCTGAAACAACTAGAAATGTTGTAAAATTTAATTTGTATGCATATGTATAGCAGTTGAGCACATCTAACTTTACAGACTGAAGATAATGCAAAACCATCCAAATCAAGCTTCTCTCTGCCTGATGTGCTCCCACACTATACTTAAAGGCATTCTCTGTCATTGGTGAAGAGTTTACATGTTTATGAGCAAGATAACATTGATATTCATTAAACTCCTGAAACTAAGTCAGTTCTGACCTGAAACAACTAGAAATGTTGTAAAATTTCATTTGTAAGCATATGTATAGCAGTTGAGCACATCTAACTTTACAGACTGAAGATATTGCAAAACCATCCAAAACAAGCTTCTCTCGCCTGATATGCTCCCACACTATAATTAAAGGCATTCTCTGTCATTGGTGAAGAGTTTACATGTTTATGAGCAAGATAACATTAATATTCATTAAACTCCTGAAACTAAGTCAGTTCTGAACTGAAACAACAAGAAATGTTGTAAAATTTCATTTGTAAGCATATGTATAGCAGTTGAGCACATCTAACTTTACAGACTGAAGATATTGCAGAACCATCCAAAACAAGCTTCTCTCTGCCTGATATGCTCCCACACTATACTTAAAGGCATTCTCTGTCATTGGTGAAGAGTTTACAGGTGAAATTGCAAGAGAACATTACATTTCATTAAACTTCTGAAACTAAGTCAGTTCTGACCTGAAACAACAAGAAATGTTGTAAAATTTCATTTGTAAGCATATGTATAGCAGTTGAGCACATCTAACTTGACAGACTGAAGATATTGCAAAACCGTCCAAAACAAGCTTCACTCTTGCCTGATATGCTCCCACACTATACTTAAAGGCATTCTCTGTCATTGGTGAAGAGTTTACATGTTTATGAGCAAGATAACAATGATATTCAAAAAACTCCTGAAACTAAGTCAGTTCTGACCTGAAACAACAAGAAATGTTTTAAAATTTCATTTGTAAGCATATGTATAGCAGTTGAGCACATCTAACTTTACAGACTGAAGATATTGCAAAACCATCCAAAACAAGCTTCTCTCTGCCTGATATGCTCCCACACTATACTTAAAGGCATTCTCTGTCATTGGTGAAGAGTTTACATGTTTATAATCAAGATAACATTGATTTTCATTAAACTTCTGAAACTAAGTCAGTTCTGACCTGAAACAACAAGAAATGTTGTAAAATTTCATTTGTAAGCATATGTATAGCAGTTGAGCACATCTAACTTTACATACTGAAGATATTGCAAAACCATCCAAAACAAGCTTCTCTCTGCCTGATATGCTCCCACACTATAGTTAAAGGCATTCTCTGTCATTGGTGAAGAGTTTACAGGTGTAATTGCAAGAGAACATTACATTTCATTAAACTTCTGAAACTAAGTCAGTTCTGACCTGAAACAACTAGAAATGTTGTAAAATTTAATTTGTAAGCATATGTATAGCAGTTGAGCACATCTAACTTTACAGACTGAAGATATTGCAAAACCATCCAAAACAAGCTTCTCTCTGCCTGATATGCTCCCACACTATACTTAAAGGCATTCTCTGTCATTGGTGAAGAGTTTACATGTTTATGAGCAAGATAACATTGATATTCATTAAACTCCTGAAACTAAGTCAGTTCTGACCTGAAACAACTAGAAATGTTGTAAAATTACATTTGTAAGCATATGTATAGCAGTTGAGCACATCTAACTTTACAGACTGAAGATATTGCAAAACCATCCAAAACAAGCTTCTCTCTGCCTGATATGCTCCCACACTATACTTAAAGGCATTCTCTGTCATTGGTGAAGAGTTTACATGTTTAAGAGCAAGATAACATTGATATTCATTAAACTCCTGAAACTAAGTCAGTTCTGAACTGAAACAACAAGAAATTATGTAAAATTTCATTTGTAAGCATATGTATAGCAGTTGAGCACATCTAACTTTACAGACTGAAGATATTGCAAAACCATCCAAAACAAGCTTCTCTCTGCCTGATATGCTCCCACACTATACTTAAAGGCATTCTCTGTCATTGGTGAAGAGTTTACAGGTGTAATTGCAAGAGAACATTACATTTCATTAAACTTCTGAAACTAAGTCAGTTCTGACCTGAAACAACTAGAAATGTTGTAAAATTTAATTTGTAAGCATATGTATAGCAGTTGAGCACATCTAACTTTACAGACTGAAGTTATTGCAAAACCATCCAAAACAAGCTTCACTCTGCCTGATATGCTCCCACACTATACTTAAAGGCATTCTCTGTCATTGGTGAAGAGTTTACATGTTTATGATCAAGATAACATTGATTTTCATTAAACTCCTGAAACTAAGTCAGTTCTGACCTGAAACAACTAGAAATGTTGTAAAATTTCATTTGTAAGCATATGTATAGCAGTTGAGCACATCTAACTTTACAGACTGAAGATATTGCAAAACCATCCAAAACAAGCTTCTCTCTGCCTGATATGCTCCCACACTATACTTAAAGGCATGCTCTGTCATTGGTGAAGAGTTTACATGTTTATGAGCAAGATAACATTGATATTCAAAAAACTCCTGAAACTAAGTCAGTTCTGAACTGAAACAACAAGAAATGATGTAAAATTTCATTTGTAAGCATATGTATAGCAGTTGAGCACATCTAACTTTACAGACTGAAGTTATTGCAAAACCATCCAAAACAAGCTTCACTCTGCCTGATATGCTCCCACACTATACTTAAAGGCATTCTCTGTCATTGGTGAAGAGTTAACATGTTTATGAGCAAGATAACAATGTTTTTCAAAAAACTCCTGAAACTAAGTCAGTTCTGACCTGAAACAACAAGAAATGTTGTAAAATTTCATTTGTAAGCATATGTATAGCAGTTGAGCACATCTAACTTTACAGACTGAAGATATTGCAAAACCATCCAAAACAAGCTTCTCTCTGCCTGATATGCTCCCACACTATACTTAAAGGCATTCTCTGTCATTGGTGAAGAGTTTACATGTTTATGAGCAAGATAACATTGATATTCATTAAACTCCTGAAACTAAGTCAGTTCTGACCTGAAACAACTAGAAATGTTGTAAAATTTAATTTGTATGCATATGTATAGCAGTTGAGCACATCTAACTTTACAGACTGAAGATAATGCAAAACCATCCAAATCAAGCTTCTCTCTGCCTGATGTGCTCCCACACTATACTTAAAGGCATTCTCTGTCATTGGTGAAGAGTTTACATGTTTATGAGCAAGATAACATTGATATTCATTAAACTCCTGAAACTAAGTCAGTTCTGACCTGAAACAACTAGAAATGTTGTAAAATTTCATTTGTAAGCATATGTATAGCAGTTGAGCACATCTAACTTTACAGACTGAAGATATTGCAAAACCATCCAAAACAAGCTTCTCTCGCCTGATATGCTCCCACACTATAATTAAAGGCATTCTCTGTCATTGGTGAAGAGTTTACATGTTTATGAGCAAGATAACATTAATATTCATTAAACTCCTGAAACTAAGTCAGTTCTGAACTGAAACAACAAGAAATGTTGTAAAATTTCATTTGTAAGCATATGTATAGCAGTTGAGCACATCTAACTTTACAGACTGAAGATATTGCAAAACCATCCAAAACAAGCTTCTCTCTGCCTGATATGCTCCCACACTATACTTAAAGGCATTCTCTGTCATTGGTGAAGAGTTTACAGGTGAAATTGCAAGAGAACATTACATTTCATTAAACTTCTGAAACTAAGTCAGTTCTGACCTGAAACAACAAGAAATGTTGTAAAATTTCATTTGTAAGCATATGTATAGCAGTTGAGCACATCTAACTTTACAGACTGAAGATATTGCAAAACCATCCAAAACAAGCTTCTCTCTGCCTGATATGCTCCCACACTATACTTAAAGGCATTCTCTGTCATTGGTGAAGAGTTTACATGTTTATGAGCAAGATAACATTGATATTCATTAAACTCCTGAAACTAAGTCAGTTCTGACCTGAAACAACAAGAAATGTTGTAAAATTTAATTTGTAAGCATATGTATAGCAGTTGAGCACATCTAACTTTACAGACTGAAGATATTGCAAAACCATCCAAAACAAGCTTCTCTCTGCCTGATATGCTTCCACACTATACTTAAAGGCATTCTCTGTCATTGGTGAAGAGTTTACAGGTGTAATTGCAAGAGAACATTACATTTCATTAAACTTCTAAAACTAAGTCAGTTCTGACCTGAAACAACTAGAAATGTTGTAAAATTTCATTTGTAAGCATATGTATAGCAGTTGAGCACATCTAACTTTACAGACTGAAGTTATTGCAAAACCGTCCAAAACAAGCTTCACTCTTGCCTGATATGCTCCCACACTATACTTAAAGGCATTCTCTGTCATTGGTGAAGAGTTTACATGTTTATGAGCAAGATAACAATGATATTCAAAAAACTCCTGAAACTAAGTCAGTTCTGACCTGAAACAACAAGAAATGTTTTAAAATTTCATTTGTAAGCATATGTATAGCAGTTGAGCACATCTAACTTTACAGACTGAAGATATTGCAAAACCATCCAAAACAAGCTTCTCTCTGCCTGATATGCTCCCACACTATACTTAAAGGCATTCTCTGTCATTGGTGAAGAGTTTACATGTTTATAATCAAGATAACATTGATTTTCATTAAACTTCTGAAACTAAGTCAGTTCTGACCTGAAACAACAAGAAATGTTGTAAAATTTCATTTGTAAGCATATGTATAGCAGTTGAGCACATCTAACTTTACAGACTGAAGATATTGCAAAACCATCCAAAACAAGCTTCTCTCTGCCTGATATGCTCCCACACTATACTTAAAGGCATTCTCTGTCATTGGTGAAGAGTTTACATGTTTATGAGCATGATAACATTGATATTCATAAAACTTCTAAAACTAAGTCAGTTCTAACCTGAAACAACTAGAAATGTTGTAAAATTTAATTTGTAAGCATATGTATAGCAGTTGAGCACATCTAACTTTACAGAATGAAGATATTGCAAAACCATCCAAAACAAGCTTCTCTCTGCCTGATATGCTCCCACACTATACTTAAAGGCATTCTCTGTCATTGGTGAAGAGTTTACATGTTTATGAGCAAAATAACATTGATATTCATTAAACTCCTGAGACTAAGTCAGTTCTAACCTGAAACAACTAGAAATGTTGTAAAATTTCATTTGTAAGCATATGTATAGCAGTTGAGTACATCTTACTTTACAGACTGAAGATATTGCAAAACCATCCAAAACAAGCTTCTCTCTGCCTGATATGCTCCCACACTATACTTAAAGGCATTCTCTGTCATTGGTGAAGAGTTAACTTGTTTATGAGCAAGATAACAATGATATTCATTATACTCCTGAAACTAAGTCAGTTCTGACCTGAAACAACTAGAAATGTTGTAAAATTTCATTTGTAAGCATATGTATAGCAGTTGAGCACATCTAACTTTACAGACTGAAGATATTGCAAAACCATCCAAAACAAGCTTCTCTCTGCCTGATATGCTCCCACACTATACTTAAAAGCATTCTCTGACATTGGTGAAGAGTTTACATGTTTATGAGCAAGATAACATTGATATTCATTAAACTCCTGAAACTAAGTCAGTTATGAACTGAAACAACAAGAAATGATGTAAAATTTCATTTGTAAGCATATGTATAGCAGTTGAGCACATCTAACTTTACAGACTGAAGATATTGCAAAACCATCCAAAACAAGCTTCTCTCTGCCTCATATGCTCCCACACTATACTTAAAGGCATTCTCTGTCATTGGTGAAGAGTTTACATGTTTATGATCAAGATAACATTGATTTTCATTAAACTTCTGAAACTAAGTCAGTTCTGACCTGAAACAACAAGAAATGTTGTAAAATTTCATTTGTAAGCATATGTATAGCAGTTGAGCACATCTAACTTTACAGACTGAAGATATTGCAAAACCATCCAAAACAAGCTTCTCTCTGCCTGATATGCTCCCACACTATACTTAAAGGCATTCTCTGTCATTGGTGAAGAGTTTACATGTTTATGAGCAAGATAACATTGATATTCATTAAACTCCTGAAACTAAGTCAGTTCTGACCTGAAACAACTAGAAATGTTGTAAAATTTCATTTCTAAGCATATGTATAGCAGTTGAGCACATCTAACTTTACAGACTGAAGTTATTGCAAAACCATCCAAAACAAGCTTCACTCTGCCTGATATGCTCCCACACTATACTTAAAGGCATTCTCTGTCATTGGTGAAGAGTTAACATGTTTATGAGCAAGATAACAATGTTTTTCAAAAAACTCCTGAAACTAAGTCAGTTCTGACCTGAAACAACAAGAAATGTTGTAAAATTTCATTTGTAAGCATATGTATAGCAGTTGAGCACATCTAAATTTACAGACTGAAGATATTGCAAAACCATCCATAACAAGTTTCTCTCTGCCTGATATGCTCCCACACTATACTTAAAGGCATTTTCTGTCATTGGTGAAGAGTTTACATGTTTATGAGCAAGATAACATTGATATTCATTAAACTCCTGAAACTAAGTCAGTTCTGACCTGAAACAACTAGAAATGTTGTAAAATTTAATTTGTAAGCATATGTATAGCAGTTGAGCACATCTAACTTTACAGACTGAAGATATTGCAAAACCATCCAAAACAAGCTTCTCTCTGCCTGATATGCTCCCACACTATACTTAAAGGCATTCTCTGTCATTGGTGAAGAGTTTACATGTTTATGAGCAAGATAACAATGATATTCAAAAAACTCCTGAAACTAAGACAGTTCTGACCTGAAACAACAAGAAATGTTGTAAAATTTCATTTGTAAACATATGTATAGCAGTTGAGCACATCTAACTTTACAGACTGAAGATATTGCAAAACCATCCAAAACAAGCTTCTCTCTGCCTGATATGCTCCCACACTATACTTAAAGGCATTCTCTGTCATTGGTGAAGAGTTTACAGGTGTAATTGCAAGAGAACATTACATTTCATTAAACTTCTGAAACTAAGTCAGTTCTGACCTGAAACAACTAGAAATGTTGTAAAATTTAATTTGTAAGCATATGTATAGCAGTTGAGCACATCTAACTTTACAGACTGAAGTTATTGCAAAACCATCCAAAACAAGCTTCACTCTTGCCTGATATGCTCCCACACTATACTTAAAGGCATTCTCTGTCATTGGTGAAGAGTTTACATGGTTATGAGCAAGATAACAATGATATTCAAAAAACTCCTGAAACTAAGTCAGTTCTGACCTGAAACAACAAGAAATGTTGTAAAATTTCATTTGTAAGCATATGTATAGCAGTTGAGCACATCTAAATTTACAGACTGAAGATATTGCAAAACCATCCAAAACAAGCTTCTCTCTGCCTCATATGCTCCCACACTATACTTAAAGGCATTCTCTGTCATTGGTGTAGAGTTTACAGGTGTAATTGCAAGAGAACATTACATTTCATTAAACTTCTAAAACTAAGTCAGTTCTGACCTGAAACAACTAGAAATGTTGTAAAATTTCATTTGTAAGCATATGTATAGCAGTTGAGCACATCTAACTTTACAGACTGAAGTTATTGCAAAACCATCCAAAACAAGCTTCACTCTTGCCTGATATGCTCCCACACTATACTTATAGGCATTCTCTGTCATTGGTGAAGAGTTTACATGTTTATGAGCAAGATAACATTGATATTCATTAAACTCCTGAGACTAAGTCAGTTCTGACCCGAAACAACTAGAAATGTTGTAAAATTTCATTTGTAAGCATATGTATAGCAGTTGAGTACATCTAACTTTACAGACTGAAGATATTGCAAAACCATCCAAATCAAGCTTCTCTCTGCCTGATATGCTCCCACACTATACTTAAAGGCATTCTCTGTCATTGGTGAAGAGTTAACTTGTTTATGAGCAAGATAACAATGATATTCATTATACTCCTGAATCTAAGTCAGTTCTGACCTGAAACAACAAGAAATGATGTAAAATTTCATTTGTAAGCATATGTATAGCAGTTGAGCACATCTAACTTTACAGACTGAAGATATTGCAAAACCATCCAAAACAAGCTTCTCTCTGCCTGATATGCTCCCACACTATACTTAAAGGCATTCTCTGTCATTGGTGAAGAGTTTACATGTTTATGATCAAGATAACATTGATTTTCATTAAACTCCTGAAACTAAGTCAGTTCTGACCTGAAACAACTAGAAATGTTGTAAAATTTCATTTCTAAGCATATGTAAAGCAGTTGAGCACATCTAACTTTACAGACTGAAGATATTGCAAAACCATCCAAAACAAGCTTCTCTCTGCCTGATATGCTCCCACACTATACTTAAAGGCATTTGTCATTGGTGAAGAGTTTACATGTTTATGATCAAGAAAACATTGATTTTCATAAAACTTCTGAAACTAAGTCAGTTCTGACCTGAAACAACAAGAAATGTTGTAAAATTTAATTTGTAAGCATATGTATAGCAGTTGAGCACATCTAACTTTACAGACTGAAGATATTGCAAAACCATCCAAAACAAGCTTCTCTCTGCCTGATGTGCTCCCACACTATACTTAAAGGCATTCTCTGTCATTGGTGAAGAGTTTACATGTTTATGAGCAAGATAACATTGATATTCAATAAACTCCTGAAACTAAGTCAGTTCTGACCTGAAACAACTAGAAATGTTGTAAAATTTCATTTGTAAGCATATGTATAGCAGTTGAGCACATCTGACTTTACAGACTGAATATATTGCAAAACCATCCAAAACAAGCTTCTCTCTGCCTGATATGCTCCCACACTTTTCTTAAAGTTATTCTCTGTCATTGGTGAAGAGTTTACATGTTTATGATCAAGATAACATTGATTTTCATTAAACTTCTGAAACTAAGTCAGTTCTGACCTGAAACAACAAGAAATGTTGTAAAATTTAATTTGTAAGCATATGTATAGCAGTTGAGCACATCTAACTTTACAGACTGAAGATATTGCAAAACCATCCAAAACAAGCTTCTCTCTGCCTGATGTGCTCCCACACTATACTTAAAGGTATTCTCTGTCATTGGTGAAGAGTTTACATGTCTATGATCAAGATAACATTGATTTTCATTAAACTTCTGAAACTAAGTCAGTTCTGACCTGAAACAACAAGAAATGTTGTAAAATTTCATTTGTAAGCATATGTATAGCAGTTGAGCACATCTAACTTTACAGACTGAAGATATTGCAAAACCATCCAAAACAAGCTTCTCTCTGCCTGATATGCTCCCACACTATTCTTAAAGGCATTCTCTGTCATTGGTGAAGAGTTTACATGTTTATGAGCAAGATAACATTGATATTCATTAAACTCCTGAAACTAAGTCAGTTCTGACCTGAAACAACTAGAAATGTTGTAAAATTTAATTTGTAAGCATATGTATAGCAGTTGAGCACATCTAACTTTACAGACTAAAGATATTGCAAAACCATCCAAAACAAGCTTCTCTCTGCCTGATATGCTCCCACACTATACTTAAAGGCATTCTCTGTCATTGGTGAAGAGTTTACATGTTTATGAGCAAGATTACAATGATATTCATTATACTCCTGAAACTAAGTCAGTTCTGACCTGAAACAACAAGAAATGTTGTAAAATGTCATTTGTAAGCATATGTATAGCAGTTGAGCACATCTAACATTTCAGACTGAAGATATTGCAAAACCATCCAAAACAAGCTTCTCTCTGCCTGATATGCTCCCACACTATACTTAAAGGCATTCTCTGTCATTGGTGAAGAGTTTACATGTTTATGAGCAAGATAACATTGATATTCATTAAACTCCTGAAACTAATTCAGTTCTGAACTGAAACAACAAGAAATGATGTAAAATTTAATTTGTAAGCATATGTATAGTAGTTGAGCACATCTAACTTTACAGACTGAAGATATTGCAAAACCATCCAAAACAAGCTTCTCTATGCCTGATATGCTCCCACACTATACTTAAAGGCATTCTCTGTCATTGGTGAAGAGTTTACAGGTGTAATTGCATGAGAACATTACATTTCATTAAACTCCTGAAACTAAGTCAGTTCTGAACTGAAACAACTAGAAATGTTGTAAAATTTCATTTAAGCATATCTATAGCAGTTGAGCACATCTAACTTTACAGACTGGAGATAATGCAAAACCATCCAAATCAAGCTTCTCTCTGCCTGATGTGCTCCCACACAATACTAAAAGGCATTCTCTGTCATTGGTGAAGAGTTTACATGTTTATGAGCAAGATAACATTGATATTCATTAAACTCCTGAAACTAAGTCAGTTCTAAACTGAAACAACAAGAAATGATGTAAAATTTCATTTGTAAGCATATGTATAGCAGTTGAGCACATCTAACTTTACAGACTGAAGATATTGCAAAACCATCCAAAACAAGCTTCTCTCTGCCTGATATGCTCCCACACTATACTTAAACGCATTCTCTGTCATTGGTGAAGAGTTTACATGTTTATGAGCAAGATAACATTGATATTCATTAAACTCCTGAAACTAAGTCAGTTCTGACCTGAAACAACTAGAAATGTAGTAAAATTTAATTTGTAAGCATATGTATAGCAGTTGAGCACATCTAACTTTACAGACTGAAGATATTGCAAAACCATCCAAAACAAGCTTCTCTCTGCCTGATATGCTCCCACACTATACTTAAAGGCATGCTCTAAAATTGGTGAAGAGTTTACATGTTTATGAGCAAGATAACAATGATATTCATTATAATCCTGAAACTAAGACAGTTCTGACCTGAAACAACAAGAAATGTTGTAAAATTTCATTTGTAAACATATGTATAGCAGTTGAGCACATCTAACTTTACAGACTGAAGATATTGCAAAACCATCCAAAACAAGCTTCTCTCTGCCTGATATGCTCCCACACTATACTTAAAGGCATTCTCTGGCATTGGTGAAGAGTTTACATGTTTATGATCAAGATAACATTGATTTTCATTAAACTTCTGAAACTAAGTCAGTTCTGACCTGAAACAACTAGAAATGTTGTAAAATTTAATTTGTAAGCATATGTATAGCAGTTGAGCACATCTAACTTTACAGACTGAAGATATTGCAAAACCATCCAAAACAAGCTTCTCTCTGCCTGATATGCTCCCACACTATACTTAAAGGCATTCTCTGTCATTGGTGAAGAGTTTACATGTTTATGAGCAAGATAACAATGATATTCAAAAAACTCCTGAAACTAAGACAGTTCTGACCTGAAACAACAAGAAATGTTGTAAAATTTCATTTGTAAGCATATGTATAGCAATTGAGCACATCTAACTTTACAGACTGAAGATATTGCAAAACCATCCAAAACAAGCTTCTCTCTGCCTGATATGCTCCCACACTATACTTAAAGGCATTCTCTGTCATTGGTGAAGAGTTTACAGGTGTAATTGCAAGAGAACATTACATTTCATTAAACTTCTGAAACTAAGTCAGTTCTGACCTGAAACAACTAGAAATGTTGTAAAATTTAATTTGTAAGCATATGTATAGCAGTTGAGCACATCTAACTTTACAGACTGAAGTTATTGCAAAACCATTCAAAACAAGCTTCACTCTGCCTGATATGCTCCCACACTATACTTAAAGGCATTCTCTGTCATTGGTGAAGAGTTTACATGTTTATGAGCAAGATAACATTGATATTCATTAAACTCCTGAAACTAAGTCAGTTCTGACCTGAAACAACTAGAAATGTTGTAAAATTTAATTTGTAAGCATATGTATAGCAGTTGAGCACATCTAACTTTACAGACTGAAGATATTGCAAAACCATCCAAAACAAGCTTCTCTCTGCCTGATATGCTCCCACACTATACTTAAAGGCATTCTCTGTCATTGGTGAAGAGTTTACATGTTTATGAGCAAGATAACATTGATATTCATTAAACTCCTGAAACTAAGTCAGTTCTGACCTGAAACAACTAGAAATGTAGTAAAATTTAATTTGTAAGCATATGTATAGCAGTTGAGCACATCTAACTTTACAGACTGAAGATATTGCAAAACCATCCAAAACAAGCTTCTCTCTGCCTGATATGCTCCCACACTATACTTAAAGGCATTCTCTGTCATTGGTGAAGAGTTTACATGTTTATGAGCAAGATAACATTGATATTCATTAAACTCCTGAAACTAAGTCAGTTGTGACCTGAAACAACAAGAAATGTTGTAAAATTTCATTTGTAAGCATATGTATAGCAGTTGAGCACATCTAAATTTACAGACTGAAGATATTGCAAAACCATCCATAACAAGTTTCTCTCTGCCTGATATGCTCCCACACTATACTTAAAGGCATTTTCTGTCATTGGTGAAGAGTTTACATGTTTATGAGCAAGATAACATTGATATTCATTAAACTCCTGAAACTAAGTCAGTTCTGACCTGAAACAACTAGAAATGTTGTAAAATTTAATTTGTAAGCATATGTATAGCAGTTGAGCACATCTAACTTTACAGACTGAAGATATTGCAAAACCATCCAAAACAAGCTTCTCTCTGCCTGATATGCTCCCACACTATACTTAAAGGCATTTTCTGTCATTGGTGAAGAGTTTACATGTTTATGAGCAAGATAACAATGATATTCAAAAAACTCCTGAAACTAAGACAGTTCTGACCTGAAACAACAAGAAATGTTGTAAAATTTCATTTGTAAACATATGTATAGCAGTTGAGCACATCTAACTTTACAGACTGAAGATATTGCAAAACCATCCAAAACAAGCTTCTCTCTGCCTGATATGCTCCCACACTATACTTAAAGGCATTCTCTGTCATTGGTGAAGAGTTTACATGTTTATGAGCAAGATAACAATGATATTCAAAAAACTCCTGAAACTAAGACAGTTCTGACCTGAAACAACAAGAAATGTTGTAAAATTTCATTTGTAAACATATGTATAGCAGTTGAGCACATCTAACTTTACAGACTGAAGATATTGCAAAACCATCCAAAACAAGCTTCTCTCTGCCTGATATGCTCCCACACTATACTTAAAGGCATTCTCTGGCATTGGTGAAGAGTTTACATGTTTATGATCAAGATAACATTGATTTTCATTAAACTTCTGAAACTAAGTCAGTTCTGACCTGAAACAACAAGAAATGTTGTAAAATTTCATTTGTAAGCATATGTATAGCAGTTGAGCACATCTAACTTTACAGACTGAAGATATTGCAAAACCATCCAAAACAAGCTTCTCTCTGCCTGATATGCTCCCACACTATACTTAAAGGCATTCTCTGTCATTGGTGAAGAGTTTACATGTTTATGAGCAAGATAACATTGATATTCATTAAACTCCTGAAACTAAGTCAGTTCTGACCTGAAACAACTAGAAATGTTGTAAAATTTAATATGTAAGCATATGTATAGCAGTTGAGCACATCTAACTTTACAGACTGAAGATATTGCAAAACCATCCAAAACAAGCTTCTCTCTGCCTGATATGCTCCCACACTATACTTAAAGGCATTCTCTGTCATTGGTGAAGAGTTTACAGGTGTAATTGCAAGAGAACATTACATTTCATTAAACTTCTAAAACTAAGTCAGTTCTGACCTGAAACAACTAGAAATGTTGTAAAATTTAATTTGTAAGCATATGTATAGCAGTTGAGCACATCTAACTTTACAGACTGAAGTTATTGCAAAACCATCCAAAACAAGCTTCACTCTTGCCTGATATGCTCCCACACTATACTTAAAGGCATTCTCTGTCATTGGTGAAGAGTTTACATGTTTATGAGCAAGATAACAATGATATTCAAAAAACTCCTGAAACTAAGTCAGTTCTGACCTGAAACAACAAGAAATGTTGTAAAATTTCATTTGTAAGCATATGTATAGCAGTTGAGCACATCTAACTTTACAGACTGAAGATATTGCAAAACCATCCAAAACAAGCTTCTCTCTGCCTCATATGCTCCCACACTATACTTAAAGGCATTCTCTGTCATTGGTGTAGAGTTTACATGTGTAATTGCAAGAGAACATTACATTTCATTAAACTTCTAAAACTAAGTCAGTTCTGACCTGAAACAACTAGAAATGTTGTAAAATTTCATTTGTAAGCATATGTATAGCAGTTGAGCACATCTAACTTTACAGACTGAAGTTATTGCAAAACCATCCAAAACAAGCTTCACTCTTGCCTGATATGCTCCCACACTATACTTATAGGCATTCTCTGTCATTGGTGAAGAGTTTACATGTTTATGAGCAAGATAACATTGATATTCATTAAACTCCTGAGACTAAGTCAGTTCTGACCCGAAACAACTAGAAATGTTGTAAAATTTCATTTGTAAGCATATGTATAGCAGTTGAGTACATCTAACTTTACAGACTGAAGATATTGCAAAACCATCCAAATCAAGCTTCTCTCTGCCTGATATGCTCCCACACTATACTTAAAGGCATTCTCTGTCATTGGTGAAGAGTTAACTTGTTTATGAGCAAGATAACAATGATATTCATTATACTCCTGAAACTAAGTCAGTTCTGACCTGAAACAACAAGAAATGATGTAAAATTTCATTTGTAAGCATATGTATAGCAGTTGAGCACATCTAACTTTACAGACTGAAGATATTGCAAAACCATCCAAAACAAGCTTCTCTCTGCCTGATATGCTCCCACACTATACTTAAAGGCATTCTCTGTCATTGGTGAAGAGTTTACATGTTTATGATCAAGATAACATTGATTTTCATTAAACTCCTGAAACTAAGTCAGTTCTGACCTGAAACAACTAGAAATGTTGTAAAATTTCATTTCTAAGCATATGTAAAGCAGTTGAGCACATCTAACTTTACAGACTGAAGATATTGCAAAACCATCCAAAACAAGCTTCTCTCTGCCTGATATGCTCCCACACTATACTTAAAGGCATTTGTCATTGGTGAAGAGTTTACATGTTTATGATCAAGAAAACATTGATTTTCATTAAACTTCTGAAACTAAGTCAGTTCTGACCTGAAACAACAAGAAATGTTGTAAAATTTAATTTGTAAGCATATGTATAGCAGTTGAGCACATCTAACTTTACAGACTGAAGATATTGCAAAACCATCCAAAACAAGCTTCTCTCTGCCTGATGTGCTCCCACACTATACTTAAAGGCATTCTCTGTCATTGGTGAAGAGTTTACATGTTTATGAGCAAGATAACATTGATTTTCATTAAACTTCTGAAACTAAGTCAGTTCTGACCTGAAACAACAAGAAATGTTGTAAAATTTAATTTGTAAGCATATGTATAGCAGTTGAGCACATCTAACTTTACAGACTGAAGATATTGCAAAACCATCCAAAACAAGCTTCTCTCTGCCTGATATGCTCCCACACTATACTTAAAGGCATTCTCTGTCATTGGTGAAGAGTTTACATGTTTATGAGCAAGATAACATTGATATTCATTAAACTCCTGAAACTAAGTCAGTTCTGACCTGAAACAACTAGAAATGTTGTAAAATTTCATTTGTAAGCATATGTATAGCAGTTGAGCACATCTGACTTTACAGACTGAATATATTGCAAAACCATCCAAAACAAGCTTCTCTCTGCCTGATATGCTCCCACACTTTTCTTAAAGTTATTCTCTGTCATTGGTGAAGAGTTTACATGTTTATGATCAAGATAACATTGATTTTCATTAAACTTCTGAAACTAAGTCAGTTCTGACCTGAAACAACAAGAAATGTTGTAAAATTTAATTTGTAAGCATATGTATAGCAGTTGAGCACATCTAACTTTACAGACTGAAGATATTGCAAAACCATCCAAAACAAGCTTCTCTCTGCCTGATGTGCTCCCACACTATACTTAAAGGTATTCTCTGTCATTGGTGAAGAGTTTACATGTCTATGATCAAGATAACATTGATTTTCATTAAACTTCTGAAACTAAGTCAGTTCTGACCTGAAACAACAAGAAATGTTGTAAAATTTCATTTGTAAGCATATGTATAGCAGTTGAGCACATCTAACTTTACAGACTGAAGATATTGCAAAACCATCCAAAACAAGCTTCTCTCTGCCTGATATGCTCCCACACTATTCTTAAAGGCATTCTCTGTCATTGGTGAAGAGTTTACATGTTTATGAGCAAGATAACATTGATATTCATTAAACTCCTGAAACTAAGTCAGTTCTGACCTGAAACAACTAGAAATGTTGTAAAATTTAATTTGTAAGCATATGTATAGCAGTTGAGCACATCTAACTTTACAGACTAAAGATATTGCAAAACCATCCAAAACAAGCTTCTCTCTGCCTGATATGCTCCCACACTATACTTAAAGGCATTCTCTGTCATTGGTGAAGAGTTTACATGTTTATGAGCAAGATTACAATGATATTCATTATACTCTTGAAACTAAGTCAGTTCTGACCTGAAACAACAAGAAATGTTGTAAAATGTCATTTGTAAGCATATGTATAGCAGTTGAGCACATCTAACATTTCAGACTGAAGATATTGCAAAACCATCCAAAACAAGCTTCTCTCTGCCTGATATGCTCCCACACTATACTTAAAGGCATTCTCTGTCATTGGTGAAGAGTTTACATGTTTATGAGCAAGATAACATTGATATTCATTAAACTCCTGAAACTAATTCTGTTCTGAACTGAAACAACAAGAAATGATGTAAAATTTAATTTGTAAGCATATGTATAGTAGTTGAGCACATCTAACTTTACAGACTGAAGATATTGCAAAACCATCCAAAACAAGCTTCTCTATGCCTGATATGCTCCCACACTATACTTAAAGGCATTCTCTGTCATTGGTGAAGAGTTTACAGGTGTAATTGCATGAGAACATTACATTTCATTAAACTCCTGAAACTAAGTCAGTTCTGAACTGAAACAACTAGAAATGTTGTAAAATTTCATTTAAGCATATCTATAGCAGTTGAGCACATCTAACTTTACAGACTGGAGATAATGCAAAACCATCCAAATCAAGCTTCTCTCTGCCTGATGTGCTCCCACACTATACTTAAAGGCATTCTCTGTCATTGGTGAAGAGTTTACAGGTGTAATTGCAAGAGAACATTACATTTCATTAAACTTCTGAAACTAAGTCAGTTCTGACCTGAAACAACTAGAAATGTTGTAAAATTTAATTTGTAAGAATATGTATAGCAGTTGAGCACATCTAACTTTACAGACTGATGTTATTGCAAAACCATCCAAAACAAGCATCACTCTGCCTGATATGCTCCCACACAATACTAAAAGGCATTCTCTGTCATTGGTGAAGAGTTTACATGTTTATGAGCAAGATAACATTGATATTCATTAAACTCCTGAAACTAAGTCAGTTCTAAACTGAAACAACAAGAAATGATGTAAAATTTCATTTGTAAGCATATGTATAGCAGTTGAGCACATCTAACTTTACAGACTGAAGATATTGCAAAACCATCCAAAACAAGCTTCTCTCTGCCTGATATGCTCCCACACTATACTTAAAGGCATTCTCTGTCATTGGTGAAGAGTTTACATGTTTATGAGCAAGATAACATTGATATTCATTAAACTCCTGAAACTAAGTCAGTTCTGACCTGAAACAACTAGAAATGTAGTAAAATTTAATTTGTAAGCATATGTATAGCAGTTGAGCACATCTAACTTTACAGACTGAAGATATTGCAAAACCATCCAAAACAAGCTTCTCTCTGCCTGATATGCTCCCACACTATACTTAAAGGCATTCTCTAAAATTGGTGAAGAGTTTACATGTTTATGAGCAAGATAACAATGATATTCATTATAATCCTGAAACTAAGTCAGTTCTGACCTGAAACAACAAGAAATGTTGTAAAATTTCATTTGTAAGCATATGTATAGCAGTTGAGCACATCTAACTTTACAGACTGAAGATATTGCAAAACCATCCAAAACAAGCTTCTCTCTGCCTGATATGCTCCCACACTATACTTAAAGGCATTCTCTGTCATTGGTGAAGAGTTTACAGGTGTAATTGCAAGAGAACATTACATTTCATTAAACTTCTGAAACTAAGTCAGTTCTGACCTGAAACAACTAGAAATGTTGTAAAATTTAATTTGTAAGCATATGTATAGCAGTTGAGCACATCTAACTTTACAGACTGAAGTTATTGCAAAACCATTCAAAACAAGCTTCACTCTGCCTGATATGCTCCCACACTATACTTAAAGGCATTCTCTGTCATTGGTGAAGAGTTTACATGTTTATGAGCAAGATAACATTGATATTCATTAAACTCCTGAAACTAAGTCAGTTCTGACCTGAAACAACTAGAAATGTTGTAAAATTTAATTTGTAAGCATATGTATAGCAGTTGAGCACATCTAACTTTACAGACTGAAGATATTGCAAAACCATCCAAAACAAGCTTCTCTCTGCCTGATATGCTCCCACACTATACTTAAAGGCATTCTCTGTCATTGGTGAAGAGTTTACATGTTTATGAGCAAGATAACATTGATATTCATTAAACTCCTGAAACTAAGTCAGTTCTGACCTGAAACAACTAGAAATGTAGTAAAATTTAATTTGTAAGCATATGTATAGCAGTTGAGCACATCTAACTTTACAGACTGAAGATATTGCAAAACCATCCAAAACAAGCTTCTCTCTGCCTGATATGCTCCCACACTATACTTAAAGGCATTCTCTAAAATTGGTGAAGAGTTTACATGTTTATGAGCAAGATAACAATGATATTCATTATAATCCTGAAACTAAGTCAGTTCTGACCTGAAACAACAAGAAATGTTGTAAAATTTCATTTGTAAGCATATGTATAGCAGTTGAGCACATCTAACTTTACAGACTGAAGATATTGCAAAACCATCCAAAACAAGCTTCTCTCTGCCTGATATGCTCCCACACTATACTTAAAGGCATTCTCTGTCATTGGTGAAGAGTTTACAGGTGTAATTGCAAGAGAACATTACATTTCATTAAACTTCTGAAACTAAGTCAGTTCTGACCTGAAACAACTAGAAATGTTGTAAAATTTAATTTGTAAGCATATGTATAGCAGTTGAGCACATCTAACTTTACAGACTGAAGTTATTGCAAAACCATTCAAAACAAGCTTCACTCTGCCTGATATGCTCCCACACTATACTTAAAGGCATTCTCTGTCATTGGTGAAGAGTTTACATGTTTATGAGCAAGATAACATTGATATTCATTAAACTCCTGAAACTAAGTCAGTTCTGACCTGAAACAACTAGAAATGTTGTAAAATTTAATTTGTAAGCATATGTATAGCAGTTGAGCACATCTAACTTTACAGACTGAAGATATTGCAAAACCATCCAAAACAAGCTTCTCTCTGCCTGATATGCTCCCACACTATACTTAAAGGCATTCTCTGTCATTGGTGAAGAGTTTACATGTTTATGAGCAAGATAACATTGATATTCATTAAACTCCTGAAACTAAGTCAGTTCTGACCTGAAACAACTAGAAATGTAGTAAAATTTAATTTAAGCATATGTATAGCAGTTGAGCACATCTAACTTTACAGACTGAAGATATTGCAAAACCATCCAAAACAAGCTTCTCTCTGCCTGATATGCTCCCACACTATACTTAAAGGCATTCTCTAAAATTGGTGAAGAGTTTACATGTTTATGAGCAAGATAACAATGATATTCATTATAATCCTGAAACTAAGTCAGTTCTGACCTGAAACAACAAGAAATGTTGTAAAATTTCATTTGTAAGCATATGTATAGCAGTTGAGCACATCTAACTTTACAGACTGAAGATATTGCAAAACCATCCAAAACAAGCTTCTCTCTGCCTGATATGCTCCCACACTATACTTAAAGGCATTCTCTGTCATTGGTGAAGAGTTTACATGTTTATGAGCAAGATAACATTGATATTCATTAAACTCCTGAAACTAAGTCAGTTCTGACCTGAAACAACTAGAAATGATGTAAAATTTCATTTGTAAGCATATGTATAGCAGTTGAGCACATCTAACTTTACAGACTGAAGATATTGCAAAACCATCCAAAACAAGCTTCTCTCTGCCTGATATGCTCCCACACTATACTTAAAGGCATTCTCTGTCATTGGTGAAGAGTTTACATGTTTATGAGCAAGATAACATTGATATTCATTAAACTCCTGAAACTAAGTCAGTTCTGACCTGAAACAACTAGAAATGTTGTAAAATTTAATTTGTAAGCATATGTATAGCAGTTGAGCACATCTAACTTTACAGACTGAAGATATTGCAAAACCATCCAAAACAAGCTTCTCTCTGCCTGATATGCTCCCACACTATACTTAAAGGCATTCTCTGTCATTGGTGAAGAGTTTACATGTTTATGAGCAAGATAACATTGATATTCATTAAACTCCTGAAACTAAGTCAGTTCTGACCTGAAACAGCTAGAAATGTTGTAAAATTTAATTTGTAAGCATATGTATAGCAGTTGAGCACATCTAACTTTACAGACTGAAGATATTGCAAAACCATCCAAAACAAGCTTCTCTCTGCCTGATATGCTCCCACACTATACTTAAAGGCATTCTCTGTCATTGGTGAAGAGTTTACATGTTTATGAGCAAGATAACAATGATATTCATTATACTCCTGAAACTAAGTCAGTTCTGACCTGAAACAACAAGAAATGTTGTAAAATTTCATTTGTAAGCATATGTATAGCAGTTGAGCACATCTAACTTTACAGACTGAAGATATTGCAAAACCATCCAAAACAAGCTTCTCTCTGCCTGATATGCTCCCACACTATACTTAAAGGCATTCTCTGTCATTGGTGAAGAGATTACATGTTTATGAGCAAGATAACATTGATATTCATTAAACTCCTGAAACTAAGTCAGTTCTGAACTGAAACAACAAGAAATGATGTAAAATTTCATTTGTAAGCATATGTATAGCAGTTGAGCACATCTAACTTTACAGACTGAAGATATTGCAAAACCATCCAAAACAAGCTTCTCTATGCCTGATATGCTCCCACACTATACTTAAAGGCATTCTCTGTCATTGGTGAAGAGTTTACATGTTTATGATCAAGATAACATTGATTTTCTTTAAACTTCTGAAACTAAGTCATTTCTGACCTGAAACAACAAGAAATGTTGTAAAATTTCATTTGTAAGCATATGTATAGCAGTTGAGCACATCTAACTTTACAGAGTGAAGATATTGCAAAACCATCCAAAACAAGCTTCTCTCTGCCTGATATGCTCCCACACTATACTTAAAGGCATTCTCTGTCATTGGTGAAGAGTTTACAGGTGTAATTGCAAGATAACATTGATATTCATTAAACTCCTGAAACTAAGTCAGTTCTGACCTGAAACAACTAGAAATGATGTAAAATTTCATTTGTATGCATATGTATAGCAGTTGAGCATATCTAACTTTACAGACTGAAGATATTGCAAAACCATCCAAAACAAGCTTCTCTCTGCCTGATATGCTCCCACACTATACTTAAAGGCATTCTCTGTCATTGGTGAAGAGTTTACATGTTTATGAGCAAGATAACATTGATATTCATTAAACTCCTGAAACTAAGTCAGTTCTGACCTGAAACAACTAGAAATGTTGTAAAATTTCATTTGTAAGCATATGTATAGCAGTTGAGCACATCTAACTTTACAGACTGAAGATATTGCAAAACCATCCAAAACAAGCTTCTCTCTGCCTGATATGCTCCCACACTATACTTAAAGGCATTCTCTGTCATTGGTGAAGAGTTTACAGGTGTAATTGCAAGAGAATATTACATTTCATTAAACTTCTGAAACTAAGTCAGTTCTGACCTGAAACAACTAGAAATGTTGTAAAATTTAATTTGTAAGCATATGTATTGCAGTTAAACACATCTAACTTTACAGACTAAAGATATTGCAAAACCATCCAAAACAAGCTTCTCTCTGCCTGATATGCTCCCACACTATACTTAAAGGCATTCTCTGTCATTGGTGAAGAGTTTACATGTTTATGAGCAAGATAACATTGATATTCATTAAACTCCTGAAACTACGTCAGTTCTGACCTGAAACAACTAGAAATGATGTAAAATTTCATTTGTAAGCATATGTATAGCAGTTGAGCACATCTAACTTTACAGACTGAAGATATTGCAAAACCATCCAAAACAAGCTTCTCTCTGCCTGATATGCTCCCACACTATACTTAAAGGCATTCTCTGTCATTGGTGAAGAGTTTACATGTTTATGAGCAAGATAACATTGATATTCATTAAACTCCTGAAACTAAGTCAGTTCTGACCTGAAACAACTAGAAATGTTGTAAAATTTAATTTGTAAGCATATGTATAGCAGTTGAGCACATCTAACTTTACAGACTGAAGATATTGCAAAACCATCCAAAACAAGCTTCTCTCTGCCTGATATGCTCCCACACTATACTTAAAGGCATTCTCTGTCATTGGTGAAGAGTTTACAGGTGTAATTGCAAGAGAACATTACATTTCATTAAACTTCTGAAACTAAGTCAGTTCTGACCTGAAACAACTAGAAATGTTGTAAAATTTCATTTGTAAGCATATGTATAGCAGTTGAGCACATCTAACTTTACAGACTGAAGTTATTGCAAAACCATCCAAAACAAGCTTCACTCTGCCTGATATGCTCCCACACTATACTTAAAGGCATTCTCTGTCATTGGTGAAGAGTTTACATGTTTATGAGCAAGATAACAATGATATTCAAAAACTCCTGAAACTAAGTCAGTTCTGACCTGAAACAACAAGAAATGTTGTAAAATTTCATTTGTAAGCATATGTATAGCAGTTGAGCACATCTAACTTTACAGACTGAAGATATTGCAAAACCATCCAAAACAAGCTTCTCTCTGCCTGATATGCTCCCACACTATACTTAGAGGCATTCTCTGTCATTGGTGAAGAGTTTACATGTTTATGAGCAAGATAACATTGATATTCATTAAACTCCTGAAACTAAGTCAGTTCTGAACTGAAACAACAAGAAATGATGTAAAATTTCATTTGTAAGCATATGTATAGCAGTTGAGCACATCTAACTTTACAGACTGAAGATATTGCAAAACCATTCAAAACAAGCTTCTCTCTGCCTGATATGCTCCCACACTATAGTTAAAGGCATTCTCTGTCATTGGTGAAGAGTTTACATGTTTATGAGCAAGATAACAATGATATTCATTATACTCCTGAAACTAAGTCAGTTCTGACCTGAAACAACAAGAAATGTTGTAAAATTTCATTTGTAAGCATATGTATTGCAGTTGAGCACATCTAACTTTACAGACTGAAGATATTGCAAAACCATCCAAAACAAGCTTCTCTCTGCCTGATATGCTCCCACACTATACTTAAAGGCATTCTCTGTCATTGGTGAAGAGTTTACATGTTTATGAGCAAGATAACATTGATATTCATTAAACTCCTGAAACTAAATCAGTTCTGAACTGAAACAACAAGAAATTATGTAAAATGTCATTTGTAAGCATATGTATAGCAGTTGAGCACATCTAACTTTACAGACTGAAGATATTGCAAAACCATCCAAAACAAGCTTCTCTCTGCCTGATATGCTCCCACACTATACTTAAAGGCATTCTAAGGCATTGGTGAAGAGTTTACATGTTTATGAGCAAGATAACATTGATATTCATTAAACTCCTGAAACTAAGTCAGTTCTGACCTGAAACAACTAGAAATGTTGTAAAATGTCATTTGTAAGCATATGTATAGCAGTTGAGCACATCTAACTTTACAGACTGAAGATATTTACAAAACCATCCAAAACAAGCTTCTCTCTGCCTGATATGCTCCCACACTATACTTAAAGGCATTCTCTGTCATTGGTGAAGAGTTTACAAGTGTAATTGCAAGAGAACATTACATTTCATTAAACTTCTGAAACTAAGTCAGTTCTGACCTGAAACAACTAGAAATGTTGTAAAATTTTATTTGTAAGCATATGTATAGCAGTTGAGCACATCTAACTTTACAGACTGAAGTTATTGCAAAACCATCCAAAACAAGCATCACTCTGCCTGATATGCTCCCACACTATACTTATAGGCATTCTCTGTCATTGGTGAAGAGTTTACATGTTTATGAGCAAGATAACAAAGATATTCAAAAAACTCCAGAAACTATGTCAGTTCTGACCTGAAACAACAAGAAATGATGTAAAATTTCATTTGTAAGCATATGTATAGCAGTTGAGCACATCTAACTTTACAGACTGAAGATATTGCAAAACCATCCAAAACAAGCTTCTCTCTGCCTGATATGCTCCCACACTATACTTAAAGGCATTCTCTGTCATTGGTGAAGAGTTTACATGTTTATGAGCAAGATAACATTGATATTCATTAAACTCCTGAAACTAAGTCAGTTCTGAACTGAAACAACAAGAAATTATGTAAAATGTCATTTGTAAGCATATGTATAGCAGTTGAGCACATCTAACATTACAGACTGAAGATATTGCAAAACCATCCAAAACAAGCTTCTCTCTGCCTGATATGCTCCCACACTATACTTAAAGGCATTCTCTGTCATTGGTGAAGAGTTTACAGCTGTAATTGCAAGAGAACATTACATTTCATTAAACTCCTGAAACTAAGTCAGTTCTGAACTGAAACAACTAGAAATGTTGTAAAATTTCATTTGTAAGCATATGTATAGCAGTTGAGCACATGTAACTTTACAGACTGAAGATAATGCAAAACCATCCAAATCAAGCTTCTCTCTGCCTGATGTGCTCCCACACTATACTTAAAGGCATTCTCTGTCATTGGTGAAGAGTTTACATGTTTATGAGCAAGATAACATTGATATTCATTAAACTCCTGAAACTAAGTCAGTTCTGACCTGAAACAACTAGAAATGTTGTAAAATTTCATTTGTAAGCATATGTATAGCAGTTGAGCACATCTAACTTTACAGACTGAAGATATTGCAAAACCATCCAAAACAAGCTTCTCTCTGCCTGATATGCTCCCACGCTATACTTAAAGGCATTCTCTGTCATTGGTGAAGAGTTTACAGGTGTAATTGCAAGAGAACATTACATTTCATTAAACTTCTGAAACTAAGTCAGTTCTGACCTGAAACAACTAGAAATGTTGTAAAATTTAATTTGTAAACATATGTATAGCAGTTGAGCACATCTAACTCTACAGACTGAAGTTATTGCAAAACCATCCAAAACAAGCTTCTCTCTGCCTGATATGCTCCCACACTATACTTAAAGGCATTCTCTGTCATTGGTGAAGAGTTTACATGTATATGAGCAAGATAACAATGATATTCATTATACTCCTGAAACTAAGTCAGTTCTGACCTGAAACAACTAGAAATGTTGTAAAATTTAATTTGTAAGCATATGTATAGCAGTTGAGCACATCTAACTTTACAGACTGAAGATATTGCAAAACCATCCAAAACAAGCTTCTCTCTGCCTGATATGCTCCCACACTATACTTAAAGGCATTCTCTGTCATTGGTGAAGAGTTTACATGTTTATGAGCAAGATAACATTGATATTCATTAAACTCCTGAAACTAAGTCAGTTCTGACCTGAAACAACTAGAAATGTTGTAAAATTTAATTTGTAAGCATATGTATAGCAGTTGAGCACATCTAACTTTACAGACTGAAGATATTGCAAAACCATCCAAAACAAGCTTCTCTCTGCCTGATATGCTCCCACACTATACTTAAAGGCATTCTCTGTCATTGGTGAAGAGTTTACAGGTGTAATTGCAAGAGAACATTACATTTCATTAAACTTCTGAAACTAAGTCAGTTCTGACCTGAAACAACTAGAAATGTTGTAAAATTTCATTTGTAAGCATATGTATAGCAGTTGAGCACATCTAACTTTACAGACTGAAGATATTGCAAAACCATCCAAAACAAGCTTCTCTCTGCCTGATATGCTCCCACACTATACTTAAAGGCATTCTCTGTCATTGGTGAAGAGTTTACATGTTTATGAGCAAGATAACAATGATATTCATTATACTCCTGAAACTAAGTCAGTTCTGACCTGAAACAACAAGAAATGTTGTAAAATTTCATTTGTAAGCATATGTATAGCAGTTGAGCACATCTAACTTTACAGACTGAAGATATTGCAAAACCATTCAAAACAAGCTTCTCTCTGCCTGATATGCTCCCACACTATACTTAAAGGCATTCTCTGTCATTGGTGAAGAGTTTACATGTTTATGATCAAGATAACATTGATTTTCATTAAACTTCTGAAACTAAGTCAGTTCTGACCTGAAACAACAAGAAATGTTGTAAAATTTCATTTGTAAGCATATGTATAGCAGTTGAGCACATCTAACTTTACAGACTGAAGATATTGCAAAACCATCCAAAACAAGCTTCTCTCTGCCTGATATGCTCCCACACTATACTTAAAGGCATTCTCTGTCATTGGTGAAGAGTTTACATGATTATGAGCAAGATAACAATGATATTCATTATACTCCTGAAACTAAGTCAGTTCTGACCTGAAACAACAAGAAATGTTGTAAAATTTCATTTGTAAGCATATGTATAGCAGTTGAGCACATCTAACTTTACAGACTGAAGATAATGCAAAACCATCCAAATCAAGCTTCTCTCTGCCTGATGTGCTCCCACACTATACTTAAAGGCATTCTCTGTCATAGGTGAAGAGTTTACATGTTTATGAGCAAGATAACATTGATATTCATTAAACTCCTGAAACTAAGTCAGTTCTGACCTGAAACAACTAGAAATGTTGTAAAATTTCATTTGTAAGCATATGTATAGCAGTTGAGCACATCTAACTTTACAGACTGAAGATATTGCAAAACCATCCAAAACAAGCTTCTCTCTGCCTGATATGCTCCCACACTATACTTAAAGGCATTCTCTGTCATTGGTGAAGAGTTTACAGGTGTAATTGCAAGAGAACATTACATTTCATTAAACTTCTGAAACTTAGTCAGTTCTGACCTGAAACAACAAGAAATGTTGTAAAATTTAATTTGTAAGCATATGTATAGCAGTTGAGCACATCTAACTTTACAGACTGAAGATATTGCAAAACCATCCAAAACAAGCTTCTCTCTGCCTGATATGCTCCCACACTATACTTAAAGGCATTCTCTGTCATTGGTGAAGAGTTTACATGTTTATGAGCAAGATAACATTGATATTCATTAAACTCCTGAAACTAAGTCAGTTCTGACCTGAAACAACTAGAAATGTTGTAAAATTTCATTTGTAAGCATATGTATAGCAGTTGAGCACATCTAACTTTACAGACTGAAGATATTGCAAAACCATCCAAAACAAGCTTCTCTCTGCCTGATATGCTCCCACACTATACTTAAAGGCATTCTCTGTCATTGGTGAAGAGTTTACAGGTGTAATTGCAAGAGAACATTACATTTCATTAAACTTCTGAAACTAAGTCAGTTCTGACCTGAAACAACTAGAAATGTTGTAAAATTTAATTTGTAAGCATATGTATAGCAGTTGAGCACATCTAACTTTACAGACTGAAGTTATTGCAAAACCATCCAAAACAAGCTTCTCTCTGCCTGATATGCTCCCACACTATACTTAAAGGCATTCTCTGTCATTGGTGAAGAGTTTACATGTTTATGAGCAAGATAACAATGATATTCATTATACTCCTGAAACTAAGTCAGTTCTGACCTGAAACAACAAGAAATGTTGTAAAATTTCATTTGTAAGCATATGTATAGCAGTTGAGCACATCTAACTTTACAGACTGAAGATATTGCAAAACCATTCAAAACAAGCTTCTCTCTGCCTGATATGCTCCCACACTATACTTAAAGGCATTCTCTGTCATTGGTGAAGAGTTTACATGTTTATGATCAAGATAACATTGATTTTCATTAAACTTCTGAAACTAAGTCAGTTCTGACCTGAAACAACAAGAAATGTTGTAAAATTTAATTTGTAAGCATATGTATAGCAGTTGAGCACATCTAACTTTACAGACTGAAGTTATTGCAAAACCATCCAAAACAAGCTTCTCTCTGCCTGATATGCTCCCACACTATACTTAAAGGCATTCTCTGTCATTGGTGAAGAGTTTACATGTTTATGAGCAAGATAACAATGATATTCATTATACTCCTGAAACTAAGTCAGTTCTGACCTGAAACAACAAGAAATGTTGTAAAATTTCATTTGTAAGCATATGTATAGCAGTTGAGCACATCTAACTTTACAGACTGAAGATATTGCAAAACCATTCAAAACAAGCTTCTCTCTGCCTGATATGCTCCCACACTATACTTAAAGGCATTCTCTGTCATTGGTGAAGAGTTTACATGTTTATGATCAAGATAACATTGATTTTCATTAAACTTCTGAAACTAAGTCAGTTCTGACCTGAAACAACAAGAAATGTTGTAAAATTTCATTTGTAAGCATATGTATAGCAGTTGAGCACATCTAACTTTACAGACTGAAGATATTGCAAAACCATCCAAAACAAGCTTCTCTCTGCCTGATATGCTCCCACACTATACTTAAAGGCATTCTCTGTCATTGGTGAAGAGTTTACATGATTATGAGCAAGATAACAATGATATTCATTATACTCCTGAAACTAAGTCAGTTCTGACCTGAAACAACAAGAAATGTTGTAAAATTTCATTTTTAAGCATATGTATAGCAGTTGAGCACATCTAACTTTACAGACTGAAGATAATGCAAAACCATCCAAATCAAGCTTCTCTCTGCCTGATGTGCTCCCACACTATACTTAAAGGCATTCTCTGTCATAGGTGAAGAGTTTACATGTTTATGAGCAAGATAACATTGATATTCATTAAACTCCTGAAACTAAGTCAGTTCTGACCTGAAACAACTAGAAATGTTGTAAAATTTCATTTGTAAGCATATGTATAGCAGTTGAGCACATCTAACTTTACAGACTGAAGATATTGCAAAACCATCCAAAACAAGCTTCTCTCTGCCTGATATGCTCCCACACTATACTTAAAGGCATTCTCTGTCATTGGTGAAGAGTTTAAATGTTTATGAGCAAGATAACATTGATATTCATTAAACTTCTGAAACTTAGTCAGTTCTGACCTGAAACAACTAGAAATGTTGTAAAATTTAATTTGTAAGCATATGTATAGCAGTTGAGCACATCTAACTTTACAGACTGAAGATATTGCAAAACCATCCAAAACAAGCTTCTCTCTGCCTGATATGCTCCCACACTATACTTAAAGGCATTCTCTGTCATTGGTGAAGAGTTTACAGGTGTAATTGCAAGAGAATATTACATTTCATTAAACTTCTGAAACTAAGTCAGTTCTGACCTGAAACAACTAGAAATGTTGTAAAATTTAATTTGTAAGCATATGTATTGCAGTTAAACACATCTAACTTTACAGACTAAAGATATTGCAAAACCATCCAAAACAAGCTTCTCTCTGCCTGATATGCTCCCACACTATACTTAAAGGCATTCTCTGTCATTGGTGAAGAGTTTACATGTTTATGAGCAAGATAACATTGATATTCATTAAACTCCTGAAACTACGTCAGTTCTGACCTGAAACAACTAGAAATGATGTAAAATTTCATTTGTAAGCATATGTATAGCAGTTGAGCACATCTAACTTTACAGACTGAAGATATTGCAAAACCATCCAAAACAAGCTTCTCTCTGCCTGATATGCTCCCACACTATACTTAAAGGCATTCTCTGTCATTGGTGAAGAGTTTACATGTTTATGAGCAAGATAACATTGATATTCATTAAACTCCTGAAACTAAGTCAGTTCTGACCTGAAACAACTAGAAATGTTGTAAAATTTAATTTGTAAGCATATGTATAGCAGTTGAGCACATCTAACTTTACAGACTGAAGATATTGCAAAACCATCCAAAACAAGCTTCTCTCTGCCTGATATGCTCCCACACTATACTTAAAGGCATTCTCTGTCATTGGTGAAGAGTTTACAGGTGTAATTGCAAGAGAACATTACATTTCATTAAACTTCTGAAACTAAGTCAGTTCTGACCTGAAACAACTAGAAATGTTGTAAAATTTCATTTGTAAGCATATGTATAGCAGTTGAGCACATCTAACTTTACAGACTGAAGTTATTGCAAAACCATCCAAAACAAGCTTCACTCTGCCTGATATGCTCCCACACTATACTTAAAGGCATTCTCTGTCATTGGTGAAGAGTTTACATGTTTATGAGCAAGATAACAATGATATTCAAAAACTCCTGAAACTAAGTCAGTTCTGACCTGAAACAACAAGAAATGTTGTAAAATTTCATTTGTAAGCATATGTATAGCAGTTGAGCACATCTAACTTTACAGACTGAAGATATTTGCAAAACCATCCAAAACAAGCTTCTCTCTGCCTGATATGCTCCCACACTATACTTAAAGGCATTCTCTGTCATTGGTGAAGAGTTTACATGTTTATGAGCAAGATAACATTGATATTCATTAAACTCCTGAAACTAAGTCAGTTCTGAACTGAAACAACAAGAAATTATGTAAAATGTCATTTGTAAGCATATGTATAGCAGTTGAGCACATCTAACTTTACAGACTGAAGATATTGCAAAACCATCCAAAACAAGCTTCTCTCTGCCTGATATGCTCCCACACTATACTTAAAGGCATTCTCTGTCATTGGTGAAGAGTTTACATGTTTATGAGCAAGATAACATTGATATTCATTAAACTCCTGAAACTAAGTCAGTTCTGACCTGAAACAACTAGAAATGTTGTAAAATGTCATTTGTAAGCATATGTATAGCAGTTGAGCACATCTAACTTTACAGACTGAAGATATTTACAAAACCATCCAAAACAAGCTTCTCTCTGCCTGATATGCTCCCACACTATACTTAAAGGCATTCTCTGTCATTGGTGAAGAGTTTACAGGTGTAATTGCAAGAGAACATTACATTTCATTAAACTTCTGAAACTAAGTCAGTTCTGACCTGAAACAACTAGAAATGTTGTAAAATTTTATTTGTAAGCATATGTATAGCAGTTGAGCACATCTAACTTTACAGACTGAAGTTATTGCAAAACCATCCAAAACAAGCATCACTCTGCCTGATATGCTCCCACACTATACTTATAGGCATTCTCTGTCATTGGTGAAGAGTTTACATGTTTATGAGCAAGATAACAAAGATATTCAAAAAACTCCAGAAACTATGTCAGTTCTGACCTGAAACAACAAGAAATGATGTAAAATTTCATTTGTAAGCATATGTATAGCAGTTGAGCACATCTAACTTTACAGACTGAAGATATTGCAAAACCATCCAAAACAAGCTTCTCTCTGCCTGATATGCTCCCACACTATACTTAAAGGCATTCTCTGTCATTGGTGAAGAGTTTACATGTTTATGAGCAAGATAACATTGATATTCATTAAACTCCTGAAACTAAGTCAGTTCTGAACTGAAACAACAAGAAATTATGTAAAATGTCATTTGTAAGCATATGTATAGCAGTTGAGCACATCTAACATTACAGACTGAAGATATTGCAAAACCATCCAAAACAAGCTTCTCTCTGCCTGATATGCTCCCACACTATACTTAAAGGCATTCTCTGTCATTGGTGAAGAGTTTACAGCTGTAATTGCAAGAGAACATTACATTTCATTAAACTCCTGAAACTAAGTCAGTTCTGAACTGAAACAACTAGAAATGTTGTAAAATTTCATTTGTAAGCATATGTATAGCAGTTGAGCACATGTAACTTTACAGACTGAAGATAATGCAAAACCATCCAAATCAAGCTTCTCTCTGCCTGATGTGCTCCCACACTATACTTAAAGGCATTCTCTGTCATTGGTGAAGAGTTTACATGTTCATGAGCAAGATAACATTGATATTCATTAAACTCCTGAAACTAAGTCAGTTCTGACCTGAAACAACTAGAAATGTTGTAAAATTTCATTTGTAAGCATATGTATAGCAGTTGAGCACATCTAACTTTACAGACTGAAGATATTGCAAAACCATCCAAAACAAGCTTCTCTCTGCCTGATATGCTCCCACGCTATACTTAAAGGCATTCTCTGTCATTGGTGAAGAGTTTACAGGTGTAATTGCAAGAGAACATTACATTTCATTAAACTTCTGAAACTAAGTCAGTTCTGACCTGAAACAACTAGAAATGTTGTAAAATTTAATTTGTAAACATATGTATAGCAGTTGAGCACATCTAACTCTACAGACTGAAGTTATTGCAAAACCATCCAAAACAAGCTTCTCTCTGCCTGATATGCTCCCACACTATACTTAAAGGCATTCTCTGTCATTGGTGAAGAGTTTACATGTATATGAGCAAGATAACAATGATATTCATTATACTCCTGAAACTAAGTCAGTTCTGACCTGAAACAACTAGAAATGTTGTAAAATTTAATTTGTAAGCATATGTATAGCAGTTGAGCACATCTAACTTTACAGACTGAAGATATTGCAAAACCATCCAAAACAAGCTTCTCTCTGCCTGATATGCTCCCACACTATACTTAAAGGCATTCTCTGTCATTGGTGAAGAGTTTACATGTTTATGAGCAAGATAACATTGATATTCATTAAACTCCTGAAACTAAGTCAGTTCTGACCTGAAACAACTAGAAATGTTGTAAAATTTAATTTGTAAGCATATGTATAGCAGTTGAGCACATCTAACTTTACAGACTGAAGATATTGCAAAACCATCCAAAACAAGCTTCTCTCTGCCTGATATGCTCCCACACTATACTTAAAGGCATTCTCTGTCATTGGTGAAGAGTTTACAGGTGTAATTGCAAGAGAACATTACATTTCATTAAACTTCTGAAACTAAGTCAGTTCTGACCTGAAACAACTAGAAATGTTGTAAAATTTCATTTGTAAGCATATGTATAGCAGTTGAGCACATCTAACTTTACAGACTGAAGATATTGCAAAACCATCCAAAACAAGCTTCTCTCTGCCTGATATGCTCCCACACTATACTTAAAGGCATTCTCTGTCATTGGTGAAGAGTTTACATGTTTATGAGCAAGATAACAATGATATTCATTATACTCCTGAAACTAAGTCAGTTCTGACCTGAAACAACAAGAAATGTTGTAAAATTTCATTTGTAAGCATATGTATAGCAGTTGAGCACATCTAACTTTACAGACTGAAGATATTGCAAAACCATTCAAAACAAGCTTCTCTCTGCCTGATATGCTCCCACACTATACTTAAAGGCATTCTCTGTCATTGGTGAAGAGTTTACATGTTTATGATCAAGATAACATTGATTTTCATTAAACTTCTGAAACTAAGTCAGTTCTGACCTGAAACAACAAGAAATGTTGTAAAATTTCATTTGTAAGCATATGTATAGCAGTTGAGCACATCTAACTTTACAGACTGAAGATATTGCAAAACCATCCAAAACAAGCTTCTCTCTGCCTGATATGCTCCCACACTATACTTAAAGGCATTCTCTGTCATTGGTGAAGAGTTTACATGATTATGAGCAAGATAACAATGATATTCATTATACTCCTGAAACTAAGTCAGTTCTGACCTGAAACAACAAGAAATGTTGTAAAATTTCATTTTTAAGCATATGTATAGCAGTTGAGCACATCTAACTTTACAGACTGAAGATAATGCAAAACCATCCAAATCAAGCTTCTCTCTGCCTGATGTGCTCCCACACTATACTTAAAGGCATTCTCTGTCATAGGTGAAGAGTTTACATGTTTATGAGCAAGATAACATTGATATTCATTAAACTCCTGAAACTAAGTCAGTTCTGACCTGAAACAACTAGAAATGTTGTAAAATTTCATTTGTAAGCATATGTATAGCAGTTGAGCACATCTAACTTTACAGACTGAAGATATTGCAAAACCATCCAAAACAAGCTTCTCTCTGCCTGATATGCTCCCACACTATACTTAAAGGCATTCTCTGTCATTGGTGAAGAGTTTAAATGTTTATGAGCAAGATAACATTGATATTCATTAAACTTCTGAAACTTAGTCAGTTCTGACCTGAAACAACTAGAAATGTTGTAAAATTTCATTTGTAAGCATATGTATAGCAGTTGAGCACATCTAACTTTACAGACTGAAGATATTGCAAAACCATCCAAAACAAGCTTCTCTCTGCCTGATATGCTCCCACACTATACTTAAAGGCATTCTCTGTCATTGGTGAAGAGTTTACATGTTTATGAGCAAGATAACATTGATATTCATTAAACTCCTGAAACTAAGTCAGTTCTGACCTGAAACAACTAGAAATGTTGTAAAATTTCATTTGTAAGCATATGTATAGCAGTTGAGCACATCTAACTTTACAGACTGAAGATATTGCAAAACCATCCAAAACAAGCTTCTCTCTGCCTGATATGCTCCCACACTATACTTAAAGGCATTCTCTGTCATTGGTGAAGAGTTTACATGTTTATGAGCAAGATAACATTGATATTCATTAAACTCCTGAAACTAAGTCAGTTCTGACCTGAAACAACTAGAAATGTTGTAAAATTTCATTTGTAAGCATATGTATAGCAGTTGAGCACATCTAACTTTACAGACTGAAGATATTGCAAAACCATCCAAAACAAGCTTCTCTCTGCCTGATATGCTCCCACACTATACTTAAAGGCATTCTCTGTCATTGGTGAAGAGTTTACAGGTGTAATTGCAAGAGAACATTACATTTCATTAAACTTCTGAAACTAAGTCAGTTCTGACCTGAAACAACTAGAAATGTTGTAAAATTTAATTTGTAAGCATATGTATAGCAGTTGAGCACATCTAACTTTACAGACTGAAGTTATTGCAAAACCATCCAAAACAAGCTTCTCTCTGCCTGATATGCTCCCACACTATACTTAAAGGCATTCTCTGTCATTGGTGAAGAGTTTACATGTTTATGAGCAAGATAACATTGATATTCATTAAACTCCTGAAACTAAGTCAGTTCTGACCTGAAACAACTAGAAATGTTGTAAAATTTAATTTGTAAGCATATGTATAGCAGTTGAGCACATCTAACTTTACAGACTGAAGTTATTGCAAAACCATCCAAAACAAGCTTCTCTCTGCCTGATATGCTCCCACACTATACTTAAAGGCATTCTCTGTCATTGGTGAAGAGTTTACATGTTTATGAGCAAGATAACAATGATATTCATTATACTCCTGAAACTAAGTCAGTTCTGACCTGAAACAACAAGAAATGTTGTAAAATTTCATTTGTAAGCATATGTATAGCAGTTGAGCACATCTAACTTTACAGACTGAAGATATTGCAAAACCATTCAAAACAAGCTTCTCTCTGCCTGATATGCTCCCACACTATACTTAAAGGCATTCTCTGTCATTGGTGAAGAGTTTACATGTTTATGATCAAGATAACATTGATTTTCATTAAACTTCTGAAACTAAGTCAGTTCTGACCTGAAACAACAAGAAATGTTGTAAAATTTCATTTGTAAGCATATGTATAGCAGTTGAGCACATCTAACTTTACAGACTGAAGATATTGCAAAACCATCCAAAACAAGCTTCTCTCTGCCTGATATGCTCCCACACTATACTTAAAGGCATTCTCTGTCATTGGTGAAGAGTTTACATGATTATGAGCAAGATAACAATGATATTCATTATACTCCTGAAACTAAGTCAGTTCTGACCTGAAACAACAAGAAATGTTGTAAAATTTCATTTGTAAGCATATGTATAGCAGTTGAGCACATCTAACTTTACAGACTGAAGATAATGCAAAACCATCCAAATCAAGCTTCTCTCTGCCTGATGTGCTCCCACACTATACTTAAAGGCATTCTCTGTCATAGGTGAAGAGTTTACATGTTTATGAGCAAGATAACATTGATATTCATTAAACTCCTGAAACTAAGTCAGTTCTGACCTGAAACAACTAGAAATGTTGTAAAATTTCATTTGTAAGCATATGTATAGCAGTTGAGCACATCTAACTTTACAGACTGAAGATATTGCAAAACCATCCAAAACAAGCTTCTCTCTGCCTGATATGCTCCCACACTATACTTAAAGGCATTCTCTGTCATTGGTGAAGAGTTTAAATGTTTATGAGCAAGATAACATTGATATTCATTAAACTTCTGAAACTTAGTCAGTTCTGACCTGAAACAACTAGAAATGTTGTAAAATTTAATTTGTAAGCATATGTATAGCAGTTGAGCACATCTAACTTTACAGACTGAAGATATTGCAAAACCATCCAAAACAAGCTTCTCTCTGCCTGATATGCTCCCACACTATACTTAAAGGCATTCTCTGTCATTGGTGAAGAGTTTACATGTTTATGAGCAAGATAACATTGATATTCATTAAACTCCTGAAACTAAGTCAGTTCTGACCTGAAACAACTAGAAATGTTGTAAAATTTCATTTGTAAGCATATGTATAGCAGTTGAGCACATCTAACTTTACAGACTGAAGATATTGCAAAACCATCCAAAACAAGCTTCTCTCTGCCTGATATGCTCCCACACTATACTTAAAGGCATTCTCTGTCATTGGTGAAGAGTTTACATGTTTATGAGCAAGATAACATTGATATTCATTAAACTCCTGAAACTAAGTCAGTTCTGACCTGAAACAACTAGAAATGTTGTAAAATTTCATTTGTAAGCATATGTATAGCAGTTGAGCACATCTAACTTTACAGACTGAAGATATTGCAAAACCATCCAAAACAAGCTTCTCTCTGCCTGATATGCTCCCACACTATACTTAAAGGCATTCTCTGTCATTGGTGAAGAGTTTACAGGTGTAATTGCAAGAGAACATTACATTTCATTAAACTTCTGAAACTAAGTCAGTTCTGACCTGAAACAACTAGAAATGTTGTAAAATTTAATTTGTAAGCATATGTATAGCAGTTGAGCACATCTAACTTTACAGACTGAAGTTATTGCAAAACCATCCAAAACAAGCTTCTCTCTGCCTGATATGCTCCCACACTATACTTAAAGGCATTCTCTGTCATTGGTGAAGAGTTTACATGTTTATGAGCAAGATAACAATGATATTCATTATACTCCTGAAACTAAGTCAGTTCTGACCTGAAACAACAAGAAATGTTGTAAAATTTCATTTGTAAGCATATGTATAGCAGTTGAGCACATCTAACTTTACAGACTGAAGATATTGCAAAACCATTCAAAACAAGCTTCTCTCTGCCTGATATGCTCCCACACTATACTTAAAGGCATTCTCTGTCATTGGTGAAGAGTTTACATGTTTATGATCAAGATAACATTGATTTTCATTAAACTTCTGAAACTAAGTCAGTTCTGACCTGAAACAACAAGAAATGTTGTAAAATTTCATTTGTAAGCATATGTATAGCAGTTGAGCACATCTAACTTTACAGACTGAAGATATTGCAAAACCATCCAAAACAAGCTTCTCTCTGCCTGATATGCTCCCACACTATACTTAAAGGCATTCTCTGTCATTGGTGAAGAGTTTACATGATTATGAGCAAGATAACAATGATATTCATTATACTCCTGAAACTAAGTCAGTTCTGACCTGAAACAACAAGAAATGTTGTAAAATTTCATTTGTAAGCATATGTATAGCAGTTGAGCACATCTAACTTTACAGACTGAAGATAATGCAAAACCATCCAAATCAAGCTTCTCTCTGCCTGATGTGCTCCCACACTATACTTAAAGGCATTCTCTGTCATAGGTGAAGAGTTTACATGTTTATGAGCAAGATAACATTGATATTCATTAAACTCCTGAAACTAAGTCAGTTCTGACCTGAAACAACTAGAAATGTTGTAAAATTTCATTTGTAAGCATATGTATAGCAGTTGAGCACATCTAACTTTACAGACTGAAGATATTGCAAAACCATCCAAAACAAGCTTCTCTCTGCCTGATATGCTCCCACACTATACTTAAAGGCATTCTCTGTCATTGGTGAAGAGTTTAAATGTTTATGAGCAAGATAACATTGATATTCATTAAACTTCTGAAACTTAGTCAGTTCTGACCTGAAACAACTAGAAATGTTGTAAAATTTAATTTGTAAGCATATGTATAGCAGTTGAGCACATCTAACTTTACAGACTGAAGATATTGCAAAACCATCCAAAACAAGCTTCTCTCTGCCTGATATGCTCCCACACTATACTTAAAGGCATTCTCTGTCATTGGTGAAGAGTTTACATGTTTATGAGCAAGATAACATTGATATTCATTAAACTCCTGAAACTAAGTCAGTTCTGACCTGAAACAACTAGAAATGTTGTAAAATTTCATTTGTAAGCATATGTATAGCAGTTGAGCACATCTAACTTTACAGACTGAAGATATTGCAAAACCATCCAAAACAAGCTTCTCTCTGCCTGATATGCTCCCACACTATACTTAAAGGCATTCTCTGTCATTGGTGAAGAGTTTACAGGTGTAATTGCAAGAGAACATTACATTTCATTAAACTTCTGAAACTAAGTCAGTTCTGACCTGAAACAACTAGAAATGTTGTAAAATTTAATTTGTAAGCATATGTATAGCAGTTGAGCACATCTAACTTTACAGACTGAAGTTATTGCAAAACCATCCAAAACAAGCATCACTCTGCCTGATATGCTCCCACACTATACTTAAAGGCATTCTCTGTCATTGGTGAAGAGTTTACATGTTTATGAGCAAGATAACAATGATATTCAAAAAACTCCTGAAACTATGTCAGTTCTGACCTGAAACAACAAGAAATGTTGTAAAATTTCATTTGTAAGCATATGTATAGCAGTTGAGCACATCTAACTTTACAGACTGAAGATATTGCAAAACCATCCAAAACAAGCTTCTCTCTGCCTGATATGCTCCCACACTATACTTAAAGGCATTCTCTGTCATTGGTGAAGAGTTTACATGTTTATGAGCAAGATAACATTGATATTCATTAAACTCCTGAAACTAAGTCAGTTCTGACCTGAAACAACTAGAAATGTTGTAAAATTTCATTTGTAAGCATATGTATAGCAGTTGAGCACATCTAACTTTACAGACTGAAGATATTGCAAAACCATCCAAAACAAGCTTCTCTCTGCCTGATATGCTCCCACACTATACTTAAAGGCATTCTCTGTCATTGGTGAAGAGTTTACAGGTGTAATTGCAAGAGAACATTACATTTCATTAAACTTCTGAAACTAAGTCAGTTCTGACCTGAAACAACTAGAAATGTTGTAAAATTTAATTTGTAAGCATATGTATAGCAGTTGAGCACATCTAACTTTACAGACTGAAGTTATTGCAAAACCATCCAAAACAAGCATCACTCTTCCTGATATGCTCCCACACTATACTTAAAGGCATTCTCTGTCATTGGTGAAGAGTTTACATGTTTATGAGCAAGATAACAATGATATTCAAAAAACTCCTGAAACAATGTCAGTTCTGACCTGAAACAACAAGAAATGTTGTAAAATTTCATTTGTAAGCATATGTATAGCAGTTGAGCACATCTAACTTTACAGACTGAAGATATTGCAAAACCATCCAAAACAAGCTTCTCTCTGCCTGATATGCTCCCACACTATACTTAAAGGCATTCTCTGTCATTGGTGAAGAGTTTACATGTTTATGAGCAAGATAACATTGATATTCATTAAACTCCTGAAACTAAGTCAGTTCTGACCTGAAACAACTAGAAATGTTGTAAAATTTAATTTGTAAGCATATGTATAGCAGTTGAGCACATCTAACTTTACAGACTGAAGATATTGCAAAACCATCCAAAACAAGCTTCTCTCTGCCTGATATGCTCCCACACTATACTTAAAGGCATTCTCTGTCATTGGTGAAGAGTTTACAGGTGTAATTGCAAGAGAACATTACATTTCATTAAACTTCTGAAATTAAGTCAGTTCTGACCTGAAACAACAAGAAATGTTGTTAAATTTAATTTGTAAGCATATGTATAGCAGTTGAGCACATCTAACTTTACAGACTGAAGTTATTGCAAAACCATCCAAAACAAGCATCACTCTGCCTGATATGCTCCCACACTATACTTAAAGGCATTCTCTGTCATTGTTGAAGAGTTTACATGTTTATGAGCAAGATAACAATGATATTCAAAAAACTCCTGAAACTATGTCAGTTCTGACCTGAAACAACAAGAAATGTTGTAAAATTTCATTTGTAAGCATATGTATAGCAGTTGAGCACATCTAACTTTACAGACTGAAGATATTGCAAAACCATCCAAAACAAGCTTCTCTCTGCCTGATATGCTCCCACACTATACTTAAAGGCATTCTCTGTCATTGGTGAAGAGTTTACAGCTGTAATTGCAAGAGAACATTACATTTCATTAAACTCCTGAAACTAAGTCAGTTCTGAACTGAAACAACTAGAAATGTTGTAAAATTTCATTTGTAAGCATATGTATAGCAGTTGAGCACATGTAACTTTACAGACTGAAGATAATGCAAAACCATCCAAATCAAGCTTCTCTCTGCCTGATGTGCTCCCACACTATACTTAAAGGCATTCTCTGTCATTGGTGAAGAGTTTACATGTTTATGAGCAAGATAACATTGATATTCATTAAACTCCTGAAACTAAGTCAGTTCTGACCTGAAACAACTAGAAATGTTGTAAAATTTCATTTGTAAGCATATGTATAGCAGTTGAGCACATCTAACTTTACAGACTGAAGATATTGCAAAACCATCCAAAACAAGCTTCTCTCTGCCTGATATGCTCCCACGCTATACTTAAAGGCATTCTCTGTCATTGGTGAAGAGTTTACAGGTGTAATTGCAAGAGAACATTACATTTCATTAAACTTCTGAAACTAAGTCAGTTCTGACCTGAAACAACTAGAAATGTTGTAAAATTTAATTTGTAAACATATGTATAGCAGTTGAGCACATCTAACTCTACAGACTGAAGTTATTGCAAAACCATCCAAAACAAGCTTCTCTCTGCCTGATATGCTCCCACACTATACTTAAAGGCATTCTCTGTCATTGGTGAAGAGTTTACATGTATATGAGCAAGATAACAATGATATTCATTATACTCCTGAAACTAAGTCAGTTCTGACCTGAAACAACTAGAAATGTTGTAAAATTTAATTTGTAAGCATATGTATAGCAGTTGAGCACATCTAACTTTACAGACTGAAGATATTGCAAAACCATTCAAAACAAGCTTCTCTCTGCCTGATATGCTCCCACACTATACTTAAAGGCATTCTCTGTCATTGGTGAAGAGTTTACATGTTTATGATCAAGATAACATTGATTTTCATTAAACTTCTGAAACTAAGTCAGTTCTGACCTGAAACAACAAGAAATGTTGTAAAATTTCATTTGTAAGCATATGTATAGCAGTTGAGCACATCTAACTTTACAGACTGAAGATATTGCAAAACCATCCAAAACAAGCTTCTCTCTGCCTGATATGCTCCCACACTATACTTAAAGGCATTCTCTGTCATTGGTGAAGAGTTTACATGATTATGAGCAAGATAACAATGATATTCATTATACTCCTGAAACTAAGTCAGTTCTGACCTGAAACAACAAGAAATGTTGTAAAATTTCATTTGTAAGCATATGTATAGCAGTTGAGCACATCTAACTTTACAGACTGAAGATAATGCAAAACCATCCAAATCAAGCTTCTCTCTGCCTGATGTGCTCCCACACTATACTTAAAGGCATTCTCTGTCATAGGTGAAGAGTTTACATGTTTATGAGCAAGATAACATTGATATTCATTAAACTCCTGAAACTAAGTCAGTTCTGACCTGAAACAACTAGAAATGTTGTAAAATTTCATTTGTAAGCATATGTATAGCAGTTGAGCACATCTAACTTTACAGACTGAAGATATTGCAAAACCATCCAAAACAAGCTTCTCTCTGCCTGATATGCTCCCACACTATACTTAAAGGCATTCTCTGTCATTGGTGAAGAGTTTACAGGTGTAATTGCAAGAGAACATTACATTTCATTAAACTTCTGAAACTTAGTCAGTTCTGACCTGAAACAACAAGAAATGTTGTAAAATTTAATTTGTAAGCATATGTATAGCAGTTGAGCACATCTAACTTTACAGACTGAAGATATTGCAAAACCATCCAAAACAAGCTTCTCTCTGCCTGATATGCTCCCACACTATACTTAAAGGCATTCTCTGTCATTGGTGAAGAGTTTACATGTTTATGAGCAAGATAACATTGATATTCATTAAACTCCTGAAACTAAGTCAGTTCTGACCTGAAACAACTAGAAATGTTGTAAAATTTCATTTGTAAGCATATGTATAGCAGTTGAGCACATCTAACTTTACAGACTGAAGATATTGCAAAACCATCCAAAACAAGCTTCTCTCTGCCTGATATGCTCCCACACTATACTTAAAGGCATTCTCTGTCATTGGTGAAGAGTTTACAGGTGTAATTGCAAGAGAACATTACATTTCATTAAACTTCTGAAACTAAGTCAGTTCTGACCTGAAACAACTAGAAATGTTGTAAAATTTAATTTGTAAGCATATGTATAGCAGTTGAGCACATCTAACTTTACAGACTGAAGTTATTGCAAAACCATCCAAAACAAGCTTCTCTCTGCCTGATATGCTCCCACACTATACTTAAAGGCATTCTCTGTCATTGGTGAAGAGTTTACATGTTTATGAGCAAGATAACAATGATATTCATTATACTCCTGAAACTAAGTCAGTTCTGACCTGAAACAACAAGAAATGTTGTAAAATTTCATTTGTAAGCATATGTATAGCAGTTGAGCACATCTAACTTTACAGACTGAAGATATTGCAAAACCATTCAAAACAAGCTTCTCTCTGCCTGATATGCTCCCACACTATACTTAAAGGCATTCTCTGTCATTGGTGAAGAGTTTACATGTTTATGATCAAGATAACATTGATTTTCATTAAACTTCTGAAACTAAGTCAGTTCTGACCTGAAACAACAAGAAATGTTGTAAAATTTCATTTGTAAGCATATGTATAGCAGTTGAGCACATCTAACTTTACAGACTGAAGATATTGCAAAACCATCCAAAACAAGCTTCTCTCTGCCTGATATGCTCCCACACTATACTTAAAGGCATTCTCTGTCATTGGTGAAGAGTTTACATGATTATGAGCAAGATAACAATGATATTCATTATACTCCTGAAACTAAGTCAGTTCTGACCTGAAACAACAAGAAATGTTGTAAAATTTCATTTGTAAGCATATGTATAGCAGTTGAGCAAATCTAACTTTACAGACTGAAGATAATGCAAAACCATCCAAATCAAGCTTCTCTCTGCCTGATGTGCTCCCACACTATACTTAAAGGCATTCTCTGTCATAGGTGAAGAGTTTACATGTTTATGAGCAAGATAACATTGATATTCATTAAACTCCTGAAACTAAGTCAGTTCTGACCTGAAACAACTAGAAATGTTGTAAAATTTCATTTGTAAGCATATGTATAGCAGTTGAGCACATCTAACTTTACAGACTGAAGATATTGCAAAACCATCCAAAACAAGCTTCTCTCTGCCTGATATGCTCCCACACTATACTTAAAGGCATTCTCTGTCATTGGTGAAGAGTTTAAATGTTTATGAGCAAGATAACATTGATATTCATTAAACTTCTGAAACTTAGTCAGTTCTGACCTGAAACAACTAGAAATGTTGTAAAATTTAATTTGTAAGCATATGTATAGCAGTTGAGCACATCTAACTTTACAGACTGAAGATATTGCAAAACCATCCAAAACAAGCTTCTCTCTGCCTGATATGCTCCCACACTATACTTAAAGGCATTCTCTGTCATTGGTGAAGAGTTTACATGTTTATGAGCAAGATAACATTGATATTCATTAAACTCCTGAAACTAAGTCAGTTCTGACCTGAAACAACTAGAAATGTTGTAAAATTTCATTTGTAAGCATATGTATAGCAGTTGAGCACATCTAACTTTACAGACTGAAGATATTGCAAAACCATCCAAAACAAGCTTCTCTCTGCCTGATATGCTCCCACACTATACTTAAAGGCATTCTCTGTCATTGGTGAAGAGTTTACATGTTTATGAGCAAGATAACATTGATATTCATTAAACTCCTGAAACTAAGTCAGTTCTGACCTGAAACAACTAGAAATGTTGTAAAATTTCATTTGTAAGCATATGTATAGCAGTTGAGCACATCTAACTTTACAGACTGAAGATATTGCAAAACCATCCAAAACAAGCTTCTCTCTGCCTGATATGCTCCCACACTATACTTAAAGGCATTCTCTGTCATTGGTGAAGAGTTTACAGGTGTAATTGCAAGAGAACATTACATTTCATTAAACTTCTGAAACTAAGTCAGTTCTGACCTGAAACAACTAGAAATGTTGTAAAATTTAATTTGTAAGCATATGTATAGCAGTTGAGCACATCTAACTTTACAGACTGAAGTTATTGCAAAACCATCCAAAACAAGCTTCTCTCTGCCTGATATGCTCCCACACTATACTTAAAGGCATTCTCTGTCATTGGTGAAGAGTTTACATGTTTATGAGCAAGATAACATTGATATTCATTAAACTCCTGAAACTAAGTCAGTTCTGACCTGAAACAACTAGAAATGTTGTAAAATTTCATTTGTAAGCATATGTATAGCAGTTGAGCACATCTAACTTTACAGACTGAAGATATTGCAAAACCATCCAAAACAAGCTTCTCTCTGCCTGATATGCTCCCACACTATACTTAAAGGCATTCTCTGTCATTGGTGAAGAGTTTACAGGTGTAATTGCAAGAGAACATTACATTTCATTAAACTTCTGAAACTAAGTCAGTTCTGACCTGAAACAACTAGAAATGTTGTAAAATTTAATTTGTAAGCATATGTATAGCAGTTGAGCACATCTAACTTTACAGACTGAAGTTATTGCAAAACCATCCAAAACAAGCATCACTCTGCCTGATATGCTCCCACACTATACTTAAAGGCATTCTCTGTCATTGGTGAAGAGTTTACATGTTTATGAGCAAGATAACAATGATATTCATTATACTCCTGAAACTAAGTCAGTTCTGACCTGAAACAACAAGAAATGTTGTAAAATTTCATTTGTAAGCATATGTATAGCAGTTGAGCACATCTAACTTTACAGAGTGAAGATATTGCAAAACCATTCAAAACAAGCTTCTCTCTGCCTGATATGCTCCCACACTATACTTAAAGGCATTCTCTGTCATTGGTGAAGAGTTTACATGTTTATGATCAAGATAACATTGATTTTCATTAAACTTCTGAAACTAAGTCAGTTCTGACCTGAAACAACAAGAAATGTTGTAAAATTTCATTTGTAAGCATATGTATAGCAGTTGAGCACATCTAACTTTACAGACTGAAGATATTGCAAAACCATCCAAAACAAGATTCTCTCTGCCTGATATGCTCCCACACTATACTTAAAGGCATTCTCTGTCATTGGTGAAGAGTTTACATGTTTATGAGCAAGATAACATTGATATTCATTTAACTCCTGAAACTAAGTCAGTTCTGACCTGAAACAACTAGAAATGTTGTAAAATTTCATTTGTAAGCATATATATAGCAGTTGAGCACATCTAACTTTACAGACTGAAGATATTGCAAAACCATCCAAAACAAGATTCTCTCTGCCTGATATGCTCCCACACTATACTTAAAGGCATTCTCTGTCATTGGTGAAGAGTTTACATGTTTATGAGCAAGATAACATTGATATTCATTAAACTCCTGAAACTAAGTCAGTTCTGACCTGAAACAACTAGAAATGTTGTAAAATTTCATTTGTAAGCATATGTATAGCAGTTGAGCACATCTAACTTTACAGACTGAAGATATTGCAAAACCATCCAAAACAAGCATCACTCTACCTCATATGCTCCCACACTATACTTAAAGGCATTCTCTGTCATTGGTGAAGAGTTTACAGGTGTAATTGCAAGAGAACATTACATTTCATTAAACTTCTGAAACTAAGTCAGTTCTGACCTGAAACAACAAGAAATGTTGTAAAATTTCATTTGTAAGCATATGTATAGCAGTTGAGCACATCTAACTTTACAGACTGAAGATATTGCAAAACCATCCAAAACAAGCTTCTCTCTGCCTGATATGCTCCCACACTATACTTAAAGGCAATCTCTGTCAATGGTGAAGAGTTTACATGTTTATGAGCAAGATAACAATGATATTCATTAAACTCCTGAAACTAAGTCAGTTCTGACCTGAAACAACTAGAAATGTTGTAAAATTTCATTTGTAAGCATATGTATAGCAGTTGAGCACATCTAACTTTACAGACTGAAGATATTGCAAAACCATCCAAAACAAGCTTCTCTCTGCCTGATATGCTCCCACACTATACTTAAAGGCATTCTCTGTCATTGATGAAGAGTTTACAGGTGTAATTGCAAGAGAACATTACATTTCATTAAACTTCTGAAACTAAGTCAGTTCTGACCTGAAACAACTAGAAATGTTGTAAAATTTAATTTGTAAGCATATGTATAGCAGTTGAGCACATCTAACTTTACAGACTGAAGTTATTGCAAAACCATCCAAAACAAGCATCACTCTGCCTGATATGCTCCCACACTATACTTAAAGGCATTCTCTGTCATTGGTGAAGAGTTTACATGTTTATGAGCAAGATAACAATGATATTCAAGAAACTCCTGAAACTATGTCAGTTCTGACCTGAAACAACAAGAAATGTTGTAAAATTTAATTTGTAAGCATATGTATAGCAGTTGAGCACATCTAACTTTACAGACTGAAGATATTGCAAAACCATCCAAAACAAGCTTCTCTCTGCCTGATATGCTCCCACACTATACTTAAAGGCATTCTCTGTCATTGGTGAAGAGTTTACAGGTGTAATTGCAAGAGAACATTACATTTCATTAAACTTCTGAAACTTAGTCAGTTCTGACCTGAAACAACTAGAAATGTTGTAAAATTTCATTTGTAAGCATATGTATAGCAGTTGAGCACATCTAACTTTACAGACTGAAGATATTGCAAAACCATCCAAAACAAGCTTCTCTCTGCCTGATATGCTCCCACACTATACTTAAAGGAATTCTCTGTCATTGGTGAAGAGTTTACAGGTGTAATTGCAAGAGAACATTACATTTCATTAAACTTCTGAAACTAAGTCAGTTCTGACCTGAAACAACTAGAAATGTTGTAAAATTTAATTTGTAAGCATATGTATAGCAGTTGAGCACATCTAACTTTACAGACTGAAGTTATTGCAAAACCATCCAAAACAAGCTTCTCTCTGCCTGATATGCTCCCACACTATACTTAAAGGCATTCTCTGTCCTTGGTGAAGAGTTTACAGGTGTAATTGCAAGAGAACATTACATTTCATTAAACTCCTGAAACTAAGTCAGTTCTGAACTGAAACAACTAGAAATGTTGTAAAATTTCATTTGTAAGCATATGTATAGCAGTTCAGCACATCTAACTTTACAGACTGAAGATAATGCAAAACCATCCAAATCAAGCTTCTCTCTGCCTGATGTGCTCCCACACTATACTTAAAGGCATTCTCTGTCATTGGTGAAGAGTTTACATGTTTATGAGCAAGATAACATTGATATTCATTAAACTCCTGAAACTAAGTCAGTTCTGACCTGAAACAACTAGAAATGTTGTAAACTTTCATTTGTAAGCATATGTATAGCAGTTGAGCACATCTAACTTTACAGACTGAAGATATTGCAAAACCATCCAAAACAAGCTTCTCTCTGCCTGATATGCTCCCACACTATACTTAAAGGCATTCTCTGTCATTGATGAAGAGTTTACAGGTGTAATTGCAAGAGAACATTACATTTCATTAAACTTCTGAAACTAAGTCAGTTCTGACCTGAAACAACTAGAAATGTTGTAAAATTTAATTTGTAAGCATATGTATAGCAGTTGAGCACATCTAACTTTACAGACTGAAGTTATTGCAAAACCATCCAAAACAAGCATCACTCTGCCTGATATGCTCCCACACTATACTTAAAGGCATTCTCTGTCATTGGTGAAGAGTTTACATGTTTATGAGCAAGATAACAATGATATTCAAGAAACTCCTGAAACTATGTCAGTTCTGACCTGAAACAACAAGAAATGTTGTAAAATTTAATTTGTAAGCATATGTATAGCAGTTGAGCACATCTAACTTTACAGACTGAAGATATTGCAAAAACCATCCAAAACAAGCTTCTCTCTGCCTGATATGCTCCCACACTATACTTAAAGGCATTCTCTGTCCTTGGTGAAGAGTTTACAGGTGTAATTGCAAGAGAACATTACATTTCATTAAACTCCTGAAACTAAGTCAGTTCTGAACTGAAACAACTAGAAATGTTGTAAAATTTCATTTGTAAGCATATGTATAGCAGTTGAGCACATCTAACTTTACAGACTGAAGATAATGCAAAACCATCCAAATCAAGCTTCTCTCTGCCTGATGTGCTCCCACACTATACTTAAAGGCATTCTCTGTCATTGGTGAAGAGTTTACATGTTTATGAGCAAGATAACATTGATATTCATTAAACTCCTGAAACTAAGTCAGTTCTGACCTGAAACAACTAGAAATGTTGTAAAATTTCATTTGTAAGCATATGTATAGCAGTTGAGCACATCTAACTTTACAGACTGAAGATATTGCAAAACCATCCAAAACAAGCTTCTCTCTGCCTGATATGCTCCCACACTATACTTAAAGGCATTCTCTGTCATTGGTGAAGAGTTTACAGGTGTAATTGCAAGAGAACATTACATTTCATTAAACTTCTGAAACTTAGTCAGTTCTGACCTGAAACAACTAGAAATGTTGTAAAATTTCATTTGTAAGCATATGTATAGCAGTTGAGCACATCTAACTTTACAGACTGAAGATATTGCAAAACCATCCAAAACAAGCTTCTCTCTGCCTGATATGCTCCCACACTATACTTAAAGGCATTCTCTGTCATTGGTGAAGAGTTTACAGGTGTAATTGCAAGAGAACATTACAATTCATTAAACTTCTGAAACTAAGTCAGTTCTGACCTGAAACAACTAGAAATGTTGTAAAATTTAATTTGTAAGCATATGTATAGCAGTTGAGCACATCTAACTTTACAGACTGAAGTTATTGCAAAACCATCCAAAACAAGCATCACTCTGCCTGATATGCTCCCACACTATACTTAAAGGCATTCTCTGTCATTGGTGAAGAGTTTACATGTTTATGAGCAAGATAACAATGATATTCATTATACTCCTGAAACTAAGTCAGTTCTGACCTGAAACAACAAGAAATGTTGTAAAATTTCATTTGTAAGCATATGTATAGCAGTTGAGCACATCTAACTTTACAGAGTGAAGATATTGCAAAACCATTCAAAACAAGCTTCTCTCTGCCTGATATGCTCCCACACTATACTTAAAGGCATTCTCTGTCATTGGTGAAGAGTTTACATGTTTATGATCAAGATAACATTGATTTTCATTAAACTTCTGAAACTAAGTCAGTTCTGACCTGAAACAACAAGAAATGTTGTAAATTTTCATTTGTAAGCATATGTATAGCAGTTGAGCACATCTAACTTTACAGACTGAAGATATTGCAAAACCATCCAAAACAAGATTCTCTCTGCCTGATATGCTCCCACACTATACTTAAAGGCATTCTCTGTCATTGGTGAAGAGTTTACATGTTTATGAGCAAGATAACATTGATATTCATTTAACTCCTGAAACTAAGTCAGTTCTGACCTGAAACAACTAGAAATGTTGTAAAATTTCATTTGTAAGCATATATATAGCAGTTGAGCACATCTAACTTTACAGACTGAAGATATTGCAAAACCATCCAAAACAAGATTCTCTCTGCCTGATATGCTCCCACACTATACTTAAAGGCATTCTCTGTCATTGGTGAAGAGTTTACATGTTTATGAGCAAGATAACATTGATATTCATTAAACTCCTGAAACTAAGTCAGTTCTGACCTGAAACAACTAGAAATGTTGTAAAATTTCATTTGTAAGCATATGTATAGCAGTTGAGCACATCTAACTTTACAGACTGAAGATATTGCAAAACCATCCAAAACAAGCATCACTCTACCTCATATGCTCCCACACTATACTTAAAGGCATTCTCTGTCATTGGTGAAGAGTTTACAGGTGTAATTGCAAGAGAACATTACATTTCATTAAACTTCTGAAACTAAGTCAGTTCTGACCTGAAACAACAAGAAATGTTGTAAAATTTCATTTGTAAGCATATGTATAGCAGTTGAGCACATCTAACTTTACAGACTGAAGATATTGCAAAACCATCCAAAACAAGCTTCTCTCTGCCTGATATGCTCCCACACTATACTTAAAGGCAATCTCTGTCAATGGTGAAGAGTTTACATGTTTATGAGCAAGATAACAATGATATTCAAAAAACTCCTGAAACTATGTCAGTTCTGACCTGAAACAACAAGAAATGTTGAAAAATTTCATTTGTAAGCATATGTATAGCAGTTGAGCACATCTAACTTTACAGACTGAAGATATTGCAAAACCATCCAAAACAAGCTTCTCTCTGCCTGATATGCTCCCACACTATACTTAAAGGCAATCTCTGTCAATGGTGAAGAGTTTACATGTTTATGAGCAAGATAACAATGATATTCATTACACTCCTGAAACTAAGTCAGTTCTGACCTGAAACAACTAGAAATGTTGTAAAATTTAATTTGTAAGCATATGTATAGCAGTTGAGCACATCTAACTTTACAGACTGAAGTTATTGCAAAACCATCCAAAACAAGCTTCTCTCTGCCTGATATGCTCCCACACTATACTTAAAGGCATTCTCTGTCCTTGGTGAAGAGTTTACAGGTGTAATTGCAAGAGAACATTACATTTCATTAAACTCCTGAAACTAAGTCAGTTCTGAACTGAAACAACTAGAAATGTTGTAAAATTTCATTTGTAAGCATATGTATAGCAGTTGAGCACATCTAACTTTACAGACTGAAGATAATGCAAAACCATCCAAATCAAGCTTCTCTCTGCCTGATGTGCTCCCACACTATACTTAAAGGCATTCTCTGTCATTGGTGAAGAGTTTACATGTTTATGAGCAAGATAACATTGATATTCATTAAACTCCTGAAACTAAGTCAGTTCTGACCTGAAACAACTAGAAATGTTGTAAAATTTCATTTGTAAGCATATGTATAGCAGTTGAGCACATCTAACTTTACAGACTGAAGATATTGCAAAACCATCCAAAACAAGCTTCTCTCTGCCTGATATGCTCCCACACTATACTTAAAGGCATTCTCTGTCATTGATGAAGAGTTTACAGGTGTAATTGCAAGAGAACATTACATTTCATTAAACTTCTGAAACTAAGTCAGTTCTGACCTGAAACAACTAGAAATGTTGTAAAATTTAATTTGTAAGCATATGTATAGCAGTTGAGCACATCTAACTTTACAGACTGAAGTTATTGCAAAACCATCCAAAACAAGCATCACTCTGCCTGATATGCTCCCACACTATACTTAAAGGCATTCTCTGTCATTGGTGAAGAGTTTACATGTTTATGAGCAAGATAACAATGATATTCAAGAAACTCCTGAAACTATGTCAGTTCTGACCTGAAACAACAAGAAATGTTGTAAAATTTAATTTGTAAGCATATGTATAGCAGTTGAGCACATCTAACTTTACAGACTGAAGATATTGCAAAAACCATCCAAAACAAGCTTCTCTCTGCCTGATATGCTCCCACACTATACTTAAAGGCATTCTCTGTCCTTGGTGAAGAGTTTACAGGTGTAATTGCAAGAGAACATTACATTTCATTAAACTCCTGAAACTAAGTCAGTTCTGAACTGAAACAACTAGAAATGTTGTAAAATTTCATTTGTAAGCATATGTATAGCAGTTGAGCACATCTAACTTTACAGACTGAAGATAATGCAAAACCATCCAAATCAAGCTTCTCTCTGCCTGATGTGCTCCCACACTATACTTAAAGGCATTCTCTGTCATTGGTGAAGAGTTTACATGTTTATGAGCAAGATAACATTGATATTCATTAAACTCCTGAAACTAAGTCAGTTCTGACCTGAAACTACTAGAAATGTTGTAAAATTTCATTTGTAAGCATATGTATAGCAGTTGAGCACATCTAACTTTACAGACTGAAGATATTGCAAAACCATACAAAACAAGCTTCTCTCTGCCTGATATGCTCCCACACTATACTTAAAGGCATTCTCTGTCATTGGTGAAGAGTTTACAGGTGTAATTGCAAGAGAACATTACATTTCATTAAACTTCTGAAACTTAGTCAGTTCTGACCTGAAACAACTAGAAATGTTGTAAAATTTCATTTGTAAGCATATGTATAGCAGTTGAGCACATCTAACTTTACAGACTGAAGATATTGCAAAACCATCCAAAACAAGCTTCTCTCTGCCTGATATGCTCCCACACTATACTTAAAGGCATTCTCTGTCATTGGTGAAGAGTTTACAGGTGTAATTGCAAGAGAACATTACAATTCATTAAACTTCTGAAACTAAGTCAGTTCTGACCTGAAACAACTAGAAATGTTGTAAAATTTAATTTGTAAGCATATGTATAGCAGTTGAGCACATCTAACTTTACAGACTGAAGTTATTGCAAAACCATCCAAAACAAGCATCACTCTGCCTGATATGCTCCCACACTATACTTAAAGGCATTCTCTGTCATTGGTGAAGAGTTTACATGTTTATGAGCAAGATAACAATGATATTCATTATACTCCTGAAACTAAGTCAGTTCTGACCTGAAACAACAAGAAATGTTGTAAAATTTCATTTGTAAGCATATGTATAGCAGTTGAGCACATCTAACTTTACAGAGTGAAGATATTGCAAAACCATTCAAAACAAGCTTCTCTCTGCCTGATATGCTCCCACACTATACTTAAAGGCATTCTCTGTCATTGGTGAAGAGTTTACATGTTTATGATCAAGATAACATTGATTTTCATTAAACTTCTGAAACTAAGTCAGTTCTGACCTGAAACAACAAGAAATGTTGTAAAATTTCATTTGTAAGCATATGTATAGCAGTTGAGCACATCTAACTTTACAGACTGAAGATATTGCAAAACCATCCAAAACAAGATTCTCTCTGCCTGATATGCTCCCACACTATACTTAAAGGCATTCTCTGTCATTGGTGAAGAGTTTACATGTTTATGAGCAAGATAACATTGATATTCATTTAACTCCTGAAACTAAGTCAGTTCTGACCTGAAACAACTAGAAATGTTGTAAAATTTCATTTGTAAGCATATATATAGCAGTTGAGCACATCTAACTTTACAGACTGAAGATATTGCAAAACCATCCAAAACAAGATTCTCTCTGCCTGATATGCTCCCACACTATACTTAAAGGCATTCTCTGTCATTGGTGAAGAGTTTACATGTTTATGAGCAAGATAACATTGATATTCATTAAACTCCTGAAACTAAGTCAGTTCTGACCTGAAACAACTAGAAATGTTGTAAAATTTCATTTGTAAGCATATGTATAGCAGTTGAGCACATCTAACTTTACAGACTGAAGATATTGCAAAACCATCCAAAACAAGCTTCTCTCTGCCTGATATGCTCCCACACTATACTTAAAGGCATTCTCTGTCATTGGTGAAGAGTTTACAGGTGTAATTGCAAGAGAACATTACATTTCATTAAACTTCTGAAACTTAGTCAGTTCTGACCTGAAACAACTAGAAATGTTGTAAAATTTCATTTGTAAGCATATGTATAGCAGTTGAGCACATCTAACTTTACAGACTGAAGATATTGCAAAACCATCCAAAACAAGCTTCTCTCTGCCTGATATGCTCCCACACTATACTTAAAGGCATTCTCTGTCATTGGTGAAGAGTTTACAGGTGTAATTGCAAGAGAACATTACAATTCATTAAAGTTCTGAAACTAAGTCAGTTCTGACCTGAAACAACTAGAAATGTTGTAAAATTTAATTTGTAAGCATATGTATAGCAGTTGAGCACATCTAACTTTACAGACTGAAGTTATTGCAAAACCATCCAAAACAAGCATCACTCTGCCTGATATGCTCCCACACTATACTTAAAGGCATTCTCTGTCATTGGTGAAGAGTTTACATGTTTATGAGCAAGATAACAATGATATTCATTATACTCCTGAAACTAAGTCAGTTCTGACCTGAAACAACAAGAAATGTTGTAAAATTTCATTTGTAAGCATATGTATAGCAGTTGAGCACATCTAACTTTACAGAGTGAAGATATTGCAATACCATTCAAAACAAGCTTCTCTCTGCCTGATATGCTCCCACACTATACTTAAAGGCATTCTCTGTCATTGGTGAAGAGTTTACATGTTTATGATCAAGATAACATTGATTTTCATTAAACTTCTGAAACTAAGTCAGTTCTGACCTGAAACAACAAGAAATGTTGTAAAATTTCATTTGTATGCATATGTATAGCAGTTGAGCACATCTAACTTTACAGACTGAAGATATTGCAAAACCATCCAAAACAAGATTCTCTCTGCCTGATATGCTCCCACACTATACTTAAAGGCATTCTCTGTCATTGGTGAAGAGTTTACATGTTTATGAGCAAGATAACATTGATATTCATTTAACTCCTGAAACTAAGTCAGTTCTGACCTGAAACAACTAGAAATGTTGTAAAATTTCATTTGTAAGCATATATATAGCAGTTGAGCACATCTAACTTTACAGACTGAAGATATTGCAAAACCATCCAAAACAAGATTCTCTCTGCCTGATATGCTCCCACACTATACTTAAAGGCATTCTCTGTCATTGGTGAAGAGTTTACATGTTTATGAGCAAGATAACATTGATATTCATTAAACTCCTGAAACTAAGTCAGTTCTGACCTGAAACAACTAGAAATGTTGTAAAATTTCATTTGTAAGCATATGTATAGCAGTTGAGCACATCTAACTTTACAGACTGAAGATATTGCAAAACCATCCAAAACAAGCATCACTCTACCTCATATGCTCCCACACTATACTTAAAGGCATTCTCTGTCATTGGTGAAGAGTTTACAGGTGTAATTGCAAGAGAACATTACATTTCATTAAACTTCTGAAACTAAGTCAGTTCTGACCTGAAACAACAAGAAATGTTGTAAAATTTCATTTGTAAGCATATGTATAGCAGTTGAGCACATCTAACTTTACAGACTGAAGATATTGCAAAACCATCCAAAACAAGCTTCTCTCTGCCTGATATGCTCCCACACTATACTTAAAGGCAATCTCTGTCAATGGTGAAGAGTTTACATGTTTATGAGCAAGATAACAATGATATTCAAAAAACTCCTGAAACTATGTCAGTTCTGACCTGAAACAACAAGAAATGTTGTAAAATTTCATTTGTAAGCATATGTATAGCAGTTGAGCACATCTAACTTTACAGACTGAAGATATTGCAAAACCATCCAAAACAAGCTTCTCTCTGCCTGATATGCTCCCACACTATACTTAAAGGCAATCTCTGTCAATGGTGAAGAGTTTACATGTTTATGAGCAAGATAACAATGATATTCATTACACTCCTGAAACTAAGTCAGTTCTGACCTGAAACAACTAGAAATGTTGTAAAATTTAATTTGTAAGCATATGTATAGCAGTTGAGCACATCTAACTTTACAGACTGAAGTTATTGCAAAACCATCCAAAACAAGCTTCTCTCTGCCTGATATGCTCCCACACTATACTTAAAGGCATTCTCTGTCCTTGGTGAAGAGTTTACAGGTGTAATTGCAAGAGAACATTACATTTCATTAAACTCCTGAAACTAAGTCAGTTCTGAACTGAAACAACTAGAAATGTTGTAAAATTTCATTTGTAAGCATATGTATAGCAGTTCAGCACATCTAACTTTACAGACTGAAGATAATGCAAAACCATCCAAATCAAGCTTCTCTCTGCCTGATGTGCTCCCACACTATACTTAAAGGCATTCTCTGTCATTGGTGAAGAGTTTACATGTTTATGAGCAAGATAACATTGATATTCATTAAACTCCTGAAACTAAGTCAGTTCTGACCTGAAACAACTAGAAATGTTGTAAAATTTCATTTGTAAGCATATGTATAGCAATTGAGCACATCTAACTTTACAGACTGAAGATATTGCAAAACCATCCAAAACAAGCTTCTCTCTGCCTGATATGCTCCCACACTATACTTAAAGGCATTCTCTGTCATTGATGAAGAGTTTACAGGTGTAATTGCAAGAGAACATTACATTTCATTAAACTTCTGAAACTAAGTCAGTTCTGACCTGAAACAACTAGAAATGTTGTAAAATTTAATTTGTAAGCATATGTATAGCAGTTGAGCACATCTAACTTTACAGACTGAAGTTATTGCAAAACCATCCAAAACAAGCATCACTCTGCCTGATATGCTCCCACACTATACTTAAAGGCATTCTCTGTCATTGGTGAAGAGTTTACATGTTTATGAGCAAGATAACAATGATATTCAAGAAACTCCTGAAACTATGTCAGTTCTGACCTGAAACAACAAGAAATGTTGTAAAATTTAATTTGTAAGCATATGTATAGCAGTTGAGCACATCTAACTTTACAGACTGAAGATATTGCAAAAACCATCCAAAACAAGCTTCTCTCTGCCTGATATGCTCCCACACTATACTTAAAGGCATTCTCTGTCCTTGGTGAAGAGTTTACAGGTGTAATTGCAAGAGAACATTACATTTCATTAAACTCCTGAAACTAAGTCAGTTCTGAACTGAAACAACTAGAAATGTTGTAAAATTTCATTTGTAAGCATATGTATAGCAGTTGAGCACATCTAACTTTACAGACTGAAGATAATGCAAAACCATCCAAATCAAGCTTCTCTCTGCCTGATGTGCTCCCACACTATACTTAAAGGCATTCTCTGTCATTGGTGAAGAGTTTACATGTTTATGAGCAAGATAACATTGATATTCATTAAACTCCTGAAACTAAGTCAGTTCTGACCTGAAACAACTAGAAATGTTGTAAAATTTCATTTGTAAGCATATGTATAGCAGTTGAGCACATCTAACTTTACAGACTGAAGATATTGCAAAACCATCCAAAACAAGCTTCTCTCTGCCTGATATGCTCCCACACTATACTTAAAGGCATTCTCTGTCATTGGTGAAGAGTTTACAGGTGTAATTGCAAGAGAACATTACATTTCATTAAACTTCTGAAACTTAGTCAGTTCTGACCTGAAACAACTAGAAATGTTGTAAAATTTCATTTGTAAGCATATGTATAGCAGTTGAGCACATCTAACTTTACAGACTGAAGATATTGCAAAACCATCCAAAACAAGCTTCTCTCTGCCTGATATGCTCCCACACTATACTTAAAGGCATTCTCTGTCATTGGTGAAGAGTTTACAGGTGTAATTGCAAGAGAACATTACAATTCATTAAACTTCTGAAACTAAGTCAGTTCTGACCTGAAACAACTAGAAATGTTGTAAAATTTAATTTGTAAGCATATGTATAGCAGTTGAGCACATCTAACTTTACAGACTGAAGTTATTGCAAAACCATCCAAAACAAGCATCACTCTGCCTGATATGCTCCCACACTATACTTAAAGGCATTCTCTGTCATTGGTGAAGAGTTTACATGTTTATGAGCAAGATAACAATGATATTCATTATACTCCTGAAACTAAGTCAGTTCTGACCTGAAACAACAAGAAATGTTGTAAAATTTCATTTGTAAGCATATGTATAGCAGTTGAGCACATCTAACTTTACAGAGTGAAGATATTGCAAAACCATTCAAAACAAGCTTCTCTCTGCCTGATATGCTCCCACACTATACTTAAAGGCATTCTCTGTCATTGGTGAAGAGTTTACATGTTTATGATCAAGATAACATTGATTTTCATTAAACTTCTGAAACTAAGTCAGTTCTGACCTGAAACAACAAGAAATGTTGTAAAATTTCATTTGTAAGCATATGTATAGCAGTTGAGCACATCTAACTTTACAGACTGAAGATATTGCAAAACCATCCAAAACAAGATTCTCTCTGCCTGATATGCTCCCACACTATACTTAAAGGCATTCTCTGTCATTGGTGAAGAGTTTACATGTTTATGAGCAAGATAACATTGATATTCATTTAACTCCTGAAACTAAGTCAGTTCTGACCTGAAACAACTAGAAATGTTGTAAAATTTCATTTGTAAGCATATATATAGCAGTTGAGCACATCTAACTTTACAGACTGAAGATATTGCAAAACCATCCAAAACAAGATTCTCTCTGCCTGATATGCTCCCACACTATACTTAAAGGCATTCTCTGTCATTGGTGAAGAGTTTACATGTTTATGAGCAAGATAACATTGATATTCATTAAACTCCTGAAACTAAGTCAGTTCTGACCTGAAACAACTAGAAATGTTGTAAAATTTCATTTGTAAGCATATGTATAGCAGTTGAGCACATCTAACTTTACAGACTGAAGATATTGCAAAACCATCCAAAACAAGCATCACTCTACCTCATATGCTCCCACACTATACTTAAAGGCATTCTCTGTCATTGGTGAAGAGTTTACATGTTTATGAGCAAGATAACAATGATATTCAAAAAACTCCTGAAACTATGTCAGTTCTGACCTGAAACAACAAGAAATGTTGTAAAATTTCATTTGTAAGCATATGTATAGCAGTTGAGCACATCTAACTTTACAGACTGAAGATATTGCAAAACCATCCAAAACAAGCTTCTCTCTGCCTGATATGCTCCCACACTATACTTAAAGGCATTCTCTGTCAATGGTGAAGAGTTTACATGTTTATGAGCAAGATAACAATGATATTCATTACACTCCTGAAACTAAGTCAGTTCTGACCTGAAACAACAAGAAATGTTGTAAAATTTCATTTGTAAGCATATGTATAGCAGTTGAGCACATCTAACTTTACAGACTGAAGATATTGCAAAACCATCCAAAACAAGCTTCTCTCTGCCTGATATGCTCCCACACTATACTTAAAGGCATTCTCTGTCATTGGTGAAGAGTTTACATGATTATGAGCAAGATAACAATGATATTCATTATACTCCTGAAACTAAGTCAGTTCTGACCTGAAACAACAAGAAATGTTGTAAAATTTCATTTGTAAGCATATGTATGGCAGTTGAGCACATCTAACTTTACAGACTGAAGATATTGCAAAACCATCCAAAACAAGCTTCTCTCTGCCTGATATGCTCCCACACTATACTTAAAGGCATTCTCTGTCATTGGTGAAGAGTTTACATGATTATGAGCAAGATAACAATGATATTCATTATACTCCTGAAACTAAGTCAGTTCTGACCTGAAACAACAAGAAATGTTGTAAAATTTCATTTGTAAGCATATGTATGGCAGTTGAGCACATCTAACTTTACAGACTGAAGATATTGCAAAACCATTCAAAACAAGCTTCTCTCTGCCTGATATGCTCCCACACTATACTTAAAGGCATTCTCTGTCATTGGTGAAGAGTTTACATGATTATGAGCAAGATAACAATGATATTCATTATACTCCTGAAACTAAGTCAGTTCTGACCTGAAACAACAAGAAATGTTGTAAAATTTCATTTGTAAGCATATGTATAGCAGTTGAGCACATCTAACTTTACAGACTGAAGATATTGCAAAACCATCCAAAACAAGCTTCTCTCTGCCTGATATGCTCCCACACTATACTTAAAGGCATTCTCTGTCATTGGTGAAGAGTTTACATGTTTATGAGCAAGATAACATTGATATTCATTAAACTCCTGAACCTAAGTCAGTTCTAAACTGAAACAACAAGAAATTATGTAAAATTTCATTTGTAAGCATATGTATAGCAGTTGAGCACATCTAACTTTACAGACTGAAGATATTGCAAAACCATCCAAAACAAGATTCTCTCTGCCTGATATGCTCCCACACTATACTTAAAGGCATTCTCTGTCATTGGTGAAGAGTTTACATGTTTATGAGCAAGATAACATTGATATTCATTAAACTCCTGAAACTAAGTCAGTTCTGACCTGAAACAACTAGAAATGTTGTAAAATTTCATTTGTAAGCATATGTATAGCAGTTGAGCACATCTAACTTTACAGACTGAAGATATTGCAAAACCATCCAAAACAAGCATCACTCTACCTCATATGCTCCCACACTATACTTAAAGGCATTCTCTGTCATTGGTGAAGAGTTTACATGTTTATGAGCAAGATAACAATGATATTCAAAAAACTCCTGAAACTATGTCAGTTCTGACCTGAAACAACAAGAAATGTTGTAAAATTTCATTTGTAAGCATATGTATAGCAGTTGAGCACATCTAACTTTACAGACTGAAGATATTGCAAAACCATCCAAAACAAGCTTCTCTCTGCCTGATATGCTCCCACACTATACTTAAAGGCATTCTCTGTCAATGGTGAAGAGTTTACATGTTTATGAGCAAGATAACAATGATATTCATTACACTCCTGAAACTAAGTCAGTTCTGACCTGAAACAACAAGAAATGTTGTAAAATTTCATTTGTAAGCATATGTATAGCAGTTGAGCACATCTAACTTTACAGACTGAAGATATTGCAAAACCATCCAAAACAAGCTTCTCTCTGCCTGATATGCTCCCACACTATACTTAAAGGCATTCTCTGTCATTGGTGAAGAGTTTACATGATTATGAGCAAGATAACAATGATATTCATTATACTCCTGAAACTAAGTCAGTTCTGACCTGAAACAACAAGAAATGTTGTAAAATTTCATTTGTAAGCATATGTATGGCAGTTGAGCACATCTAACTTTACAGACTGAAGATATTGCAAAACCATTCAAAACAAGCTTCTCTCTGCCTGATATGCTCCCACACTATACTTAAAGGCATTCTCTGTCATTGGTGAAGAGTTTACATGATTATGAGCAAGATAACAATGATATTCATTATACTCCTGAAACTAAGTCAGTTCTGACCTGAAACAACAAGAAATGTTGTAAAATTTCATTTGTAAGCATATGTATAGCAGTTGAGCACATCTAACTTTACAGACTGAAGATATTGCAAAACCATCCAAAACAAGCTTCTCTCTGCCTGATATGCTCCCACACTATACTTAAAGGCATTCTCTGTCATTGGTGAAGAGTTTACATGTTTATGAGCAAGATAACATTGATATTCATTAAACTCCTGAACCTAAGTCAGTTCTAAACTGAAACAACAAGAAATTATGTAAAATTTCATTTGTAAGCATATGTATAGCAGTTGAGCACATCTAACTTTACAGACTGAAGATATTGCAAAACCATTCAAAACAAGCTTCTCTCTGCCTGATATGCTCCCACACTATACTTAAAGGCATTCTCTGTCATTGGTGAAGAGTTTCCATGTTTATGAGCAAGATAACATTGATATTCATTAAACTCCTGAACCTAAGTCAGTTCTAAACTGAAACAACAAGAAATTATGTAAAATTTCATTTGTAAGCATATGTATAGCAGTTGAGCACATCTAACTTTACAGACTGAAGATATTGCAAAACCATTCAAAACAAGCTTCTCTCTGCCTGATATGCTCCCACACTATACTTAAAGGCATTCTCTGTCATTGGTGAAGAGTTTACATGTTTATGATCAAGATAACATTGATTTTCATTAAACTTCTGAAACTAAGTCAGTTCTGACCTGAAACAACAAGAAATGTTGTAAAATTTCATTTGTAAGCATATGTATAGCAGTTGAGCACATCTAACTTTACAGACTGAAGATAATGCAAAACCATCCAAATCAAGCTTCTCTCTGCCTGATGTGCTCCCACACTATACTTAAAGGCATTCTCTGTCATTGGTGAAGAGTTTACATGTTAAAGAGCAAGATAACATTGATATTCATAAAACTCCTGAAACTAAGTCAGTTCTAAACTGAAACAACAAGAAATTATGTAAAATTTCATTTGTAAGCATATGTATAGCAGTTGAGCACATCTAACTTTACAGACTGAAGATATTGCAAAACCATTCAAAACAAGCTTCTCTCTGCCTGATATGCTCCCACACTATACTTAAAGGTATTCTCTGTCATTGGTGAAGAGTTTACATGTTTATGATCAAGATAACATTGATTTCATTAAACTTCTGAAACTAAGTCAGTTCTGACCTGAAACAACAAGAAATGTTGTAAAATTTCATTTGTAAGCACATGTATAGCAGTTGAGCACATCTAACTTTACAGACTAAAGATAATGCAAAACCATCCAAATCAAGCTTCTCTCTGCCAGATGTGCTCCCACACTATACTTAAAGGCATTCTCTGTCATTGGTGAAGAGTTTACATGTTTATGAGCAAGATAACATTGATATTCATTAAACTCCTGAAACTAAGTCAGTTCTGACCTGAAACAACTAGAAATGTTGTAAAATTTCATTTGTAAGCATATGTATAGCAGTTGAGCACATCTAACTTTACAGACTGAAGATATTGCAAAACCATCCAAAACAAGCTTCTCTCTGCCTGATATGCTACCACACTATACTTAAAGGCATTCTCTGTCATTGGTGAAGAGTTTACAGGTGTAATTGCAAGAGAACATTACATTTCATTAAACTTCTGAAACTAAGTCAGTTCTGACCTGAAACAACTAGAAATGTTGTAAAATTTAATTTGTAAGCATATGTATAGCAGTTGAGCACATCTAACTTTACAGACTGAAGATATTGCAAAACCATCCAAAACAAGCTTCTCTCTGCCTGATATGCTCCCACACTATACTTAAAGGCATTCTCTGTCATTGGTGAAGAGTTTACATGTTTATGAGCAAGATAACAATGATATTCATTATACTCCTGAATCTAAGTCAGTTCTGACCTGAAACAACTAGAAATGTTGTAAAATTTCATTTGTAAGCATATGTATAGCAGTTGAGCACATCTAACTTTACAGACTGAAGATATTGCAAAACCATCCAAAACAAGCTTCTCTCTGCCTGATATGCTACCACACTATACTTAAAGGCATTCTCTGTCATTGGTGAAGAGTTTACAGGTGTAATTGCAAGAGAACATTACATTTCATTAAACTTCTGAAACTAAGTCAGTTCTGACCTGAAACAACTAGAAATGTTGTAAAATTTAATTTGTAAGCATATGTATAGCAGTTGAGCACATCTAACTTTACAGACTGAAGATATTGCAAAACCATCCAAAACAAGATTCTCTCTGCCTGATATGCTCCCACACTATACTTAAAGGCATTCTCTGTCATTGGTGAAGAGTTTACATGTTTATGAGCAAGATAACATTGATATTCATTAAACTCCTGAAACTAAGTCAGTTCTGACCTGAAACAACTAGAAATGTTGTAAAATTTCATTTGTAAGCATATGTATAGCAGTTGAGCACATCTAACTTTACAGACTGAAGATATTGCAAAACCATCCAAAACAAGCATCACTCTACCTCATATGCTCCCACACTATACTTAAAGGCATTCTCTGTCATTGGTGAAGAGTTTACATGTTTATGAGCAAGATAACAATGATATTCAAAAAACTCCTGAAACTATGTCAGTTCTGACCTGAAACAACAAGAAATGTTGTAAAATTTCATTTGTAAGCATATGTATAGCAGTTGAGCACATCTAACTTTACAGACTGAAGATATTGCAAAACCATCCAAAACAAGCTTCTCTCTGCCTGATATGCTCCCACACTATACTTAAAGGCATTCTCTGTCAATGGTGAAGAGTTTACATGTTTATGAGCAAGATAACAATGATATTCATTACACTCCTGAAACTAAGTCAGTTCTGACCTGAAACAACAAGAAATGTTGTAAAATTTCATTTGTAAGCATATGTATAGCAGTTGAGCACATCTAACTTTACAGACTGAAGATATTGCAAAACCATCCAAAACAAGCTTCTCTCTGCCTGATATGCTCCCACACTATACTTAAAGGCATTCTCTGTCATTGGTGAAGAGTTTACATGATTATGAGCAAGATAACAATGATATTCATTATACTCCTGAAACTAAGTCAGTTCTGACCTGAAACAACAAGAAATGTTGTAAAATTTCATTTGTAAGCATATGTATGGCAGTTGAGCACATCTAACTTTACAGACTGAAGATATTGCAAAACCATTCAAAACAAGCTTCTCTCTGCCTGATATGCTCCCACACTATACTTAAAGGCATTCTCTGTCATTGGTGAAGAGTTTACATGATTATGAGCAAGATAACAATGATATTCATTATACTCCTGAAACTAAGTCAGTTCTGACCTGAAACAACAAGAAATGTTGTAAAATTTCATTTGTAAGCATATGTATAGCAGTTGAGCACATCTAACTTTACAGACTGAAGATATTGCAAAACCATCCAAAACAAGCTTCTCTCTGCCTGATATGCTCCCACACTATACTTAAAGGCATTCTCTGTCATTGGTGAAGAGTTTACATGTTTATGAGCAAGATAACATTGATATTCATTAAACTCCTGAACCTAAGTCAGTTCTAAACTGAAACAACAAGAAATTATGTAAAATTTCATTTGTAAGCATATGTATAGCAGTTGAGCACATCTAACTTTACAGACTGAAGATATTGCAAAACCATTCAAAACAAGCTTCTCTCTGCCTGATATGCTCCCACACTATACTTAAAGGCATTCTCTGTCATTGGTGAAGAGTTTACATGTTTATGAGCAAGATAACATTGATATTCATTAAACTCCTGAACCTAAGTCAGTTCTAAACTGAAACAACAAGAAATTATGTAAAATTTCATTTGTAAGCATATGTATAGCAGTTGAGCACATCTAACTTTACAGACTGAAGATATTGCAAAACCATTCAAAACAAGCTTCTCTCTGCCTGATATGCTCCCACACTATACTTAAAGGCATTCTCTGTCATTGGTGAAGAGTTTACATGTTTATGATCAAGATAACATTGATTTTCATTAAACTTCTGAAACTAAGTCAGTTCTGACCTGAAACAACAAGAAATGTTGTAAAATTTCATTTGTAAGCATATGTATAGCAGTTGAGCACATCTAACTTTACAAACTGAAGATAATGCAAAACCATCCAAATCAAGCTTCTCTCTGCCTGATGTGCTCCCACACTATACTTAAAGGCATTCTCTGTCATTGGTGAAGAGTTTACATGTTAAAGAGCAAGATAACATTGATATTCATAAAACTCCTGAAACTAAGTCAGTTCTAAACTGAAACAACAAGAAATTATGTAAAATTTCATTTGTAAGCATATGTATAGCAGTTGAGCACATCTAACTTTACAGACTGAAGATATTGCAAAACCATTCAAAACAAGCTTCTCTCTGCCTGATATGCTCCCACACTATACTTAAAGGTATTCTCTGTCATTGGTGAAGAGTTTACATGTTTATGATCAAGATAACATTGATTTCATTAAACTTCTGAAACTAAGTCAGTTCTGACCTGAAACAACAAGAAATGTTGTAAAATTTCATTTGTAAGCACATGTATAGCAGTTGAGCACATCTAACTTTACAGACTAAAGATAATGCAAAACCATCCAAATCAAGCTTCTCTCTGCCAGATGTGCTCCCACACTATACTTAAAGGCATTCTCTGTCATTGGTGAAGAGTTTACATGTTTATGAGCAAGATAACATTGATATTCATTAAACTCCTGAAACTAAGTCAGTTCTGACCTGAAACAACTAGAAATGTTGTAAAATTTCATTTGTAAGCATATGTATAGCAGTTGAGCACATCTAACTTTACAGACTGAAGATATTGCAAAACCATCCAAAACAAGCTTCTCTCTGCCTGATATGCTACCACACTATACTTAAAGGCATTCTCTGTCATTGGTGAAGAGTTTACAGGTGTAATTGCAAGAGAACATTACATTTCATTAAACTTCTGAAACTAAGTCAGTTCTGACCTGAAACAACTAGAAATGTTGTAAAATTTAATTTGTAAGCATATGTATAGCAGTTGAGCACATCTAACTTTACAGACTGAAGATATTGCAAAACCATCCAAAACAAGCTTCTCTCTGCCTGATATGCTCCCACACTATACTTAAAGGCATTCTCTGTCATTGGTGAAGAGTTTACATGTTTATGAGCAAGATAACAATGATATTCATTATACTCCTGAATCTAAGTCAGTTCTGACCTGAAACAACTAGAAATGTTGTAAAATTTCATTTGTAAGCATATGTATAGCAGTTGAGCACATCTAACTTTACAGACTGAAGATATTGCAAAACCATCCAAAACAAGCTTCTCTCTGCCTGATATGCTACCACACTATACTTAAAGGCATTCTCTGTCATTGGTGAAGAGTTTACAGGTGTAATTGCAAGAGAACATTACATTTCATTAAACTTCTGAAACTAAGTCAGTTCTGACCTGAAACAACTAGAAATGTTGTAAAATTTAATTTGTAAGCATATGTATAGCAGTTGAGCACATCTAACTTTACAGACTGAAGATATTGCAAAACCATCCAAAACAAGATTCTCTCTGCCTGATATGCTCCCACACTATACTTAAAGGCATTCTCTGTCATTGGTGAAGAGTTTACATGTTTATGAGCAAGATAACATTGATATTCATTAAACTCCTGAAACTAAGTCAGTTCTGACCTGAAACAACTAGAAATGTTGTAAAATTTCATTTGTAAGCATATGTATAGCAGTTGAGCACATCTAACTTGACAGACTGAAGATATTGCAAAACCATCCAAAACAAGCATCACTCTACCTGATATGCTCCCACACTATACTGAAAGGCATTCTCTGTCATTGGTGAAGAGTTTACATGTTTATGAGCAAGATAACAATGATATTCATCATACTCCTGAAACTAAGTCAGTTCTGACCTGAAACAACAAGAAATGTTGTAAAATTTCATTTGTAAGCATATGTATAGCAGTTGAGCACATCTAACTTTACAGACTGAAGATATTGCAAAACCATCCAAAACAAGCTTCTCTCTGCCTGATATGCTCCCACACTATACTTAAAGGCATTCTCTGTCATTGGTGAAGAGTTTACATGATTATGAGCAAGATAACAATGATATTCATTATACTCCTGAAACTAAGTCAGTTCTGACCTGAAACAACAAGAATTGTTGTAAAATTTCATTTGTAAGCATATGTATGGCAGTTGAGCACATCTAACTTTACAGACTGAAGATATTGCAAAACCATTCAAAACAAGCTTCTCTCTGCCTGATATGCTCCCACACTATACTTAAAGGCATTCTCTGTCATTGGTGAAGAGTTTACATGATTATGAGCAAGATAACAATGATATTCATTATACTCCTGAAACTAAGTCAGTTCTGACCTGAAACAACAAGAAATGTTGTAAAATTTCATTTGTAAGCATATGTATAGCAGTTGAGCACATCTAACTTTACAGACTGAAGATATTGCAAAACCATCCAAAACAAGCTTCTCTCTGCCTGATATGCTCCCACACTATACTTAAAGGCATTCTCTGTCATTGGTGAAGAGTTTACATGTTTATGAGCAAGATAACATTGATATTCATTAAACTCCTGAACCTAAGTCAGTTCTAAACTGAAACAACAAGAAATTATGTAAAATTTCATTTGTAAGCATATGTATAGCAGTTGAGCACATCTAACTTTACAGACTGAAGATATTGCAAAACCATCCAAAACAAGCTTCTCTCTGCCTGATATGCTCCCACACTATACTTAAAGGCATTCTCTGTCATTGGTGAAGAGTTTACTTGTTTATGATCAAGATAACATTGATTTTCATTAAACTTCTGAAACTAAGTCAGTTCTGACCTGAAACAACAAGAAATGTTGTAGAATTTCATTTGTAAGCATATGTATAGCAGTTGAGCACATCTAACTTTACAGACTGAAGATAATGCAAAACCATCCAAATCAAGCTTCTCTCTGCCTGATGTGCTCCCACACTATACTTAAAGGCATTCTCTGTCATTGGTGAAGAGTTTACATGTTAAAGAGCAAGATAACATTGATATTCATAAAACTCCTGAAACTAAGTCAGTTCTAAACTGAAACAACAAGAAATTATGTAAAATTTCATTTGTAAGCATATGTATAGCAGTTGAGCACATCTAACTTTACAGACTGAAGATATTGCAAAACCATTCAAAACAAGCTTCTCTCTGCCTGATATGCTCCCACACTATACTTAAAGGCATTCTCTGTCATTGGTGAAGAGTTTACATGTTTATGATCAAGATAACATTGATTTCATTAAACTTCTGAAACTAAGTCAGTTCTGACCTGAAACAACAAGAAATGTTGTAAAATTTCATTTGTAAGCACATGTATAGCAGTTGAGCACATCTAACTTTACAGACTGAAGATAATGCAAAACCATCCAAATCAAGCTTCTCTCTGCCAGATGTGCTCCCACACTATACTTAAAGGCATTCTCTGTCATTGGTGAAGAGTTTACATGTTTATGATCAAGATAACATTGATTTTCATTAAACTTCTGAAACTAAGTCAGTTCTGACCTGAAACAACAAGAAATGTTGTAGAATTTCATTTGTAAGCATATGTATAGCAGTTGAGCACATCTAACTTTACAGACTGAAGATAATGCAAAACCATCCAAATCAAGCTTCTCTCTGCCTGATGTGCTCCCACACTATACTTAAAGGCATTCTCTGTCATTGGTGAAGAGTTTACATGTTAAAGAGCAAGATAACATTGATATTCATAAAACTCCTGAAACTAAGTCAGTTCTAAACTGAAACAACAAGAAATTATGTAAAATTTCATTTGTAAGCATATGTATAGCAGTTGAGCACATCTAACTTTACAGACTGAAGATATTGCAAAACCATTCAAAACAAGCTTCTCTCTGCCTGATATGCTCCCACACTATACTTAAAGGCATTCTCTGTCATTGGTGAAGAGTTTACATGTTTATGATCAAGATAACATTGATTTCATTAAACTTCTGAAACTAAGTCAGTTCTGACCTGAAACAACAAGAAATGTTGTAAAATTTCATTTGTAAGCACATGTATAGCAGTTGAGCACATCTAACTTTACAGACTGAAGATAATGCAAAACCATCCAAATCAAGCTTCTCTCTGCCAGATGTGCTCCCACACTATACTTAAAGGCATTCTCTGTCATTGGTGAAGAGTTTACATGTTTATGAGCAAGATAACATTGATATTCATTAAACTCCTGAAACTAAATCACTTCTGACCTGAAACAACTAGAAATGTTGTAAAATTTAATTTGTAAGCATATGTATAGCAGTTGAGCACATCTAACTTTACAGACTGAAGATATTGCAAAACCATCCAAAACAAGCTTCTCTCTGCCTGATATGCTCCCACACTATACTTAAAGGCATTCTCTGTTATTGGTGAAGAGTTTACAGGTGTAATTGCAAGAGAACATTACATTTCATTAAACTTCTGAAACTAAGTCAGTTCTGACCTGAAACAACTAGAAATGTTGTAAAATTTAATTTGTAAGCATATGTATAGCAGTTGAGCACATCTAACTTTACAGACTGAAGATATTGCAAAACCATCCAAAACAAGCTTCTCTCTGCCTGATATGCTCCCACACTATACTTAAAGGCATTCTCTGTCATTGGTGAAGAGTTTACATGTTTATGAGCAAGATAACAATGATATTCATTATACTCCTGAAACTAAGTCAGTTCTGACCTGAAACAACAAGAAATGTTGTAAAATTTCATTTGTAAGCATATGTATAGCAGTTGAGCACATCTAACTTTACAGACTGAAGATATTGCAAAACCATCCAAAACAAGCTTCTCTCTGCCTGATATGCTCCCACACTATACTTAAAGGCATTCTCTGTCATTGGTGAAGAGTTTACAGGTGTAATTGCAAGAGAACATTACATTTCATTAAACTTCTGAAACTAAGTCAGTTCTGACCTGAAACAACTAGAAATGTTGTAAAATTTAATTTGTAAGCATATGTATAGCAGTTGAGCACATCTAACTTTACAGACTGAAGATATTGCAAAACCATCCAAAACAAGCTTCTCTCTGCCTGATATGCTCCCACACTATACTTAAAGGCATTCTCTGTCATTGGTGAAGAGTTTACATGTTTATGAGCAAGATAACATTGATATTCATTAAACTCCTGAAACTAAGTCAGTTCTGACCTGAAACAACTAGAAATGTTGTAAAATTTAATTTGTAAGCATATGTATAGCAGTTGAGCACATCTAACTTTACAGACTGAAGATATTGCAAAACCATCCAAAACAAGCTTCTCTCTGCCTGATATGCTACCACACTATACTTAAAGGCATTCTCTGTCATTGGTGAAGAGTTTACAGGTGTAATTGCAAGAGAACATTACATTTCATTAAACTTCTGAAACTAAGTCAGTTCTGACCTGAAACAACTAGAAATGTTGTAAAATTTAATTTGTAAGCATATGTATAGCAGTTGAGCACATCTAACTTTACAGACTGAAGATATTGCAAAACCATCCAAAACAAGCTTCTCTCTGCCTGATATGCTCCCACACTATACTTAAAGGCATTCTCTGTCATTGGTGAAGAGTTTACATGTTTATGAGCAAGATAACAATGATATTCATTATACTCCTGAATCTAAGTCAGTTCTGACCTGAAACAACTAGAAATGTTGTAAAATTTCATTTGTAAGCATATGTATAGCAGTTGAGCACATCTAACTTTACAGACTGAAGATATTGCAAAACCATCCAAAACAAGCTTCTCTCTGCCTGATATGCTACCACACTATACTTAAAGGCATTCTCTGTCATTGGTGAAGAGTTTACAGGTGTAATTGCAAGAGAACATTACATTTCATTAAACTTCTGAAACTAAGTCAGTTCTGACCTGAAACAACTAGAAATGTTGTAAAATTTAATTTGTAAGCATATGTATAGCAGTTGAGCACATCTAACTTTACAGACTGAAGATATTGCAAAACCATCCAAAACAAGATTCTCTCTGCCTGATATGCTCCCACACTATACTTAAAGGCATTCTCTGTCATTGGTGAAGAGTTTACATGTTTATGAGCAAGATAACATTGATATTCATTAAACTCCTGAAACTAAGTCAGTTCTGACCTGAAACAACTAGAAATGTTGTAAAATTTCATTTGTAAGCATATGTATAGCAGTTGAGCACATCTAACTTTACAGACTGAAGATATTGCAAAACCATCCAAAACAAGCATCACTCTACCTGATATGCTCCCACACTATACTTAAAGGCATTCTCTGTCATTGGTGAAGAGTTTACATGTTTATGAGCAAGATAACAATGATATTCAAAAAACTCCTGAAACTATGTCAGTTCTGACCTGAAACAACAAGAAATGTTGTAAAATTTCATTTGTAAGCATATGTATAGCAGTTGAGCACATCTAACTTGACAGACTGAAGATATTGCAAAACCATCCAAAACAAGCTTCTCTCTGCCTGATATGCTCCCACACTATACTTAAAGGCATTCTCTGTCATTGGTGAAGAGTTTACATGTTTATGAGCAAGATAACAATGATATTCATCATACTCCTGAAACTAAGTCAGTTCTGACCTGAAACAACAAGAAATGTTGTAAAATTTCATTTGTAAGCATATGTATAGCAGTTGAGCACATCTAACTTTACAGACTGAAGATATTGCAAAACCATCCAAAACAAGCTTCTCTCTGCCTGATATGCTCCCACACTATACTTAAAGGCATTCTCTGTCATTGGTGAAGAGTTTACATGATTATGAGCAAGATAACAATGATATTCATTATACTCCTGAAACTAAGTCAGTTCTGACCTGAAACAACAAGAATTGTTGTAAAATTTCATTTGTAAGCATATGTATGGCAGTTGAGCACATCTAACTTTACAGACTGAAGATATTGCAAAACCATTCAAAACAAGCTTCTCTCTGCCTGATATGCTCCCACACTATACTTAAAGGCATTCTCTGTCATTGGTGAAGAGTTTACATGATTATGAGCAAGATAACAATGATATTCATTATACTCCTGAAACTAAGTCAGTTCTGACCTGAAACAACAAGAAATGTTGTAAAATTTCATTTGTAAGCATATGTATAGCAGTTGAGCACATCTAACTTTACAGACTGAAGATATTGCAAAACCATCCAAAACAAGCTTCTCTCTGCCTGATATGCTCCCACACTATACTTAAAGGCATTCTCTGTCATTGGTGAAGAGTTTACATGTTTATGAGCAAGATAACATTGATATTCATTAAACTCCTGAACCTAAGTCAGTTCTAAACTGAAACAACAAGAAATTATGTAAAATTTCATTTGTAAGCATATGTATAGCAGTTGAGCACATCTAACTTTACAGACTGAAGATATTGCAAAACCATCCAAAACAAGCTTCTCTCTGCCTGATATGCTCCCACACTATACTTAAAGGCATTCTCTGTCATTGGTGAAGAGTTTACTTGTTTATGATCAAGATAACATTGATTTTCATTAAACTTCTGAAACTAAGTCAGTTCTGACCTGAAACAACAAGAAATGTTGTAAAATTTCATTTGTAAGCATATGTATAGCAGTTGAGCACATCTAACTTTACAGACTGAAGATAATGCAAAACCATCCAAATCAAGCTTCTCTCTGCCTGATGTGCTCCCACACTATACTTAAAGGCATTCTCTGTCATTGGTGAAGAGTTTACATGTTAAAGAGCAAGATAACATTGATATTCATAAAACTCCTGAAACTAAGTCAGTTCTAAACTGAAACAACAAGAAATTATGTAAAATTTCATTTGTAAGCATATGTATAGCAGTTGAGCACATCTAACTTTACAGACTGAAGATATTGCAAAACCATTCAAAACAAGCTTCTCTCTGCCTGATATGCTCCCACACTATACTTAAAGGCATTCTCTGTCATTGGTGAAGAGTTTACATGTTTATGATCAAGATAACATTGATTTCATTAAACTTCTGAAACTAAGTCAGTTCTGACCTGAAACAACAAGAAATGTTGTAAAATTTCATTTGTAAGCACATGTATAGCAGTTGAGCACATCTAACTTTACAGACTGAAGATAATGCAAAACCATCCAAATCAAGCTTCTCTCTGCCAGATGTGCTCCCACACTATACTTAAAGGCATTCTCTGTCATTGGTGAAGAGTTTACATGTTTATGAGCAAGATAACATTGATATTCATTAAACTCCTGAAACTAAATCACTTCTGACCTGAAACAACTAGAAATGTTGTAAAATTTCATTTGTAAGCATATGTATAGCAGTTGAGCACATCTAACTTTACAGACTGAAGATATTGCAAAACCATCCAAAACAAGCTTCTCTCTGCCTGATATGCTCCCACACTATACTTAAAGGCATTCTCTGTCATTGGTGAAGAGTTTACAGGTGTAATTGCAAGAGAACATTACATTTCATTAAACTTCTGAAACTAAGTCAGTTCTGACCTGAAACAACTAGAAATGTTGTAAAATTTAATTTGTAAGCATATGTATAGCAGTTGAGCACATCTAACTTTACAGACTGAAGATATTGCAAAACCATCCAAAACAAGCTTCTCTCTGCCTGATATGCTCCCACACTATACTTAAAGGCATTCTCTGTCATTGGTGAAGAGTTTACATGTTTATGAGCAAGATAACAATGATATTCATTATACTCCTGAAACTAAGTCAGTTCTGACCTGAAACAACAAGAAATGTTGTAAAATTTCATTTGTAAGCATATGTATAGCAGTTGAGCACATCTAACTTTACAGACTGAAGATATTGCAAAACCATCCAAAACAAGCTTCTCTCTGCCTGATATGCTCCCACACTATACTTAAAGGCATTCTCTGTCATTGGTGAAGAGTTTACAGGTGTAATTGCAAGAGAACATTACATTTCATTAAACTTCTGAAACTAAGTCAGTTCTGACCTGAAACAACTAGAAATGTTGTAAAATTTAATTTGTAAGCATATGTATAGCAGTTGAGCACATCTAACTTTACAGACTGAAGATATTGCAAAACCATCCAAAACAAGCTTCTCTCTGCCTGATATGCTCCCACACTATACTTAAAGGCATTCTCTGTCATTGGTGAAGAGTTTACATGTTTATGAGCAAGATAACAATGATATTCATTATACTCCTGAAACTAAGTCAGTTCTGACCTGAAACAACAAGAAATGTTGTAAAATTTCATTTGTAAGCATATGTATAGCAGTTGAGCACATCTAACTTTACAGACTGAAGATATTGCAAAACCATCCAAAACAAGCTTCTCTCTGCCTGATATGCTCCCACACAATACTTAAAGGCATTCTCTGTCATTGGTGAAGAGTTTACATGTTTATGAGCAAGATAACATTGATATTCATTAAACTCCTGAAACTAAGTCAGTTCTGACCTGAAACAACTAGAAATGTTGTAAAATTTAATTTGTAAGCATATGTATAGCAGTTGAGCACATCTAACTTTACAGACTGAAGATATTGCAAAACCATCCAAAACAAGCTTCTCTCTGCCTGATATGCTCCCACACTATACTTAAAGGCATTCTCTGTCATTGGTGAAGAGTTTACATGATTATGAGCAAGATAACAATGATATTCATTATACTCCTGAAACTAAGTCAGTTCTGACCTGAAACAACAAGAAATGTTGTAAAATTTCATTTGTAAGCATATGTATAGCAGTTGAGCACATCTAACTTTACAGACTGAAGATATTGCAAAACCATCCAAAACAAGCTTCTCTCTGCCTGATATGCTCCCACACTATACTTAAAGGCATTCTCTGTCATTGGTGAAGAGTTTACATGTTTATGAGCAAGATAACATTGATATTCATTAAACTCCTGAAACTAAGTCAGTTCTAAACTGAAACAACAAGAAATTATGTAAAATTTCAATTGTAAGCATATGTATAGCAGTTGAGCACATCTAACTTTACAGACTGAAGATATTGCAAAACCATTCAAAACAAGCTTCTCTCTGCCTGATATGCTCCCACACTATACTTAAAGGCATTCTCTGTCATTGGTGAAGAGTTTACATGTTTATGATCAAGATAACATTGATTTTCATTAAACTTCTGAAACTAAGTCAGTTCTGACCTGAAACAACTAGAAATGTTGTAAAATTTCATTTGTAAGCATATGTATAGCAGTTGAGCACATCTAACTTTACAGACTGAAGATATTGCAAAACCATCCAAAACAAGCTTCTCTCTGCCTGATATGCTCCCACACAATACTTAAAGGCATTCTCTGTCATTGGTGAAGAGTTTACATGTTTATGAGCAAGATAACATTGATATTCATTAAACTCCTGAAACTAAGTCAGTTCTGACCTGAAACAACTAGAAATGCTGTAAAATTTAATTTGTAAGCATATGTATAGCAGTTGAGCACATCTAACTTTACAGACTGAAGATATTGCAAAACCATCCAAAACAAGCTTCTCTCTGCCTGATATGCTCCCACACTATACTTAAAGGCATTCTCTGTCATTGGTGAAGAGTTTACATGATTATGAGCAAGATAACAATGATATACATTATACTCCTGAAATTAAGTCAGTTCTGACCTGAAACAACTAGAAATGTTGTAAAATTTAATTTGTAAGCATATGTATAGCAGTTGAGCACATCTAACTTTACAGACTGAAGATATTGCAAAACCATCCAAAACAAGCTTCTCTCTGCCTGATATGCTCCCACACTATACTTAAAGGCATTCTCTGTCATTGGTGAAGAGTTTACATGTTTATGAGCAAGATAACATTGATATTCATTAAACTCCTGAAACTAAGTCAGTTCTAAACTGAAACAACAAGAAATTATGTAAAATTTCAATTGTAAGCATATGTATAGCAGTTGAGCACATCTAACTTTACAGACTGAAGATATTGCAAAACCATTCAAAACAAGCTTCTCTCTGCCTGATATGCTCCCACACTATACTTAAAGGCATTCTCTGTCATTGGTGAAGAGTTTACATGTTTATGATCAAGATAACATTGATTTTCATTAAACTTCTGAAACTAAGTCAGTTCTGACCTGAAACAACAAGAAATGTTGTAAAATTTCATTTGTAAGCATATGTATAGCAGTTGAGCACATCTAACTTTACAGACAAAACCATTCAAAACAAGCTTCTCTCTGCCTGATATGCTCCCACTCTATGCTTAAAGGCATTCTCTGTCATTGGTGAAGAGTTTACATGTTTATGATCAAGATAACATTGATTTTCATTAAACTTCTGAAACTAAGTCAGTTCTGACCTGAAACAACAAGAAATGTTGTAAAATTTCATTTGTAAGCATATGTATAGCAGTTGAGCACATCTAACTTTACAGACTGAAGATATTGCAAAACCATCCAAAACAATCTTCTCTCTGCCTGATATGCTCCCACACAATACTTAAAGGCATTCTCTGTCATTGGTGAAGAGTTTACATGTTTATGATCAAGATAACATTGATTTTCATTAAACTTCTGAAACTAAGTCAGTTCTGACCTGAAACTACAAGAAATGTTGTAAAATTTCATTTGTAAGCATATGTATAGCAGTTGAGCACATGTAACTTTACAGACTGAAGATATTGCAAAACCATCCAAAACAAGCTTCTCTCTGCCTGATATGCTCCCACACTATACTTAAAGGCATTCTCTGTCATTGGTGAAGAGTTTACATGTTTATGATCAAGATAACATTGATTTTCATTAAACTTCTGAAACTAAGTCAGTTCTGTCCTGAAACAACAAGATATGTTGCAAAATTTCATTTGTAAGCATATGTATAGCAGTTGAGCACATCTAACTTTACAGACTGAAGATATTGCAAAACCATCCAAAACAAGCTTCTCTCTGCCTGATATGCTCCCACACTATACTTAAAGGCATTCTCTGTCATTGGTGAAGAGTTTAAATGTTTATGAGCAAGATAACATTGATATTCATTAAACTCCTGAAACTAAGTCAGTTCTAAACTGAAACAACAAGAAATTATGTAAAATTTCATTTGTAAGCATATGTATAGCAGTTGAGCACATCTAACTTTACAGACTGAAGATATTGCAAAACCATCCAAAACAAGCTTCTCTCTGCCTGATATGCTCCCACACTATACTTAAAGGCATTCTCTGTCATTGGTGAAGAGTTTACATGTTTATGAGCAAGATAACATTGATATTCATTAAACTCCTGAAACTAAGTCAGTTCTGACCTGAAACAACTAGAAATGTTGTAAAATTTAATTTGTAAGCATATGTATAGCAGTTGAGCACATCTAACTTTACAGACTGAAGATATTGCAAAACCATCCAAAACAAGCTTCTCTCTGCCTGATATGCTCCCACACTATACTTAAAGGCATTCTCTGTCATTGGTGAAGAGTTTACATGATTATGAACAAGATAACAATGATATTCATTATACTCCTGAAACTAAGTCAGTTCTGACCTAAAACAACAAGAAATGTTGTAAAATTTCATTTGTAAGCATATGTATAGCAGTTGAGCACATCTAACTTGACAGACTGAAGATATTGCAAAACCATCCAAAACAAGCTTCTCTCTGCCTGATATGCTCCCACACTATACTTAAAGGCATTCTCTGTCATTGGTGAAGAGTTTACATGTTTATGAGCAAGATAACATTGATATTCATTAAACTCCTGAAACTAAGTCAGTTCTAAACTGAAACAACAAGAAATTATGTAAAATTTAATTTGTAAGCATATGTATAGCAGTTGAGCACATCTAACTTTACAGACTGAAGATATTGCAAAACCATTCAAAACAAGCTTCTCTCTGCCTGATATGCTCGCACACTATACTTAAAGGCATTCTCTGTCATTGGTGAAGAGTTTACATGATTATGAACAAGATAACATTGATTTTCATTAAACTTCTGAAACTAAGTCAGTTCTGACCTGAAACTACAAGAAATGTTGTAAAATTTCATTTGTAAGCATATGTATAGCAGTTGAGCACATGTAACTTTACAGACTGAAGATATTGCAAAACCATCCAAAACAAGCTTCTCTCTGCCTGATATGCTCCCACACTATACTTAAAGGCATTCTCTGTCATTGGTGAAGAGTTTACATGTTTATGATCAAGATAACATTGATTTTCATTAAACTTCTGAAACTAAGTCAGTTCTGTCCTGAAACAACAAGATATGTTGCAAAATTTCATTTGTAAGCATATGTATAGCAGTTGAGCACATCTAACTTTACAGACTGAAGATATTGCAAAACCATCCAAAACAAGCTTCTCTCTGCCTGATATGCTCCCACACTATACTTAAAGGCATTCTCTGTCATTGGTGAAGAGTTTAAATGTTTATGAGCAAGATAACATTGATATTCATTAAACTCCTGAAACTAAGTCAGTTCTAAACTGAAACAACAAGAAATTATGTAAAATTTCATTTGTAAGCATATGTATAGCAGTTGAGCACATCTAACTTTACAGACTGAAGATATTGCAAAACCATCCAAAACAAGCTTCTCTCTGCCTGATATGCTCCCACACTATACTTAAAGGCATTCTCTGTCATTGGTGAAGAGTTTACATGTTTATGAGCAAGATAACATTGATATTCATTAAACTCCTGAAACTAAGTCAGTTCTGACCTGAAACAACTAGAAATGTTGTAAAATTTAATTTGTAAGCATATGTATAGCAGTTGAGCACATCTAACTTTACAGACTGAAGATATTGCAAAACCATCCAAAACAAGCTTCTCTCTGCCTGATATGCTCCCACACTATACTTAAAGGCATTCTCTGTCATTGGTGAAGAGTTTACATGATTATGAACAAGATAACAATGATATTCATTATACTCCTGAAACTAAGTCAGTTCTGACCTAAAACAACAAGAAATGTTGTAAAATTTCATTTGTAAGCATATGTATAGCAGTTGAGCACATCTAACTTGACAGACTGAAGATATTGCAAAACCATCCAAAACAAGCTTCTCTCTGCCTGATATGCTCCCACACTATACTTAAAGGCATTCTCTGTCATTGGTGAAGAGTTTACATGTTTATGAGCAAGATAACATTGATATTCATTAAACTCCTGAAACTAAGTCAGTTCTAAACTGAAACAACAAGAAATTATGTAAAATTTAATTTGTAAGCATATGTATAGCAGTTGAGCACATCTAACTTTACAGACTGAAGATATTGCAAAACCATTCAAAACAAGCTTCTCTCTGCCTGATATGCTCGCACACTATACTTAAAGGCATTCTCTGTCATTGGTGAAGAGTTTACATGTTTATGAGCAAGATAACATTGATATTCATTAAACTCCTGAAACTAAGTCAGTTCTGACCTGAAACAACAAGAAATGTTGTAAAATTTCATTTGTAAGCATATGTATAGCAGTTGAGCACATCTAACTTTACAGACTGAAGATATTGCAAAACCATCCAAAACAAGCTTCTCTCTGCCTGATATGCTCCCACACTATACTTAAAGGCATTCTCTGTCATTGGTGAAGAGTTTACATGATTATGAACAAGATAACAATGATATTCATTATACTCCTGAAACTAAGTCAGTTCTGACCTAAAACAACAAGAAATGTTGTAAAATTTCATTTGTAAGCATATGTATAGCAGTTGAGCACATCTAACTTGACAGACTGAAGATATTGCAAAACCATCCAAAACAAGCTTCTCTCTGCCTGATATGCTCCCACACTATACTTAAAGGCATTCTCTGTCATTGGTGAAGAGTTTACATGTTTATGAGCAAGATAACATTGATATTCATTAAACTCCTGAAACTAAGTCAGTTCTAAACTGAAACAACAAGAAATTATGTAAAATTTAATTTGTAAGCATATGTATAGCAGTTGAGCACATCTAACTTTACAGACTGAAGATATTGCAAAACCATTCAAAACAAGCTTCTCTCTGCCTGATATGCTCGCACACTATACTTAAAGGCATTCTCTGTCATTGGTGAAGAGTTTACATGTTTATGAGCAAGATAACATTGATATTCATTAAACTCCTGAAACTAAGTCAGTTCTGACCTGAAACAACAAGAAATGTTGTAAAATTTCATTTGTAAGCATATGTATAGCAGTTGAGCACATGTAACTTTACAGACTGAAGATATTGCAAAACCATTCAAAACAAGCTTCTCTCTGCCTGATATGCTCCCACACTATACTTAAAGGCATTCTCTGTCATTGGTGAAGAGTTTACATGTTTATGATCAAGATAACATTGATTTTCATTAAACTTCTGAAACTAAGTCAGTTCTGACCTGAAACAACAAGAAATGTTGTAAAATTTCATTTGTAAGCATATGTATAGCAGTTGAGCACATGTAACTTTACAGACTGAAGATATTGCAAAACCATTCAAAACAAGCTTCTCTCTGCCTGATATGCTCCCACACTATACTTAAAGGCATTCTCTGTCATTGGTGAAGAGTTTACATGTTTATGATCAAGATAACATTGATTTTCATTAAACTTCTGAAACTAAGTCAGTTCTGTCCTGAAACAACAAGATATGTTGCAAAATTTCATTTGTAAGCATATGTATAGCAGTTGAGCACATCTAACTTTACAGACTGAAGATATTGCAAAACCATCCAAAACAAGCTTCTCTCTGCCTGATATGCTCCCACACTATACTTAAAGGCATTCTCTGTCATTGGTGAAGAGTTTAAATGTTTATGAGCAAGATAACATTGATATTCATTAAACTCCTGAAACTAAGTCAGTTCTAAACTGAAACAACAAGAAATTATGTAAAATTTCATTTGTAAGCATATGTATAGCAGTTGAGCACATCTAACTTTACAGACTGAAGATATTGCAAAACCATCCAAAACAAGCTTCTCTCTGCCTGATATGCTCCCACACTATACTTAAAGGCATTCTCTGTCATTGGTGAAGAGTTTACATGTTTATGAGCAAGATAACATTGATATTCATTAAACTCCTGAAACTAAGTCAGTTCTGACCTGAAACAACTAGAAATGTTGTAAAATTTAATTTGTAAGCATATGTATAGCAGTTGAGCACATCTAACTTTACAGACTGAAGATATTGCAAAACCATCCAAAACAAGCTTCTCTCTGCCTGATATGCTCCCACACTATACTTAAAGGCATTCTCTGTCATTGGTGAAGAGTTTACATGATTATGAACAAGATAACAATGATATTCATTATACTCCTGAAACTAAGTCAGTTCTGACCTAAAACAACAAGAAATGTTGTAAAATTTCATTTGTAAGCATATGTATAGCAGTTGAGCACATCTAACTTGACAGACTGAAGATATTGCAAAACCATCCAAAACAAGCTTCTCTCTGCCTGATATGCTCCCACACTATACTTAAAGGCATTCTCTGTCATTGGTGAAGAGTTTACATGTTTATGAGCAAGATAACATTGATATTCATTAAACTCCTGAAACTAAGTCAGTTCTAAACTGAAACAACAAGAAATTATGTAAAATTTAATTTGTAAGCATGTGTATAGCAGTTGAGCACATCTAACTTTACAGACTGAAGATATTGCAAAACCATTCAAAACAAGCTTCTCTCTGCCTGATATGCTCGCACACTATACTTAAAGGCATTCTCTGTCATTGGTGAAGAGTTTACATGTTTATGAGCAAGATAACATTGATATTCATTAAACTCCTGAAACTAAGTCAGTTCTGACCTGAAACAACAAGAAATGTTGTAAAATTTCATTTGTAAGCATATGTATAGCAGTTGAGCACATGTAACTTTACAGACTGAAGATATTGCAAAACCATTCAAAACAAGCTTCTCTCTGCCTGATATGCTCCCACACTATACTTAAAGGCATTCTCTGTCATTGGTGAAGAGTTTACATGTTTATGAGCAAGATAACATTGATATTCATTAAACTCCTGAAACTAAGTCAGTTCTGACCTGAAACAACAAGAAATGTTGTAAAATTTCATTTCTAAGCATATGTATAGCAGTTGAGCACATCTAACTTTACAGACTGAAGATATTGCAAAACCATCCAAAACAAGCTTCTCTCTGCCTGATATGCTCCCACACTATACTTAAAGGCATTCTCTGTCATTGGTGAAGAGTTTACATGATTATGAGCAAGATAACAATGATATTCTTTATACTCCTGAAACTAAGTCAGTTCTGACCTGAAACAACAAGAAATGTTGTAAAATTTCATTTGTAAGCATATGTATAGCAGTTGAGCACATCTAACTTTACAGACTGAAGATATTGCAAAACCATCCACAACAAGCTTCTCTCTGCCTGATATGCTCCCACACTATACTTAAAGGCATTCTCTGTCATTGGTGAAGAGTTTAAATGTTTATGAGCAAGATAACATTGATATTCATTAAACTCCTGAAACTAAGTCAGTTCTAAACTGAAACAACAAGAAATTATGTAAAATTTCATTTGTAAGCATATGTATAGCAGTTGAGCACATCTAACTTTACAGACTGAAGATATTGCAAAACCATCCAAAACAAGCTTCTCTCTGCCTGATATGCTCCCACACTATACTTAAAGGCATTCTCTGTCATTGGTGAAGAGTTTACATGTTTATGAGCAAGATAACATTGATATTCATTAAACTCCTGAAACTAAGTCAGTTCTAAACTGAAACAACAGGAAATTATGTAAAATTTCATTTGTAAGCATATGTATAGCAGTTGAGCACATCTAACTTTACAGACTGAAGATATTGCAAAACCATTCAAAACAAGCTACTCTCTGCCTGATATACTCCCACACTATACTTAAAGGCATTCTCTGTCATTGGTGAAGAGTCTACATGTTTATGATCAAGATAACATTGATTTTCATTAAACTTCTGAAACTAAGTCAGTTCTGACCTGAAACAACAAGATATGTTGTAAAATTTCATTTGTAAGCATATGTATAGCAGTTGAGCACATCTAACTTTACAGACAAAACCATTCAAAACAAGCTTCTCTCTGCCTGATATGCTCCCACACTATACTTAAAGGCATTCTCTGTCATTGGTGAAGAGATTACATGTTTATGATCAAGATAACATTGATTTTCATTAAACTTCTGAAACTAAGTCAGTTCTGACCTGAAACAACAAGAAATGTTGTAAAATTTCATTTGTAAGCATATGTATAGCAGTTGAGCACATCTAACTTTACAGACTGAAGATATTGCAAAACCATCCAAAACAAGCTTCTCTCTGCCTGATATGCTCCCACACTATACTTAAAGGCATTCTCTGTCATTGGTGAAGAGTTTACATGTTTATGATCAAGATAACATTGATTTTCATTAAACTTCTGAAACTAAGTCAGTTCTGACCTGAAACAACAAGAAATGTTGTAAAATTTCATTTGTAAGCATATGTATAGCAGTTGAGCACATGTAACTTTACAGACTGAAGATATTGCAAAACCATTCAAAACAAGCTTCTCTCTGCCTGATATGCTCCCACACTATACTTAAAGGCATTCTCTGTCATTGGTGAAGAGTTTACATGTTTATGATCAAGATAACATTGATTTTCATTAAACTTCTGAAACTAAGTCAGTTCTGTCCTGAAACAACAAGATATGTTGCAAAATTTCATTTGTAAGCATATGTATAGCAGTTGAGCACATCTAACTTTACAGAGTGAAGATATTGCAAAACCATCCAAAACAAGCCTCTCTCTGCCTGATATGCTCCCACACTATACTTAAAGGCATTCTCTGTCATTGGTGAAGAGTTTAAATGTTTATGAGCAAGATAACATTGATATTCATTAAACTCCTGAAACTAAGTCAGTTCTAAACTGAAACAACAAGAAATTATGTAAAATTTCATTTGTAAGCATATGTATAGCAGTTGAGCACATCTAACTTTACAGACTGAAGATATTGCAAAACCATCCAAAACAAGCTTCTCTCTGCCTGATATGCTCCCACACTATACTTAAAGGCATTCTCTGTCATTGGTGAAGAGTTTACATGTTTATGAGCAAGATAACATTGATATTCATTAAACTCCTGAAACTAAGTCAGTTCTGACCTGAAACAACTAGAAATGTTGTAAAATTTAATTTGTAAGCATATGTATAGCAGTTGAGCACATCTAACTTTACAGACTGAAGATATTGCAAAACCATCCAAAACAAGCTTCTCTCTGCCTGATATGCTCCCACACTATACTTAAAGGCATTCTCTGTCATTGGTGAAGAGTTTACATGATTATGAACAAGATAACAATGATATTCATTATACTCCTGAAACTAAGTCAGTTCTGACCTAAAACAACAAGAAATGTTGTAAAATTTCATTTGTAAGCATATGTATAGCAGTTGAGCACATCTAACTTGACAGACTGAAGATATTGCAAAACCATCCAAAACAAGCTTCTCTCTGCCTGATATGCTCCCACACTATACTTAAAGGCATTCTCTGTCATTGGTGAAGAGTTTACATGTTTATGAGCAAGATAACATTGATATTCATTAAACTCCTGAAACTAAGTCAGTTCTAAACTGAAACAACAAGAAATTATGTAAAATTTAATTTGTAAGCATATGTATAGCAGTTGAGCACATCTAACTTTACAGACTGAAGATATTGCAAAACCATTCAAAACAAGCTTCTCTCTGCCTGATATGCTCGCACACTATACTTAAAGGCATTCTCTGTCATTGGTGAAGAGTTTACATGTTTATGAGCAAGATAACATTGATATTCATTAAACTCCTGAAACTAAGTCAGTTCTGACCTGAAACAACAAGAAATGTTGTAAAATTTCATTTGTAAGCATATGTATAGCAGTTGAGCACATGTAACTTTACAGACTGAAGATATTGCAAAACCATTCAAAACAAGCTTCTCTCTGCCTGATATGCTCCCACACTATACTTAAAGGCATTCTCTGTCATTGGTGAAGAGTTTACATGTTTATGAGCAAGATAACATTGATATTCATTAAACTCCTGAAACTAAGTCAGTTCTGACCTGAAACAACAAGAAATGTTGTAAAATTTCATTTCTAAGCATATGTATAGCAGTTGAGCACATCTAACTTTACAGACTGAAGATATTGCAAAACCATCCAAAACAAGCTTCTCTCTACCTGATATGCTCCCACACTATACTTAAAGGCATTCTCTGTCATTGGTGAAGAGTTTACATGATTATGAGCAAGATAACAATGATATTCTTTATACTCCTGAAACTAAGTCAGTTCTGACCTGAAACAACAAGAAATGTTGTAAAATTTCATTTGTAAGCATATGTATAGCAGTTGAGCACATCTAACTTTACAGACTGAAGATATTGCAAAACCATCCACAACAAGCTTCTCTCTGCCTGATATGCTCCCACACTATACTTAAAGGCATTCTCTGTCATTGGTGAAGAGTTTAAATGTTTATGAGCAAGATAACATTGATATTCATTAAACTCCTGAAACTAAGTCAGTTCTAAACTGAAACAACAAGAAATTATGTAAAATTTCATTTGTAAGCATATGTATAGCAGTTGAGCACATCTAACTTTACAGACTGAAGATATTGCAAAACCATCCAAAACAAGCTTCTCTCTGCCTGATATGCTCCCACACTATACTTAAAGGCATTCTCTGTCATTGGTGAAGAGTTTACATGATTATGAACAAGATAACAATGATATTCATTATACTCCTGAAACTAAGTCAGTTCTGACCTGAAACAACAAGAAATGTTGTAAAATTTCATTTGTAAGCATATGTATAGCAGTTGAGCACATCTAACTTTACAGACTGAAGATATTGCAAAACCATCCAAAACAAGCTTCTCTCTGCCTGATATGCTCCCACACTATACTTAAAGGCATTCTCTGTCATTGGTGAAGAGTTTACATGTTTATGAGCAAGATAACATTGATATTCATTAAACTCCTGAAACTAAGTCAGTTCTAAACTGAAACAACAGGAAATTATGTAAAATTTCATTTGTAAGCATATGTATAGCAGTTGAGCACATCTAACTTTACAGACTGAAGATATTGCAAAACCATTCAAAACAAGCTTCTCTCTGCCTGATATACTCCCACACTATACTTAAAGGCATTCTCTGTCATTGGTGAAGAGTCTACATGTTTATGATCAAGATAACATTGATTTTCATTAAACTTCTGAAACTAAGTCAGTTCTGACCTGAAACAACAAGATATGTTGTAAAATTTCATTTGTAAGCATATGTATAGCAGTTGAGCACATCTAACTTTACAGACAAAACCATTCAAAACAAGCTTCTCTCTGCCTGATATGCTCCCACACTATACTTAAAGGCATTCTCTGTCATTGGTGAAGAGGTTACATGTTTATGATCAAGATAACATTGATTTTCATTAAACTTCTGAAACTAAGTCAGTTCTGACCTGAAACAACAAGAAATGTTGTAAAATTTCATTTGTAAGCATATGTATAGCAGTTGAGCACATCTAACTTTACAGACTGAAGATATTGCAAAACCATCCAAAACAAGCTTCTCTCTGCCTGATATGCTCCCACACTATACTTAAAGGCATTCTCTGTCATTGGTGAAGAGTTTACATGTTTATGATCAAGATAACATTGATTTTCATTAAACTTCTGAAACTAAGTCAGTTCTGACCTGAAACAACAAGAAATGTTGTAAAATTTCATTTGTAAGCATATGTATAGCAGTTGAGCACATGTAACTTTACAGACTGAAGATATTGCAAAACCATTCAAAACAAGCTTCTCTCTGCCTGATATGCTCCCACACTATACTTAAAGGCATTCTCTGTCATTGGTGAAGAGTTTACATGTTTATGATCAAGATAACATTGATTTTCATTAAACTTCTGAAACTAAGTCAGTTCTGTCCTGAAACAACAAGATATGTTGTAAAATTTCATTTGTAAGCATATGTATAGCAGTTGAGCACATGTAACTTTACAGACTGAAGATATTGCAAAACCATTCAAAACAAGCTTCTCTCTGCCTGATATGCTCCCACACTATACTTAAAGGCATTCTCTGTCATTGGTGAAGAGTTTACATTTTTATGATCAAGATAACATTGATTTTCATTAAAATTCTGAAACTAAGTCAGTTCTGACCTGAAACAACTAGAAATGTTGTAAAATTTAATTTGTAAGCATATGTATAGCAGTTGAGCACATCTAACTTTACAGACTGAAGATATTGCAAAACCATCCAAAACAAGCTTCTCTCGGCCTGATATGCTCCCACACTATACTTAAAGGCATTCTCTGTCATTGGTGAAGAGTTTACATGATTATGAACAAGATAACAATGATATTCATTAAACTCCTGATACTAAGTCAGTTCTAAACTGAAACAACAAGAAATTATGTAAAATTTCATTTGTAAGCATATGTATAGCAGTTGAGCACATCTAACTTTACAGACTGAAGATATTGCAAAACCATTCAAAACAAGCTTCTCTCTGCCTGATATGCTCCCACACTATACTTAAAGGCATTCTCTGTCATTGGTGAAGAGTTTACATGTTTATGATCAAGATAACATTGATTTTCATTAAACTTCTGAAACTAAGTCAGTTCTGACCTGAAACAACAAGAAATGTTGTAAAATTTCATTTGTAAGCATATGTATAGCAGTTGAGCACATCTAACTTTACAGACTGAAGATATTGCAAAACCATCCAAAACAAGCTTCTCTCTGCCTGATATGCTCCCACACTATACTTAAAGGCATGCTCTGTCATTGGTGAAGAGTTCAGACTGAAGATATTGCAATAACATCCAAAACAAGCTTCTCTCTGCCTGATATGCTCCCACACTATACTTAAAGGCATTCTCTGTCATTGGTGAAGAGTTTACAGGTGTAATTGCAAGAGAACATTACATTTCATTAAACTTCTGAAACTAAGTCAGTTCTGACCTGAAACAACAAGAAATGTTGTAAAATTTCATTTGTAAGCATATGTATAGCAGTTGAGCACATCTAACTTTACAGACTGAAGATATTGCAAAACCATCCAAAACAAGCTTCTCTCTGCCTGATATGCTCCCACACTATACTTAAAGGCATTCTCTGTCATTGGTGAAGAGTTTACATGTTTATGAGCAAGATAACATTGATATTCATTAAACTCCTGAAACTAAGTCAGTTCTAAACTGAAACAACAAGAAATGTTGTAAAATTTCATTTGTAAGCATATGTATAGCAGTTGAGCACATCTAACTTTACAGACTGAAGATATTGCAAAACCATTCAAAACAAGTTTCTCTCTGCCTGATATGCTCCCACACTATACTTAAAGGCATTCTCTGTCATTGGTGAAGAGTTTACATGTTTATGATCAAGATAACATTGATTTTCATTAAACTTCTGAAACTAAGTCAGTTCTGACCTGAAACAACAAGAAATGTTGTAAAATTTCATTTGTAAGCATATGTATAGCAGTTGAGCACATCTAACTTTACAGACTGAAGATATTGCAAAACCATCCAAAACAAGCTTCTCTCTGCCTGATATGCTCCCACACTATACTTAAAGGCATTCTCTGTCATTGGTGAAGAGTTTACATGTTTATGAGCAAGATAACATTGATATTCATTAAACTCCTGAAACTAAGTCAGTTCTAAACTGAAACAACAGGAAATTATGTAAAATTTCATTTGTAAGCATATGTATAGCAGTTGAGCACATCTAACTTTACAGACTGAAGATATTGCAAAACCATTCAAAACAAGCTTCTCTCTGCCTGATATACTCCCACACTATACTTAAAGGCATTCTCTGTCATTGGTGAAGAGTCTACATGTTTATGATCAAGATAACATTGATTTTCATTAAACTTCTGAAACTAAGTCAGTTCTGACCTGAAACAACAAGAAATGTTGTAAAATTTCATTTGTAAGCATATGTATAGCAGTTGAGCACATCTAACTTTACAGACAAAACCATTCAAAACAAGCTTTTCTCTGCCTGATATGCTCCCACACTATACTTAAAGGCATTCTCTGTCATTGGTGAAGAGATTACATGTTTATGATCAAGATAACATTGATTTTCATTAAACTTCTGAAACTAAGTCAGTTCTGACCTGAAACAACAAGAAATGTTGTAAAATTTCATTTGTAAGCATATGTATAGCAGTTGAGCACATCTAACTTTACAGACAAAACCATTCAAAACAAGCTTCTCTCTGCCTGATATGCTCCCACACTATACTTAAAGGCATTCTCTGTCATTGGTGAAGAGATTACATGTTTATGATCAAGATAACATTGATTTTCATTAAACTTCTGAAACTAAGTCAGTTCTGACCTGAAACAACAAGAAATGTTGTAAAATTTCATTTGTAAGCATATGTATAGCAGTTGAGCACATCTAACTTTACAGACTGAAGATATTGCAAAACCATCCAAAACAAGCTTCTCTCTGCCTGATATGCTCCCACACTATACTTAAAGGCATTCTCTGTCATTGGTGAAGAGTTTACATGTTTATGATCAAGATAACATTGATTTTCATTAAACTTCTGAAACTAAGTCAGTTCTGACCTGAAACAACAAGAAATGTTGTAAAATTTCATTTGTAAGCATATGTATAGCAGTTGAGCACATGTAACTTTACAGACTGAAGATATTGCAAAACCATTCAAAACAAGCTTCTCTCTGCCTGATATGCTCCCACACTATACTTAAAGGCATTCTCTGTCATTGGTGAAGAGTTTACATGTTTATGATCAAGATAACATTGATTTTCATTAAACTTCTGAAACTAAGTCAGTTCTGTCCTGAAACAACAAGATATGTTGTAAAATTTCATTTGTAAGCATATGTATAGCAGTTGAGCACATCTAACTTTACAGACTGAAGATATTGCAAAACCATCCAAAACAAGCTTCTCTCTGCCTGATATGCTCCCACAATATACTTAAAGGCATTCTCTGTCATTGGTGAAGAGTTTACATGTTTATGAGCAAGATAACATTGATATTCATTAAACTCCTGAAACTAAGTCAGTTCTGACCTGAAACAACTAGAAATGTTGTAAAATTTAATTTGTAAGCATATGTATAGCAGTTGAGCACATCTAACTTTACAGACTGAAGATATTGCAAAACCATCCAAAACAAGCTTCTCTCTGCCTGATATGCTCCCACACTATACTTAAAGGCATTCTCTGTCAATGGTGAAGAGTTTACATGATTATGAACAAGATAACAATGATATTCATTAAACTCCTGATACTAAGTCAGTTCTAAACTGAAACAACAAGAAATTATGTAAAATTTAATTTGAAAGCATATGTATAGCAGTTGAGCACATCTAACTTTACAGACTGAAGATATTGCAAAACCATTCAAAACAAGCTTCTCTCTGCCTGATATGCTCCCACACTATACTTAAAGGCATTCTCTGTCATTGGTGAAGAGTTTACATGTTTATGATCAAGATAACATTGATTTTCATTAAACTTCTGAAACTAAGTCAGTTCTGACCTGAAACAACAAGAAATGTTGTAAAATTTCATTTGTAAGCATATGTATAGCAGTTGAGCACATCTAACTTTACAGACTGAAGATATTGCAAAACCATCCAAAACAAGCTTCTCTCTGCCTGATATGCTCCCACACTATACTTAAAGGCATTCTCTGTCATTGGTGAAGAGTTTAGACTGAAGATATTGCAAAACCATCCAAAACAAGCTTCTCTCTGCCTGATATGCTCCCACACTATACTTAAAGGCATTCTCTGTCATTGGTGAAGAGTTTACAGGTGTAATTGCAAGAGAACATTACATTTCATTAAACTTCTGAAACTAAGTCAGTTCTGACCTGAAACAACAAGAAATGTTGTAAAATTTCATTTGTAAGCATATGTATAGCAGTTGAGCACATGTAACTTTACAGACTGAAGATATTGCAAAACCATTCAAAACAAGCTTCTCTCTGCCTGATATGCTCCCACACTATACTTAAAGGCATTCTCTGTCATTGGTGAAGAGTTTACATTTTTATGATCAAGATAACATTGATTTTCATTAAACTTCTGAAACTAAGTCAGTTCTGACCTGAAACAACAAGAAATGTTGTAAAATTTCATTTGTAAGCATATGTATAGCAGTTGAGCACATGTAACTTTACAGACTGAAGATATTGCAAAACCATTCAAAACAAGCTTCTCTCTGCCTGATATGCTCCCACACTATACTTAAAGGCATTCTCTGTCATTGGTGAAGAGTTTACATGTTTATGATCAAGATAACATTGATTTTCATTAAACTTCTGAAACTAAGTCAGTTCTGTCCTGAAACAACAAGATATGTTGTAAAATTTCATTTGTAAGCATATGTATAGCAGTTGAGCACATCTAACTTTACAGACTGAAGATATTGCAAAACCATCCAAAACAAGCTTCTCTCTGCCTGATATGCTCCCACAATATACTTAAAGGCATTCTCTGTCATTGGTGAAGAGTTTACATGTTTATGAGCAAGATAACATTGATATTCATTAAACTCCTGAAACTAAGTCAGTTCTGACCTGAAACAACTAGAAATGTTGTAAAATTTAATTTGTAAGCATATGTATAGCAGTTGAGCACATCTAACTTTACAGACTGAAGATATTGCAAAACCATCCAAAACAAGCTTCTCTCTGCCTGATATGCTCCCACACTATACTTAAAGGCATTCTCTGTCATTGGTGAAGAGTTTACATGATTATGAACAAGATAACAATGATATTCATTAAACTCCTGATACTAAGTCAGTTCTAAACTGAAACAACAAGAAATTATGTAAAATTTAATTTGAAAGCATATGTATAGCAGTTGAGCACATCTAACTTTACAGACTGAAGATATTGCAAAACCATTCAAAACAAGCTTCTCTCTGCCTGATATGCTCCCACACTATACTTAAAGGCATTCTCTGTCATTGGTGAAGAGTTTACATGTTTATGATCAAGATAACATTGATTTTCATTAAACTTCTGAAACTAAGTCAGTTCTGACCTGAAACAACAAGAAATGTTGTAAAATTTCATTTGTAAGCATATGTATAGCAGTTGAGCACATCTAACTTTACAGACTGAAGATATTGCAAAACCATCCAAAACAAGCTTCTCTCTGCCTGATATGCTCCCACACTATACTTAAAGGCATTCTCTGTCATTGGTGAAGAGTTTAGACTGAAGATATTGCAAAACCATCCAAAACAAGCTTCTCTCTGCCTGATATGCTCCCACACTATACTTAAAGGCATTCTCTGTCATTGGTGAAGAGTTTAGACTGAAGATATTGCAATACCATCCAAAACAAGCTTCTCTCTGCCTGATATGCTCCCACACTATACTTAAAGGCATTCTCTGTCATTGGTGAAGAGTTTACAGGTGTAATTGCAAGAGAACATTACATTTCATTAAACTTCTGAAACTAAGTCAGTTCTGACCTGAAACAACAAGAAATGTTGTAAAATTTCATTTGTAAGCATATGTATAGCAGTTGAGCACATCTAACTTTACAGACTGAAGATAATGCAAAACCATCCAAAACAAGCTTCTCTCTGCCTGATATGCTCCCACACTATACTTAAAGGCATTCTCTGTCATTGGTGAAGAGTTTACATGTTTATGATCAAGATAACATTGATTTTCATTAAACTTCTGAAACTAAGTCAGTTCTGACCTGAAACAACAAGAAATGTTGTAAAATTTCATTTGTAAGCATATGTATAGCAGTTGAGCACATCTAACTTTACAGACTGAAGATATTGCAAAACCATCCAAAACAAGCTTCTCTCTGCCTGATATGCTCCCACACTATACTTAAAGGCATTCTCTGTCATTGGTGAAGAGTTTACATGTTTATGATCAAGATAACATTGATTTTCATTAAACTTCTGAAACTAAGTCAGTTCTGACCTGAAACAACAAGAAATGTTGTAAAATTTCATTTGTAAGCATATGTATAGCAGTTGAGCACATCTAACTTTACAGACTGAAGATATTGCAAAACCATCCAAAACAAGCTTCTCTCTGCCTGATATGCTCCCACACTATACTTAAAGGCATTCTCTGTCATTGGTGAAGAGTTTACAGGTGTAATTCCAAGTGAACATTACATTTCATTAAACTTCTGAAACTAAGTCAGTTCTGACCTGAAACAACTAGAAATGTTGTAAAATTTCATTTGTAAGCATATGTATAGCAGTTGAGCACATCTAACTTTACAGACTGAAGTTATTGCAAAACCATCCAAAACAAGCATCACTCTGCCTGATATGCTCCCACACTATACTTAAAGGCATTCTCTGTCATTGGTGAAGAGTTTACATGTTTATGAGCAAGATAACAATGATATTCAAAAAACTCCTGAAACTATGTCAGTTGTGACCTGAAACAACAAGAAATGTTGTAAAATTTCATTTGTAAGCATATGTATAGCAGTTGAGCACATCTAACTTTACAGACTGAATATATTGCAAAACCATCCAAAACAAGCTTCTCTCTGCCTGATATGCTCCCACACTATACTTAAAGGCATTCTCTGTCATTGGTGAAGAGTTTACATGTTTATGATCAAGATAACATTGATTTTCATTAAACTTCTGAAACTAAGTCAGTTCTGACCTGAAACAACAAGAAATGTTGTAAAATTTCATTTGTAAGCATATGTATAGCAGTTGAGCACATCTAACTTTACAGACTGAAGATATTGCAAAACCATCCAAAACAAGCTTCTCTCTGCCTGATATGCTCCCACACTATACTTAAAGGCATTCTCTGTCATTGGTGAAGAGTTTACATGTTTATGATCAAGATAACATTGATTTTCATTAAACTTCTGAAACTAAGTCAGTTCTGTCCTGAAACAACAAGATATGTTGTAAAATTTCATTTGTAAGCATATGTATAGCAGTTGAGCACATCTAACTTTACAGACTGAAGATATTGCAAAACCATCCAAATCACGCTTCTCTCTGCCTGATGTGCTCCCACACTATACTTAAAGGCATTTTCTGTCATTGGTGAAGAGTTTACATGTTTATGAGCAAGATAACATTGATATTCATTAAACTCCTGAAACTAAGTCAGTTCTGACCTGAAACAACTAGAAATGATGTAAAATTTCATTTGTAAGCATATGTATAGCAGTTGAGCACATCTAACTTTACAGACTGAAGATATTGCAAAACCATCCAAAACAAGCTTCTCTCTGCCTGATATGCTCCCACACTATACTTAAAGGCATTCTCTGTCATTGGTGAAGAGTTTACATGTTTATGAGCAAGATAACATTGATATTCATTAAACTCCTGAAACTAAGTCAGTTCTGACCTGAAACAACTAGAAATGTTGTAAAATTTCATTTGTAAGCATATGTATAGCAGTTCAGCACATCTAACTTTACAGACTGAAGTTATTGCAAAACCATCCAAAACAAGCTTCTCTCTGCCTGATATGCTCCCACACTATACTTAAAGGCATTCTCTGTCATTTGTGAAGAGTTTACATGTTTATGAGCAAGATAACAATGATATTCATTATAGTCCTGAAACTAAGTCAGTTCTGACCTGAAACAACAAGAAATGTTGTAAAATTTCATTTGTAAGCATATGTATAGCAGTTGAGCACATCTAACTTTACAGACTGAAGATCTTGCAAAACCATCCAAAACAAGCTTCTCTCTGCCTGATATGCTCCCACACTATACTTAAAGGCATTCTCTGTCATTGGTGAAGAGTTTACATGTTTATGAGCAAGATAACATTGATAATCATTAAACTCCTGAAACTAAGTCAGTTCTGAACTGAAACAACAAGAAATGATGTAAAATTTCATTTGTAAGCATATGTATAGCAGTTGAGCACATCTAACTTTACAGACTGAAGTTATTGCAAGACCATCCAAAACAAGCTTCACTCTGCCTGATATGCTCCCACACTATACTTAAAGGCATTCTCTGTCATTGGTGAAGAGTTTACATGTTTATGAGCAAGATAACAATGATATTCAATAAACTCCTGAAACTAAGTCAGTTCTGACCTGAAACAACAAGAAATGTTGTAAAATTTAATTTGTAAGCATATGTATAGCAGTTGAGCACATCTAACTTTACAGACTGAAGATATTGCAAAACCATCCAAAACAAGCTTCTCTCTGCCTGATATGCTCCCACACTATACTTAAAGGCATTCTCTGTCATTTGTGAAGAGTTTACATGTTTATGAGCAAGATAACAATGATATTCATTATAGTCCTGAAACTAAGTCAGTTCTGACCTGAAACAACAAGAAATGTTGTAAAATTTCATTTGTAAGCATATGTATAGCAGTTGAGCACATCTAACTTTACAGACTGAAGATATTGCAAAACCATCCAAAACAAGCTTCTCTCTGCCTGATATGCTCCCACACTATACTTAAAGGCATTCTCTGTCATTGGTGAAGAGTTTACATGTTTATGAGCAAGATAACAATGATATTCATTATAGTCCTGAAACTAAGTCAGTTCTGACCTGAAACAACAAGAAATGTTGTAAAATTTCATTTGTAAGCATATGTATAGCAGTTGAGCACATCTAACTTTACAGACTGAAGATCTTGCAAAACCATCCAAAACAAGCTTCTCTCTGCCTGATATGCTCCCACACTATACTTAAAGGCATTCTCTGTCATTGGTGAAGAGTTTACATGTTTATGAGCAAGATAACATTGATATTCATTAAACTCCTGAAACTAAGTCAGTTCTGAACTGAAACAACAAGAAATGATGTAAAATTTCATTTGTAAGCATATGTATAGCAGTTGAGCACATCTAACTTTACAGACTGAAGTTATTGCAAGACCATCCAAAACAAGCTTCACTCTGCCTGATATGCTCCCACACTATACTTAAAGGCATTCTCTGTCATTGGTGAAGAGTTTACATGTTTATGAGCAAGATAACAATGATATTCATTATACTCCTGAAACTAAGTCAGTTCTGACCTGAAACAACAAGAAATGTTGTAAAATTTCATTTGTAAGCATATGTATAGCAGTTGAGCACATCTAACTTTACAGACTGAAGATATTGCAAAACCATCCAAAACAAGCTTCTCTCTGCCTGATATGCTCCCACACTATACTTAAAGGCATTCTCTGTCATTGGTGAAGAGTTTACATGTTTATGAGCAAGATAACATTGATATTCATTAAACTCCTGAAACTAAGTCAGTTCTGACCTGAAACAACAAGAAATGTTGTAAAATTTAATTTGTAAGCATATGTATAGCAGTTGAGCACATCTAACTTTACAGACTGAAGATATTGCAAAACCATCCAAAACAAGCTTCTCTCTGCCTGATATGCTCCCACACTATACTTAAAGGCATTCTCTGTCATTGGTGAAGAGTTTACAGGTGTAATTCCAAGTGAACATTACATTTCATTAAACTTCTGAAACTAAGTCAGTTCTGACCTGAAACAACTAGAAATGTTGTAAAATTTCATTTGTAAGCATATGTATAGCAGTTGAGCACATCTAACTTTACAGACTGAAGTTATTGCAAAACCATCCAAAACAAGCATCACTCTGCCTGATATGCTCCCACACTATACTTAAAGGCATTCTCTGTCATTGGTGAAGAGTTTACAGGTGTAATTGCAAGAGAACATTACATTTCATTAAACTTCTGAAACTAAGTCAGTTCTGACCTGAAACAACTAGAAATGTTGTAAAATTTAATTTGTAAGCATATGTATAGCAGTTGAGCACATCTAACTTTACAGACTGAAGTTATTGCAAAACCATCCAAAACAAGCTTCTCTCTGCCTGATATGCTCCCACACTATACTTAAAGGCATTCTCTGTCATTGGTGAAGAGTTTACATGTTTATGATCAAGATAACATTGATTTTCATTAAACTTCTGAAACTAAGTCAGTTCTGACCTGAAACAACAAGAAATGTTGTAAAATTTCATTTGTAAGCATATGTATAGCAGTTGAGCACATCTAACTTTACAGACTGAAGATAATGCAAAACCATCCAAATCACGCTTCTCTCTGCCTGATGTGCTCCCACACTATACTTAAAGGCATTCTCTGTCATTGGTGAAGAGTTTACATGTTTATGAGCAAGATAACAATGATATTCATTATACTCCTGAAACTAAGTCAGTTCTGACCTGAAACAACAAGAAATGTTGTAAAATTTAATTTGTAAGCATATGTATAGCAGTTGAGCACATCTAACTTTACAGACTGAAGATATTGCAAAACCATCCAAAACAAGCTTCTCTCTGCCTGATATGCTCCCACACTATACTTAAAAGGCATTTTCTGTCATTGGTGAAGAGTTTACATGTTTATGAGCAAGATAACATTGATATTCATTAAACTCCTAAAACTAAGTCAGTTCTGACCTGAAACAACTAGAAATGATGTAAAATTTAATTTGTAAGCATATGTATAGCAGTTGAGCACATCTAACTTTACAGACTGAAGTTATTGCAAGACCATCCAAAACAAGCTTCTCTCTGCCTGATATGCTCCCACACTATACTTAAAGGCATTCTCTGTCATTGGTGAAGAGTTTACAGGTGTAATTCCAAGTGAACATTACATTTCATTAAACTTCTGAAACTAAGTCAGTTCTGACCTGAAACAACTAGAAATGTTGTAAAATTTCATTTGTAAGCATATGTATAGCAGTTGAGCACATCTAACTTTACAGACTGAAGTTATTGCAAAACCATCCAAAACAAGCATCACTCTGCCTGATATGCTCCCACACTATACTTAAAGGCATTCTCTGTCATTGGTGAAGAGTTTACATGTTTATGAGCAAGATAACAATGATATTCAAAAAACTCCTGAAACTATGTCAGTTGTGACCTGAAACAACAAGAAATGTTGTAAAATTTCATTTGTAAGCATATGTATAGCAGTTGAGCACATCTAACTTTACAGACTGAATATATTGCAAAACCATCCAAAACAAGCTTCTCTCTGCCTGATATGCTCCCACACTATACTTAAAGGCATTCTCTGTCATTGGTGAAGAGTTTACATGTTTATGATCAAGATAACATTGATTTTCATTAAACTTCTGAAACTAAGTCAGTTCTGACCTGAAACAACAAGAAATGTTGTAAAATTTCATTTGTAAGCATATGTATAGCAGTTGAGCACATCTAACTTTACAGACAGAAGATAATGCAAAACCATCCAAATCACGCTTCTCTCTGCCTGATGTGCTCCCACACTATACTTAAAGGCATTCTCTGTCATTGGTGAAGAGTTTACATGTTTATGAGCAAGATAACAATGATATTCATTATACTCCTGAAACTAAGTCAGTTCTGACCTGAAACAACAAGAAATGTTGTAAAATTTAATTTGTAAGCATATGTATAGCAGTTGAGCACATCTAACTTTACAGACTGAAGATATTGCAAAACCATCCAAAACAAGCTTCTCTCTGCCTGATATGCTCCCACACTATACTTAAAGGCATTCTCTGTCATTGGTGAAGAGTTTACATGTTTATGATCAAGATAACATTGATTTTCATTAAACTTCTGAAACTAAGTCAGTTCTGTCCTGAAACAACAAGATATGTTGTAAAATTTCATTTGTAAGCATATGTATAGCAGTTGAGCACATCTAACTTTACAGACTGAAGATATTGCAAAACCATCCAAATCACGCTTCTCTCTGCCTGATGTGCTCCCACACTATACTTAAAGGCATTTTCTGTCATTGGTGAAGAGTTTACATGTTTATGAGCAAGATAACATTGATATTCATTAAACTCCTGAAACTAAGTCAGTTCTGACCTGAAACAACTAGAAATGATGTAAAATTTCATTTGTAAGCATATGTATAGCAGTTGAGCACATCTAACTTTACAGACTGAAGATATTGCAAAACCATCCAAAACAAGCTTCTCTCTGCCTGATATGCTCCCACACTATACTTAAAGGCATTCTCTGTCATTGGTGAAGAGTTTACATGTTTATGAGCAAGATAACATTGATATTCATTAAACTCCTGAAACTAAGTCAGTTCTGACCTGAAACAACTAGAAATGTTGTAAAATTTCATTTGTAAGCATATGTATAGCAGTTCAGCACATCTAACTTTACAGACTGAAGTTATTGCAAAACCATCCAAAACAAGCTTCTCTCTGCCTGATATGCTCCCACACTATACTTAAAGGCATTCTCTGTCATTTGTGAAGAGTTTACATGTTTATGAGCAAGATAACAATGATATTCATTATAGTCCTGAAACTAAGTCAGTTCTGACCTGAAACAACAAGAAATGTTGTAAAATTTCATTTGTAAGCATATGTATAGCAGTTGAGCACATCTAACTTTACAGACTGAAGATCTTGCAAAACCATCCAAAACAAGCTTCTCTCTGCCTGATATGCTCCCACACTATACTTAAAGGCATTCTCTGTCATTGGTGAAGAGTTTACATGTTTATGAGCAAGATAACATTGATAATCATTAAACTCCTGAAACTAAGTCAGTTCTGAACTGAAACAACAAGAAATGATGTAAAATTTCATTTGTAAGCATATGTATAGCAGTTGAGCACATCTAACTTTACAGACTGAAGTTATTGCAAGACCATCCAAAACAAGCTTCACTCTGCCTGATATGCTCCCACACTATACTTAAAGGCATTCTCTGTCATTGGTGAAGAGTTTACATGTTTATGAGCAAGATAACAATGATATTCAATAAACTCCTGAAACTAAGTCAGTTCTGACCTGAAACAACAAGAAATGTTGTAAAATTTAATTTGTAAGCATATGTATAGCAGTTGAGCACATCTAACTTTACAGACTGAAGATATTGCAAAACCATCCAAAACAAGCTTCTCTCTGCCTGATATGCTCCCACACTATACTTAAAGGCATTCTCTGTCATTGGTGAAGAGTTTACATGTTTATGAGCAAGATAACATTGATATTCATTAAACTCCTGAAACTAAGTCAGTTCTGACCTGAAACAACAAGAAATGTTGTAAAATTTAATTTGTAAGCATATGTATAGCAGTTGAGCACATCTAACTTTACAGACTGAAGATATTGCAAAACCATCCAAAACAAGCTTCTCTCTGCCTGATATGCTCCCACACTATACTTCAAGGCATTCTCTGTCATTTGTGAAGAGTTTACATGTTTATGAGCAAGATAACAATGATATTCATTATAGTCCTGAAACTAAGTCAGTTCTGACCTGAAACAACAAGAAATGTTGTAAAATTTCATTTGTAAGCATATGTATAGCAGTTGAGCACATCTAACTTTACAGACTGAAGATCTTGCAAAACCATCCAAAACAAGCTTCTCTCTGCCTGATATGCTCCCACACTATACTTAAAGGCATTCTCTGTCATTGGTGAAGAGTTTACATGTTTATGAGCAAGATAACATTGATATTCATTAAACTCCTGAAACTAAGTCAGTTCTGAACTGAAACAACAAGAAATGATGTAAAATTTCATTTGTAAGCATATGTATAGCAGTTGAGCACATCTAACTTTACAGACTGAAGTTATTGCAAGACCATCCAAAACAAGCTTCTCTCTGCCTGATATGCTCCCACACTATACTTAAAGGCATTCTCTGTCATTGGTGAAGAGTTTACATGTTTATGAGCAAGATAACATTGATATTCATTAAACTCCTGAAACTAAGTCAGTTCTGACCTGAAACAACAAGAAATGTTGTAAAATTTAATTTGTAAGCATATGTATAGCAGTTGAGCACATCTAACTTTACAGACTGAAGATATTGCAAAACCATCCAAAACAAGCTTCTCTCTGCCTGATATGCTCCCACACTATACTTAAAGGCATTCTCTGTCATTGGTGAAGAGTTTACAGGTGTAATTCCAAGTGAACATTACATTTCATTAAACTTCTGAAACTAAGTCAGTTCTGACCTGAAACAACTAGAAATGTTGTAAAATTTCATTTGTAAGCATATGTATAGCAGTTGAGCACATCTAACTTTACAGACTGAAGTTATTGCAAAACCATCCAAAACAAGCATCACTCTGCCTGATATGCTCCCACACTATACTTAAAGGCATTCTCTGTCATTGGTGAAGAGTTTACAGGTGTAATTGCAAGAGAACATTACATTTCATTAAACTTCTGAAACTAAGTCAGTTCTGACCTGAAACAACTAGAAATGTTGTAAAATTTAATTTGTAAGCATATGTATAGCAGTTGAGCACATCTAACTTTACAGACTGAAGTTATTGCAAAACCATCCAAAACAAGCTTCTCTCTGCCTGATATGCTCCCACACTATACTTAAAGGCATTCTCTGTCATTGGTGAAGAGTTTACATGTTTATGATCAAGATAACATTGATTTTCATTAAACTTCTGAAACTAAGTCAGTTCTGACCTGAAACAACAAGAAATGTTGTAAAATTTCATTTGTAAGCATATGTATAGCAGTTGAGCACATCTAACTTTACAGACTGAAGATAATGCAAAACCATCCAAATCACGCTTCTCTCTGCCTGATGTGCTCCCACACTATACTTAAAGGCATTCTCTGTCATTGGTGAAGAGTTTACATGTTTATGAGCAAGATAACAATGATATTCATTATACTCCTGAAACTAAGTCAGTTCTGACCTGAAACAACAAGAAATGTTGTAAAATTTAATTTGTAAGCATATGTATAGCAGTTGAGCACATCTAACTTTACAGACTGAAGATATTGCAAAACCATCCAAAACAAGCTTCTCTCTGCCTGATATGCTCCCACACTATACTTAAAAGGCATTTTCTGTCATTGGTGAAGAGTTTACATGTTTATGAGCAAGATAACATTGATATTCATTAAACTCCTAAAACTAAGTCAGTTCTGACCTGAAACAACTAGAAATGATGTAAAATTTCATTTGTAAGCATATGTATAGCAGTTGAGCACATCTAACTTTACAGACTGAAGTTATTGCAAGACCATCCAAAACAAGCTTCTCTCTGCCTGATATGCTCCCACACTATACTTAAAGGCATTCTCTGTCATTGGTGAAGAGTTTACATGTTTATGAGCAAGATAACATTGATATTCATTAAACTCCTGAAACTAAGTCAGTTCTGACCTGAAACAACAAGAAATGTTGTAAAATTTCATTTGTAAGCATATGTATAGCAGTTGAGCACATCTAACTTTACAGACTGAAGATATTGCAAAACCATCCAAAACAAGCTTCTCTCTGCCTGATATGCTCCCACACTATACTTAAAAGCATTCTCTGTCATTGGTGAAGAGTTTACATGTTTATGAGCAAGATAACATTGATATTCATTAAACTCCTGAAACTAAGTCAGTTCTGAACTGAAACAATAAGAAATGATGTAAAATTTCATTTGTAAGCGTATGTATAGCAGTTGAGCACATCTAACTTTACAGACTGAAGATATTGCAAAACCATCCAAAACAAGCTTCTCTATGCCTGATATGCTCCCACACTATACTTAAAGGCATTCTCTGTCATTGGTGAAGAGTTTACATGTTTATGATCAAGATAACATTTATTTTCATTAAACTTCTGAAACTAAGTCAGTTCTGACCTGAAACAACAAGAAATGTTGTAAAATTTCATTTGTAAGCATATGTATAGCAGTTGAGCACATCTAACTTTACAGACTGAAGATATTGCAAAACCATCCAAAACAAGCTTCTCTCTGCCTGATATGCTCCCACACTATACTTAAAGGCATTCTCTGTCATTGGTGAAGAGTTTACATGTTTATGAGCAAGATAACATTGATATTCATTAAACTCCTGAAACTAAGTCAGTTCTGACCTGAAACAACTAGAAATGTTGTAAAATTTCATTTGTAAGCATATGTATAGTAGTTGAGCACATCTAACTTTACAGACTGAAGATATTGCAAAACCATCCAAAACAAGCTTCTCTCTGCCTGATATGCTCCCACACTATACTTAAAGGCATTCTCTGTCATTGGTGAAGAGTTTACATGTTTATGAGCAAGATAACAATGATATTCATTATACTCATGAAACTAAGTCAGTTCTGACCTGAAACAACAAGAAATGTTGTAAAATTTCATTTGTAAGCATATGTATAGCAGTTGAGCACATCTAACTTTACAGACTGAAGATATTGCAAAACCATCCAAAACAAGCTTCTCTCTGCCTGATATGCTCCCACACTATACTTAAAGGCATTCTCTGTCATTGGTGAAGAGTTTACATGTTTATGAGCAAGATAACATTGATATTCATTAAACTCCTGAAACTAAGTCAGTTCTGAACTGAAACAACAAGAAATGTTGTAAAATTTCATTTGTAAGCATATGTATAGCAGTTGAGCACATCTAACTTTACAGACTGAAGATATTGCAAAACCATCCAAAACAAGCTTCTCTCTGCCTGATATGCTCCCACACTATACTTAAAGGCATTCTCTGTCATTGGTGAAGAGTTTACATGTTTATGAGCAAGATAACATTGATATTCATTAAACTCCTGAAACTAAGTCAGTTCTGACCTGAAACAACTAGAAATGTTGTAAAATTTAATTTGTAAGCATATGTATAGCAGTTGAGCACATCTAACTTTACAGACTGAAGATATTGCAAAACCATCCAAAACAAGCTTCTCTCTGCCTGATATGCTCCCACACTATACTTAAAAGCATTCTCTGTCATTGGTGAAGAGTTTACATGTTTATGAGCAAGATAACATTGATATTCATTAAACTCCTGAAACTAAGTCAGTTCTGAACTGAAACAATAAGAAATGATGTAAAATTTCATTTGTAAGCGTATGTATAGCAGTTGAGCACATCTAACTTTACAGACTGAAGATATTGCAAAACCATCCAAAACAAGCTTCTCTATGCCTGATATGCTCCCACACTATACTTAAAGGCATTCTCTGTCATTGGTGAAGAGTTTACATGTTTATGATCAAGATAACATTTATTTTCATTAAACTTCTGAAACTAAGTCAGTTCTGACCTGAAACAACAAGAAATGTTGTAAAATTTCATTTGTAAGCATATGTATAGCAGTTGAGCACATCTAACTTTACAGACTGAAGATATTGCAAAACCATCCAAAACAAGCTTCTCTCTGCCTGATATGCTCCCACACTATACTTAAAGGCATTCTCTGTCATTGGTGAAGAGTTTACATGTTTATGAGCAAGATAACATTGATATTCATTAAACTCCTGAAACTAAGTCAGTTCTGACCTGAAACAACTAGAAATGTTGTAAAATTTCATTTGTAAGCATATGTATAGTAGTTGAGCACATCTAACTTTACAGACTGAAGATATTGCAAAACCATCCAAAACAAGCTTCTCTCTGCCTGATATGCTCCCACACTATACTTAAAGGCATTCTCTGTCATTGGTGAAGAGTTTACATGTTTATGAGCAAGATAACAATGATATTCATTATACTCCTGAAACTAAGTCAGTTCTGACCTGAAACAACAAGAAATGTTGTAAAATTTCATTTGTAAGCATATGTATAGCAGTTGAGCACATCTAACTTTACAGACTGAAGATATTGCAAAACCATCCAAAACAAGCTTCTCTCTGCCTGATATGCTCCCACACTATACTTAAAGGCATTCTCTGTCATTGGTGAAGAGTTTACATGTTTATGAGCAAGATAACATTGATATTCATTAAACTCCTGAAACTAAGTCAGTTCTGAACTGAAACAACAAGAAATGTTGTAAAATTTCATTTGTAAGCATATGTATAGCAGTTGAGCACATCTAACTTTACAGACTGAAGATATTGCAAAACCATCCAAAACAAGCTTCTCTCTGCCTGATATGCTCCCACACTATACTTAAAGGCATTCTCTGTCATTGGTGAAGAGTTTACATGTTTATGAGCAAGATAACATTGATATTCATTAAACTCCTGAAACTGTCAGTTCTGACCTGAAACAACTAGAAATGTTGTAAAATTTAATTTGTAAGCATATGTATAGCAGTTGAGCACATCTAACTTTACAGACTGAAGATATTGCAAAACCATCCAAAACAAGCTTCTCTCTGCCTGATATGCTCCCACACTATACTTAAAGGCATTCTCTGTCATTGGTGAAGAGTTTACATGTTTATGAGCAAGATAACATTGATATTCATTAAACTCCTGAAACTAAATCAGTTCTGACCTGAAACAACTAGAAATGTTGTAAAATTTAATTTGTAAGCATATGTATAGCAGTTGAGCACATCTAACTTTACAGACTGAAGATATTGCAAAACCATCCAAAACAAGCTTCTCTCTGCCTGATATGCTCCCACACTATACTTAAAGGCATTCTCTGTCATTGGTGAAGAGTTTACATGTTTATGAGCAAGATAACATTGATATTCATTAAACTCCTGAAACTAAGTCAGTTCTGACCTGAAACAACTAGAAATGTTGTAAAATTTCATTTGTAAGCATATGTATAGTAGTTGAGCACATCTAACTTTACAGACTGAAGATATTGCAAAACCATCCAAAACAAGCTTCTCTCTGCCTGATATGCTCCCACACTATACTTAAAGGCATTCTCTGTCATTGGTGAAGAGTTTACATGTTTATGAGCAAGATAACAATGATATTCATTATACTCCTGAAACTAAGTCAGTTCTGACCTGAAACAACAAGAAATGTTGTAAAATTTCATTTGTAAGCATATGTATAGCAGTTGAGCACATCTAACTTTACAGACTGAAGATATTGCAAAACCATCCAAAACAAGCTTCTCTCTGCCTGATATGCTCCCACACTATACTTAAAGGCATTCTCTGTCATTGGTGAAGAGTTTACATGTTTATGAGCAAGATAACATTGATATTCATTAAACTCCTGAAACTAAGTCAGTTCTGAACTGAAACAACAAGAAATGTTGTAAAATTTCATTTGTAAGCATATGTATAGCAGTTGAGCACATCTAACTTTACAGACTGAAGATATTGCAAAACCATCCAAAACAAGCTTCTCTCTGCCTGATATGCTCCCACACTATACTTAAAGGCATTCTCTGTCATTGGTGAAGAGTTTACATGTTTATGAGCAAGATAACATTGATATTCATTAAACTCCTGAAACTGTCAGTTCTGACCTGAAACAACTAGAAATGTTGTAAAATTTCATTTGTAAGCATATGTATAGCAGTTGAGCACATCTAACTTTACAGACTGAAGATATTGCAAAACCATCCAAAACAAGCTTCTCTCTGCCTGATATGCTCCCACACTATACTTAAAGGCATTCTCTGTCATTGGTGAAGAGTTTACATGTTTATGAGCAAGATAACATTGATATTCATTAAACTCCTGAAACTAAGTCAGTTCTGACCTGAAACAACTAGAAATGTTGTAAAATTTAATTTGTAAGCATATGTATAGCAGTTGAGCACATCTAACTTTACAGACTGAAGATATTGCAAAACCATCCAAAACAAGCTTCTCTCTGCCTGATATGCTCCCACACTATACTTAAAGGCATTCTCTGTCATTGGTGAAGAGTTTACATGTTTATGAGCAAGATAACATTGATATTCATTAAACTCCTGAAACTAAGTCAGTTCTGACCTGAAACAACTAGAAATGTTGTAAAATTTAATTTGTAAGCATATGTATAGCAGTTGAGCACATCTAACTTTACAGACTGAAGATATTGCAAAACCATCCAAAACAAGCTTCTCTCTGCCTGATATGCTCCCACACTATACTTAAAGGCATTCTCTGTCATTGGTGAAGAGTTTACATGTTTATGAGCAAGATAACATTGATATTCATTAAACTCCTGAAACTAAGTCAGTTCTGACCTGAAACAACAAGAAATGTTGTAAAATTTCATTTGTAAGCATATGTATAGCAGTTGAGCACATCTAACTTTACAGACTGAAGATATTGCAAAACCATCCAAAACAAGCTTCTCTATGCCTGATATGCTCCCACACTATACTTAAAAGCATTCTCTGTCATTGGTGAAGAGTTTACATGTTTATGAGCAAGATAACATTGATATTCATTAAACTCCTGAAACTAAGTCAGTTCTGAACTGAAACAATAAGAAATGATGTAAAATTTCATTTGTAAGCGTATGTATAGCAGTTGAGCACATCTAACTTTACAGACTGAAGATATTGCAAAACCATCCAAAACAAGCTTCTCTATGCCTGATATGCTCCCACACTATACTTAAAGGCATTCTCTGTCATTGGTGAAGAGTTTACATGTTTATGATCAAGATAACATTTATTTTCATTAAACTTCTGAAACTAAGTCAGTTCTGACCTGAAACAACAAGAAATGTTGTAAAATTTCATTTGTAAGCATATGTATAGCAGTTGAGCACATCTAACTTTACAGACTGAAGATATTGCAAAACCATCCAAAACAAGCTTCTCTCTGCCTGATATGCTCCCACACTATACTTAAAGGCATTCTCTGTCATTGGTGAAGAGTTTACATGTTTATGAGCAAGATAACATTGATATTCATTAAACTCCTGAAACTAAGTCAGTTCTGACCTGAAACAACTAGAAATGTTGTAAAATTTCATTTGTAAGCATATGTATAGTAGTTGAGCACATCTAACTTTACAGACTGAAGATATTGCAAAACCATCCAAAACAAGCTTCTCTCTGCCTGATATGCTCCCACACTATACTTAAAGGCATTCTCTGTCATTGGTGAAGAGTTTACATGTTTATGAGCAAGATAACAATGATATTCATTATACTCCTGAAACTAAGTCAGTTCTGACCTGAAACAACAAGAAATGTTGTAAAATTTCATTTGTAAGCATATGTATAGCAGTTGAGCACATCTAACTTTACAGACTGAAGATATTGCAAAACCATCCAAAACAAGCTTCTCTCTGCCTGATATGCTCCCACACTATACTTAAAGGCATTCTCTGTCATTGGTGAAGAGTTTACATGTTTATGAGCAAGATAACATTGATATTCATTAAACTCCTGAAACTAAGTCAGTTCTGAACTGAAACAACAAGAAATGTTGTAAAATTTCATTTGTAAGCATATGTATAGCAGTTGAGCACATCTAACTTTACAGACTGAAGATATTGCAAAACCATCCAAAACAAGCTTCTCTCTGCCTGATATGCTCCCACACTATACTTAAAGGCATTCTCTGTCATTGGTGAAGAGTTTACATGTTTATGAGCAAGATAACATTGATATTCATTAAACTCCTGAAACTGTCAGTTCTGACCTGAAACAACTAGAAATGTTGTAAAATTTAATTTGTAAGCATATGTATAGCAGTTGAGCACATCTAACTTTACAGACTGAAGATATTGCAAAACCATCCAAAACAAGCTTCTCTCTGCCTGATATGCTCCCACACTATACTTAAAGGCATTCTCTGTCATTGGTGAAGAGTTTACATGTTTATGAGCAAGATAACATTGATATTCATTAAACTCCTGAAACTAAGTCAGTTCTGACCTGAAACAACTAGAAATGTTGTAAAATTTAATTTGTAAGCATATGTATAGCAGTTGAGCACATCTAACTTTACAGACTGAAGATATTGCAAAACCATCCAAAACAAGCTTCTCTCTGCCTGATATGCTCCCACACTATACTTAAAGGCATTCTCTGTCATTGGTGAAGAGTTTACATGTTTATGAGCAAGATAACATTGATATTCATTAAACTCCTGAAACTAAGTCAGTTCTGACCTGAAACAACAAGAAATGTTGTAAAATTTCATTTGTAAGCATATGTATAGCAGTTGAGCACATCTAACTTTACAGACTGAAGATATTGCAAAACCATCCAAAACAAGCTTCTCTATGCCTGATATGCTCCCACACTATACTTAAAGGCATTCTCTGTCATTGGTGAAGAGTTTACATGTTTATGAGCAAGATAACAATGATATTCATTATACTCCTGAAACTAAGTCAGTTCTGACCTGAAACAACAAGAAATGTTGTAAAATTTCATTTGTAAGCATATGTATAGCAGTTGAGCACATCTAACTTTACAGACTGAAGATAATGCAAAACCATCCAAATCAAGCTTCTCTCTGCCTGATATGCTCCCACACTATACTTAAAGGCATTCTCTGTCATTGGTGAAGAGTTTACAGGTGTAATTGCAAGAGAACATTACATTTCATTAAACTTCTGAAACTAAGTCAGTTCTGACCTGAAACAACTAGAAATGTTGTAAAATTTAATTTGTAAGCATATGTATAGCAGTTGAGCACATCTAACTTTACAGACTGAAGTTATTGCAAAACCATCCAAAACAAGCATCACTCTGCCTGATATGCTCCCACACTATACTTAAAGGCATTCTCTGTCATTGGTGAAGAGTTTACATGTTTATGAGCAAGATAACAATGATATTCAAAAAACTCTTGAAACTATGTCAGTTCTGACCTGAAACAACAAGAAATGTTGTATAATTTCATTTGTAAGCATATGTATAGCAGTTGAGCACATCTAACTTTACAGACTGAAGATATTGCAAAACCATCCAAAACAAGCTTCTCTCTGCCTGATATGCTCCCACACTATACTTAAAGGCATTCTCTGTCATTGGTGAAGAGTTTACATGTTTATGAGCAAGATAACATTGATATTCATTAAACTCCTGAAACTGTCAGTTCTGACCTGAAACAACTAGAAATGTTGTAAAATTTAATTTGTAAGCATATGTATAGCAGTTGAGCACATCTAACTTTACAGACTGAAGATATTGCAAAACCATCCAAAACAAGCTTCTCTCTGCCTGATATGCTCCCACACTATACTTAAAGGCATTCTCTGTCATTGGTGAAGAGTTTACATGTTTATGAGCAAGATAACATTGATATTCATTAAACTCCTGAAACTAAGTCAGTTCTGACCTGAAACAACTAGAAATGTTGTAAAATTTAATTTGTAAGCATATGTATAGCAGTTGAGCACATCTAACTTTACAGACTGAAGATATTGCAAAACCATCCAAAACAAGCTTCTCTCTGCCTGATATGCTCCCACACTATACTTAAAGGCATTCTCTGTCATTGGTGAAGAGTTTACATGTTTATGAGCAAGATAACATTGATATTCATTAAACTCCTGAAACTAAGTCAGTTCTGACCTGAAACAACTAGAAATGTTGTAAAATTTCATTTGTAAGCATATGTATAGCAGTTGAGCACATCTAACTTTACAGACTGAAGATAATGCAAAACCATCCAAATCAAGCTTCTCTCTGCCTGATGTGCTCCCACACTATACTTAAAGGCATTCTCTGTCATTGGTGAAGAGTTTACATGTTTATGAGCAAGATAACATTGATATTCATTAAACTCCTGAAACTAAGTCAGTTCTGACCTGAAACAACTAGAAATGTTGTAAAATTTCATTTGTAAGCATATGTATAGCAGTTGAGCACATCTAACTTTACAGACTGAAGATATTGCAAAACCATCCAAAACAAGCTTCTCTCTGCCTGATATGCTCCCACACTATACTTAAAGGCATTCTCTGTCATTGGTGAAGAGTTTACAGGTGTAATTGCAAGAGAACATTACATTTCATTAAACTTCTGAAACTAAGTCAGTTCTGACCTGAAACAACTAGAAATGTTGTAAAATTTAATTTGTAAGCATATGTATAGCAGTTGAGCACATCTAACTTTACAGACTGAAGTTATTGCAAAACCATCCAAAACAAGCTTCTCTCTGCCTGATATGCTCCCACACTATCTTAAAGGCATTCTCTGTCATTGGTGAAGAGTTTACATGTTTATGAGCAAGATAACATTGATATTCATTAAACTCCTGAAACTAAGTCAGTTCTGACCTGAAACAACTAGAAATGTTGTAAAATTTCATTTGTAAGCATATGTATAGCAGTTGAGCACATCTAACTTTACAGACTGAAGATAATGCAAAACCATCCAAATCAAGCTTCTCTCTGCCTGATGTGCTCCCACACTATACTTAAAGGCATTCTCTGTCATTGGTGAAGAGTTTACATGTTTATGAGCAAGATAACATTGATATTCATTAAACTCCTGAAACTAAGTCAGTTCTGACCTGAAACAACTAGAAATGTTGTAAAATTTCATTTGTAAGCATATGTATAGCAGTTGAGCACATCTAACTTTACAGACTGAAGATATTGCAAAACCATCCAAAACAAGCTTCTCTCTGCCTGATATGCTCCCACACTATACTTAAAGGCATTCTCTGTCATTGGTGAAGAGTTTACAGGTGTAATTGCAAGAGAACATTACATTTCATTAAACTTCTGAAACTAAGTCAGTTCTGACCTGAAACAACAAGAAATGTTGTAAAATTTAATTTGTAAGCATATGTATAGCAGTTGAGCACATCTAACTTTACAGACTGAAGATATTGCAAAACCATCCAAAACAAGCTTCTCTCTGCCTGATATGCTCCCACACTATACTTAAAGGCATTCTCTGTCATTGGTGAAGAGTTTACATGTTTATGAGCAAGATAACATTGATATTCATTAAACTCCTGAAACTAAGTCAGTTCTGACCTGAAACAACTAGAAATGTAGTAAAATTTAATTTGTAAGCATATGTATAGCAGTTGAGCACATCTAACTTTACAGACTGAAGATATTGCAAAACCATCCAAAACAAGCTTCTCTCTGCCTGATATGCTCCCACACTATACTTAAAGGCATTCTCTGTCATTGGTGAAGAGTTTACATGTTTATGAGCAAGATAACATTGATATTCATTAAACTCCTGAAACTAAGTCAGTTCTGACCTGAAACAACTAGAAATGTTGTAAAATTTCATTTGTAAGCATATGTATAGTAGTTGAGCACATCTAACTTTACAGACTGAAGATATTGCCAAACCATCCAAAACAAGCTTCTCTCTGCCTGATATGCTCCCACACTATACTTAAAGGCATTCTCTGTCATTGGTGAAGAGTTTACATGTTTATGAGCAAGATAACAATGATATTCATTATACTCCTGAAACTAAGTCAGTTCTGACCTGAAACAACAAGAAATGTTGTAAAATTTCATTTGTAAGCATATGTATAGCAGTTGAGCACATCTAACTTTACAGACTGAAGATATTGCAAAACCATCCAAAACAAGCTTCTCTCTGCCTGATATGCTCCCACACTATACGTAAAGGCATTCTCTGTCATTGGTGAAGAGTTTACATGTTTATAATCAAGATAACATTGATTTTCATTAAACTTCTGAAACTAAGTCAGTTCTGACCTGAAACAACAAGAAATGTTGTAAAATTTCATTTGTAAGCATATGTATAGCAGTTGAGCACATCTAACTTTACAGACTGAAGATATTGCAAAACCATCCAAAACAAGCTTCTCTCTGCCTGATATGCTCCCACACTATACTTAAAGGCATTCTCTGTCATTGGTGAAGAGTTTACATGTTTATGAGCAAGATAACAATGATATTCATTATACTCCTGAAACTAAGTCAGTTCTGACCTGAAACAACAAGAAATGTTGTAAAATTTCATTTGTAAGCATATGTGTAGCAGTTGAGCACATCTAACTTTACAGACTGAAGATATTGCAAAACCATCCAAAACAAGCTTCTCTCTGCCTGATATGCTCCCACACTATACTTAAAGGCATTCTCTGTCATTGGTGAAGAGTTTACATGTTTATAATCAAGATAACATTGATATTCATTAAACTTCTGAAACTAAGTCAGTTCTGACCTGAAACAACAAGAAATGTTGTAAAATTTCATTTGTAAGCATATGTATAGCAGTTGAGCACATCTAACTTTACAGACTGAAGATAATGCAAAACCATCCAAATCAAGCTTCTCTCTGCCTGATATGCTCCCACACTATATTTAAAGGCATTCTCTGTCATTGGTGAAGAGTTTACAGGTGTAATTGCAAGAGAACATTACATTTCATTAAACTTCTGAAACTAAGTCAGTTCTGACCTGAAACAACTAGAAATGTTGTAAAATTTAATTTGTAAGCATATGTATAGCAGTTGAGCACATCTAACTTTACAGACTGAAGTTATTGCAAAACCATCCAAAACAAGCATCACTCTGCCTGATATGCTCCCACACTATACTTAAAGGCATTCTCTGTCATTGGTGAAGAGTTTACATGTTTATGAGCAAGATAACAATGATATTCAAAAAACTCTTGAAACTATGTCAGTTCTGACCTGAAACAACAAGAAATGTTGTAAAATTTAATTTGTAAGCATATGTATAGCAGTTGAGCACATCTAACTTTACAGACTGAAGATATTGCAAAACCATCCAAAACAAGCTTCTCTCTGCCTGATATGCTCCCACACTATACTTAAAGGCATTCTCTGTCATTGGTGAAGAGTTTACATGTTTATGAGCAAGATAACATTGATATTCATTAAACTCCTGAAACTGTCAGTTCTGACCTGAAACAACTAGAAATGTTGTAAAATTTAATTTGTAAGCATATGTATAGCAGTTGAGCACATCTAACTTTACAGACTGAAGATATTGCAAAACCATCCAAAACAAGCTTCTCTCTGCCTGATATGCTCCCACACTATACTTAAAGGCATTCTCTGTCATTGGTGAAGAGTTTACATGTTTATGAGCAAGATAACATTGATATTCATTAAACTCCTGAAACTAAGTCAGTTCTGACCTGAAACAACTAGAAATGTTGTAAAATTTAATTTGTAAGCATATGTATAGCAGTTGAGCACATCTAACTTTACAGACTGAAGATATTGCAAAACCATTCAAAACAAGCTTCTCTATGCCTGATATGCTCCCACACTATACTTAAAGGCATTCTCTGTCATTGGTGAAGAGTTTACAGGTGTAATTGCAAGAGAACATTACATTTCATTAAACTCCTGAAACTAAGTCAGTTCTGAACTGAAACAACTAGAAATGTTGTAAAATTTCATTTGTAAGCATATGTATAGCAGTTGAGCACATCTAACTTTACAGACTGAAGATATTGCAAAACCATCCAAAACAAGCTTCTCTCTGCCTGATATGCTCCCACACTATACTTAAAGGCATTCTCTGTCATTGGTGAAGAGTTTACATGTTTATGAGCAAGATAACAATGATATTCATTATACTCCTGAAACTAAGTCAGTTCTGACCTGAAACAACAAGAAATGTTGTAAAATTTCATTTGTAAGCATATGTATAGCAGTTGAGCACATCTAACTTTACAGACTGAAGATAATGCAAAACCATCCAAATCAAGCTTCTCTCTGCCTGATATGCTCCCACACTATACTTAAAGGCATTCTCTGTCATTGGTGAAGAGTTTACAGGTGTAATTGCAAGAGAACATTACATTTCATTAAACTTCTGAAACTAAGTCAGTTCTGACCTGAAACAACAAGAAATGTTGTAAAATTTCATTTGTAAGCATATGTATAGCAGTTGAGCACATCTAACTTTACAGACTGAAGATATTGCAAAACCATCCAAAACAAGCTTCTCTCTGCCTGATATGCTCCCACACTATACTTAAAGGCATTCTCTGTCATTGGTGAAGAGTTTACATGTTTATGAGCAAGATAACATTGATATTCATTAAACTCCTGAAACTAAGTCAGTTCTGACCTGAAACAACTAGAAATGTTGTAAAATTTCATTTGTAAGCATATGTATAGCAGTTGAGCACATCTAACTTTACAGACTGAAGATAATGCAAAACCATCCAAATCAAGCTTCTCTCTGCCTGATGTGCTCCCACACTATACTTAAAGGCATTCTCTGTCATTGGTGAAGAGTTTACATGTTTATGAGCAAGATAACATTGATATTCATTAAACTCCTGAAACTAAGTCAGTTCTGACCTGAAACAACTAGAAATGTTGTAAAATTTCATTTGTAAGCATATGTATAGCAGTTGAGCACATCTAACTTTACAGACTGAAGATATTGCAAAACCATCCAAAACAAGCTTCTCTCTGCCTGATATGCTCCCACACTATACTTAAAGGCATTCTCTGTCATTGGTGAAGAGTTTACAGGTGTAATTGCAAGAGAACATTACATTTCATTAAACTTCTGAAACTAAGTCAGTTCTGACCTGAAACAACTAGAAATGTTGTAAAATTTAATTTGTAAGCATATGTATAGCAGTTGAGCACATCTAACTTTACAGACTGAAGTTATTGCAAGACCATCCATAACAAGCTTCACTCTGCCTGATATGCTCCCACACTATACTTAAAGGCATTCTCTGTCATGGGTGAAGAGTTTACATGTTTATGAGCAAGATAACAATGATATTCAAAAAACTCCTGAAACTAAGTCAGTTCTGACCTGAAACAACAAGAAATGTTGTAAAATTTCATTTGTAAGCATATGTATAGCAGTTGAGCACATCTAACTTTACAGACTGAAGATATTGCAAAACCATCCAAAACAAGCTTCTCTCTGCCTGATATGCTCCCACACTATACTTAAAGGCATTCTCTGTCATTGGTGAAGAGTTTACATGTTTATGAGCAAGATAACATTGATATTCATTAAACTCCTGAAACTGTCAGTTCTGACCTGAAACAACTAGAAATGTTGTAAAATTTAATTTGTAAGCATATGTATAGCAGTTGAGCACATCTAACTTTACAGACTGAAGATATTGCAAAACCATCCAAAACAAGCTTCTCTCTGCCTGATATGCTCCCACACTATACTTAAAGGCATTCTCTGTCATTGGTGAAGAGTTTACATGTTTATGAGCAAGATAACATTGATATTCATTAAACTCCTGAAACTGTCAGTTCTGACCTGAAACAACTAGAAATGTTGTAAAATTTCATTTGTAAGCATATGTATAGCAGTTGAGCACATCTAACTTTACAGACTGAAGATATTGCAAAACCATCCAAAACAAGCTTCTCTCTGCCTGATATGCTCCCACACTATACTTAAAGGCATTCTCTGTCATTGGTGAAGAGTTTACATGTTTATGAGCAAGATAACATTGATATTCATTAAACTCCTGAAACTAAGTCAGTTCTGACCTGAAACAACAAGAAATGTTGTAAAATTTAATTTGTAAGCATATGTATAGCAGTTGAGCACATCTAACTTTACAGACTGAAGATATTGCAAAACCATCCAAAACAAGCTTCTCTCTGCCTGATATGCTCCCACACTATACTTAAAGGCATTCTCTGTCATTGGTGAAGAGTTTACATGTTTATGAGCAAGATAACATTGATATTCATTAAACTCCTGAAACTAAGTCAGTTCTGACCTGAAACAACAAGAAATGTTGTAAAATTTCATTTGTAAGCATATGTATAGCAGTTGAGCACATCTAACTTTACAGACTGAAGATATTGCAAAACCATCCAAAACAAGCTTCTCTATGCCTGATATGCTCCCACACTATACTTAAAGGCATTCTCTGTCATTGGTGAAGAGTTTACAGGTGTAATTGCAAGAGAACATTACATTTCATTAAACTCCTGAAACTAAGTCAGTTCTTAACTGAAACAACTAGAAATGTTGTAAAATTTCATTTGTAAGCATATATATAGCAGTTGAGCACATCTAACTTTACAGACTGAAGATAATGCAAAACCATCCAAATCAAGCTTCTCTCTGCCTGATGTGCTCCCACACTATACTTAAAGGCATTCTCTGTCATTGGTGAAGAGTTTACATGTTTATGAGCAAGATAACATTGATATTTATTAAACTCCTGAAACTAAGTCAGTTCTGACCTGAAACAACTAGAGATGTTGGAAAATTTCATTTGTAAGCATATGTATAGCAGTTGAGCACATCTAACTTTACAGACGGAAGATATTGCAAAACCATCCAAAACAAGCTTCTCTCTGCCTGATATGCTCCCACACTATACTTAAAGGCATTCTCTGTCATTGGTGAAGAGTTTACAGGTATAAATGCAAGAGAACATTACATTTCATTAAACTTCTGAAACTAAGTCAGTTCTGACCTGAAACAACTAGAAATGTTGTAAAATTTAATTTGTAAGCATATGTATAGCAGTTGAGCACATCTAACTTTACAGACTGAAGTTATTGCAAAACCATCCAAAACAAGCATCACTCTGCCTGATATGCTCCCACACTATCTTAAAGGCATTCTCTGTCATTGGTGAAGAGTTTACATGTTTATGAGCAAGATAACAATGATATTCAAAAAACTCCTGAAACTAAGTCAGTTCTGACCTGAAACAACAAGAAATGTTGTAAAATTTAATTTGTAAGCATATGTATAGCAGTTGAGCACATCTAACTTTACAGACTGAAGATATTGCAAAACCATCCAAAACAAGCTTCTCTCTGCCTGATATGCTCCCACACTATACTTAAAGGCATTCTCTGTCATTGGTGAAGAGTTTACATGTTTATGAGCAAGATAACATTGATATTCATTAAACTCCTGAAACTAAGTCAGTTCTGACCTGAAACAACTAGAAATGTTGTAAAATTTCATTTGTAAGCATATGTATAGCAGTTGAGCACATCTAACTTTACAGACTGAAGATATTGCAAAACCATCCAAAACAAGCTTCTCTCTGCCTGATATGCTCCCACACTATACTTAAAGGCATTCTCTGTCATTGGTGAAGAGTTTACATGTTTATGAGCAAGATAACATTGATATTTATTAAACTCCTGAAACTAAGTCAGTTCTGACCTGAAACAACTAGAGATGTTGGAAAATTTCATTTGTAAGCATATGTATAGCAGTTGAGCACATCTAACTTTACAGACGGAAGATATTGCAAAACCATCCAAAACAAGCTTCTCTCTGCCTGATATGCTCCCACACTATACTTAAAGGCATTCTCTGTCATTGGTGAAGAGTTTACAGGTATAAATGCAAGAGAACATTACATTTCATTAAACTTCTGAAACTAAGTCAGTTCTGACCTGAAACAACTAGAAATGTTGTAAGATTTAATTTGTAAGCATATGTATAGCAGTTGAGCACATCTAACTTTACAGACTGAAGTTATTGCAAAACCATCCAAAACAAGCATCACTCTGCCTGATATGCTCCCACACTATCTTAAAGGCATTCTCTGTCATTGGTGAAGAGTTTACATGTTTATGAGCAAGATAACAATGATATTCAAAAAACTCCTGAAACTAAGTCAGTTCTGACCTGAAACAACAAGAAATGTTGTAAAATTTAATTTGTAAGCATATGTATAGCAGTTGAGCACATCTAACTTTACAGACTGAAGATATTGCAAAACCATCCAAAACAAGCTTCTCTCTGCCTGATATGCTCCCACACTATACTTAAAGGCATTCTCTGTCATTGGTGAAGAGTTTACATGTTTATGAGCAAGATAACATTGATATTCATTAAACTCCTGAAACTAAGTCAGTTCTGACCTGAAACAACTAGAAATGTTGTAAAATTTCATTTGTAAGCATATGTATAGCAGTTGAGCACATCTAACTTTACAGACTGAAGATATTGCAAAACCATCCAAAACAAGCTTCTCTCTGCCTGATATGCTCCCACACTATACTTAAAGGCATTCTCTGTCATTGGTGAAGAGTTTACATGTTTATGAGCAAGATAACATTGATATTCATTAAACTCCTGAAACTAAGTCAGTTCTGACCTGAAACAACTAGAAATGTTGTAAAATTTCATTTGTAAGCATATGTATAGCAGTTGAGCACATCTAACTTTACAGACTGAAGATAATGCAAAACCATCCAAATCAAGCTTCTCTCTGCCTGATGTGCTCCCACACTATACTTAAAGGCATTCTCTGTCATTGGTGAAGAGTTTACATGTTTATGAGCAAGATAACATTGATATTCATTAAACTCCTGAAACTAAGTCAGTTCTGACCTGAAACAACTAGAAATGTTGTAAAATTTCATTTGTAAGCATATGTATAGCAGTTGAGCACATCTAACTTTACAGACTGAAGATATTGCAAAACCATCCAAAACAAGCTTCTCTCTGCCTGATGTGCTCCCACACTATACTTAAAGGCATTCTCTGTCATTGGTGAAGAGTTTACATGTTTATGAGCAAGATAACATTGATATTCATTAAACTCCTGAAACTAAGTCAGTTCTGACCTGAAACAACTAGAAATGTTGTAAAATTTCATTTGTAAGCATATGTATAGCAGTTGAGCACATCTAACTTTACAGACTGAAGATATTGCAAAACCATCCAAAACAAGCTTCTCTCTGCCTGATATGCTCCCACACTATACTTAAAGGCATTCTCTGTCATTGGTGAAGAGTTTACAGGTGTAATTGCAAGAGAACATTACATTTCATTAAACTTCTGAAACTAAGTCAGTTCTGACCTGAAACAACTAGAAATGTTGTAAAATTTAATTTGTAAGCATATGTATAGCAGTTGAGCACATCTAACTTTACAGACTGCAGTTATTGCAAGACCATCCAAAACAAGCTTCACTCTGCCTGATATGCTCCCACACTATACTTAAAGGCATTCTCTGTCATTGGTGAAGAGTTTACATGTTTATGAGCAAGATAACAATGATATTCAAAAAACTCCTGAAACTAAGTCAGTTCTGACCTGAAACAACAAGAAATGTTGTAAAATTTCATTTGTAAGCATATGTATAGCAGTTGAGCACATCTAACTTTACAGACTGAAGATATTGCAAAACCATCCAAAACAAGCTTCTCTCTGCCTGATATGCTCCCACACTATACTTAAAGGCATTCTCTGTCATTGGTGAAGAGTTTACATGTTTATGAGCAAGATAACATTGATATTCATTAAACTCCTGAAACTAAGTCAGTTCTGACCTGAAACAACTTGAAATGTTGTAAAATTTCATTTGTAAGCATATGTATAGCAGTTGAGCACATCTAACTTTACAGACTGAAGATATTGCAAAACCATCCAAAACAAGCTTCTCTCTGCCTGATATGCTCCCACACTATACTTAAAGGCATTCTCTGTCATTGGTGAAGAGTTTACATGTTTATGAGCAAGATAACATTGATATGCATTAAACTCCTGAAACTAAGTCAGTTCTGAACTGAAACAGCAAGAAATTATGTAAAATTTCATTTGTAAGCATATGTATAGCAGTTGAGCACATCTAACTTTACAGACTGAAGATATTGCAAAACCATCCAAAACAAGCTTCTCTATGCCTGATATGCTCCCACACTATACTTAAAGGCATTCTCTGTCATTGGTGAATAGTTTACATGTTTATGATCAAGATAACATTTATTTTCATTAAACTTCTGAAACTAAGTCAGTTCTGACCTGAAACAACTAGAAATGTTGTAAAATTTCATTTGTAAGCATATGTATAGCAGTTGAGCACATCTAACTTTACAGACTGAAGATATTGCAAAACCATCCAAAACAAGCTTCTCTCTGCCTGATATGCTCCCACACTATACTTAAAGGCATTCTCTGTCATTGGTGAAGAGTTTACATGTTTATGAGCAAGATAACATTGATATTCATTAAACTCCTGAAACTAAGTCAGTTCTGACCTGAAACAACTAGAAATGTTGTAAAATTTTATTTGTAAGCATATGTATAGCAGTTGAGCACATCTAACTTTACAGACTGAAGATATTGCAAAACCATCCAAAACAAGCTTCACTCTGCCTGATATGCTCCCACACTATACTTAAAGGCATTCTCTGTCATTGGTGAAGAGTTTACATGTTTATGAGCAAGATAACATTGATATTCATTAAACTCCTGAAACTAAGTCAGTTCTGACCTGAAACAACTAGAAATGTAGTAAAATTTCATTTGTAAGCATATGTATAGCAGTTGAGCACATCTAACTTTACAGACTGAAGATATTGCAAAACAGTCCAAAACAAGATTCTCTCTGCCTGATATGCTCCCACACTATACTTAAAGGCATTCTCTGTCATTGGTGAAGAGTTTACATGTTTATGAGCAAGATAACATTGATATTCATTAAACTCCTGAAACTAAGTCAGTTCTGACCTGAAACAACTAGAAATGTTGTAAAATTTAATTTGTAAGAATATGTATAGCAGTTGAGCACATCTAACTTTACAGACTGAAGATATTGCAAAACCATCCAAAACAAGCTTCTCTCTGCCTGATATGCTCCCACACTATACTTAAAGGCATTCTCTGTCATTGGTGAAGAGTTTACATGTTTATGAGCAAGATAACATTGATATTCATTAAACTCCTGAAACTAAGTCAGTTCTGACCTGAAACAACTAGACATGTTGTAAAATTTAATTTGTAAGCATATGTATAGCAGTTGAGCACATCTAACTTTACAGACTGAAGATATTGCAAAACCATCCATAACAAGCTTCTCTCTGCCTGATATGCTCCCACACTATCTTAAAGGCATTCTCTGTCATTGGTGAAGAGTTTACATGTTTATGAGCAAGATAACAATGATATTCAAAAAACTCCTGAAACTAAGTCAGTTCTGACCTGAAACAACAAGAAATGTTGTAAAATTTCATTTGTAAGCATATGTATAGCAGTTGAGCACATCTAACTTTACAGACTGAAGATATTGCAAAACCATCCAAAACAAGCTTCTCTCTGCCTGATATGCTCCCACACTATACTTAAAGGCATTCTCTGTCATTGGTGAAGAGTTTACATGTTTATGAGCAAGATAACATTGATATTCATTAAACTCCTGAAACTAAGTCAGTTCTGACCTGAAACAACTAGAAATGTTGTAAAATTTCATTTGTAAGCATATGTATAGCAGTTGAGCACATCTAACTTTACAGACTGAAGATAATGCAAAACCATCCAAATCAAGCTTCTCTCTGCCTGATGTGCTCCCACACTATACTTAAAGGCATTCTCTGTCATTGGTGAAGAGTTTACATGTTTATGAGCAAGATAACATTGATATTCATTAAACTCCTGAAACTAAGTCAGTTCTGACCTGAAACAACTAGAAATGTTGTAAAATTTCATTTGTAAGCATATGTATAGCAGTTGAGCACATCTAACTTTACAGACTGAAGATATTGCAAAACCATCCAAAACAAGCTTCTCTCTGCCTGATATGCTCCCACACTATACTTAAAGGCATTCTCTGTCATTGGTGAAGAGTTTACAGGTGTAATTGCAAGAGAACATTACATTTCATTAAACTTCTGAAACTAAGTCAGTTCTGACCTGAAACAACTAGAAATGTTGTAAAATTTAATTTGTAAGCATATGTATAGCAGTTGAGCACATCTAACTTTACAGACTGAAGTTATTGCAAGACCATCCAAAACAAGCTTCACTCTGCCTGATATGCTCCCACACTATACTTAAAGGCATTCTCTGTCATTGGTGAAGAGTTTACATGTTTATGAGCAAGATAACAATGATATTCAAAAAACTCCTGAAACTAAGTCAGTTCTGACCTGAAACAACAAGAAATGTTGTAAAATTTCATTTGTAAGCATATGTATAGCAGTTGAGCACATCTAACTTTACAGACTGAAGATATTGCAACACCATCCAAAACAAGCTTCTCTCTGCCTGATATGCTCCCACACTATACTTAAAGGCATTCTCTGTCATTGGTGAAGAGTTTACATGTTTATGAGCAAGATAACAATGATATTCATTATACTCCTGAAACTAAGTCAGTTCTGACCTGAAACAACAAGAAATGTTGTAAAATTTCATTTGTAAGCATATGTATAGCAGTTGAGCACATCTAACTTTACAGACTGAAGATATTGCAAAACCATCCAAAACAAGCTTCTCTCTGCCTGATATGCTCCCACACTATACTTAAAGGCATTCTCTGTCATTGGTGAAGAGTTTACATGTTTATGAGCAAGATAACATTGATATTCATTAAACTCCTGAAACTTAGTCAGTTCTGACCTGAAACAACTAGAAATGTTGTAAAATGTAATTTGTAAGCATATGTATAGCAGTTGAGCACATCTAACTTTACAGACTGAAGATATTGCAAAACCATCCAAAACAAGCTTCTCTCTGCCTGATATGCTCCCACACTATACTTAAAGGCATTCTCTGTCATTGGTGAAGAGTTTACATGTTTATGAGCAAGATAACATTGATATTCATTAAACTCCTGAAACTAAGTCAGTTCTGAACTGAAACAACAAGAAATGATGTAAAATTTCATTTGTAAGCATATGTATAGCAGTTGAGCACATCTAACTTTACAGACTGAAGATATTGCAAAACCATCCAAAACAAGCTTCTCTCTGCCTGATGTGCTCCCACACTATACTTAAAGGCATTCTCTGTCATTGGTGAAGAGTTTACATGTTTATGAGCAAGATAACATTGATATTCATTAAACTCCTGAAACTAAGTCAGTTCTGACCTGAAACAACTAGAAATGTTGTAAAATTTCATTTGTAAGCATATGTATAGCAGTTGAGCACATCTAACTTTACAGACTGAAGATATTGCAAAACCATCCAAAACAAGCTTCTCTCTGCCTGATGTGCTCCCACACTATACTTAAAGGCATTCTCTGTCATTGGTGAAGAGTTTACATGTTTATGAGCAAGATAACATTGATATTCATTAAACTCCTGAAACTAAGTCAGTTCTGACCTGAAACAACTAGAAATGTTGTAAAATTTCATTTGTAAGCATATGTATAGCAGTTGAGCACATCTAACTTTACAGACTGAAGATATTGCAAAACCATCCAAAACAAGCTTCTCTCTGCCTGATATGCTCCCACACTATACTTAAAGGCATTCTCTGTCATTGGTGAAGAGTTTACAGGTGTAATTGCAAGAGAACATTACATTTCATTAAACTTCTGAAACTAAGTCAGTTCTGACCTGAAACAACTAGAAATGTTGTAAAATTTAATTTGTAAGCATATGTATAGCAGTTGAGCACATCTAACTTTACAGACTGCAGTTATTGCAAGACCATCCAAAACAAGCTTCACTCTGCCTGATATGCTCCCACACTATACTTAAAGGCATTCTCTGTCATTGGTGAAGAGTTTACATGTTTATGAGCAAGATAACAATGATATTCAAAAAACTCCTGAAACTAAGTCAGTTCTGACCTGAAACAACAAGAAATGTTGTAAAATTTCATTTGTAAGCATATGTATAGCAGTTGAGCACATCTAACTTTACAGACTGAAGATATTGCAAAACCATCCAAAACAAGCTTCTCTCTGCCTGATATGCTCCCACACTATACTTAAAGGCATTCTCTGTCATTGGTGAAGAGTTTACATGTTTATGAGCAAGATAACATTGATATTCATTAAACTCCTGAAACTAAGTCAGTTCTGACCTGAAACAACTTGAAATGTTGTAAAATTTCATTTGTAAGCATATGTATAGCAGTTGAGCACATCTAACTTTACAGACTGAAGATATTGCAAAACCATCCAAAACAAGCTTCTCTCTGCCTGATATGCTCCCACACTATACTTAAAGGCATTCTCTGTCATTGGTGAAGAGTTTACATGTTTATGAGCAAGATAACATTGATATGCATTAAACTCCTGAAACTAAGTCAGTTCTGAACTGAAACAGCAAGAAATTATGTAAAATTTCATTTGTAAGCATATGTATAGCAGTTGAGCACATCTAACTTTACAGACTGAAGATATTGCAAAACCATCCAAAACAAGCTTCTCTATGCCTGATATGCTCCCACACTATACTTAAAGGCATTCTCTGTCATTGGTGAATAGTTTACATGTTTATGATCAAGATAACATTTATTTTCATTAAACTTCTGAAACTAAGTCAGTTCTGACCTGAAACAACTAGAAATGTTGTAAAATTTCATTTGTAAGCATATGTATAGCAGTTGAGCACATCTAACTTTACAGACTGAAGATATTGCAAAACCATCCAAAACAAGCTTCTCTCTGCCTGATATGCTCCCACACTATACTTAAAGGCATTCTCTGTCATTGGTGAAGAGTTTACATGTTTATGAGCAAGATAACATTGATATTCATTAAACTCCTGAAACTAAGTCAGTTCTGACCTGAAACAACTAGAAATGTTGTAAAATTTTATTTGTAAGCATATGTATAGCAGTTGAGCACATCTAACTTTACAGACTGAAGATATTGCAAAACCATCCAAAACAAGCTTCACTCTGCCTGATATGCTCCCACACTATACTTAAAGGCATTCTCTGTCATTGGTGAAGAGTTTACATGTTTATGAGCAAGATAACATTGATATTCATTAAACTCCTGAAACTAAGTCAGTTCTGACCTGAAACAACTAGAAATGTAGTAAAATTTAATTTGTAAGCATATGTATAGCAGTTGAGCACATCTAACTTTACAGACTGAAGATATTGCAAAACAGTCCAAAACAAGCTTCTCTCTGCCTGATATGCTCCCACACTATACTTAAAGGCATTCTCTGTCATTGGTGAAGAGTTTACATGTTTATGAGCAAGATAACATTGATATTCATTAAACTCCTGAAACTAAGTCAGTTCTGACCTGAAACAACTAGAAATGTTGTAAAATTTAATTTGTAAGAATATGTATAGCAGTTGAGCACATCTAACTTTACAGACTGAAGATATTGCAAAACCATCCAAAACAAGCTTCTCTCTGCCTGATATGCTCCCACACTATACTTAAAGGCATTCTCTGTCATTGGTGAAGAGTTTACATGTTTATGAGCAAGATAACATTGATATTCATTAAACTCCTGAAACTAAGTCAGTTCTGACCTGAAACAACTAGACATGTTGTAAAATTTAATTTGTAAGCATATGTATAGCAGTTGAGCACATCTAACTTTACAGACTGAAGATATTGCAAAACCATCCATAACAAGCTTCTCTCTGCCTGATATGCTCCCACACTATCTTAAAGGCATTCTCTGTCATTGGTGAAGAGTTTACATGTTTATGAGCAAGATAACAATGATATTCAAAAAACTCCTGAAACTAAGTCAGTTCTGACCTGAAACAACAAGAAATGTTGTAAAATTTCATTTGTAAGCATATGTATAGCAGTTGAGCACATCTAACTTTACAGACTGAAGATATTGCAAAACCATCCAAAACAAGCTTCTCTCTGCCTGATATGCTCCCACACTATACTTAAAGGCATTCTCTGTCATTGGTGAAGAGTTTACATGTTTATGAGCAAGATAACATTGATATTCATTAAACTCCTGAAACTAAGTCAGTTCTGACCTGAAACAACTAGAAATGTTGTAAAATTTCATTTGTAAGCATATGTATAGCAGTTGAGCACATCTAACTTTACAGACTGAAGATAATGCAAAACCATCCAAATCAAGCTTCTCTCTGCCAGATGTGCTCCCACACTATACTTAAAGGCATTCTCTGTCATTGGTGAAGAGTTTACATGTTTATGAGCAAGATAACATTGATATTCATTAAACTCCTGAAACTAAGTCAGTTCTGACCTGAAACAACTAGAAATGTTGTAAAATTTCATTTGTAAGCATATGTATAGCAGTTGAGCACATCTAACTTTACAGACTGAAGATATTGCAAAACCATCCAAAACAAGCTTCTCTCTGCCTGATATGCTCCCACACTATACTTAAAGGCATTCTCTGTCATTGGTGAAGAGTTTACAGGTGTAATTGCAAGAGAACATTACATTTCATTAAACTTCTGAAACTAAGTCAGTTCTGACCTGAAACAACTAGAAATGTTGTAAAATTTAATTTGTAAGCATATGTATAGCAGTTGAGCACATCTAACTTTACAGACTGAAGTTATTGCAAGACCATCCAAAACAAGCTTCACTCTGCCTGATATGCTCCCACACTATACTTAAAGGCATTCTCTGTCATTGGTGAAGAGTTTACATGTTTATGAGCAAGATAACAATGATATTCAAAAAACTCCTGAAACTAAGTCAGTTCTGACCTGAAACAACAAGAAATGTTGTAAAATTTCATTTGTAAGCATATGTATAGCAGTTGAGCACATCTAACTTTACAGACTGAAGATATTGCAACACCATCCAAAACAAGCTTCTCTCTGCCTGATATGCTCCCACACTATACTTAAAGGCATTCTCTGTCATTGGTGAAGAGTTTACATGTTTATGAGCAAGATAACAATGATATTCATTATACTCCTGAAACTAAGTCAGTTCTGACCTGAAACAACAAGAAATGTTGTAAAATTTCATTTGTAAGCATATGTATAGCAGTTGAGCACATCTAACTTTACAGACTGAAGATATTGCAAAACCATCCAAAACAAGCTTCTCTCTGCCTGATATGCTCCCACACTATACTTAAAGGCATTCTCTGTCATTGGTGAAGAGTTTACATGTTTATGAGCAAGATAACATTGATATTCATTAAACTCCTGAAACTTAGTCAGTTCTGACCTGAAACAACTAGAAATGTTGTAAAATGTAATTTGTAAGCATATGTATAGCAGTTGAGCACATCTAACTTTACAGACTGAAGATATTGCAAAACCATCCAAAACAAGCTTCTCTCTGCCTGATATGCTCCCACACTATACTTAAAGGCATTCTCTGTCATTGGTGAAGAGTTTACATGTTTATGAGCAAGATAACATTGATATTCATTAAACTCCTGAAACTAAGTCAGTTCTGAACTGAAACAACAAGAAATGATGTAAAATTTCATTTGTAAGCATATGTATAGCAGTTGAGCACATCTAACTTTACAGACTGAAGATATTGCAAAACCATCCAAAACAAGCTTCTCTATGCCTGATATGCTCCCACACTATACTTAAAGGCATTCTCTGTCATTGGTGAAGAGTTTACATGTTTATGATCAAGATAACATTTATTTTCATTAAACTTCTGAAACTAAGTCAGTTCTGACCTGAAACAACAAGAAATGTTGTAAAATTTCATTTGTAAGCATATGTATAGCAGTTGAGCACATCTAACTTTACAGACTGAAGATATTGCAAAACCATCCAAAACAAGCTTCTCTCTGCCTGATATGCTCCCACACTATACTTAAAGGCATTCTCTGTCATTGGTGAAGAGTTTACATGTTTATGAGCAAGATAACATTGATATTCATTAAACTCCTGAAACTAAGTCAGTTCTGACCTGAAACAACAAGAAATGTTGTAAAATTTAATTTGTAAGCATATGTATAGCAGTTGAGCACATCTAACTTTACAGACTGAAGATATTGCAAAACCATCCAAAACAAGCTTCTCTCTGCCTGATATGCTCCCACACTATACTTAAAGGCATTCTCTGTCATTGGTGAAGAGTTTACATGTTTATGAGCAAGATAACATTGATATTCATTAAACTCCTGAAACTAAGTCAGTTCTGACCTGAAACAACTAGAAATGTAGTTAAATTTAATTTGTAAGCATATGTATAGCAGTTGAGCACATCTAACTTTACAGACTGAAGATATTGCAAAACAATCCAAAACAAGCTTCTCTCTGCCTGATATGCTCCCACACTATACTTAAAGGCATTCTCTGTCATTGGTGAAGAGTTTACATGTTTATGAGCAAGATAACATTGATATTCATTAAACTCCTGAAACTAAGTCAGTTCTGACCTGAAACAACTAGAAATGTTGTAAAATTTCATTTGTAAGCATATGTATAGCAGTTGAGCACATCTAACTTTACAGACTGAAGATATTGCAAAACCATCCAAAACAAGCTTCTCTCTGCCTGATATGCTCCCACACTATCTTAAAGGCATTCTCTGTCATTGGTGAAGAGTTTACATGTTTATGAGCAAGATAACAATGATATTCATTAAACTCCTGAAACTAAGTCAGTTCTGACCTGAAACAACTAGAAATGTTGTAAAATTTCATTTGTAAGCATATGTATAGCAGTTGAGCACATCTAACTTTACAGACTGAAGATATTGCAAAACCATCCAAAACAAGCTTCTCTCTGCCTGATATGCTCCCACACTATACTTAAAGGCATTCTCTGTCATTGGTGAAGAGTTTACAGGTGTAATTGCAAGAGAACATTACATTTCATTAAACTTCTGAAACTAAGTCAGTTCTGACCTGAAACATCTAGAAATGTTGTAAAATTTAATTTGTAAGCATATGTATAGCAGTTGAGCACATCTAACTTTACAGACTGAAGATATTGCAAAACCATCCAAAACAAGCTTCTCTCTGCCTGATATGCTCCCACACTATACTTAAAGGCATTCTCTGTCATTGGTGAAGAGTTCACATGTTTATGAGCAAGATAACATTGATATTCATTAAACTCCTGAAACTAAGTCAGTTCTGACCTGAAACAACAAGAAATGTTGTAAAATTTCATTTGTAAGCATATGTATAGCAGTTGAGCACATCTAACTTTACAGACTGAAGATATTGCAAAACCATCCAAAACAAGCTTCTCTCTGCCTGATATGCTCCCACACTATACTTAAAGGCATTCTCTGTCATTGGTGAAGAGTTTACATGTTTATGAGCAAGATAACATTGATATTCATTAAACTCCTGAAACTAAGTCAGTTCTGACCTGAAACAACTAGAAATGATGTAAAATTTCATTTGTAAGCATATGTATAGCAGATGAGCACATCTAACTTTACAGACTGAAGATATTGCAAAACCATCCAAAACAAGCTTCTCTCTGCCTGATATGCTCCCACACTATACTTAAAGGCATTCTCTGTCATTGGTGAAGAGTTTACATGTTTATGAGCAAGATAACATTGATATTCATTAAACTCCTGAAACTAAGTCAGTTCTGACCTGAAACAACTAGAAATGTTGTAAAATTTAATTTGTAAGCATATGTATAGCAGTTGAGCACATCTAACTTTACAGACTGAAGATATTGCAAAACCATCCAAAACAAGCTTCTCTCTGCCTGATATGCTCCCACACTATACTTAAAGGCATTCTCTGTCATTGGTGAAGAGTTTACATGTTTATGAGCAAGATAACATTGATATTCATTAAACTCCTGAAACTAAGTCAGTTCTGAACTGAAACAACAAGAAATGATGTAAAATTTCATTTGTAAGCATATGTATAGCAGTTGAGCACATCTAACTTTACAGACTGAAGATATTGCAAAACCATCCAAAACAAGCTTCTCTATGCCTGATATGCTCCCACACTATACTTAAAGGCATTCTCTGTCATTGGTGAAGAGTTTACATGTTTATGATCAAGATAACATTTATTTTCATTAAACTTCTGAAACTAAGTCAGTTCTGACCTGAAACAACAAGAAATGTTGTAAAATTTCATTTGTAAGCATATGTATAGCAGTTGAGCACATCTAACTTTACAGACTGAAGATATTGCAAAACCATCCAAAACAAGCTTCTCTCTGCCTGATATGCTCCCACACTATACTTAAAGGCATTCTCTGTCATTGGTGAAGAGTTTACATGTTTATGAGCAAGATAACATTGATATTCATTAAACTCCAGAAACTAAGTCAGTTCTGACCTGAAACAACTAGAAATGTTGTAAAATTTAATTTGTAAGCATATGTATAGCAGTTGAGCACATCTAACTTTACAGACTGAAGATATTGCAAAACCATCCAAAACAAGCTTCTCTCTGCCTGATATGCTCCCACACTATACTTAAAGGCATTCTCTGTCATTGGTGAAGAGTTTAAATGTTTATGAGCAAGATAACATTGATATTCATTAAACTCCTGAAACTAAGTCAGTTCTGACCTGAAACAACTAGAAATGTAGTAAAATTTAATTTGTAAGCATATGTATAGCAGTTGAGCACATCTAACTTTACAGACTGAAGATATTGCAAAACAATCCAAAACAAGCTTCTCTCTGCCTGATATGCTCCCACACTATACTTAAAGGCATTCTCTGTCATTGGTGAAGAGTTTACATGTTTATGAGCAAGATAACATTGATATTCATTAAACTCCTGAATCTAAGTCAGTTCTGACCTGAAACAACTAGAAATGTTGTAAAATTTCATTTGTAAGCATATGTATAGCAGTTGAGCACATCTAACTTTACAGACTGAAGATATTGCAAAACCATCCAAAACAAGCTTCTCTCTGCCTGATATGCTCCCACACTATACTTAAAGGCATTCTCTGTCATTGGTGAAGAGTTTACAGGTGTAATTGCAAGAGAACATTACATTTCATTAAACTTCTGAAACTAAGTCAGTTCTGACCTGAAACATCTAGAAATGTTGTAAAATTTAATTTGTAAGCATATGTATAGCAGTTGAGCACATCTAACTTTACAGACTGAAGTTATTGCAAGACCATCCAAAACAAGCTTCACTCTGCCTGATATGCTCCCACACTATACTTAAAGGCATTCTCTGTCATTGGTGAAGAGTTTACATGTTTATGAGCAAGATAACATTGATATTCATTAAACTCCTGAAACTAAGTCAGTTGTGACCTGAAACAACAAGAAATGTTGTAAAATTTCATTTGTAAGCATATGTATAGCAGTTGAGCACATCTAACTTTACAGACTGAAGATATTGCAAAACCATCCAAAACAAGCTTCTCTCTGCCTGATATGCTCCCACACTATACTTAAAGGCATTCTCTGTCATTGGTGAAGAGTTTACATGTTTATGAGCAAGATAACATTGATATTCATTAAACTCCTGAAACTAAGTCAGTTCTGAACTGAAACAACAAGAAATGATGTAAAATTTCATTTGTAAGCATATGTATAGCAGTTGAGCACATCTAACTTTACAGACTGAAGATATTGCAAAACCATCCAAAACAAGCTTCTCTATGCCTGCTATGCTCCCACACTATACTTAAAGGCATTCTCTGTCATTGGTGAAGAGTTTACATGTTTATGATCAAGATAACATTTATTTTCATTAAACTTCTGAAACTAAGTCAGTTCTGACCTGAAACAACAAGAAATGTTGTAAAATTTCATTTGTAAGCATATGTATAGCAGTTGAGCACATCTAACTTTACAGACTGAAGATATTGCAAAACCATCCAAAACAAGCTTCTCTCTGCCTGATATGCTCCCACACTATACTTAAAGGCATTCTCTGTCATTGGTGAAGAGTTTACATGTTTATGAGCAAGATAACATTGATATTCATTAAACTCCTGAAACTAAGTCAGTTCTGACCTGAAACAACTAGAAATGTTGTAAAATTTAATTTGTAAGCATATGTATAGCAGTTGAGCACATCTAACTTTACAGACTGAAGATATTGCAAAACCATCCAAAACAAGCTTCTCTCTGCCTGATATGCTCCCACACTATACTTAAAGGCATTCTCTGTCATTGGTGAAGAGTTTACATGTTTATGAGCAAGATAACATTGATATTCATTAAACTCCAGAAACTAAGTCAGTTCTGACCTGAAACAACTAGAAATGTTGTAAAATTTAATTTGTAAGCATATGTATAGCAGTTGAGCACATCTAACTTTACAGACTGAAGATATTGCAAAACCATCCAAAACAAGCTTCTCTCTGCCTGATATGCTCCCACACTATACTTAAAGGCATTCTCTGTCATTGGTGAAGAGTTTAAATGTTTATGAGCAAGATAACATTGATATTCATTAAACTCCTGAAACTAAGTCAGTTCTGACCTGAAACAACTAGAAATGTAGTAAAATTTAATTTGTAAGCATATGTATAGCAGTTGAGCACATCTAACTTTACAGACTGAAGATATTGCAAAACAATCCAAAACAAGCTTCTCTCTGCCTGATATGCTCCCACACTATACTTAAAGGCATTCTCTGTCATTGGTGAAGAGTTTACATGTTTATGAGCAAGATAACATTGATATTCATTAAACTCCTGAATCTAAGTCAGTTCTGACCTGAAACAACTAGAAATGTTGTAAAATTTCATTTGTAAGCATATGTATAGCAGTTGAGCACATCTAACTTTACAGACTGAAGATATTGCAAAACCATCCAAAACAAGCTTCTCTCTGCCTGATATGCTCCCACACTATACTTAAAGGCATTCTCTGTCATTGGTGAAGAGTTTACAGGTGTAATTGCAAGAGAACATTACATTTCATTAAACTTCTGAAACTAAGTCAGTTCTGACCTGAAACATCTAGAAATGTTGTAAAATTTAATTTGTAAGCATATGTATAGCAGTTGAGCACATCTAACTTTACAGACTGAAGTTATTGCAAGACCATCCAAAACAAGCTTCACTCTGCCTGATATGCTCCCACACTATACTTAAAGGCATTCTCTGTCATTGGTGAAGAGTTTACATGTTTATGAGCAAGATAACATTGATATTCATTAAACTCCTGAAACTAAGTCAGTTGTGACCTGAAACAACAAGAAATGTTGTAAAATTTCATTTGTAAGCATATGTATAGCAGTTGAGCACATCTAACTTTACAGACTGAAGATATTGCAAAACCATCCAAAACAAGCTTCTCTCTGCCTGATATGCTCCCACACTATACTTAAAGGCATTCTCTGTCATTGGTGAAGAGTTTACATGTTTATGAGCAAGATAACATTGATATTCATTAAACTCCTGAAACTAAGTCAGTTCTGAACTGAAACAACAAGAAATGATGTAAAATTTCATTTGTAAGCATATGTATAGCAGTTGAGCACATCTAACTTTACAGACTGAAGATATTGCAAAACCATCCAAAACAAGCTTCTCTATGCCTGCTATGCTCCCACACTATACTTAAAGGCATTCTCTGTCATTGGTGAAGAGTTTACATGTTTATGATCAAGATAACATTTATTTTCATTAAACTTCTGAAACTAAGTCAGTTCTGACCTGAAACAACAAGAAATGTTGTAAAATTTCATTTGTAAGCATATGTATAGCAGTTGAGCACATCTAACTTTACAGACTGAAGATATTGCAAAACCATCCAAAACAAGCTTCTCTCTGCCTGATATGCTCCCACACTATACTTAAAGGCATTCTCTGTCATTGGTGAAGAGTTTACATGTTTATGAGCAAGATAACATTGATATTCATTAAACTCCTGAAACTAAGTCAGTTCTGACCTGAAACAACTAGAAATGTTGTAAAATTTAATTTGTAAGCATATGTATAGCAGTTGAGCACATCTAACTTTACAGACTGAAGATATTGCAAAACCATCCAAAACAAGCTTCTCTCTGCCTGATATGCTCCCACACTATACTTAAAGGCATTCTCTGTCATTGGTGAAGAGTTTACATGTTTATGAGCAAGATAACATTGATATTCATTAAACTCCTGAAACTAAGTCAGTTCTGACCTGAAACAACTAGAAATGTTGTAAAATTTCATTTGTAAGCATATGTATAGCAGTTGAGCACATCAAACTTTACAGACTGAAGATATTGCAAAACAATCCAAAACAAGCTTCTCTCTGCCTGATATGCTCCCATACTATACTTAAAGGCATTCTCTGTCATTGGTGAAGAGTTTACATGTTTATGAGCAAGATAACATTGATATTCATTAAACTCCTGAAACTAAGTCAGTTCTGACCTGAAACAACTAGAAATGTTGTAAAATTTCATTTGTAAGCATATGTATAGCAGTTGAGCACATCTAACTTTACAGACTGAAGATATTGCAAAACCATCCAAAACAAGCTTCTCTCTGCCTGATATGCTCCCACACTATACTTAAAGGCATTCTCTGTCATTGGTGAAGAGTTTACAGGTGTAATTGCAAGAGAACATTACATTTCATTAAACTTCTGAAACTAAGTCAGTTCTGACCTGAAACAACTAGAAATGTTGTAAAATTTAATTTGTAAGCATATGTATAGCAGTTGAGCACATCTAACTTTACAGACTGAAGTTATTGCAAGACCATCCAAAACAAGCTTCACTCTGCCTGATATGCTCCCACACTATACTTAAAGGCATTCTCTGTCATTGGTGAAGAGTTTACATGTTTATGAGCAAGATAACATTGATATTCATTAAACTCCTGAAACTAAGTCAGTTCTGACCTGAAACAACTTGAAATGTAGTAAAATTTAATTTGTAAGCATATGTATAGCAGTTGAGCACATCTAACTTTACAGACTGAAGATATTGCAAAACCATCCAAAACAAGCTTCTCTCTGCCTGATATGCTCCCACACTATACTTAAAGGCATTCTCTGTCATTGGTGAAGAGTTTACATGTTTATGAGCAAGATAACATTGATATTCATTAAACTCCTGAAACTAAGTCAGTTCTGACCTGAAACAACTAGAAATGTTGTAAAATTTAATTTGTAAGCATATGTATAGCAGTTGAGCACATCTAACTTTACAGACTGAAGATATTGCAAAACCATCCAAAACAAGCTTCTCTCTGCCTGATATGCTCCCACACTATACTTAAAGGCATTCTCTGTCATTGGTGAAGAGTTTACATGTTTATGAGCAAGATAACATTGATATTCATTAAACTCCTGAAACTAAGTCAGTTCTGACCTGAAACAACTAGAAATGTAGTAAAATTTAATTTGTAAGCATATGTATAGCAGTTGAGCACATCTAACTTTACAGACTGAAGATATTGCAAAACCATCCAAAACAAGCTTCTCTCTGCCTGATATGCTCCCACACTATACTTAAAGGCATTCTCTGTCATTGGTGACGAGTTTACAGGTGTAATTGCAAGAGAACATTACATTTCATTAAACTTCTGAAACTAAGTCAGTTCTGACCTGAAACAACTAGAAATGTTGTAAAATTTAATTTGTAAGCATATGTATAGCAGTTGAGCACATCTAACTTTACAGACTGAAGTTATTGCAAGACCATCCAAAACAAGCTTCACTCTGCCTGATATGCTCCCACACTATACTTAAAGGCATTCTCTGTCATTGGTGAAGAGTTTACATGTTTATGAGCAAGATAACATTGATATTCATTAAACTCCTGAAACTAAGTCAGTTCTGACCTGAAACAACTAGAAATGTTGTAAAATTTCATTTGTAAGCATATGTATAGCAGTTGAGCACATCTAACTTTACAGACTGAAGATATTGCAAAACCATCCAAAACAAGCTTCTCTCTGCCTGATATGCTCCCACACTATACTTAAAGGCATTCTCTGTCATTGGTGAAGAGTTCACATGTTTATGAGCAAGATAACATTGATATTCATTAAACTCCTGAAACTAAGTCAGTTCTGACCTGAAACAACTAGAAATGTTGTAAAATTTAATTTGTAAGCATATGTATAGCAGTTGAGCACATCTAACTTTACAGACTGAAGATATTGCAAAACCATCCAAAACAAGCTTCTCTCTGCCTGATATGCTCCCACACTATACTTAAAGGCATTCTCTGTCATTGGTGAAGAGTTTACATGTTTATGAGCAAGATAACATTGATATTCATTAAACTCCTGAAACTAAGTCAGTTCTGACCTGAAACAACTAGAAATGTTGTAAAATTTCATTTGTAAGCATATGTATAGCAGTTGAGCACATCTAACTTTACAGACTGAAGATATTGCAAAACCATCCAAAACAAGCTTCTCTCTGCCTGATATGCTCCCACACTATACTTAAAGGCATTCTCTGTCATTGGTGAAGAGTTTACATGTTTATGAGCAAGATAACAATGATATTCATTATACTCCTGAAACTAAGTCAGTTCTGACCTGAAACAACAAGAAATGTTGTAAAATTTCATTTGTAAGCATATGTATAGCAGTTGAGCACATCTAACTTTACAGACTGAAGATATTGCAAAACCATCCAAAACAAGCTTCTCTCTGCCTGATATGCTCCCACACTATACTTAAAGGCATTCTCTGTCATTGGTGAAGAGTTTACATGTTTATGAGCAAGATAACATTGATATTCATTAAACTCCTGAAACTAAGTCAGTTCTGACCTGAAACAACTAGAAATGTTGTAAAATTTCATTTGTAAGCATATGTATAGCAGTTGAGCACATCTAACTTTACAGACTGAAGATATTGCAAAACCATCCAAAACAAGCTTCTCTCTGCCTGATATGCTCCCACACTATACTTAAAGGCATTCTCTGTCATTGGTGAAGAGTTTACATGTTTATGAGCAAGATAACATTGATATTCATTAAACTCCTGAAACTAAGTCAGTTCTGACCTGAAACAACTAGAAATGTTGTAAAATTTAATTTGTAAGCATATGTATAGCAGTTGAGCACATCTAACTTTACAGACTGAAGATATTGCAAAACCATCCAAAACAAGCTTCTCTCTGCCTGATATGCTCCCACACTATACTTAAAGGCATTCTCTGTCATTGGTGAAGAGTTTACATGTTTATGATCAAGATAACATTGTTATTCATTAAACTCCTGAAACTAAGTCAGTTCTGAACTGAAACAACAAGAAATGATGTAAAATTTCATTTGTAAGCATATGTATAGCAGATGAGCACATCTAACTTTACAGACTGAAGATATTGCAAAACCATCCAAAACAAGCTTCTCTCTGCCTGATATGCTCCCACACTATACTTAAAGGCATTCTCTGTCATTGGTGAAGAGTTTACATGTTTATGATCAAGATAACATTGTTATTCATTAAACTCCTGAAACTAAGTCAGTTCTGAACTGAAACAACAAGAAATGATGTAAAATTTCATTTGTAAGCATATGTATAGCAGATGAGCACATCTAACTTTACAGACTGAAGATATTGCAAAACCATCCAAAACAAGCTTCTCTATGCCTGATATGCTCCCACACTATACTTAATGGCATTCTCTGTCATTGGTGAAGAGTTTACATGTTTATGATCAAGATAACATTTATTTTCATTAAACTTCTGAAACTAAGTCAGTTCTGACCTGAAACAACAAGAAATGTTGTAAAATTTCATTTGTAAGCATATGTATAGCAGTTGAGCACATCTAACTTTACAGACTGAAGATATTGCAAAACCATTCAAAACAAGCTTCTCTCTGCCTGATATGCTCCCACACTATACTTAAAGGCATTCTCTGTCATTGGTGAAGAGTTTACATGTTTATGATCAAGATAACATTGATTTTCATTAAACTTCTGAAACTAAGTCAGTTCTGACCTGAAACAACAAGAAATGTTGTAAAATTTCATTTGTAAGCATATGTATAGCAGTTGAGCACATCTAACTTTACAGTGTGAAGATATTGCAAAACCATCCAAAACAAGCTTCTCTCTGCCTGATATGCTCCCACACTATACTTAAAGGCATTCTCTGTCATTGGTGAAGAGTTTACAGGTGTAATTGCAAGAGAACATTACATTTCATTAAACTTCTGAAACTAAGTCAGTTCTGACCTGAAACAACTAGAAATGTTGTAAAATTTAATTTGTAAGCATATGTATAGCAGTTGAGCACATCTAACTTTACAGACTGAAGTTATTGCAAAACCATCCAAAACAAGCTTCACTCTGCCTGATATGCTCCCACACTATACTTTAAGGCATTCTCTGTCATTGTTGAAGAGTTTACATGTTTATGAGCAAGATAACAATGATATTCAAAAAACTCCTGAAACTAAGTCAGTTCTGACCTGAAACAACAAGAAATGTTGTAAAATTTCATTTGTAAGCATATGTATAGCAGTTGAGCACATCTAACTTTACAGACTGAAGATATTGCAAAACCATTCAAAACAAGCTTCTCTCTGCCTGATATGCTCCCACACTATACTTAAAGGCATTCTCTGTCATTGGTGAAGAGTTTACATGTTTATGATCAAGATAACATTGATTTTCATTAAACTTCTGAAACTAAGTCAGTTCTGACCTGAAACAACAAGAAATGTTGTAAAATTTCATTTGTAAGCATATGTATAGCAGTTGAGCACATCTAACTTTACAGTGTGAAGATATTGCAAAACCATCCAAAACAAGCTTCTCTCTGCCTGATATGCTCCCACACTATACTTAAAGGCATTCTCTGTCATTGGTGAAGAGTTTACAGGTGTAATTGCAAGAGAACATTACATTTCATTAAACTTCTGAAACTAAGTCAGTTCTGACCTGAAACAACTAGAAATGTTGTAAAATTTAATTTGTAAGCATATGTATAGCAGTTGAGCACATCTAACTTTACAGACTGAAGTTATTGCAAAACCATCCAAAACAAGCTTCACTCTGCCTGATATGCTCCCACACTATACTTTAAGGCATTCTCTGTCATTGTTGAAGAGTTTACATGTTTATGAGCAAGATAACAATGATATTCAAAAAACTCCTGAAACTAAGTCAGTTCTGACCTGAAACAACAAGAAATGATGTAAAATTTCATTTGTAAGCATATGTATAGCAGATGAGCACATCTAACTTTACAGACTGAAGATATTGCAAAACCATCCAAAACAAGCTTCTCTATGCCTGATATGCTCCCACACTATACTTAATGGCATTCTCTGTCATTGGTGAAGAGTTTACATGTTTATGATCAAGATAACATTGTTATTCATTAAACTCCTGAAACTAAGTCAGTTCTGAACTGAAACAACAAGAAATGTTGTAAAATTTCATTTGTAAGCATATGTATAGCAGTTGAGCACATCTAACTTTACAGACTGAAGATATTGCAAAACCATTCAAAACAAGCTTCTCTCTGCCTGATATGCTCCCACACTATACTTAAAGGCATTCTCTGTCATTGGTGAAGAGTTTACATGTTTATGATCAAGATAACATTGATTTTCATTAAACTTCTGAAACTAAGTCAGTTCTGACCTGAAACAACAAGAAATGTTGTAAAATTTCATTTGTAAGCATATGTATAGCAGTTGAGCACATCTAACTTTACAGTGTGAAGATATTGCAAAACCATCCAAAACAAGCTTCTCTCTGCCTGATATGCTCCCACACTATACTTAAAGGCATTCTCTGTCATTGGTGAAGAGTTTACAGGTGTAATTGCAAGAGAACATTACATTTCATTAAACTTCTGAAACTAAGTCAGTTCTGACCTGAAACAACTAGAAATGTTGTAAAATTTAATTTGTAAGCATATGTATAGCAGTTGAGCACATCTAACTTTACAGACTGAAGTTATTGCAAAACCATCCAAAACAAGCTTCACTCTGCCTGATATGCTCCCACACTATACTTTAAGGCATTCTCTGTCATTGTTGAAGAGTTTACATGTTTATGAGCAAGATAACAATGATATTCAAAAAACTCCTGAAACTAAGTCAGTTCTGACCTGAAACAACAAGAAATGTTGTAAAATTTCATTTGTAAGCATATGTATAGCAGTTGAGCACATCTAACTTTACAGACTGAAGATATTGCAAAACCATTCAAAACAAGCTTCTCTCTGCCTGATATGCTCCCACACTATACTTAAAGGCATTCTCTGTCATTGGTGAAGAGTTTACATGTTTATGATCAAGATAACATTGATTTTCATTAAACTTCTGAAACTAAGTCAGTTCTGACCTGAAACAACAAGAAATGTTGTAAAATTTCATTTGTAAGCATATGTATAGCAGTTGAGCACATCTAACTTTACAGACTGAAGATATTGCAAAACCATCCAAAACAAGCTTCTCTCTGCCTGAAATGCTCCCACACTATACTTAAAGGCATTCTCTGTCATTGGTGAAGAGTTTACATGTTTATGAGCAAGATAACATTGATATTCATTAAACTCCTGAAACTAAGTCAGTTCTGACCTGAAACAACTAGAAATGTTGTAAAATTTAATTTGTAAGCCTATGTATAGCAGTTGAGCACATCTAACTTTACAGACTGAAGATATTGCAAAACCATCCAAAACAAGCTTCTCTATGCCTGCTATGCTCCCACACTATACTTAAAGGCATTCTCTGTCATTGGTGAAGAGTTTACATGTTTATGATCAAGATAACATTTATTTTCATTAAACTTCTGAAACTAAGTCAGTTCTGACCTGAAACAACAAGAAATGTTGTAAAATTTCATTTGTAAGCATATGTATAGCAGTTGAGCACATCTAACTTTACAGACTGAAGATATTGCAAAACCATCCAAAACAAGCTTCTCTCTGCCTGATATGCTCCCACACTATACTTAAAGGCATTCTCTGTCATTGGTGAAGAGTTTACATGTTTATGAGCAAGATAACATTGATATTCATTAAACTCCTGAAACTAAGTCAGTTCTGACCTGAAACAACTAGAAATGTTGTAAAATTTAATTTGTAAGCATATGTATAGCAGTTGAGCACATCTAACTTTACAGACTGAAGATATTGCAAAACCATCCAAAACAAGCTTCTCTCTGCCTGATATGCTCCCACACTATACTTAAAGGCATTCTCTGTCATTGGTGAAGAGTTTACATGTTTATGAGCAAGATAACATTGATATTCATTAAACTCCTGAAACTAAGTCAGTTCTGACCTGAAACAACTAGAAATGTTGTAAAATTTCATTTGTAAGCATATGTATAGCAGTTGAGCACATCTAACTTTACAGACTGAAGATATTGCAAAACAATCCAAAACAAGCTTCTCTCTGCCTGATATGCTCCCATACTATACTTAAAGGCATTCTCTGTCATTGGTGAAGAGTTTACATGTTTATGAGCAAGATAACATTGATATTCATTAAACTCCTGAAACTAAGTCAGTTCTGACCTGAAACAACTAGAAATGTTGTAAAATTTCATTTGTAAGCATATGTATAGCAGTTGAGCACATCTAACTTTACAGACTGAAGATATTGCAAAACCATCCAAAACAAGCTTCTCTCTGCCTGATATGCTCCCACACTATACTTAAAGGCATTCTCTGTCATTGGTGAAGAGTTTACAGGTGTAATTGCAAGAGAACATTACATTTCATTAAACTTCTGAAACTAAGTCAGTTCTGACCTGAAACAACTAGAAATGTTGTAAAATTTAATTTGTAAGCATATGTATAGCAGTTGAGCACATCTAACTTTACAGACTGAAGTTATTGCAAGACCATCCAAAACAAGCTTCACTCTGCCTGATATGCTCCCACACTATACTTAAAGGCATTCTCTGTCATTGGTGAAGAGTTTACATGTTTATGAGCAAGATAACATTGATATTCATTAAACTCCTGAAACTAAGTCAGTTGTGACCTGAAACAACAAGAAATGATGTAAAATTTCATTTGTAAGCATATGTATAGCAGTTGAGCACATCTAACTTTACAGACTGAAGATATTGCAAAACCATCCAAAACAAGCTTCTCTCTGCCTGATATGCTCCCACACTATACTTAAAGGCATTCTCTGTCATTGGTGAAGAGTTTACATGTTTATGAGCAAGATAACATTGATATTCATTAAACTCCTGAAACTAAGTCAGTTCTGAACTGAAACAACAAGAAATGATGTAAAATTTCATTTGTAAGCATATGTATAGCAGTTGAGCACATCTAACTTTACAGACTGAAGATATTGCAAAACCATCCAAAACAAGCTTCTCTCTGCCTGATATGCTCCCACACTATACTTAAAGGCATTCTCTGTCATTGGTGAAGAGTTTACATGTTTATGAGCAAGATTACATTGATATTCATTAAACTCCTGAAACTAAGTCAGTTCTGACCTGAAACAACTAGAAATGTTGTAAAATTTAATTTGTAAGCATATGTATAGCAGTTGAGCACATCTAACTTTACAGACTGAAGATATTGCAAAACCATCCAAAACAAGCTTCTCTCTGCCTGATATGCTCCCACACTATACTTAAAGGCATTCTCTGTCATTGGTGAAGAGTTTACAGGTGTAATTGCAAGAGAACATTACATTTCATTAAACTTCTGAAACTAAGTCAGTTCTGACCTGAAACAACTAGAAATGTTGTAAAATTTAATTTGTAAGCATATGTATAGCAGTTGAGCACATCTAACTTTACAGACTGAAGTTATTGCAAGACCATCCAAAACAAGCTTCACTCTGCCTGATATGCTCCCACACTATACTTAAAGGCATTCTCTGTCATTGGTGAAGAGTTTACATGTTTATGAGCAAGATAACATTGATATTCATTAAACTCCTGAAACTAAGTCAGTTGTGACCTGAAACAACAAGAAATGTTGTAAAATTTCATTTGTAAGCATATGTATAGCAGTTGAGCACATCTAACTTTACAGACTGAAGATATTGCAAAACCATCCAAAACAAGCTTCTCACTGCCTGATATGCTCCCACACTATACTTAAAGGCATTCTCTGTCATTGGTGAAGAGTTCACATGTTTATGAGCAAGATAACATTGATATTCATTAAACTCCTGAAACTAAGTCAGTTGTGACCTGAAACAACAAGAAATGTTGTAAAATTTCATTTGTAAGCATATGTATAGCAGTTGAGCACATCTAACTTTACAGACTGAAGATATTGCAAAACCATCCAAAACAAGCTTCTCTCTGCCTGATATGCTCCCACACTATACTTAAAGGCATTCTCTGTCATTGGTGAAGAGTTCACATGTTTATGAGCAAGATAACATTGATATTCATTAAACTCCTGAAACTAAGTCAGTTCTGACCTGAAACAACTAGAAATGTTGTAAAATTTAATTTGTAAGCATATGTATAGCAGTTGAGCACATCTAACTTTACAGACTGAAGATATTGCAAAACCATCCAAAACAAGCTTCTCTCTGCCTGATATGCTCCCACACTATACTTAAAGGCATTCTCTGTCATTGGTGAAGAGTTTACATGTTTATGAGCAAGATAACATTGATATTCATTAAACTCCTGAAACTAAGTCAGTTCTGACCTGAAACAACTTGAAATGTAGTAAAATTTAATTTGTAAGCATATGTATAGCAGTTGAGCACATCTAACTTTACAGACTGAAGATATTGCAAAACCATCCAAAACAAGCTTCTCTCTGCCTGATATGCTCCCACACTATACTTAAAGGCATTCTCTGTCATTGGTGAAGAGTTTACATGTTTATGAGCAAGATAACATTGATATTCATTAAACTCCTGAAACTAAGTCAGTTCTGACCTGAAACAACTAGAAATGTTGTAAAATTTAATTTGTAAGCATATGTATAGCAGTTGAGCACATCTAACTTTACAGACTGAAGATATTGCAAAACCATCCAAAACAAGCTTCTCTCTGCCTGATATGCTCCCACACTATACTTAAAGGCATTCTCTGTCATTGGTGAAGAGTTTACATGTTTATGAGCAAGATAACATTGATATTCATTAAACTCCTGAAACTAAGTCAGTTCTGACCTGAAACAACTAGAAATGTAGTAAAATTTAATTTGTAAGCATATGTATAGCAGTTGAGCACATCTAACTTTACAGACTGAAGATATTGCAAAACCATCCAAAACAAGCTTCTCTCTGCCTGATATGCTCCCACACTATACTTAAAGGCATTCTCTGTCATTGGTGAAGAGTTTACAGGTGTAATTGCAAGAGAACATTACATTTCATTAAACTTCTGAAACTAAGTCAGTTCTGACCTGAAACAACTAGAAATGTTGTAAAATTTAATTTGTAAGCATATGTATAGCAGTTGAGCACATCTAACTTTACAGACTGAAGTTATTGCAAGACCATCCAAAACAAGCTTCACTCTGCCTGATATGCTCCCACACTATACTTAAAGGCATTCTCTGTCATTGGTGAAGAGTTTACATGTTTATGAGCAAGATAACATTGATATTCATTAAACTCCTGAAACTAAGTCAGTTCTGACCTGAAACAACTAGAAATGTTGTAAAATTTCATTTGTAAGCATATGTATAGCAGTTGAGCACATCTAACTTTACAGACTGAAGATATTGCAAAACCATCCAAAACAAGCTTCTCTCTGCCTGATATGCTCCCACACTATACTTAAAGGCATTCTCTGTCATTGGTGAAGAGTTCACATGTTTATGAGCAAGATAACATTGATATTCATTAAACTCCTGAAACTAAGTCAGTTCTGACCTGAAACAACTAGAAATGTTGTAAAATTTAATTTGTAAGCATATGTATAGCAGTTGAGCACATCTAACTTTACAGAATGAAGATATTGCAAAACCATCCAAAACAAGCTTCTCTCTGCCTGATATGCTCCCACACTATACTTAAAGGCATTCTCTGTCATTGGTGAAGAGTTTACATGTTTATGAGCAAGATAACATTGATATTCATTAAACTCCTGAAACTAAGTCAGTTCTGACCTGAAACAACTAGAAATGTTGTAAAATTTCATTTGTAAGCATATGTATAGCAGTTGAGCACATCTAACTTTACAGACTGAAGATATTGCAAAACCATCCAAAACAAGCTTCTCTCTGCCTGATATGCTCCCACACTATACTTAAAGGCATTCTCTGTCATTGGTGAAGAGTTTACATGTTTATGAGCAAGATAACAATGATATTCATTATACTCCTGAAACTAAGTCAGTTCTGACCTGAAACAACAAGAAATGTTGTAAAATTTCATTTGTAAGCATATGTATAGCAGTTGAGCACATCTAACTTTACAGACTGAAGATATTGCAAAACCATCCAAAACAAGCTTCTCTCTGCCTGATATGCTCCCACACTATACTTAAAGGCATTCTCTGTCATTGGTGAAGAGTTTACATGTTTATGAGCAAGATAACATTGATATTCATTAAACTCCTGAAACTAAGTCAGTTCTGACCTGAAACAACTAGAAATGTTGTAAAATTTCATTTGTAAGCATATGTATAGCAGTTGAGCACATCTAACTTTACAGACTGAAGATATTGCAAAACCATCCAAAACAAGCTTCTCTCTGCCTGATATGCTCCCACACTATACTTAAAGGCATTCTCTGTCATTGGTGAAGAGTTTACATGTTTATGAGCAAGATAACATTGATATTCATTAAACTCCTGAAACTAAGTCAGTTCTGACCTGAAACAACTAGAAATGTTGTAAAATTTAATTTGTAAGCATATGTATAGCAGTTGAGCACATCTAACTTTACAGACTGAAGATATTGCAAAACCATCCAAAACAAGCTTCTCTCTGCCTGATATGCTCCCACACTATACTTAAAGGCATTCTCTGTCATTGGTGAAGAGTTTACATGTTTATGATCAAGATAACATTGATATTCATTAAACTCCTGAAACTAAGTCAGTTCTGAACTGAAACAACAAGAAATGATGTAAAATTTCATTTGTAAGCATATGTATAGCAGATGAGCACATCTAACTTTACAGACTGAAGATATTGCAAAACCATCCAAAACAAGCTTCTCTATGCCTGATATGCTCCCACACTATACTTAATGGCATTCTCTGTCATTGGTGAAGAGTTTACATGTTTATGATCAAGATAACATTTATTTTCATTAAACTTCTGAAACTAAGTCAGTTCTGACCTGAAACAACAAGAAATGTTGTAAAATTTCATTTGTAAGCATATGTATAGCAGTTGAGCACATCTAACTTTACAGACTGAAGATATTGCAAAACCATTCAAAACAAGCTTCTCTCTGCCTGATATGCTCCCACACTATACTTAAAGGCATTCTCTGTCATTGGTGAAGAGTTTACATGTTTATGATCAAGATAACATTGATTTTCATTAAACTTCTGAAACTAAGTCAGTTCTGACCTGAAACAACAAGAAATGTTGTAAAATTTCATTTGTAAGCATATGTATAGCAGTTGAGCACATCTAACTTTACAGTGTGAAGATATTGCAAAACCATCCAAAACAAGCTTCTCTCTGCCTGATATGCTCCCACACTATACTTAAAGGCATTCTCTGTCATTGGTGAAGAGTTTACAGGTGTAATTGCAAGAGAACATTACATTTCATTAAACTTCTGAAACTAAGTCAGTTCTGACCTGAAACAACTAGAAATGTTGTAAAATTTAATTTGTAAGCATATGTATAGCAGTTGAGCACATCTAACTTTACAGACTGAAGTTATTGCAAAACCATCCAAAACAAGCTTCACTCTGCCTGATATGCTCCCACACTATACTTTAAGGCATTCTCTGTCATTGTTGAAGAGTTTACATGTTTATGAGCAAGATAACAATGATATTCAAAAAACTCCTGAAACTAAGTCAGTTCTGACCTGAAACAACAAGAAATGTTGTAAAATTTCATTTGTAAGCATATGTATAGCAGTTGAGCACATCTAACTTTACAGACTGAAGATATTGCAAAACCATTCAAAACAAGCTTCTCTCTGCCTGATATGCTCCCACACTATACTTAAAGGCATTCTCTGTCATTGGTGAAGAGTTTACATGTTTATGATCAAGATAACATTGATTTTCATTAAACTTCTGAAACTAAGTCAGTTCTGACCTGAAACAACAAGAAATGTTGTAAAATTTCATTTGTAAGCATATGTATAGCAGTTGAGCACATCTAACTTTACAGACTGAAGATATTGCAAAACCATCCAAAACAAGCTTCTCTCTGCCTGAAATGCTCCCACACTATACTTAAAGGCATTCTCTGTCATTGGTGAAGAGTTTACATGTTTATGAGCAAGATAACATTGATATTCATTAAACTCCTGAAACTAAGTCAGTTCTGACCTGAAACAACTAGAAATGTTGTAAAATTTAATTTGTAAGCCTATGTATAGCAGTTGAGCACATCTAACTTTACAGACTGAAGATAATGCAAAACCATACAAATCAAGCTTCTCTCTGCCTGATATGCTCCCACACTATACTTAAAGGCATTCTCTGTCATTGGTGAAGAGTTTACATGTTTATGATCAAGATAACATTGATATTCATTAAACTCCTGAAACTAAGTCAGTTCTGAACTGAAACAACAAGAAATGATGTAAAATTTCATTTGTAAGCATATGTATAGCAGTTGAGCACATCTAACTTTACAGACTGAAGATATTGCAAAACCATCCAAAACAAGCTTCTCTCTGCCTGATATGCTCCCACACTATACTTAAAGGCATTCTCTGTCATTGGTGAAGAGTTTACATGTTTATGAGCAAGATAACATTGATATTCATTAAACTCCTGAAACTAAGTCAGTTCTGACCTGAAACAACTAGAAATGTTGTAAAATTTCATTTGTAAGCATATGTATAGCAGTTGAGCACATCTAACTTTACAGACTGAAGATATTGCAAAACCATCCAAAACAAGCTTCTCTCTGCCTGATATGCTCCCACACTATACTTAAAGGCATTCTCTGTCATTGGTGAAGAGTTTACATGTTTATGAGCAAGATAACATTGATATTCATTAAACTCCTGAAACTAAGTCAGTTCTGACCTGAAACAACTAGAAATGTTGTAAAATTTAATTTGTAAGCATATGTATAGCAGTTGAGCACATCTAACTTTACAGACTGAAGTTATTGCAAAACCATCCAAAACAAGCTTCACTCTGCCTGATATGCTCCCACACTATACTTTAAGGCATTCTCTGTCATTGTTGAAGAGTTTACATGTTTATGAGCAAGATAACAATGATATTCAAAAAACTCCTGAAACTAAGTCAGTTCTGACCTGAAACAACAAGAAATGTTGTAAAATTTCATTTGTAAGCATATGTATAGCAGTTGAGCACATCTAACTTTACAGACTGAAGATATTGCAAAACCATTCAAAACAAGCTTCTCTCTGCCTGATATGCTCCCACACTATACTTAAAGGCATTCTCTGTCATTGGTGAAGAGTTTACATGTTTATGATCAAGATAACATTGATTTTCATTAAACTTCTGAAACTAAGTCAGTTCTGACCTGAAACAACAAGAAATGTTGTAAAATTTCATTTGTAAGCATATGTATAGCAGTTGAGCACATCTAACTTTACAGACTGAAGATATTGCAAAACCATCCAAAACAAGCTTCTCTCTGCCTGAAATGCTCCCACACTATACTTAAAGGCATTCTCTGTCATTGGTGAAGAGTTTACATGTTTATGAGCAAGATAACATTGATATTCATTAAACTCCTGAAACTAAGTCAGTTCTGACCTGAAACAACTAGAAATGTTGTAAAATTTAATTTGTAAGCCTATGTATAGCAGTTGAGCACATCTAACTTTACAGACTGAAGATAATGCAAAACCATACAAATCAAGCTTCTCTCTGCCTGATATGCTCCCACACTATACTTAAAGGCATTCTCTGTCATTGGTGAAGAGTTTACATGTTTATGATCAAGATAACATTGATATTCATTAAACTCCTGAAACTAAGTCAGTTCTGAACTGAAACAACAAAAAATGATGTAAAATTTCATTTGTAAGCATATGTATAGCAGTTGAGCACATCTAACTTTACAGACTGAAGATATTGCAAAACCATCCAAAACAAGCTTCTCTATGCCTGATATGCTCCCACACTATACTTAATGGCATTCTCTGTCATTGGTGAAGAGTTTACATGTTTATGATCAAGATAACATTTATTTTCATTAAACTTCTGAAACTAAGTCAGTTCTGACCTGAAACAACAAGAAATGTTGTAAAATTTCATTTGTAAGCATATGTATAGCAGTTGAGCACATCTAACTTTACAGACTGAAGATATTGCAAAACCATTCAAAACAAGCTTCTCTCTGCCTGATATGCTCCCACACTATACTTAAAGGCATTCTCTGTCATTGGTGAAGAGTTTACATGTTTATGATCAAGATAACATTGATTTTCATTAAACTTCTGAAACTAAGTCAGTTCTGACCTGAAACAACAAGAAATGTTGTAAAATTTCAATTGTAAGCATATGTATAGCAGTTGAGCACATCTAACTTTACAGTGTGAAGATATTGCAAAACCATCCAAAACAAGCTTCTCTCTGCCTGATATGCTCCCACACTATACTTAAAGGCATTCTCTGTCATTGGTGAAGAGTTTACAGGTGTAATTGCAAGAGAACATTACATTTCATTAAACTTCTGAAACTAAGTCAGTTCTGACCTGAAACAACTAGAAATGTTGTAAAATTTAATTTGTAAGCATATGTATAGCAGTTGAGCACATCTAACTTTACAGACTGAAGTTATTGCAAAACCATCCAAAACAAGCTTCACTCTGCCTGATATGCTCCCACACTATACTTTAAGGCATTCTCTGTCATTGTTGAAGAGTTTACATGTTTATGAGCAAGATAACAATGATATTCAAAAAACTCCTGAAACTAAGTCAGTTCTGACCTGAAACAACAAGAAATGTTGTAAAATTTCATTTGTAAGCATATGTATAGCAGTTGAGCACATCTAACTTTACAGACTGAAGATATTGCAAAACCATTCAAAACAAGCTTCTCTCTGCCTGATATGCTCCCACACTATACTTAAAGGCATTCTCTGTCATTGGTGAAGAGTTTACATGTTTATGATCAAGATAACATTGATTTTCATTAAACTTCTGAAACTAAGTCAGTTCTGACCTGAAACAACAAGAAATGTTGTAAAATTTCATTTGTAAGCATATGTATAGCAGTTGAGCACATCTAACTTTACAGACTGAAGATATTGCAAAACCATCCAAAACAAGCTTCTCTCTGCCTGAAATGCTCCCACACTATACTTAAAGGCATTCTCTGTCATTGGTGAAGAGTTTACATGTTTATGAGCAAGATAACATTGATATTCATTAAACTCCTGAAACTAAGTCAGTTCTGACCTGAAACAACTAGAAATGTTGTAAAATTTCATTTGTAAGCCTATGTATAGCAGTTGAGCACATCTAACTTTACAGACTGAAGATAATGCAAAACCATACAAATCAAGCTTCTCTCTGCCTGATATGCTCCCACACTATACTTAAAGGCATTCTCTGTCATTGGTGAAGAGTTTACATGTTTATGAGCAAGATAACATTGATATTCATTAAACTCCTGAAACTAAGTCAGTTCTGACCTGAAACAACTAGAAATGTTGTAAAATTTAATTTGTAAGCATATGTATAGCAGTTGAGCACATCTAACTTTACAGACTGAAGATATTGCAAAACCATCCAAAACAAGCTTCTCTCTGCCTGATATGCTCCCACACTATACTTAAAGATATTCTCTGTCATTGGTGAAGAGTTTACATGTTTATGAGCAAGATAACATTGATATTCATTAAACTCCTGAAACTAAGTCAGTTCTGAACTGAAACAACAAGAAATGATGTAAAATTTCATTTGTAAGCATATATATAGCAGTTGAGCACATCTAACTTTACAGACTGAAGATATTGCAAAACCATCCAAAACAAGCTTCTCTCTGCCTGATATGCTCCCACACTATACTTAAAGGCATTCTCTGTCATTGGTGAAGAGTTTACATATTTATGATCAAGATAACATTGATTTTCATTAAACTTCTGAAACTAAGTCAGTTCTGACCTGAAACAACAAGAAATGTTGTAAAATTTCATTTGTAAGCATATGTATAGCAGTTGAGCACATCTAACTTTACAGACTGAAGATATTGCAAAACCATCCAAAACAAGCTTCTCTCTGCCTGAAATGCTCCCACACTATACTTAAAGGCATTCTCTGTCATTGGTGAAGAGTTTACATGTTTATGAGCAAGATAACATTGATATTCATTAAACTCCTGAAACTAAGTCAGTTCTGACCTGAAACAACTAGAAATGTTGTAAAATTTAATTTGTAAGCCTATGTATAGCAGTTGAGCACATCTAACTTTACAGACTGAAGATAATGCAAAACCATCCAAATCAAGCTTCTCTCTGCCTGATATGCTCCCACACTATACTTAAAGGCATTCTCTGTCATTGGTGAAGAGTTTTCATGTTTATGAGCAAGATAACATTGATATTCATTAAACTCCTGAAACTAAGTCAGTTCTGACCTGAAACAACTAGAAATGTTGTAAAATTTAATTTGTAAGCCTATGTATAGCAGTTGAGCACATCTAACTTTACAGACTGAAGATAATGCAAAACCATCCAAATCAAGCTTCTCTCTGCCTGATATGCTCCCACACTATACTTAAAGGCATTCTCTGTCATTGGTGAAGAGTTTTCATGTTTATGAGCAAGATAACATTGATATTCATTAAACTCCTGAAACTAAGTCAGTTCTGACCTGAAACAACTAGAAATGTTGTAAAATTTCATTTGTAAGCATATGTATAGCAGTTGAGCACATCTAACTTTACAGACTGAAGATATTGCAAAACCATCCAAAACAAGCTTCTCTCTGCTTGATATGCTCCCACACTATACTTAAAGGCATTCTCTGTCATTGATGAAGAGTTTACATGTTTATGAGCAAGATAACATTGATATTCATTAAACTCCTGAAACTAAGTCAGTTCTGACCTGAAACAACTAGAAATGTTGTAAAATTTAATTTGTAAGCATATGTATAGCAGTTGAGCACATCTAACTTTACAGACTGAAGATAATGCAAAACCATCCAAATCAAGCTTCTCTCTGCCTGATGTGCTCCCACACTATACTTAAAGGCATTCTCTGTCATTGGTGAAGAGTTTACATGTTTATGAGCAAGATAACATTGATATTCATTACACTCCTGAAACTAAGTCAGTTCTGACCTGAAACAACTAGAAATGTTGTAAAATTTCATTTGTAAGCATATGTATAGCAGTTGAGCACATCTAACTTTACAGACTGAAGATATTGCAAAACCATCCAAAACAAGCTTCTCTCTGCCTGATATGCTCCCACACTATACTTAAAGACATTCTCTGTCATTGGTGAAGAGTTTACAGGTGTAATTGCAAGAGAACATTACATTTCATTAAACTTCTGAAACTAAGTCAGTTCTGACCTGAAACAACTAGAAATGTTGTAAAATTTAATTTGTAAGCATATGTATAGCAGTTGAGCACATCTAACTTTACAGACTGAAGTTATTGCAAAACCATCCAAAACAAGCTTCACTCTGCCTGATATGCTCCCACACTATACTTTAAGGCATTCTCTGTCTTTGTTGAAGAGTTTACATGTTTATGAGCAAGATAACAATGATATTCAAAAAACTCCTGAAACTAAGTCAGTTCTGACCTGAAACAACAAGAAATGTTGTAAAATTTCATTTGTAAGCATATGTATAGCAGTTGAGCACATCTAACTTTACAGACTGAAGATATTGCAAAACCATTCAAAACAAGCTTCTCTCTGCCTGATATGCTCCCACACTATACTTAAAGGCATTCTCTGTCATTGGTGAAGAGTTTACATGTTTATGATCAAGATAACATTGATTTTCATTAAACTTCTGAAACTAAGTCAGTTCTGACCTGAAACAACAAGAAATGTTGTAAAATTTCATTTGTAAGCATATGTATAGCAGTTGAGCACATCTAACTTTACAGTGTGAAGATATTGCAAAACCATCCAAAACAAGCTTCTCTCTGCCTGATATGCTCCCACACTATACTTAAAGACATTCTCTGTCATTGGTGAAGAGTTTACAGGTGTAATTGCAAGAGAACATTACATTTCATTAAACTTCTGAAACTAAGTCAGTTCTGACCTGAAACAACTAGAAATGTTGTAAAATTTAATTTGTAAGCATATGTATAGCAGTTGAGCACATCTAACTTTACAGACTGAAGTTATTGCAAAACCATCCAAAACAAGCTTCACTCTGCCTGATATGCTCCCACACTATACTTTAAGGCATTCTCTGTCTTTGTTGAAGAGTTTACATGTTTATGAGCAAGATAACAATGATAATCAAAAAACTCCTGAAACTAAGTCAGTTCTGACCTGAAACAACAAGAAATGTTGTAAAATTTCATTTGTAAGCATATGTATAGCAGTTGAGCACATCTAACTTTACAGACTGAAGATATTGCAAAACCATTCAAAACAAGCTTCTCTCTGCCTGATATGCTCCCACACTATACTTAAAGGCATTCTCTGTCATTGGTGAAGAGTTTACATGTTTATGATCAAGATAACATTGATTTTCATTAAACTTCTGAAACTAAGTCAGTTCTGACCTGAAACAACAAGAAATGTTGTAAAATTTCATTTGTAAGCATATGTATAGCAGTTGAGCACATCTAACTTTACAGTGTGAAGATATTGCAAAACCATCCAAAACAAGCTTCTCTCTGCCTGATATGCTCCCACACTATACTTAAAGGCATTCTCTGTCATTGGTGAAGAGTTTACAGGTGTAATTGCAAGAGAACATTACATTTCATTAAACTTCTGAAACTAAGTCAGTTCTGACCTGAAACAACTAGAAATGTTGTAAAATTTAATTTGTAAGCATATGTATAGCAGTTGAGCACATCTAACTTTACAGACTGAAGTTATTGCAAAACCATCCAAAACAAGCTTCACTCTGCCTGATATGCTCCCACACTATACTTTAAGGCATTCTCTGTCATTGTTGAAGAGTTTACATGTTTATGAGCAAGATAACAATGATATTCAAAAAACTCCTGAAACTAAGTCAGTTCTGACCTGAAACAACAAGAAATGTTGTAAAATTTCATTTGTAAGCATATGTATAGCAGTTGAGCACATCTAACTTTACAGACTGAAGATATTGCAAAACCATTCAAAACAAGCTTCTCTCTGCCTGATATGCTCCCACACTATACTTAAAGGCATTCTCTGTCATTGGTGAAGAGTTTACATGTTTATGATCAAGATAACATTGATTTTCATTAAACTTCTGAAACTAAGTCAGTTCTGACCTGAAACAACAAGAAATGTTGTAAAATTTCATTTGTAAGCATATGTGTAGCAGTTGAGCACATCTAACTTTACAGACTGAAGATATTGCAAAACCATCCAAAACAAGCTTCTCTCGGCCTGAAATGCTCCCACACTATACTTAAAGGCATTCTCTGTCATTGGTGAAGAGTTTACAGGTGTAATTGCAAGAGAACATTACATTTCATTAAACTTCTGAAACTAAGTCAGTTCTGACCTGAAACAACAAGAAATGTTGTAAAATTTCATTTGTAAGCATATGTATAGCAGTTGAGCACATCTAACTTTACAGTGTGAAGATATTGCAAAACCATCCAAATCAAGCTTCTCTCTGCCTGATATGCTCCCACACTATACTTAAAGGCATTCTCTGTCATTGGTGAAGAGTTTACATGTTTATGATCAAGATAACATTGATTTTCATTAAACTTCTGAAACTAAGTCAGTTCTGACCTGAAACAACAAGAAATGTTGTAAAATTTCATTTGTAAGCATATGTATAGCAGTTGAGCACATCTAACTTTACAGTGTGAAGATATTGCAAAACCATCCAAAACAAGCTTCTCTCTGCCTGAAATGCTCCCACACTATACTTAAAGGCATTCTCTGTCATTGGTGAAGAGTTTACATGTTTATGAGCAAGATAACATTGATATTCATTAAACTCCTGAAACTAAGTCAGTTCTGACCTGAAACAACTAGAAATGTTGTAAAATTTCATTTGTAAGCATATGTATAGCACTTGAGCACATCTAACTTTACAGACTGAAGATATTGCAAAACCATCCAAAACAAGCTTCTCTCTGCCTGATATGCTCCCACACTATTCTTAAAGGCATTCTCTGTCATTGGTGAAGAGTTTACATGTTTATGAGCAAGATAACATTGATATTCATTACACTCCTGAAACTAAGTCAGTTCTGACCTGAAACAACTAGAAATGTTGTAAAATTTCATTTGTAAGCATATGTATAGCAGTTGAGCACATCTAACTTTACAGACTGAAGATATTGCAAAACCATTCAAAACAAGCTTCTCTCTGCCTGATATGCTCCCACACTATACTTAAAGGCATTCTCTGTCATTGGTGAAGAGTTTACATGTTTATGATCAAGATAACATTGATTTTCATTAAACTTCTGAAACTAAGTCAGTTCTGACCTGAAACAACAAGAAATGTTGTAAAATTTCATTTGTAAGCATATGTATAGCAGTTGAGCACATCTAACTTTACAGTGTGAAGATATTGCAAAACCATCCAAAACAAGCTTCTCTCTGCCTGATATGCTCCCACACTATACTTAAAGGCATTCTCTGTCATTGGTGAAGAGTTTACAGGTGAAATTGCAAGAGAACATTACATTTCATTAAACTTCTGAAACTAAGTCAGTTCTGACCTGAAACAACTAGAAATGTTGTAAAATTTAATTTGTAAGCATATGTATAGCAGTTGAGCACATCTAACTTTACAGACTGAAGTTATTGCAAAACCGTCCAAAACAAGCTTCACTCTGCCTGATATGCTCCCACACTATACTTTAAGGCATTCTCTGTCATTGTTGAAGAGTTTACATGTTTATGAGCAAGATAACAATGATATTCAAAAAACTCCTGAAACTAAGTCAGTTCTGACCTGAAACAACAAGAAATGTTGTAAAATTTCATTTGTAAGCATATGTATAGCAGTTCAGCACATCTAACTTTACAGACTGAAGATATTGCAAAACCATTCAAAACAAGCTTCTCTCTGCCTGATATGCTCCCACACTATACTTAAAGGCATTCTCTGTCATTGGTGAAGAGTTTACATGTTTATGATCAAGATAACATTGATTTTCATTAAACTTCTGAAACTAAGTCAGTTCTGACCTGAAACAACAAGAAATGTTGTAAAATTTCATTTGTAAGCATATGTATAGCAGTTGAGCACATCTAACTTTACAGACTGAAGATACTGCAAAACCATCCAAAACAAGCTTCTCTCTGCCTGATATGCTCCCACACTATACTTAAAGGCATTCTCTGTCATTGGTGAAGAGTTTACATGTTTATGATCAAGATAACATTGATTTTCATTAAACTTCTGAAACTAAGTCAGTTCTGACCTGAAACAACAAGAAATGTTGTAAAATTTCATTTGTAAGCATATGTATAGCAGTTGAGCACATCTAACTTTACAGACTGAAGACATTGCAAAACCATCCAAAACAAGCTTCTCTCGGCCTGAAATGCTCCCACACTATACTTAAAGGCATTCTCTGTCACTGGTGAAGAGTTTACATGTTTATGAGCAAGATAACATTGATATTCATTAAACTCCTGAAACTAAGTCAGTTCTGACCTGAAACAACTAGAAATGTTGTAAAATTTCATTTGTAAGCCTATGTATAGCAGTTGAGCACATCTAACTTTACAGACTGAAGATAATGCAAAACCATCCAAATCAAGCTTCTCTCTGCCTGATATGCTCCCACACTATACTTAAAGGCATTCTCTGTCATTGGTGAAGAGTTTACATGTTTATGATCAAGATAACATTGATATTCATTAAACTCCTGAAACTAAGTCAGTTCTGACCTGAAACAACTAGAAATGTTGTAAAATTTCATTTGTAAGCATATGTATAGCAGTTGAGCACATCTAACTTTACAGACTGAAGATATTGCAAAACCATCCAAAACAAGCTTCTCTCTGCCTGATATGCTCCCACACTATACTTAAAGGCATTCTCTGTCATTGGTGAAGAGTTTACATGTTTATGAGCAAGATAACATTGATATTCATTAAACTCCTGAAACTAAGTCAGTTCTGACCTGAAACAACTAGAAATGTTGTAAAATTTAATTTGTAAGCATATGTATAGCAGTTGAGCACATCTAACTTTACAGACTGAAGATATTGCAAAACCATCCAAAACAAGCTTCTCTCTGCCTGATATGCTCCCACACAATACTTAAAGGCATTCTCTGTCATTGGTGAAGAGTTTACATGTTTATGAGCAAGATAACATTGATATTCATTACACTCCTGAAACTAAGTCAGTTCTGACCTGAAACAACTAGAAATGTTGTAAAATTTCATTTGTAAGCATATGTATAGCAGTTGAGCACAACTAACTTTACAGACTGAAGATATTGCAAAACCATCCAAAACAAGATTCTCTCTGCCTGATATGCTCCCACACTATACTTAAAGGCATTCTCTGTCATTGGTGAAGAGTTTACAGGTGAAATTGCAAGAGAACATTACATTTCATTAAACTTCTGAAACTAAGTCAGTTCTGACCTGAAACAACTAGAAATGTTGTAAAATTTAATTTGTAAGCATATGTATAGCAGTTGAGCACATCTAACTTTACAGACTGAAGTTATTGCAAAACCATCCAAAACAAGCTTCACTCTGCCTGATATGCTCCCACACTATACTTTAAGGCATTCTCTGTCATTGTTGAAGAGTTTACATGTTTATGAGCAAGATAACAATGATATTCAAAAAACTCCTGAAACTAAGTCAGTTCTGACCTGAAACAACAAGAAATGTTGTAAAATTTCATTTGTAAGCATATGTATAGCAGTTCAGCACATCTAACTTTACAGACTGAAGATATTGCAAAACCATTCAAAACAAGCTTCACTCTGCCTGATATGCTCCCACACTATACTTTAAGGCATTCTCTGTCATTGTTGAAGAGTTTACATGTTTATGAGCAAGATAACAATGATATTCAAAAAACTCCTGAAACTAAGTCAGTTCTGACCTGAAACAACAAGAAATGTTGTAAAATTTCATTTGTAAGCATATGTATAGCAGTTCAGCACATCTAACTTTACAGACTGAAGTTATTGCAAAACCATCCAAAACAAGCTTCACTCTGCCTGATATGCTCCCACACTATACTTTAAGGCATTCTCTGTCATTGTTGAAGAGTTTACATGTTTATGAGCAAGATAACAATGATATTCAAAAAACTCCTGAAACTAAGTCAGTTCTGACCTGAAACAACAAGAAATGTTGTAAAATTTCATTTGTAAGCATATGTATAGCAGTTCAGCACATCTAACTTTACAGACTGAAGATATTGCAAAACCATTCAAAACAAGCTTCTCTCTGCCTGATATGCTCCCACACTATACTTAAAGGCATTCTCTGTCATTGGTGAAGAGTTTACATGTTTATGATCAAGATAACATTGATTTTCATTAAACTTCTGAAACTAAGTCAGTTCTGACCTGAAACAACAAGAAATGTTGTAAAATTTCATTTGTAAGCATATGTATAGCAGTTGAGCACATCTAACTTTACAGTGTGAAGATATTGCAAAACCATCCAAAACAAGCTTCTCTCTGCCTGAAATGCTCCCACACTATACTTAAAGGCATTCTCTGTCATTGGTGAAGAGTTTACATGTTTATGAGCAAGATAACATTGATATTCATTAAACTCCTGAAACTAAGTCAGTTCTGACCTGAAACAACTAGAAATGTTGTAAAATATAATTTGTAAGCCTATGTATAGCAGTTGAGCACATCTAACTTTACAGACTGAAGATAATGCAAAACCATCCAAAACAAGCTTCTCTCGGCCTGAAATGCTCCCACACTATACTTAAAGGCATTCTCTGTCATTGGTGAAGAGTTTACAGGTGTAATTGCAAGAGAACATTACATTTCATTAAACTTCTGAAACTAAGTCAGTTCTGACCTGAAACAACAAGAAATGTTGTAAAATTTCATTTGTAAGCATATGTATAGCAGTTGAGCACATCTAACTTTACAGTGTGAAGATATTGCAAAACCATCCAAATCAAGCTTCTCTCTGCCTGATATGCTCCCACACTATACTTAAAGGCATTCTCTGTCATTGGTGAAGAGTTTACATGTTTATGATCAAGATAACATTGATTTTCATTAAACTTCTGAAACTAAGTCAGTTCTGACCTGAAACAACAAGAAATGTTGTAAAATTTCATTTGTAAGCATATGTGTAGCAGTTGAGCACATCTAACTTTACAGACTGAAGATATTTGCAAAACCATCCAAAACAAGCTTCTCTCGGCCTGAAATGCTCCCACACTATACTTAAAGGCATTCTCTGTCATTGGTGAAGAGTTTACATGTTTATGAGCAAGATAACATTGATATTCATTAAACTCCTGAAACTAAGTCAGTTCTGACCTGAAACAACTAGAAATGTTGTAAAATTTCATTTGTAAGCCTATGTATAGCAGTTGAGCACATCTAACTTTACAGACTGAAGATAATGCAAAACCATCCAAATCAAGCTTCTCTCTGCCTGATATGCTCCCACACTATACTTAAAGGCATTCTCTGTCATTGGTGAAGAGTTTACATGTTTATGAGCAAGATAACATTGATATTCATTAAACTCCTGAAACTAAGTCAGTTCTGACCTGAAACAACTAGAAATGTTGTAAAATTTAATTTGTAAGCCTATGTATAGCAGTTGAGCACATCTAACTTTACAGACTGAAGATAATGCAAAACCATCCAAATCAAGCTTCTCTCTGCCTGATATGCTCCCACACTATACTTAAAGGCATTCTCTGTCATTGGTGAAGAGTTTACATGTTTATGAGCAAGATAACATTGATATTCATTAAACTCCTGAAACTAAGTCAGTTCTGACCTGAAACAACTAGAAATGTTGTAAAATTTCATTTGTAAGCATATGTATAGCAGTTGAGCACATCTAACTTTACAGACTGAAGATATAGCAAAACCATCCAAAACAAGCTTCTCTCTGCCTGATATGCTCCCACACTATTCTTAAAGGCATTCTCTGTCATTGGTGAAGAGTTTACATGTTTATGAGCAAGATAACATTGATATTCATTACACTCCTGAAACTAAGTCAGTTCTGACCTGAAACAACTAGAAATGTTGTAAAATTTCATTTGTAAGCATATGTATAGCAGTTGAGCACATCTAACTTTACAGAGTGAAGATATTGCAAAACCATTCAAAACAAGCTTCTCTCTGCCTGATATGCTCCCACACTATACTTAAAGGCATTCTCTGTCATTGGTGAAGAGTTTACATGTTTATGATCAAGATAACATTGATTTTCATTAAACTTCTGAAACTAAGTCAGTTCTGACCTGAAACAACAAGAAATGTTGTAAAATTTCATTTGTAAGCATATGTATAGCAGTTGAGCACATCTAACTTTACAGTGTGAAGATATTGCAAAACCATCCAAAACAAGCTTCTCTCTGCCTGATATGCTCCCACACTATACTTAAAGGCATTCTCTGTCATTGGTGAAGAGTTTACAGGTGAAATTGCAAGAGAACATTACATTTCATTAAACTTCTGAAACTAAGTCAGTTCTGACCTGAAACAACTAGAAATGTTGTAAAATTTAATTTGTAAGCATATGTATAGCAGTTGAGCACATCTAACTTTACAGACTGAAGTTATTGCAAAACCATCCAAAACAAGCTTCACTCTGCCTGATATGCTCCCACACTATACTTTAAGGCATTCTCTGTCATTGTTGAAGAGTTTACATGTTTATGAGCAAGATAACAATGATATTCAAAAAACTCCTGAAACTAAGTCAGTTCTGACCTGAAACAACAAGAAATGTTGTAAAATTTCATTTGTAAGCATATGTATAGCAGTTCAGCACATCTAACTTTACAGACTGAAGATATTGCAAAACCATTCAAAACAAGCTTCTCTCTGCCTGATATGCTCCCACACTATACTTAAAGGCATTCTCTGTCATTGGTGAAGAGTTTACATGTTTATGATCAAGATAACATTGATTTTCATTAAACTTCTGAAACTAAGTCAGTTCTGACCTGAAACAACAAGAAATGTTGTAAAATTTCATTTGTAAGCATATGTATAGCAGTTGAGCACATCTAACTTTACAGACTGAAGACATTGCAAAACCATCCAAAACAAGCTTCTCTCGGCCTGAAATGCTCCCACACTATACTTAAAGGCATTCTCTGTCACTGGTGAAGAGTTTACATGTTTATGAGCAAGATAACATTGATATTCATTAAACTCCTGAAACTAAGTCAGTTCTGACCTGAAACAACTAGAAATGTTGTAAAATTTCATTTGTAAGCCTATGTATAGCAGTTGAGCACATCTAACTTTACAGACTGAAGATAATGCAAAACCATCCAAATCAAGCTTCTCTCTGCCTGATATGCTCCCACACTATACTTAAAGGCATTCTCTGTCATTGGTGAAGAGTTTACATGTTTATGAGCAAGATAACATTGATATTCATTAAACTCCTGAAACTAAGTCAGTTCTGACCTGAAACAACTAGAAATGTTGTAAAATTTCATTTGTAAGCATATGTATAGCAGTTGAGCACATCTAACTTTACAGACTGAAGATATTGCAAAACCATCCAAAACAAGCTTCTCTCTGCCTGATATGCTCCCACACTATACTTAAAGGCATTCTCTGTCATTGGTGAAGAGTTTACATGTTTATGAGCAAGATAACATTGATATTCATTAAACTCCTGAAACTAAGTCAGTTCTGACCTGAAACAACTAGAAATGTTGTAAAATTTAATTTGTAAGCATATGTATAGCAGTTGAGCACATCTAACTTTACAGACTGAAGATATTGCAAAACCATCCAAAACAAGCTTCTCTCTGCCTGATATGCTCCCACACAATACTTAAAGGCATTCTCTGTCATTGGTGAAGAGTTTACATGTTTATGAGCAAGATAACATTGATATTCATTACACTCCTGAAACTAAGTCAGTTCTGACCTGAAACAACTAGAAATGTTGTAAAATTTCATTTGTAAGCATATGTATAGCAGTTGAGCACATCTAACTTTACAGACTGAAGATATTGCAAAACCATCCAAAACAAGATTCTCTCTGCCTGATATGCTCCCACACTATACTTAAAGGCATTCTCTGTCATTGGTGAAGAGTTTACAGGTGAAATTGCAAGAGAACATTACATTTCATTAAACTTCTGAAACTAAGTCAGTTCTGACCTGAAACAACTAGAAATGTTGTAAAATTTAATTTGTAAGCATATGTATAGCAGTTGAGCACATCTAACTTTACAGACTGAAGTTATTGCAAAACCATCCAAAACAAGCTTCACTCTGCCTGATATGCTCCCACACTATACTTTAAGGCATTCTCTGTCATTGTTGAAGAGTTTACATGTTTATGAGCAAGATAACAATGATATTCAAAAAACTCCTGAAACTAAGTCAGTTCTGACCTGAAACAACAAGAAATGTTGTAAAATTTCATTTGTAAGCATATGTATAGCAGTTCAGCACATCTAACTTTACAGACTGAAGATATTGCAAAACCATTCAAAACAAGCTTCTCTCTGCCTGATATGCTCCCACACTATACTTAAAGGCATTCTCTGTCATTGGTGAAGAGTTTACATGTTTATGATCAAGATAACATTGATTTTCATTAAACTTCTGAAACTAAGTCAGTTCTGACCTGAAACAACAAGAAATGTTGTAAAATTTCATTTGTAAGCATATGTATAGCAGTTGAGCACATCTAACTTTACAGTGTGAAGATATTGCAAAACCATCCAAAACAAGCTTCTCTCTGCCTGAAATGCTCCCACACTATACTTAAAGGCATTCTCTGTCATTGGTGAAGAGTTTACATGTTTATGAGCAAGATAACATTGATATTCATTAAACTCCTGAAACTAAGTCAGTTCTGACCTGAAACAACTAGAAATGTTGTAAAATTTAATTTGTAAGCCTATGTATAGCAGTTGAGCACATCTAACTTTACAGACTGAAGATAATGCAAAACCATCCAAAACAAGCTTCTCTCGGCCTGAAATGCTCCCACACTATACTTAAAGGCATTCTCTGTCATTGGTGAAGAGTTTACATGTTTATGAGCAAGATAACATTGATATTCATTAAACTCCTGAAACTAAGTCAGTTCTGACCTGAAACAACTAGAAATGTTGTAAAATTTCATTTGTAAGCCTATGTATAGCAGTTGAGCACATCTAACTTTACAGACTGAAGATAATGCAAAACCATCCAAATCAAGCTTCTCTCTGCCTGATATGCTCCCACACTATACTTAAAGGCATTCTCTGTCATTGGTGAAGAGTTTACATGTTTATGAGCAAGATAACATTGATATTCATTAAACTCCTGAAACTAAGTCAGTTCTGACCTGAAACAACTAGAAATGTTGTAAAATTTCATTTGTAAGCATATGTATAGCAGTTGAGCACATCTAACTTTACAGACTGAAGATATTGCAAAACCATCCAAAACAAGCTTCTCTCTGCCTGATATGCTCCCACACTATACTTAAAGGCATTCTCTGTCATTGGTGAAGAGTTTACATGTTTATGAGCAAGATAACATTGATATTCATTACACTCCTGAAACTAAGTCAGTTCTGACCTGAAACAACTAGAAATGTTGTAAAATTTCATTTGTAAGCATATGTATAGCAGTTGAGCACATCTAACTTTACAGACTGAAGATATTGCAAAACCATTCAAAACAAGCTTCTCTCTGCCTGATATGCTCCCACACTATACTTAAAGGCATTCTCTGTCATTGGTGAAGAGTTTACATGTTTATGATCAAGATAACATTGATTTTCATTAAACTTCTGAAACTAAGTCAGTTCTGACCTGAAACAACAAGAAATGTTGTAAAATTTCATTTGTAAGCATATGTATAGCAGTTGAGCACATCTAACTTTACAGTGTGAAGATATTGCAAAACCATCCAAAACAAGCTTCTCTCTGCCTGATATGCTCCCACACTATACTTAAAGGCATTCTCTGTCATTGGTGAAGAGTTTACAGGTGAAATTGCAAGAGAACATTACATTTCATTAAACTTCTGAAACTAAGTCAGTTCTGACCTGAAACAACTAGAAATGTTGTAAAATTTAATTTGTAAGCATATGTATAGCAGTTGAGCACATCTAACTTTACAGACTGAAGTTATTGCAAAACCATCCAAAACAAGCTTCACTCTGCCTGATATGCTCCCACACTATACTTTAAGGCATTCTCTGTCTTTGTTGAAGAGTTTACATGTTTATGAGCAAGATAACAATGATATTCAAAAAACTCCTGAAACTAAGTCAGTTCTGACCTGAAACAACAAGAAATGTTGTAAAATTTCATTTGTAAGCATATGTATAGCAGTTGAGCACATCTAACTTTACAGACTGAAGATATTGCAAAACCATTCAAAACAAGCTTCTCTCTGCCTGATATGCTCCCACACTATACTTAAAGGCATTCTCTGTCATTGGTGAAGAGTTTACATGTTTATGATCAAGATAACATTGATTTTCATTAATCTTCTGAAACTAAGTCAGTTCTGACCTGAAACAACAAGAAATGTTGTAAAATTTCATTTGTAAGCATATGTATAGCAGTTGAGCACATCTAACTTTACAGTGTGAAGATATTGCAAAACCATCCAAAACAAGCTTCTCTCTGCCTGATATGCTCCCACACTATACTTAAAGGCATTCTCTGTCATTGGTGAAGAGTTTACATGTTTATGATCAAGATAACATTGATTTTCATTAAACTTCTGAAACTAAGTCAGTTCTGACCTGAAACAACAAGAAATGTTGTAAAATTTCATTTGTAAGCATATGTATAGCAGTTGAGCACATCTAACTTTACAGACTGAAGATATTGCAAAACCATCCAAAACAAGCTTCTCTCGGCCTGAAATGCTCCCACACTATACTTAAAGGCATTCTCTGTCACTGGTGAAGAGTTTACATGTTTATGAGCAAGATAACATTGATATTCATTAAACTCCTGAAACTAAGTCAGTTCTGACCTGAAACAACTAGAAATGTTGTAAAATTTCATTTGTAAGCCTATGTATAGCAGTTGAGCACATCTAACTTTACAGACTGAAGATAATGCAAAACCATCCAAATCAAGCTTCTCTCTGCCTGATATGCTCCCACACTATACTTAAAGGCATTCTCTGTCATTGGTGAAGAGTTTACATGTTTATGAGCAAGATAATATTGATATTCATTAAACTCCTGAAACTAAGTCAGTTCTGACCTGAAACAACTAGAAATGTTGTAAAATTTCATTTGTAAGCATATGTATAGCAGTTGAGCACATCTAACTTTACAGACTGAAGATATTGCAAAACCATCCAAAACAAGCTTCTCTCTGCCTGATATGCTCCCACACTATACTTAAAGGCATTCTCTGTCATTGGTGAAGAGTTTACATGTTTATGAGCAAGATAACATTGATATTCATTAAACTCCTGAAACTAAGTCAGTTCTGACCTGAAACAACTAGAAATGTTGTAAAATTTAATTTGTAAGCATATGTATAGCAGTTGAGCACATCTAACTTTACAGACTGAAGATATTGCAAAACCATCCAAATCAAGCTTCTCTCTGCCTGATGTGCTCCCACACTATACTTAAAGGCATTCTCTGTCATTGGTGAAGAGTTTACATGTTTATGAGCAAGATAACATTGATATTCATTACACTCCTGAAACTAAGTCAGTTCTGACCTGAAACAACTAGAAATGTTGTAAAATTTCATTTGTAAGCATATGTATAGCAGTTGAGCACATCTAACTTTACAGACTGAAGATATTGCAAAACCATCCAAAACAAGCTTCTCTCTGCCTGATATGCTCCCACACTATACTTAAAGGCATTTTCTGTCATTGGTGAAGAGTTTACAGGTGTATTTGCAAGAGAACATTACATTTCATTAAACTTCTGAAACTAAGTCAGTTCTGACCTGAAACAACTAGAAATGTTGTAAAATTTAATTTCTAAGCATATGTATAGCAGTTGAGAACATCTAACTTTACAGACTGAAGTTATTGCAAAACCATCCAAAACATGCTTCACTCTGCCTGATATGCTCCCACACTATACTTAAAGGCATGCTCGTCATTGTTGAAGAGTTTACATGTTTATGAGCAAGATAAAAATGATATTCAAAAAACTCCTGAAACTAAGTCAGTTCTGACCTGAAACAACTAGAAATGTTGTAAAATTTCATTTGTAAGCATATGTATAGCAGTTGAGCACATCTAACTTTACAGACTGAAGATATTTCAAAACCATCCAAAACAAGCTTCTCTCTGCCTGATATGCTCCCACACTATACTTAAAGGCATTCTCTGTCATTGGTGAAGAGTTTACATGTTTATGAGCAAGATAACATTGATATTCATTAAACTCCTGAAACTAAGTCAGTTCTGACCTGAAACAGCTAGAAATGTTGTAAAATTTAATTTGTAAGCATATGTATAGCAGTTGAGCACATCTAACTGTACAGACTGAAGATAATGCAAAACCATCCAAATCAAGCTTCTCTCTGCCTGATGTGCTCCCACACTATACTTAAAGGCATTCTCTGTCATTGGTGAAGAGTTTACATGTTTATGAGCAAGATAACATTGATATTCATTACACTCCTGAAACTAAGTCAGTTCTGACCTGAAACAACTAGAAATGTTGTAAAATTTAATTTGTAAGCATATGTATAGCAGTTGAGCACATCTAACTTTACAGACTGAAGTTATTGCAAAACCATCCAAAACAAGCTTCACTCTGCCTGATTTGCTCCCACACTATACTTAAAGGCATTCTCTGTCATTGTTGAAGAGTTTACATGTTTATGAGCAAGATAACATTGATATTCATTAAACTCCTGAAACTAAGTCAGTTCTGACCTGAAACAGCTAGAAATGTTGTAAAATTTCATTTGTAAGCATATGTATAGCAGTTGAGCACATCTAACTGTACAGACTGAAGATAATGCAAAACCATCCAAATCAAGCTTCTCTCTGCCTGATGTGCTCCCACACTATACTTAAAGGCATTCTCTGTCATTGGTGAAGAGTTTACATGTTTATGAGCAAGATAACATTGATATTCATTACACTCCTGAAACTAAGTCAGTTCTGACCTGAAACAACTAGAAATGTTGTAAAATTTCATTTGTAAGCATATGTATAGCAGTTGAGCACATCTAACTTTACAGACTGAAGATATTGCAAAACCATCCAAAACAAGCGTCTCTCTGCCTGATATGCTCCCACACTATACTTAAAGGCATTCTCTGTCATTGGTGAAGAGTTTACAGGTGTAATTGCAAGAGAACATTACATTTCATTAAACTTCTGAAACTAAGTCAGTTCTGACCTGAAACAACTAGAAATGTTGTAAAATTTAATTTGTAAGCATATGTATAGCAGTTGAGCACATCTAACTTTACAGACTGAAGTTATTGCAAAACCATCCAAAACAAGCTTCACTCTGCCTGATATGCTCCCACACTATACTTAAAGGCATTCTCTGTCATTGGTGAAGAGTTTACATGTTTATGAGCAAGATAACAATGATATTCAAGAAACTCCTGAAACTAAGTCAGTTCTGACCTGAAACAACAAGAAATGTTGTAAAATTTCATTTGTAAGCATATGTATAGCAGTTGAGCACATCTAACTTTACAGACTGAAGATATTGCAAAACCATCCAAAACAAGCTTCTCTCTGCCTGATATGCTCCCACACTATACTTAAAGGCATTCTCTGTCATTGGTGAAGAGTTTACATGTTTATGAGCAAGATAACATTGATATTCATTAAACTCCTGAAACTAAGTCAGTTCTGACCTGAAACAACTAGAAATGTTGTAAAATTTAATTTGTAAGCATATGTATAGCAGTTGAGCACATCTAACTGTACAGACTGAAGATAATGCAAAACCATCCAAATCAAGCTTCTCTCTGCCTGATATGCTCCCACACTATACTTAAAGGCATTCTCTGTCATTGTTGAAGAGTTTACATGTTTATGAGCAAGATAACAATGATATTCAAAAAACTCCTGAAACTAAGTCAGTTCTGACCTGAAACAACAAGAAATGTTGTAAAATTTCATTTGTAAGCATATGTATAGCAGTTCAGCACATCTAACTTTACAGACTGAAGATATTGCAAAACCATCCAAAACAAGCTTCTCTCTGCCTGATATGCTCCCACACTATACTTAAAGGCATTCTTCGTCATTGGTGAAGAGTTTACATGTTTATGATCAAGATAACATTGATTTTCATTAGACTTCTGAAACTAAGTCAGTTCTGACCTGAAACAACAAGAAATGTTGTAAAATTTAATTTGTAAGCATATGTATAGCAGTTGAGCACATCTAACTTTACAGACTGAAGATAATGCAAAACCATCCAAAACAAGCTTCTCTCTGCCTGATATGCTCCCACACTATACTTAAAGGCATTCTCTGTCATTGGTGAAGAGTTTACATGTTTATGAGCAAGATAACATTGATATTCATTAAACTCCTGAAACTAAGTCAGTTCTGACCTGAAACAGCTAGAAATGTTGTAAAATTTAATTTGTAAGCATATGTATAGCAGTTGAGCACATCTAACTGTACAGACTGAAGATAATGCAAAACCATCCAAATCAAGCTTCTCTCTGCCTGATGTGCTCCCACACAATACTTAAAGGCATTCTCTGTCATTGGTGAAGAGTTTACATGTTTATGAGCAAGATAACATTGATATTCATTACACTCCTGAAACTAAGTCAGTTCTGACCTGAAACAACTAGAAATGTTGTAAAATTTCATTTGTAAGCATATGTATAGCAGTTGAGCACATCTAACTTTACAGACTGAAGTTATTGCAAAACCATCCAAAACAAGCTTCACTCTGCCTGATATGCTCCCACACTATACTTAAAGGCATTCTCTGTCATTGTTGAAGAGTTTACATGTTTATGAGCAAGATAACATTGATATTCATTAAACTCCTGAAACTAAGTCAGTTCTGACCTGAAACAGCTAGAAATGTTGTAAAATTTAATTTGTAAGCATATGTATAGCAGTTGAGCACATCTAACTGTACAGACTGAAGATAATGCAAAACCATCCAAATCAAGCTTCTCTCTGCCTGATGTGCTCCCACACTATACTTAAAGGCATTCTCTGTCATTGGTGAAGAGTTTACATGTTTATGAGCAAGATAACATTGATATTCATTACACTCCTGAAACTAAGTCAGTTCTGACCTGAAACAACTAGAAATGTTGTAAAATTTCATTTGTAAGCATATGTATAGCAGTTGAGCACATCTAACTTTACAGACTGAAGATATTGCAAAACCATCCAAAACAAGCGTCTCTCTGCCTGATATGCTCCCACACTATACTTAAAGGCATTCTCTGTCATTGGTGAAGAGTTTACAGGTGTAATTGCAAGAGAACATTACATTTCATTAAACTTCTGAAACTAAGTCAGTTCTGACCTGAAACAACTAGAAATGTTGTAAAATTTAATTTGTAAGCATATGTATAGCAGTTGAGCACATCTAACTTTACAGACTGAAGTTATTGCAAAACCATCCAAAACAAGCTTCACTCTGCCTGATATGCTCCCACACTATACTTAAAGGCATTCTCTGTCATTGGTGAAGAGTTTACATGTTTATGAGCAAGATAACAATGATATTCAAAAAACTCCTGAAACTAAGTCAGTTCTGACCTGAAACAACTAGAAATGTTGTAAAATTTAATTTGTAAGCATATGTATAGCAGTTGAGCACATCTAACTTTACAGACTGAAGTTATTGCAAAACCATCCAAAACAAGCTTCACTCTGCCTGATATGCTCCCACACTATACTTAAAGGCATTCTCTGTCATTGTTGAAGAGTTTACATGTTTATGAGCAAGATAACAATGATATTCAAAAAACTCCTGAAACTAAGTCAGTTCTGACCTGAAACAACAAGAAATGTTGTAAAATTTCATTTGTAAGCATATGTATAGCAGTTGAGCACATCTAACTTTACAGACTGAAGATATTGCAAAACCATCCAAAACAAGCTTCTCTCTGCCTGATATGCTCCCACACTATACTTAAAGGCATTCTCTGTCATTGGTGAAGAGTTTACATGTTTATGAGCAAGATAACATTGATATTCATTAAACTCCTGAAACTAAGTCAGTTCTGACCTGAAACAACTACAAATGTTGTAAAATTTAATTTGTAAGCATATGTATAGCAGTTGAGCACATCTAACTTTACAGACTGAAGTTATTGCAAAACCATCCAAAACAAGCTTCACTCTGCCTGATATGCTCCCACACTATACTTAAAGGCATTCTCTGTCATTGTTGAAGAGTTTACATGTTTATGAGCAAGATAACAATGATATTCAAAAAACTCCTGAAACTAAGTCAGTTCTGACCTGAAACAACAAGAAATGTTGTAAAATTTCATTTGTAAGCATATGTATAGCAGTTCAGCACATCTAACTTTACAGACTGAAGATATTGCAAAACCATCCAAAACAAGCTTCTCTCTGCCTGATATGCTCCCACACTATACTTAAAGGCATTCTTCGTCATTGGTGAAGAGTTTACATGTTTATGATCAAGATAACATTGATTTTCATTAGACTTCTGAAACTAAGTCAGTTCTGACCTGAAACAACAAGAAATGTTGTAAAATTTAATTTGTAAGCATATGTATAGCAGTTGAGCACATCTAACTTTACAGACTGAAGATAATGCAAAACCATCCAAAACAAGCTTCTCTCTGCCTGATATGCTCCCACACTATAATTAAAGGCATTCTCTGTCATTGGTGAAGAGTTTACATGTTTATGAGCAAGATAACATTGATATTCATTAAACTCCTGAAACTAACTCAGTTCTGACCTGAAACAACTAGAAATGTTGTAAAATTTCATTTGTAAGCATATGTATAGCAGTTGAGCACATCTAACTTTACAGACTGAAGATAATGCAAAACCATCCAAATCAAGCTTCTCTCTGCCTGATGTGCTCCCACACTATACTTAAAGGCATTCTCTGTCATTGGTGAAGAGTTTACATGTTTATGAGCAAGATAACATTGATATTTATTAAACTCCTGAAACTAAGTCAGTTCTGACCTGAAACAACTAGAAATGTTGTAAAATTTAATTTGTAAGCATATGTATAGCAGTTGAGCACATCTAACTTTACAGACTGAAGATATTGCAAAACCATCCAAAACAAGCTTCTCTCTGCCTGATATGCTCCCACACTATACTTAAAGTCATTCTCTGTCATTGGTGAAGAGTTTACAGGTGTAATTGCAAGAGAACATTACATTTCATTAAGCTTCTGAAACTAAGTCAGTTCTGACCTGAAACAACTAGAAATGTTGTAAAATTTCATTTGTAAGCATATGTATAGCAGTTGAGCACATCTAACTTTACAGACTGAAGATAATGCAAAACCATCCAAATCAAGCTTCTCTCTGCCTGATGTGCTCCCACACTATACTTAAAGGCATTCTCTGTCATTGGTGAAGAGTTTACATGTTTATGAGCAAGATAACATTGATATTCATTAAACTCCTGAAACTAAGTCAGTTCTGACCTGAAACAACTAGAAATGTAGTAAAATTTAATTTGTAAGCATATGTATAGCAGTTGAGCACATCTAACTTTACAGACTGAAGATATTGCAAAACCACCCAAAACATGCTTCTCTCTGCCTGATATGCTCCCACACTATACTTAAAGGCATTCTCTGTCATTGGTGAAGAGTTTACAGGTGTATTTGCAAGAGAACATTACATGTCATTCAACTTCTGAAACTAAGTCAGTTCTGACCTGAAACAACAAGAAATGTTGTAAAATTTCATTTGTAAGCATATGTATAGCAGTTGAGCACATCTAACTTTACAGACTGAAGTATTTGCAAAACCATCCAAAACAAGCTTCACTCTGCCTAATATGCTCTCACACTATACTTAAAGGCATTCTCTGTCATTGTTGAAGAGTTTACATGTTTATGAGCAAGATAACAATGATATTCAAAAAACTCCTGAAACTAAGTCAGTTCTGACCTGAAACAACAAGAAATGTTGTAAAATTTCATTTGTAAGCATATGTATAGCAGTTGAGCACATCTAACTTTACAGACTGAAGATATTGCAAAACCATCCAAAACAAGCTTCTCTCTGCCTGATATGCTCCCACACTATACTTAAAGGCATTCTCTGTCATTGGTGAAGAGTTTACATGTTTATGAGCAAGATAACATTGATATTCATTAAACTCCTGAAACTAAGTCAGTTCTGACCTGAAACAACTACAAATGTTGTAAAATTTAATTTGTAAGCATATGTATAGCAGTTGAGCACATCTAACTTTACAGACTGAAGTTATTGCAAAACCATCCAAAACAAGCTTCACTCTGCCTGATATGCTCCCACACTATACTTAAAGGCATTCTCTGTCATTGTTGAAGAGTTTACATGTTTATGAGCAAGATAACAATGATATTCAAAAAACTCCTGAAACTAAGTCAGTTCTGACCTGAAACAACAAGAAATGTTGTAAAATTTCATTTGTAAGCATATGTATAGCAGTTCAGCACATCTAACTTTACAGACTGAAGATATTGCAAAACCATCCAAAACAAGCTTCTCTCTGCCTGATATGCTCCCACACTATACTTAAAGGCATTCTTCGTCATTGGTGAAGAGTTTACATGTTTATGATCAAGATAACATTGATTTTCATTAGACTTCTGAAACTAAGTCAGTTCTGACCTGAAACAACAAGAAATGTTGTAAAATTTAATTTGTAAGCATATGTATAGCAGTTGAGCACATCTAACTTTACAGACTGAAGATAATGCAAAACCATCCAAAACAAGCTTCTCTCTGCCTGATATGCTCCCACACTATAATTAAAGGCATTCTCTGTCATTGGTGAAGAGTTTACATGTTTATGAGCAAGATAACATTGATATTCATTAAACTCCTGAAACTAACTCAGTTCTGACCTGAAACAACTAGAAATGTTGTAAAATTTCATTTGTAAGCATATGTATAGCAGTTGAGCACATCTAACTTTACAGACTGAAGATAATGCAAAACCATCCAAATCAAGCTTCTCTCTGCCTGATGTGCTCCCACACTATACTTAAAGGCATTCTCTGTCATTGGTGAAGAGTTTACATGTTTATGAGCAAGATAACATTGATATTTATTAAACTCCTGAAACTAAGTCAGTTCTGACCTGAAACAACTAGAAATGTTGTAAAATTTAATTTGTAAGCATATGTATAGCAGTTGAGCACATCTAACTTTACAGACTGAAGATATTGCAAAACCATCCAAAACAAGCTTCTCTCTGCCTGATATGCTCCCACACTATACTTAAAGTCATTCTCTGTCATTGGTGAAGAGTTTACAGGTGTAATTGCAAGAGAACATTACATTTCATTAAGCTTCTGAAACTAAGTCAGTTCTGACCTGAAACAACTAGAAATGTTGTAAAATTTCATTTGTAAGCATATGTATAGCAGTTGAGCACATCTAACTTTACAGACTGAAGATAATGCAAAACCATCCAAATCAAGCTTCTCTCTGCCTGATGTGCTCCCACACTATACTTAAAGGCATTCTCTGTCATTGGTGAAGAGTTTACATGTTTATGAGCAAGATAACATTGATATTCATTAAACTCCTGAAACTAAGTCAGTTCTGACCTGAAACAACTAGAAATGTAGTAAAATTTAATTTGTAAGCATATGTATAGCAGTTGAGCACATCTAACTTTACAGACTGAAGATATTGCAAAACCACCCAAAACATGCTTCTCTCTGCCTGATATGCTCCCACACTATACTTAAAGGCATTCTCTGTCATTGGTGAAGAGTTTACAGGTGTATTTGCAAGAGAACATTACATGTCATTCAACTTCTGAAACTAAGTCAGTTCTGACCTGAAACAACAAGAAATGTTGTAAAATTTCATTTGTAAGCATATGTATAGCAGTTGAGCACATCTAACTTTACAGACTGAAGTATTTGCAAAACCATCCAAAACAAGCTTCACTCTGCCTAATATGCTCTCACACTATACTTAAAGGCATTCTCTGTCATTGGTGAAGAGTTTACATGTTTATGTGCAAGATAACAATGATATTCAAAAAACTCCTGAAACTAAGTCAGTTCTGACCTGAAACAACTAGAAATGTTGTAAAATTTCATTTGTAAGCATATGTATAGCAGTTGAGCACATCTAACTTTACAGACTGAAGATATTGCAAAACCATCCAAATCAAGCTTCTCTCTGCCTGATATGCTCCCACACTATACTTAAAGGCATTCTCTGTCATTGGTGAAGAGTTTACATGTTTATGATCAAGATAACATTGATTTTCATTAAACTTCTGAAACTAAGTCAGTTCTGACCTGAAACAACAAGAAATGTTGTAAAATTTCATTTGTAAGCATATGTATAGCAGTTGAGCACATCTAACTTTACAGACTGAAGATTTTGCAAAACCATCCAAAATAAGCTTCTCTCTGCCTGATATGCTCCCACACTATACTTAAAGGCATTCTCTGTCATTGGTGAAGAGTTTACATGTTTATGAGCAAGATAACATTGATATTCATTAAACTCCTGAAACTAAGTCAGTTCTGACCTGAAACAACTAGAAATGCTGTAAAATTTCATTTGTAAGCATATGTATAGCAGTTGAGCACATCTAACTTTACAGACTGAAGATATTGCAAAACCATCCAAAACAAGCTTCTCTCAGCCTGATATGCTCCCACACTATACTTAAAGGCATTCTCTGTCATTGGTGAAGAGTTTACATGTTTATGAGCAAGATAACATTGATATTCATTAAACTCCTGAAACTAAGTCAGTTCTGACCTGAAACAACTAGAAATGTTGTAAAATTTAATTTGTAAGCATATGTATAGCAGTTGAGCACATCTAACTTTACAGACTGAAGATAATGCAAAACCATCCAAATCAAGCTTCTCTCTGCCTGATGTGCTCCCACACTATACTTAAAGGCATTCTCTGTCATTGGTGAAGAGTTTACATGTTTATGAGCAAGATAACATTGATATTCATTAAACTCCTGAAACTAAGTCAGTTCTGACCTGAAACAACTAGAAATGTTGTAAAATTTAATTTGTAAGCATATATATAGCAGTTGAGCACATCTAACTTTACAGACTGAAGATATTGCAAAACCATCCAAAACAAGCTTCTCTCTGCCTGATATGCTCCCACACTATACTTAAAGGCATTCTCTGTCATTGTTGAAGAGTTTACATGTTTATGAGCAAGATAACAATGATATTCAAAAAACTCCTGAAACTAAGTCAGTTCTGACCTGAAACAACAAGAAATGTTATAAAATTTCATTTGTAAGCATATGTATAGCAGTTGAGCACATCTAACTTTACAGACTGAAGTATTTGCAAAACCATCCAAAACAAGCTTCACTCTGCCTGATATGCTCTCACACTATACTTAAAGGCATTCTCTGTCATTGGTGAAGAGTTTACATGTTTATGTGCAAGATAACAATGATATTCAAAAAACTCCTGAAACTAAGTCAGTTCTGACCTGAAACAACTAGAAATGTTGTAAAATTTCATTTGTAAGCATATGTATAGCAGTTGAGCACATCTAACTTTACAGACTGAAGATAATGCAAAACCATCCAAATCAAGCTTCTCTCTGCCTGATGTGCTCCCACACTATACTTAAAGGCATTCTCTGTCATTGGTGAAGAGTTTACATGTTTATGAGCAAGATAACATTGATATTCATTAAACTCCTGAAACTAAGTCAGTTCTGACCTGAAACAACTAGAAATGTTGTAAAATTTCATTTGTAAGCATATGTATAGCAGTTGAGCACATCTAACTTTACAGACTGAAGATAATGCAAAACCATCCAAATCAAGCTTCTCTCTGCCTGATATGCTCCCACACTATACTTAAAGGCATTCTCTGTCATTGGTGAAGAGTTTACATGTTTATGAGCAAGATAACATTGATATTCATTAAACTCCTGAAACTTAGTCAGTTCTGACCTGAAACAACTAGAAATGTTGTAAAATTTCATTTGTAAGCATATGTATAGCAGTTGAGCACATCTAACTTTACAGACTGAAGATATTGCAAAACCATCCAAAACAAGCTTCTCTCTGTCTGATATGCTCCCACACTATACTTAAAGGCAATCTCTGTCATTGGTGAAGAGTTTACATGTTTATGAGCAAGATAACATTGATATTCATTAAACTCCTGAAACTAAGTCAGTTCTGACCTGAAACAACTAGAAATGTTGTAAAATTTCATTTGTAAGCATATGTATAGCAGTTGAGCACATCTAACTTTACAGACTGAAGATATTGCAAAACCATCCAAAACAAGCTTCTCTCTGCCTGATATGCTCCCACACTATACTTAAAGGCATTCTCTGTCATTGGTGAAGAGTTTACATGTTTATGAGCAAGATAACATTGATATTCATTAAACTCCTGAAACTAAGTCAGTTCTGACCTGAAACAACTAGAAATGTTGTAAAATTTAATTTGTAAGCATATGTATAGCAGTTGAGCACATCTAACTTTACAGACTGAAGATAATGCAAAACCATCCAAATCAAGCTTCTCTCTGCCTGATATGCTCCCACACTATACCTAAAGGCATTCTCTGTCATTGGTGAAGAGTTTACATGTTTATGAGCAAGATAACATTGAAATTCATTAAACTCCTGAAACTTAGTCAGTTCTGACCTGAAACAACTAGAAATGTTGTAAAATTTCATTTGTATTAGCATATGTATAGCAGTTGAGCACATCTAACTTTACCGACTGAAGATAATGCAAAACCATCCAAATCAAGCTTCTCTCTGCCTGATGTGCTCCCACACTATACTTAAAGGCATTCTCTGTCATTGGTGAAGAGTTTACATGTTTATGAGCAAGATAACATTGATATTCATTAAACTCCTGAAACTAAGTCAGTTCTGACCTGAAACAACTAGAAATGTTGTAAAATTTAATTTGTAAGCATATGTATAGCAGTTGAGCACATCTAACTTTACAGACTGAAGATATTGCAAAACCATCCAAAACAAGCTTCTCTCTGCCTGATATGCTCCCACACTATACTTAAAGGCATTCTCTGTCATTGTTGAAGAGTTTACATGTTTATGAGCAAGATAACAATGATATTCAAAAAACTCCTGAAACTAAGTCAGTTCTGACCTGAAACAACAAGAAATGTTGTAAAATTTCATTTGTAAGCATATGTATAGCAGTTGAGCACATCTAACTTTACAGACTGAAGTATTTGCAAAACCATCCAAAACAAGCTTCACTCTGCCTGATATGCTCTCACACTATACTTAAAGGCATTCTCTGTCATTGGTGAAGAGTTTACATGTTTATGTGCAAGATAACAATGATATTCAAAAAACTCCTGAAACTAAGTCAGTTCTGACCTGAAACAACTAGAAATGTTGTAAAATTTCATTTGTAAGCATATGTATAGCAGTTGAGCACATCTAACTTTACAGACTGAAGATAATGCAAAACCATCCAAATCAAGCTTCTCTCTGCCTGATGTGCTCCCACACTATACTTAAAGGCATTCTCTGTCATTGGTGAAGAGTTTACATGTTTATGAGCAAGATAACATTGATATTCATTAAACTCCTGAAACTAAGTCAGTTCTGACCTGAAACAACTAGAAATGTTGTAAAATTTCATTTGTAAGCATATGTATAGCAGTTGAGCACATATAACTTTACAGACTGAAGATATTGCAAAACCATCCAAAACAAGCTTCTCTCTGCCTGATATGCTCCCACACTATACTTAAAGGCATTCTCTGTCATTGGTGAAGAGTTTACATGTTTATGAGCAAGATAACATTGATATTCATTAAACTCCTGAATCTAAGTCAGTTCTGACCTGAAACAACTAGAAATGTTGTAAAATTTAATTTGTAAGCATATGTATAGCAGTTGAGTACATCTAACTTTACAGACTGAAGATAATGCAAAACCATCCAAATCAAGCTTCTCTCTGCCTGATATGCTCCCACACTATACTTAAAGGCATTCTCTGTCATTGGTGAAGAGTTTACATGTTTATGAGCAAGATAACATTGATATTCATTAAACTCCTGAAACTTAGTCAGTTCTGACCTGAAACAACTAGAAATGTTGTAAAATTTCATTTGTAAGCATATGTATAGCAGTTGAGCACATCTAACTTTACAGACTGAAGATATTGCAAAACCATCCAAAACAAGCTTCTCTCTGTCTGATATGCTCCCACACTATACTTAAAGGCATTCTCTGTCATTGGTGAAGAGTTTACATGTTTATGAGCAAGATAACATTGATATTCATTAAACTCCTGAAACAAAGTCAGTTCTGACCTGAAACAACTAGAAATGTTGTAAAATTTAATTTGTAAGCATATGTATAGCAGTTGAGCACATCTAACTTTACAGACTGAAGATATTGCAAAACCATCCAAATCAAGCTTCTCTCTGCCTGATGTGCTCCCACACTATACTTAAAGGCATTCTCTGTCATTGGTGAAGAGTTTACATGTTTATGAGCAAGATAACATTGATATTCATTAAACTCCTGAAACTATGTCAGTTCTGACCTGAAACAACTAGAAATGTTGTAAAATTTAATTTGTAAGCATATGTATAGCAGTTGAGCACATCTAACTTTACAGACTGAAGATATTGCAAAACCATCCAAAACAAGCTTCTCTCTGTCTGATATGCTCCCACACTATACTTAAAGGCATTCTCTGTCATTGGTGAAGAGTTTACATGTTTATGAGCAAGATAACATTGATATTCATTAAACTCCTGAAACAAAGTCAGTTCTGACCTGAAACAACTAGAAATGTTGTAAAATTTAATTTGTAAGCATATGTATAGCAGTTGAGCACATCTAACTTTACAGACTGAAGATAATGCAAAACCATCCAAATCAAGCTTCTCTCTGGCTGATGTGCTCCCACACTATACCTAAAGGCATTCTCTGTCATTGGTGAAGAGTTTACATATTTATGAGCAAGATAACATTGAAATTCATTAAACTCCTGAAACTAAGTCAGTTCTGACCTGAAACAACTAGAAATGTTGTAAAATTTCATTTGTAAGCATATGTATAGCAGTTGAGCACATCTAACTTTACAGACTGAAGATATTGCAAAACCATCCAAAACAAGCTTCTCTCGCCTGATATGCTCCCACACTATACTTAAAGGCATTCTCTGTCATTGGTGAAGAGTTTACAGGTGTAATTGCAAGAGAACATTACATTTCATTAAACTTCTGAAACTAAGTCAGTTCTGACCTGAAACAACTAGAAATGTTGTAAAATTTCATTTGTAAGCATATGTATAGCAGTTGAGCACATCTAACTTTACAGACTGAAGATAATGCAAAACCATCCAAATCAAGCTTCTCTCTGCCTGATGTGCTCCCACACTATACTTAAAGGCATTCACTGTCATTGGTGAAGAGTTTACATGTTTATGAGCAAGATAACATTGATATTCATTAAACTCCTGAAACTAAGTCAGTTCTGACCTGAAACAACTAGAAATGTTGTAAAATTTCATTTGTAAGAATATGTATTGCAGTTGAGCACATCTAACTTTACAGACTGAAGATATTGCAAAACCATCCAAAACAAGCTTCTCTCTGCCTGATATGCTCCCACACTATACTTAAAGGCATTCTCTGTCATTGGTGAAGAGTTTACATGTTTATGAGCAAGATAACATTGATATTCATTAAACTCCTGAAACTAAGTCAGTTCTGACCTGAAACAACTAGAAATGTTGTAAAATTTAATTTGTAAGCATATGTATAGCAGTTGAGTACATCTAACTTTACAGACTGAAGATATTGCACAACCATCCAAAACAAGCTTCTCTCTGCCTGATATGCTCCCACACTATACTTAAAGGCATTCTCTGTCATTGGTGAATAGTTTACATGTTTATGAGCAAGATAACATTGATATTCATTAAACTCCTGAAACTAAGTCAGTTCTGACCTGAAACAACTAGAAATGTTGTAAAATTTAATTTGTAAGCATATGTATAGCAGTTGAGTACATCTAACTTTACAGACTGAAGATAATGCAAAACCATCCAAATCAAGATTCTCTCTGGCTGATGTGCTCCCACACTATACTTAAAGGCATTCTCTGTCATTGGTGAAGAGTTTACATGTTTATGAGCAAGATAACATTGAAATTCATTAAACTCCTGAAACTAAGTCAGTTCTGACCTGAAACAACTAGAAATGTTGTAAAATTTCATTTGTAAGCATATGTATAGCAGTTGAGCACATCTAACTTTACAGACTGAAGATATTGCAAAACCATCCAAAACAAGCTTCTCTCGCCTGATATGCTCCCACACTATACTTAAAGGCATTCTCTGTCATTGGTGAAGAGTTTACAGGTCTAATTGCAAGAGAACATTACATTTCATTAAACTTCTGAAACTAAGTCAGTTCTGACCTGAAACAACAAGAAATGTTGTAAAATTTCATTTGTAAGCATATGTATAGCAGTTGAGCACATCTAACTTTACAGACTGAAGATATTGCAAAACCATTCAAAACAAGCTTCTCTCTGCCTGATATGCTCCCACACTATACTTAAAGGCAATCTCTGTCATTGGTGAAGAGTTTACATGTTTATGAGCAAGATAACATTGATATTCATTAAACTCCTGAAACTAAGTCAGTTCTGACCTGAAACAACTAGAAATGTTGTAAAATTTAATTTGTAAGCATATGTATAGCAGTTGAGCACATCTAACTTTACAGACTGAAGATAATGCAAAACCATCCAAATCAAGCATTTCTCTGCCTGATGTGCTCCCACACTATACTTAAAGGCATTCTCTGTCATTGGTGAAGAGTTTACATGTTTATGAGCAAGATAACATTGATATTCATTAAACTCCTGAAACTAAGTCAGTTCTGACCTGAAACAACTAGAAATGTTGTAAGATTTCATTTGTAAGCATATGTACAGCAGTTGAGCACATCTAACTTTACAGACTGAAGTTATTGCAAAACCATCCAAAACAAGCTTCACTCTGCCTGATATGCTCCCACACTATACATAAAGGCATTCTCTGTCATTGGTGAAGAGTTTACATGTTTATGAGCAAGATAACAATGATATTCAAAAAACTCCTGAAACTAAGTCAGTTCTGACCTGAAACACAAGAAATGTTGTTAAATTTCATTTGTAAGCATATGTATAAAAGTTGAGCACATCTAACTTTACAGACTGAAGATATTGCAAAACCATTCAAAACAAGCTTCTCTCTGCCTGATATGCTCCCACACTATACTTAAAGGCATTCTCTGTCATTGGTGAAGAGTTTACATGTTTATGAGCAAGATAACATTGATATTCATTAAACTCCTGAAACTAAGTCAGTTCTGACCTGAAACAACAAGAAATGTTGTAAAATTTCATTTGTAAGCATATGTATAGCAGTTGAGCACATCTAACTTTACAGACTGAAGATAATGCAAAACCATCCAAATCAAGCTTCTCTCTGCCTGATGTGCTCCCACACTATACTTAAAGGCATTCTCTGTCATTGGTGAAGAGTTTACATGTTTATGAGCAAGATAACATTGATATTCATTAAACTCCTGAAACTAAGTCAGTTCTGACCTGAAACAACTAGAAATGTTGTAAAATTTAATTTGTAAGCATATGTATAGCAGTTGAGCACATCTAACTTTACAGACAGAAGATATTGCAAAACCATCCAGAACAAGCTTCTCTATGCCTGATATGCTCCCACACTATACTTAAAGGCATTCTCTGTCATTGGAGAAGAGTTTACAGGTGTAATTGCAAGAGAACATTACATTTCATTAAACTTCTGAAACTATGTCAGTTCTGACCTGAAACAACTAGAAATGTTGTAAAATTTAATTTGTAAGCATATGTATAGCAGTTGAGCACATCTAACTTTACAGACTGAAGTTATTGCAAAACCATCCAAAACAAGCTTCACTCTGCCTGATATGCTCCCACACTATACTTAAAGGCATTCTCTGTCATTGGTGAAGAGTTTACATGTTTATGAGCAAGATAACATTGATATTCATTAAACTCCTGAAACTAAGTCAGTTCTGACCTGAAACAACTAGAAATGTTGTAAAATTTCATTTGTAAGCATATGTATAGCAGTTGAGCACATCTAACTTTACAGACTGAAGATAATGCAAAACCATCCAAATCAAGCATTTCTCTGCCTGATGTGCTCCCACACTATACTTAAAGGCATTCTCTGTCATTGGTGAAGAGTTTACATGTTTATGAGCAAGATAACATTGATATTCATTAAACTCCTGAAACTAAGTCAGTTCTGACCTGAAACAACTAGAAATGTTGTAAGATTTCATTTGTAAGCATATGTACAGCAGTTGAGCACATCTAACTTTACAGACTGAAGTTATTGCAAAACCATCCAAAACAAGCTTCACTCTGCCTGATATGCTCCCACACTATACATAAAGGCATTCTCTGTCATTGGTGAAGAGTTTACATGTTTATGAGCAAGATAACAATGATATTCAAAAAACTCCTGAAACTAAGTCAGTTCTGACCTGAAACACAAGAAATGTTGTTAAATTTCATTTGTAAGCATATGTATAAAAGTTGAGCACATCTAACTTTACAGACTGAAGATATTGCAAAACCATTCAAAACAAGCTTCTCTCTGCCTGATATGCTCCCACACTATACTTAAAGGCATTCTCTGTCATTGGTGAAGAGTTTACATGTTTATGAGCAAGATAACATTGATATTCATTAAACTCCTGAAACTAAGTCAGTTCTGACCTGAAACAACTAGAAATGTTGTAAAATTTAATTTGTAAGCATATGTATAGCAGTTGAGCACATCTAACTTTACAGACAGAAGATATTGCAAAACCATCCAGAACAAGCTTCTCTATGCCTGATATGCTCCCACACTATACTTAAAGGCATTCTCTGTCATTGGAGAAGAGTTTACAGGTGTAATTGCAAGAGAACATTACATTTCATTAAACTTCTGAAACTATGTCAGTTCTGACCTGAAACAACTAGAAATGTTGTAAAATTTAATTTGTAAGCATATGTATAGCAGTTGAGCACATCTAACTTTACAGACTGAAGTTATTGCAAAACCATCCAAAACAAGCTTCACTCTGCCTGATATGCTCCCACACTATACTTAAAGGCATTCTCTGTCATTGGTGAAGAGTTTACATGTTTATGAGCAAGATAACATTGATATTCATTAAACTCCTGAAACTAAGTCAGTTCTGACCTGAAACAACTAGAAATGTTGTAAAATTTCATTTGTAAGCATATGTATAGCAGTTGAGCACATCTAACTTTACAGACTGAAGATATTGCAATACCATTCAAAACAAGCTTCTCTCTGCCTGATATGCTCCCACACTATACTTAAAGGCATTCTCTGTCATTGGTGAAGAGTTTACATGTTTATGAGCAAGATAACATTGATATTCATTAAACTCCTGAAACTAAGTCAGTTCTGACCTGAAACAACTAGAAATGTTGTAAAATTTCATTTGTAAGAATATGTATTGCAGTTGAGCACATCTAACTTTACAGACTGAAGATATTGCAAAACCATCCAAAACAAGCTTCTCTCTGCCTGATATGCTCCCACACTATACTTAAAGGCATTCTCTGTCATTGGTGAAGAGTTTACATGTTTATGAGCAAGATAACATTGATATTCATTAAACTCCTGAAACTAAGTCAGTTCTGACCTGAAACAACTAGAAATGTTGTAAAATTTCATTTGTAAGCATATGTATAGCAGTTGAGCACATCTAACTTTACAGACTGAAGATATTGCAAAACCATCCAAAACAAGCTTCTCTCGCCTGATATGCTCCCACACTATACTTAAAGGCATTCTCTGTCATTGGTGAAGAGTTTACAGGTCTAATTGCAAGAGAACATTACATTTCATTAAACTTCTGAAACTAAGTCAGTTCTGACCTGAAACAACAAGAAATGTTGTAAAATTTCATTTGTAAGCATATGTATAGCAGTTGAGCACATCTAACTTTACAGACTGAAGATATTGCAAAACCATTCAAAACAAGCTTCTCTCTGCCTGATATGCTCCCACACTATACTTAAAGGCAATCTCTGTCATTGGTGAAGAGTTTACATGTTTATGAGCAAGATAACATTGATATTCATTAAACTCCTGAAACTAAGTCAGTTCTGACCTGAAACAACTAGAAATGTTGTAAAATTTAATTTGTAAGCATATGTATAGCAGTTGAGCACATCTAACTTTACAGACTGAAGATAATGCAAAACCATCCAAATCAAGCATTTCTCTGCCTGATGTGCTCCCACACTATACTTAAAGGCATTCTCTGTCATTGGTGAAGAGTTTACATGTTTATGAGCAAGATAACATTGATATTCATTAAACTCCTGAAACTAAGTCAGTTCTGACCTGAAACAACTAGAAATGTTGTAAGATTTCATTTGTAAGCATATGTACAGCAGTTGAGCACATCTAACTTTACAGACTGAAGTTATTGCAAAACCAACCAAAACAAGCTTCACTCTGCCTGATATGCTCCCACACTATACATAAAGGCATTCTCTGTCATTGGTGAAGAGTTTACATGTTTATGAGCAAGATAACAATGATATTCAAAAAACTCCTGAAACTAAGTCAGTTCTGACCTGAAACACAAGAAATGTTGTTAAATTTCATTTGTAAGCATATGTATAGCAGTTGAGCACATCTAACTTTACAGACTGAAGATATTGCAAAACCATCCAAAACAAGCTTCACTCTGCCTGATATGCTCCCACACTATACATAAAGGCATTCTCTATCATTGGTGAAGAGTTTACATGTTTATGAGCAAGATAACATTGATATTCATTAAACTCCTGAAACTAAGTCAGTTCTGACCTGAAACAACTAGAAATGTTGTAAAATTTCATTTGTAAGCATATGTATAGCAGTTGAGCACATCTAACTTTACAGACTGAAGATATTGCAATACCATTCAAAACAAGCTTCTCTCTGCCTGATATGCTCCCACACTATACTTAAAGGCATTCTCTGTCATTGGTGAAGAGTTTACATGTTTATGAGCAAGATAACATTGATATTCATTAAACTCCTGAAACTAAGTCAGTTCTGACCTGAAACAACTAGAAATGTTGTAAAATTTAATTTGTAAGCATATGTATAGCAGTTGAGCACATCTAACTTTACAGATTGAAGATATTGCAAAACCATCCAAAACAAGCTTCTCTCTGCCTGATATGCTCCCACACTATACTTAAAGGCATTCTCTGTCATTGGTGAAGAGTTTACAGGTCTAATTGCAAGAGAACATTACATTTCATTAAACTTCTGAAACTAAGTCAGTTCAACCTGAAACAACTAGAAATGTTGTAAAATTTAATTTGTAAGCATATGTATAGCAGTTGAGCACATCTAACTTTACAGATTGAAGTTATTGCAAAACCATCCAAAACAAGCTTCACTCTGCCTGATATGCTCCCACACTATACATAAAGGCATTCTCTATCATTGGTGAAGAGTTTACATGTTTATGAGCAAGATAACAATGATATTAAAAAAACTCCTGAAACTAAGTCAGTTCTGACCTGAAACAACAAGAAATGTTGTAAAATTTCATTTGTAAGCATATGTATAGCAGTTGAGCACATCTAACTTTACAGACTGAAGATATTGCAAAACCATTCAAAACAAGCTTCTCTCTGCCTGATATGCTCCCACACTATACTTAAAGGCATTCTCTGTCATTGGTGAAGAGTTTACATGTTTATGAGCAAGATAACATTGATATTCATTAAACTCCTGAAACTAAGTCAGTTCTGACCTGAAACAACTAGAAATGTTGTAAAATTTAATTTGTAAGCATATGTATAGCAGTTGAGCACATCTAACTTTACAGACTGAAGTTATTGCAAAACCATCCAAAACAAGCTTCACTCTGCCTGATATGCTCCCACACTATACTTAAAGGCATTCTCTGTCATTGGTGAAGAGTTTACATGTTTATGAGCAAGATAACATTGATATTCATTAAACTCCTGAAACTAAGTCAGTTCTGACCTGAAACAACTAGAAATGTTGTAAAATTTCATTTGTAAGCATATGTATAGCAGTTGAGCACATCTAACTTTACAGACTGAAGATATTGCAATACCATTCAAAACAAGCTTCTCTCTGCCTGATATGCTCCCACACTATACTTAAAGGCATTCTCTGTCATTGGTGAAGAGTTTACATGTTTATGAGCAAGATAACATTGATATTCATTAAACTCCTGAAACTAAGTCAGTTCTTACCTGAAACAACTAGAAATGTTGTAAAATTTAATTTGTAAGCATATGTATAGCAGTTGAGCACATCTAACTTTACAGATTGAAGATATTGCAAAACCATCCAAAACAAGCTTCTCTCTGCCTGATATGCTCCCACACTATACTTAAAGGCATTCTCTGTCATTGGTGAAGAGTTTACAGGTCTAATTGCAAGAGAACATTACATTTCATTAAACTTCTGAAACTAAGTCAGTTCAACCTGAAACAACTAGAAATGTTGTAAAATTTAATTTGTAAGCATATGTATAGCAGTTGAGCACATCTAACTTTACAGATTGAAGTTATTGCAAAACCATCCAAAACAAGCTTCACTCTGCCTGATATGCTCCCACACTATACATAAAGGCATTCTCTATCATTGGTGAAGAGTTTACATGTTTATGAGCAAGATAACAATGATATTAAAAAACTCCTGAAACTAAGTCAGTTCTGACCTGAAACAACAAGAAATGTTGTAAAATTTCATTTGTAAGCATATGTATAGCAGTTGAGCACATCTAACTTTACAGACTGAAGATATTGCAAAAGCATTCAAAACAAGCTTCTCTCTGCCTGATATGCTCCCACACTATACTTAAAGGCATTCTCTGTCATTGGTGAAGAGTTTACATGTTTATGAGCAAGATAACATTGATATTCATTAAACTCCTGAAACTAAGTCAGTTCTGACCTGAAACAACAAGAAATGTTGTAAAATTTCATTTGTAAGCATCTGTATAGCAGTTGAGCACATCTAACTTTACAGACTGAAGATAATGCAAAACCATCCAAATCAAGCTTCTCTCTGCCTGATGTGCTCCCACACTATACTTAAAGGCATTCTCTGTCATTGGTGAAGAGTTTACATGTTTATGAGCAAGATAACATTGATATTCATTAAACTCCTGAAACTAAGTCAGTTCTGACCTGAAACAACTAGAAATGTTGTAAAATTTAATTTGTAAGCATATGTATAGCAGTTGAGCACATCTAACTTTACAGACAGAAGATATTGCAAAACCATCCAGAACAAGCTTCTCTCTGCCTGATATGCTCCCACACTATACTTAAAGGCATTCTCTGTCATTGGAGAAGAGTTTACAGGTGTAATTGCAAGAGAACATTACATTTCATTAAACTTCTGAAACCAAGTCAGTTCTGACCTGAAACAACTAGAAATGTTGTAAAATTTAATTTGTAAGCATATGTATAGCAGTTGAGCACATCTAACTTTACAGACTGAAGTTATAGCAAAACCATCCAAAACAAGCTTCACTCTGCCTGATATGCTCCCACACTATACTTAAAGGCATTCTCTGTCATTGGTGAAGAGTTTACATGTTTATGAGCAAGATAACATTGATATTCATTAAACTCCTGAAACTAAGTCAGTTCTGACCTGAAACAACTAGAAATGTTGTAAAATTTCATTTGTAAGCATATGTATAGCAGTTGAGCACATCTAACTTTACAGACTGAAGATATTGCAATACCATTCAAAACAAGCTTCTCTCTGCCTGATATGCTCCCACACTATACTTAAAGGCATTCTCTATCATTGGTGAAGAGTTTACATGTTTATGAGCAAGATAACATTGATATTCATTAAACTCCTGAAACTAAGTCAGTTCTGACCTGAAACAACTAGAAATGTTGTAAAATTTAATTTGTAAGCATATGTATAGCAGTTGAGCACATCTAACTTTACAGATTGAAGATATTGCAAAACCATCCAAAACAAGCTTCTCTCTGCCTGATATGCTCCCACACTATACTTAAAGGCATTCTCTGTCATTGGTGAAGAGTTTACAGGTCTAATTGCAAGAGAACATTACATTTCATTAAACTTCTGAAACTAAGTCAGTTCAACATGAAACAACTAGAAATGTTGTAAAATTTAATTTGTAAGCATATGTATAGCAGTTGAGCACATCTAACTTTACAGATTGAAGTTATTGCAAAACCATCCAAAACAAGCTTCACTCTGCCTGATATGCTCCCACACTATACATAAAGGCATTCTCTATCATTGGTGAAGAGTTTACATGTTTATGAGCAAGAAAACAATGATATTAAAAAAACTCCTGAAACTAAGTCAGTTCTGACCTGAAACAACAAGAAATTTTGTAAAATTTCATTTGTAAGCATATGTATAGCAGTTGAGCACATCTAACTTTACACACTGAAGATATTGCAAAACCATTCAAAACAAGCTTCTCTCTGCCTGATATGCTCCCACACTATACTTAAAGGCATTCTCTGTCATTGGTGAAGAGTTTACATGTTTTTGAGCAAGATAACATTGATATTCATTAAACTCCTGAAACTAAGTCAGTTCTGACCTGAAACAACTAGAAATGTTGTAAAATTTCATTTGTAAGCATATGTATAGCAGTTGAGCACATCTAACTTTACACACTGAAGATAATGCAAAACCATCCAAATCAAGCTTCTCTCTGCCTGATGTGCTCCCACACTATACTTAAAGGCATTCTCTGTCATTGGTGAAGAGTTTACATGTTTATGAGCAAGATAACATTGATATTCATTAAACTCCTGAAACTAAGTCAGTTCTGACCTGAAACAACAAGAAATGTTGTAAAATTTAATTTGTAAGCATATGTATAGCAGTTGAGCACATCTAACTTTACAGACTGAAGATATTGCAAAACCATCCAAAACAAGCTTCTCTCTGCCTGATATGCTCCCACACTATACTTAAAGGCATTCTCTGTCATTGGTGAAGAGTTTACAGGTGTAATTGCAAGAGAACATTACATTTCATTAAACCTCTGAAACTATGTCAGTTCTGACCTGAAACAACTAGAAATGTTGTAAAATTTAATTTGTAAGCATATGTATAGCAGTTGAGCACATCTAACTTTACAGACTGAAGTTATTGCAAAACCATCCAAAACAAGCTTCTCTCTGCCTGATATGCTCCCACACTATACTTAAAGGCATTCTCTGTCATTGGTGAAGAGTTTACATGTTTATGAGCAAGATAACATTGATATTCATTAAACTCCTGAAACTAAGTCAGTTCTGACCTGAAACAACTAGAAATGTTGTAAAATTTAATTTGTAAGAATATGTATAGCAGTTGAGCACATCTAACTTTACAGACTGAAGATAATGCAAAACCATCCAAATCAAGCTTCTCTCTGCCTGATGTGCTCCCACACTATACTTAAAGGCATTCTCTGTCATTGGTGAAGAGTTTACATGTTTATGAGCAAGATAACATTGATATTCATTAAACAACTGAAACTAAGTCAGTTCTGACCTGAAACAACTTGAAATGATGTAAAATTTCATTTGTAAGCATATGTATAGCAGTTGAGCACATCTAACTTTACAGACTGAAGATATTGCAAAACCATCCAAAACAAGCTTCTCTCTGCCTGATATGCTCCCACACTATACTTAAAGGCATTCTCTGTCATTGGTGAAGAGTTTACAGGTGTAATTGCAAGAGAACATTACATTTCATAAAACCTCTGAAACTAAGTCAGTTCTGACCTGAAACAACTAGAAATGTTGTAAAATTTAATTTGTAAGCATATGTATAGCAGTTGAGCACATCTAACTTTACAGACTGAAGTTATTGCAAAACCATCCAAAACAAGCTTCTCTCTGCCTGATATGCTCCCACACTATACTTAAAGGCATTCTCTGTCATTGGTGAAGAGTTTACATGTTTATGAGCAAGATAACATTGATATTCATTAAACTCCTGAAACTAAGTCCGTTCTGACCTGAAACAACTAGAAATGTTGTAAAATTTAATTTGTAAGCATATGTATAGCAGTTGAGCACATCTAACTTTACAGACTGAAGATAATGCAAAACCATCCAAATCAAGCTTCTCTCTGCCTGATGTGCTCCCACACTATACTTAAAGGCATTCTCTGTCATTGGTGAAGAGTTTACATGTTTATGAGCAAGATAACATTGATATTCATTAAACAACTGAAACTAAGTCAGTTCTGACCTGAAACAACTTGAAATGATGTAAAATTTCATTTGTAAGCATATGTATAGCAGTTGAGCACATCTAACTTTACAGACTGAAGATATTGCAAAACCATCCAAAACAAGCTTCTCTATGCCTGATATGCTCCCACACTATACTTAAAGGCATTATCTGTCATTGGTGAAGAGTTTACAGGTCTAATTGCAAGAGAACATTACACTTCATAAAACTTCTGAAACTAAGTCAGTTCTGAACTGAAACAACTAGAAATGTTGTAAAATTTAATTTGTAAGCATATGTATAGCAGTTGAGCACATCTAACTTTACAGACTGAAGTTATTGCAAAACCATCCAAAACAAGCTTCACTCTGCCTGATATGCTCCCACACTATACTTAAAGGCATTCTCTGTCATTGTTGAAGAGTTTTCATGTTTATGAGCAAGATAACAATGATATTCAAAAAACTCCTGAAACTAAGTCAGTTCTGACCTGAAACAACAAGAAATGTTGTAAAATTTCATTTGTAAGCATATGTATAGCAGTTGAGCACATCTAACTTTACAGACTGAAGATATTGCAAAACCATCCAAAACAAGCTTCTCTCTGCCTGATATGCTCCCACACTATACTTAAAGGCATTCTCTGTCATTGGTGAAGAGTTTACATGTTTATGAGCAAGATAACATTGATATTCATTAAACTCCTGAAACTAAATCAGTTCTGACCTGAAACAACTAGAAATGTTGTAAAATTTCATTTGTAAGCATATGTATAGCAGTTGAGCACATCTAACTTTACAGACTGAAGATATTGCAAAACCATCCAAAACAAGCTTCTCTCTGCCTGATATGCTCCCACACTATACTTAAAGGCATTCTCTGTCATTTGTGAAAAGTTTACAGGTGTAATTGCAAGAGAACATTATATTTCATTATACTTCTGAAACTAAGTCAGTTCTGACCTGAAACAACTAGAAATGTTGTAAAATTTAATTTGTAAGCATATGTATAGCAGTTGAGCACATGTAACTTTACAGACTGAAGATATTGCAAAACCATCCAAAACAAGCTTCTCTCTGCCTGATATGCTCCCACACTATACTTAAAGGCATTCTCTGTCATTGGTGAAGAGTTTATATGTTTATGAGCAAGATAACATTGATATTCATTAAACTCCTGAAACTAAGTCAGTTCTGACCTGAAACAACTAGAAATGTTGTAAAATTTAATTTGTAAGCATATGTATAGCAGTTGAGCACATCTAACTTTACAGACTGAAGTTATTGCAAAACCATCCAAAACAAGCTTCACTCTGCCTGATATGCTCCCACACTATACTTAAAGGCATTCTCTGTCATTGGTGAAGAGTATACATGTTTATAAGCAAGATAACAATGATATTCAAAAAACTCCTGAAACTAAGTCAGTTCTGACCTGAAACAACAAGAAATGTTGTAAAATTTCATTTGTAAGCATATGTATAGCAGTTGAGCACATCTAACTTTACAGACTGAAGATATTGCAAAACCATCCAAAACAAGCTTCACTCTGCCTGATATGCTCCCACACTATACATAAAGGCATTCTCTATCATTGGTGAAGAGTTTACATGTTTATGAGCAAGATAACAATGATATTAAAAAAACTCCTGAAACTAAGTCAGTTCTGACCTGAAACAACTAGAAATGTTGTAAAATTTCATTTGTAAGCATATGTATAGCAGTTGAGCACATCTAACTTTACACACTGAAGATAATGCAAAACCATCCAAATCAAGCTTCTCTCTGCCTGATGTGCTCCCACACTATACTTAAAGGCATTCTCTGTCATTGGTGAAGAGTTTACATGTTTATGAGCAAGATAACATTGATATTCATTAAACTCCTGAAACTAAGTCAGTTCTGACCTGAAACAACTAGAAATGTTGTAAAATTTAATTTGTAAGCATATGTATAGCAGTTGAGCACATCTAACTTTACAGACTGAAGATAATGCAAAACCATCCAAATCAAGCTTCTCTCTGCCTGATGTGCTCCCACACTATACTTAAAGGCATTCTCTGTCATTGGTGAAGAGTTTACATGTTTATGAGCAAGATAACATTGATATTCATTAAACAACTGAAACTAAGTCAGTTCTGACCTGATCAACTTGAAATGATGTAAAATTTCATTTGTAAGCATATGTATAGCAGTTGAGCACATCTAACTTTACAGACTGAAGATATTGCAAAACCATCCAAAACAAGCTTCTCTCTGCCTGATATGCTCCCACACTATACTTAAAGGCATTCTCTGTCATTGGTGAAGAGTTTACAGGTGTAATTGCAAGAGAACATTACATTTCATAAAACCTCTGAAACTAAGTCAGTTCTGACCTGAAACAACTAGAAATGTTGTAAAATTTAATTTGTAAGCATATGTATAGCAGTTGAGCACATCTAACTTTACAGACTGAAGATAATGCAAAACCATCCAAATCAAGCTTCTCTCTGCCTGATATGCTCCCACACTATACTTAAAGGCATTCTCTGTCATTGGTGAAGAGTTTACATGTTTATGAGCAAGATAACATTGATATTCATTAAACTCCTGAAACTAAGTCAGTTCTGACCTGAAACAACTAGAAATGTTGTAAAATTTAATTTGTAAGCATATGTATAGCAGTTGAGCACATCTAACTTTACAGACTGAAGATAATGCAAAACCATCCAAATCAAGCTTCTCTCTGCCTGATGTGCTCCCACACTATACTTAAAGGCATTCTCTGTCATTGGTGAAGAGTTTACATGTTTATGAGCAAGATAACATTGATATTCATTAAACAACTGAAACTAAGTCAGTTCTGACCTGAAACAACTTGAAATGATGTAAAATTTCATTTGTAAGCATATGTATAGCAGTTGAGCACATCTAACTTTACAGACTGAAGATATTGCAAAACCATCCAAAACAAGCTTCTCTATGCCTGATATGCTCCCACACTATACTTAAAGGCATTATCTGTCATTGGTGAAGAGTTTACAGGTCTAATTGCAAGAGAACATTACACTTCATTAAACTTCTGAAACTAAGTCAGTTCTGAACTGAAACAACTAGAAATGTTGTAAAATTTAATTTGTAAGCATATGTATAGCAGTTGAGCACATCTAACTTTACAGACTGAAGTTATTGCAAAACCATCCAAAACAAGCTTCACTCTGCCTGATATGCTCCCACACTATACTTAAAGGCATTCTCTGTCATTGTTGAAGAGTTTTCATGTTTATGAGCAAGATAACAATGATATTCAAAAAACTCCTGAAACTAAGTCAGTTCTGACCTGAAACAACAAGAAATGTTGTAAAATTTCATTTGTAAGCATATGTATAGCAGTTGAGCACATCTAACTTTACAGACTGAAGATATTGCAAAACCATCCAAAACAAGCTTCTCTCTGCCTGATATGCTCCCACACTATACTTAAAGGCATTCTCTGTCATTGGTGAAGAGTTTACATGTTTATGAGCAAGATAACATTGATATTCATTAAACTCCTGAAACTAAGTCAGTTCTGACCTGAAACAACTAGAAATGTTGTAAAATTTCATTTGTAAGCATATGTATAGCAGTTGAGCACATGTAACTTTACAGACTGAAGATATTGCAAAACCATCCAAAACAAGCTTCTCTCTGCCTGATATGCTCCCACACTATACTTAAAGGCATTCTCTGTCATTGGTGAAGAGTTTATATGTTTATGAGCAAGATAACATTGATATTCATTAAACTCCTGAAACTAAGTCAGTTCTGACCTGAAACAACTAGAAATGTTGTAAAATTTAATTTGTAAGCATATGTATAGCAGTTGAGCACATCTAACTTTACAGACTGAAGTTATTGCAAAACCATCCAAAACAAGCTTCACTCTGCCTGATATGCTCCCACACTATACTTAAAGGCATTCTCTGTCATTGGTGAAGAGTATACATGTTTATAAGCAAGATAACAATGATATTCAAAAAACTCCTGAAACTAAGTCAGTTCTGACCTGAAACAACAAGAAATGTTGTAAAATTTCATTTGTAAGCATATGTATAGCAGTTGAGCACATCTAACTTTACAGACTGAAGATATTGCAAAACCATCCAAAACAAGCTTCTCTCTGCCTGATATGCTCCCACACTATACTTAAAGGCATTCTCTGTCATTGGTGAAGAGTTTACATGTTTATGATCAAGATAACATTGATTTTCATTAAACTTCTGAAACTAAGTCAGTTCTGACCTGAAACAACTAGAAATGTTGTAAAATTTCATTTGTAAGCATATGTATAGCAGTTGAGCACATCTAACTTTACAGACTGAAGATATTGCAAAACCATCCAAAACAAGCTTCTCTCTGCCTGATATGCTCCCACACTATACTTAAAGGCATTCTCTGTCATTGGTGAAGAGTTTACATGTTTATGAGCAAGATAACATTGATATTCATTAAACTCCTGAAACTAAGTCAGTTCTGACCTGAAACAACTAGAAATGTTGTAAAATTTAATTTGTAAGCATATATATAGCAGTTGAGCACATCTAACTTTACAGACTGAAGATATTGCAAAACCATCCAAAACAAGCTTCTCTCTGCCTGATATGCTCCCACACTATACTTAAAGGCATTATCTGTCATTGGTGAAGAGTTTACAGGTGTAATTGCAAGAGAACATTACATTTCATTAAACTTCTGAAACTAAGTCAGATCTGACCTGAAACAACTAGAAATGTTGTAAAATTTAATTTGTAAGCATATGTATAGCTGTTGAGCACATCTAACTTTACAGACTGAAGATATTGCAAAACCATCCAAAACAAGCTTCTCTCTGACTGATATGCTCCCACACTATACTTAAAGGCATTCTCTGTCATTGGTGAAGAGTTTACAGGTGTAATTGCAAGAGAACATTACATTTCATTAAACTTCTGAAACTAAGTCAGTTCTGACCTGAAACAACTAGAAATGTTGTAAAATTTAATTTGTAAGCATATGTATAGCAGTTGAGCACATCTAACTTTACAGACTGAAGATATTGCAAAACCATCCAAAACAAGCTTCTCTCTGTCTGATATGCTCCCACACTATACTTAAAGGCATTCTCTGTCATTGGTGAAGAGTTAACTTGTTTATGAGCAAGATAACAATGATATTCATTATACTCCTGAAACTAAGACAGTTCTGACCTGAAACAACAAGAAATGTTGTAAAATTTCATTTGTAAGCATATGTATAGCAGTTGAGCACATCTAACTTTACAGACTGAAGATATTGCAAAACCATCCAAAACAAGCTTCTCTATGCCTGATATGCTCATTCACTATACTTAAAGGCATTCTCTGTCATTGGTGAAGAGTTTACATGTTTATGAGCAAGATAACATTGATATTCATTAAACTCCTGAAACTAACTCAGTTCTGAACTGAAACAACAAGAAATTATGTAAAATTTCATTTGTAAGCATATGTATAGCAGTTGAGCACATCTAACTTTACAGACTGAAGATATTGCAAAACCATCCAAAACAAGCTTCTCTCTGCCTGATATGCTCCCACACTATACTTAAAGGCATTCTCTGTCATTGGTGAAGAGTTTACATGTTTATGAGCAAGATAACAATGATATTCAAAAAACTCCTGAAACTAAGTCAGTTCTGACCTGAAACAACAAGAAATGTTGTAAAATTTCATTTGTAAGCATATGTATAGCAGTTGAGCACATCTAACTTTACAGACTGAAGATATTGCAAAACCATCCAAAACAAGCTTCTCTCTGCCTGATATGCTCCCACACTATACTTAAAGGAATTCTCTGTCATTGGTGAAGAGTTTACATGTTTATGAGCAAGATAACATTGATATTCATTAAACTCCTGAAACTAAGTCAGTTCTGACCTGAAACAACTAGAAATGTTGTAAAATTTAATTTGTAAGCATATGTATAGCAGTTGAGCACATCTAACTTTACAGACTGAAGATATTGCAAAACCATCCAAAACAAGCTTCTCTCTGCCTGATATGCTCCCACACTTTTCTTAAAGGCATTCTCTGTCATTGGTGAAGAGTTTACATGTTTATGAGCAAGATAACATTGATATTCATTAAACTCCTGAAACTAAGTCAGTTCTGACCTGAAACAACAAGAAATGTTGTAAAATTTCATTTGTAAGCATATGTATAGCAGTTGAGCACATCTAACTTTACAGACTGAAGATATTGCAAAACCATCCAAAACAAGCTTCTCTATGCCTGATATGCTCATTCACTATACTTAAAGGCATTCTCTGTCATTGGTGAAGAGTTTACATGTTTATGAGCAAGATAACATTGATATTCATTAAACTCCTGAAACTAACTCAGTTCTGAACTGAAACAACAAGAAATTATGTAAAATTTCATTTGTAAGCATATGTATAGCAGTTGAGCACATCTAACTTTACAGACTGAAGATATTGCAAAACCATCCAAAACAAGCTTCTCTCTGCCTGATATGCTCCCACACTATACTTAAAGGCATTCTCTGTCATTGGTGAAGAGTTTACATGTTTATGAGCAAGATAACAATGATATTCAAAAAACTCCTGAAACTAAGTCAGTTCTGACCTGAAACAACAAGAAATGTTGTAAAATTTCATTTGTAAGCATATGTATAGCAGTTGAGCACATCTAACTTTACAGACTGAAGATATTGCAAAACCATCCAAAACAAGCTTCTCTCTGCCTGATATGCTCCCACACTATACTTAAAGGAATTCTCTGTCATTGGTGAAGAGTTTACATGTTTATGAGCAAGATAACATTGATATTCATTAAACTCCTGAAACTAAGTCAGTTCTGACCTGAAACAACTAGAAATGTTGTAAAATTTAATTTGTAAGCATATGTATAGCAGTTGAGCACATCTAACTTTACAGACTGAAGATATTGCAAAACCATCCAAAACAAGCTTCTCTCTGCCTGATATGCTCCCACACTTTTCTTAAAGGCATTCTCTGTCATTGGTGAAGAGTTTACATGTTTATGAGCAAGATAACATTGATATTCATTAAACTCCTGAAACTAAGTCAGTTCTGACCTGAAACAACTAGAAATGTTGTAAAATTTCATTTGTAAGCATATGTATAGCAGTTGAGCACATCTAACTTTACAGACTGAAGATAATGCAAAACCATCCAAATCAAGCTTCTCTCTGTCTGATGTGCTCCCACACTATACTTAAAGGCATTCTCTGTCATTGGTGAAGAGTTTACATGTTTATGAGCAAGATAACAATGATATTCAAAAAACTTCTGAAACTAAGTCAGTTCTGACCTGAAACAACTAGAAATGTTGTAAAATTTAATTTGTAAGCATATGTATAGCAGTTGAGCACATCTAACTTTACAGACTGAAGATATTGCAAAACCATCCAAAACAAGCTTCTCTCTGTCTGATATGCTCCCACACTATACTTAAAGGCATTCTCTGTCATTGGTGAAGAGTTAACTTGTTTATGAGCAAGATAACAATGATATTCATTATACTCCTGAAACTAAGACAGTTCTGACCTGAAACAACAAGAAATGTTGTAAAATTTCATTTGTAAGCATATGTATAGCAGTTGAGCACATCTAACTTTACAGACTGAAGATATTGCAAAACCATCCAAAACAAGCTTCTCTATGCCTGATATGCTCATTCACTATACTTAAAGGCATTCTCTGTCATTGGTGAAGAGTTTACATGTTTATGAGCAAGATAACATTGATATTCATTAAACTCCTGAAACTAACTCAGTTCTGAACTGAAACAACAAGAAATTATGTAAAATTTCATTTGTAAGCATATGTATAGCAGTTGAGCACATCTAACTTTACAGACTGAAGATATTGCAAAACCATCCAAAACAAGCTTCTCTCTGCCTGATATGCTCCCACACTATACTTAAAGGCATTCTCTGTCATTGGTGAAGAGTTTACATGTTTATGAGCAAGATAACAATGATATTCAAAAAACTCCTGAAACTAAGTCAGTTCTGACCTGAAACAACAAGAAATGTTGTAAAATTTCATTTGTAAGCATATGTATAGCAGTTGAGCACATCTAACTTTACAGACTGAAGATATTGCAAAACCATCCAAAACAAGCTTCTCTCTGCCTGATATGCTCCCACACTATACTTAAAGGAATTCTCTGTCATTGGTGAAGAGTTTACATGTTTATGAGCAAGATAACATTGATATTCATTAAACTCCTGAAACTAAGTCAGTTCTGACCTGAAACAACTAGAAATGTTGTAAAATTTAATTTGTAAGCATATGTATAGCAGTTGAGCACATCTAACTTTACAGACTGAAGATATTGCAAAACCATCCAAAACAAGCTTCTCTCTGCCTGATATGCTCCCACACTTTTCTTAAAGGCATTCTCTGTCATTGGTGAAGAGTTTACATGTTTATGAGCAAGATAACATTGATATTCATTAAACTCCTGAAACTAAGTCAGTTCTGACCTGAAACAACTAGAAATGTTGTAAAATTTCATTTGTAAGCATATGTATAGCAGTTGAGCACATCTAACTTTACAGACTGAAGATAATGCAAAACCATCCAAATCAAGCTTCTCTCTGTCTGATGTGCTCCCCCACTATACTTAAAGGCATTCTCTGTCATTGGTGAAGAGTTTACATGTTTATGAGCAAGATAACATTGATATTCATTAAACTCCTGAAACTTAGTCAGTTCTGACCTGAAACAACTAGAAATGTTGTAAAATTTCATTTGTAAGCATATGTATAGCAGTTGAGCACATCTAACTTTACAGAATGAAGATATTGCAAAACCATCCAAAACAAGCTTCTCTCTGCCTGATATGCTCCCACACTATACTTAAAGGCATTCTCTGTCATTGGTGAAGAGTTTACATGTTTATGAGCAAGATAACAATGATATTCAAAAAACTTCTGAAACTAAGTCAGTTCTGACCTGAAACAACTAGAAATGTTGTAAAATTTAATTTGTAAGCATATGTATAGCAGTTGAGCACATCTAACTTTACAGACTGAAGATATTGCAAAACCATCCAAAACAAGCTTCTCTCTGCCTGATATGCTCCCACACTATACTTAAAGGCATTCTCTGTCATTGGTGAAGAGTTTACATGTTTATGAGCAAGATAACATTGATATTCATTAAACTCCTGAAACTAAGTCAGTTCTGACCTGAAACAACTAGAAATGTTGTAAAATTTCATTTGTAAGCATATGTATAGCAGTTGAGCACATCTAACTTTACAGACTGAAGATAACGCAAAACCATCCAAAACAAGCTTCTCTCTGCCTGATATGCTCCCACACTATACTTAAAGGCATTCTCTGTCATTGGTGAAGAGTTTACATGTTTATGAGCAAGATAACATTGATATTCATTAAACTCCTGAAACTAAGTCAGTTCTGAACTGAAACATCAAGAAATGATGTAAAATTTCATTTGTAAGCATATGTATAGCAGTTGAGCACATCTAACTTTACAGACTGAAGATATTGCAAAACCATCCAAAACAAGCTTCTCTCTGCCTGATATGCTCCCACACTTTACTTAAATGCATTCTCTGTCATTGGTGAAGAGTTTACATGTTTATGAGCAAGATAACATTGATATTCATTAAACTCCTGAAACTAAGTCAGTTCTGACCTGAAACAACTAGAAATGTTGTAAAATTTCATTTGTAAGCATATGTATAGCAGTTGAGCACATCTAACTTTACAGACTGAAGATATTGCAAAACCATCCAAAACAAGCTTCTCTCTGCCTGATATGCTCCCACACTATACTTAAAGGCATTCTCTGTCATTGGTGAAGAGTTTACATGTTTATGAGCAAGATAACATTGATATTCATTAAACTCCTGAAACTAAGTCAGTTCTGACCTGAAACAACTAGAAATGTTGTAAAATTTCATTTGTAAGCATATGTATAGCAGTTGAGCACATCTAACTTTACAGACTGAAGATAATGCAAAACCATCCAAAACAAGCTTCTCTCTGCCTGATATGCTCCCACACTATACTTAAAGGCATTCTCTGTCATTGGTGAAGAGTTTACATGTTTATGAGCAAGATAACATTGATATTCATTAAACTCCTGAAACTAAGTCAGTTCTGAACTGAAACAACAAGAAATGATGTAAAATTTCATTTGTAAGCATATGTATAGCAGTTGAGCACATCTAACTTTACAGACTGAAGATATTGCAAAACCATCCAAAACAAGCTTCTCTCTGCCTGATATGCTCCCACACTTTACTTAAAGGCATTCTCTGTCATTGGTGAAGAGTTTACATGTTTATGAGCAAGATAACATTGATATTCATTAAACTCCTGAAACTAAGTCAGTTCTGACCTGAAACAACTAGAAATGTTGTAAAATTTCATTTGTAAGCATATGTATAGCAGTTGAGCACATCTAACTTTACAGACTGAAGATATTGCAAAACCATCCAAATCAAGCTTCTCTCTGCCTGATGTGCTCCCCCACTATACTTAAAGGCATTCTCTGTCATTGGTGAAGAGTTTACAGGTGTAATTGCAAGAGAACATTACATTTCATTAAACTTCTGAAACTAAGTCAGTTCTGACCTGAAACAACTAGAAATGTTGTAAAATTTAATTTGTAAGCATATGTATAGCAGTTGAGCACATCTAACTTTACAGACTGAAGATATTGCAAAACCATCCAAAACAAGCTTCTCTCTGCCTGATATGCTCCCACACTATACTTAAAAGCATTCTCTGTCATTGGTGAAGAGTTTACATGTTTATGATGAAGATTACATTGATTTTCATTAAACTTCTGAAACTAAGTCAGTTCTGACCTGAAACAACAAGAAATGTTGTAAAATTTCATTTGTAAGCATATGTATAGCAGTTGAGCACATCTAACTTTACAGACTGAAGATATTGCAAAACCATCCAAAACAAACTTCTCTCTGCCTGATATGCTCCCACACTATACTTAAAGGCATTCTCTGTCATTGGTGAAGAGTTTACATGTTTATGAGCAAGATAACATTGATATTCATTAAACTCCTGAAACTAAGTCAGTTCTGACCTGAAACAACTAGAAATGTTGTAAAATTTAATTTGTAAGCATATGTATAGCAGTTGAGCACATCTAACTTTACAGACTGAAGATATTGCAAAACCATCCAAAACAAGCTTCTCTCTGCCTGATATGCTCCCACACTATACTTAAAGGCATTATCTGTCATTGGTGAAGAGTTTACAGGTGTAATTGCAAGAGAACATTACATTTCATTAAACTTCTGAAACTAAGTCAGTTCTGACCTGAAACAACTAGAAATGTTGTAAAATTTAATTTGTAAGCATATGTATAGCTGTTGAGCACATCTAACTTTACATACTGAAGATATTGCAAAACCATCCAAAACAAGCTTCTCTCTGCCTGATATGCTCCCACACTATACTTAAAGGCATTCTCTGTCATTGGTGAAGAGTTTACAGGTGTAATTGCAAGAGAACATTACATTTCATTAAACTTCTGAAACCAAGTCAGTTCTCACCTGAAACAACTAGAAATGTTGTAAAATTTAATTTGTAAGCATATGTATAGCAGTTGAGCACATCTAACTTTACAGACTGAAGTTATTGCAAAACCATCCAAAACAAGCTTCACTCTTGCCTGATATGCTCCCACACTATACTTAAAGGCATTCTCTGTCATTGGTGAAGAGTTTACATGTTTATGAGCAAGATAACAATGATATTCAAAAAACTTCTGAAACTAAGTCAGTTCTGACCTGAAACAACTAGAAATGTTGTAAAATTTAATTTGTAAGCATATGTATAGCAGTTGAGCACATCTAACTTTACAGACTGAAGATATTGCAAAACCATCCAAAACAAGCTTCTCTCTGCCTGATATGCTCCCACACTATACTTAAAGGCATTCTCTGTCATTGGTGAAGAGTTAACTTGTTTATGAGCAAGATAACAATGATATTCATTAAACTTCTGAAACTAAGTCAGTTCTGACCTGAAACAACAAGAAATGTTGTAAAATTTCATTTGTAAGCATATGTATAGCAGTTGAGCACATCTAACTTTACAGACTGAAGATATTGCAAAACCATCCAAAACAAACTTCTCTCTGCCTGATATGCTCCCACACTATACTTAAAGGCATTCTCTGTCATTGGTGAAGAGTTTACATGTTTATGAGCAAGATAACATTGATATTCATTAAACTCCTGAAACTAAGTCAGTTCTGACCTGAAACAACTAGAAATGTTGTAAAATTTAATTTGTAAGCATATGTATAGCAGTTGAGCACATCTAACTTTACAGACTGAAGATATTGCAAAACCATCCAAAACAAGCTTCTCTCTGCCTGATATGCTCCCACACTATACTTAAAGGCATTATCTGTCATTGGTGAAGAGTTTACAGGTGTAATTGCAAGAGAACATTACATTTCATTAAACTTCTGAAACTAAGTCAGTTCTGACCTGAAACAACTAGAAATGTTGTAAAATTTAATTTGTAAGCATATGTATAGCTGTTGAGCACATCTAACTTTACATACTGAAGATATTGCAAAACCATCCAAAACAAGCTTCTCTCTGCCTGATATGCTCCCACACTATACTTAAAGGCATTCTCTGTCATTGGTGAAGAGTTTACAGGTGTAATTGCAAGAGAACATTACATTTCATTAAACTTCTGAAACCAAGTCAGTTCTCACCTGAAACAACTAGAAATGTTGTAAAATTTAATTTGTAAGCATATGTATAGCAGTTGAGCACATCTAACTTTACAGACTGAAGTTATTGCAAAACCATCCAAAACAAGCTTCACTCTTGCCTGATATGCTCCCACACTATACTTAAAGGCATTCTCTGTCATTGGTGAAGAGTTTACATGTTTATGAGCAAGATAACAATGATATTCAAAAAACTTCTGAAACTAAGTCAGTTCTGACCTGAAACAACTAGAAATGTTGTAAAATTTAATTTGTAAGCATATGTATAGCAGTTGAGCACATCTAACTTTACAGACTGAAGATATTGCAAAACCATCCAAAACAAGCTTCTCTCTGCCTGATATGCTCCCACACTATACTTAAAGGCATTCTCTGTCATTGGTGAAGAGTTAACTTGTTTATGAGCAAGATAACAATGATATTCATTATACTCCTGAAACTAAGACAGTTCTGACCTGAAACAACAAGAAATGTTGTAAAATTTCATTTGTAAGCATATGTATAGCAGTTGAGCACATCTAACTTTACAGACTGAAGATATTGCAAAACCATCCAAAACAAGCTTCTCTATGCCTGATATGCTCATTCACTATACTTAAAGGCATTCTCTGTCATTGGTGAAGAGTTTACATGTTTATGAGCAAGATAACATTGATATTCATTAAACTCCTGAAACTAACTCAGTTCTGAACTGAAACAACAAGAAATTATGTAAAATTTCATTTGTAAGCATATGTATAGCAGTTGAGCACATCTAACTTTACAGACTGAAGATATTGCAAAACCATCCAAAACAAGCTTCTCTCTGCCTGATATGCTCCCACACTATACTTAAAGGCATTCTCTGTCATTGGTGAAGAGTTTACATGTTTATGAGCAAGATAACAATGATATTCAAAAAACTCCTGAAACTAAGTCAGTTCTGACCTGAAACAACAAGAAATGTTGTAAAATTTCATTTGTAAGCATATGTATAGCAGTTGAGCACATCTAACTTTACAGACTGAAGATATTGCAAAACCATCCAAAACAAGCTTCTCTCTGCCTGATATGCTCCCACACTATACTTAAAGGAATTCTCTGTCATTGGTGAAGAGTTTACATGTTTATGAGCAAGATAACATTGATATTCATTAAACTCCTGAAACTAAGTCAGTTCTGACCTGAAACAACTAGAAATGTTGTAAAATTTAATTTGTAAGCATATGTATAGCAGTTGAGCACATCTAACTTTACAGACTGAAGATATTGCAAAACCATCCAAAACAAGCTTCTCTCTGCCTGATATGCTCCCACACTTTTCTTAAAGGCATTCTCTGTCATTGGTGAAGAGTTTACATGTTTATGAGGAAGATAACATTGATATTCATTAAACTCCTGAAACTAAGTCAGTTCTGACCTGAAACAACTAGAAATGTTGTAAAATTTCATTTGTAAGCATATGTATAGCAGTTGAGCACATCTAACTTTACAGACTGAAGATAATGCAAAACCATCCAAATCAAGCTTCTCTCTGTCTGATGTGCTCCCCCACTATACTTAAAGGCATTCTCTGTCATTGGTGATGAGTTTACATGTTTATGAGCAAGATAACATTGATATTCGTTAAACTCCTGAAACTAAGTCAGTTCTGACCTGAAACAACTAGAAATGTTGTAAAATTTCATTTGTAAGCATATGTATAGCAGTTGAGCACATCTAACTTTACAGAATGAAGATATTGCAAAACCATCCAAAACAAGCTTCTCTCTGCCTGATATGCTCCCACACTATACTTAAAGGCATTCTCTGTCATTGGTGAAGAGTTTACAGGTGTAATTGCAAGAGAACATTACATTTCATTAAACTTCTGAAACTAAGTCAGTTCTGACCTGAAACAACTAGAAATGTTGTAAAATTTAATTTGTAAGCATATGTATAGCAGTTGAGCACATCTAACTTTACAGACTGAAGTTATTGCAAAACCATCCAAAACAAGCTTCTCTCTGCCTGATATGCTCCCACACTATACTTAAAGGCATTCTCTGTCATTGGTGAAGAGTTTACATGTTTATGAGCAAGATAACAATGATATTCAAAAAACTCCTGAAACTAAGACAGTTCTGACCTGAAACAACAAGAAATGTTGTAAAATTTCATTTGTAAGCATATGTATAGCAGTTGAGCAGATCTAACTTTACAGACTGAAGATATTGCAAAACCATCCAAAACAAGCTTCTCTCTGCCTGATATGCTCCCACACTTTACTTAAAGGCATTCTCTGTCATTGGTGAAGAGTTTACATGTTTATGAGCAAGATAACATTGATATTCATTAAACTCCTGAAACTAAGTCAGTTCTAACCTAAAACAACTAGAAATGTTGTAAAATTTCATTTGTAAGCATATGTATAGCAGTTGAGCACATCTAACTTTACAGACTGAAGATATTGCAAAACCATCCAAAACAAGCTTCTCTCTGCCTGATATGCTCCCACACTATACTTAAAGGCATTCTCTGTCATTGGTGAAGAGTTTACAGGTGTAATTGCAAGAGAACATTACATTTCATTAAACTTCTGAAACTAAGTCAGTTCTGACCTGAAACAACTAGAAATGTTGTAAAATTTAATTTGTAAGCATATGTATAGCAGTTGAGCACATCTAACTTTACAGACTGAAGTTATTGCAAAACCATCCAAAACAAGCTTCACTCTTGCCTGATATGCTCCCACACTATACTTAAAGGCATTCTCTGTCATTGGTGAAGAGTTTACATGTTTATGAGCAAGATAACAATGATATTCAAAAAACTTCTGAAACTAAGTCAGTTCTGACCTGAAACAACTAGAAATGTTGTAAAATTTAATTTGTAAGCATATGTATAGCAGTTGAGCACATCTAACTTTACAGACTGAAGATATTGCAAAACCATCCAAAACAAGCTTCTCTCTGCCTGATATGCTCCCACACTATACTTAAAGGCATTCTCTGTCATTGGTGAAGAGTTAACTTGTTTATGAGCAATATAACAATGATATTCATTATACTCCTGAAACTGAGTCAGTTCTGACCTGAAACAACTAGAAATGTTGAAAAATTTAATTTGTAAGCATATGTATAGCAGTTGAGCACATCTAACTTTACAGACTGAAGATATTGCAAAACCATCCAAAACAAGCTTCTCTCTGCCTGATATGCTCCCACACAATACTTAAAGGCATTCTCTGTCATTGGTGAAGAGTTTACATGTTTATGAGCAAGATAACAATGATATTCAAAAAACTCCTGAAACTAAGTCAGTTCTGACCTGAAACAACAAGAAATGTTGTAAAATTTCATTTGTAAGCATATGTATAGTAGTTGAGCACATCTAACTTTACAGACTGAAGATATTGCAAAACCATCCAAAACAAGCTTCTCTCTGCCTGATATGCTCCCACACTATACTTAAAGGAATTCTCTGTCATTGGTGAAGAGTTTACATGTTTATGAGCAAGATAACATTGATATTCATTAAACTCCTGAAACTAAGTCAGTTCTGACCTGAAACAACTAGAAATGTTGTAAAATTTAATTTGTAAGCATATGTATAGCAGTTGAGCACATCTAACTTTACAGACTGAAGATATTGCAAAACCATCCAAAACAAGCTTCTCTCTGCCTGATATGCTCCCACACTTTACTTAAAGGCATTCTCTGTCATTGGTGAAGAGTTTACATGTTTATGAGCAAGATAACATTGATATTCATTAAACTCCTGAAACTAAGTCAGTTCTAACCTGAAACAACTAGAAATGTTGTAAAATTTCATTTGTAAGCATATGTATAGCAGTTGAGCACATCTAACTTTACAGACTGAAGATAATGCAAAACCATCCAAATCAAGCTTCTCTCTGCCTGATGTGCTCCCCCACTATACTTAAAGGCATTCTCTGTCATTGGTGAAAGGTTTACATGTTTATGAGCAAGAGAACATTACATTTCATTAAACTTCTGAAACTAAGTCAGTTCTGACCTGAAACAACTAGAAATGTTGTAAAATTTAATTTGTAAGCATATGTATAGCAGTTGAGCACATCTAACTTTACAGACTGAAGTTATTGCAAAACCATCCAAAACAAGCTTCACTCTTGCCTGATATGCTCCCACACTATACTTAAAGGCATTCTCTGTCATTGGTGAAGAGTTTACATGTTTATGAGCAAGATAACAATGATATTCAAAAAACTTCTGAAACTAAGTCAGTTCTGACCTGAAACAACTAGAAATGTTGTAAAATTGAATTTGTAAGCATATGTATAGCAGTTGAGCACATCTAACTTTACAGACTGAAGATATTGCAAAACCATCCAAAACAAGCTTCTCTCTGCCTGATATGCTCCCACACTATACTTAAAGGCATTCTCTGTCATTGGTGAAGAGTTAACTTGTTTATGAGCAATATAACAATGATATTCATTATACTCCTGAAACTAAGTCAGTTCTGACCTGAAACAACAAGAAATGTTGTAAAATTTCATTTGTAAGCATATGTATAGCATTTGAGCACATCTAACTTTACAGACTGAAGATATTGCAAAACCATCCAAAACAAGCTTCTCTCTGCCTGATATGCTCCCACACAATACTTAAAGGCATTCTCTGTCATTGGTGAAGAGTTTACATGTTTATGAGCAAGATAACAATGATATTCAAAAAACTCCTGAAACTAAGTCAGTTCTGACCTGAAACAACAAGAAATGTTGTAAAATTTCATTTGTAAGCATATGTATAGTAGTTGAGCACATCTAACTTTACAGACTGAAGATATTGCAAGACCATCCAAAACAAGCTTCTCTCTGCCTGATATGCTCCCACACTATACTTAAAGGAATTCTCTGTCATTGGTGAAGAGTTTACATGTTTATGAGCAAGATAACATTGATATTCATTAAACTCCTGAAACTAAGTCAGTTCTGACCTGAAACAACTAGAAATGTTGTAAAATTTAATTTGTAAGCATATGTATAGCAGTTGAGCACATCTAACTTTACAGACTGAAGATATTGCAAAACCATCCAAAACAAGCTTCTCTCTGCCTGATATGCTCCCACACTTTACTTAAAGGCATTCTCTGTCATTGGTGAAGAGTTTACATGTTTATGAGCAAGATAACATTGATATTCATTAAACTCCTGAAACTAAGTCAGTTCTAACCTGAAACAACTAGAAATGTTGTAAAATTTCATTTGTAAGCATATGTATAGCAGTTGAGCACATCTAACTTTACAGACTGAAGATAATGCAAAACCATCCAAATCAAGCTTCTCTCTGCCTGATGTGCTCCCCCACTATACTTAAAGGCATTCTCTGTCATTGGTGAAAGGTTTACATGTTTATGAGCCAGAGAACATTACATTTCATTAAACTTCTGAAACTAAGTCAGTTCTGACCTGAAACAACTAGAAATGTTGTAAAATTTCATTTGTAAGCATATGTATAGCAGTTGAGCACATCTAACTTTACAGACTGAAGATATTGCAAAACCATCCAAAACAAGCTTCTCTCTGCCTGATATGCTCCCACACTATACTTAAAGGCATTCTCTGTCATTGGTGAAGAGTTTACAGGTGTAATTGCAAGAGAACATTACATTTCATTAAACTTCTGAAACTAAGTCAGTTCTGACCTGAAACAACTAGAAATGTTGTAAAATTTAATTTGTAAGCATATGTATAGCAGTTGAGCACATCTAACTTTACAGACTTAAGTTATTGCAAAACCATCCAAAACAAGCTTCACTCTTGCCTGATATGCTCCCACACTATACTTAAAGGCATTCTCTGTCATTGGTGAAGAGTTTACATGTTTATGAGCAAGATAACAATGATATTCAAAAAACTTCTGAAACTAAGTCAGTTCTGACCTGAAACAACTAGAAATGTTGTAAAATTTCATTTGTAAGCATATGTATAGCAGTTGAGCACATCTAACTTTACAGACTGAAGATATTGCAAAACCATCCAAAACAAGCTTCTCTCTGCCTGATATGCTCCCACACTATACTTAAAGGCATTCTCTGTCATTGGTGAAGAGTTAACTTGTTTATGAGCAATATAACAATGATATTCATTATACTCCTGAAACTAAGTCAGTTCTGACCTGAAACAACAAGAAATGTTGTAAAATTTAATTTGTAAGCATATGTATAGCAGTTGAGCACATCTAACTTTACAGACTGAAGATATTGCAAAACCATCCAAAACAAGCTTCTCTCTGCCTGATATGCTCCCACACAATACTTAAAGGCATTCTCTGTCATTGGTGAAGAGTTTACATGTTTATGAGCAAGATAACAATGATATTCAAAAAACTCCTGAAACTAAGTCAGTTCTGACCTGAAACAACAAGAAATGTTGTAAAATTTCATTTGTAAGCATATGTATAGTAGTTGAGCACATCTAACTTTACAGACTGAAGATATTGCAAAACCATCCTAAACAAGCTTCTCTCTGCCTGATATGCTCCCACACTATACTTAAAGGAATTCTCTGTCATTGGTGAAGAGTTTACATGTTTATGAGCAAGATAACATTGATATTCATTAAACTCCTGAAACTAAGTCAGTTCTAACCTGAAACAACTAGAAATGTTGTAAAATTTCATTTGTAAGCATATGTATAGCAGTTGAGCACATCTAACTTTACAGACTGAAGATAATGCAAAACCATCCAAATCAAGCTTCTCTCTGCCTGATGTGCTCCCCCACTATACTTAAAGGCATTCTCTGTCATTGGTGAAAGGTTTACATGTTTATGAGCAAGATAACATTGATATTCATTAAACTCCTGAAACTAAGTCAGTTCTGACCTGAAACAACTAGAAATGTTGTAAAATTTCATTTGTAAGCATATGTATAGCAGTTTAGCACATCTAACTTTACAGACTGACGATATTGCAAAACCATCCAAAACAAGCTTCTCTCTGCCTGATATGCTCCCACACTATACTTAAAGGCATTCTCTGTCATTGGTGAAGAGTTTACAGGTGTAATTGCAAGAGAACATTACATTTCATTAAACTTCTGAAACTAAGTCAGTTCTGACCTGAAACAACTAGAAATGTTGTAAAATTTAATTTGTAAGCATATGTATAGCAGTTGAGCACATCTAACTTTACAGACTGAAGTTATTGCAAAACCATCCAAAACAAGCTTCACTCTTGCCTGATATGCTCCCACACTATACTTAAAGGCATTCTCTGTCATTGGTGAAGAGTTTACATGTTTATGAGCAAGATAACATTGATATTCATTAAACTCCTGAAACTAAGTCAGTTCTAACCTGAAACAACTAGAAATGTTGTAAAATTTCATTTGTAAGCATATGTATAGCAGTTGAGCACATCTAACTTTACAGACTGAAGATAATGCAAAACCATCCAAATCAAGCTTCTCTCTGCCTGATGTGCTCCCCCACTATACTTAAAGGCATTCTCTGTCATTGGTGAAAGGTTTACATGTTTATGAGCAAGATAACATTGATATTCATTAAACTCCTGAAACTAAGTCAGTTCTGACCTGAAACAACTAGAAATGTTGTAAAATTTCATTTGTAAGCATATGTATAGCAGTTTAGCACATCTAACTTTACAGACTGACGATATTGCAAAACCATCCAAAACAAGCTTCTCTCTGCCTGATATGCTCCCACACTATACTTAAAGGCATTCTCTGTCATTGGTGAAGAGTTTACAGGTGTAATTGCAAGAGAACATTACATTTCATTAAACTTCTGAAACTAAGTCAGTTCTGACCTGAAACAACTAGAAATGTTGTAAAATTTAATTTGTAAGCATATGTATAGCAGTTGAGCACATCTAACTTTACAGACTGAAGTTATTGCAAAACCATCCAAAACAAGCTTCACTCTTGCCTGATATGCTCCCACACTATACTTAAAGGCATTCTCTGTCATTGGTGAAGAGTTTACATGTTTATGAGCAAGATAACATTGATATTCATTAAACTCCTGAAACTAAGTCAGTTCTGACCTGAAACAACTAGAAATGTTGTAAAATTTAATTTGTAAGCATATGTATAGCAGTTGAGCACATCTAACTTTACAGACTGAAGATATTGCAAAACCATCCAAAACAAGCTTCTCTCTGCCTGATATGCTCCCACACTATACTTAAAGGAATTTTCTGTCATTGGTGAAGAGTTTACAGGTGTAATTGCAAGAGAACATTAAATTTCATTAAACTTCTGAAACTAAGTCAGTTCTGACCTGAAACAACTAGAAATGTTGTAAAATTTAATTTGTAAGCATATGTATAGCAGTTGAGCACATCTAACTTTACAGACTGAAGTTATTGCAAAACCATCCAAAACAAGCTTCACTCTGCCTGATATGCTCCCACACTATACTTAAAGGCATTCTCTGTCATTGGTGAAGAGTTTACATGTTTATGAGCAAGATAACATTGATATTCATTAAACTCCTGAAACTAAGTCAGTTCTGACCTGAAACAACTAGAAATGTTGTAAAATTTCATTTGTAAGCATATGTATAGCAGTTGAGCACATCTAACTTTACAGACTGAAGATATTGCAAAACCATCCAAAACAAGCTTCTCTCTGCCTGATATGCTCCCACACTATACTTAAAGGCATTCTCTGTCATTGGTGTAGAGTTTACATGTTTATGATCAAGATAACATTGATTTTCATTAAACTTCTGAAACTAAGTCAGTTCTGACCTGAAACAACAAGAAATGTTGTAAAATTTCATTTGTAAGCATATGTATAGCAGTTGAGCACATCTAACTTTACAGACTGAAGATATTGCAAAACCATCCAAAACAAGCTTCTCTCTGCCTGATATGCTCCCACACTATACTTAAAGGCATTCTCTGTCATTGGTGAAGAGTTTACATGTTTTTGAGCAAGATAACAATGATATTCAAAAAACTCCTGAAACTAAGTCAGTTCTAACCTGAAACAACAAGAAATGTTGTAAAATTTAATTTGTAAGCATATGTATAGCAGTTGAGCACATCTAACTTTACAGACTGAAGTTATTGCAAAACCATCCAAAACAAGCTTCACTCTGCCTGATATGCTACCACACTATACTTAAAGGCATTCTCTGTCATTGGTGAAGAGTTTACATGTTTATGAGCAAGATAACATTGATATTCATTAAACTCCTGAAACTATGTCAGTTCTGACCTGAAACAACTAGAAATGTTGTAAAATTTCATTTGTAAGCATATGTATAGCAGTTGAGCACATCTAACTTTACAGACTGAAGATATTGCAAAACCATCCAAAACAAGCTTCTCTCTGCCTGATATGCTCCCACACTATACTTAAAGGCATTCTCTGTCATTGGTGAAGAGTTTACAGGTGTAATTGCAAGAGAACATTACATTTCATTAAACTTCTGAAACTAAGTCAGTTCTGACCTGAAACAACTAGAAATGTTGTAAAATTTAATTTGTAAGCATATGTATAGCAGTTGAGCACATCTAACTTTACAGACTGAAGTTATTGCAAAACCATCCAAAACAAGCTTCACTCTTGCCTGATATGCTCCCACACTATACTTAAAGGCATTCTCTGTCATTGGTGAAGAGTTTACATGTTTATGAGCAAGATAACATTGATATTCATTAAACTCCTGAAACTAAGTCAGTTCTGACCTGAAACAACTAGAAATGTTGTAAAATTTAATTTGTAAGCATATGTATAGCAGTTGAGCACATCTAACTTTACAGACTGAAGATATTGCAAAACCATCCAAAACAAGCTTCTCTCTGCCTGATATGCTCCCACACTATACTTAAAGGCATTTTCTGTCATTGGTGAAGAGTTTACATGTTTATGAGCAAGATAACAATGATATTCAAAAAACTCCTGAAACTAAGTCAGTTCTGACCTGAAACAACAAGAAATGTTGTAAAATTTAATTTGTAAGCATATGTATAGCAGTTGAGCACATCTAACTTTACAGACTGAAGTTATTGCAAAACCATCCAAAACAAGCTTCTGTCTGCCTGATATGCTCCCACACTATACTTAAAGGCATTTTCTGTCAATGGTGAAGAGTTTACAGGTGTAATTGCAAGAGAACATTAAATTTCATTAAACTTCTGAAACTAAGTCAGTTCAGACCTGAAACAACTATAAATTTTGTAAATTTAATTTGTAAGCATATGTATAGCAGTTGAGCACATCTAACTTTACAGACTAAAGTTATTGCAAAACCATCCAAAACAAGCTTCACTCTGCCTGATATGCTCCCACACTATACTTAAAGGCATTCTCTGTCATTGGTGAAGAGTTTACATGTTTATGAGCAAGATAACATTGATATTCATTAAACTCCTGAAACTAAGTCAGTTCTGACCTGAAACAACTAGAAATGTTGTAAAATTTCATTTGTAAGCATATGTATAGCAGTTGAGCACATCTAACTTTACAGACTGAAGATATTGCAAAACCATCCAAAACAAGCTTCTCTCTGCCTGATATGCTCCCACACTATACTTAAAGGCATTCTCTGTCATTGGTGAAGAGTTTACAGGTGTAATTGCAAGAGAACATTACATTTCATTAAACTTCTGAAACTAAGTCAGTTCTGACCTGAAACAACAAGAAATGTTGTAAAATTTAATTTGTAAGCATATGTATAGCAGTTGAGCACATCTAACTTTACAGACTGAAGTTATTGCAAATCCATCCAAAAAAAGCTTCACTCTTGCCTGATATGCTCCCACACTATACTTAAAGGCATTCTCTGTCATTGGTGAAGAGTTTACATGTTTATGAGCAAGATAACATTGATATTCATTAAACTCCTGAAACTAAGTCAGTTCTGACCTGAAACAACTAGAAATGTTGTAAAATTTAATTTGTAAGCATATGTATAGCAGTTGAGCACATCTAACTTTACAGACTGAAGATATTGCAAAACCATCCAAAACAAGCTTCTCTCTGCCTGATATGCTCCCACACTATACTTAAAGGCATTCTCTGTCATTGGTGAAGAGTTTACAGGTGTAATTGCAAGAGAACATTACATTTCATTAAACTTCTGAAACTAAGTCAGTTCTGACCTGAAACAACAAGAAATGTTGTAAAATTTAATTTGTAAGCATATGTATAGCAGTTGAGCACATCTAACTTTACAGACTGAAGTTATTGCAAAACCATCCAAAAAAAGCTTCACTCTTGCCTGATATGCTCCCACACTATACTTAAAGGCATTCTCTGTCATTGGTGAAGAGTTTACATGTTTATGAGCAAGATAACATTGATATTCATTAAACTCCTGAAACTAAGTCAGTTCTGACCTGAAACAACTAGAAATATTGTAAAATTTCATTTGTAAGCATATGTATAGCAGTTGAGCACATCTAACTTTACAGACTGAAGATATTGAAAAACCATCCAAAACAAGCTTCTCTCTGCCTGATATGCTCCCACACTATACTTAAAGGCATTTTCTGTCATTGGTGAAGAGTTTACAGGTGTAATTGCAAGAGAACATTAAATTTCATTAAACTTCTGAAACTAAGTCAGTTCTGACCTGAAACAACTAGAAATGTTGTAAAATTTAATTTGTAAGCATATGTATAGCAGTTGAGCACATCTAACTTTACAGACTGAAGTTATTGCAAAACCATCCAAAACAAGCTTCACTCTTGCCTGATATGCTCCCACACTATACTTAAAGGCATTCTCTGTCATTGGTGAAGAGTTTACATGTTTATGAGCAAGATAACATTGATATTCATTAAACTCCTGAAACTAAGTCAGTTCTGACCTGAAACAACTAGAAATGTTGTAAAATTTAATTTGTAAGCATATGTATAGCAGTTGAGCACATCTAACTTTACAGACTGAAGATATTGCAAAACCATCCAAAACAAGCTTCTCTCTGCCTGATATGCTCCCACACTATACTTAAAGGCATTTTCTGTCATTGGTGAAGAGTTTACATGTTTATGAGCAAGATAACAATGATATTCAAAAAACTTCTGAAACTAAGTCAGTTCTGACCTGAAACAACAAGAAATGTTGTAAAATTTAATTTGTAAGCATATGTATAGCAGTTGAGCACATCTAACTTTACAGACTGAAGTTATTGCAAAACCATCCAAAACAAGCTTCACTCTGCCTGATATGCTCCCACACTATACTTAAAGGCATTCTCTGTCATTGGTGAAGAGTTTACATGTTTATGAGCAAGATAACATTGATATTCATTAAACTCCTGAAACTAAGTCAGTTCTGACCTGAAACAACTAGAAATGTTGTAAAATTTCATTTGTAAGCATATGTATAGCAGTTGAGCACATCTAACTTTACAGACTGAAGATATTGCAAAACCATCCAAAACAAGCTTCTCTCTGCCTGATATGCTCCCACACTATACTTAAAGGCATTCTCTGTCATTGGTGAAGAGTTTACAGGTATAATTGCAAGAGAACATTACATATCATTAAACTTCTGAAACTAAGTCAGTTCTGACCTGAAACAACAAGAAATGTTGTAAAATTTCATTTGTAAGCATATGTATAGCAGTTGAGCACATCTAACTTTACAGACTGAAGATATTGCAAAACCATCCAAAACAAGCTTCTCTCTGCCTGATATGCTCCCACACTATACTTAAAGGCATTCTCTGTCATTGGTGAAGAGTTTACATGTTTTTGAGCAAGATAACAATGATATTCAAAAAACTCCTGAAACTAAGTCAGTTCTAACCTGAAACAACAAGAAATGTTGTAAAATTTAATTTGTAAGCATATGTATAGCAGTTGAGCACATCTAACTTTACAGACTGAAGTTATTGCAAAACCATCCAAAACAAGCTTCACTCTGCCTGATATGCTACCACACTATACTTAAAGGCATTCTCTGTCATTGGTGAAGAGTTTACATGTTTATGAGCAAGATAACATTGATATTCATTAAACTCCTGAAACTATGTCAGTTCTGACCTGAAACAACTAGAAATGTTGTAAAATTTCATTTGTAAGCATATGTATAGCAGTTGAGCACATCTAACTTTACAGACTGAAGATATTGCAAAACCATCCAAAACAAGCTTCTCTCTGCCTGATATGCTCCCACACTATACTTAAAGGCATTCTCTGTCATTGGTGAAGAGTTTACAGGTGTAATTGCAAGAGAACATTACATTTCATTAAACTTCTGAAACTAAGTCAGTTCTGACCTGAAACAACTAGAAATGTTGTAAAATTTAATTTGTAAGCATATGTATAGCAGTTGAGCACATCTAACTTTACAGACTGAAGTTATTGCAAAACCATCCAAAACAAGCTTCACTCTTGCCTGATATGCTCCCACACTATACTTAAAGGCATTCTCTGTCATTGGTGAAGAGTTTACATGTTTATGAGCAAGATAACATTGATATTCATTAAACTCCTGAAACTAAGTCAGTTCTGACCTGAAACAACTAGAAATGTTGTAAAATTTAATTTGTAAGCATATGTATAGCAGTTGAGCACATCTAACTTTACAGACTGAAGATATTGCAAAACCATCCAAAACAAGCTTCTCTCTGCCTGATATGCTCCCACACTATACTTAAAGGCATTTTCTGTCATTGGTGAAGAGTTTACATGTTTATGAGCAAGATAACAATGATATTCAAAAAACTCCTGAAACTAAGTCAGTTCTGACCTGAAACAACAAGAAATGTTGTAAAATTTAATTTGTAAGCATATGTATAGCAGTTGAGCACATCTAACTTTACAGACTGAAGTTATTGCAAAACCATCCAAAACAAGCTTCTGTCTGCCTGATATGCTCCCACACTATACTTAAAGGCATTTTCTGTCATTGGTGAAGAGTTTACAGGTGTAATTGCAAGAGAACATTAAATTTCATTAAACTTCTGAAACTAAGTCAGTTCAGACCTGAAACAACTAGAAATGTTGTAAAATTTAATTTGTAAGCATATGTATAGCAGTTGAGCACATCTAACTTTACAGACTAAAGTTATTGCAAAACCATCCAAAACAAGCTTCACTCTGCCTGATATGCTCCCACACTATACTTAAAGGCATTCTCTGTCATTGGTGAAGAGTTTACATGTTTATGAGCAAGATAACATTGATATTCATTAAACTCCTGAAACTAAGTCAGTTCTGACCTGAAACAACTAGAAATGTTGTAAAATTTCATTTGTAAGCATATGTATAGCAGTTGAGCACATCTAACTTTACAGACTGAAGTTATTGCAAAACCATCCAAAACAAGCTTCACTCTTGCCTGATATGCTCCCACACTATACTTAAAGGCATTCTCTGTCATTGGTGAAGAGTTTACATGTTTATGAGCAAGATAACATTGATATTCATTAAACTCCTGAAACTAAGTCAGTTCTGACCTGAAACAACTAGAAATGTTGTAAAATTTAATTTGTAAGCATATGTATAGCAGTTGAGCACATCTAACTTTACAGACTGAAGATATTGCAAAACCATCCAAAACAAGCATCTCTCTGCCTGATATGCTCCCACACTATACTTAAAGGCATTTTCTGTCATTGGTGAAGAGTTTACATGTTTATGAGCAAGATAACAATGATATTCAAAAAACTTCTGAAACTAAGTCAGTTCTGACCTGAACCAACAAGAAATGTTGTAAAATTTAATTTGTAAGCATATGTATAGCAGTTGAGCACATCTAACTTTACAGACTGAAGTTATTGCAAAACCATCCAAAACAAGCTTCACTCTGCCTGATATGCTCCCACACTATACTTAAAGGCATTCTCTGTCATTGGTGAAGAGTTTACATGTTTATGAGCAAGATAACATTGATATTCATTAAACTCCTGAAACTAAGTCAGTTCTGACCTGAAACAACTAGAAATGTTGTAAAATTTCATTTGTAAGCATATGTATAGCAGTTGAGCACATCTAACTTTACAGACTGAAGATATTGCAAAACCATCCAAAACAAGCTTCTCTCTGCCTGATATGCTCCCACACTATACTTAAAGGCATTCTCTGTCATTGGTGAAGAGTTTACAGGTATAATTGCAAGAGAACATTACATATCATTAAACTTCTGAAACTAAGTCAGTTCTGACCTGAAACAACTAGAAATGTTGTAAAATTTCATTTGTAAGCATATGTATAGCAGTTGAGCACATCTAACTTTACAGACTGAAGTTATTGCAAAACCATCCAAAAAAAGCTTCACTCTTGCCTGATATGCTCCCACACTATACTTAAAGGCATTTTCTGTCATTGGTGAAGAGTTTACAGGTGTAATTGCAAGAGAACATTAAATTTCATTAAACTTCTGAAACTAAGTCAGTTCAGACCTGAAACAACTAGCAATGTTGTAAAATTTAATTTGTAAGCATATGTATAGCAGTTGAGCACATCTAACTTTACAGACTAAAGTTATTGCAAAACCATCCAAAACAAGCTTCACTCTGCCTGATATGCTCCCACACTATACTTAAAGGCATTCTCTGTCATTGGTGAAGAGTTTACATGTTTATGAGCAAGATAACATTGATATTCATTAAACTCCTGAAACTAAGTCAGTTCTGACCTGAAACAACTAGAAATGTTGTAAAATTTCAATTGTAAGCATATGTATAGCAGTTGAGCAAATCTAACTTTACAGACTGAAGATATTGCAAAACCATCCAAAACAAGCTTCTCTCTGCCTGATATGCTCCCACACTATACTTAAAGGCATTCTCTGTCATTGGTGAAGAGTTTACAGGTGTAATTGCAAGAGAACATTACATTTCATTAAACTTCTGAAACTAAGTCAGTTCTGACCTGAAACAACAAGAAATGTTGTAAAATTTCATTTGTAAGCATATGTATAGCAGTTGAGCACATCTAACTTTACAGACTGAAAATATTGCAAAACCATCCAAAACAAGCTTCTCTCTGCCTGATATGCTCCCACACTATACTTAAAGGCATTCTCTGTCATTGGTGAAGAGTTTACATGTTCATGAGCAAGATAACATTGATATTCATTAAACTCCTGAAACTAAGTCAGTTCTGACCTGAAACAACTAGAAATGTTGTAAAATTTCATTTGTAAGCATATGTATAGCAGTTGAGCACATCTAACTTTACAGACTGAAGATATTGAAAAACCATCCAAAACAAGCTTCTCTCTGCCTGATATGCTCCCACACTATACTTAAAGGCATTTTCTGTCATTGGTGAAGAGTTTACAGGTGTAATTGCAAGAGAACATTAAATTTCATTAAACTTCTGAAACTAAGTCAGTTCAGACCTGAAACAACTAGAAATGTTGTAAAATTTAATTTGTAAGCATATGTATAGCAGTTGAGCACATCTAACTTTACAGACTAAAGTTATTGCAAAACCATCCAAAAAAAGCTTCACTCTTGCCTGATATGCTCCCACACTATACTTAAAGGCATTCTCTGTCATTGGTGAAGAGTTTACATGTTTATGAGCAAGATAACATTGATATTCATTAAACTCCTGAAACTAAGTCAGTTCTGACCTGAAACAACTAGAAATGTTGTAAAATTTCATTTGTAAGCATATGTATAGCAGTTGAGCACATCTAACTTTACAGACTGAAGATATTGAAAAACCATCCAAAACAAGCTTCTCTCTGCCTGATATGCTCCCACACTATACTTAAAGGCATTTTCTGTCATTGGTGAAGAGTTTACAGGTGTAATTGCAAGAGAACATTACATTTCATTAAACTTCTGAAACTAAGTCAGTTCTGACCTGAAACAACTAGAAATGTTGTAAAATTTAATTTGTAAGCATATGTATAGCAGTTGAGCACATCTAACTTTACAGACTGAAGTTATTGCAAAACCATCCAAAACAAGCTTCACTCTTGCCTGATATGCTCCCACACTATACTTAAAGGCATTCTCTGTCATTGGTGAAGAGTTTACATGTTTATGAGCAAGATAACATTGATATTCATTAAACTCCTGAAACTAAGTCAGTTCTGACCTGAAACAACTAGAAATGTTGTAAAATTTAATTTGTAAGCATATGTATAGCAGTTGAGCACATCTAACTTTACAGACTGAAGATATTGCAAAACCATCCAAAACAAGCTTCTCTCTGCCTGATATGCTCCCACACTATACTTAAAGGCATTTTCTGTCATTGGTGAAGAGTTTACATGTTTATGAGCAAGATAACAATGATATTCAAAAAACTTCTGAAACTAAGTCAGTTCTGACCTGAAACAACAAGAAATGTTGTAAAATTTAATTTGTAAGCATATGTATAGCAGTTGAGCACATCTAACTTTACAGACTGAAGTTATTGCAAAACCATCCAAAACAAGCTTCACTCTGCCTGATATGCTCCCACACTATACTTAAAGGCATTCTCTGTCATTGGTGAAGAGTTTACATGTTTATGAGCAAGATAACATTGATATTCATTAAACTCCTGAAACTAAGTCAGTTCTGACCTGAAACAACTAGAAATGTTGTAAAATTTCATTTGTAAGCATATGTATAGCAGTTGAGCACATCTAACTTTACAGACTGAAGATATTGCAAAACCATCCAAAACAAGCTTCTCTCTGCCTGATATGCTCCCACACTATACTTAAAGGCATTCTCTGTCATTGGTGAAGAGTTTACAGGTATAATTACAAGAGAACATTACATATCATTAAACTTCTGAAACTAAGTCAGTTCTGACCTGAAACAACTAGAAATGTTGTAAAATTTCATTTGTAAGCATATGTATAGCAGTTGAGCACATCTAACTTTACAGACTGAAGTTATTGCAAAACCATCCAAAAAAAGCTCACTCTTGCCTGATATGCTCCCACACTATACTTAAAGGCATTTTCTGTCATTGGTGAAGAGTTTACAGGTGTAATTGCAAGAGAACATTAAATTTCATTAAACTTCTGAAACTAAGTCAGTTCAGACCTGAAACAACTAGCAATGTTGTAAAATTTAATTTGTAAGCATATGTATAGCAGTTGAGCACATCTAACTTTACAGACTAAAGTTATTGCAAAACCATCCAAAACAAGCTTCACTCTGCCTGATATGCTCCCACACTATACTTAAAGGCATTCTCTGTCATTGGTGAAGAGTTTACATGTTTATGAGCAAGATAACATTGATATTCATTAAACTCCTGAAACTAAGTCAGTTCTGACCTGAAACAACTAGAAATGTTGTAAAATTTCATTTGTAAGCATATGTATAGCAGTTGAGCACATCTAACTTTACAGACTGAAGATATTGCAAAACCATCCAAAACAAGCTTCTCTCTGCCTGATATGCTCCCACACTATACTTAAAGGCATTCTCTGTCATTGGTGAAGAGTTTACAGGTGTAATTGCAAGAGAACATTACATTTCATTAAACTTCTGAAACTAAGTCAGTTCTGACCTGAAACAACAAGAAATGTTGTAAAATTTAATTTGTAAGCATATGTATAGCAGTTGAGCACATCTAACTTTACAGACTGAAGATATTGCAAAACCATCCAAAACAAGCTTCTCTCTGCCTGATATGCTCCCACACTATACTTAAAGGCATTCTCTGTCATTGGTGAAGAGTTTACATGTTCATGAGCAAGATAACATTGATATTCATTAAACTCCTGAAACTAAGTCAGTTCTGACCTGAAACAACTAGAAATGTTGTAAAATTTCATTTGTAAGCATATGTATAGCAGTTGAGCACATCTAACTTTACAGACTGAAGATATTGAAAAACCATCCAAAACAAGCTTCTCTCTGCCTGATATGCTCCCACACTATACTTAAAGGCATTTTCTGTCATTGGTGAAGAGTTTACAGGTGTAATTGCAAGAGAACATTAAATTTCATTAAACTTCTGAAACTAAGTCAGTTCAGACCTGAAACAACTAGAAATGTTGTAAAATTTAATTTGTAAGCATATGTATAGCAGTTGAGCACATCTAACTTTACAGACTAAAGTTATTGCAAAACCATCCAAAACAAGCTTCACTCTTGCCTGATATGCTCCCACACTATACTTAAAGGCATTCTCTGTCATTGGTGAAGAGTTTACATGTTTATGAGCAAGATAACATTGATATTCATTAAACTCCTGAAACTAAGTCAGTTCTGACCTGAAACAACTAGAAATGTTGTAAAATTTCATTTGTAAGCATATGTATAGCAGTTGAGCACATCTAACTTTACAGACTGAAGATATTGCAAAACCATCCAAAACAAGCTTCTCTCTGCCTGATATGCTCCCACACTATACTTAAACGCATTCTCTGTCATTGGTGAAGTGTTTACAGGTGTAATTGCAAGAGAACATTACATTTCATTAAACTTCTGAAACTAAGTCAGTTCTGACCTGAAACAACAAGAAATGTTGTAAAATTTAATTTGTAAGCATATGTATAGCAGTTGAGCACATCTAACTTTACAGACTGAAGATATTGCAAAACCATCCAAAACAAGCTTCTCTCTGCCTGATATGCTCCCACACTATACTTAAAGGCATTCTCTGTCATTGGTGAAGAGTTTACATGTTTATGAGCAAGATAACAATGATATTCAAAAAACTCCTGAAACTAAGTCAGTTCTGACCTGAAACAACAAGAAATGTTGTTAAATTTAATTTGTAAGCATATGTATAGCAGTTGAGCACATCTAACTTTACAGACTGAAGATATTGCAAAACCATCCAAAACAAGCTTCTCTCTGCCTGATATGCTCCCACACTATACTTAAAGGAATTCTCTGTCATTGGTGAAGAGTTTACATGTTTATGAGCAAGATAACATTGATATTCATTAAACTACTGAAACTAAGTCAGTTCTGACCTGAAACAACTAGAAATGTTGTAAAATTTAATTTGTAAGCATATGTATAGCAGTTGAGCACATCTAACTTTACAGACTGAAGTTATTGCAAAACCATCCAAAACAAGCTTCACTCTGCCTGATATGCTCCCACACTATACTTAAAGGCATTCTCTGTCATTGGTGAAGAGTTTACATGTTTATGAGCAAGATAACATTGATATTCATTAAACTCCTGAAACTAAGTCAGTTCTGACCTGAAACAACTAGAAATGTTGTAAAATTTCATTTGTAAGCATATGTATAGCAGTTGAGCACATCTAACTTTACAGACTGAAGATATTGCAAAACCATCCAAAACAAGCTTCTCTCTGCCTGATATGCTCCCACACTATACTTAAAGGCATTCTCTGTCATTGGTGAAGAGTTTACAGGTGTAATTGCAAGAGAACATTACATTTCATTAAACTTCTGAAACTGAGTCAGTTCTGACCTGAAACAACTAGAAATGTTGTAAAATTTAATTTGTAAGCATATGTATAGCAGTTGAGCACATCTAACTTTACAGACTGAAGTTATTGCAAAACCATCCAAAACAAGCTTCACTCTTGCCTGATATGCTCCCACACTATACTTAAAGGCATTCTCTGTCATTGGTGAAGAGTTTACATGTTTATGAGCAAGATAACAATGATATTCAAAAAACTCCTGAAACTAAGTCAGTTCTGACCTGAAACAACAAGAAATGTTGAAAAATTTCATTTGTAAGCATAGGTATAGCAGTTGAGCACATCTAACTTTACAGACTGAAGATATTGCAAAACCATCCAAAACAAGCTTCTCTCTGCCTGATATGCTCCCACACTATACTTAAAGGCATTTTCTGTCATTGGTGAAGAGTTTACATGTTTATGAGCAAGATAACATTGATATTCATTAAACTCCTGAAACTAAGTCAGTTCTGACCTGAAACAACTAGAAATGTTGTAAAATTTCATTTTTAAGCATATGTATAGCAGTTGAGTACATCTAACTTTACAGACTGAAGATATTGCAAAACCATCCAAAACAAGCTTCTCTCTGCCTGATATGCTCCCACACTATACTTAAAGGCATTTTCTGTCATTGGTGAAGAGTTAACTTGTTTATGAGCAAGATAACAATGATATTCATTATACTCCTGAAACTAAGTCAGTTCTGACCTGAAACAACAAGAAATGTTGTAAAATTTCATTTGTAAGCATATGTATAGCAGTTGAGCACATCTAACTTTACAGACTGAAGATATTGCAAAACCATCCAAAACAAGCTTCTCTATGCCTGATATGCTCCCACACTATACTTAAAGGCATTCTCTGTCATTGGTGAAGAGTTTACATGTTTATGAGCAAGATAACTTTGATATTCATTAAACTCCTGAAACTAACTCAGTTCTGAACTGAAACAACAAGAAATTATGTAAAATTTCATTTGTAAGCATATGTATGTTGAGCACATCTAACTTTACAGACTGAAGATATTGCAAAACCATCCAAAACAAGCTTCTCTCTGCCTGATATGCTCCCACACTATACTTAAAGGCATTCTCTGTCATTGGTGAAGAGTTTACATGTTTATGAGCAAGATAACAATGATATTCAAAAAACTCCTGAAACTAAGTCAGTTCTGACCTGAAACAACTAGAAATGTTATAAAATTTCATTTGTAAGCATATGTATAGCAGTTGAGCACATCTAACTTTACAGACTGAAGTTATTGCAAAACCATCCAAAAAAAGCTCACTCTTGCCTGATATGCTCCCACACTATACTTAAAGGCATTTTCTGTCATTGGTGAAGAGTTTACAGGTGTAATTGCAAGAGAACATTAAATTTCATTAAACTTCTGAAACTAAGTCAGTTCAGACCTGAAACAACTAGCAATGTTGTAAAATTTAATTTGTAAGCATATGTATAGCAGTTGAGCACATCTAACTTTACAGACTAAAGTTATTGCAAAACCATCCAAAACAAGCTTCACTCTGCCTGATATGCTCCCACACTATACTTAAAGGCATTCTCTGTCATTGGTGAAGAGTTTACATGTTTATGAGCAAGATAACATTGATATTCATTAAACTCCTGAAACTAAGTCAGTTCTGACCTGAAACAACAAGAAATGTTGTAAAATTTAATTTGTAAGCATATGTATAGCAGTTGAGCACATCTAACTTTACAGACTGAAGATATTGCAAAACCATCCAAAACAAGCTTCTCTCTGCCTGATATGCTCCCACACTATACTTAAAGGCATTCTCTGTCATTGGTGAAGAGTTTACATGTTTATGAGCAAGATAACAATGATATTCAAAAAACTCCTGAAACTAAGTCAGTTCTGACCTGAAACAACAAGAAATGTTGTTAAATTTAATTTGTAAGCATATGTATAGCAGTTGAGCACATCTAACTTTACAGACTGAAGATATTGCAAAACCATCCAAAACAAGCTTCTCTCTGCCTGATATGCTCCCACACTATACTTAAAGGAATTCTCTGTCATTGGTGAAGAGTTTACATGTTTATGAGCAAGATAACATTGATATTCATTAAACTCCTGAAACTAAGTCAGTTCTGACCTGAAACAACTAGAAATGTTGTAAAATTTAATTTGTAAGCATATGTATAGCAGTTGAGCACATCTAACTTTACAGACTGAAGTTATTGCAAAACCATCCAAAACAAGCTTCACTCTGCCTGATATGCTCCCACACTATACTTAAAGGCATTATCTGTCATTGGTGAAGAGTTTACATGTTTATGAGCAAGATAACATTGATATTCATTAAACTCCTGAAACTAAGTCAGTTCTGACCTGAAACAACTAGAAATGTTGTAAAATTTCATTTGTAAGCATATGTATAGCAGTTGAGCACATCTAACTTTACAGACTGAAGATATTGCAAAACCATCCAAAACAAGCTTCTCTCTGCCTGATATGCTCCCACACTATACTTAAAGGCATTCTCTGTCATTGGTGAAGAGTTTACAGGTGTAATTGCAAGAGAACATTACATTTCATTAAACTTCTGAAACTGAGTCAGTTCTGACCTGAAACAACTAGAAATGTTGTAAAATTTAATTTGTAAGCATATGTATAGCAGTTGAGCACATCTAACTTTACAGACTGAAGTTATTGCAAAACCATCCAAAACAAGCTTCACTCTTGCCTGATATGCTCCCACACTATACTTAAAGGCATTCTCTGTCATTGGTGAAGAGTTTACATGTTTATGAGCAAGATAACAATGATATTCAAAAAACTCCTGAAACTAAGTCAGTTCTGACCTGAAACAACAAGAAATGTTGAAAAATTTCATTTGTAAGCATAGGTATAGCAGTTGAGCACATCTAACTTTACAGACTGAAGATATTGCAATACCATCCAAAACAAGCTTCTCTCTGCCTGATATGCTCCCACACTATACTTAAAGGCATTTTCTGTCATTGGTGAAGAGTTTACATGTTTATGAGCAAGATAACATTGATATTCATTAAACTCCTGAAACTAAGTCAGTTCTGACCTGAAACAACTAGAAATGTTGTAAAATTTCATTTTTAAGCATATGTATAGCAGTTGAGTACATCTAACTTTACAGACTGAAGATATTGCAAAACCATCCAAAACAAGCTTCTCTCTGCCTGATATGCTCCCACACTATACTTAAAGGCATTTTCTGTCATTGGTGAAGAGTTAACTTGTTTATGAGCAAGATAACAATGATATTCATTATACTCCTGAAACTAAGTCAGTTCTGACCTGAAACAACAAGAAATGTTGTAAAATTTCATTTGTAAGCATATGTATAGCAGTTGAGCACATCTAACTTTACAGACTGAAGATATTGCAAAACCATCCAAAACAAGCTTCTCTATGCCTGATATGCTCCCACACTATACTTAAAGGCATTCTCTGTCATTGGTGAAGAGTTTACATGTTTATGAGCAAGATAACTTTGATATTCATTAAACTCCTGAAACTAACTCAGTTCTGAACTGAAACAACAAGAAATTATGTAAAATTTCATTTGTAAGCATATGTATGTTGAGCACATCTAACTTTACAGACTGAAGATATTGCAAAACCATCCAAAACAAGCTTCTCTCTGCCTGATATGCTCCCACACTATACTTAAAGGCATTCTCTGTCATTGGTGAAGAGTTTACATGTTTATGAGCAAGATAACAATGATATTCAAAAAACTCCTGAAACTAAGTCAGTTCTGACCTGAAACAACTAGAAATGTTGTAAAATTTAATTTGTAAGCATATGTATAGCAGTTGAGCACATCTAACTTTACAGACTGAAGATACTGCAAAACCATCCAAAACAAGCTTCTCTCTGCCTGATATGCTCCCACACTATACTTAAAGGCATTTTCTGTCATTGGTGAAGAGTTTACAGGTGTAATTGCAAGAGAACATTAAATTTCATTAAACTTCTGAAACTAAGTCAGTTCTGAACTGAAACAACTAGAAATGTTGTAAAATTTAATTTGTAAGCATATGTATAGCAGTTGAGCACATCTAACTTTACAGACTGAAGATACTGCAAAACCATCCAAAACAAGCTTCTCTCTGCCTGATATGCTCCCACACTATACTTAAAGGCATTTTCTGTCATTGGTGAAGAGTTTACAGGTGTAATTGCAAGAGAACATTAAATTTCATTAAACTTCTGAAACTAAGTCAGTTCTGAACTGAAACAACTAGAAATGTTGTAAAATTTCATTTGTAAGCATATGTATAGCAGTTGAGCACATCTAACTTTACAGACAAGATATTGCAAAACCATCCAAAACATGCTTCTCTCTGCCTGATATGCTCCCACACTATACTTAAAGGCATTCTCTGTCATTGGTGAAGTGTTTACAGGTGTAATTGCAAGAGAACATTACATTTCATTAAACTTCTGAAACTAAGTCAGTTCTGACCTGAAACAACTAGAAATGTTGTAAAATTTAATTTGTAAGCATATGTATAGCAGTTGAGCACATCTAACTTTACAGACTGAAGATATTGCAAAACCATCCAAAACAAGCTTCTCTCTGCCTGATATGCTCCCACACTATACTTAAAGGCATTCTCTGTCATTGGTGAAGAGTTTACAGGTGTAATTGCAAGAGAACATTACATTTCATTAAACTTCTGAAACTAAGTCAGTTCTGACCTGAAACAACTAGAAATGTTGTAAAATTGAATTTTTGTAAGCATATGTATAGCAGTTGAGCACATCTAACTTTACAGACTGAAGATATTGCAAAACCATCCAAAACAAGCTTCTCTCTGCCTGATATGCTCCCACACTATACTTAAAGGCATTCTCTGTCATTGGTGAAGAGTTTACATGTTTATGAGCAAGATAACATTGATATTCATTAAACTCCTGAAACTAAGTCAGTTCTGACCTGAAACAACTAGAAAAGTTATAAAATTTCATTTGTAAGCATATGTATACCAGTTGAGCACATCTAACTTTACAGACTGAAGATATTGCAAAACCATCCAAAACAAGCTTCTCTCTGCCTGATATGCTCCCACACTATACTTAAAGGCATTCTCTGTCATTGGTGAAGAGTTTACATGTTTATGAGCAAGATAACATTGATATTCATTAAACTCCTGAAACTAAGTCAGTTCTGACCTGAAACAACTAGAAAAGTTGTAAAATTTCATTTGTAAGCATATGTATACCAGTTGAGCACATCTAACTTTACAGACTGAAGATATTGCAAAACCATCCAAAACAAGCTTCTCTCTGCCTGATATGCTCCCACACTATACTTAAAGGCATTCTCTAAAATTGGTGAAGAGTTTACATGTTTATGAGCAAGATAACATTGATATTCATTAAACTCCTGAAACTAAGTCAGTTCTGACCTGAAACAACTAGAAATGATGTAAAATTTCATTTGTAAGCATATGTATAGCAGTTGAGCACATCTAACTTTACAGACTGAAGATATTGCAAAACCATCCAAAACAAGCTTCTCTCTGCCTGATATGCTCCCACACTATACTTAAAGGCATTCTCTAAAATTGGTGAAGAGTTTACATGTTTATGAGCAAGATAACATTGATATTCATTAAACTCCTGAAACTAAGTCAGTTCTGACCTGAAACAACTAGAAATTATGTAAAATTTCATTTGTAAGCATATGTATAGCAGTTGAGCACATCTAACTTTACAGACTGAAGATATTGCAAAACCATCCAAAACAAGCTTCTCTCTGCCTGATTTGCTCCCACACTATACTTAAAGGCATTCTCTGTCATTGGTGAAGAGTTTACATGTTTATGAGCAAGATAACATTGATATTCATTAAACTCCTGAAACTAAGTCAGTTCTGACCTGAAACAACTAGAAATGTTGTAAAATTTCATTTGTAAGCATATGTATACCAGTTGAGCACATCTAACTTTACAGACTGAAGATATTGCAAAACCATCCAAAACAAGCTTCTCTCTGCCTGATATGCTCCCACACTATACTTAAAGGCATTCTCTGTCATTGGTGAAGAGTTTACATGTTTATGATCAAGATACCATTGATTTTCATTAAACTACTGAAACTAAGTCAGTTCTGACCTGAAACAACTAGAAATGTTGTAAAATTTCATTTGTAAGCATATGTATACCAGTTGAGCACATCTAACTTTACAGACTGAAGATATTGCAAAACCATCCAAAACAAGCTTCTCTCTGCCTGATATGCTCCCACACTATACTTAAAGGCATTCTCTGTCATTGGTGAAGAGTTTACATGTTTATGAGCAAGATAACATTGATATTCATTAAACTCCTGAAACTAAGTCAGTTCTGACCTGAAACAACTAGAAAAGTTGTAAAATTTCATTTGTAAGCATATGTATACCAGTTGAGCACATCTAACTTTACAGACTGAAGATATTGCAAAACCATCCAAAACAAGCTTCTCTCTGCCTGATATGCTCCCACACTATACTTAAAGGCATTCTCTAAAATTGGTGAAGAGTTTACATGTTTATGAGCAAGATAACATTGATATTCATTAAACTCCTGAAACTAAGTCAGTTCTGACCTGAAACAACTAGAAATTATGTAAAATTTCATTTGTAAGCATATGTATAGCAGTTGAGCACATCTAACTTTACAGACTGAAGATATTGCAAAACCATCCAATACAAGCTTCTCTCTGCCTGATATGCTCCCACACTATACTTAAAGGCATTCTCTAAAATTGGTGAAGAGTTTACATGTTTATGAGCAAGATAACATTGATATTCATTAAACTCCTGAAACTAAGTCAGTTCTGACCTGAAACAACTAGAAATTATGTAAAATTTCATTTGTAAGCATATGTATAGCAGTTGAGCACATCTAACTTTACAGACTGAAGATATTGCAAAACCATCCAAAACAAGCTTCTCTCTGCCTGATTTGCTCCCACACTATACTTAAAGGCATTCTCTGTCATTGGTGAAGAGTTTACATGTTTATGAGCAAGATAACATTGATATTCATTAAACTCCTGAAACTAAGTCAGTTCTGACCTGAAACAACTAGAAATGTTGTAAAATTTCATTTGTAAGCATATGTATACCAGTTGAGCACATCTAACTTTACAGACTGAAGATATTGCATAACCATCCAAAACAAGCTTCTCTCTGCCTGATATGCTCCCACACTATACTTAAAGGCATTCTCTAAAATTGGTGAAGAGTTTACATGTTTATGAGCAAGATAACATTGATATTCATTAAACTCCTGAAACTAAGTCAGTTCTGACCTGAAACAACTAGAAATGATGTAAAATTTCATTTGTAAGCATATGTATAGCAGTTGAGCACATCTAACTTTACAGACTGAAGATATTGCAAAACCATCCAAAACAAGCTTCTCTCTGCCTGATATGCTCCCACACTATACTTAAAGGCATTCTCTGTCATTGGTGAAGAGTTTACATGTTTATGATCAAGATAACATTGATTTTCATTAAACTTCTGAAACTAAGTCAGTTCTGACCTGAAACAACAAGAAATGTTGTAAAATTTCATTTGTAAGCATATGTATAGCAGTTGAGCACATCTAACTTTACAGACTGAAGATATTGCAAAACCATCCAAAACAAGCTTCTCTCTGCCTGATATGCTCCCACACTATACTTAAAGGCATTCTCTGTCATTGGTGAAGAGTTTACAGGTGTAATTGCAAGAGAACATTACATTTCATTAAACTTCTGAAACTAAGTCTGTTCTAAACTGAAACAACAAGAAATGATGTAAAATTTCATTTGTAAGCATATGTATAGCAGTTGAGCACATCTAACTTTACAGACTGAAGATATTGCAAAACCATCCAGAACAAGCTTCTCTCTGCCTGATATGCTCCCACACTATACTTATAGGCATTCTCTGTCATGGGTGAAGAGTTTACAGGTGTAATTGCAAGAGAACATTACATTTCATTAAACTTCTGAAACTAAGTCTGTTCTAAACTGAAACAACAAGAAATGATGTAAAATTTCATTTGTAAGCATATGTATAGCAGTTGAGCACATCTAACTTTACAGACTGAAGATATTGCAAAACCATCCAGAACAAGCTTCTCTCTGCCTGATATGCTCCCACACTATACTTATAGGCATTCTCTGTCATGGGTGAAGAGTTTACATGTTTATGATCAAGATAACATTTATTTTCATTAAACTTCTGAAACTAAGTCAGTTCTGACCTGAAACAACAAGAAATGTTGTAAAATTTCATTTGTAAGCATATGTATAGCAGTTGAGCACATCTAACTTTACAGACTGAAGATATTGCAAAACCATCCAAAACAAGCTTCTCTCTGCCTGATATGCTCCCACACTATAGTTAAAGGCATTCTCTGTCATTGGTGAAGAGTTTACATGTTTATGAGCAAGATAACATTGATATTCATTAAACTCCTGAAACTAAGTCAGTTCTGACCTGAAACAACTAGAAATGTTGAAAAATTTCATTTGTAAGCATATGTATAGCAGTTGAGCACATCTAACTTTACAGACTGAAGATATTGCAAAACCATCCAAAACAAGCTTCTCTCTGCCTGATATGCTCCCACACTATACTTAAAGACATTCTCTGTCATTGGTGAAGAGTTTACATGTTTATGAGCAAGATAACAATGATATTCATTGTACTCCTGAAACTAAGTCAGTTCTGACCTGAAACAACAAGAAATGGTGTATAATTTCATTTGTAAGCATATGTATAGCAGTTGAGCACATCTAACTTTACAGACTGAAGATATTGCAAAACCATCCAAAACAAGCTTCTCTCTGCCTGATATGCTCCCACACTATACTTAAAGGCATTCTCTAAAATTGGTGAAGAGTTTACATGTTTATGAGCAAGATAACATTGATATTCATTAAACTCCTGAAACTAAGTCAGTTCTGACCTGAAACAACTAGAAATGATGTAAAATTTCATTTGTAAGCATATGTATAGCAGTTGAGCACATCTAACTTTACAGACTGAAGATATTGCAAAACCATCCAAAACAAGCTTCTCTCTGCCTGATATGCTCCCACACTATACTTAAAGGCATTCTCTAAAATTGGTGAAGAGTTTACATGTTTATGAGCAAGATAACATTGATATTCATTAAACTCCTGAAACTAAGTCAGTTCTGACCTGAAACAACAAGAAATGTTGTAAAATTTCATTTGTAAGCATATGTATAGCAGTTGAGCACATCTAACTTTACAGACTGAAGATAATGCAAAACCATCCAAATCAAGCTTCTCTCTGCCTGATATGCTCCCACACTATACTTAAAGGCATTCTCTGTCATTGGTGAAGAGTTTACATGTTTATGATCAAGATAACATTGATTTTCATTAAACTACTGAAACTAAGTCAGTTCTGACCTGAAACAACAAGAAATGTTGTAAAATTTCATTTGTAAGCATATGTATAGCAGTTGAGCACATCTAACTTTACAGACTGAAGATATTGCAAAACCATCCAAAACAAGCTTCTCTATGCCTGATATGCTCCCACACTATACTTAAAGGCATTCTCTGTCATTGGTGAAGAGTTTACATGTTTATGATCAAGATAACATTTATTTTCATTAAACTTCTGAAACTAAGTCAGTTCTGACCTGAAACAACAAGAAATGTTGTAAAATTTCATTTGTAAGCATATGTATAGCAGTTGAGCACATCTAACTTTACAGACTGAAGATATTGCAAAACCATCCAAAACAAGCTTCTCTCTGCCTGATATGCTCCCACACTATACTTAAAGGCATTCTCTGTCATTGGTGAAGAGTTTACATGTTTATGAGCAAGATAACATTGATATTCATTAAACTCCTGAAACTAAATCAGTTCTGACCTGAAACAACTAGAAATGTTGAAAAATTTAATTTGTAAGCATATGTATAGCAGTTGAGCACATCTAACTTTACAGACTGAAGATATTGCAAAACCATCCAAAACAAGCTTCTCTCTGCCTGATATGCTCCCACACTATACTTAAAGGCATTCTCTGTCATTGGTGAAGAGTTTACATGTTTATGAGCAAGATAACAATGATATTCATTATACTCCTGAAACTAAGTCAGTTCTGACCTGAAACAACAAGAAATGTTGTAAAATTTCATTTGTAAGCATATGTATAGCAGTTGAGCACATCTAACTTTACAGACTGAAGATATTGCAAAACCATCCAAAACAAGCTTCTCTCTGCCTGATATGCTCCCTCACTATACTTAAAGGCATTCTCTAAAATTGGTGAAGAGTTTACATGTTTATGAGCAAGATAACATTGATATTCATTAAACTCCTGAAACTGTCAGTTCTGACCTGAAACAACTAGAAATGATGTAAAATTTCATTTGTAAGCATATGTATAGCAGTTGAGCACATCTAACTTTACAGACTGAAGATATTGCAAAACCATCCAAAACAAGCTTCTCTCTGCCTGATTTGCTCCCACACTATACTTAAAGGCATTCTCTGTCATTGGTAAAGAGTTTACATGTTTATGAGCAAAATAACATTGATATTCATTAAACTCCTGAAACTAAGTCAGTTCTGACCTGAAACAACTAGAAATGTTGTAAAATTTCATTTGTAAGCATATGTATAGCAGTTGAGCACATCTAACTTTACAGACTGAAGATATTGCAAAACCATCCAAAACAAGCTTCTCTCTGCCTGATTTGCTCCCACACTATACTTAAAGGCATTCTCTGTCATTGGTAAAGAGTTTACATGTTTATGAGCAAAATAACATTGATATTCATTAAACTCCTGAAACTAAGTCAGTTCTGACCTGAAACAACTAGAAATGTTGTAAAATTTCATTTGTAAGCATATGTATAGCAGTTGAGCACATCTAACTTTACAGACTGAAGATATTGCAAAACCATCCAAAACAAGCTTCTCTATGCCTGATATGCTCCCACACTATACTTAAAGGCATTCTCTGTCATTGGTGAAGAGTTTACATGTTTATGATCAAGATAACATTTATTTTCATTAAACTTCTGAAACTAAGTCAGTTCTGACCTGAAACAACAAGAAATGTTGTAAAATTTCATTTGTAAGCATATGTATAGCAGTTGAGCACATCTAACTTTACAGACTGAAGATATTGCAAAACCATCCAAAACAAGCTTCTCTCTGCCTGATATGCTCCCACACTATAGTTAAAGGCATTCTCTGTCATTGGTGATGAGTTTACAGGTGTAATTGCAAGAGAACATTACATTTCATTAAACTCCTGAAACTAAGTCAGTTGTGAACTGAAACAACTAGAAATGTTGTAAAATTTCATTTGTAAGCATATGTATAGCAGTTGAGCACATCTAACTTTACAGACTGAAGATATTGCAAAACCATCCAAAACAAGCTTCTCTCTGCCTGATATGCTCCCACACTATACTTAAAGGCATTCTCTGTCATTGGTGATGAGTTTACAAGTTTATGAGCAAGATAACATTGATATTCATTAAACTCCTGAAACTTAGTCAGTTCTGACCTGAAACAACAAGAAATGTTGTAAAATTTCATTTGTAAGCATATGTATAGCAGTTGAGCACATCTAACTTTACAGACTGAAGATATTGCAAAACCATCCAAAACAAGCTTCTCTATGCCTGATATGCTCCCACACTATACTTAAAGGCATTCTCTGTCATTGGTGAAGAGTTTACATGTTTATGATCAAGATAACATTTATTTTCATTAAACTTCTGAAACTAAGTCAGTTCTGACCTGAAACAACAAGAAATGTTGTAAAATTTCATTTGTAAGCATATGTATAGCAGTTGAGCACATCTAAATTTACAGACTGAAGATATTGCAAAACCATCCAAAACAAGCTTCTCTCTGCCTGATATGCTCCCACACTATACTTAAAGGCATTCTCTGTCATTGGTGAAGAGTTTACATGTTTATGAGCAAGATAACATTGATATTCATTAAACTCCTGAAACTAAGTCAGTTCTGACCTGAAACAACAAGAAATGTTGTAAAATTTCATTTGTAAGCATATGTATAGCAGTTGAGCACATCTAACTTTACAGACTGAAGATATTGCAAAACCATCCAAAACAAGCTTCTCTCTGCCTGATATGCTCCCACACTATACTTAAAGGCATTCTCTGTCATTGGTGATGAGTTTACAAGTTTATGAGCAAGATAACATTGATATTCATTAAACTCCTGAAACTTAGTCAGTTCTGACCTGAAACAACTAGAAATGTTGTAAAATTTAATTTGTAAGCATATGTATAGCAGTTGAGCACATCTAACTTTACAGACTGAAGATATTGCAAAACCATCCAAAACAAGCTTCTCTCTGCCTGATATGCTCCCTCACTATACTTAAAGGCATTCTCTAAAATTGGTGAAGAGTTTACATGTTTATGAGCAAGATAACATTGATATTCATTAAACTCCTGAAACTGTCAGTTCTGACCTGAAACAACTAGAAATGATGTAAAATTTCATTTGTAAGCATATGTATAGCAGTTGAGCACATCTAACTTTACAGACTGAAGTTATTGCAAAACCATCCAAAACAAGCTTCTCTCTGCCTGATTTGCTCCCACACTATACTTAAAGGCATTCTCTGTCATTGGTGAAGAGTTTACATGTTTATGAGCAAGATAACATTGATATTCATTAAACTCCTGAAACTAAGTCAGTTCTGACCTGAAACAACTAGAAATGTTGTAAAATTTCATTTGTAAGCATATGTATAGCAGTTGAGCACATCTAACTTTACAGACTGAAGATATTGCAAAACCATCCAAAACAAGCTTCTCTATGCCTGATATGCTCCCACACTATAATTAAAGGCATTCTCTGTCATTGGTGAAGAGTTTACATGTTTATGATCAAGATAACATTTTTTTTCATTAAACTTCTGAAACTAAGTCAGTTCTGACCTGAAACAACAAGAAATGTTGTAAAATTTCATTTGTAAGCATATGTATAGCAGTTGAGCACATCTAACTTTACAGACTGAAGATATTGCAAAACCATCCAAAACAAGCTTCTCTCTGCCTGATATGCTCCCACACTATAGTTAAAGGCATTCTCTGTCATTGGTGAAGAGTTTACATGTTTATGAGCAAGATAACATTGATATTCATTAAACTCCTGAAACTAAGTCAGTTCTGACCTGAAACAACTAGAAATGTTGTAAAATTTAATTTGTAAGCATATGTATAGCAGTTGAGCACATCTAACTTTACAGACTGAAGATATTGCAAAACCATCCAAAACAAGCTTCTCTCTGCCTGATATGCTCCCACACTATACTTAAAGGCATTCTCTGTCATTGGTGAAGAGTTTACATGTTTATGATCAAGATACCATTGATTTTCATTAAACTACTGAAACTAAGTCAGTTCTGACCTGAAACAACTAGAAATGTTGTAAAATTTCATTTGTAAGCATATGTATAGCAGTTGAGCACATCTAAATTTACAGATTGAAGATATTGCAAAACCATCCAAAACAAGCTTCTCTCTGCCTGATATGCTCCCACACTATACTTAAAGGCATTCTCTGTCATTGGTGAAGAGTTTACATGTTTATGAGCAAGATAACATTGATATTCATTAAACTCCTGAAACTAAGTCAGTTCTGACCTGAAACAACTAGAAATGTTGTAAAATTTCATTTGTAAGCATATGTATAGCAGTTGAGCACATCTAACTTTACAGACTGAAGATATTGCAAAACCATCCAAAACAAGCTTCTCTATGCCTGATATGCTCCCACACTATACTTAAAGGCATTCTCTGTCATTGGTGAAGAGTTTACATGTTTATGATCAAGATAACATTGATTTTCATTAAACTTCTGAAACTAAGTCAGTTCTGACCTGAAACAACAAGAAATGTTGTAAAATTTCATTTGTAAGCATATGTATAGCAGTTGAGCACATCTAACTTTACAGACTGAAGATATTGCAAAACCATCCAAAACAAGCTTCTCTCTGCCTGATATGCTCCCACACTATAGTTAAAGGCATTCTCTGTCATTGGTGAAGAGTTTACATGTTTATGAGCAAGATAACATTGATATTCATTAAACTCCTGAAACTAAGTCAGTTCTGACCTGAAACAACAAGAAATGGTGTAAAATTTCATTTGTAAGCATATGTATAGCAGTTGAGCACATCTAACTTTACAGACTGAAGATATTGCAAAACCATCCAAAACAAGCTTCTCTCTGCCTGATATGCTCCCACACTATACTTAAAGGCATTCTCTGTCATTGGTGAAGAGTTTACATGTTTATGAGCAAGATACCATTGATTTTCATTAAACTACTGAAACTAAGTCAGTTCTGACCTGAAACAACTAGAAATGTTGTAAAATTTCATTTGTAAGCATATGTATAGCAGTTGAGCACATCTAACTTTACAGACTGAAGATATTGCAAAACCATCCAAAACAAGCTTCTCTCTGCCTGATATGCTCCCACACTATACTTAAAGGCATTCTCTGTCATTGGTGAAGAGTTTACAGGTGTAATTGCAAGAGAACATTACATTTCATTAAACTCCTGAAACGAAGTCAGTTCTGACCTGAAACAACTAGAAATGTTGTAAAATTTCATTTGTAAGCATATGTATAGCAGTTGAGCACATCTAAATTTACAGACTGAAGATATTGCAAAACCATCCAAAACAAGCTTCTCTCTGCCTGATATGCTCCCACACTATACTTAAAGGCATTCTCTGTCATTGGTGAAGAGTTTACATGTTTATGATCAAGATATTTATTTTCATTAAACTTCTGAAACTAAGTCAGTTCTGACCTGAAACAACAAGAAATGTTGTAAAATTTCATTTGTAAGCATATGTATAGCAGTTGAGCACATCTAACTTTACAGACTGAAGATATTGCAAAACCATCCAAAACAAGCTTCTCTCTGCCTGATATGCTCCCACACTATACTTAAAGGCATTCTCTGTCATTGGTGAAGAGTTTACATGTTTATGAGCAAGATAACATTGATATTCATTAAACTCCTGAAACTAAATCAGTTCTGACCTGAAACAACTAGAAATGTTGAAAAATTTAATTTGTAAGCATATGTATAGCAGTTGAGCACATCTAACTTTACAGACTGAAGATATTGCAAAACCATCCAAAACAAGCTTCTCTCTGCCTGATATGCTCCCACACTATACTTAAAGGCATTCTCTGTCATTGGTGAAGAGTTTACATGTTTATGAGCAAGATAACAATGATATTCATTATACTCCTGAAACTAAGTCAGTTCTGACCTGAAACAACAAGAAATGTTGTAAAATTTCATTTGTAAGCATATGTATAGCAGTTGAGCACATCTAACTTTACAGACTGAAGATATTGCAAAACCATCCAAAACAAGCTTCTCTCTGCCTGATATGCTCCCACACTATACTTAAAGGCATTCTCTGTCATTGGTGAAGAGTTTACAGGTGTAATTGCAAGAGAACATTACATTTCATTAAACTTCTGAAACTAAGTCAGTTCTGACCTGAAACAACTAGAAATGTTGTAAAATTTCATTTGTAAGCATATGTATAACAGTTGAGCACATCTAACTTTACAGACTGAAGATATTGCAAAACCATCCAAAACAAGCTTCTCTCTGCCTGATATGCTCCCTCACTATACTTAAAGGCATTCTCTAAAATTGGTGAAGAGTTTACATGTTTATGAGCAAGATAACATTGATATTCATTAAACTCCTGAAACTGTCAGTTCTGACCTGAAACAACTAGAAATGATGTAAAATTTCATTTGTAAGCATATGTATAGCAGTTGAGCACATCTAACTTTACAGACTGAAGATATTGCAATACCATCCAAAACAAGCTTCTCTCTGCCTGATTTGCTCCCACACTATACTTAAAGGCATTCTCTGTCATTGGTGAAGAGTTTACATGTTTATGAGCAAGATAACATTGATATTCATTAAACTCCTGAAACTAAGTCAGTTCTGACCTGAAACAACTAGAAATGTTGTAAAATTTCATTTGTAAGCATATGTATAGCAGTTGAGCACATCTAACTTTACAGACTGAAGATATTGCAAAACCATCCAAAACAAGCTTCTCTATGCCTGATATGCTCCCACACTATACTTAAAGGCATTCTCTGTCATTGGTGAAGAGTTTACAGGTGTAATTGCAAGAGAACATTACATTTCATTAAACTTCTGAAACTAAGTCAGTTCTGACCTGAAACAACTAGAAATGTTGTAAAATTTAATTTGTAAGCATATGTATAGCAGTTGAGCACATCTAACTTTACAGACTGAAGATATTGCAAAACCATCCAAAACAAGCTTCTCTCTGCCTGATATGCTCCCTCACTATACTTAAAGGCATTCTCTAAAATTGGTGAAGAGTTTACATGTTTATGAGCAAGATAACATTGATATTCATTAAACTCCTGAAACTGTCAGTTCTGACCTGAAACAACTAGAAATGATGTAAAATTTCATTTGTAAGCATATGTATAGCAGTTGAGCACATCTAACTTTACAGACTGAAGATATTGCAAAACCATCCAAAACAAGCTTCTCTCTGCCTGATTTGCTCCCACACTATACTTAAAGGCATTCTCTGTCATTGGTGAAGAGTTTACATGTTTATGAGCAAGATAACATTGATATTCATTAAACTCCTGAAACTAAGTCAGTTCTGACCTGAAACAACTAGAAATGTTGTAAAATTTCATTTGTAAGCATATGTATAGCAGTTGAGCACATCTAACTTTACAGACTGAAGATATTGCAAAACCATCCAAAACAAGCTTCTCTATGCCTGATATGCTCCCACACTATACTTAAAGGCATTCTCTGTCATTGGTGAAGAGTTTACATGTTTATGATCAAGATAACATTTTTTTTCATTAAACTTCTGAAACTAAGTCAGTTCTGACCTGAAACAACAAGAAATGTTGTAAAATTTCATTTGTAAGCATATGTATAGCAGTTGAGCACATCTAACTTTACAGACTGAAGATATTGCAAAACCATCCAAAACAAGCTTCTCTCTGCCTGATATGCTCCCACACTATAGTTGAAGGCATTCTCTGTCATTGGTGAAGAGTTTACATGTTTATGAGCAAGATAACATTGATATTCATTAAACTCCTGAAACTAAGTCAGTTCTGACCTGAAACAACTAGAAATGTTGTAAAATTTAATTTGTAAGCATATGTATAGCAGTTGAGCACATCTAACTTTACAGACTGAAGATATTGCAAAACCATCCAAAACAAGCTTCTCTCTGCCTGATATGCTCCCACACTATACTTAAAGGCATTCTCTGTCATTGGTGAAGAGTTTACATGTTTATGATCAAAATACCATTGATTTTCATTAAACTACTGAAACTAAGTCAGTTCTGACCTGAAACAACTAGAAATGTTGTAAAATTTCATTTGTAAGCATATGTATAGCAGTTGAGCACATCTAACTTTACAGACTGAAGATATTGCAAAACCATCCAAAACAAGCTTCTCTCTGCCTGATATGCTCCCACACTATACTTAAAGGCATTCTCTGTCATTGGTGAAGAGTTTACATGTTTATGATCAAGATAACATTGATTTTCATTAAACTTCTGAAACTAAGTCAGTTCTGACCTGAAACAACAAGAAATGTTGTAAAATTTCATTTGTAAGCATATGTATAGCAGTTGAGCACATCTAACTTTACAGACTGAAGATATTGCAAAACCATCCAAAACAAGCTTCTCTCTGCCTGATATGCTCCCACACTATAGTTAAAGGCATTCTCTGTCATTGGTGAAGAGTTTACATGTTTATGAGCAAGATAACATTGATATTCATTAAACTCCTGAAACTAAGTCAGTTCTGACCTGAAACAACAAGAAATGTTGTAAAATTTCATTTGTAAGCATATGTATAGCAGTTGAGCACATCTAACTTTACAGACTGAAGATATTGCAAAACCATCCAAAACAAGCTTCTCTCTGCCTGATATGCTCCCACACTATACTTAAAGGCATTCTCTGTCATTGGTGAAGAGTTTACATGTTTATGATCAAGATACCATTGATTTTCATTAAACTACTGAAACTAAGTCAGTTCTGACCTGAAACAACAAGAAATGTTGTAAAATTTCATTTGTAAGCATATGTATAGCAGTTGAGCACATCTAACTTTACAGACTGAAGATATTGCAAAACCATCCAAAACAAGCTTCTCTCTGCCTGATATGCTCCCACACTATACTTAAAGGCATTCTCTGTCATTGGTGAAGAGTTTACAGGTGTAATTGCAAGAGAACATTACATTTCATTAAACTTCTGAAACTAAGTCAGTTCTGACCTGAAACAACTAGAAATGTTGTAAAATTTCATTTGTAAGCATATGTATAGCAGTTGAGCACATCTAACTTTACAGACTGAAGATATTGCAAAACCATCCAAAACAAGCTTCTCTATGCCTGATATGCTCCCACACTATACTTAAAGGCATTCTCTAAAATTGGTGAAGAGTTTACATGTTTATGAGCAAGATAACATTGATATTCATTAAACTCCTGAAACTAAGTCAGTTCTGACCTGAAACAACTAGAAATGTTGTAAAATTTCATTTGTAAGCATATGTATAGCAGTTGAGCACATCTAACTTTACAGACTGAAGATATTGCAAAACCATCCAAAACAAGCTTCTCTATGCCTGATATGCTCCCACACTATACTTAAAGGCATTCTCTGTCATTGGTGAAGAGTTTACATGTTTATGATCAAGATAACATTGATTTTCATTAAACTTCTGAAACTAAGTCAGTTCTGACCTGAAACAACAAGAAATGTTGTAAAATTTCATTTGTAAGCATATGTATAGCAGTTGAGCACATCTAACTTTACAGACTGAAGATATTGCAAAACCATCCAAAACAAGCTTCTCTCTGCCTGATATGCTCCCACACTATAGTTAAAGGCATTCTCTGTCATTGGTGAAGAGTTTACATGTTTATGAGCAAGATAACATTGATATTCATTAAACTCCTGAAACTAAGTCAGTTCTGACCTGAAACAACAAGAAATGGTGTAAAATTTCATTTGTAAGCATATGTATAGCAGTTGAGCACATCTAACTTTACAGACTGAAGATATTGCAAAACCATCCAAAACAAGCTTCTCTCTGCCTGATATGCTCCCACACTATACTTAAAGGCATTCTCTGTCATTGGTGAAGAGTTTACATGTTTATGATCAAGATACCATTGATTTTCATTAAACTACTGAAACTAAGTCAGTTCTGACCTGAAACAACTAGAAATGTTGTAAAATTTCATTTGTAAGCATATGTATAGCAGTTGAGCACATCTAACTTTACAGACTGAAGATATTGCAAAACCATCCAAAACAAGCTTCTCTCTGCCTGATATGCTCCCACACTATACTTAAAGGCATTCTCTGTCATTGGTGAAGAGTTTACAGGTGTAATTGCAAGAGAACATTACATTTCATTAAACTCCTGAAACGAAGTCAGTTCTGACCTTAAACAACTAGAAATGTTGTAAAATTTCATTTGTAAGCATATGTATAGCAGTTGAGCACATCTAAATTTACAGACTAAAGATATTGCAAAACCATCCAAAACAAGCTTCTCTCTGCCTGATATGCTCCCACACTATACTTAAAGGCATTCTCTGTCATTGGTGAAGAGTTTACATGTTTATGATCAAGATAACATTTATTTTCATTAAACTTCTGAAACTAAGTCAGTTCTGACCTGAAACAACAAGAAATGTTGTAAAATTTCATTTGTAAGCATATGTATAGCAGTTGAGCACATCTAACTTTACAGACTGAAGATATTGCAAAACCATCCAAAACAAGCTTCTCTCTGCCTGATATGCTCCCACACTATACTTAAAGGCATTCTCTGTCATTGGTGAAGAGTTTACATGTTTATGAGCAAGATAACATTGATATTCATTAAACTCCTGAAACTAAATCAGTTCTGACCTGAAACAACTAGAAATGTTGAAAAATTTAATTTGTAAGCATATGTATAGCAGTTGAGCACATCTAACTTTACAGACTGAAGATATTGCAAAACCATCCAAAACAAGCTTCTCTCTGCCTGATATGCTCCCACACTATACTTAAAGGCATTCTCTGTCATTGGTGAAGAGTTTACATGTTTATGAGCAAGATAACAATGATATTCATTATACTCCTGAAACTAAGTCAGTTCTGACCTGAAACAACAAGAAATGTTGTAAAATTTCATTTGTAAGCATATGTATAGCAGTTGAGCACATCTAACTTTACAGACTGAAGATATTGCAAAACCATCCAAAACAAGCTTCTCTCTGCCTGATATGCTCCCACACTATACTTAAAGGCATTCTCTGTCATTGGTGAAGAGTTTACAGGTGTAATTGCAAGAGAACATTACATTTCATTAAACTTCTGAAACTAAGTCAGTTCTGACCTGAAACAACTAGAAATGTTGTAAAATTTCATTTGTAAGCATATGTATAACAGTTGAGCACATCTAACTTTACAGACTGAAGATATTGCAAAACCATCCAAAACAAGCTTCTCTCTGCCTGATATGCTCCCTCACTATACTTAAAGGCATTCTCTAAAATTGGTGAAGAGTTTACATGTTTATGAGCAAGATAACATTGATATTCATTAAACTCCTGAAACTAAGTCAGTTCTGACCTGAAACAACAAGAAGTGTTGTAAAATTTCATGTGTAAGCATATGTATAGCAGTTGAGCACATCTAACTTTACAGACTGAAGATATTGCAAAACCATCCAAAACAAGCTTCTCTCTGCCTGATATGCTCCCACACTATACTTAAAGGCATTCTCTGTCATTGGTGAAGAGTTTACAGGTGTAATTGCAAGAGAACATTACATTTCATTAAACTTCTGAAACTAAGTCAGTTCTGACCTGAAACAACTAGAAATGTTGTAAAATTTAATTTGTAAGCATATGTATAGCAGTTGAGCACATCTAACTTTACAGACTGAAGATATTGCAAAACCATCCAAAACAAGCTTCTCTCTGCCTGATATGCTCCCTCACTATACTTAAAGGCATTCTCTAAAATTGGTGAAGAGTTTACATGTTTATGAGCAAGATAACATTGATATTCATTAAACTCCTGAAACTGTCAGTTCTGACCTGAAACAACTAGAAATGATGTAAAATTTCATTTGTAAGCATATGTATAGCAGTTGAGCACATCTAACTTTACAGACTGAAGATATTGCAAAACCATCCAAAACAAGCTTCTCTCTGCCTGATTTGCTCCCACACTATACTTAAAGGCATTCTCTGTCATTGGTGAAGAGTTTACATGTTTATGAGCAAGATAACATTGATATTCATTAAACTCCTGAAACTAAGTCAGTTCTGACCTGAAACAACTAGAAATGTTGTAAAATTTAATTTGTAAGCATATGTATAGCAGTTGAGCACATCTAACTTTACAGACTGAAGATATTGCAAAACCATCCAAAACAAGCTTCTCTATGCCTGATATGCTCCCACACTATACTTAAAGGCATTCTCTGTCATTGGTGAAGAGTTTACATGTTTATGATCAAGATAACATTTTTTTTCATTAAACTTCTGAAACTAAGTCAGTTCTGACCTGAAACAACAAGAAATGTTGTAAAATTTCATTTGTAAGCATATGTATAGCAGTTGAGCACATCTAACTTTACAGACTGAAGATATTGCAAAACCATCCAAAACAAGCTTCTCTCTGCCTGATATGCTCCCACACTATAGTTAAAGGCATTCTCTGTCATTGGTGAAGAGTTTGCATGTTTATGAGCAAGATAACATTGATATTCATTAAACTCCTGAAACTAAGTCAGTTCTGACCTGAAACAACTAGAAATGTTGTAAAATTTAATTTGTAAGCATATGTTTAGCAGTTGAGCACATCTAACTTTACAGACTGAAGATATTGCAAAACCATCCAAAACAAGCTTCTCTCTGCCTGATATGCTCCCACACTATACTTAAAGGCATTCTCTGTCATTGGTGAAGAGTTTACATGTTTATGATCAAAATACCATTGATTTTCATTAAACTACTGAAACTAAGTCAGTTCTGACCTGAAACAACTAGAAATGTTGTAAAATTTCATTTGTAAGCATATGTATAGCAGTTGAGCACATCTAACTTTACAGACTGAAGATATTGCAAAACCATCCAAAACAAGCTTCTCTCTGCCTGATATGCTCCCACACTATACTTAAAGGCATTCTCTGTCATTGGTGAAGAGTTTACATGTTTATGATCAAGATAACATTGATTTTCATTAAACTTCTGAAACTAAGTCAGTTCTGACCTGAAACAACAAGAAATGTTGTAAAATTTCATTTGTAAGCATATGTATAGCAGTTGAGCACATCTAACTTTACAGACTGAAGATATTGCAAAACCATCCAAAACAAGCTTCTCTCTGCCTGATATGCTCCCACACTATAGTTAAAGGCATTCTCTGTCATTGGTGAAGAGTTTACATGTTTATGAGCAAGATAACATTGATATTCATTAAACTCCTGAAACTAAGTCAGTTCTGACCTGAAACAACAAGAAATGGTGTAAAATTTCATTTGTAAGCATATGTATAGCAGTTGAGCACATCTAACTTTACAGACTGAAGATATTGCAAAACCATCCAAAACAAGCTTCTCTCTGCCTGATATGCTCCCACACTATACTTAAAGGCATTCTCTGTCATTGGTGAAGAGTTTACATGTTTATGATCAAGATACCATTGATTTTCATTAAACTACTGAAACTAAGTCAGTTCTGACCTGAAACAACAAGAAATGTTGTAAAATTTCATTTGTAAGCATATGTATAGCAGTTGAGCACATCTAACTTTACAGACTGAAGATATTGCAAAACCATCCAAAACAAGCTTCTCTCTGCCTGATATGCTCCCACACTATACTTAAAGGCATTCTCTGTCATTGGTGAAGAGTTTACAGGTGTAATTGCAAGAGAACATTACATTTCATTAAACTTCTGAAACTAAGTCAGTTCTGACCTGAAACAACTAGAAATGTTGTAAAATTTCATTTGTAAGCATATGTATAGCAGTTGAGCACATCTAACTTTACAGACTGAAGATATTGCAAAACCATCCAAAACAAGCTTCTCTATGCCTGATATGCTCCCACACTATACTTAAAGGCATTCTCTAAAATTGGTGAAGACTTTACATGTTTATGAGCAAGATAACATTGATATTCATTAAACTCCTGAAACTAAGTCAGTTCTGACCTGAAACAACTAGAAATGTTGTAAAATTTCATTTGTAAGCATATGTATAGCAGTTGAGCACATCTAACTTTACAGACTGAAGATATTGCAAAACCATCCAAAACAAGCTTCTCTCTGCCTGATATGCTCCCACACTATACTTAAAGGCATTCTCTGTCATTGGTGAAGAGTTTACATGTTTATGATCAAGATACCATTGATTTTCATTAAACTACTGAAACTAAGTCAGTTCTGACCTGAAACAACAAGAAATGTTGTAAAATTTCATTTGTAAGCATATGTATAGCAGTTGAGCACATCTAACTTTACAGACTGAAGATATTGCAAAACCATCCAAAACAAGCTTCTCTCTGCCTGATATGCTCCCACACTATACTTAAAGGCATTCTCTGTCATTGGTGAAGAGTTTACATGTTTATGAGCAAGATAACATTGATATTCATTAAACTGCTGAAACTAAGTCAGTTCTGACCTGAAACAACTAGAAATGTTGTAAAATTTCATTTGTAAGCATATGTATAGCAGTTGAGCACATCTAACTTTACAGACTGAAGATATTGCAAAACCATCCAAAACAAGCTTCTCTATGCCTGATATGCTCCCACACTATACTTAAAGGCATTCTCTGTCATTGGTGAAGAGTTTACATGTTTATGATCAAGATAACATTGATATTCATTAAACTCCTGAAACTAAGTCAGTTCTGACCTGAAACAACTAGAAATGTTGTAAAATTTAATTTGTAAGCATATGTATAGCAGTTGAGCACATCTAACTTTACAGACTGAAGATATTGCAAAACCATCCAAAACAAGCTTCTCTCTGCCTGATATGCTCCCACACTATACTTAAAGGCATTCTCTGTCATTGGTGAAGAGTTTACATGTTTATGAGCAAGATAACAATGATATTCATTATACTCCTGAAACTAAGTCAGTTCTGACCTGAAACAACAAGAAATGGTGTAAAATTTCATTTGTAAGCATATGTATAGCAGTTGAGCACATCTAACTTTACAGACTGAAGATATTGCAAAACCATCCAAAACAAGCTTCTCTCTGCCTGATATGCTCCCACACTATACTTAAAGGCATTCTCTGTCATTGGTGAAGAGTTTACATGTTTATGATCAAGATACCATTGATTTTCATTAAACTACTGAAACTAAGTCAGTTCTGACCTGAAACAACAAGAAATGTTGTAAAATTTCATTTGTAAGCATATGTATAGCAGTTGAGCACATCTAACTTTACAGACTGAAGATATTGCAAAACCATCCAAAACAAGCTTCTCTCTGCCTGATATGCTCCCACACTATACTTAAAGGCATTCTCTGTCATTGGTGAAGAGTTTACAGGTGTAATTGCAAGAGAACATTACATTTCATTAAACTTCTGAAACTAAGTCAGTTCTGACCTGAAACAACTAGAAATGTTGTAAAATTTCATTTGTAAGCATATGTATAGCAGTTGAGCACATCTAACTTTACAGACTGAAGATATTGCAAAACCATCCAAAACAAGCTTCTCTATGCCTGATATGCTCCCACACTATACTTAAAGGCATTCTCTAAAATTGGTGAAGAGTTTACATGTTTATGAGCAAGATAACATTGATATTCATTAAACTCCTGAAAATAAGTCAGTTCTGACCTGAAACAACTAGAAATGTTGAAAAATTTAATTTGTAAGCATATGAATAGCAGTTGAGCACATCTAACTTTACAGACTGAAGATATTGCAAAACCATCCAAAACAAGCTCTTCTCTGCCTGATATGCTCCCACACTATAGTTAAAGGCATTCTCTGTCATTGGTGAAGAGTTTACATGTTTATGAGCAAGATAACATTGATATTCATTAAACTCCTGAAACTAAGTCAGTTCTGACCTGAAACAACTAGAAATGTTGTAAAATTTAATTTTTAAGCATATGTATAGCAGTTGAGCACATCTAACTTTACAGACTGAAGATATTGCAAAACCATCCAAAACAAGCTTCTCTCTGCCTGATATGCTCCCACACTATACATAAAGGCATTCTCTGTCATTGGTGAAGAGTTTACATGTTTATGATCAAGATACCATTGATTTTCATTAAACTACTGAAACTAAGTCAGTTCTGACCTGAAACAACTAGAAATGTTGTAAAATTTCATTTGTAAGCATATGTATAGCAGTTGAGCACATCTAAATTTACAGACTGAAGATATTGCAAAACCATCCAAAACAAGCTTCTCTCTGCCTGATATGCTCCCACACTATACTTAAAGGCATTCTCTGTCATTGGTGAAGAGTTTACATGTTTATGATCAAGATAACATTGATTTTCATTAAACTTCTGAAACTAAGTCAGTTCTGACCTGAAACAACAAGAAATGTTGTAAAATTTCATTTGTAAGCATATGTATAGCAGTTGAGCACATCTAACTTTACAGACTGAAGATATTGCAAAACCATCCAAAACAAGCTTCTCTCTGCCTGATATGCTCCCACACTATAGTTAAAGGCATTCTCTGTCATTGGTGAAGAGTTTACATGTTTATGAGCAAGATAACATTGATATTCATTAAACTCCTGAAACTAAGTCAGTTCTGACCTGAAACAACAAGAAATGGTGTAAAATTTCATTTGTAAGCATATGTATAGCAGTTGAGCACATCTAACTTTACAGACTGAAGATATTGCAAAACCATCCAAAACAAGCTTCTCTCTGCCTGATATGCTCCCACACTATACTTAAAGGCATTCTCTGTCATTGGTGAAGAGTTTACATGTTTATGATCAAGATACCATTGATTTTCATTAAACTACTGAAACTAAGTCAGTTCTGACCTGAAACAACTAGAAATGTTGTAAAATTTCATTTGTAAGCATATGTATAGCAGTTGAGCACATCTAACTTTACAGACTGAAGATATTGCAAAACCATCCAAAACAAGCTTCTCTCTGCCTGATATGCTCCCACACTATACTTAAAGGCATTCTCTGTCATTGGTGAAGAGTTTACAGGTGTAATTGCAAGAGAACATTACATTTCATTAAACTCCTGAAACGAAGTCAGTTCTGACCTGAAACAACTAGAAATGGTGTAAAATTTCATTTGTAAGCATATGTATAGCAGTTGAGCAAATCTAACTTTACAGACTGAAGATATTGCAAAACCATCCAAAACAAGCTTCTCTCTGCCTGATATGCTCCCACACTATACTTAAAGGCATTCTCTGTCATTGGTGAAGAGTTTACATGTTTATGAGCAAGATAACAATGATATTCATTATACTCCTGAAACTAAGTCAGTTCTGACCTGAAACAACAAGAAATGTTGTAAAATTTCATTTGTAAGCATATGTATAGCAGTTGAGCACATCTAACTTTACAGACTGAAGATATTGCAAAACCATCCAAAACAAGCTTCTCTCTGCCTGATATGCTCCCACACTATACTTAAAGGCATTCTCTGTCATTGGTGAAGAGTTTACAGGTGTAATTGCAAGAGAACATTACATTTCATTAAACTTCTGAAACTAAGTCAGTTCTGACCTGAAACAACTAGAAATGTTGTAAAATTTCATTTGTAAGCATATGTATAGCAGTTGAACACATCTAACTTTACAGACTGAAGATATTGCAAAACCATCCAAAACAAGCTTCTCTCTGCCTGATATGCTCCCACACTATACTTAAAGGCATTCTCTAAAATTGGTGAAGAGTTTACATGTTTATGAGCAAGATAACATTGATATTCATTAAACTCCTGAAACTGTCAGTTCTGACCTGAAACAACTAGAAATGATGTAAAATTTCATTTGTAAGCATATGTATAGCAGTTGAGCACATCTAACTTTACAGACTGAAGATATTGCAAAACCATCCAAAACAAGCTTCTCTCTGCCTGATTTGCTCCCACACTATACTTAAAGGCATTCTCTGTCATTGGTGAAGAGTTTACATGTTTATGAGCAAAATAACATTGATATTCATTAAACTCCTGAAACTAAGTCAGTTCTGACCTGAAACAACTAGAAATGTTGTAAAATTTCATTTGTAAGCATATGTATAGCAGTTGAGCACATCTAACTTTACAGACTGAAGATATTGCAAAACCATCCAAAACAAGCTTCTCTATGCCTGATATGCTCCCACACTATACTTAAAGGCATTCTCTGTCATTGGTGAAGAGTTTACATGTTTATGATCAAGATAACATTTATGTTCATTAAACTTCTGAAACTAAGTCAGTTCTGACCTGAAACAACAAGAAATGTTGTAAAATTTCATTTGTAAGCATATGTATAGCAGTTGAGCACATCTAACTTTACAGACTGAAGATATTGCAAAACCATGCAAAACAAGCTTCTCTCTGCCTGATATGCTCCCACACTATACTTAAAGGCATTCTCTGTCATTGGTGAAGAGTTTACATGTTTATGAGCAAGATAACATTGATATTCATTAAACTCCTGAAACTAAGTCAGTTCTGACCTGAAACAACAAGAAATGTTGTAAAATTTCATTTGTAAGCATATGTATAGCAGTTGAGCACATCTAACTTTACAGACTGAAGATATTGCAAAACCATCCAAAACAAGCTTCTCTCTGCCTGATATGCTCCCACACTATACTTAAAGGCATTCTCTGTCATTGGTGAAGAGTTTACAGGTGTAATTGCAAGAGAACATTACATTTCATTAAACTTCTGAAACTAAGTCAGTTCTGACCTGAAACAACTAGAAATGTTGTAAAATTTCATTTGTAAGCATATGTATAGCAGTTGAACACATCTAACTTTACAGACTGAAGATATTGCAAAACCATCCAAAACAAGCTTCTCTCTGCCTGATATGCTCCCACACTATACTTAAAGGCATTCTCTAAAATTGGTGAAGAGTTTACATGTTTATGAGCAAGATAACATTGATATTCATTAAACTCCTGAAACTGTCAGTTCTGACCTGAAACAACTAGAAATGATGTAAAATTTCATTTGTAAGCATATGTATAGCAGTTGAGCACATCTAACTTTACAGACTGAAGATATTGCAAAACCATCCAAAACAAGCTTCTCTCTGCCTGATTTGCTCCCACACTATACTTAAAGGCATTCTCTGTCATTGGTGAAGAGTTTACATGTTTATGAGCAAAATAACATTGATATTCATTAAACTCCTGAAACTAAGTCAGTTCTGACCTGAAACAACTAGAAATGTTGTAAAATTTCATTTGTAAGCATATGTATAGCAGTTGAGCACATCTAACTTTACAGACTGAAGATATTGCAAAACCATCCAAAACAAGCTTCTCTATGCCTGATATGCTCCCACACTATACTTAAAGGCATTCTCTGTCATTGGTGAAGAGTTTACATGTTTATGATCAAGATAACATTTATTTTCATTAAACTTCTGAAACTAAGTCAGTTCTGACCTGAAACAACAAGAAATGTTGTAAAATTTCATTTGTAAGCATATGTATAGCAGTTGAGCACATCTAACTTTACAGACTGAAGATATTGCAAAACCATCCAAAACAAGCTTCTCTCTGCCTGATATGCTCCCACACTATACTTAAAGGCATTCTCTGTCATTGGTGAAGAGTTTACATGTTTATGAGCAAGATAACATTGATATTCATTAAACTCCTGAAACTAAGTCAGTTCTGACCTGAAACAACAAGAAATGTTGTAAAATTTCATTTGTAAGCATATGTATAGCAGTTGAGCACATCTAACTTTACAGACTGAAGATATTGCAAAACCATCCAAAACAAGCTTCTCTCTGCCTGATATGCTCCCACACTATACTTAAAGGCATTATCTGTCATTGGTGAAGAGTTTACAGGTGTAATTGCAAGAGAACATTACATTTCATTAAACTTCTGAAACTAAGTCAGTTCTGACCTGAAACAACTAGAAATGTTGTAAAATTTCATTTGTAAGCATATGTATAGCAGTTGAGCACATCTAACTTTACAGACTGAAGATATTGCAAAACCATCCAAAACAAGCTTCTCTCTGCCTGATATGCTCCCACACTATACTTAAAGGCATTCTCTGTCATTGGTGATGAGTTTAAATGTTTATGAGCAAGATAACATTGATATTCATTAAACTCCTGAAACTAAGTCAGTTCTGACCTGAAACAACTAGAAATGTTGTAAAATTTAATTTGTAAGCATATGTATAGCAGTTGAGCACATCTAACTTTACAGACTGAAGATATTGCAAAACCATCCAAAACAAGCTTCTCTCTGCCTGATATGCTCCCTCACTATACTTAAAGGCATTCTCTAAAATTGGTGAAGAGTTTACATGTTTATGAGCAAGATAACATTGATATTCATTAAACTCCTGAAACTGTCAGTTCTGACCTGAAACAACTAGAAATGATGTAAAATTTCATTTGTAAGCATATGTATAGCAGTTGAGCACATCTAACTTTACAGACTGAAGATATTGCAAAACCATCCAAAACAAGCTTCTCTCTGCCTGATTTGCTCCCACACTATACTTAAAGGCATTCTCTGTCATTGGTGAAGAGTTTACATGTTTATGAGCAAAATAACATTGATATTCATTAAACTCCTGAAACTAAGTCAGTTCTGACCTGAAACAACTAGAAATGTTGTAAAATTTCATTTGTAAGCATATGTATAGCAGTTGAGCACATCTAACTTTACAGACTAAAGATATTGCAAAACCATCCAAAACAAGCTTCTCTATGCCTGATATGCTCCCACACTATACTTAAAGGCATTCTCTGTCATTGGTGAAGAGTTTACATGTTTATGATCAAGATAACATTTATTTTCATTAAACTTCTGAAACTAAGTCAGTTCTGACCTGAAACAACAAGAAATGTTGTAAAATTTCATTTGTAAGCATATGTATAGCAGTTGAGCACATCTAACTTTACAGACTGAAGATATTGCAAAACCATCCAAAACAAGCTTCTCTCTGCCTGATATGCTCCCTCACTATACTTAAAGGCATTCTCTAAAATTGGTGAAGAGTTTACATGTTTATGAGCAAGATAACATTGATATTCATTAAACTCCTGAAACTGTCAGTTCTGACCTGAAACAACTAGAAATGATGTAAAATTTCATTTGTAAGCATATGTATAGCAGTTGAGCACATCTAACTTTACAGACTGAAGATATTGCAAAACCATCCAAAACAAGCTTCTCTCTGCCTGATTTGCTCCCACACTATACTTAAAGGCATTCTCTGTCATTGGTGAAGAGTTTACATGTTTATGAGCAAGATAACATTGATATTCATTAAACTCCTGAAACTAAGTCAGTTCTGACCTGAAACAACTAGAAATGTTGTAAAATTTCATTTGTAAGCATATGTATAGCAGTTGAGCACATCTAACTTTACAGACTGAAGATATTGCAAAACCATCCAAAACAAGCTTCTCTATGCCTGATATGCTCCCACACTATACTTAAAGGCATTCTCTGTCATTGGTGAAGAGTTTACATGTTTATGATCAAGATAACATTTATTTTCATTAAACTTCTGAAACTAAGTCAGTTCTGACCTGAAACAACAAGAAATGTTGTAAAATTTCATTTGTAAGCATATGTATAGCAGTTGAGCACATCTAACTTTACAGACTGAAGATATTGCAAAACCATCCAAAACAAGCTTCTCTCTGCCTGATATGCTCCCACACTATACTTAAAGGCATTCTCTGTCATTGGTGAAGAGTTTACATGTTTATGAGCAAGATAACATTGATATTCATTAAACTCCTGAAACTAAGTCAGTTCTGACCTGAAACAACAAGAAATGATATAAAATTTCATTTGTAAGCATATGTATAGCAGTTGAGCACATCTAACTTTACAGACTGAAGATATTGCAAAACCATCCAAAACAAGCTTCTCTATGCCTGATATGCTCCCACACTATACTTAAAGGCATTCTCTGTCATTGGTGAAGAGTGTACAGGTGTAATTGCAAGATAACATTACATTTCATTAAACTCCTGAAACTAAGTCAGTTCTGAACTGAAACAACTAGAAATGTTGTAAAATTTCATTTGTAAGCATATGTATAGCAGTTGAGCACATCTAACTTTACAGACTGAAGATACTGCAAAACCATCCAAATCAAGCTTCTCTCTGCCTGATATGCTCCCACACTATACTTAAAGGCATTCTCTGTCATTGGTGAAGAGTTTACATGTTTATGATCAAAATACCATTGATTTTCATTAAACTACTGAAACTAAGTCAGTTCTGACCTGAAACAACTAGAAATGTTGTAAAATTTCATTTGTAAGCATATGTATAGCAGTTGAGCACATCTAAATTTACAGACTGAAGATATTGCAAAACCATCCAAAACAAGCTTCTCTCTGCCTGATATGCTCCCACACTATACTTAAAGGCATTCTCTGTCATTGGTGAAGAGTTTACATGTTTATGAGCAAGATAACGTTGATATTCATTAAACTCCTGAAACTAAGTCAGTTCTGACCTGAAACAACAAGAAATGTTGTAAAATTTCATTTGTAAGCATATGTATAGCAGTTGAGCACATCTAACTTTACAGACTGAAGATATTGCAAAACCATCCAAAACAAGCTTCTCTCTGCCTGATATGCTCCCACACTATACTTAAAGGCATTCTCTGTCATTGGTGAAGAGTTTACATGTTTATGATCAAAATACCATTGATTTTCATTAAACTACTGAAACTAAGTCAGTTCTGACCTGAAACAACTAGAAATGTTGTAAAATTTCATTTGTAAGCATATGTATAGCAGTTGAGCACATCTAACTTTACAGACTGAAGATATTGCAAAACCATCCAAAACAAGCTTCTCTCTGCCTGATATGCTCCCACACTATAGTTAAAGGCATTCTCTGTCATTGGTGAAGAGTTTACATGTTTATGAGCAAGATAACATTGATATTCATTAAACTCCTGAAACTAAGTCAGTTCTGACCTGAAACAACAAGAAATGGTGTAAAATTTCATTTGTAAGCATATGTATAGCAGTTGAGCACATCTAACTTTACAGACTGAAGATATTGCAAAACCATCCAAAACAAGCTTCTCTCTGCCTGATATGCTCCCACACTATACTTAAAGGCATTCTCTGTCATTGGTGAAGAGTTTACAGGTGTAATTGCAAGAGAACATTACATTTCATTAAACTTCTGAAACTAAGTCAGTTCTGACCTGAAACAACTAGAAATGTTGTAAAATTTCATTTGTAAGCATATGTATAGCAGTTGAGCACATCTAACTTTACAGACTGAAGATATTGCAAAACCATCCAAAACAAGCTTCTCTCTGCCTGATATGCTCCCTCACTATACTTAAAGGCATTCTCTAAAATTGGTGAAGAGTTTACATGTTTATGAGCAAGATAACATTGATATTCATTAAACTCCTGAAACTGTCAGTTCTGACCTGAAACAACTAGAAATGATGTAAAATTTCATTTGTAAGCATATGTATAGCAGTTGAGCACATCTAACTTTACAGACTGAAGATATTGCAAAACCATCCAAAACAAGCTTCTCTCTGCCTGATTTGCTCCCACACTATACTTAAAGGCATTCTCTGTCATTGGTGAAGAGTTTACATGTTTATGAGCAAAATAACATTGATATTCATTAAACTCCTGAAACTAAGTCAGTTCTGACCTGAAACAACTAGAAATGTTGTAAAATTTCATTTGTAAGCATATGTATAGCAGTTGAGCACATCTAACTTTACAGACTGAAGATATTGCAAAACCATCCAAAACAAGCTTCTCTATGCCTGATATGCTCCCACACTATACTTAAAGGCATTCTCTGTCATTGGTGAAGAGTTTACATGTTTATGATCAAGATAACATTTATTTTCATTAAACTTCTGAAACTAAGTCAGTTCAGACCTGAAACAACAAGAAATGTTGTAAAATTTCATTTGTAAGCATATGTATAGCAGTTGAGCACATCTAACTTTACAGACTGAAGATATTGCAAAACCATCCAAAACAAGCTTCTCTATGCCTGATATGCTCCCACACTATACTTAAAGGCATTCTCTGTCATTGGTGAAGAGTTTACATGTTTATGAGCAAGATAACATTGATATTCATTAAACTCCTGAAACTAAGTCAGTTCTGACCTGAAACAACAAGAAATGTTGTAAAATTTAATTTGTAAGCATATGTATAGCAGTTGAGCACATCTAACTTTACAGACTGAAGATATTGCAAAACCATCCAAAACAAGCTTCTCTCTGCCTGATATGCTCCCACACTATACTTAAAGGCATTCTCTGTCATTGGTGAAGAGTTTACATGTTTATGATCAAAATACCATTGATTTTCATTAAACTACTGAAACTAAGTCAGTTCTGACCTGAAACAACTAGAAATGTTGTAAAATTTCATTTGTAAGCATATGTATAGCAGTTGAGCACATCTAACTTTACAGACTGAAGATATTGCAAAACCATCCAAAACAAGCTTCTCTCTGCCTGATATGCTCCCACACTATACTTAAAGGCATTCTCTGTCATTGGTGATGAGTTTACATGTTTATGAGCAAGATAACATTGATATTCATTAAACTCCTGAAACTAAGTCAGTTCTGACCTGAAACAACTAGAAATGTTGTAAAATTTAATTTGTAAGCATATGTATAGCAGTTGAGCACATCTAACTTTACAGACTGAAGATATTGCAAAACCATCCAAAACAAGCTTCTCTCTGCCTGATATGCTCCCTCACTATACTTAAAGGCATTCTCTAAAATTGGTGAAGAGTTTACATGTTTATGAGCAAGATAACATTGATATTCATTAAACTCCTGAAACTGTCAGTTCTGACCTGAAACAACTAGAAATGATGTAAAATTTCATTTGTAAGCATATGTATAGCAGTTGAGCACATCTAACTTTACAGACTGAAGATATTGCAAAACCATCCAAAACAAGCTTCTCTCTGCCTGATTTGCTCCCACACTATACTTAAAGGCATTCTCTGTCATTGGTGAAGAGTATACATGTTTATGAGCAAAATAACATTGATATTCATTAAACTCCTGAAACTAAGTCAGTTCTGACCTGAAACAACTAGAAATGTTGTAAAATTTCATTTGTAAGCATATGTATAGCAGTTGAGCACATCTAACTTTACAGACTGAAGATATTGCAAAACCATCCAAAACAAGCTTCTCTCTGCCTGATATGCTCCCACACTATACTTAAAGGCATTCTCTGTCATTGGTGAAGAGTTTACATGTTTATGAGCAAGATAACATTGATATTCATTAAACTCCTGAAACTAAGTCAGTTCTGACCTGAAACAACAAGAAATGTTGTAAAATTTCATTTGTAAGCATATGTATAGCAGTTGAGCACATCTAACTTTACAGACTGAAGATATTGCAAAACCATCCAAAACAAGCTTCTCTCTGCCTGATATGCTCCCACACTATACTTAAAGGCATTCTCTGTCATTGGTGATGAGTTTACAGGTGTAATTGCAAGAGAACATTACATTTCATTAAACTTCTGAAACTAAGTCAGTTCTGACCTGAAACAACTAGAAATGTTGTAAAATTTCATTTGTAAGCATATGTATAGCAGTTGAGCACATCTAACTTTACAGACTGAAGATATTGCAAAACCATCCAAAACAAGCTTCTCTCTGCCTGATATGCTCCCACACTATACTTAAAGGCATTCTCTGTCATTGGTGATGAGTTTACATGTTTATGAGCAAGATAACATTGATATTCATTAAACTCCTGAAACTAAGTCAATTCTGACCTGAAACAACTAGAAATGTTGTAAAATTTCATTTGTAAGCATATGTATAGCAGTTGAGCACATCTAACTTTACAGACTGAAGATATTGCAAAACCATCCAAAACAAGCTTCTCTCTGCCTGATATGCTCCCTCACTATACTTAAAGGCATTCTCTAAAATTGGTGAAGAGTTTACATGTTTATGAGCAAGATAACATTGATATTCATTAAACTCCTGAAACTGTCAGTTCTGACCTGAAACAACTAGAAATGATGTAAAATTTCATTTGTAAGCATATGTATAGCAGTTGAGCACATCTAACTTTACAGACTGAAGATATTGCAAAACCATCCAAAACAAGCTTCTCTCTGCCTGATTTGCTCCCACACTATACTTAAAGGCATTCTCTGTCATTGGTGAAGAGTTTACATGTTTATGAGCAAGATAACATTGATATTCATTAAACTCCTGAAACTAAGTCAGTTCTGACCTGAAACAACTAGAAATGTTGTAAAATTTCATTTGTAAGCATATGTATAGCAGTTGAGCACATCTAACTTTACAGACTGAAGATATTGCAAAACCATCCAAAACAAGCTTCTCTATGCCTGATATGCTCCCACACTATACTTAAAGGCATTCTCTGTCATTGGTGAAGAGTTTACATGTTTATGATCAAGATAACATTTTTTTTCATTAAACTTCTCAAACTAAGTCAGTTCTGACCTGAAACAACAAGAAATGTTGTAAAATTTCATTTGTAAGCATATGTATAGCAGTTGAGCACATCTAACTTTACAGACTGAAGATATTGCAAAACCATCCAAAACAAGCTTCTTTCTGCCTGATATGCTCCCACACTATAGTTAAAGGCATTCTCTGTCATTGGTGAAGAGTTTACATGTTTATGAGCAAGATAACATTGATATTCATTAAACTCCTGAAACTAAGTCAGTTCTGACCTGAAACAACTAGAAATGTTGTAAAATTTAATTTGTAAGCATATGTATAGCAGTTGAGCACATCTAAATTTACAGACTGAAGATATTGCAAAACCATCCAAAACAAGCTTCTCTATGCCTGATATGCTCCCACACTATACTTAAAGGCATTCTCTGTCATTGGTGAAGAGTTTACATGTTTATGAGCAAGATAACATTGATATTCATTAAACTCCTGAAACTAAGTCAGTTCTGACCTGAAACAACAAGAAATGTTGTAAAATTTCATTTGTAAGCATATGTATAGCAGTTGAGCACATCTAACTTTACAGACTGAAGATATTGCAAAACCATCCAAAACAAGCTTCTCTCTGCCTGATATGCTCCCACACTATACTTAAAGGCATTCTCTGTCATTGGTGAAGAGTTTACATGTTTATGATCAAAATACCATTGATTTTCATTAAACTACTGAAACTAAGTCAGTTCTGACCTGAAACAACTAGAAATGTTGTAAAATTTCATTTGTAAGCATATGTATAGCAGTTGAGCACATCTAACTTTACAGACTGAAGATATTGCAAAACCATCCAAAACAAGCTTCTCTCTGCCTGATATGCTCCCACACTATACTTAAAGGCATTCTCTGTCATTGGTGATGAGTTTACATGTTTATGAGCAAGATAACATTGATATTCATTAAACTCCTGAAACTAAGTCAGTTCTGACCTGAAACAACTAGAAATGTTGTAAAATTTAATTTGTAAGCATATGTATAGCAGTTGAGCACATCTAACTTTACAGACTGAAGATATTGCAAAACCATCCAAAACAAGCTTCTCTCTGCCTGATATGCTCCCTCACTATACTTAAAGGCATTCTCTAAAATTGGTGAAGAGTTTACATGTTTATGAGCAAGATAACATTGATATTCATTAAACTCCTGAAACTGTCAGTTCTGACCTGAAACAACTAGAAATGATGTAAAATTTCATTTGTAAGCATATGTATAGCAGTTGAGCACATCTAACTTTACAGACTGAAGATATTGCAAAACCATCCAAAACAAGCTTCTCTCTGCCTGATTTGCTCCCACACTATACTTAAAGGCATTCTCTGTCATTGGTGAAGAGTTTACATGTTTATGAGCAAAATAACATTGATATTCATTAAACTCCTGAAACTAAGTCAGTTCTGACCTGAAACAACTAGAAATGTTGTAAAATTTCATTTGTAAGCATATGTATAGCAGTTGAGCACATCTAACTTTACAGACTGAAGATATTGCAAAACCATCCAAAACAAGCTTCTCTCTGCCTGATATGCTCCCACACTATACTTAAAGGCATTCTCTGTCATTGGTGAAGAGTTTACATGTTTATGAGCAAGATAACATTGATATTCATTAAACTCCTGAAACTAAGTCAGTTCTGACCTGAAACAACAAGAAATGTTGTAAAATTTCATTTGTAAGCATATGTATAGCAGTTGAGCACATCTAACTTTACAGACTGAAGATATTGCAAAACCATCCAAAACAAGCTTCTCTCTGCCTGATATGCTCCCACACTATACTTAAAGGCATTCTCTGTCATTGGTGATGAGTTTACAGGTGTAATTGCAAGAGAACATTACATTTCATTAAACTTCTGAAACTAAGTCAGTTCTGACCTGAAACAACTAGAAATGTTGTAAAATTTCATTTGTAAGCATATGTATAGCAGTTGAGCACATCTAACTTTACAGACTGAAGATATTGCAAAACCATCCAAAACAAGCTTCTCTCTGCCTGATATGCTCCCACACTATACTTAAAGGCATTCTCTGTCATTGGTGATGAGTTTACATGTTTATGAGCAAGATAACATTGATATTCATTAAACTCCTGAAACTAAGTCAGTTCTGACCTGAAACAACTAGAAATGTTGTAAAATTTAATTTGTAAGCATATGTATAGCAGTTGAGCACATCTAACTTTACAGACTGAAGATATTGCAAAACCATCCAAAACAAGCTTCTCTCTGCCTGATATGCTCCCTCACTATACTTAAAGGCATTCTCTAAAATTGGTGAAGAGTTTACATGTTTATGAGCAAGATAACATTGATATTCATTAAACTCCTGAAACTGTCAGTTCTGACCTGAAACAACTAGAAATGATGTAAAATTTCATTTGTAAGCATATGTATAGCAGTTGAGCACATCTAACTTTACAGACTGAAGATATTGCAAAACCATCCAAAACAAGCTTCTCTCTGCCTGATTTGCTCCCACACTATACTTAAAGGCATTCTCTGTCATTGGTGAAGAGTTTACATGTTTATGAGCAAGATAACATTGATATTCATTAAACTCCTGAAACTAAGTCAGTTCTGACCTGAAACAACTAGAAATGTTGTAAAATTTCATTTGTAAGCATATGTATAGCAGTTGAGCACATCTAACTTTACAGACTGAAGATATTGCAAAACCATCCAAAACAAGCTTCTCTATGCCTGATATGCTCCCACACTATACTTAAAGGCATTCTCTGTCATTGGTGAAGAGTTTACATGTTTATGATCAAGATAACATTTTTTTTCATTAAACTTCTGAAACTAAGTCAGTTCTGACCTGAAACAACAAGAAATGTTGTAAAATTTCATTTGTAAGCATATGTATAGCAGTTGAGCACATCTAACTTTACAGACTGAAGATATTGCAAAACCATCCAAAACAAGCTTCTCTCTGCCTGATATGCTCCCACACTATAGTTAAAGGCATTCTCTGTCATTGGTGAAGAGTTTACATGTTTATGAGCAAGATAACATTGATATTCATTAAACTCCTGAAACTAAGTCAGTTCTGACCTGAAACAACTAGAAATGTTGTAAAATTTAATTTGTAAGCATATGTATAGCAGTTGAGCACATCTAAATTTACAGACTGAAGATATTGCAAAACCATCCAAAACAAGCTTCTCTCTGCCTGATATGCTCCCACACTATACTTAAAGGCATTCTCTGTCATTGGTGATGAGTTTACATGTTTATGAGCAAGATAACATTGATATTCATTAAACTCCTGAAACTAAGTCAGTTCTGACCTGAAACAACTAGAAATGTTGTAAAATTTAATTTGTAAGCATATGTATAGCAGTTGAGCACATCTAACTTTACAGACTGAAGATATTGCAAAACCATCCAAAACAAGCTTCTCTCTGCCTGATATGCTCCCTCACTATACTTAAAGGCATTCTCTAAAATTGGTGAAGAGTTTACATGTTTATGAGCAAGATAACATTGATATTCATTAAACTCCTGAAACTGTCAGTTCTGACCTGAAACAACTAGAAATGATGTAAAATTTCATTTGTAAGCATATGTATAGCAGTTGAGCACATCTAACTTTACAGACTGAAGATATTGCAAAACCATCCAAAACAAGCTTCTCTCTGCCTGATTTGCTCCCACACTATACTTAAAGGCATTCTCTGTCATTGGTGAAGAGTTTACATGTTTATGAGCAAAATAACATTGATATTCATTAAACTCCTGAAACTAAGTCAGTTCTGACCTGAAACAACTAGAAATGTTGTAAAATTTCATTTGTAAGCATATGTATAGCAGTTGAGCACATCTAACTTTACAGACTGAAGATATTGCAAAACCATCCAAAACAAGCTTCTCTCTGCCTGATATGCTCCCACACTATACTTAAAGGCATTCTCTGTCATTGGTGAAGAGTTTACATGTTTATGAGCAAGATAACATTGATATTCATTAAACTCCTGAAACTAAGTCAGTTCTGACCTGAAACAACAAGAAATGTTGTAAAATTTCATTTGTAAGCATATGTATAGCAGTTGAGCACATCTAACTTTACAGACTGAAGATATTGCAAAACCATCCAAAACAAGCTTCTCTCTGCCTGATATGCTCCCACACTATACTTAAAGGCATTCTCTGTCATTGGTGATGAGTTTACAGGTGTAATTGCAAGAGAACATTACATTTCATTAAACTTCTGAAACTAAGTCAGTTCTGACCTGAAACAACTAGAAATGTTGTAAAATTTCATTTGTAAGCATATGTATAGCAGTTGAGCACATCTAACTTTACAGACTGAAGATATTGCAAAACCATCCAAAACAAGCTTCTCTCTGCCTGATATGCTCCCACACTATACTTAAAGGCATTCTCTGTCATTGGTGATGAGTTTACATGTTTATGAGCAAGATAACATTGATTTTCATTAAACTCCTGAAACTAAGTCAGTTCTGACCTGAAACAACTAGAAATGTTGTAAAATTTAATTTGTAAGCATATGTATAGCAGTTGAGCACATATAACTTTACAGACTGAAGATATTGCAAAACCATCCAAAACAAGCTTCTCTCTGCCTGATATGCTCCCTCACTATACTTAAAGGCATTCTCTGTCATTGGTGAAGAGTTTACATGTTTATGAGCAAGATAACATTGATATTCATTAAACTCCTGAAACTAAGTCAGTTCTGACCTGAAACAACTAGAAATGTTGTAAAATTTCATTTGTAAGCATATGTATAGCAGTTGAGCACATCTAACTTTACAGACTGAAGATATTGCAAAACCATCCAAAACAAGCTTCTCTCTGCCTGATATGCTCCCACACTATACTTAAAGGCATTCTCTGTCATTGGTGAAGAGTTTACAGGTGTAATTGCAAGAGAACATTACATTTCATTAAACTTCTGAAACTAAGTCAGTTCTGACCTGAAACAACTAGAAATGTTGTAAAATTTAATTTGTAAGCATATGTATAGCAGTTGAGCACATCTAACTTTACAGACTGAAGTTATTGCAAAACCATCCAAAACAAGCTTCTCTCTGCCTGATATGCTCCCACACTATACTTAAAGGCATTCTCTGTCATTGGTGAAGAGTTTACATGTTTATGAGCAAGATAACAATGATATTCATTATACTCCTGAAACTAAGTCAGTTCTGACCTGAAACAACAAGAAATGTTGTAAAATTTCATTTGTAAGCATATGTATAGCAGTTGAGCACATCTAACTTTACAGACTGAAGATATTGCAAAACCATTCAAAACAAGCTTCTCTCTGCCTGATATGCTCCCACACTATACTTAAAGGCATTCTCTGTCATTGGTGAAGAGTTTACATGTTTATGATCAAGATAACATTGATTTTAATTAAACTTCTGAAACTAAGTCAGTTCTGACCTGAAACAACAAGAAATGTTGTAAAATTTAATTTGTAAGCATATGTATAGCAGTTGAGCACATCTAACTTTACAGACTGAAGTTATTGCAAAACCATCCAAAACAAGCTTCTCTCTGCCTGATATGCTCCCACACTATACTTAAAGGCATTCTCTGTCATTGGTGAAGAGTTTACATGTTTATGAGCAAGATAACAATGATATTCATTATACTCCTGAAACTAAGTCAGTTCTGACCTGAAACAACAAGAAATGTTGTAAAATTTCATTTGTAAGCATATGTATAGCAGTTGAGCACATCTAACTTTACAGACTGAAGATATTGCAAAACCATTCAAAACAAGCTTCTCTCTGCCTGATATGCTCCCACACTATACTTAAAGGCATTCTCTGTCATTGGTGAAGAGTTTACATGTTTATGATCAAGATAACATTGATTTTCATTAAACTTCTGAAACTAAGTCAGTTCTGACCTGAAACAACAAGAAATGTTGTAAAATTTCATTTGTAAGCATATGTATAGCAGTTGAGCACATCTAACTTTACAGACTGAAGATATTGCAAAACCATCCAAAACAAGCTTCTCTCTGCCTGATATGCTCCCACACTATACTTAAAGGCATTCTCTGTCATTGGTGAAGAGTTTACATGATTATGAGCAAGATAACAATGATATTCATTATACTCCTGAAACTAAGTCAGTTCTGACCTGAAACAACAAGAAATGTTGTAAAATTTCATTTTTAAGCATATGTATAGCAGTTGAGCACATCTAACTTTACAGACTGAAGATAATGCAAAACCATCCAAATCAAGCTTCTCTCTGCCTGATGTGCTCCCACACTATACTTAAAGGCATTCTCTGTCATAGGTGAAGAGTTTACATGTTTATGAGCAAGATAACATTGATATTCATTAAACTCCTGAAACTAAGTCAGTTCTGACCTGAAACAACTAGAAATGTTGTAAAATTTCATTTGTAAGCATATGTATAGCAGTTGAGCACATCTAACTTTACAGACTGAAGATATTGCAAAACCATCCAAAACAAGCTTCTCTCTGCCTGATATGCTCCCACACTATACTTAAAGGCATTCTCTGTCATTGGTGAAGAGTTTAAATGTTTATGAGCAAGATAACATTGATATTCATTAAACTTCTGAAACTTAGTCAGTTCTGACCTGAAACAACTAGAAATGTTGTAAAATTTAATTTGTAAGCATATGTATAGCAGTTGAGCACATCTAACTTTACAGACTGAAGATATTGCAAAACCATCCAAAACAAGCTTCTCTCTGCCTGATATGCTCCCACACTATACTTAAAGGCATTCTCTGTCATTGGTGAAGAGTTTACAGGTGTAATTGCAAGAGAATATTACATTTCATTAAACTTCTGAAACTAAGTCAGTTCTGACCTGAAACAACTAGAAATGTTGTAAAATTTAATTTGTAAGCATATGTATTGCAGTTAAACACATCTAACTTTACAGACTAAAGATATTGCAAAACCATCCAAAACAAGCTTCTCTCTGCCTGATATGCTCCCACACTATACTTAAAGGCATTCTCTGTCATTGGTGAAGAGTTTACATGTTTATGAGCAAGATAACATTGATATTCATTAAACTCCTGAAACTACGTCAGTTCTGACCTGAAACAACTAGAAATGATGTAAAATTTCATTTGTAAGCATATGTATAGCAGTTGAGCACATCTAACTTTACAGACTGAAGATATTGCAAAACCATCCAAAACAAGCTTCTCTCTGCCTGATATGCTCCCACACTATACTTAAAGGCATTCTCTGTCATTGGTGAAGAGTTTACATGTTTATGAGCAAGATAACATTGATATTCATTAAACTCCTGAAACTAAGTCAGTTCTGACCTGAAACAACTAGAAATGTTGTAAAATTTAATTTGTAAGCATATGTATAGCAGTTGAGCACATCTAACTTTACAGACTGAAGATATTGCAAAACCATCCAAAACAAGCTTCTCTCTGCCTGATATGCTCCCACACTATACTTAAAGGCATTCTCTGTCATTGGTGAAGAGTTTACAGGTGTAATTGCAAGAGAACATTACATTTCATTAAACTTCTGAAACTAAGTCAGTTCTGACCTGAAACAACTAGAAATGTTGTAAAATTTCATTTGTAAGCATATGTATAGCAGTTGAGCACATCTAACTTTACAGACTGAAGTTATTGCAAAACCATCCAAAACAAGCTTCACTCTGCCTGATATGCTCCCACACTATACTTAAAGGCATTCTCTGTCATTGGTGAAGAGTTTACATGTTTATGAGCAAGATAACAATGATATTCAAAAACTCCTGAAACTAAGTCAGTTCTGACCTGAAACAACAAGAAATGTTGTAAAATTTCATTTGTAAGCATATGTATAGCAGTTGAGCACATCTAACTTTACAGACTGAAGATATTGCAAAACCATCCAAAACAAGCTTCTCTCTGCCTGATATGCTCCCACACTATACTTAGAGGCATTCTCTGTCATTGGTGAAGAGTTTACATGTTTATGAGCAAGATAACATTGATATTCATTAAACTCCTGAAACTAAGTCAGTTCTGAACTGAAACAACAAGAAATGATGTAAAATTTCATTTGTAAGCATATGTATAGCAGTTGAGCACATCTAACTTTACAGACTGAAGATATTGCAAAACCATTCAAAACAAGCTTCTCTCTGCCTGATATGCTCCCACACTATAGTTAAAGGCATTCTCTGTCATTGGTGAAGAGTTTACATGTTTATGAGCAAGATAACAATGATATTCATTATACTCCTGAAACTAAGTCAGTTCTGACCTGAAACAACAAGAAATGTTGTAAAATTTCATTTGTAAGCATATGTATAGCAGTTGAGCACATCTAACTTTACAGACTGAAGATATTGCAAAACCATCCAAAACAAGCTTCTCTCTGCCTGATATGCTCCCACACTATACTTAAAGGCATTCTCTGTCATTGGTGAAGAGTTTACATGTTTATGAGCAAGATAACATTGATATTCATTAAACTCCTGAAACTAAGTCAGTTCTGAACTGAAACAACAAGAAATTATGTAAAATGTCATTTGTAAGCATATGTATAGCAGTTGAGCACATCTAACTTTACAGACTGAAGATATTGCAAAACCATCCAAAACAAGCTTCTCTCTGCCTGATATGCTCCCACACTATACTTAAAGGCATTCTAAGGCATTGGTGAAGAGTTTACATGTTTATGAGCAAGATAACATTGATATTCATTAAACTCCTGAAACTAAGTCAGTTCTGACCTGAAACAACTAGAAATGTTGTAAAATGTCATTTGTAAGCATATGTATAGCAGTTGAGCACATCTAACTTTACAGACTGAAGATATTTACAAAACCATCCAAAACAAGCTTCTCTCTGCCTGATATGCTCCCACACTATACTTAAAGGCATTCTCTGTCATTGGTGAAGAGTTTACAGGTGTAATTGCAAGAGAACATTACATTTCATTAAACTTCTGAAACTAAGTCAGTTCTGACCTGAAACAACTAGAAATGTTGTAAAATTTTATTTGTAAGCATATGTATAGCAGTTGAGCACATCTAACTTTACAGACTGAAGTTATTGCAAAACCATCCAAAACAAGCATCACTCTGCCTGATATGCTCCCACACTATACTTATAGGCATTCTCTGTCATTGGTGAAGAGTTTACATGTTTATGAGCAAGATAACAAAGATATTCAAAAAACTCCAGAAACTATGTCAGTTCTGACCTGAAACAACAAGAAATGATGTAAAATTTCATTTGTAAGCATATGTATAGCAGTTGAGCACATCTAACTTTACAGACTGAAGATATTGCAAAACCATCCAAAACAAGCTTCTCTCTGCCTGATATGCTCCCACACTATACTTAAAGGCATTCTCTGTCATTGGTGAAGAGTTTACATGTTTATGAGCAAGATAACATTGATATTCATTAAACTCCTGAAACTAAGTCAGTTCTGAACTGAAACAACAAGAAATTATGTAAAATGTCATTTGTAAGCATATGTATAGCAGTTGAGCACATCTAACATTACAGACTGAAGATATTGCAAAACCATCCAAAACAAGCTTCTCTCTGCCTGATATGCTCCCACACTATACTTAAAGGCATTCTCTGTCATTGGTGAAGAGTTTACAGCTGTAATTGCAAGAGAACATTACATTTCATTAAACTCCTGAAACTAAGTCAGTTCTGAACTGAAACAACTAGAAATGTTGTAAAATTTCATTTGTAAGCATATGTATAGCAGTTGAGCACATGTAACTTTACAGACTGAAGATAATGCAAAACCATCCAAATCAAGCTTCTCTCTGCCTGATGTGCTCCCACACTATACTTAAAGGCATTCTCTGTCATTGGTGAAGAGTTTACATGTTTATGAGCAAGATAACATTGATATTCATTAAACTCCTGAAACTAAGTCAGTTCTGACCTGAAACAACTAGAAATGTTGTAAAATTTCATTTTTAAGCATATGTATAGCAGTTGAGCACATCTAACTTTACAGACTGAAGATATTGCAAAACCATCCAAAACAAGCTTCTCTCTGCCTGATATGCTCCCACGCTATACTTAAAGGCATTCTCTGTCATTGGTGAAGAGTTTACAGGTGTAATTGCAAGAGAACATTACATTTCATTAAACTTCTGAAACTAAGTCAGTTCTGACCTGAAACAACTAGAAATGTTGTAAAATTTAATTTGTAAGCATATGTATAGCAGTTGAGCACATATAACTTTACAGACTGAAGATATTGCAAAACCATCCAAAACAAGCTTCTCTCTGCCTGATATGCTCCCTCACTATACTTAAAGGCATTCTCTAAAATTGGTGAAGAGTTTACATGTTTATGAGCAAGATAACATTGATATTCATTAAACTCCTGAAACTGTCAGTTCTGACCTGAAACAACTAGAAATGATGTAAAATTTCATTTGTAAGCATATGTATAGCAGTTGAGCACATCTAACTTTACAGACTGAAGATATTGCAAAACCATCCAAAACAAGCTTCTCTCTGCCTGATTTGCTCCCACACTATACTTAAAGGCATTCTCTGTCATTGGTGAAGAGTTTACATGTTTATGAGCAAGATAACATTGATATTCATTAAACTCCTGAAACTAAGTCAGTTCTCACCTGAAACAACTAGAAATGTTGTAAAATTTCATTTGTAAGCATATGTATAGCAGTTGAGCACATCTAACTTTACAGACTGAAGATATTGCAAAACCATCCAAAACAAGCTTCTCTATGCCTGATATGCTCCCACACTATACTTAAAGGCATTCTCTGTCATTGGTGAAGAGTTTACATGTTTATGATCAAGATAACATTTTTTTTCATTAAACTTCTGAAACTAAGTCAGTTCTGACCTGAAACAACAAGAAATGTTGTAAAATTTCATTTGTAAGCATATGTATAGCAGTTGAGCACATCTAACTTTACAGACTGAAGATATTGCAAAACCATCCAAAACAAGCTTCTCTCTGCCTGATATGCTCCCACACTATAGTTAAAGGCATTCTCTGTCATTGGTGAAGAGTTTACATGTTTATGAGCAAGATAACATTGATATTCATTAAACTCCTGAAACTAAGTCAGTTCTGACCTGAAACAACTAGAAATGTTGTAAAATTTAATTTGTAAGCATATGTATAGCAGTTGAGCACATCTAAATTTACAGACTGAAGATATTGCAAAACCATCCAAAACAAGCTTCTCTCTGCCTGATATGCTCCCACACTATACTTAAAGGCATTCTCTGTCATTGGTGAAGAGTTTACATGTTTATGATCAAAATACCATTGATTTTCATTAAACTACTGAAACTAAGTCAGTTCTGACCTGAAACAACTAGAAATGTTGTAAAATTTCATTTGTAAGCATATGTATAGCAGTTGAGCACATCTAAATTTACAGACTGAAGATATTGCAAAACCATCCAAAACAAGCTTCTCTCTGCCTGATATGCTCCCACACTATACTTAAAGGCATTCTCTGTCATTGGTGAAGAGTTTACATGTTTATGATCAAGATAACATTGATTTTCATTAAACTTCTGAAACTAAGTCAGTTCTGACCTGAAACAACAAGAAATGTTGTAAAATTTCATTTGTAAGCATATGTATAGCAGTTGAGCACATCTAACTTTACAGACTGAAGATATTGCAAAACCATCCAAAACAAGCTTCTCTCTGCCTGATATGCTCCCACACTATAGTTAAAGGCATTCTCTGTCATTGGAGAGAAGAGTTTACATGTTTATGAGCAAGATAACATTGATATTCATTAAACTCCTGAAACTAAGTCAGTTCTGACCTGAAACAACAAGAAATGGTGTAAAATTTCATTTGTAAGCATATGTATAGCAGTTGAGCACATCTAACTTTACAGACTGAAGATATTGCAAAACCATCCAAAACAAGCTTCTCTCTGCCTGATAGGCTCCCACACTATACTTAAAGGCTTTCTCTGTCATTGGTGAAGAGTTTACATGTTTATGATCAAGATACCATTGATTTTCATTAAACTACTGAAACTAAGTCAGTTCTGACCTGAAACAACAAGAAATGTTGTAAAATTTCATTTGTAAGCATATGTATAGCAGTTGAGCACATCTAACTTTACAGACTGAAGATATTGCAAAACCATCCAAAACAAGCTTCTCTCTGCCTGATATGCTCCCACACTATACTTAAAGGCATTCTCTGTCATTGGTGAAGAGTTTACAGGTGTAATTGCAAGAGAACATTACATTTCATTAAACTTCTGAAACTAAGTCAGTTCTGACCTGAAACAACTAGAAATGTTGTAAAATTTCATTTGTAAGCATATGTATAGCAGTTGAGCACATCTAACTTTACAGACTGAAGATATTGCAAAACCATCCAAAACAAGCTTCTCTCTGCCTGATATGCTCCCACACTATACTTAAAGGCATTCTCTGTCATTGGTGATGAGTTTACATGTTTATGAGCAAGATAACATTGATATTCATTAAACTCCTGAAACTAAGTCAGTTCTGACCTGAAACAACTAGAAATGTTGTAAAATTTAATTTGTAAGCATATGTATAGCAGTTGAGCACATCTAACTTTACAGACTGAAGATATTGCAAAACCATCCAAAACAAGCTTCTCTCTGCCTGATATGCTCCCTCACTATACTTAAAGGCATTCTCTAAAATTGGTGAAGAGTTTACATGTTTATGAGCAAGATAACATTGATATTCATTAAACTCCTGAAACTGTCAGTTCTGACCTGAAACAACTAGAAATGATGTAAAATTTCATTTGTAAGCATATGTATAGCAGTTGAGCACATCTAACTTTACAGACTGAAGATATTGCAAAACCATCCAAAACAAGCTTCTCTCTGCCTGATTTGCTCCCACACTATACTTAAAGGCATTCTCTGTCATTGGTGAAGAGTTTACATGTTTATGAGCAAGATAACATTGATATTCATTAAACTCCTGAAACTAAGTCAGTTCTGACCTGAAACAACTAGAAATGTTGTAAAATTTCATTTGTAAGCATATGTATAGCAGTTGAGCACATCTAACTTTACAGACTGAAGATATTGCAAAACCATCCAAAACAAGCTTCTCTATGCCTGATATGCTCCCACACTATACTTAAAGGCATTCTCTGTCATTGGTGAAGAGTTTACATGTTTATGATCAAGATAACATTTTTTTTCATTAAACTTCTGAAACTAAGTCAGTTCTGACCTGAAACAACAAGAAATGTTGTAAAATTTCATTTGTAAGCATATGTATAGCAGTTGAGCACATCTAACTTTACAGACTGAAGATATTGCAAAACCATCCAAAACAAGCTTCTCTCTGCCTGATATGCTCCCACACTATAGTTAAAGGCATTCTCTGTCATTGGTGAAGAGTTTACATGTTTATGAGCAAGATAACATTGATATTCATTAAACTCCTGAAACTAAGTCAGTTCTGACCTGAAACAACTAGAAATGTTGTAAAATTTAATTTGTAAGCATATGTATAGCAGTTGAGCACATCTAAATTTACAGACTGAAGATATTGCAAAACCATCCAAAACAAGCTTCTCTCTGCCTGATATGCTCCCACACTATACTTAAAGGCATTCTCTGTCATTGGTGAAGAGTTTACATGTTTATGATCAAAATACCATTGATTTTCATTAAACTACTGAAACTAAGTCAGTTCTGACCTGAAACAACTAGAAATGTTGTAAAATTTCATTTGTAAGCATATGTATAGCAGTTGAGCACATCTAACTTTACAGACTGAAGATATTGCAAAACCATCCAAAACAAGCTTCTCTCTGCCTGATATGCTCCCACACTATAGTTAAAGGCATTCTCTGTCATTGGAGAGAAGAGTTTACATGTTTATGAGCAAGATAACATTGATATTCATTAAACTCCTGAAACTAAGTCAGTTCTGACCTGAAACAACAAGAAATGGTGTAAAATTTCATTTGTAAGCATATGTATAGCAGTTGAGCACATCTAACTTTACAGACTGAAGATATTGCAAAACCATCCAAAACAAGCTTCTCTCTGCCTGATATGCTCCCACACTATACTTAAAGGCATTCTCTGTCATTGGTGAAGAGTTTACATGTTTATGATCAAGATACCATTGATTTTCATTAAACTACTGAAACTAAGTCAGTTCTGACCTGAAACAACAAGAAATGTTGTAAAATTTCATTTGTAAGCATATGTATAGCAGTTGAGCACATCTAACTTTACAGACTGAAGATATTGCAAAACCATCCAAAACAAGCTTCTCTCTGCCTGATATGCTCCCACACTATACTTAAAGGCATTCTCTGTCATTGGTGAAGAGTTTACAGGTGTAATTGCAGAGAACATTACATTTCATTAAACTTCTGAAACTAAGTCAGTTCTGACCTGAAACAACTAGAAATGTTGTAAAATTTCATTTGTAAAGCATATGTATAGCAGTTGAGCACATCTAACTTTACAGACTGAAGATATTGCAAAACCATTCAAAACAAGCTTCTCTATGCCTGATATGCTCCCACACTATACTTAAAGGCATTCTCTGTCATTGGTGAAGAGTTTACATGTTTATGATCAAGATACCATTGATTTTCATTAAACTCCTGAAACTAAGTCAGTTCTGACCTGAAACAACAAGAAATGTTGTAAAATTTCATTTGTAAGCATATGTATAGCAGTTGAGCACATCTAACTTTACAGACTGAAGATATTGCAAAACCATCCAAAACAAGCTTCTCTCTGCCTGATATGCTCCCACACTATACTTAAAGGCATTCTCTGTCATTGGTGAAGAGTTTACATGTTTATGAGCAAGATAACATTGATATTCATTAAACTGCTGAAACTAAGTCAGTTCTGACCTGAAACAACTAGAAATGTTGTAAAATTTCATTTGTAAGCATATGTATAGCAGTTGAGCACATCTAACTTTACAGACTGAAGATATTGCAAAACCATCCAAAACAAGCTTCTCTATGCCTGATATGCTCCCACACTATACTTAAAGGCATTCTCTAAAATTGGTGAAGAGTTTACATGTTTATGAGCAAGATAACATTGATATTCATTAAACTCCTGAAACTAAGTCAGTTCTGACCTGAAACAACTAGAAATGTTGTAAAATTTAATTTGTAAGCATATGTATAGCAGTTGAGCACATCTAACTTTACAGACTGAAGATATTGCAAAACCATCCAAAACAAGCTTCTCTCTGCCTGATATGCTCCCACACTATACTTAAAGGCATTCTCTGTCATTGGTGAAGAGTTTACATGTTTATGAGCAAGATAACAATGATATTCATTATACTCCTGAAACTAAGTCAGTTCTGACCTGAAACAACAAGAAATGGTGTAAAATTTCATTTGTAAGCATATGTATAGCAGTTGAGCACATCTAACTTTACAGACTGAAGATATTGCAAAACCATCCAAAAGAAGCTTCTCTCTGCCTGATATGCTCCCACACTATACTTAAAGGCATTCTCTGTCATTGGTGAAGAGTTTACATGTTTATGATCAAGATACCATTGATTTTCATTAAACTACTGAAACTAAGTCAGTTCTGACCTGAAACAACAAGAAATGTTGTAAAATTTCATTTGTAAGCATATGTATAGCAGTTGAGCACATCTAACTTTACAGACTGAAGATATTGCAAAACCATCCAAAACAAGCTTCTCTCTGCCTGATATGCTCCCACACTATACTTAAAGGCATTCTCTGTCATTGGTGAAGAGTTTACATGTTTATGAGCAAGATAACATTGATATTCATTAAACTGCTGAAACTAAGTCAGTTCTGACCTGAAACAACTAGAAATGTTGTAAAATTTCATTTGTAAGCATATGTATAGCAGTTGAGCACATCTAACTTTACAGACTGAAGATATTGCAAAACCATCCAAAACAAGCTTCTCTCTGCCTGATATGCTCCCACACTATACTTAAAGGCATTCTCTGTCATTGGTGAAGAGTTTACATGTTTATGAGCAAGATAACAATGATATTCATTATACTCCTGAAACTAAGTCAGTTCTGACCTGAAACAACAAGAAATGTTGTAAAATTTCATTTGTAAGCATATGTATAGCAGTTGAGCACATCTAACTTTACAGACTGAAGATATTGCAAAACCATCCAAAACAAGCTTCTCTCTGCCTGATATGCTCCCACACTATACTTAAAGACATTCTCTGTCATTGGTGAAGAGTTTACATGTTTATGATCAAGATACCATTGATTTTCATTAAACTACTGAAACTAAGTCAGTTCTGACCTGAAACAACAAGAAATGTTGTAAAATTTCATTTGTAAGCATATGTATAGCAGTTGAGCACATCTAACTTTACAGACTGAAGATATTGCAAAACCATCCAAAACAAGCTTCTCTCTGCCTGATATGCTCCCACACTATACTTAAAGGCATTCTCTGTCATTGGTGAAGAGTTTACAGGTGTAATTGCAAGAGAACATTACATTTCATTAAACTTCTGAAACTAAGTCAGTTCTGACCTGAAACAACTAGAAATGTTGTAAAATTTCATTTGTAAGCATATGTATAGCAGTTGAGCACATCTAACTTTACAGACTGAAGATATTGCAAAACCATCCAAAACAAGCTTCTCTATGCCTGATATGCTCCCACACTATACTTAAAGGCATTCTCTAAAATTGGTGAAGAGTTTACATGTTTATGAGCAAGATAACATTGATATTCATTAAACTCCTGAAAATAAGTCAGTTCTGACCTGAAACAACTAGAAATGTTGAAAAATTTAATTTGTAAGCATATGTATAGCAGTTGAGCACATCTAACTTTACAGACTGAAGATATTGCAAAACCATCCAAAACAAGCTTCTCTCTGCCTGATATGCTCCCACACTATACTTAAAGGCATTCTCTGTCATTGGTGAAGAGTTTACATGTTTATGAGCAAGATAACAATGATATTCATTATACTCCTGAAACTAAGTCAGTTCTGACCTGAAACAACAAGAAATGTTGTAAAATTTAATTTGTAAGCATATGTATAGCAGTTGAGCACATCTAACTTTACAGACTGAAGATATTGCAAAACCATCCAAAACAAGCTTCTCTCTGCCTGATATGCTCCCACACTATACTTAAAGGCATTCTCTGTCATTGGTGAAGAGTTTACATGTTTATGAGCAAGATACCATTGATTTTCATTAAACTACTAAATCTAAGTCAGTTCTGACCTGAAACAACAAGAAATGTTGTAAAATTTCATTTGTAAGCATATGTATAGCAGTTGAGCACATCTAACTTTACAGACTGAAGATATTGCAAAACCATCCAAAACAAGCTTCTCTCTGCCTGATATGCTCCCACACTATACTTAAAGGCATTCTCTGTCATTGGTGAAGAGTTTACAGGTGTAATTGCAAGAGAACATTACATTTCATTAAACTTCTGAAACTAAGTCAGTTCTGACCTGAAACAACTAGAAATGTTGTAAAATTTCATTTGTAAGCATATGTATAGCAGTTGAGCACATCTAAATTTACAGACTGAAGATATTGCAAAACCATCCAAAACAAGCTTCTCTATGCCTGATATGCTCCCACACTATACTTAAAGGCATTCTCTAAAATTGGTGAAGAGTTTACATGTTTATGAGCAAGATAACATTGATATTCATTAAACTCCTGAAAATAAGTCAGTTCTGACCTGAAACAACTAGAAATGTTGAAAAATTTAATTTGTAAGCATATGTATAGCAGTTGAGCACATCTAACTTTACAGACTGAAGATATTGCAAAACCATCCAAAACAAGCTTCTCTATGCCTGATATGCTCCCACACTATACTTAAAGGCATTCTCTGTCATTGGTGAAGAGTTTACATGTTTATGATCAAGATAACATTGATTTTCATTATACTCCTGAAACTAAGTCAGTTCTGACCTGAAACAACAAGAAATGTTGTAAAATTTCATTTGTAAGCATATGTATAGCAGTTGAGCACATCTAACTTTACAGACTGAAGATATTGCAAAACCATCCAAAACAAGCTTCTCTCTGCCTGATATGCTCCCACACTATAGTTAAAGGCATTCTCTGTCATTGGTGAAGAGTTTACATGTTTATGAGCAAGATAACATTGATATTCATTAAACTCCTGAAACTAAGTCAGTTCTGACCTGAAACAACTAGAAATGTTGTAAAATTTAATTTGTAAGCATATGTATAGCAGTTGAGCACATCTAACTTTACAGACTGAAGATATTGCAAAACCATCCAAAACAAGCTTCTCTCTGCCTGATATGCTCCCACACTATACTTAAAGGCATTCTCTGTCATTGGTGAAGAGTTTACATGTTTATGATCAAGATACCATTGATTTTCATTAAACTACTGAAACTAAGTCAGTTCTGACCTGAAACAACTAGAAATGTTGTAAAATTTCATTTGTAAGCATATGTATAGCAGTTGAGCACATCTAAATTTACAGACTGAAGATATTGCAAAACCATCCAAAACAAGCTTCTCTCTGCCTGATATGCTCCCACACTATACTTAAAGGCATTCTCTGTCATTGGTGAAGAGTTTACATGTTTATGAGCAAGATAACATTGATATTCATTAAACTCCTGAAACTAAGTCAGTTCTGACCTGAAACAACTAGAAATGTTGTAAAATTTCATTTGTAAGCATATGTATAGCAGTTGAGCACATCTAAATTTACAGACTGAAGATATTGCAAAACCATCCAAAACAAGCTTCTCTCTGCCTGATATGCTCCCACACTATACTTAAAGGCATTCTCTGTCATTGGTGAAGAGTTTACATGTTTATGAGCAAGATAACATTGATATTCATTAAACTCCTGAAACTAAGTCAGTTCTGACCTGAAACAACTAGAAATGTTGTAAAATTTCATTTGTAAGCATATGTATAGCAGTTGAGCACATCTAACTTTACAGACTGAAGATATTGCAAAACCATCCAAAACAAGCTTCTCTCTGCCTGATATGCTCCCACACTATACTTAAAGGCATTCTCTGTCATTGGTGAAGAGTTTACAGGTGTAATTGCAAGAGAACATTACATTTCATTAAACTTCTGAAACTAAGTCAGTTCTGACCTGAAACAACTAGAAATGTTGTAAAATTTCATTTGTAAGCATATGTATAGCAGTTGAGCACATCTAACTTTACAGACTGAAGATATTGCAAAACCATCCAAAACAAGCTTCTCTATGCCTGATATGCTCCCACACTATACTTAAAGGCATTCTCTAAAATTGGTGAAGAGTTTACATGTTTATGAGCAAGATAACATTGATATTCATTAAACTCCTGAAAATAAGTCAGTTCTGACCTGAAACAACTAGAAATGTTGAAAAATTTAATTTGTAAGCATATGTATAGCAGTTGAGCACATCTAACTTTACAGACTGAAGATATTGCAAAACCATCCAAAACAAGCTTCTCTCTGCCTGATATGCTCCCACACTATACTTAAAGGCATTCTCTGTCATTGGTAAAGAGTTTACATGTTTATGAGCAAGATAACAATGATATTCATTATACTCCTGAAACTAAGTCAGTTCTGACCTGAAACAACAAGAAATGTTGTAAAATTTCATTTGTAAGCATATGTATAGCAGTTGAGCACATCTAACTTTACAGACTGAAGATATTGCAAAACCATCCAAAACAAGCTTCTCTCTGCCTGATATGCTCCCACACTATAGTTAAAGGCATTCTCTGTCATTGGTGAAGAGTTTACATGTTTATGAGCAAGATAACATTGATATTCATTAAACTCCTGAAACTAAGTCAGTTCTGACCTGAAACAACTAGAAATGTTGTAAAATTTAATTTGTAAGCATATGTATAGCAGTTGAGCACATCTAACTTTACAGACTGAAGATATTGCAAAACCATCCAAAAGAAGCTTCTCTCTGCCTGATATGCTCCCACACTATACTTAAAGGCATTCTCTGTCATTGGTGAAGAGTTTACATGTTTATGATCAAGATACCATTGATTTTCATTAAACTACTGAAACTAAGTCAGTTCTGACCTGAAACAACAAGAAATGTTGTAAAATTTCATTTGTAAGCATATGTATAGCAGTTGAGCACATCTAACTTTACAGACTGAAGATATTGCAAAACCATCCAAAACAAGCTTCTCTCTGCCTGATATGCTCCCACACTATACTTAAAGGCATTCTCTGTCATTGGTGAAGAGTTTACATGTTTATGAGCAAGATAACATTGATATTCATTAAACTGCTGAAACTAAGTCAGTTCTGACCTGAAACAACTAGAAATGTTGTAAAATTTCATTTGTAAGCATATGTATAGCAGTTGAGCACATCTAACTTTACAGACTGAAGATACTGCAAAACCATCCAAAACAAGCTTCTCTCTGCCTGATATGCTCCCACACTATACTTAAAGGCATTCTCTGTCATTGGTGAAGAGTTTACATGTTTATGAGCAAGATAACAATGATATTCATTATACTCCTGAAACTAAGTCAGTTCTGACCTGAAACAACAAGAAATGTTGTAAAATTTCATTTGTAAGCATATGTATAGCAGTTGAGCACATCTAACTTTACAGACTGAAGATATTGCAAAACCATCCAAAACGAGCTTCTCTCTGCCTGATATGCTCCCACACTATACTTAAAGGCATTCTCTGTCATTGGTGAAGAGTTTACATGTTTATGAGCAAGATAACAATGATATTCATTATACTCCTGAAACTAAGTCAGTTCTGACCTGAAACAACAAGAAATGGTGTAAAATTTCATTTGTAAGCATATGTATAGCAGTTGAGCACATCTAACTTTACAGACTGAAGATATTGCAAAACCATCCAAAACAAGCTTCTCTCTGCCTGATATGCTCCCACACTATACTTAAAGGCATTCTCTGTCATTGGTGAAGAGTTTACATGTTTATGATCAAGATACCATTGATTTTCATTAAACTACTGAAACTAAGTCAGTTCTGACCTGAAACAACAAGAAATGTTGTAAAATTTCATTTGTAAGCATATGTATAGCAGTTGAGCACATCTAACTTTACAGACTGAAGATATTGCAAAACCATCCAAAACAAGCTTCTCTCTGCCTGATATGCTCCCACACTATACTTAAAGGCATTCTCTGTCATTGGTGAAGAGTTTACAGGTGTAATTGCAAGAGAACATTACATTTCATTAAACTTCTGAAACTAAGTCAGTTCTGACCTGAAACAACTAGAAATGTTGTAAAATTTCATTTGTAAGCATATGTATAGCAGTTGAGCACATCTAACTTTACAGACTGAAGATATTGCAAAACCATCCAAAACAAGCTTCTCTATGCCTGATATGCTCCCACACTATACTTAAAGGCATTCTCTAAAATTGGTGAAGAGTTTACATGTTTATGAGCAAGATAACATTGATATTCATTAAACTCCTGAAAATAAGTCAGTTCTGACCTGAAACAACTAGAAATGTTGAAAAATTTAATTTGTAAGCATATGTATAGCAGTTGAGCACATCTAACTTTACAGACTGAAGATATTGCAAAACCATCCAAAACAAGCTTCTCTCTGCCTGATATGCTCCCACACTATACTTAAAGGCATTCTCTGTCATTGGTGAAGAGTTTACATGTTTATGAGCAAGATAACAATGATATTCATTATACTCCTGAAACTAAGTCAGTTCTGACCTGAAACAACAAGAAATGTTGTAAAATTTCATTTGTAAGCATATGTATAGCAGTTGAGCACATCTAACTTTACAGACTGAAGATATTGCAAAACCATCCAAAACAAGCTTCTCTCTGCCTGATATGCTCCCACACTATACTTAAAGGCATTCTCTGTCATTGGTGAAGAGTTTACATGTTTATGAGCAAGATACCATTGATTTTCATTAAACTACTAAATCTAAGTCAGTTCTGACCTGAAACAACAAGAAATGTTGTAAAATTTCATTTGTAAGCATATGTATAGCAGTTGAGCACATCTAACTTTACAGACTGAAGATATTGCAAAACCATCCAAAACAAGCTTCTCTCTGCCTGATATGCTCCCACACTATACTTAAAGGCATTCTCTGTCATTGGTGAAGAGTTTACAGGTGTAATTGCAAGAGAACATTACATTTCATTAAACTTCTGAAACTAAGTCAGTTCTGACCTGAAACAACTAGAAATGTTGTAAAATTTCATTTGTAAGCATATGTATAGCAGTTGAGCACATCTAAATTTACAGACTGAAGATATTGCAAAACCATCCAAAACAAGCTTCTCTATGCCTGATATGCTCCCACACTATACTTAAAGGCATTCTCTAAAATTGGTGAAGAGTTTACATGTTTATGAGCAAGATAACATTGATATTCATTAAACTCCTGAAAATAAGTCAGTTCTGACCTGAAACAACTAGAAATGTTGAAAAATTTAATTTGTAAGCATATGTATAGCAGTTGAGCACATCTAACTTTACAGACTGAAGATATTGCAAAACCATCCAAAACAAGCTTCTCTATGCCTGATATGCTCCCACACTATACTTAAAGGCATTCTCTGTCATTGGTGAAGAGTTTACATGTTTATGATCAAGATAACATTGATTTTCATTATACTCCTGAAACTAAGTCAGTTCTGACCTGAAACAACAAGAAATGTTGTAAAATTTCATTTGTAAGCATATGTATAGCAGTTGAGCACATCTAACTTTACAGACTGAAGATATTGCAAAACCATCCAAAACAAGCTTCTCTCTGCCTGATATGCTCCCACACTATAGTTAAAGGCATTCTCTGTCATTGGTGAAGAGTTTACATGTTTATGAGCAAGATAACATTGATATTCATTAAACTACTGAAACTAAGTCAGTTCTGACCTGAAACAACTAGAAATGTTGTAAAATTTCATTTGTAAGCATATGTATAGCAGTTGAGCACATCTAAATTTACAGACTGAAGATATTGCAAAACCATCCAAAACAAGCTTCTCTCTGCCTGATATGCTCCCACACTATACTTAAAGGCATTCTCTGTCATTGGTGAAGAGTTTACATGTTTATGAGCAAGATAACATTGATATTCATTAAACTCCTGAAACTAAGTCAGTTCTGACCTGAAACAACTAGAAATGTTGTAAAATTTCATTTGTAAGCATATGTATAGCAGTTGAGCACATCTAAATTTACAGACTGAAGATATTGCAAAACCATCCAAAACAAGCTTCTCTCTGCCTGATATGCTCCCACACTATACTTAAAGGCATTCTCTGTCATTGGTGAAGAGTTTACATGTTTATGAGCAAGATAACATTGATATTCATTAAACTCCTGAAACTAAGTCAGTTCTGACCTGAAACAACTAGAAATGTTGTAAAATTTCATTTGTAAGCATATGTATAGCAGTTGAACACATCTAACTTTACAGACTGAAGATATTGCAAAACCATCCAAAACAAGCTTCTCTATGCCTGATATGCTCCCACACTATACTTAAAGGCATTCTCTGTCATTGGTGAAGAGTTTACATGTTTATGATCAAGATAACATTTATTTTCATTAAACTTCTGAAACTAAGTCAGTTCTGACCTGAAACAACAAGAAATGTTGTAAAATTTCATTTGTAAGCATATGTATAGCAGTTGAGCACATCTAACTTTACAGACTGAAGATATTGCAAAACCATCCAAAACAAGCTTCTCTCTGCCTGATATGCTCCCACACTATACTTAAAGGCATTCTCTGTCATTGGTGAAGAGTTTACAGGTGTAATTGCAAGAGAACATTACATTTCATTAAACTTCTGAAACTAAGTCAGTTCTGACCTGAAACAACTAGAAATGTTGTAAAATTTCATTTGTAAGCATATGTATAGCAGTTGAGCACATCTAACTTTACAGACTGAAGATATTGCAAAACCATCCAAAACAAGCTTCTCTATGCCTGATATGCTCCCACACTATACTTAAAGGCATTCTCTAAAATTGGTGAAGAGTTTACATGTTTATGAGCAAGATAACATTGATATTCATTAAACTCCTGAAAATAAGTCAGTTCTGACCTGAAACAACTAGAAATGTTGAAAAATTTAATTTGTAAGCATATGTATAGCAGTTGAGCACATCTAACTTTACAGACTGAAGATATTGCAAAACCATCCAAAACAAGCTTCTCTCTGCCTGATATGCTCCCACACTATACTTAAAGGCATTCTCTGTCATTGGTAAAGAGTTTACATGTTTATGAGCAAGATAACAATGATATTCATTATACTCCTGAAACTAAGTCAGTTCTGACCTGAAACAACAAGAAATGTTGTAAAATTTCATTTGTAAGCATATGTATAGCAGTTGAGCACATCTAACTTTACAGACTGAAGATATTGCAAAACCATCCAAAACAAGCTTCTCTCTGCCTGATATGCTCCCACACTATAGTTAAAGGCATTCTCTGTCATTGGTGAAGAGTTTACATGTTTATGAGCAAGATAACATTGATATTCATTAAACTCCTGAAACTAAGTCAGTTCTGACCTGAAACAACTAGAAATGTTGTAAAATTTAATTTGTAAGCATATGTATAGCAGTTGAGCACATCTAACTTTACAGACTGAAGATATTGCAAAACCATCCAAAACAAGCTTCTCTCTGCCTGATATGCTCCCACACTATACTTAAAGGCATTCTCTGTCATTGGTGAAGAGTTTACATGTTTATGATCAAGATACCATTGATTTTCATTAAACTACTGAAACTAAGTCAGTTCTGACCTGAAACAACTAGAAATGTTGTAAAATTTCATTTGTAAGCATATGTATAGCAGTTGAGCACATCTAACTTTACAGACTGAAGATATTGCAAAACCATCCAAAACAAGCTTCTCTATGCCTGATATGCTCCCACACTATACTTAAAGGCATTCTCTAAAATTGGTGAAGAGTTTACATGTTTATGAGCAAGATAACATTGATATTCATTATACTCCTGAAACTAAGTCAGTTCTGACCTGAAACAACTAGAAATGTTGAAAAATTTCATTTGTAAGCATATGTATAGCAGTTGAGCACATCTAACTTTACAGACTGAAGATATTGCAAAACCATCCAAAACAAGCTTCTCTCTGCCTGATATGCTCCCACACTATACTTAAAGGCATTCTCTGTCATTGGTGAAGAGTTTACATGTTTATGAGCAAGATACCATTGATTTTCATTAAACTACTAAATCTAAGTCAGTTCTGACCTGAAACAACAAGAAATGTTGTAAAATTTCATTTGTAAGCATATGTATAGCAGTTGAGCACATCTAACTTTACAGACTGAAGATATTGCAAAACCATCCAAAACAAGCTTCTCTCTGCCTGATATGCTCCCACACTATACTTAAAGGCATTCTCTGTCATTGGTGAAGAGTTTACAGGTGTAATTGCAAGAGAACATTACATTTCATTAAACTTCTGAAACTAAGTCAGTTCTGACCTGAAACAACTAGAAATGTTGTAAAATTTCATTTGTAAGCATATGTATAGCAGTTGAGCACATCTAACTTTACAGACTGAAGATATTGCAAAACCATCCAAAACAAGCTTCTCTATGCCTGATATGCTCCCACACTATACTTAAAGGCATTCTCTGTCATTGGTGAAGAGTTTACATGTTTATGATCAAGATAACATTGATTTTCATTATACTCCTGAAACTAAGTCAGTTCTGACCTGAAACAACAAGAAATGTTGTAAAATTTCATTTGTAAGCATATGTATAGCAGTTGAGCACATCTAACTTTACAGACTGAAGATATTGCAAAACCATCCAAAACAAGCTTCTCTCTGCCTGATATGCTCCCACACTATAGTTAAAGGCATTCTCTGTCATTGGTGAAGAGTTTACATGTTTATGAGCAAGATAACATTGATATTCATTAAACTCCTGAAACTAAGTCAGTTCTGACCTGAAACAACTAGAAATGTTGTAAAATTTAATTTGTAAGCATATGTATAGCAGTTGAGCACATCTAACTTTACAGACTGAAGATATTGCAAAACCATCCAAAACAAGCTTCTCTCTGCCTGATATGCTCCCACACTATACTTAAAGGCATTCTCTGTCATTGGTGAAGAGTTTACATGTTTATGATCAAGATACCATTGATTTTCATTAAACTACTGAAACTAAGTCAGTTCTGACCTGAAACAACTAGAAATGTTGTAAAATTTCATTTGTAAGCATATGTATAGCAGTTGAGCACATCTAAATTTACAGACTGAAGATATTGCAAAACCATCCAAAACAAGCTTCTCTCTGCCTGATATGCTCCCACACTATACTTAAAGGCATTCTCTGTCATTGGTGAAGAGTTTACATGTTTATGAGCAAGATAACATTGATATTCATTAAACTCCTGAAACTAAGTCAGTTCTGACCTGAAACAACTAGAAATGTTGTAAAATTTCATTTGTAAGCATATGTATAGCAGTTGAGCACATCTAAATTTACAGACTGAAGATATTGCAAAACCATCCAAAACAAGCTTCTCTCTGCCTGATATGCTCCCACACTATACTTAAAGGCATTCTCTGTCATTGGTGAAGAGTTTACATGTTTATGAGCAAGATAACATTGATATTCATTAAACTCCTGAAACTAAGTCAGTTCTGACCTGAAACAACTAGAAATGTTGTAAAATTTCATTTGTAAGCATATGTATAGCAGTTGAACACATCTAACTTTACAGACTGAAGATATTGCAAAACCATCCAAAACAAGCTTCTCTATGCCTGATATGCTCCCACACTATACTTAAAGGCATTCTCTGTCATTGGTGAAGAGTTTACATGTTTATGATCAAGATAACATTTATTTTCATTAAACTTCTGAAACTAAGTCAGTTCTGACCTGAAACAACAAGAAATGTTGTAAAATTTCATTTGTAAGCATATGTATAGCAGTTGAGCACATCTAACTTTACAGACTGAAGATATTGCAAAACCATCCAAAACAAGCTTCTCTCTGCCTGATATGCTCCCACACTATACTTAAAGGCATTCTCTGTCATTGGTGAAGAGTTTACAGGTGTAATTGCAAGAGAACATTACATTTCATTAAACTTCTGAAACTAAGTCAGTTCTGACCTGAAACAACTAGAAATGTTGTAAAATTTCATTTGTAAGCATATGTATAGCAGTTGAGCACATCTAACTTTACAGACTGAAGATATTGCAAAACCATCCAAAACAAGCTTCTCTATGCCTGATATGCTCCCACACTATACTTAAAGGCATTCTCTAAAATTGGTGAAGAGTTTACATGTTTATGAGCAAGATAACATTGATATTCATTAAACTCCTGAAAATAAGTCAGTTCTGACCTGAAACAACTAGAAATGTTGAAAAATTTAATTTGTAAGCATATGTATAGCAGTTGAGCACATCTAACTTTACAGACTGAAGATATTGCAAAACCATCCAAAACAAGCTTCTCTCTGCCTGATATGCTCCCACACTATACTTAAAGGCATTCTCTGTCATTGGTAAAGAGTTTACATGTTTATGAGCAAGATAACAATGATATTCATTATACTCCTGAAACTAAGTCAGTTCTGACCTGAAACAACAAGAAATGTTGTAAAATTTCATTTGTAAGCATATGTATAGCAGTTGAGCACATCTAACTTTACAGACTGAAGATATTGCAAAACCATCCAAAACAAGCTTCTCTCTGCCTGATATGCTCCCACACTATAGTTAAAGGCATTCTCTGTCATTGGTGAAGAGTTTACATGTTTATGAGCAAGATAACATTGATATTCATTAAACTCCTGAAACTAAGTCAGTTCTGACCTGAAACAACTAGAAATGTTGTAAAATTTAATTTGTAAGCATATGTATAGCAGTTGAGCACATCTAACTTTACAGACTGAAGATATTGCAAAACCATCCAAAACAAGCTTCTCTCTGCCTGATATGCTCCCACACTATAGTTAAAGGCATTCTCTGTCATTGGTGAAGAGTTTACATGTTTATGAGCAAGATAACATTGATTTTCATTAAACTACTGAAACTAAGTCAGTTCTGACCTGAAACAACTAGAAATGTTGTAAAATTTCATTTGTAAGCATATGTATAGCAGTTGAGCACATCTAACTTTACAGACTGAAGATATTGCAAAACCATCCAAAACAAGCTTCTCTATGCCTGATATGCTCCCACACTATACTTAAAGGCATTCTCTAAAATTGGTGAAGAGTTTACATGTTTATGAGCAAGATAACATTGATATTCATTAAACTCCTGAAAATAAGTCAGTTCTGACCTGAAACAACTAGAAATGTTGAAAAATTTAATTTGTAAGCATATGTATAGCAGTTGAGCACATCTAACTTTACAGACTGAAGATATTGCAAAACCATCCAAAACAAGCTTCTCTCTGCCTGATATGCTCCCACACTATACTTAAAGGCATTCTCTGTCATTGGTGAAGAGTTTACATGTTTATGAGCAAGATAACAATGATATTCATTATACTCCTGAAACTAAGTCAGTTCTGACCTGAAACAACAAGAAATGTTGTAAAATTTCATTTGTAAGCATATGTATAGCAGTTGAGCACATCTAACTTTACAGACTGAAGATATTGCAAAACCATCCAAAACAAGCTTCTCTCTGCCTGATATGCTCCCACACTATACTTAAAGGCATTCTCTGTCATTGGTGAAGAGTTTACATGTTTATGAGCAAGATACCATTGATTTTCATTAAACTACTAAATCTAAGTCAGTTCTGACCTGAAACAACAAGAAATGTTGTAAAATTTCATTTGTAAGCATATGTATAGCAGTTGAGCACATCTAACTTTACAGACTGAAGATATTGCAAAACCATCCAAAACAAGCTTCTCTCTGCCTGATATGCTCCCACACTATACTTAAAGGCATTCTCTGTCATTGGTGAAGAGTTTACAGGTGTAATTGCAAGAGAACATTACATTTCATTAAACTTCTGAAACTAAGTCAGTTCTGACCTGAAACAACTAGAAATGTTGTAAAATTTCATTTGTAAGCATATGTATAGCAGTTGAGCACATCTAAATTTACAGACTGAAGATATTGCAAAACCATCCAAAACAAGCTTCTCTATGCCTGATATGCTCCCACACTATACTTAAAGGCATTCTCTAAAATTGGTGAAGAGTTTACATGTTTATGAGCAAGATAACATTGATATTCATTAAACTCCTGAAAATAAGTCAGTTCTGACCTGAAACAACTAGAAATGTTGAAAAATTTAATTTGTAAGCATATGTATAGCAGTTGAGCACATCTAACTTTACAGACTGAAGATATTGCAAAACCATCCAAAACAAGCTTCTCTATGCCTGATATGCTCCCACACTATACTTAAAGGCATTCTCTGTCATTGGTGAAGAGTTTACATGTTTATGATCAAGATAACATTGATTTTCATTATACTCCTGAAACTAAGTCAGTTCTGACCTGAAACAACAAGAAATGTTGTAAAATTTCATTTGTAAGCATATGTATAGCAGTTGAGCACATCTAACTTTACAGACTGAAGATATTGCAAAACCATCCAAAACAAGCTTCTCTCTGCCTGATATGCTCCCACACTATAGTTAAAGGCATTCTCTGTCATTGGTGAAGAGTTTACATGTTTATGAGCAAGATAACATTGATATTCATTAAACTCCTGAAACTAAGTCAGTTCTGACCTGAAACAACTAGAAATGTTGTAAAATTTAATTTGTAAGCATATGTATAGCAGTTGAGCACATCTAACTTTACAGACTGAAGATATTGCAAAACCATCCAAAACAAGCTTCTCTCTGCCTGATATGCTCCCACACTATACTTAAAGGCATTCTCTGTCATTGGTGAAGAGTTTACATGTTTATGATCAAGATACCATTGATTTTCATTAAACTACTGAAACTAAGTCAGTTCTGACCTGAAACAACTAGAAATGTTGTAAAATTTCATTTGTAAGCATATGTATAGCAGTTGAGCACATCTAAATTTACAGACTGAAGATATTGCAAAACCATCCAAAACAAGCTTCTCTCTGCCTGATATGCTCCCACACTATACTTAAAGGCATTCTCTGTCATTGGTGAAGAGTTTACATGTTTATGAGCAAGATAACATTGATATTCATTAAACTCCTGAAACTAAGTCAGTTCTGACCTGAAACAACTAGAAATGTTGTAAAATTTCATTTGTAAGCATATGTATAGCAGTTGAGCACATCTAAATTTACAGACTGAAGATATTGCAAAACCATCCAAAACAAGCTTCTCTCTGCCTGATATGCTCCCACACTATACTTAAAGGCATTCTCTGTCATTGGTGAAGAGTTTACATGTTTATGAGCAAGATAACATTGATATTCATTAAACTCCTGAAACTAAGTCAGTTCTGACCTGAAACAACTAGAAATGTTGTAAAATTTCATTTGTAAGCATATGTATAGCAGTTGAGCACATCTAACTTTACAGACTGAAGATATTGCAAAACCATCCAAAACAAGCTTCTCTATGCCTGATATGCTCCCACACTATACTTAAAGGCATTCTCTGTCATTGGTGAAGAGTTTACATGTTTATGATCAAGATAACATTTATTTTCATTAAACTTCTGAAACTAAGTCAGTTCTGACCTGAAACAACAAGAAATGTTGTAAAATTTCATTTGTAAGCATATGTATAGCAGTTGAGCACATCTAACTTTACAGACTGAAGATATTGCAAAACCATCCAAAACAAGCTTCTCTCTGCCTGATATGCTCCCACACTATACTTAAAGGCATTCTCTGTCATTGGTGAAGAGTTTACAGGTGTAATTGCAAGAGAACATTACATTTCATTAAACTTCTGAAACTAAGTCAGTTCTGACCTGAAACAACTAGAAATGTTGTAAAATTTCATTTGTAAGCATATGTATAGCAGTTGAGCACATCTAACTTTACAGACTGAAGATATTGCAAAACCATCCAAAACAAGCTTCTCTATGCCTGATATGCTCCCACACTATACTTAAAGGCATTCTCTAAAATTGGTGAAGAGTTTACATGTTTATGAGCAAGATAACATTGATATTCATTAAACTCCTGAAAATAAGTCAATTCTGACCTGAAACAACTAGAAATGATGAAAAATTTAATTTGTAAGCATATGTATAGCAGTTGAGCACATCTAACTTTACAGACTGAAGATATTGCAAAACCATCCAAAACAAGCTTCTCTCTGCCTGATATGCTCCCACACTATACTTAAAGGCATTCTCTGTCATTGGTAAAGAGTTTACATGTTTATGAGCAAGATAACAATGATATTCATTATACTCCTGAAACTAAGTCAGTTCTGACCTGAAACAACAAGAAATGTTGTAAAATTTCATTTGTAAGCATATGTATAGCAGTTGAGCACATCTAACTTTACAGACTGAAGATATTGCAAAACCATCCAAAACAAGCTTCTCTCTGCCTGATATGCTCCCACACTATAGTTAAAGGCATTCTCTGTCATTGGTGAAGAGTTTACATGTTTATGAGCAAGATAACATTGATATTCATTAAACTCCTGAAACTAAGTCAGTTCTGACCTGAAACAACTAGAAATGTTGTAAAATTTAATTTGTAAGCATATGTATAGCAGTTGAGCACATCTAACTTTACAGACTGAAGATATTGCAAAACCATCCAAAACAAGCTTCTCTCTGCCTGATATGCTCCCACACTATACTTAAAGGCATTCTCTGTCATTGGTGAAGAGTTTACATGTTTATGATCAAGATACCATTGATTTTCATTAAACTACTGAAACTAAGTCAGTTCTGACCTGAAACAACTAGAAATGTTGTAAAATTTCATTTGTAAGCATATGTATAGCAGTTGAGCACATCTAAATTTACAGACTGAAGATATTGCAAAACCATCCAAAACACGCTTCTCTCTGCCTGATATGCTCCCACACTATACTTAAAGGCATTCTCTGTCATTGGTGAAGAGTTTACATGTTTATGAGCAAGATAACATTGATATTCATTAAACTCCTGAAACTAAGTCAGTTCTGACCTGAAACAACTAGAAATGTTGTAAAATTTCATTTGTAAGCATATGTATAGCAGTTGAGCACATCTAACTTTACAGACTGAAGATATTGCAAAACCATCCAAAACAAGCTTCTCTATGCCTGATATGCTCCCACACTATACTTAAAGGCATTCTCTGTCATTGGTGAAGAGTTTACATGTTTATGATCAAGATAACATTGATTTTCATTAAACTTCTGAAACTAAGTCAGTTCTGACCTGAAACAACAAGAAATGTTGTAAAATTTCATTTGTAAGCATATGTATAGCAGTTGAGCACATCTAACTTTACAGACTGAAGATATTGCAAAACCATCCAAAACAAGCTTCTCTCTGCCTGATATGCTCCCACACTATACTTAAAGGCATTCTCTGTCATTGGTGAAGAGTTTACATGTTTATGATCAAGATACCATTGATTTTCATTAAACTACTGAAACTAAGTCAGTTCTGACCTGAAACAACAAGAAATGTTGTAAAATTTCATTTGTAAGCATATGTATAGCAGTTGAGCACATCTAACTTTACAGACTGAAGATATTGCAAAACCATCCAAAACAAGCTTCTCTCTGCCTGATATGCTCCCACACTATACTTAAAGGCATTCTCTGTCATTGGTGAAGAGTTTACAGGTGTAATTGCAAGAGAACATTACATTTCATTAAACTTCTGAAACTAAGTCAGTTCTGACCTGAAACAACTAGAAATGTTGTAAAATTTCATTTGTAAGCATATGTATAGCAGTTGAGCACATCTAACTTTACAGACTGAAGATATTGCAAAACCATCCAAAACAAGCTTCTCTCTGCCTGATATGCTTCCACACTATACTTAAAGGCATTCTCTGTCATTGGTGAAGAGTTTACATGTTTATGAGCAAGATAACAATGATATTCATTATACTCCTGAAACTAAGTCAGTTCTGACCTGAAACAACAAGAAATGTTGTAAAATTTCATTTGTAAGCATATGTATAGCAGTTGAGCACATCTAACTTTACAGACTGAAGATATTGCAAAACCATCCAAAACAAGCTTCTCTCTGCCTGATATGCTCCCACACTATAGTTAAAGGCATTCTCTGTCATTGGTGAAGAGTTTACATGTTTATGAGCAAGATAACATTGATATTCATTAAACTCCTGAAACTAAGTCAGTTCTGACCTGAAACAACTAGAAATGTTGTAAAATTTAATTTGTAAGCATATGTATAGCAGTTGAGCACATCTAACTTTACAGACTGAAGATATTGCAAAACCATCTAAAACAAGCTTCTCTCTGCCTGATATGCTCCCACACTATACTTAAAGGCATTCTCTGTCATTGGTGAAGAGTTTACAGGTGTAATTGCAAGAGAACATTACATTTCATTAAACTTCTGAAACTAAGTCAGTTCTGACCTGAAACAACTAGAAATGTTGTAAAATTTCATTTGTAAGCATATGTATAGCAGTTGAGCACATCTAAATTTACAGACTGAAGATATTGCAAAACCATCCAAAACAAGCTTCTCTATGCCTGATATGCTCCCACACTATACTTAAAGGCATTCTCTAAAATTGGTGAAGAGTTTACATGTTTATGAGCAAGATAACATTGATATTCATTAAACTCCTGAAAATAAGTCAGTTCTGACCTGAAACAACTAGAAATGTTGAAAAATTTAATTTGTAAGCATATGTATAGCAGTTGAGCACATCTAACTTTACAGACTGAAGATATTGCAAAACCATCCAAAACAAGCTTCTCTATGCCTGATATGCTCCCACACTATACTTAAAGGCATTCTCTGTCATTGGTGAAGAGTTTACATGTTTATGATCAAGATAACATTGATTTTCATTATACTCCTGAAACTAAGTCAGTTCTGACCTGAAACAACAAGAAATGTTGTAAAATTTCATTTGTAAGCATATGTATAGCAGTTGAGCACATCTAACTTTACAGACTGAAGATATTGCAAAACCATCCAAAACAAGCTTCTCTCTGCCTGATATGCTCCCACACTATACTTAAAGGCATTCTCTGTCATTGGTGAAGAGTTTACATGTTTATGATCAAGATACCATTGATTTTCATTAAACTACTGAAACTAAGTCAGTTCTGACCTGAAACAACTAGAAATGTTGTAAAATTTCATTTGTAAGCATATGTATAGCAGTTGAGCACATCTAAATTTACAGACTGAAGATATTGCAAAACCATCCAAAACACGCTTCTCTCTGCCTGATATGCTCCCACACTATACTTAAAGGCATTCTCTGTCATTGGTGAAGAGTTTACATGTTTATGAGCAAGATAACATTGATATTCATTAAACTCCTGAAACTAAGTCAGTTCTGACCTGAAACAACTAGAAATGTTGTAAAATTTCATTTGTAAGCATATGTATAGCAGTTGAGCACATCTAACTTTACAGACTGAAGATATTGCAAAACCATCCAAAACAAGCTTCTCTATGCCTGATATGCTCCCACACTATACTTAAAGGCATTCTCTGTCATTGGTGAAGAGTTTACATGTTTATGATCAAGATAACATTGATTTTTATTAAACTTCTGAAACTAAGTCAGTTCTGACCTGAAACAACAAGAAATGTTGTAAAATTTCATTTGTAAGCATATGTATAGCAGTTGAGCACATCTAACTTTACAGACTGAAGATATTGCAAAACCATCCAAAACAAGCTTCTCTCTGCCTGATATGCTCCCACACTATACTTAAAGGCATTCTCTGTCATTGGTGAAGAGTTTACATGTTTATGATCAAGATACCATTGATTTTCATTAAACTACTGAAACTAAGTCAGTTCTGACCTGAAACAACAAGAAATGTTGTAAAATTTCATTTGTAAGCATATGTATAGCAGTTGAGCACATCTAACTTTACAGACTGAAGATATTGCAAAACCATCCAAAACAAGCTTCTCTCTGCCTGATATGCTCCCACACTATACTTAAAGGCATTCTCTGTCATTGGTGAAGAGTTTACAGGTGTAATTGCAAGAGAACATTACATTTCATTAAACTTCTGAAACTAAGTCAGTTCTGACCTGAAACAACTAGAAATGTTGTAAAATTTCATTTGTAAGCATATGTATAGCAGTTGAGCACATCTAACTTTACAGACTGAAGATATTGCAAAACCATCCAAAACAAGCTTCTCTCTGCCTGATATGCTCCCACACTATACTTAAAGGCATTCTCTGTCATTGGTGAAGAGTTTACATGTTTATGAGCAAGATAACAATGATATTCATTATACTCCTGAAACTAAGTCAGTTCTGACCTGAAACAACAAGAAATGTTGTAAAATTTCATTTGTAAGCATATGTATAGCAGTTGAGCACATCTAACTTTACAGACTGAAGATATTGCAAAACCATCCAAAACAAGCTTCTCTCTGCCTGATATGCTCCCACACTATACTTAAAGGCATTCTCTGTCATTGGTGAAGAGTTTACATGTTTATGAGCAAGATAACATTGATATTCATTAAACTCCTGAAACTAAGTCAGTTCTGACCTGAAACAACTAGAAATGTTGTAAAATTTAATTTGTAAGCATATGTATAGCAGTTGAGCACATCTAACTTTACAGACTGAAGATATTGCAAAACCATCTAAAACAAGCTTCTCTCTGCCTGATATGCTCCCACACTATACTTAAAGGCATTCTCTGTCATTGGTGAAGAGTTTACAGGTGTAATTGCAAGAGAACATTACATTTCATTAAACTTCTGAAACTAAGTCAGTTCTGACCTGAAACAACTAGAAATGTTGTAAAATTTCATTTGTAAGCATATGTATAGCAGTTGAGCACATCTAAATTTACAGACTGAAGATATTGCAAAACCATCCAAAACAAGCTTCTCTATGCCTGATATGCTCCCACACTATACTTAAAGGCATTCTCTAAAATTGGTGAAGAGTTTACATGTTTATGAGCAAGATAACATTGATATTCATTAAACTCCTGAAAATAAGTCAGTTCTGACCTGAAACAACTAGAAATGTTGAAAAATTTAATTTGTAAGCATATGTATAGCAGTTGAGCACATCTAACTTTACAGACTGAAGATATTACAAAACCATCCAAAACAAGCTTCTCTATGCCTGATATGCTCCCACACTATACTTAAAGGCATTCTCTGTCATTGGTGAAGAGTTTACATGTTTATGATCAAGATAACATTGATTTTCATTATACTCCTGAAACTAAGTCAGTTCTGACCTGAAACAACAAGAAATGTTGTAAAATTTCATTTGTAAGCATATGTATAGCAGTTGAGCACATCTAACTTTACAGACTGAAGATATTGCAAAACCATCCAAAACAAGCTTCTCTCTGCCTGATATGCTCCCACACTATAGTTAAAGGCATTCTCTGTCATTGGTGAAGAGTTTACATGTTTATGAGCAAGATAACATTGATATTCATTAAACTCCTGAAACTAAGTCAGTTCTGACCTGAAACAACTAGAAATGTTGTAAAATTTAATTTGTAAGCATATGTATAGCAGTTGAGCACATCTAACTTTACAGACTGAAGATATTGCAAAACCATCCAAAACAAGCTTCTCTCTGCCTGATATGCTCCCACACTATACTTAAAGGCATTCTCTGTCATTGGTGAAGAGTTTACATGTTTATGATCAAGATAACATTGATTTTCATTATACTCCTGAAACTAAGTCAGTTCTGACCTGAAACAACAAGAAATGTTGTAAAATTTCATTTGTAAGCATATGTATAGCAGTTGAGCACATCTAACTTTACAGACTGAAGATATTGCAAAACCATCCAAAACAAGCTTCTCTCTGCCTGATATGCTCCCACACTATACTTAAAGGCATTCTCTGTCATTGGTGAAGAGTTTACAGGTGTAATTGCAAGAGAACATTACATTTCATTAAACTTCTGAAACTAAGTCAGTTCTGACCTGAAACAACTAGAAATGTTGTAAAATTTCATTTGTAAGCATATGTATAGCAGTTGAGCACATCTAAATTTACAGACTGAAGATATTGCAAAACCATCCAAAACAAGCTTCTCTATGCCTGATATGCTCCCACACTATACTTAAAGGCATTCTCTAAAATTGGTGAAGAGTTTACATGTTTATGAGCAAGATAACATTGATATTCATTAAACTCCTGAAAATAAGTCAGTTCTGACCTGAAACAACTAGAAATGTTGAAAAATTTAATTTGTAAGCATATGTATAGCAGTTGAGCACATCTAACTTTACAGACTGAAGATATTGCAAAACCATCCAAAACAAGCTTCTCTATGCCTGATATGCTCCCACACTATACTTAAAGGCATTCTCTGTCATTGGTGAAGAGTTTACATGTTTATGATCAAGATAACATTGATTTTCATTATACTCCTGAAACTAAGTCAGTTCTGACCTGAAACAACAAGAAATGTTGTAAAATTTCATTTGTAAGCATATGTATAGCAGTTGAGCACATCTAACTTTACAGACTGAAGATATTGCAAAACCATCCAAAACAAGCTTCTCTCTGCCTGATATGCTCCCACACTATACTTAAAGGCATTCTCTGTCATTGGTGAAGAGTTTACATGTTTATGATCAAGATACCATTGATTTTCATTAAACTACTGAAACTAAGTCAGTTCTGACCTGAAACAACTAGAAATGTTGTAAAATTTCATTTGTAAGCATATGTATAGCAGTTGAGCACATCTAAATTTACAGACTGAAGATATTGCAAAACCATCCAAAACACGCTTCTCTCTGCCTGATATGCTCCCACACTATACTTAAAGGCATTCTCTGTCATTGGTGAAGAGTTTACATGTTTATGAGCAAGATAACATTGATATTCATTAAACTCCTGAAACTAAGTCAGTTCTGACCTGAAACAACTAGAAATGTTGTAAAATTTCATTTGTAAGCATATGTATAGCAGTTGAGCACATCTAACTTTACAGACTGAAGATATTGCAAAACCATCCAAAACAAGCTTCTCTATGCCTGATATGCTCCCACACTATACTTAAAGGCATTCTCTGTCATTGGTGAAGAGTTTACATGTTTATGATCAAGATAACATTGATTTTTATTAAACTTCTGAAACTAAGTCAGTTCTGACCTGAAACAACAAGAAATGTTGTAAAATTTCATTTGTAAGCATATGTATAGCAGTTGAGCACATCTAACTTTACAGACTGAAGATATTGCAAAACCATCCAAAACAAGCTTCTCTCTGCCTGATATGCTCCCACACTATACTTAAAGGCATTCTCTGTCATTGGTGAAGAGTTTACATGTTTATGATCAAGATACCATTGATTTTCATTAAACTACTGAAACTAAGTCAGTTCTGACCTGAAACAACAAGAAATGTTGTAAAATTTCATTTGTAAGCATATGTATAGCAGTTGAGCACATCTAACTTTACAGACTGAAGATATTGCAAAACCATCCAAAACAAGCTTCTCTCTGCCTGATATGCTCCCACACTATACTTAAAGGCATTCTCTGTCATTGGTGAAGAGTTTACAGGTGTAATTGCAAGAGAACATTACATTTCATTAAACTTCTGAAACTAAGTCAGTTCTGACCTGAAACAACTAGAAATGTTGTAAAATTTCATTTGTAAGCATATGTATAGCAGTTGAGCACATCTAACTTTACAGACTGAAGATATTGCAAAACCATCCAAAACAAGCTTCTCTCTGCCTGATATGCTCCCACACTATACTTAAAGGCATTCTCTGTCATTGGTGAAGAGTTTACATGTTTATGAGCAAGATAACAATGATATTCATTATACTCCTGAAACTAAGTCAGTTCTGACCTGAAACAACAAGAAATGTTGTAAAATTTCATTTGTAAGCATATGTATAGCAGTTGAGCACATCTAACTTTACAGACTGAAATTATTGCAAAACCATCCAAAACAAGCTTCTCTCTGCCTGATATGCTCCCACACTATACTTAAAGGCATTCTCTGTCATTGGTGAAGAGTTTACATGTTTATGAGCAAGATAACATTGATATTCATTAAACTCCTGAAACTAAGTCAGTTCTGACCTGAAACAACTAGAAATGTTGTAAAATTTAATTTGTAAGCATATGTATAGCAGTTGAGCACATCTAACTTTACAGACTGAAGATATTGCAAAACCATCTAAAACAAGCTTCTCTCTGCCTGATATGCTCCCACACTATACTTAAAGGCATTCTCTGTCATTGGTGAAGAGTTTACAGGTGTAATTGCAAGAGAACATTACATTTCATTAAACTTCTGAAACTAAGTCAGTTCTGACCTGAAACAACTAGAAATGTTGTAAAATTTCATTTGTAAGCATATGTATAGCAGTTGAGCACATCTAAATTTACAGACTGAAGATATTGCAAAACCATCCAAAACAAGCTTCTCTATGCCTGATATGCTCCCACACTATACTTAAAGGCATTCTCTAAAATTGGTGAAGAGTTTACATGTTTATGAGCAAGATAACATTGATATTCATTAAACTCCTGAAAATAAGTCAGTTCTGACCTGAAACAACTAGAAATGTTGAAAAATTTAATTTGTAAGCATATGTATAGCAGTTGAGCACATCTAACTTTACAGACTGAAGATATTACAAAACCATCCAAAACAAGCTTCTCTATGCCTGATATGCTCCCACACTATACTTAAAGGCATTCTCTGTCATTGGTGAAGAGTTTACATGTTTATGATCAAGATAACATTGATTTTCATTATACTCCTGAAACTAAGTCAGTTCTGACCTGAAACAACAAGAAATGTTGTAAAATTTCATTTGTAAGCATATGTATAGCAGTTGAGCACATCTAACTTTACAGACTGAAGATATTGCAAAACCATCCAAAACAAGCTTCTCTCTGCCTGATATGCTCCCACACTATAGTTAAAGGCATTCTCTGTCATTGGTGAAGAGTTTACATGTTTATGAGCAAGATAACATTGATATTCATTAAACTCCTGAAACTAAGTCAGTTCTGACCTGAAACAACTAGAAATGTTGTAAAATTTAATTTGTAAGCATATGTATAGCAGTTGAGCACATCTAACTTTACAGACTGAAGATATTGCAAAACCATCCAAAACAAGCTTCTCTCTGCCTGATATGCTCCCACACTATACTTAAAGGCATTCTCTGTCATTGGTGAAGAGTTTACATGTTTATGATCAAGATAACATTGATTTTCATTATACTCCTGAAACTAAGTCAGTTCTGACCTGAAACAACAAGAAATGTTGTAAAATTTCATTTGTAAGCATATGTATAGCAGTTGAGCACATCTAACTTTACAGACTGAAGATATTGCAAAACCATCCAAAACAAGCTTCTCTCTGCCTGATATGCTCCCACACTATACTTAAAGGCATTCTCTGTCATTGGTGAAGAGTTTACATGTTTATGATCAAGATACCATTGATTTTCATTAAACTACTGAAACTAAGTCAGTTCTGACCTGAAACAACTAGAAATGTTGTAAAATTTCATTTGTAAGCATATGTATAGCAGTTGAGCACATCTAAATTTACAGACTGAAGATATTGCAAAACCATCCAAAACACGCTTCTCTCTGCCTGATATGCTCCCACACTATACTTAAAGGCATTCTCTGTCATTGGTGAAGAGTTTACATGTTTATGAGCAAGATAACATTGATATTCATTAAACTCCTGAAACTAAGTCAGTTCTGACCTGAAACAACTAGAAATGTTGTAAAATTTCATTTGTAAGCATATGTATAGCAGTTGAGCACATCTAACTTTACAGACTGAAGATATTGCAAAACCATCCAAAACAAGCTTCTCTATGCCTGATATGCTCCCACACTATACTTAAAGGCATTCTCTGTCATTGGTGAAGAGTTTACATGTTTATGATCAAGATAACATTGATTTTTATTAAACTTCTGAAACTAAGTCAGTTCTGACCTGAAACAACAAGAAATGTTGTAAAATTTCATTTGTAAGCATATGTATAGCAGTTGAGCACATCTAACTTTACAGACTGAAGATATTGCAAAACCATCCAAAACAAGCTTCTCTCTGCCTGATATGCTCCCACACTATACTTAAAGGCATTCTCTGTCATTGGTGAAGAGTTTACATGTTTATGATCAAGATACCATTGATTTTCATTAAACTACTGAAACTAAGTCAGTTCTGACCTGAAACAACAAGAAATGTTGTAAAATTTCATTTGTAAGCATATGTATAGCAGTTGAGCACATCTAACTTTACAGACTGAAGATATTGCAAAACCATCCAAAACAAGCTTCTCTCTGCCTGATATGCTCCCACACTATACTTAAAGGCATTCTCTGTCATTGGTGAAGAGTTTACAGGTGTAATTGCAAGAGAACATTACATTTCATTAAACTTCTGAAACTAAGTCAGTTCTGACCTGAAACAACTAGAAATGTTGTAAAATTTCATTTGTAAGCATATGTATAGCAGTTGAGCACATCTAACTTTACAGACTGAAGATATTGCAAAACCATCCAAAACAAGCTTCTCTCTGCCTGATATGCTCCCACACTATACTTAAAGGCATTCTCTGTCATTGGTGAAGAGTTTACATGTTTATGAGCAAGATAACAATGATATTCATTATACTCCTGAAACTAAGTCAGTTCTGACCTGAAACAACAAGAAATGTTGTAAAATTTCATTTGTAAGCATATGTATAGCAGTTGAGCACATCTAACTTTACAGACTGAAGATATTGCAAAACCATCCAAAACAAGCTTCTCTCTGCCTGATATGCTCCCACACTATACTTAAAGGCATTCTCTGTCATTGGTGAAGAGTTTACATGTTTATGAGCAAGATAACATTGATATTCATTAAACTCCTGAAACTAAGTCAGTTCTGACCTGAAACAACTAGAAATGTTGTAAAATTTAATTTGTAAGCATATGTATAGCAGTTGAGCACATCTAACTTTACAGACTGAAGATATTGCAAAACCATCTAAAACAAGCTTCTCTCTGCCTGATATGCTCCCACACTATACTTAAAGGCATTCTCTGTCATTGGTGAAGAGTTTACAGGTGTAATTGCAAGAGAACATTACATTTCATTAAACTTCTGAAACTAAGTCAGTTCTGACCTGAAACAACTAGAAATGTTGTAAAATTTCATTTGTAAGCATATGTATAGCAGTTGAGCACATCTAAATTTACAGACTGAAGATATTGCAAAACCATCCAAAACAAGCTTCTCTATGCCTGATATGCTCCCACACTATACTTAAAGGCATTCTCTAAAATTGGTGAAGAGTTTACATGTTTATGAGCAAGATAACATTGATATTCATTAAACTCCTGAAAATAAGTCAGTTCTGACCTGAAACAACTAGAAATGTTGAAAAATTTAATTTGTAAGCATATGTATAGCAGTTGAGCACATCTAACTTTACAGACTGAAGATATTACAAAACCATCCAAAACAAGCTTCTCTATGCCTGATATGCTCCCACACTATACTTAAAGGCATTCTCTGTCATTGGTGAAGAGTTTACATGTTTATGATCAAGATAACATTGATTTTCATTATACTCCTGAAACTAAGTCAGTTCTGACCTGAAACAACAAGAAATGTTGTAAAATTTCATTTGTAAGCATATGTATAGCAGTTGAGCACATCTAACTTTACAGACTGAAGATATTGCAAAACCATCCAAAACAAGCTTCTCTCTGCCTGATATGCTCCCACACTATAGTTAAAGGCATTCTCTGTCATTGGTGAAGAGTTTACATGTTTATGAGCAAGATAACATTGATATTCATTAAACTCCTGAAACTAAGTCAGTTCTGACCTGAAACAACTAGAAATGTTGTAAAATTTAATTTGTAAGCATATGTATAGCAGTTGAGCACATCTAACTTTACAGACTGAAGATATTGCAAAACCATCCAAAACAAGCTTCTCTCTGCCTGATATGCTCCCACACTATACTTAAAGGCATTCTCTGTCATTGGTGAAGAGTTTACATGTTTATGATCAAGATACCATTTATTTTCATTAAACTACTGAAACTGAGTCAGTTCTGACCTGAAACAACTAGAAATGTTGTAAAATTTCATTTGTAAGCATATGTATAGCAGTTGAGCACATCTAAATTTACAGACTGAAGATATTGCAAAACCATCCAAAACAAGCTTCTCTCTGCCTGATATGCTCCCACACTATACTTAAAGGCATTCTCTGTCATTGGTGAAGAGTTTACATGTTTATGAGCAAGATAACATTGATATTCATTAAACTCCTGAAACTAAGTCAGTTCTGACCTGAAACAACTAGAAATGTTGTAAAATTTCATTTGTAAGCATATGTATAGCAGTTGAGCACATCTAAATTTACAGACTGAAGATATTGCAAAACCATCCAAAACAAGCTTCTCTCTGCCTGATATGCTCCCACACTATACTTAAAGGCATTCTCTGTCATTGGTGAAGAGTTTACATGTTTATGAGCAAGATAACATTGATATTCATTAAACTCCTGAAACTAAGTCAGTTCTGACCTGAAACAACTAGAAATGTTGTAAAATTTCATTTGTAAGCATATGTATAGCAGTTGAGCACATCTAACTTTACAGACTGAAGATATTGCAAAACCATCCAAAACAAGCTTCTCTCTGCCTGATATGCTCCCACACTATACTTAAAGGCATTCTCTGTCATTGGTGAAGAGTTTACATGTTTATGAGCAAGATAACATTGATATTCATTAAACTCCTGAAACTAAGTCAGTTCTGACCTGAAACAACTAGAAATGTTGTAAAATTTAATTTGTAAGCATATGTATAGCAGTTGAGCACATCTAACTTTACAGACTGAAGATATTGCAAAACCATCTAAAACAAGCTTCTCTCTGCCTGATATGCTCCCACACTATACTTAAAGGCATTCTCTGTCATTGGTGAAGAGTTTACAGGTGTAATTGCAAGAGAACATTACATTTCATTAAACTTCTGAAACTAAGTCAGTTCTGACCTGAAACAACTAGAAATGTTGTAAAATTTCATTTGTAAGCATATGTATAGCAGTTGAGCACATCTAAATTTACAGACTGAAGATATTGCAAAACCATCCAAAACAAGCTTCTCTATGCCTGATATGCTCCCACACTATACTTAAAGGCATTCTCTAAAATTGGTGAAGAGTTTACATGTTTATGAGCAAGATAACATTGATATTCATTAAACTCCTGAAAATAAGTCAGTTCTGACCTGAAACAACTAGAAATGTTGAAAAATTTAATTTGTAAGCATATGTATAGCAGTTGAGCACATCTAACTTTACAGACTGAAGATATTACAAAACCATCCAAAACAAGCTTCTCTATGCCTGATATGCTCCCACACTATACTTAAAGGCATTCTCTGTCATTGGTGAAGAGTTTACATGTTTATGATCAAGATAACATTGATTTTCATTATACTCCTGAAACTAAGTCAGTTCTGACCTGAAACAACAAGAAATGTTGTAAAATTTCATTTGTAAGCATATGTATAGCAGTTGAGCACATCTAACTTTACAGACTGAAGATATTGCAAAACCATCCAAAACAAGCTTCTCTCTGCCTGATATGCTCCCACACTATAGTTAAAGGCATTCTCTGTCATTGGTGAAGAGTTTACATGTTTATGAGCAAGATAACATTGATATTCATTAAACTCCTGAAACTAAGTCAGTTCTGACCTGAAACAACTAGAAATGTTGTAAAATTTAATTTGTAAGCATATGTATAGCAGTTGAGCACATCTAACTTTACAGACTGAAGATATTGCAAAACCATCCAAAACAAGCTTCTCTCTGCCTGATATGCTCCCACACTATACTTAAAGGCATTCTCTGTCATTGGTGAAGAGTTTACATGTTTATGATCAAGATACCATTTATTTTCATTAAACTACTGAAACTGAGTCAGTTCTGACCTGAAACAACTAGAAATGTTGTAAAATTTCATTTGTAAGCATATGTATAGCAGTTGAGCACATCTAAATTTACAGACTGAAGATATTGCAAAACCATCCAAAACAAGCTTCTCTCTGCCTGATATGCTCCCACACTATACTTAAAGGCATTCTCTGTCATTGGTGAAGAGTTTACATGTTTATGAGCAAGATAACATTGATATTCATTAAACTCCTGAAACTAAGTCAGTTCTGACCTGAAACAACTAGAAATGTTGTAAAATTTCATTTGTAAGCATATGTATAGCAGTTGAGCACATCTAAATTTACAGACTGAAGATATTGCAAAACCATCCAAAACAAGCTTCTCTCTGCCTGATATGCTCCCACACTATACTTAAAGGCATTCTCTGTCATTGGTGAAGAGTTTACATGTTTATGAGCAAGATAACATTGATATTCATTAAACTCCTGAAACTAAGTCAGTTCTGACCTGAAACAACTAGAAATGTTGTAAAATTTCATTTGTAAGCATATGTATAGCAGTTGAGCACATCTAACTTTACAGACTGAAGATATTGCAAAACCATCCAAAACAAGCTTCTCTATGCCTGATATGCTCCCACACTATACTTAAAGGCATTCTCTGTCATTGGTGAAGAGTTTACATGTTTATGATCAAGATAACATTGATTTTTATTAAACTTCTGAAACTAAGTCAGTTCTGACCTGAAACAACAAGAAATGTTGTAAAATTTCATTTGTAAGCATATGTATAGCAGTTGAGCACATCTAACTTTACAGACTGAAGATATTGCAAAACCATCCAAAACAAGCTTCTCTCTGCCTGATATGCTCCCACACTATACTTAAAGGCATTCTCTGTCATTGGTGAAGAGTTTACATGTTTATGATCAAGATACCATTGATTTTCATTAAACTACTGAAACTAAGTCAGTTCTGACCTGAAACAACAAGAAATGTTGTAAAATTTCATTTGTAAGCATATGTATAGCAGTTGAGCACATCTAACTTTACAGACTGAAGATATTGCAAAACCATCCAAAACAAGCTTCTCTCTGCCTGATATGCTCCCACACTATACTTAAAGGCATTCTCTGTCATTGGTGAAGAGTTTACAGGTGTAATTGCAAGAGAACATTACATTTCATTAAACTTCTGAAACTAAGTCAGTTCTGACCTGAAACAACTAGAAATGTTGTAAAATTTCATTTGTAAGCATATGTATAGCAGTTGAGCACATCTAACTTTACAGACTGAAGATATTGCAAAACCATCCAAAACAAGCTTCTCTCTGCCTGATATGCTCCCACACTATACTTAAAGGCATTCTCTGTCATTGGTGAAGAGTTTACATGTTTATGAGCAAGATAACAATGATATTCATTATACTCCTGAAACTAAGTCAGTTCTGACCTGAAACAACAAGAAATGTTGTAAAATTTCATTTGTAAGCATATGTATAGCAGTTGAGCACATCTAACTTTACAGACTGAAGATATTGCAAAACCATCCAAAACAAGCTTCTCTCTGCCTGATATGCTCCCACACTATACTTAAAGGCATTCTCTGTCATTGGTGAAGAGTTTACATGTTTATGAGCAAGATAACATTGATATTCATTAAACTCCTGAAACTAAGTCAGTTCTGACCTGAAACAACTAGAAATGTTGTAAAATTTAATTTGTAAGCATATGTATAGCAGTTGAGCACATCTAACTTTACAGACTGAAGATATTGCAAAACCATCTAAAACAAGCTTCTCTCTGCCTGATATGCTCCCACACTATACTTAAAGGCATTCTCTGTCATTGGTGAAGAGTTTACAGGTGTAATTGCAAGAGAACATTACATTTCATTAAACTTCTGAAACTAAGTCAGTTCTGACCTGAAACAACTAGAAATGTTGTAAAATTTCATTTGTAAGCATATGTATAGCAGTTGAGCACATCTAAATTTACAGACTGAAGATATTGCAAAACCATCCAAAACAAGCTTCTCTATGCCTGATATGCTCCCACACTATACTTAAAGGCATTCTCTAAAATTGGTGAAGAGTTTACATGTTTATGAGCAAGATAACATTGATATTCATTAAACTCCTGAAAATAAGTCAGTTCTGACCTGAAACAACTAGAAATGTTGAAAAATTTAATTTGTAAGCATATGTATAGCAGTTGAGCACATCTAACTTTACAGACTGAAGATATTACAAAACCATCCAAAACAAGCTTCTCTATGCCTGATATGCTCCCACACTATACTTAAAGGCATTCTCTGTCATTGGTGAAGAGTTTACATGTTTATGATCAAGATAACATTGATTTTCATTATACTCCTGAAACTAAGTCAGTTCTGACCTGAAACAACAAGAAATGTTGTAAAATTTCATTTGTAAGCATATGTATAGCAGTTGAGCACATCTAACTTTACAGACTGAAGATATTGCAAAACCATCCAAAACAAGCTTCTCTCTGCCTGATATGCTCCCACACTATAGTTAAAGGCATTCTCTGTCATTGGTGAAGAGTTTACATGTTTATGAGCAAAATAACATTGATATTCATTAAACTCCTGAAACTAAGTCAGTTCTGACCTGAAACAACTAGAAATGTTGTAAAATTTCATTTGTAAGCATATGTATAGCAGTTGAGCACATCTAACTTTACAGACTGAAGATATTGCAAAACCATCCAAAACAAGCTTCTCTCTGCCTGATATGCTCCCACACTATACTTAAAGGCATTCTCTGTCATTGGTGAAGAGTTTACATGTTTATGATCAAGATACCATTGATTTTCATTAAACTACTGAAACTAAGTCAGTTCTGACCTGAAACAACTAGAAATGTTGTAAAATTTCATTTGTAAGCATATGTATAGCAGTTGAGCACATCTAAATTTACAGACTGAAGATATTGCAAAACCATCCAAAACACGCTTCTCTCTGCCTGATATGCTCCCACACTATACTTAAAGGCATTCTCTGTCATTGGTGAAGAGTTTACATGTTTATGAGCAAGATAACATTGATATTCATTAAACTCCTGAAACTAAGTCAGTTCTGACCTGAAACAACTAGAAATGTTGTAAAATTTCATTTGTAAGCATATGTATAGCAGTTGAGCACATCTAACTTTACAGACTGAAGATATTGCAAAACCATCCAAAACAAGCTTCTCTATGCCTGATATGCTCCCACACTATACTTAAAGGCATTCTCTGTCATTGGTGAAGAGTTTACATGTTTATGATCAAGATAACATTGATTTTTATTAAACTTCTGAAACTAAGTCAGTTCTGACCTGAAACAACAAGAAATGTTGTAAAATTTCATTTGTAAGCATATGTATAGCAGTTGAGCACATCTAACTTTACAGACTGAAGATATTGCAAAACCATCCAAAACAAGCTTCTCTCTGCCTGATATGCTCCCACACTATACTTAAAGGCATTCTCTGTCATTGGTGAAGAGTTTACATGTTTATGATCAAGATACCATTGATTTTCATTAAACTACTGAAACTAAGTCAGTTCTGACCTGAAACAACAAGAAATGTTGTAAAATTTCATTTGTAAGCATATGTATAGCAGTTGAGCACATCTAACTTTACAGACTGAAGATATTGCAAAACCATCCAAAACAAGCTTCTCTCTGCCTGATATGCTCCCACACTATACTTAAAGGCATTCTCTGTCATTGGTGAAGAGTTTACAGGTGTAATTGCAAGAGAACATTACATTTCATTAAACTTCTGAAACTAAGTCAGTTCTGACCTGAAACAACTAGAAATGTTGTAAAATTTCATTTGTAAGCATATGTATAGCAGTTGAGCACATCTAACTTTACAGACTGAAGATATTGCAAAACCATCCAAAACAAGCTTCTCTCTGCCTGATATGCTCCCACACTATACTTAAAGGCATTCTCTGTCATTGGTGAAGAGTTTACATGTTTATGAGCAAGATAACAATGATATTCATTATACTCCTGAAACTAAGTCAGTTCTGACCTGAAACAACAAGAAATGTTGTAAAATTTCATTTGTAAGCATATGTATAGCAGTTGAGCACATCTAACTTTACAGACTGAAGATATTGCAAAACCATCCAAAACAAGCTTCTCTCTGCCTGATATGCTCCCACACTATACTTAAAGGCATTCTCTGTCATTGGTGAAGAGTTTACATGTTTATGAGCAAGATAACATTGATATTCATTAAACTCCTGAAACTAAGTCAGTTCTGACCTGAAACAACTAGAAATGTTGTAAAATTTAATTTGTAAGCATATGTATAGCAGTTGAGCACATCTAACTTTACAGACTGAAGATATTGCAAAACCATCTAAAACAAGCTTCTCTCTGCCTGATATGCTCCCACACTATACTTAAAGGCATTCTCTGTCATTGGTGAAGAGTTTACAGGTGTAATTGCAAGAGAACATTACATTTCATTAAACTTCTGAAACTAAGTCAGTTCTGACCTGAAACAACTAGAAATGTTGTAAAATTTCATTTGTAAGCATATGTATAGCAGTTGAGCACATCTAAATTTACAGACTGAAGATATTGCAAAACCATCCAAAACAAGCTTCTCTATGCCTGATATGCTCCCACACTATACTTAAAGGCATTCTCTAAAATTGGTGAAGAGTTTACATGTTTATGAGCAAGATAACATTGATATTCATTAAACTCCTGAAAATAAGTCAGTTCTGACCTGAAACAACTAGAAATGTTGAAAAATTTAATTTGTAAGCATATGTATAGCAGTTGAGCACATCTAACTTTACAGACTGAAGATATTACAAAACCATCCAAAACAAGCTTCTCTATGCCTGATATGCTCCCACACTATACTTAAAGGCATTCTCTGTCATTGGTGAAGAGTTTACATGTTTATGATCAAGATAACATTGATTTTCATTATACTCCTGAAACTAAGTCAGTTCTGACCTGAAACAACAAGAAATGTTGTAAAATTTCATTTGTAAGCATATGTATAGCAGTTGAGCACATCTAACTTTACAGACTGAAGATATTGCAAAACCATCCAAAACAAGCTTCTCTCTGCCTGATATGCTCCCACACTATAGTTAAAGGCATTCTCTGTCATTGGTGAAGAGTTTACATGTTTATGAGCAAGATAACATTGATATTCATTAAACTCCTGAAACTAAGTCAGTTCTGACCTGAAACAACTAGAAATGTTGTAAAATTTAATTTGTAAGCATATGTATAGCAGTTGAGCACATCTAACTTTACAGACTGAAGATATTGCAAAACCATCCAAAACAAGCTTCTCTCTGCCTGATATGCTCCCACACTATACTTAAAGGCATTCTCTGTCATTGGTGAAGAGTTTACATGTTTATGATCAAGATACCATTTATTTTCATTAAACTACTGAAACTGAGTCAGTTCTGACCTGAAACAACTAGAAATGTTGTAAAATTTCATTTGTAAGCATATGTATAGCAGTTGAGCACATCTAAATTTACAGACTGAAGATATTGCAAAACCATCCAAAACAAGCTTCTCTCTGCCTGATATGCTCCCACACTATACTTAAAGGCATTCTCTGTCATTGGTGAAGAGTTTACATGTTTATGAGCAAGATAACATTGATATTCATTAAACTCCTGAAACTAAGTCAGTTCTGACCTGAAACAACTAGAAATGTTGTAAAATTTCATTTGTAAGCATATGTATAGCAGTTGAGCACATCTAAATTTACAGACTGAAGATATTGCAAAACCATCCAAAACAAGCTTCTCTCTGCCTGATATGCTCCCACACTATACTTAAAGGCATTCTCTGTCATTGGTGAAGAGTTTACATGTTTATGAGCAAGATAACATTGATATTCATTAAACTCCTGAAACTAAGTCAGTTCTGACCTGAAACAACTAGAAATGTTGTAAAATTTCATTTGTAAGCATATGTATAGCAGTTGAGCACATCTAACTTTACAGACTGAAGATATTGCAAAACCATCCAAAACAAGCTTCTCTATGCCTGATATGCTCCCACACTATACTTAAAGGCATTCTCTGTCATTGGTGAAGAGTTTACATGTTTATGATCAAGATAACATTGATTTTCATTAAACTTCTGAAACTAAGTCAGTTCTGACCTGAAACAACAAGAAATGTTGTAAAATTTCATTTGTAAGCATATGTATAGCAGTTGAGCACATCTAACTTTACAGACTGAAGATATTGCAAAACCATCCAAAACAAGCTTCTCTCTGCCTGATATGCTCCCACACTATAGTTAAAGGCATTCTCTGTCATTGGTGAAGAGTTTACATGTTTATGAGCAAGATAACATTGATATTCATTAAACTCCTGAAACTAAGTCAGTTCTGACCTGAAACAACTAGAAATGTTGTAAAATTTAATTTGTAAGCATATGTATAGCAGTTGAGCACATCTAACTTTACAGACTGAAGATATTGCAAAACCATCCAAAACAAGCTTCTCTCTGCCTGATATGCTCCCACACTATACTTAAAGGCATTCTCTGTCATTGGTGAAGAGTTTACATGTTTATGAGCAAGATAACAATGATATTCATTATACTCCTGAAACTAAGTCAGTTCTGACCTGAAACAACAAGAAATGGTGTAAAATTTCATTTGTAAGCATATGTATAGCAGTTGAGCACATCTAACTTTACAGACTGAAGATATTGCAAAACCATCCAAAACAAGCTTCTCTCTGCCTGATATGCTTCCACACTATACTTAAAGGCATTCTCTGTCATTGGTGAAGAGTTTACAGGTGTAATTGCAAGAGAACATTACATTTCATTAAACTTCTGAAACTAAGTCAGTTCTGACCTGAAACAACTAGAAATGTTGTAAAATTTCATTTGTAAGCATATGTATAGCAGTTGAGCACATCTAACGTTACAGACTGAAGATATTGCAAAACCATCCAAAACAAGCTTCTCTATGCCTGATATGCTCCCACACTATACTTAAAGGCATTCTCTGTCATTGGTGAAGAGTTTACATGTTTATGAGCAAGATAACATTGATATTCATTAAACTCCTGAAACTAAGTCAGTTCTGACCTGAAACAACTAGAAATGTTGTAAAATTTCATTTGTAAGCATATGTATAGCAGTTGAGCACATCTAAATTTACAGACTGAAGATATTGCAAAACCATCCAAAACAAGCTTCTCTCTGCCTGATATGCTCCCACACTATACTTAAAGGCATTCTCTGTCATTGGTGAAGAGTTTACATGTTTATGAGCAAGATAACATTGATATTCATTAAACTCCTGAAACTAAGTCAGTTCTGACCTGAAACAACTAGAAATGTTGTAAAATTTCATTTGTAAGCATATGTATAGCAGTTGAGCACATCTAACTTTACAGACTGAAGATATTGCAAAACCATCCAAAACAAGCTTCTCTATGCCTGATATGCTCCCACACTATACTTAAAGGCATTCTCTGTCATTGGTGAAGAGTTTACATGTTTATGATCAAGATAACATTGATTTTCATTAAACTTCTGAAACTAAGTCAGTTCTGACCTGAAACAACAAGAAATGTTGTAAAATTTCATTTGTAAGCATATGTATAGCAGTTGAGCACATCTAACTTTACAGACTGAAGATATTGCAAAACCATCCAAAACAAGCTTCTCTCTGCCTGATATGCTCCCACACTATAGTTAAAGGCATTCTCTGTCATTGGTGAAGAGTTTACATGTTTATGAGCAAGATAACATTGATATTCATTAAACTCCTGAAACTAAGTCAGTTCTGACCTGAAACAACTAGAAATGTTGTAAAATTTAATTTGTAAGCATATGTATAGCAGTTGAGCACATCTAACTTTACAGACTGAAGATATTGCAAAACCATCCAAAACAAGCTTCTCTCTGCCTGATATGCTCCCACACTATACTTAAAGGCATTCTCTGTCATTGGTGAAGAGTTTACATGTTTATGAGCAAGATAACAATGATATTCATTATACTCCTGAAACTAAGTCAGTTCTGACCTGAAACAACAAGAAATGGTGTAAAATTTCATTTGTAAGCATATGTATAGCAGTTGAGCACATCTAACTTTACAGACTGAAGATATTGCAAAACCATCCAAAACAAGCTTCTCTATGCCTGATATGCTCCCACACTATACTTAAAGGCATTCTCTGTCATTGGTGAAGAGTTTACATGTTTATGATCAAGATAACATTGATTTTTATTAAACTTCTGAAACTAAGTCAGTTCTGACCTGAAACAACAAGAAATGTTGTAAAATTTCATTTGTAAGCATATGTATAGCAGTTGAGCACATCTAACTTTACAGACTGAAGATATTGCAAAACCATCCAAAACAAGCTTCTCTCTGCCTGATATGCTCCCACACTATACTTAAAGGCATTCTCTGTCATTGGTGAAGAGTTTACATGTTTATGATCAAGATACCATTGATTTTCATTAAACTACTGAAACTAAGTCAGTTCTGACCTGAAACAACAAGAAATGTTGTAAAATTTCATTTGTAAGCATATGTATAGCAGTTGAGCACATCTAACTTTACAGACTGAAGATATTGCAAAACCATCCAAAACAAGCTTCTCTCTGCCTGATATGCTCCCACACTATACTTAAAGGCATTCTCTGTCATTGGTGAAGAGTTTACAGGTGTAATTGCAAGAGAACATTACATTTCATTAAACTTCTGAAACTAAGTCAGTTCTGACCTGAAACAACTAGAAATGTTGTAAAATTTCATTTGTAAGCATATGTATAGCAGTTGAGCACATCTAACTTTACAGACTGAAGATATTGCAAAACCATCCAAAACAAGCTTCTCTCTGCCTGATATGCTCCCACACTATACTTAAAGGCATTCTCTGTCATTGGTGAAGAGTTTACATGTTTATGAGCAAGATAACAATGATATTCATTATACTCCTGAAACTAAGTCAGTTCTGACCTGAAACAACAAGAAATGTTGTAAAATTTCATTTGTAAGCATATGTATAGCAGTTGAGCACATCTAACTTTACAGACTGAAGATATTGCAAAACCATCCAAAACAAGCTTCTCTCTGCCTGATATGCTCCCACACTATACTTAAAGGCATTCTCTGTCATTGGTGAAGAGTTTACATGTTTATGAGCAAGATAACATTGATATTCATTAAACTCCTGAAACTAAGTCAGTTCTGACCTGAAACAACTAGAAATGTTGTAAAATTTAATTTGTAAGCATATGTATAGCAGTTGAGCACATCTAACTTTACAGACTGAAGATATTGCAAAACCATCTAAAACAAGCTTCTCTCTGCCTGATATGCTCCCACACTATACTTAAAGGCATTCTCTGTCATTGGTGAAGAGTTTACAGGTGTAATTGCAAGAGAACATTACATTTCATTAAACTTCTGAAACTAAGTCAGTTCTGACCTGAAACAACTAGAAATGTTGTAAAATTTCATTTGTAAGCATATGTATAGCAGTTGAGCACATCTAAATTTACAGACTGAAGATATTGCAAAACCATCCAAAACAAGCTTCTCTATGCCTGATATGCTCCCACACTATACTTAAAGGCATTCTCTAAAATTGGTGAAGAGTTTACATGTTTATGAGCAAGATAACATTGATATTCATTAAACTCCTGAAAATAAGTCAGTTCTGACCTGAAACAACTAGAAATGTTGAAAAATTTAATTTGTAAGCATATGTATAGCAGTTGAGCACATCTAACTTTACAGACTGAAGATATTACAAAACCATCCAAAACAAGCTTCTCTATGCCTGATATGCTCCCACACTATACTTAAAGGCATTCTCTGTCATTGGTGAAGAGTTTACATGTTTATGATCAAGATAACATTGATTTTCATTATACTCCTGAAACTAAGTCAGTTCTGACCTGAAACAACAAGAAATGTTGTAAAATTTCATTTGTAAGCATATGTATAGCAGTTGAGCACATCTAACTTTACAGACTGAAGATATTGCAAAACCATCCAAAACAAGCTTCTCTCTGCCTGATATGCTCCCACACTATAGTTAAAGGCATTCTCTGTCATTGGTGAAGAGTTTACATGTTTATGAGCAAGATAACATTGATATTCATTAAACTCCTGAAACTAAGTCAGTTCTGACCTGAAACAACTAGAAATGTTGTAAAATTTAATTTGTAAGCATATGTATAGCAGTTGAGCACATCTAACTTTACAGACTGAAGATATTGCAAAACCATCCAAAACAAGCTTCTCTCTGCCTGATATGCTCCCACACTATACTTAAAGGCATTCTCTGTCATTGGTGAAGAGTTTACATGTTTATGATCAAGATACCATTTATTTTCATTAAACTACTGAAACTGAGTCAGTTCTGACCTGAAACAACTAGAAATGTTGTAAAATTTCATTTGTAAGCATATGTATAGCAGTTGAGCACATCTAAATTTACAGACTGAAGATATTGCAAAACCATCCAAAACAAGCTTCTCTCTGCCTGATATGCTCCCACACTATACTTAAAGGCATTCTCTGTCATTGGTGAAGAGTTTACATGTTTATGAGCAAGATAACATTGATATTCATTAAACTCCTGAAACTAAGTCAGTTCTGACCTGAAACAACTAGAAATGTTGTAAAATTTCATTTGTAAGCATATGTATAGCAGTTGAGCACATCTAAATTTACAGACTGAAGATATTGCAAAACCATCCAAAACAAGCTTCTCTCTGCCTGATATGCTCCCACACTATACTTAAAGGCATTCTCTGTCATTGGTGAAGAGTTTACATGTTTATGAGCAAGATAACATTGATATTCATTAAACTCCTGAAACTAAGTCAGTTCTGACCTGAAACAACTAGAAATGTTGTAAAATTTCATTTGTAAGCATATGTATAGCAGTTGAGCACATCTAACTTTACAGACTGAAGATATTGCAAAACCATCCAAAACAAGCTTCTCTATTCCTGATATGCTCCCACACTATACTTAAAGGCATTCTCTGTCATTGGTGAAGAGTTTACATGTTTATGATCAAGATAACATTGATTTTCATTAAACTTCTGAAACTAAGTCAGTTCTGACCTGAAACAACAAGAAATGTTGTAAAATTTCATTTGTAAGCATATGTATAGCAGTTGAGCACATCTAACTTTACAGACTGAAGATATTGCAAAACCATCCAAAACAAGCTTCTCTCTGCCTGATATGCTCCCACACTATAGTTAAAGGCATTCTCTGTCATTGGTGAAGAGTTTACAGGTGTAATTGCAAGAGAACATTACATTTCATTAAACTTCTGAAACTAAGTCAGTTCTGACCTGAAACAACTAGAAATGTTGTAAAATTTCATTTGTAAGCATATGTATAGCAGTTGAGCACATCTAAATTTACAGACTGAAGATATTGCAAAACCATCCAAAACAAGCTTCTCTATGCCTGATATGCTCCCACACTATACTTAAAGGCATTCTCTAAAATTGGTGAAGAGTTTACATGTTTATGAGCAAGATAACATTGATATTCATTAAACTCCTGAAAATAAGTCAGTTCTGACCTGAAACAACTAGAAATGTTGAAAAATTTAATTTGTAAGCATATGTATAGCAGTTGAGCACATCTAACTTTACAGACTGAAGATATTACAAAACCATCCAAAACAAGCTTCTCTATGCCTGATATGCTCCCACACTATACTTAAAGGCATTCTCTGTCATTGGTGAAGAGTTTACATGTTTATGATCAAGATAACATTGATTTTCATTATACTCCTGAAACTAAGTCAGTTCTGACCTGAAACAACAAGAAATGTTGTAAAATTTCATTTGTAAGCATATGTATAGCAGTTGAGCACATCTAACTTTACAGACTGAAGATATTGCAAAACCATCCAAAACAAGCTTCTCTCTGCCTGATATGCTCCCACACTATACTTAAAGGCATTCTCTGTCATTGGTGAAGAGTTTACATGTTTATGAGCAAGATAACATTGATATTCATTAAACTCCTGAAACTAAGTCAGTTCTGACCTGAAACAACTAGAAATGTTGTAAAATTTAATTTGTAAGCATATGTATAGCAGTTGAGCACATCTAACTTTACAGACTGAAGATATTGCAAAACCATCCAAAACAAGCTTCTCTCTGCCTGATATGCTCCCACACTATACTTAAAGGCATTCTCTGTCATTGGTGAAGAGTTTACATGTTTATGATCAAGATACCATTTATTTTCATTAAACTACTGAAACTGAGTCAGTTCTGACCTGAAACAACTAGAAATGTTGTAAAATTTCATTTGTAAGCATATGTATAGCAGTTGAGCACATCTAAATTTACAGACTGAAGATATTGCAAAACCATCCAAAACAAGCTTCTCTCTGCCTGATATGCTCCCACACTATACTTAAAGGCATTCTCTGTCATTGGTGAAGAGTTTACATGTTTATGAGCAAGATAACATTGATATTCATTAAACTCCTGAAACTAAGTCAGTTCTGACCTGAAACAACTAGAAATGTTGTAAAATTTCATTTGTAAGCATATGTATAGCAGTTGAGCACATCTAAATTTACAGACTGAAGATATTGCAAAACCATCCAAAACAAGCTTCTCTCTGCCTGATATGCTCCCACACTATACTTAAAGGCATTCTCTGTCATTGGTGAAGAGTTTACATGTGTATGAGCAAGATAACATTGATATTCATTAAACTCCTGAAACTAAGTCAGTTCTGACCTGAAACAACTAGAAATGTTGTAAAATTTCATTTGTAAGCATATGTATAGCAGTTGAGCACATCTAACTTTACAGACTGAAGATATTGCAAAACCATCCAAAACAAGCTTCTCTATGCCTGATATGCTCCCACACTATACTTAAAGGCATTCTCTGTCATTGGTGAAGAGTTTACATGTTTATGATCAAGATAACATTGATTTTTATTAAACTTCTGAAACTAAGTCAGTTCTGACCTGAAACAACAAGAAATGTTGTAAAATTTCATTTGTAAGCATATGTATAGCAGTTGAGCACATCTAACTTTACAGACTGAAGATATTGCAAAACCATCCAAAACAAGCTTCTCTCTGCCTGATATGCTCCCACACTATACTTAAAGGCATTCTCTGTCATTGGTGAAGAGTTTACATGTTTATGATCAAGATACCATTGATTTTCATTAAACTACTGAAACTAAGTCAGTTCTGACCTGAAACAACAAGAAATGTTGTAAAATTTCATTTGTAAGCATATGTATAGCAGTTGAGCACATCTAACTTTACAGACTGAAGATATTGCAAAACCATCCAAAACAAGCTTCTCTCTGCCTGATATGCTCCCACACTATACTTAAAGGCATTCTCTGTCATTGGTGAAGAGTTTACAGGTGTAATTGCAAGAGAACATTACATTTCATTAAACTTCTGAAACTAAGTCAGTTCTGACCTGAAACAACTAGAAATGTTGTAAAATTTCATTTGTAAGCATATGTATAGCAGTTGAGCACATCTAACTTTACAGACTGAAGATATTGCAAAACCATCCAAAACAAGCTTCTCTCTGCCTGATATGCTCCCACACTATACTTAAAGGCATTCTCTGTCATTGGTGAAGAGTTTACATGTTTATGAGCAAGATAACAATGATATTCATTATACTCCTGAAACTAAGTCAGTTCTGACCTGAAACAACAAGAAATGTTGTAAAATTTCATTTGTAAGCATATGTATAGCAGTTGAGCACATCTAACTTTACAGACTGAAGATATTGCAAAACCATCCAAAACAAGCTTCTCTCTGCCTGATATGCTCCCACACTATACTTAAAGGCATTCTCTGTCATTGGTGAAGAGTTTACATGTTTATGAGCAAGATAACATTGATATTCATTAAACTCCTGAAACTAAGTCAGTTCTGACCTGAAACAACTAGAAATGTTGTAAAATTTAATTTGTAAGCATATGTATAGCAGTTGAGCACATCTAACTTTACAGACTGAAGATATTGCAAAACCATCTAAAACAAGCTTCTCTCTGCCTGATATGCTCCCACACTATACTTAAAGGCATTCTCTGTCATTGGTGAAGAGTTTACAGGTGTAATTGCAAGAGAACATTACATTTCATTAAACTTCTGAAACTAAGTCAGTTCTGACCTGAAACAACTAGAAATGTTGTAAAATTTCATTTGTAAGCATATGTATAGCAGTTGAGCACATCTAAATTTACAGACTGAAGATATTGCAAAACCATCCAAAACAAGCTTCTCTATGCCTGATATGCTCCCACACTATACTTAAAGGCATTCTCTAAAATTGGTGAAGAGTTTACATGTTTATGAGCAAGATAACATTGATATTCATTAAACTCCTGAAAATAAGTCAGTTCTGACCTGAAACAACTAGAAATGTTGAAAAATTTAATTTGTAAGCATATGTATAGCAGTTGAGCACATCTAACTTTACAGACTGAAGATATTACAAAACCATCCAAAACAAGCTTCTCTATGCCTGATATGCTCCCACACTATACTTAAAGGCATTCTCTGTCATTGGTGAAGAGTTTACATGTTTATGATCAAGATAACATTGATATTCATTAAACTCCTGAAACTAAGTCAGTTCTGACCTGAAACAACTAGAAATGTTGTAAAATTTCATTTGTAAGCATATGTATAGCAGTTGAGCACATCTAACTTTACAGACTGAAGATATTGCAAAACCATCCAAAACAAGCTTCTCTCTGCCTGATATGCTCCCACACTATACTTAAAGGCATTCTCTGTCATTGGTGAAGAGTTTACATGTTTATGATCAAGATACCATTGATTTTCATTAAACTACTGAAACTAAGTCAGTTCTGACCTGAAACAACTAGAAATGTTGTAAAATTTCATTTGTAAGCATATGTATAGCAGTTGAGCACATCTAAATTTACAGACTGAAGATATTGCAAAACCATCCAAAACACGCTTCTCTCTGCCTGATATGCTCCCACACTATACTTAAAGGCATTCTCTGTCATTGGTGAAGAGTTTACATGTTTATGAGCAAGATAACATTGATATTCATTAAACTCCTGAAACTAAGTCAGTTCTGACCTGAAACAACTAGAAATGTTGTAAAATTTCATTTGTAAGCATATGTATAGCAGTTGAGCACATCTAACTTTACAGACTGAAGATATTGCAAAACCATCCAAAACAAGCTTCTCTATGCCTGATATGCTCCCACACTATACTTAAAGGCATTCTCTGTCATTGGTGAAGAGTTTACATGTTTATGATCAAGATAACATTGATTTTTATTAAACTTCTGAAACTAAGTCAGTTCTGACCTGAAACAACAAGAAATGTTGTAAAATTTCATTTGTAAGCATATGTATAGCAGTTGAGCACATCTAACTTTACAGACTGAAGATATTGCAAAACCATCCAAAACAAGCTTCTCTCTGCCTGATATGCTCCCACACTATACTTAAAGGCATTCTCTGTCATTGGTGAAGAGTTTACATGTTTATGATCAAGATACCATTGATTTTCATTAAACTACTGAAACTAAGTCAGTTCTGACCTGAAACAACAAGAAATGTTGTAAAATTTCATTTGTAAGCATATGTATAGCAGTTGAGCACATCTAACTTTACAGACTGAAGATATTGCAAAACCATCCAAAACAAGCTTCTCTCTGCCTGATATGCTCCCACACTATACTTAAAGGCATTCTCTGTCATTGGTGAAGAGTTTACAGGTGTAATTGCAAGAGAACATTACATTTCATTAAACTTCTGAAACTAAGTCAGTTCTGACCTGAAACAACTAGAAATGTTGTAAAATTTCATTTGTAAGCATATGTATAGCAGTTGAGCACATCTAACTTTACAGACTGAAGATATTGCAAAACCATCCAAAACAAGCTTCTCTCTGCCTGATATGCTCCCACACTATACTTAAAGGCATTCTCTGTCATTGGTGAAGAGTTTACATGTTTATGAGCAAGATAACAATGATATTCATTATACTCCTGAAACTAAGTCAGTTCTGACCTGAAACAACAAGAAATGTTGTAAAATTTCATTTGTAAGCATATGTATAGCAGTTGAGCACATCTAACTTTACAGACTGAAGATATTGCAAAACCATCCAAAACAAGCTTCTCTCTGCCTGATATGCTCCCACACTATACTTAAAGGCATTCTCTGTCATTGGTGAAGAGTTTACATGTTTATGAGCAAGATAACATTGATATTCATTAAACTCCTGAAACTAAGTCAGTTCTGACCTGAAACAACTAGAAATGTTGTAAAATTTAATTTGTAAGCATATGTATAGCAGTTGAGCACATCTAACTTTACAGACTGAAGATATTGCAAAACCATCTAAAACAAGCTTCTCTCTGCCTGATATGCTCCCACACTATACTTAAAGGCATTCTCTGTCATTGGTGAAGAGTTTACAGGTGTAATTGCAAGAGAACATTACATTTCATTAAACTTCTGAAACTAAGTCAGTTCTGACCTGAAACAACTAGAAATGTTGTAAAATTTCATTTGTAAGCATATGTATAGCAGTTGAGCACATCTAAATTTACAGACTGAAGATATTGCAAAACCATCCAAAACAAGCTTCTCTATGCCTGATATGCTCCCACACTATACTTAAAGGCATTCTCTAAAATTGGTGAAGAGTTTACATGTTTATGAGCAAGATAACATTGATATTCATTAAACTCCTGAAAATAAGTCAGTTCTGACCTGAAACAACTAGAAATGTTGAAAAATTTAATTTGTAAGCATATGTATAGCAGTTGAGCACATCTAACTTTACAGACTGAAGATATTACAAAACCATCCAAAACAAGCTTCTCTATGCCTGATATGCTCCCACACTATACTTAAAGGCATTCTCTGTCATTGGTGAAGAGTTTACATGTTTATGATCAAGATAACATTGATTTTCATTATACTCCTGAAACTAAGTCAGTTCTGACCTGAAACAACAAGAAATGTTGTAAAATTTCATTTGTAAGCATATGTATAGCAGTTGAGCACATCTAACTTTACAGACTGAAGATATTGCAAAACCATCCAAAACAAGCTTCTCTCTGCCTGATATGCTCCCACACTATAGTTAAAGGCATTCTCTGTCATTGGTGAAGAGTTTACATGTTTATGAGCAAGATAACATTGATATTCATTAAACTCCTGAAACTAAGTCAGTTCTGACCTGAAACAACTAGAAATGTTGTAAAATTTAATTTGTAAGCATATGTATAGCAGTTGAGCACATCTAACTTTACAGACTGAAGATATTGCAAAACCATCCAAAACAAGCTTCTCTCTGCCTGATATGCTCCCACACTATACTTAAAGGCATTCTCTGTCATTGGTGAAGAGTTTACATGTTTATGATCAAGATACCATTTATTTTCATTAAACTACTGAAACTGAGTCAGTTCTGACCTGAAACAACTAGAAATGTTGTAAAATTTCATTTGTAAGCATATGTATAGCAGTTGAGCACATCTAAATTTACAGACTGAAGATATTGCAAAACCATCCAAAACAAGCTTCTCTCTGCCTGATATGCTCCCACACTATACTTAAAGGCATTCTCTGTCATTGGTGAAGAGTTTACATGTTTATGAGCAAGATAACATTGATATTCATTAAACTCCTGAAACTAAGTCAGTTCTGACCTGAAACAACTAGAAATGTTGTAAAATTTCATTTGTAAGCATATGTATAGCAGTTGAGCACATCTAAATTTACAGACTGAAGATATTGCAAAACCATCCAAAACAAGCTTCTCTCTGCCTGATATGCTCCCACACTATACTTAAAGGCATTCTCTGTCATTGGTGAAGAGTTTACATGTTTATGAGCAAGATAACATTGATATTCATTAAACTCCTGAAACTAAGTCAGTTCTGACCTGAAACAACTAGAAATGTTGTAAAATTTCATTTGTAAGCATATGTATAGCAGTTGAGCACATCTAACTTTACAGACTGAAGATATTGCAAAACCATCCAAAACAAGCTTCTCTATGCCTGATATGCTCCCACACTATACTTAAAGGCATTCTCTGTCATTGGTGAAGAGTTTACATGTTTATGATCAAGATAACATTGATTTTCATTAAACTTCTGAAACTAAGTCAGTTCTGACCTGAAACAACAAGAAATGTTGTAAAATTTCATTTGTAAGCATATGTATAGCAGTTGAGCACATCTAACTTTACAGACTGAAGATATTGCAAAACCATCCAAAACAAGCTTCTCTCTGCCTGATATGCTCCCACACTATAGTTAAAGGCATTCTCTGTCATTGGTGAAGAGTTTACATGTTTATGAGCAAGATAACATTGATATTCATTAAACTCCTGAAACTAAGTCAGTTCTGACCTGAAACAACTAGAAATGTTGTAAAATTTAATTTGTAAGCATATGTATAGCAGTTGAGCACATCTAACTTTACAGACTGAAGATATTGCAAAACCATCCAAAACAAGCTTCTCTCTGCCTGATATGCTCCCACACTATACTTAAAGGCATTCTCTGTCATTGGTGAAGAGTTTACATGTTTATGAGCAAGATAACAATGATATTCATTATACTCCTGAAACTAAGTCAGTTCTGACCTGAAACAACAAGAAATGGTGTAAAATTTCATTTGTAAGCATATGTATAGCAGTTGAGCACATCTAACTTAACAGACTGAAGATATTGCAAAACCATCCAAAACAAGCTTCTCTCTGCCTGATATGCTTCCACACTATACTTAAAGGCATTCTCTGTCATTGGTGAAGAGTTTACAGGTGTAATTGCAAGAGAACATTACATTTCATTAAACTTCTGAAACTAAGTCAGTTCTGACCTGAAACAACTAGAAATGTTGTAAAATTTCATTTGTAAGCATATGTATAGCAGTTGAGCACATCTAACGTTACAGACTGAAGATATTGCAAAACCATCCAAAACAAGCTTCTCTATGCCTGATATGCTCCCACACTATACTTAAAGGCATTCTCTGTCATTGGTGAAGAGTTTACATGTTTATGAGCAAGATAACATTGATATTCATTAAACTCCTGAAACTAAGTCAGTTCTGACCTGAAACAACTAGAAATGTTGTAAAATTTCATTTGTAAGCATATGTATAGCAGTTGAGCACATCTAAATTTACAGACTGAAGATATTGCAAAACCATCCAAAACAAGCTTCTCTCTGCCTGATATGCTCCCACACTATACTTAAAGGCATTCTCTGTCATTGGTGAAGAGTTTACATGTTTATGAGCAAGATAACATTGATATTCATTAAACTCCTGAAACTAAGTCAGTTCTGACCTGAAACAACTAGAAATGTTGTAAAATTTCATTTGTAAGCATATGTATAGCAGTTGAGCACATCTAACTTTACAGACTGAAGATATTGCAAAACCATCCAAAACAAGCTTCTCTATGCCTGATATGCTCCCACACTATACTTAAAGGCATTCTCTGTCATTGGTGAAGAGTTTACATGTTTATGATCAAGATAACATTGATTTTCATTAAACTTCTGAAACTAAGTCAGTTCTGACCTGAAACAACAAGAAATGTTGTAAAATTTCATTTGTAAGCATATGTATAGCAGTTGAGCACATCTAACTTTACAGACTGAAGATATTGCAAAACCATCCAAAACAAGCTTCTCTCTGCCTGATATGCTCCCACACTATACTTAAAGGCATTCTCTGTCATTGGTGAAGAGTTTACATGTTTATGAGCAAGATAACAATGATATTCATTAAACTCCTGAAACTAAGTCAGTTCTGACCTGAAACAACTAGAAATGTTGTAAAATTTAATTTGTAAGCATATGTATAGCAGTTGAGCACATCTAACTTTACAGACTGAAGATATTGCAAAACCATCCAAAACAAGCTTCTCTCTGCCTGATATGCTCCCACACTATACTTAAAGGCATTCTCTGTCATTGGTGAAGAGTTTACATGTTTATGAGCAAGATAACAATGATATTCATTATACTCCTGAAACTAAGTCAGTTCTGACCTGAAACAACAAGAAATGGTGTAAAATTTCATTTGTAAGCATATGTATAGCAGTTGAGCACATCTAACTTTACAGACTGAAGATATTGCAAAACCATCCAAAACAAGCTTCTCTATGCCTGATATGCTCCCACACTATACTTAAAGGCATTCTCTGTCATTGGTGAAGAGTTTACATGTTTATGATCAAGATAACATTGATTTTTATTAAACTTCTGAAACTAAGTCAGTTCTGACCTGAAACAACAAGAAATGTTGTAAAATTTCATTTGTAAGCATATGTATAGCAGTTGAGCACATCTAACTTTACAGACTGAAGATATTGCAAAACCATCCAAAACAAGCTTCTCTCTGCCTGATATGCTCCCACACTATACTTAAAGGCATTCTCTGTCATTGGTGAAGAGTTTACATGTTTATGATCAAGATACCATTGATTTTCATTAAACTACTGAAACTAAGTCAGTTCTGACCTGAAACAACAAGAAATGTTGTAAAATTTCATTTGTAAGCATATGTATAGCAGTTGAGCACATCTAACTTTACAGACTGAAGATATTGCAAAACCATCCAAAACAAGCTTCTCTCTGCCTGATATGCTCCCACACTATACTTAAAGGCATTCTCTGTCATTGGTGAAGAGTTTACAGGTGTAATTGCAAGAGAACATTACATTTCATTAAACTTCTGAAACTAAGTCAGTTCTGACCTGAAACAACTAGAAATGTTGTAAAATTTCATTTGTAAGCATATGTATAGCAGTTGAGCACATCTAACTTTACAGACTGAAGATATTGCAAAACCATCCAAAACAAGCTTCTCTCTGCCTGATATGCTCCCACACTATACTTAAAGGCATTCTCTGTCATTGGTGAAGAGTTTACATGTTTATGAGCAAGATAACAATGATATTCATTATACTCCTGAAACTAAGTCAGTTCTGACCTGAAACAACAAGAAATGTTGTAAAATTTCATTTGTAAGCATATGTATAGCAGTTGAGCACATCTAACTTTACAGACTGAAGATATTGCAAAACCATCCAAAACAAGCTTCTCTCTGCCTGATATGCTCCCACACTATACTTAAAGGCATTCTCTGTCATTGGTGAAGAGTTTACATGTTTATGAGCAAGATAACATTGATATTCATTAAACTCCTGAAACTAAGTCAGTTCTGACCTGAAACAACTAGAAATGTTGTAAAATTTAATTTGTAAGCATATGTATAGCAGTTGAGCACATCTAACTTTACAGACTGAAGATATTGCAAAACCATCTAAAACAAGCTTCTCTCTGCCTGATATGCTCCCACACTATACTTAAAGGCATTCTCTGTCATTGGTGAAGAGTTTACAGGTGTAATTGCAAGAGAACATTACATTTCATTAAACTTCTGAAACTAAGTCAGTTCTGACCTGAAACAACTAGAAATGTTGTAAAATTTCATTTGTAAGCATATGTATAGCAGTTGAGCACATCTAAATTTACAGACTGAAGATATTGCAAAACCATCCAAAACAAGCTTCTCTATGCCTGATATGCTCCCACACTATACTTAAAGGCATTCTCTAAAATTGGTGAAGAGTTTACATGTTTATGAGCAAGATAACATTGATATTCATTAAACTCCTGAAAATAAGTCAGTTCTGACCTGAAACAACTAGAAATGTTGAAAAATTTAATTTGTAAGCATATGTATAGCAGTTGAGCACATCTAACTTTACAGACTGAAGATATTACAAAACCATCCAAAACAAGCTTCTCTATGCCTGATATGCTCCCACACTATACTTAAAGGCATTCTCTGTCATTGGTGAAGAGTTTACATGTTTATGATCAAAATAACATTGATTTTCATTATACTCCTGAAACTAAGTCAGTTCTGACCTGAAACAACAAGAAATGTTGTAAAATTTCATTTGTAAGCATATGTATAGCAGTTGAGCACATCTAACTTTACAGACTGAAGATATTGCAAAACCATCCAAAACAAGCTTCTCTCTGCCTGATATGCTCCCACACTATAGTTAAAGGCATTCTCTGTCATTGGTGAAGAGTTTACATGTTTATGAGCAAGATAACATTGATATTCATTAAACTCCTGAAACTAAGTCAGTTCTGACCTGAAACAACTAGAAATGTTGTAAAATTTAATTTGTAAGCATATGTATAGCAGTTGAGCACATCTAACTTTACAGACTGAAGATATTGCAAAACCATCCAAAACAAGCTTCTCTCTGCCTGATATGCTCCCACACTATACTTAAAGGCATTCTCTGTCATTGGTGAAGAGTTTACATGTTTATGATCAAGATACCATTTATTTTCATTAAACTACTGAAACTGAGTCAGTTCTGACCTGAAACAACTAGAAATGTTGTAAAATTTCATTTGTAAGCATATGTATAGCAGTTGAGCACATCTAAATTTACAGACTGAAGATATTGCAAAACCATCCAAAACAAGCTTCTCTCTGCCTGATATGCTCCCACACTATACTTAAAGGCATTCTCTGTCATTGGTGAAGAGTTTACATGTTTATGAGCAAGATAACATTGATATTCATTAAACTCCTGAAACTAAGTCAGTTCTGACCTGAAACAACTAGAAATGTTGTAAAATTTCATTTGTAAGCATATGTATAGCAGTTGAGCACATCTAAATTTACAGACTGAAGATATTGCAAAACCATCCAAAACAAGCTTCTCTCTGCCTGATATGCTCCCACACTATACTTAAAGGCATTCTCTGTCATTGGTGAAGAGTTTACATGTTTATGAGCAAGATAACATTGATATTCATTAAACTCCTGAAACTAAGTCAGTTCTGACCTGAAACAACTAGAAATGTTGTAAAATTTCATTTGTAAGCATATGTATAGCAGTTGAGCACATCTAACTTTACAGACTGAAGATATTGCAAAACCATCCAAAACAAGCTTCTCTATGCCTGATATGCTCCCACACTATACTTAAAGGCATTCTCTGTCATTGGTGAAGAGTTTACATGTTTATGATCAAGATAACATTGATTTTCATTAAACTTCTGAAACTAAGTCAGTTCTGACCTGAAACAACAAGAAATGTTGTAAAATTTCATTTGTAAGCATATGTATAGCAGTTGAGCACATCTAACTTTACAGACTGAAGATATTGCAAAACCATCCAAAACAAGCTTCTCTCTGCCTGATATGCTCCCACACTATAGTTAAAGGCATTCTCTGTCATTGGTGAAGAGTTTACATGTTTATGAGCAAGATAACATTGATATTCATTAAACTCCTGAAACTAAGTCAGTTCTGACCTGAAACAACTAGAAATGTTGTAAAATTTAATTTGTAAGCATATGTATAGCAGTTGAGCACATCTAACTTTACAGACTTAAGATATTGCAAAACCATCCAAAACAAGCTTCTCTCTGCCTGATATGCTCCCACACTATACTTAAAGGCATTCTCTGTCATTGGTGAAGAGTTTACATGTTTATGAGCAAGATAACAATGATATTCATTATACTCCTGAAACTAAGTCAGTTCTGACCTGAAACAACAAGAAATGGTGTAAAATTTCATTTGTAAGCATATGTATAGCAGTTGAGCACATCTAACTTTACAGACTGAAGATATTGCAAAACCATCCAAAACAAGCTTCTCTCTGCCTGATATGCTTCCACACTATACTTAAAGGCATTCTCTGTCATTGGTGAAGAGTTTACAGGTGTAATTGCAAGAGAACATTACATTTCATTAAACTTTTGAAACTAAGTCAGTTCTGACCTGAAACAACTAGAAATGTTGTAAAATTTCATTTGTAAGCATATGTATAGCAGTTGAGCACATCTAACGTTACAGACTGAAGATATTGCAAAACCATCCAAAACAAGCTTCTCTATGCCTGATATGCTCCCACACTATACTTAAAGGCATTCTCTGTCATTGGTGAAGAGTTTACATGTTTATGAGCAAGATAACATTGATATTCATTAAACTCCTGAAACTAAGTCAGTTCTGACCTGAAACAACTAGAAATGTTGTAAAATTTCATTTGTAAGCATATGTATAGCAGTTGAGCACATCTAAATTTACAGACTGAAGATATTGCAAAACCATCCAAAACAAGCTTCTCTCTGCCTGATATGCTCCCACACTATACTTAAAGGCATTCTCTGTCATTGGTGAAGAGTTTACATGTTTATGAGCAAGATAACATTGATATTCATTAAACTCCTGAAACTAAGTCAGTTCTGACCTGAAACAACTAGAAATGTTGTAAAATTTCATTTGTAAGCATATGTATAGCAGTTGAGCACATCTAACTTTACAGACTGAAGATATTGCAAAACCATCCAAAACAAGCTTCTCTATGCCTGATATGCTCCCACACTATACTTAAAGGCATTCTCTGTCATTGGTGAAGAGTTTACATGTTTATGATCAAGATAACATTGATTTTCATTAAACTTCTGAAACTAAGTCAGTTCTGACCTGAAACAACAAGAAATGTTGTAAAATTTCATTTGTAAGCATATGTATAGCAGTTGAGCACATCTAACTTTACAGACTGAAGATATTGCAAAACCATCCAAAACAAGCTTCTCTCTGCCTGATATGCTCCCACACTATAGTTAAAGGCATTCTCTGTCATTGGTGAAGAGTTTACATGTTTATGAGCAAGATAACATTGATATTCATTAAACTCCTGAAACTAAGTCAGTTCTGACCTGAAACAACTAGAAATGTTGTAAAATTTAATTTGTAAGCATATGTATAGCAGTTGAGCACATCTAACTTTACAGACTGAAGATATTGCAAAACCATCCAAAACAAGCTTCTCTCTGCCTGATATGCTCCCACACTATACTTAAAGGCATTCTCTGTCATTGGTGAAGAGTTTACATGTTTATGAGCAAGATAACAATGATATTCATTATACTCCTGAAACTAAGTCAGTTCTGACCTGAAACAACAAGAAATGGTGTAAAATTTCATTTGTAAGCATATGTATAGCAGTTGAGCACATCTAACTTTACAGACTGAAGATATTGCAAAACCATCCAAAACAAGCTTCTCTCTGCCTGATATGCTCCCACACTATACTTAAAGGCATTCTCTGTCATTGGTGAAGAGTTTACAGGTGTAATTGCAAGAGAACATTACATTTCATTAAACTCCTGAAAATAAGTCAGTTCTGACCTGAAACAACTAGAAATGTTGAAAAATTTAATTTGTAAGCATATGTATAGCAGTTGAGCACATCTAACTTTACAGACTGAAGATATTGCAAAACCATCCAAAACAAGCTTCTCTCTGCCTGATATGCTCCCACACTATACTTAAAGGCATTCTCTGTCATTGGTGAAGAGTTTACATGTTTATGAGCAAGATAACAATGATATTCATTATACTCCTGAAACTAAGTCAGTTCTGACCTGAAACAACAAGAAATGTTGTAAAATTTCATTTGTAAGCATATGTATAGCAGTTGAGCACATCTAACTTTACAGACTGAAGATATTGCAAAACCATCCAAAACAAGCTTCTCTCTGCCTGATATGCTCCCACACTATAGTTAAAGGCATTCTCTGTCATTGGTGAAGAGTTTACATGTTTATTAGCAAGATAACATTGATATTCATTAAACTCCTGAAACTAAGTCAGTTCTGACCTGAAACAACTAGAAATGTTGTAAAATTTAATTTGTAAGCATATGTATAGCAGTTGAGCACATCTAACTTTACAGACTGAAGATATTGCAAAACCATCCAAAACAAGCTTCTCTCTGCCTGATATGCTCCCACACTATACTTAAAGGCATTCTCTGTCATTGGTGAAGAGTTTACATGTTTATGATCAAGATACCATTGATTTTCATTAAACTACTGAAACTAAGTCAGTTCTGACCTGAAACAACTAGAAATGTTGTAAAATTTCATTTGTAAGCATATGTATAGCAGTTGAGCACATCTAAATTTACAGACTGAAGATATTGCAAAACCATCCAAAACACGCTTCTCTCTGCCTGATATGCTCCCACACTATACTTAAAGGCATTCTCTGTCATTGGTGAAGAGTTTACAGGTGTAATTGCAAGAGAACATTACATTTCATTAAACTCCTGAAAATAAGTCAGTTCTGACCTGAAACAACTAGAAATGTTGAAAAATTTAATTTGTAAGCATATGTATAGCAGTTGAGCACATCTAACTTTACAGACTGAAGATATTGCAAAACCATCCAAAACAAGCTTCTCTCTGCCTGATATGCTCCCACACTATACTTAAAGGCATTCTCTGTCATTGGTGAAGAGTTTACATGTTTATGAGCAAGATAACATTGATATTCATTATACTCCTGAAACTAAGTCAGTTCTGACCTGAAACAACAAGAAATGTTGTAAAATTTCATTTGTAAGCATATGTATAGCAGTTGAGCACATCTAACTTTACAGACTGAAGATATTGCAAAACCATCCAAAACAAGCTTCTCTCTGCCTGATATGCTCCCACACTATAGTTAAAGGCATTCTCTGTCATTGGTGAAGAGTTTACATGTTTATTAGCAAGATAACATTGATATTCATTAAACTCCTGAAACTAAGTCAGTTCTGACCTGAAACAACTAGAAATGTTGTAAAATTTAATTTGTAAGCATATGTATAGCAGTTGAGCACATCTAACTTTACAGACTGAAGATATTGCAAAACCATCCAAAACAAGCTTCTCTCTGCCTGATATGCTCCCACACTATACTTAAAGGCATTCTCTGTCATTGGTGAAGAGTTTACATGTTTATGATCAAGATACCATTGATTTTCATTAAACTACTGAAACTAAGTCAGTTCTGACCTGAAACAACTAGAAATGTTGTAAAATTTCATTTGTAAGCATATGTATAGCAGTTGAGCACATCTAAATTTACAGACTGAAGATATTGCAAAACCATCCAAAACACGCTTCTCTCTGCCTGATATGCTCCCACACTATACTTAAAGGCATTCTCTGTCATTGGTGAAGAGTTTACATGTTTATGAGCAAGATAACATTGATATTCATTAAACTCCTGAAACTAAGTCAGTTCTGACCTGAAACAAGAAGAAATGTTGTAAAATTTCATTTGTAAGCATATATATAGCAGTTGAGCACATCTAACTTTACAGACTGAAGATATTGCAAAACCATCCAAAACAAGCTTCTCTCTGCCTGATATGCTCCCACACTATACTTAAAGGCATTCTCTGTCATTGGTGAAGAGTTTACATGTTTATGATCAAGATACCATTGATTTTCATTAAACTACTGAAACTAAGTCAGTTCTGACCTGAAACAACTAGAAATGTTGTAAAATTTCATTTGTAAGCATATGTATAGCAGTTGAGCACATCTAAATTTACAGACTGAAGATATTGCAAAACCATCCAAAACAAGCTTCTCTCTGCCTGATATGCTCCCACACTATACTTAAAGGCATTCTCTGTCATTGGTGAAGAGTTTACATGTTTATGAGCAAGATAACATTGATATTCATTAAACTCCTGAAACTAAGTCAGTTCTGACCTGAAACAACTAGAAATGTTGTAAAATTTCATTTGTAAGCATATGTATAGCAGTTGAGCACATCTAAATTTACAGACTGAAGATATTGCAAAACCATCCAAAACAAGCTTCTCTCTGCCTGATATGCTCCCACACTATACTTAAAGGCATTCTCTGTCATTGGTGAAGAGTTTACATGTTTATGAGCAAGATAACATTGATATTCATTAAACTCCTGAAACTAAGTCAGTTCTGACCTGAAACAACTAGAAATGTTGTAAAATTTCATTTGTAAGCATATGTATAGCAGTTGAGCACATCTAACTTTACAGACTGAAGATATTGCAAAACCATCCAAAACAAGCTTCTCTCTGCCTGATATGCTCCCACACTATACTTAAAGGCATTCTCTGTCATTGGTGAAGAGTTTACAGGTGTAATTGCAAGAGAACATTACATTTCATTAAACTTCTGAAACTAAGTCAGTTCTGACCTGAAACAACTAGAAATGTTGTAAAATTTCATTTGTAAGCATATGTATAGCAGTTGAGCACATCTAACTTTACAGACTGAAGATATTGCAAAACCATCCAAAACAAGCTTCTCTATGCCTGATATGCTCCCACACTATACTTAAAGGCATTCTCTAAAATTGGTGAAGAGTTTACATGTTTATGAGCAAGATAACAATGATATTCATTATACTCCTGAAACTAAGTCAGTTCTGACCTGAAACAACAAGAAATGTTGTAAAATTTCATTTGTAAGCATATGTATAGCAGTTGAGCACATCTAACTTTACAGACTGAAGATATTGCAAAACCATCCAAAACAAGCTTCTCTCTGCCTGATATGCTCCCACACTATAGTTAAAGGCATTCTCTGTCATTGGTGAAGAGTTTACATGTTTATGAGCAAGATAACATTGATATTCATTAAACTCCTGAAACTAAGTCAGTTCTGACCTGAAACAACTAGAAATGTTGTAAAATTTAATTTGTAAGCATATGTATAGCAGTTGAGCACATCTAACTTTACAGACTGAAGATATTGCAAAACCATCCAAAACAAGCTTCTCTCTGCCTGATATGCTCCCACACTATACTTAAAGGCATTCTCTGTCATTGGTGAAGAGTTTACATGTTTATGATCAAGATACCATTGATTTTCATTAAACTACTGAAACTAAGTCAGTTCTGACCTGAAACAACTAGAAATGTTGTAAAATTTCATTTGTAAGCATATGTATAGCAGTTGAGCACATCTAAATTTACAGACTGAAGATATTGCAATACCATCCAAAACACGCTTCTCTCTGCCTGATATGCTCCCACACTATACTTAAAGGCATTCTCTGTCATTGGTGAAGAGTTTACATGTTTATGAGCAAGATAACATTGATATTCATTAAACTCCTGAAACTAAGTCAGTTCTGACCTGAAACAACTAGAAATGTTGTAAAATTTCATTTGTAAGCATATGTATAGCAGTTGAGCACATCTAACTTTACAGACTGAAGATATTGCAAAACCATCCAAAACAAGCTTCTCTATGCCTGATATGCTCCCACACTATACTTAAAGGCATTCTCTGTCATTGGTGAAGAGTTTACATGTTTATGAGCAAGATAACAATGATATTCATTATACTCCTGAAACTAAGTCAGTTCTGACCTGAAACAACAAGAAATGTTGTAAAATTTCATTTGTAAGCATATGTATAGCAGTTGAGCACATCTAACTTTACAGACTGAAGATATTGCAAAACCATCCAAAACAAGCTTCTCTCTGCCTGATATGCTCCCACACTATAGTTAAAGGCATTCTCTGTCATTGGTGAAGAGTTTACATGTTTATGAGCAAGATAACATTGATATTCATTAAACTCCTGAAACTAAGTCAGTTCTGACCTGAAACAACTAGAAATGTTGTAAAATTTAATTTGTAAGCATATGTATAGCAGTTGAGCACATCTAACTTTACAGACTGAAGATATTGCAAAACCATCTAAAACAAGCTTCTCTCTGCCTGATATGCTCCCACACTATACTTAAAGGCATTCTCTGTCATTGGTGAAGAGTTTACAGGTGTAATTGCAAGAGAACATTACATTTCATTAAACTTCTGAAACTAAGTCAGTTCTGACCTGAAACAACTAGAAATGTTGTAAAATTTCATTTGTAAGCATATGTATAGCAGTTGAGCACATCTAAATTTACAGACTGAAGATATTGCAAAACCATCCAAAACAAGCTTCTCTATGCCTGATATGCTCCCACACTATACTTAAAGGCATTCTCTAAAATTGGTGAAGAGTTTACATGTTTATGAGCAAGATAACATTGATATTCATTAAACTCCTGAAAATAAGTCAGTTCTGACCTGAAACAACTAGAAATGTTGAAAAATTTAATTTGTAAGCATATGTATAGCAGTTGAGCACATCTAACTTTACAGACTGTAGATATTGCAAAACCATCCAAAACAAGCTTCTCTATGCCTGATATGCTCCCACACTATACTTAAAGGCATTCTCTGTCATTGGTGAAGAGTTTACATGTTTATGATCAAGATAACATTGATTTTCATTATACTCCTGAAACTAAGTCAGTTCTGACCTGAAACAACAAGAAATGTTGTAAAATTTCATTTGTAAGCATATGTATAGCAGTTGAGCACATCTAACTTTACAGACTGAAGATATTGCAAAACCATCCAAAACAAGCTTCTCTCTGCCTGATATGCTCCCACACTATAGTTAAAGGCATTCTCTGTCATTGGTGAAGAGTTTACATGTTTATGAGCAAGATAACATTGATATTCATTAAACTCCTGAAACTAAGTCAGTTCTGACCTGAAACAACTAGAAATGTTGTAAAATTTAATTTGTAAGCATATGTATAGCAGTTGAGCACATCTAACTTTACAGACTGAAGATATTGCAAAACCATCCAAAACAAGCTTCTCTCTGCCTGATATGCTCCCACACTATACTTAAAGGCATTCTCTGTCATTGGTGAAGAGTTTACATGTTTATGATCAAGATACCATTGATTTTCATTAAACTACTGAAACTAAGTCAGTTCTGACCTGAAACAACTAGAAATGTTGTAAAATTTCATTTGTAAGCATATGTATAGCAGTTGAGCACATCTAAATTTACAGACTGAAGATATTGCAAAACCATCCAAAACAAGCTTCTCTCTGCCTGATATGCTCCCACACTATACTTAAAGGCATTCTCTGTCATTGGTGAAGAGTTTACATGTTTATGAGCAAGATAACATTGATATTCATTAAACTCCTGAAACTAAGTCAGTTCTGACCTGAAACAACTAGAAATGTTGTAAAATTTCATTTGTAAGCATATGTATAGCAGTTGAGCACATCTAAATTTACAGACTGAAGATATTGCAAAACCATCCAAAACAAGCTTCTCTCTGCCTGATATGCTCCCACACTATACTTAAAGGCATTCTCTGTCATTGGTGAAGAGTTTACATGTTTATGAGCAAGATAACATTGATATTCATTAAACTCCTGAAACTAAGTCAGTTCTGACCTGAAACAACTAGAAATGTTGTAAAATTTCATTTGTAAGCATATGTATAGCAGTTGAGCACATCTAACTTTACAGACTGAAGATATTGCAAAACCATCCAAAACAAGCTTCTCTATGCCTGATATGCTCCCACACTATACTTAAAGGCATTCTCTGTCATTGGTGAAGAGTTTACATGTTTATGATCAAGATAACATTGATTTTCATTAAACTTCTGAAACTAAGTCAGTTCTGACCTGAAACAACAAGAAATGTTGTAAAATTTCATTTGTAAGCATATGTATAGCAGTTGAGCACATCTAACTTTACAGACTGAAGATATTGCAAAACCATCCAAAACAAGCTTCTCTCTGCCTGATATGCTCCCACACTATACTTAAAGGCATTCTCTGTCATTGGTGAAGAGTTTACATGTTTATGAGCAAGATAACATTGATATTCATTAAACTCCTGAAACTAAGTCAGTTCTGACCTGAAACAACTAGAAATGTTGTAAAATTTAATTTGTAAGCATATGTATAGCAGTTGAGCACATCTAACTTTACAGACTGAAGATATTGCAAAACCATCCAAAACAAGCTTCTCTCTGCCTGATATGCTCCCACACTATACTTAAAGGCATTCTCTGTCATTGGTGAAGAGTTTACATGTTTATGATCAAGATACCATTGATTTTCATTAAACTACTGAAACTAAGTCAGTTCTGACCTGAAACAACTAGAAATGTTGTAAAATTTCATTTGTAAGCATATGTATAGCAGTTGAGCACATCTAAATTTACAGACTGAAGATATTGCAAAACCATCCAAAACAAGCTTCTCTCTGCCTGATATGCTCCCACACTATACTTAAAGGCATTCTCTGTCATTGGTGAAGAGTTTACATGTTTATGAGCAAGATAACATTGATATTCATTAAACTCCTGAAACTAAGTCAGTTCTGACCTGAAACAACTAGAAATGTTGTAAAATTTCATTTGTAAGCATATGTATAGCAGTTGAGCACATCTAAATTTACAGACTGAAGATATTGCAAAACCATCCAAAACAAGCTTCTCTCTGCCTGATATGCTCCCACACTATACTTAAAGGCATTCTCTGTCATTGGTGAAGAGTTTACATGTTTATGAGCAAGATAACATTGATATTCATTAAACTCCTGAAACTAAGTCAGTTCTGACCTGAAACAACTAGAAATGTTGTAAAATTTCATTTGTAAGCATATGTATAGCAGTTGAGCACATCTAACTTTACAGACTGAAGATATTGCAAAACCATCCAAAACAAGCTTCTCTCTGCCTGATATGCTCCCACACTATACTTAAAGGCATTCTCTGTCATTGGTGAAGAGTTTACATGTTTATGAGCAAGATAACAATGATATTCATTATACTCCTGAAACTAAGTCAGTTCTGACCTGAAACAACAAGAAATGGTGTAAAATTTCATTTGTAAGCATATGTATAGCAGTTGAGCACATCTAACTTTACAGACTGAAGATATTGCAAAACCATCCAAAACAAGCTTCTCTCTGCCTGATATGCTCCCACACTATACTTAAAGGCATTCTCTGTCATTGGTGAAGAGTTTACAGGTGTAATTGCAAGAGAACATTACATTTCATTAAACTTCTGAAACTAAGTCAGTTCTGACCTGAAACAACTAGAAATGTTGTAAAATTTCATTTGTAAGCATATGTATAGCAGTTGAGCACATCTAACTTTACAGACTGAAGATATTGCAAAACCATCCAAAACAAGCTTCTCTATGCCTGATATGCTCCCACACTATACTTAAAGGCATTCTCTAAAATTGGTGAAGAGTTTACATGTTTATGAGCAAGATAACATTGATATTCATTAAACTCCTGAAAATAAGTCAGTTCTGACCTGAAACAACTAGAAATGTTGAAAAATTTAATTTGTAAGCATATGTATAGCAGTTGAGCACATCTAACTTTACAGACTGAAGATATTGCAAAACCATCCAAAACAAGCTTCTCTCTGCCTGATATGCTCCCACACTATAGTTAAAGGCATTCTCTGTCATTGGTGAAGAGTTTACATGTTTATGAGCAAGATAACATTGATATTCATTAAACTCCTGAAACTAAGTCAGTTCTGACCTGAAACAACTAGAAATGTTGTAAAATTTAATTTGTAAGCATATGTATAGCAGTTGAGCACATCTAACTTTACAGACTGAAGATATTGCAAAACCATCCAAAACAAGCTTCTCTCTGCCTGATATGCTCCCACACTATACTTAAAGGCATTCTCTGTCATTGGTGAAGAGTTTACATGTTTATGATCAAGATACCATTGATTTTCATTAAACTACTGAAACTAAGTCAGTTCTGACCTGAAACAACTAGAAATGTTGTAAAATTTCATTTGTAAGCATATGTATAGCAGTTGAGCACATCTAAATTTACAGACTGAAGATATTGCAAAACCATCCAAAACAAGCTTCTCTCTGCCTGATATGCTCCCACACTATACTTAAAGGCATTCTCTGTCATTGGTGAAGAGTTTACATGTTTATGAGCAAGATAACATTGATATTCATTAAACTCCTGAAACTAAGTCAGTTCTGACCTGAAACAACTAGAAATGTTGTAAAATTTCATTTGTAAGCATATGTATAGCAGTTGAGCACATCTAAATTTACAGACTGAAGATATTGCAAAACCATCCAAAACAAGCTTCTCTCTGCCTGATATGCTCCCACACTATACTTAAAGGCATTCTCTGTCATTGGTGAAGAGTTTACATGTTTATGAGCAAGATAACATTGATATTCATTAAACTCCTGAAACTAAGTCAGTTCTGACCTGAAACAACTAGAAATGTTGTAAAATTTCATTTGTAAGCATATGTATAGCAGTTGAGCACATCTAACTTTACAGACTGAAGATATTGCAAAACCATCCAAAACAAGCTTCTCTATGCCTGATATGCTCCCACACTATACTTAAAGGCATTCTCTGTCATTGGTGAAGAGTTTACATGTTTATGATCAAGATAACATTGATTTTCATTAAACTTCTGAAACTAAGTCAGTTCTGACCTGAAACAACAAGAAATGTTGTAAAATTTCATTTGTAAGCATATGTATAGCAGTTGAGCACATCTAACTTTACAGACTGAAGATATTGCAAAACCATCCAAAACAAGCTTCTCTCTGCCTGATATGCTCCCACACTATACTTAAAGGCATTCTCTGTCATTGGTGAAGAGTTTACATGTTTATGAGCAAGATAACATTGATATTCATTAAACTCCTGAAACTAAGTCAGTTCTGACCTGAAACAACTAGAAATGTTGTAAAATTTAATTTGTAAGCATATGTATAGCAGTTGAGCACATCTAACTTTACAGACTGAAGATATTGCAAAACCATCCAAAACAAGCTTCTCTCTGCCTGATATGCTCCCACACTATACTTAAAGGCATTCTCTGTCATTGGTGAAGAGTTTACATGTTTATGATCAAGATACCATTGATTTTCATTAAACTACTGAAACTAAGTCAGTTCTGACCTGAAACAACTAGAAATGTTGTAAAATTTCATTTGTAAGCATATGTATAGCAGTTGAGCACATCTAAATTTACAGACTGAAGATATTGCAAAACCATCCAAAACAAGCTTCTCTCTGCCTGATATGCTCCCACACTATACTTAAAGGCATTCTCTGTCATTGGTGAAGAGTTTACATGTTTATGAGCAAGATAACATTGATATTCATTAAACTCCTGAAACTAAGTCAGTTCTGACCTGAAACAACTAGAAATGTTGTAAAATTTCATTTGTAAGCATATGTATAGCAGTTGAGCACATCTAAATTTACAGACTGAAGATATTGCAAAACCATCCAAAACAAGCTTCTCTCTGCCTGATATGCTCCCACACTATACTTAAAGGCATTCTCTGTCATTGGTGAAGAGTTTACATGTTTATGAGCAAGATAACATTGATATTCATTAAACTCCTGAAACTAAGTCAGTTCTGACCTGAAACAACTAGAAATGTTGTAAAATTTCATTTGTAAGCATATGTATAGCAGTTGAGCACATCTAACTTTACAGACTGAAGATATTGCAAAACCATCCAAAACAAGCTTCTCTCTGCCTGATATGCTCCCACACTATACTTAAAGGCATTCTCTGTCATTGGTGAAGAGTTTACATGTTTATGAGCAAGATAACAATGATATTCATTATACTCCTGAAACTAAGTCAGTTCTGACCTGAAACAACAAGAAATGGTGTAAAATTTCATTTGTAAGCATATGTATAGCAGTTGAGCACATCTAACTTTACAGACTGAAGATATTGCAAAACCATCCAAAACAAGCTTCTCTCTGCCTGATATGCTCCCACACTATACTTAAAGGCATTCTCTGTCATTGGTGAAGAGTTTACAGGTGTAATTGCAAGAGAACATTACATTTCATTAAACTTCTGAAACTAAGTCAGTTCTGACCTGAAACAACTAGAAATGTTGTAAAATTTCATTTGTAAGCATATGTATAGCAGTTGAGCACATCTAACTTTACAGACTGAAGATATTGCAAAACCATCCAAAACAAGCTTCTCTATGCCTGATATGCTCCCACACTATACTTAAAAGCATTCTCTAAAATTGGTGAAGAGTTTACATGTTTATGAGCAAGATAACATTGATATTCATTAAACTCCTGAAAATAAGTCAGTTCTGACCTGAAACAACTAGAAATGTTGAAAAATTTAATTTGTAAGCATATGTATAGCAGTTGAGCACATCTAACTTTACAGACTGAAGATATTGCAAAACCATCCAAAACAAGCTTCTCTCTGCCTGATATGCTCCCACACTATACTTAAAGGCATTCTCTGTCATTGGTGAAGAGTTTACATGTTTATGAGCAAGATAACAATGATATTCATTATACTCCTGAAACTAAGTCAGTTCTGACCTGAAACAACAAGAAATGTTGTAAAATTTCATTTGTAAGCATATGTATAGCAGTTGAGCACATCTAACTTTACAGACTGAAGATATTGCAAAACCATCCAAAACAAGCTTCTCTCTGCCTGATATGCTCCCACACTATACTTAAAGGCATTCTCTGTCATTGGTGAAGAGTTTACATGTTTATGAGCAAGATAACATTGATATTCATTAAACTCCTGAAACTAAGTCAGTTCTGACCTGAAACAACTAGAAATGTTGTAAAATTTCATTTGTAAGCATATGTATAGCAGTTGAGCACATCTAACTTTACAGACTGAAGATATTGCAAAACCATCCAAAACAAGCTTCTCTCTGCCTGATATGCTCCCACACTATACTTAAAGGCATTCTCTGTCATTGGTGAAGAGTTTACATGTTTATGATCAAGATACCATTGATTTTCATTAAACTACTGAAACTAAGTCAGTTCTGACCTGAAACAACTAGAAATGTTGTAAAATTTCATTTGTAAGCATATGTATAGCAGTTGAGCACATCTAAATTTACAGACTGAAGATATTGCAAAACCATCCAAAACAAGCTTCTCTCTGCCTGATATGCTCCCACACTATAGTTAAAGGCATTCTCTGTCATTGGTGAAGAGTTTACATGTTTATGAGCAAGATAACATTGATATTCATTAAACTCCTGAAACTAAGTCAGTTCTGACCTGAAACAACTAGAAATGTTGTAAAATTTAATTTGTAAGCATATGTATAGCAGTTGAGCACATCTAACTTTACAGACTGAAGATATTGCAAAACCATCCAAAACAAGCTTCTCTCTGCCTGATATGCTCCCACACTATACTTAAAGGCATTCTCTGTCATTGGTGAAGAGTTTACATGTTTATGAGCAAGATAACATTGATATTCATTAAACTCCTGAAACTAAGTCAGTTCTGACCTGAAACAACTAGAAATGTTGTAAAATTTCATTTGTAAGCATATGTATAGCAGTTGAGCACATCTAACTTTACAGACTGAAGATATTGCAAAACCATCCAAAACAAGCTTCTCTATGCCTGATATGCTCCCACACTATACTTAAAGGCATTCTCTGTCATTGGTGAAGAGTTTACATGTTTATGAGCAAGATAACAATGATATTCATTATACTCCTGAAACTAAGTCAGTTCTGACCTGAAACAACAAGAAATGTTGTAAAATTTCATTTGTAAGCATATGTATAGCAGTTGAGCACATCTAACTTTACAGACTGAAGATATTGCAAAACCATCCAAAACAAGCTTCTCTCTGCCTGATATGCTCCCACACTATAGTTAAAGGCATTCTCTGTCATTGGTGAAGAGTTTACATGTTTATGAGCAAGATAACATTGATATTCATTAAACTCCTGAAACTAAGTCAGTTCTGACCTGAAACAACTAGAAATGTTGTAAAATTTAATTTGTAAGCATATGTATAGCAGTTGAGCACATCTAACTTTACAGACTGAAGATATTGCAAAACCATCTAAAACAAGCTTCTCTCTGCCTGATATGCTCCCACACTATACTTAAAGGCATTCTCTGTCATTGGTGAAGAGTTTACAGGTGTAATTGCAAGAGAACATTACATTTCATTAAACTTCTGAAACTAAGTCAGTTCTGACCTGAAACAACTAGAAATGTTGTAAAATTTCATTTGTAAGCATATGTATAGCAGTTGAGCACATCTAAATTTACAGACTGAAGATATTGCAAAACCATCCAAAACAAGCTTCTCTATGCCTGATATGCTCCCACACTATACTTAAAGGCATTCTCTAAAATTGGTGAAGAGTTTACATGTTTATGAGCAAGATAACATTGATATTCATTAAACTCCTGAAAATAAGTCAGTTCTGACCTGAAACAACTAGAAATGTTGAAAAATTTAATTTGTAAGCATATGTATAGCAGTTGAGCACATCTAACTTTACAGACTGAAGATATTGCAAAACCATCCAAAACAAGCTTCTCTATGCCTGATATGCTCCCACACTATACTTAAAGGCATTCTCTGTCATTGGTGAAGAGTTTACATGTTTATGATCAAGATAACATTGATTTTCATTATACTCCTGAAACTAAGTCAGTTCTGACCTGAAACAACAAGAAATGTTGTAAAATTTCATTTGTAAGCATATGTATAGCAGTTGAGCACATCTAACTTTACAGACTGAAGATATTGCAAAACCATCCAAAACAAGCTTCTCTCTGCCTGATATGCTCCCACACTATAGTTAAAGGCATTCTCTGTCATTGGTGAAGAGTTTACATGTTTATGAGCAAGATAATATTGATATTCATTAAACTCCTGAATCTAAGTCAGTTCTGACCTGAAACAACTAGAAATGTTGTAAAATTTAATTTGTAAGCATATGTATAGCAGTTGAGCACATCTAACTTTACAGACTGAAGATATTGCAAAACCATCCAAAACAAGCTTCTCTCTGCCTGATATGCTCCCACACTATACTTAAAGGCATTCTCTGTCATTGGTGAAGAGTTTACATGTTTATGATCAAGATACCATTGATTTTCATTAAACTACTGAAACTAAGTCAGTTCTGACCTGAAACAACTAGAAATGTTGTAAAATTTCATTTGTAAGCATATGTATAGCAGTTGAGCACATCTAAATTTACAGACTGAAGATATTGCAAAACCATCCAAAACAAGCTTGTCTCTGCCTGATATGCTCCCACACTATACTTAAAGGCATTCTCTGTCATTGGTGAAGAGTTTACATGTTTATGAGCAAGATAACATTGATATTCATTAAACTCCTGAAACTAAGTCAGTTCTGACCTGAAACAACTAGAAATGTTGTAAAATTTCATTTGTAAGCATATGTATAGCAGTTGAGCACATCTAACTTTACAGACTGAAGATATTGCAAAACCATCCAAAACAAGCTTCTCTCTGCCTGATATGCTCCCACACTATACTTAAAGGCATTCTCTGTCATTGGTGAAGAGTTTACATGTTTATGAGCAAGATAACATTGATATTCATTAAACTCCTGAAACTAAGTCAGTTCTGACCTGAAACAACTAGAAATGTTGTAAAATTTCATTTGTAAGCATATGTATAGCAGTTGAGCACATCTAACTTTACAGACTGAAGATATTGCAAAACCATCCAAAACAAGCTTCTCTCTGCCTGATATGCTCCCACACTATACTTAAAGGCATTCTCTGTCATTGGTGAAGAGTTTACATGTTTATGATCAAGATAACATTGATTTTCATTAAACTTCTGAAACTAAGTCAGTTCTGACCTGAAACAACAAGAAATGTTGTAAAATTTCATTTGTAAGCATATGTATAGCAGTTGAGCACATCTAACTTTACAGACTGAAGATATTGCAAAACCATCCAAAACAAGCTTCTCTCTGCCTGATATGCTCCCACACTATACTTAAAGGCATTCTCTGTCATTGGTGAAGAGTTTACATGTTTATGAGCAAGATAACATTGATATTCATTAAACTCCTGAAACTAAGTCAGTTCTGACCTGAAACAACTAGAAATGTTGTAAAATTTAATTTGTAAGCATATGTATAGCAGTTGAGCACATCTAACTTTACAGACTGAAGATATTGCAAAACCATCCAAAACAAGCTTCTCTCTGCCTGATATGCTCCCACACTATACTTAAAGGCATTCTCTGTCATTGGTGAAGAGTTTACATGTTTATGATCAAGATACCATTGATTTTCATTAAACTACTGAAACTAAGTCAGTTCTGACCTGAAACAACTAGAAATGTTGTAAAATTTCATTTGTAAGCATATGTATAGCAGTTGAGCACATCTAAATTTACAGACTGAAGATATTGCAAAACCATCCAAAACAAGCTTCTCTCTGCCTGATATGCTCCCACACTATACTTAAAGGCATTCTCTGTCATTGGTGAAGAGTTTACATGTTTATGAGCAAGATAACATTGATATTCATTAAACTCCTGAAACTAAGTCAGTTCTGACCTGAAACAACTAGAAATGTTGTAAAATTTCATTTGTAAGCATATGTATAGCAGTTGAGCACATCTAAATTTACAGACTGAAGATATTGCAAAACCATCCAAAACAAGCTTCTCTCTGCCTGATATGCTCCCACACTATACTTAAAGGCATTCTCTGTCATTGGTGAAGAGTTTACATGTTTATGAGCAAGATAACATTGATATTCATTAAACTCCTGAAACTAAGTCAGTTCTGACCTGAAACAACTAGAAATGTTGTAAAATTTCATTTGTAAGCATATGTATAGCAGTTGAGCACATCTAACTTTACAGACTGAAGATATTGCAAAACCATCCAAAACAAGCTTCTCTATGCCTGATATGCTCCCACACTATACTTAAAGGCATTCTCTGTCATTGGTGAAGAGTTTACATGTTTATGAGCAAGATAACAATGATATTCATTATACTCCTGAAACTAAGTCAGTTCTGACCTGAAACAACAAGAAATGTTGTAAAATTTCATTTGTAAGCATATGTATAGCAGTTGAGCACATCTAACTTTACAGACTGAAGATATTGCAAAACCATCCAAAACAAGCTTCTCTCTGCCTGATATGCTCCCACACTATAGTTAAAGGCATTCTCTGTCATTGGTGAAGAGTTTACATGTTTATGAGCAAGATAACATTGATATTCATTAAACTCCTGAAACTAAGTCAGTTCTGACCTGAAACAACTAGAAATGTTGTAAAATTTAATTTGTAAGCATATGTATAGCAGTTGAGCACATCTAACTTTACAGACTGAAGATATTGCAAAACCATCTAAAACAAGCTTCTCTCTGCCTGATATGCTCCCACACTATACTTAAAGGCATTCTCTGTCATTGGTGAAGAGTTTACAGGTGTAATTGCAAGAGAACATTACATTTCATTAAACTTCTGAAACTAAGTCAGTTCTGACCTGAAACAACTAGAAATGTTGTAAAATTTCATTTGTAAGCATATGTATAGCAGTTGAGCACATCTAAATTTACAGACTGAAGATATTGCAAAACCATCCAAAACAAGCTTCTCTATGCCTGATATGCTCCCACACTATACTTAAAGGCATTCTCTAAAATTGGTGAAGAGTTTACATGTTTATGAGCAAGATAACATTGATATTCATTAAACTCCTGAAAATAAGTCAGTTCTGACCTGAAACAACTAGAAATGTTGAAAAATTTAATTTGTAAGCATATGTATAGCAGTTGAGCACATCTAACTTTACAGACTGAAGATATTGCAAAACCATCCAAAACAAGCTTCTCTATGCCTGATATGCTCCCACACTATACTTAAAGGCATTCTCTGTCATTGGTGAAGAGTTTACATGTTTATGATCAAGATAACATTGATTTTCATTATACTCCTGAAACTAAGTCAGTTCTGACCTGAAACAACAAGAAATGTTGTAAAATTTCATTTGTAAGCATATGTATAGCAGTTGAGCACATCTAACTTTACAGACTGAAGATATTGCAAAACCATCCAAAACAAGCTTCTCTCTGCCTGATATGCTCCCACACTATAGTTAAAGGCATTCTCTGTCATTGGTGAAGAGTTTACATGTTTATGAGCAAGATAATATTGATATTCATTAAACTCCTGAATCTAAGTCAGTTCTGACCTGAAACAACTAGAAATGTTGTAAAATTTAATTTGTAAGCATATGTATAGCAGTTGAGCACATCTAACTTTACAGACTGAAGATATTGCAAAACCATCCAAAACAAGCTTCTCTCTGCCTGATATGCTCCCACACTATACTTAAAGGCATTCTCTGTCATTGGTGAAGAGTTTACATGTTTATGATCAAGATACCATTGATTTTCATTAAACTACTGAAACTAAGTCAGTTCTGACCTGAAACAACTAGAAATGTTGTAAAATTTCATTTGTAAGCATATGTATAGCAGTTGAGCACATCTAAATTTACAGACTGAAGATATTGCAAAACCATCCAAAACAAGCTTGTCTCTGCCTGATATGCTCCCACACTATACTTAAAGGCATTCTCTGTCATTGGTGAAGAGTTTACATGTTTATGAGCAAGATAACATTGATATTCATTAAACTCCTGAAACTAAGTCAGTTCTGACCTGAAACAACTAGAAATGTTGTAAAATTTCATTTGTAAGCATATGTATAGCAGTTGAGCACATCTAAATTTACAGACTGAAGATATTGCAAAACCATCCAAAACAAGCTTCTCTCTGCCTGATATGCTCCCACACTATACTTAAAGGCATTCTCTGTCATTGGTGAAGAGTTTACATGTTTATGAGCAAGATAACATTGATATTCATTAAACTCCTGAAACTAAGTCAGTTCTGACCTGAAACAACTAGAAATGTTGTAAAATTTCATTTGTAAGCATATGTATAGCAGTTGAGCACATCTAACTTTACAGACTGAAGATATTGCAAAACCATCCAAAACAAGCTTCTCTCTGCCTGATATGCTCCCACACTATACTTAAAGGCATTCTCTGTCATTGGTGAAGAGTTTACATGTTTATGATCAAGATAACATTGATTTTCATTAAACTTCTGAAACTAAGTCAGTTCTGACCTGAAACAACAAGAAATGTTGTAAAATTTCATTTGTAAGCATATGTATAGCAGTTGAGCACATCTAACTTTACAGACTGAAGATATTGCAAAACCATCCAAAACAAGCTTCTCTCTGCCTGATATGCTCCCACACTATAGTTAAAGGCATTCTCTGTCATTGGTGAAGAGTTTACATGTTTATGAGCAAGATAACATTGATATTCATTAAACTCCTGAAACTAAGTCAGTTCTGACCTGAAACAACTAGAAATGTTGTAAAATTTAATTTGTAAGCATATGTATAGCAGTTGAGCACATCTAACTTTACAGACTGAAGATATTGCAAAACCATCCAAAACAAGCTTCTCTCTGCCTGATATGCTCCCACACTATACTTAAAGGCATTCTCTGTCATTGGTGAAGAGTTTACATGTTTATGAGCAAGATAACAATGATATTCATTATACTCCTGAAACTAAGTCAGTTCTGACCTGAAACAACAAGAAATGGTGTAAAATTTCATTTGTAAGCATATGTATAGCAGTTGAGCACATCTAACTTTACAGACTGAAGATATTGCAAAACCATCCAAAACAAGCTTCTCTCTGCCTGATATGCTCCCACACTATACTTAAAGGCATTCTCTGTCATTGGTGAAGAGTTTACAGGTGTAATTGCAAGAGAACATTACATTTCATTAAACTTCTGAAACTAAGTCAGTTCTGACCTGAAACAACTAGAAATGTTGTAAAATTTCATTTGTAAGCATATGTATAGCAGTTGAGCACATCTAACTTTACAGACTGAAGATATTGCAAAACCATCCAAAACAAGCTTCTCTATGCCTGATATGCTCCCACACTATACTTAAAGGCATTCTCTAAAATTGGTGAAGAGTTTACATGTTTATGAGCAAGATAACATTGATATTCATTAAACTCCTGAAAATAAGTCAGTTCTGACCTGAAACAACTAGAAATGTTGAAAAATTTAATTTGTAAGCATATGTATAGCAGTTGAGCACATCTAACTTTACAGACTGAAGATATTGCAAAACCATCCAAAACAAGCTTCTCTCTGCCTGATATGCTCCCACACTATACTTAAAGGCATTCTCTGTCATTGGTGAAGAGTTTACATGTTTATGAGCAAGATAACAATGATATTCATTATACTCCTGAAACTAAGTCAGTTCTGACCTGAAACAACAAGAAATGTTGTAAAATTTCATTTGTAAGCATATGTATAGCAGTTGAGCACATCTAACTTTACAGACTGAAGATATTGCAAAACCATCCAAAACAAGCTTCTCTCTGCCTGATATGCTCCCACACTATACTTAAAGGCATTCTCTGTCATTGGTGAAGAGTTTACATGTTTATGAGCAAGATAACATTGATATTCATTAAACTCCTGAAACTAAGTCAGTTCTGACCTGAAACAACTAGAAATGTTGTAAAATTTAATTTGTAAGCATATGTATAGCAGTTGAGCACATCTAACTTTACAGACTGAAGATATTGCAAAACCATCCAAAACAAGCTTCTCTCTGCCTGATATGCTCCCACACTATACTTAAAGGCATTCTCTGTCATTGGTGAAGAGTTTACATGTTTATGATCAAGATACCATTGATTTTCATTAAACTACTGAAACTAAGTCAGTTCTGACCTGAAACAACTAGAAATGTTGTAAAATTTCATTTGTAAGCATATGTATAGCAGTTGAGCACATCTAAATTTACAGACTGAAGATATTGCAAAACCATCCAAAACACGCTTCTCTCTGCCTGATATGCTCCCACACTATACTTAAAGGCATTCTCTGTCATTGGTGAAGAGTTTACATGTTTATGAGCAAGATAACATTGATATTCATTAAACTCCTGAAACTAAGTCAGTTCTGACCTGAAACAACTAGAAATGTTGTAAAATTTCATTTGTAAGCATATGTATAGCAGTTGAGCACATCTAACTTTACAGACTGAAGATATTGCAAAACCATCCAAAACAGGCTTCTCTATGCCTGATATGCTCCCACACTATACTTAAAGGCATTCTCTAAAATTGGTGAAGAGTTTACATGTTTATGAGCAAGATAACATTGATATTCATTAAACTCCTGAAAATAAGTCAGTTCTGACCTGAAACAACTAGAAATGTTGAAAAATTTAATTTGTAAGCATATGTATAGCAGTTGAGCACATCTAACTTTACAGACTGAAGATATTGCAAAACCATCCAAAACAAGCTTCTCTCTGCCTGATATGCTCCCACACTATACTTAAAGGCATTCTCTGTCATTGGTGAAGAGTTTACATGTTTATGAGCAAGATAACAATGATATTCATTATACTCCTGAAACTAAGTCAGTTCTGACCTGAAACAACAAGAAATGTTGTAAAATTTCATTTGTAAGCATATGTATAGCAGTTGAGCACATCTAACTTTACAGACTGAAGATATTGCAAAACCATCCAAAACAAGCTTCTCTCTGCCTGATATGCTCCCACACTATACTTAAAGGCATTCTCTGTCATTGGTGAAGAGTTTACATGTTTATGAGCAAGATAACATTGATATTCATTAAACTCCTGAAACTAAGTCAGTTCTGACCTGAAACAACTAGAAATGTTGTAAAATTTAATTTGTAAGCATATGTATAGCAGTTGAGCACATCTAACTTTACAGACTGAAGATATTGCAAAACCATCCAAAACAAGCTTCTCTCTGCCTGATATGCTCCCACACTATACTTAAAGGCATTCTCTGTCATTGGTGAAGAGTTTACATGTTTATGATCAAGATACCATTGATTTTCATTAAACTACTGAAACTAAGTCAGTTCTGACCTGAAACAACTAGAAATGTTGTAAAATTTCATTTGTAAGCATATGTATAGCAGTTGAGCACATCTAAATTTACAGACTGAAGATATTGCAAAACCATCCAAAACACGCTTCTCTCTGCCTGATATGCTCCCACACTATACTTAAAGGCATTCTCTGTCATTGGTGAAGAGTTTACATGTTTATGAGCAAGATAACATTGATATTCATTAAACTCCTGAAACTAAGTCAGTTCTGACCTGAAACAACTAGAAATGTTGTAAAATTTCATTTGTAAGCATATGTATAGCAGTTGAGCACATCTAAATTTACAGACTGAAGATATTGCAAAACCATCCAAAACAAGCTTCTCTCTGCCTGATATGCTCCCACACTATACTTAAAGGCATTCTCTGTCATTGGTGAAGAGTTTACATGTTTATGATCAAGATAACATTGATTTTCATTAAACTTCTGAAACTAAGTCAGTTCTGACCTGAAACAACAAGAAATGTTGTAAAATTTCATTTGTAAGCATATGTATAGCAGTTGAGCACATCTAACTTTACAGACTGAAGATATTGCAAAACCATCCAAAACAAGCTTCTCTCTGCCTGATATGCTCCCACACTATACTTAAAGGCATTCTCTGTCATTGGTGAAGAGTTTACATGTTTATGATCAAGATAACATTGATTTTCATTAAACTTCTGAAACTAAGTCAGTTCTGACCTGAAACAACAAGAAATGTTGTAAAATTTCATTTGTAAGCATATGTATAGCAGTTGAGCACATCTAACTTTACAGACTGAAGATATTGCAAAACCATCCAAAACAAGCTTCTCTCTGCCTGATATGCTCCCACACTATAGTTAAAGGCATTCTCTGTCATTGGTGAAGAGTTTACATGTTTATGAGCAAGATAACATTGATATTCATTAAACTCCTGAAACTAAGTCAGTTCTGACCTGAAACAACTAGAAATGTTGTAAAATTTAATTTGTAAGCATATGTATAGCAGTTGAGCACATCTAACTTTACAGACTGAAGATATTGCAAAACCATCCAAAACAAGCTTCTCTCTGCCTGATATGCTCCCACACTATACTTAAAGGCATTCTCTGTCATTGGTGAAGAGTTTACATGTTTATGAGCAAGATAACAATGATATTCATTATACTCCTGAAACTAAGTCAGTTCTGACCTGAAACAACAAGAAATGGTGTAAAATTTCATTTGTAAGCATATGTATAGCAGTTGAGCACATCTAACTTTACAGACTGAAGATATTGCAAAACCATCCAAAACAAGCTTCTCTCTGCCTGATATGCTCCCACACTATACTTAAAGGCATTCTCTGTCATTGGTGAAGAGTTTACAGGTGTAATTGCAAGAGAACATTACATTTCATTAAACTTCTGAAACTAAGTCAGTTCTGACCTGAAACAACTAGAAATGTTGTAAAATTTCATTTGTAAGCATATGTATAGCAGTTGAGCACATCTAACTTTACAGACTGAAGATATTGCAAAACCATCCAAAACAAGCTTCTCTATGCCTGATATGCTCCCACACTATACTTAAAGGCATTCTCTAAAATTGGTGAAGAGTTTACATGTTTATGAGCAAGATAACATTGATATTCATTAAACTCCTGAAAATAAGTCAGTTCTGACCTGAAACAACTAGAAATGTTGAAAAATTTAATTTGTAAGCATATGTATAGCAGTTGAGCACATCTAACTTTACAGACTGAAGATATTGCAAAACCATCCAAAACAAGCTTCTCTCTGCCTGATATGCTCCCACACTATACTTAAAGGCATTCTCTGTCATTGGTGAAGAGTTTACATGTTTATGAGCAAGATAACAATGATATTCATTATACTCCTGAAACTAAGTCAGTTCTGACCTGAAACAACAAGAAATGTTGTAAAATTTCATTTGTAAGCATATGTATAGCAGTTGAGCACATCTAACTTTACAGACTGAAGATATTGCAAAACCATCCAAAACAAGCTTCTCTCTGCCTGATATGCTCCCACACTATAGTTAAAGGCATTCTCTGTCATTGGTGAAGAGTTTACATGTTTATGAGCAAGATAACATTGATATTCATTAAACTCCTGAAACTAAGTCAGTTCTGACCTGAAACAACTAGAAATGTTGTAAAATTTAATTTGTAAGCATATGTATAGCAGTTGAGCACATCTAACTTTACAGACTGAAGATATTGCAAAACCATCCAAAACAAGCTTCTCTCTGCCTGATATGCTCCCACACTATACTTAAAGGCATTCTCTGTCATTGGTGAAGAGTTTACATGTTTATGATCAAGATACCATTGATTTTCATTAAACTACTGAAACTAAGTCAGTTCTGACCTGAAACAACTAGAAATGTTGTAAAATTTCATTTGTAAGCATATGTATAGCAGTTGAGCACATCTAAATTTACAGACTGAAGTTATTGCAAAACCATCCAAAACACGCTTCTCTCTGCCTGATATGCTCCCACACTATACTTAAAGGCATTCTCTGTCATTGGTGAAGAGTTTACATGTTTATGAGCAAGATAACATTGATATTCATTAAACTCCTGAAACTAAGTCAGTTCTGACCTGAAACAACTAGAAATGTTGTAAAATTTCATTTGTAAGCATATGTATAGCAGTTGAGCACATCTAACTTTACAGACTGAAGATATTGCAAAACCATCCAAAACAAGCTTCTCTATGCCTGATATGCTCCCACACTATACTTAAAGGCATTCTCTAAAATTGGTGAAGAGTTTACATGTTTATGAGCAAGATAACATTGATATTCATTAAACTCCTGAAAATAAGTCAGTTCTGACCTGAAACAACTAGAAATGTTGAAAAATTTAATTTGTAAGCATATGTATAGCAGTTGAGCACATCTAACTTTACAGACTGAAGATATTGCAAAACCATCCAAAACAAGCTTCTCTCTGCCTGATATGCTCCCACACTATACTTAAAGGCATTCTCTGTCATTGGTGAAGAGTTTACATGTTTATGAGCAAGATAACAATGATATTCATTATACTCCTGAAACTAAGTCAGTTCTGACCTGAAACAACAAGAAATGTTGTAAAATTTCATTTGTAAGCATATGTATAGCAGTTGAGCACATCTAACTTTACAGACTGAAGATATTGCAAAACCATCCAAAACAAGCTTCTCTCTGCCTGATATGCTCCCACACTATACTTAAAGGCATTCTCTGTCATTGGTGAAGAGTTTACATGTTTATGAGCAAGATAACATTGATATTCATTAAACTCCTGAAACTAAGTCAGTTCTGACCTGAAACAACTAGAAATGTTGTAAAATTTAATTTGTAAGCATATGTATAGCAGTTGAGCACATCTAACTTTACAGACTGAAGATATTGCAAAACCATCCAAAACAAGCTTCTCTCTGCCTGATATGCTCCCACACTATACTTAAAGGCATTCTCTGTCATTGGTGAAGAGTTTACATGTTTATGATCAAGATACCATTGATTTTCATTAAACTACTGAAACTAAGTCAGTTCTGACCTGAAACAACTAGAAATGTTGTAAAATTTCATTTGTAAGCATATGTATAGCAGTTGAGCACATCTAAATTTACAGACTGAAGATATTGCAAAACCATCCAAAACACGCTTCTCTCTGCCTGATATGCTCCCACACTATACTTAAAGGCATTCTCTGTCATTGGTGAAGAGTTTACATGTTTATGAGCAAGATAACATTGATATTCATTAAACTCCTGAAACTAAGTCAGTTCTGACCTGAAACAACTAGAAATGTTGTAAAATTTCATTTGTAAGCATATGTATAGCAGTTGAGCACATCTAACTTTACAGACTGAAGATATTGCAAAACCATCCAAAACAAGCTTCTCTATGCCTGATATGCTCCCACACTATACTTAAAGGCATTCTCTGTCATTGGTGAAGAGTTTACATGTTTATGATCAAGATAACATTGATTTTCATTAAACTTCTGAAACTAAGTCAGTTCTGACCTGAAACAACAAGAAATGTTGTAAAATTTCATTTGTAAGCATATGTATAGCAGTTGAGCACATCTAACTTTACAGACTGAAGATATTGCAAAACCATCCAAAACAAGCTTCTCTCTGCCTGATATGCTCCCACACTATACTTAAAGGCATTCTCTGTCATTGGTGAAGAGTTTACATGTTTATGATCAAGATACCATTGATTTTCATTAAACTACTGAAACTAAGTCAGTTCTGACCTGAAACAACAAGAAATGTTGTAAAATTTAATTTGTAAGCATATGTATAGCAGTTGAGCACATCTAACTTTACAGACTGAAGATATTGCAAAACCATCCAAAACAAGCTTCTCTCTGCCTGATATGCTCCCACACTATACTTAAAGGCATTCTCTGTCATTGGTGAAGAGTTTACAGGTGTAATTGCAAGAGAACATTACATTTCATTAAACTTCTGAAACTAAGTCAGTTCTGACCTGAAACAACTAGAAATGTTGTAAAATTTCATTTGTAAGCATATGTATAGCAGTTGAGCACATCTAACTTTACAGACTGAAGATATTGCAAAACCATCCAAAACAAGCTTCTCTCTGCCTGATATGCTCCCACACTATAGTTAAAGGCATTCTCTGTCATTGGTGAAGAGTTTACATGTTTATGAGCAAGATAACAATGATATTCATTATACTCCTGAAACTAAGTCAGTTCTGACCTGAAACAACTAGAAATGTTGTAAAATTTAATTTGTAAGCATATGTATAGCAGTTGAGCACATCTAACTTTACAGACTGAAGATATTGCAAAACCATCCAAAACAAGCTTCTCTCTGCCTGATATGCTCCCACACTATAGTTAAAGGCATTCTCTGTCATTGGTGAAGAGTTTACATGTTTATGAGCAAGATAACATTGATATTCATTAAACTCCTGAAACTAAGTCAGTTCTGACCTGAAACAACTAGAAATGTTGTAAAATTTAATTTGTAAGCATATGTATAGCAGTTGAGCACATCTAACTTTACAGACTGAAGATATTGCAAAACCATCCAAAACAAGCTTCTCTCTGCCTGATATGCTCCCACACTATACTTAAAGGCATTCTCTGTCATTGGTGAAGAGTTTACATGTTTATGATCAAGAGAACATTGATTTTCATTAAACTTCTGAAACTAAGTCAGTTCTGACTTGAAACAACTAGAAATGTTGTAAAATTTCATTTGTAAGCATATGTATAGCAGTTGAGCACATCTAACTTTACAGACTGAAGATATTGCAAAACCATCCAAAACAAGCTTCTCTATGCCTGATATGCTCCCACACTATACTTAAAGGCATTCTCTAAAATTGGTGAAGAGTTTACGTTTATGAGCAAGATAACATTGATATTCATTAAACTCCTGAAAATAAGTCAGTTCTGACCTGAAACAACTAGAAATGTTGAAAAATTTAATTTGTAAGCATATGTATAGCAGTTGAGCACATCTAACTTTACAGACTGAAGATATTGCAAAACCAACCAAAACAAGCTTCTCTCTGCCTGATATGCTCCCACACTATACTTAAAGGCATTCTCTGTCATTGGTGAAGAGTTTACAGGTGTAATTGCAAGAGAACATTACATTTCATTAAACTTCTGAAACTAAGTCAGTTCTGACCTGAAACAACAAGAAATGTTGTAAAATTTCATTTGTAAGCATATGTATAGCAGTTGAGCACATCTAACTTTACAGACTGAAGATATTGCAAAACCATCCAAAACAAGCTTCTCTCTGCCTGATATGCTCCCACACTATACTTAAAGGCATTCTCTGTCATTGGTGAAGAGTTTACATGTTTATGATCAAGATACCATTGATTTTCATTAAACTACTGAAACTAAGTCAGTTCTGACCTGAAACAACTAGAAATGTTGTAAAATTTCATTTGTAAGCATATGTATAGCAGTTGAGCACATCTAAATTTACAGACTGAAGATATTGCAAAACCATCCAAAACAAGCTTCTCTCTGCCTGATATGCTCCCACACTATACTTAAAGGCATTCTCTGTCATTGGTGAAGAGTTTACATGTTTATGAGCAAGATAACATTGATATTCATTAAACTCCTGAAACTAAGTCAGTTCTGACCTGAAACAACTAGAAATGTTGTAAAATTTCATTTGTAAGCATATGTATAGCAGTTGAGCACATCTAAATTTACAGACTGAAGATATTGCAAAACCATCCAAAACAAGCTTCTCTCTGCCTGATATGCTCCCACACTATACTTAAAGGCATTCTCTGTCATTGGTGAAGAGTTTACATGTTTATGAGCAAGATAACATTGATATTCATTAAACTCCTGAAACTAAGTCAGTTCTGACCTGAAACAACTAGAAATGTTGTAAAATTTCATTTGTAAGCATATGTATAGCAGTTGAGCACATCTAACTTTACAGACTGAAGATATTGCAAAACCATCCAAAACAAGCTTCTCTATGCCTGATATGCTCCCACACTATACTTAAAGGCATTCTCTGTCATTGGTGAAGAGTTTACATGTTTATGATCAAGATAACATTGATTTTCATTAAACTTCTGAAACTAAGTCAGTTCTGACCTGAAACAACTAGAAATGTTGTAAAATTTAATTTGTAAGCATATGTATAGCAGTTGAGCACATCTAACTTTACAGACTGAAGATATTGCAAAACCATCCAAAACAAGCTTCTCTCTGCCTGATATGCTCCCACACTATACTTAAAGGCATTCTCTGTCATTGGTGAAGAGTTTACATGTTTATGATCAAGATACCATTGATTTTCATTAAACTACTGAAACTAAGTCAGTTCTGACCTGAAACAACTAGAAATGTTGTAAAATTTCATTTGTAAGCATATGTATAGCAGTTGAGCACATCTAACTTTACAGACTGAAGATATTGCAAAACCATCCAAAACAAGCTTCTCTCTGCCTGATATGCTCCCACACTATAGTTAAAGGCATTCTCTGTCATTGGTGAAGAGTTTACATGTTTATGAGCAAGATAACATTGATATTCATTAAACTACTGAAACTAAGTCAGTTCTGACCTGAAACAACTAGAAATGTTGTAAAATTTCATTTGTAAGCATATGTATAGCAGTTGAGCACATCTAAATTTACAGACTGAAGATATTGCAAAACCATCCAAAACAAGCTTCTCTCTGCCTGATATGCTCCCACACTATACTTAAAGGCATTCTCTGTCATTGGTGAAGAGTTTACATGTTTATGAGCAAGATAACATTGATATTCATTAAACTCCTGAAACTAAGTCAGTTCTGACCTGAAACAACTAGAAATGTTGTAAAATTTCATTTGTAAGCATATGTATAGCAGTTGAGCACATCTAACTTTACAGACTGAAGATATTGCAAAACCATCCAAAACAAGCTTCTCTATGCCTGATATGCTCCCACACTATACTTAAAGGCATTCTCTGTCATTGGTGAAGAGTTTACATGTTTATGATCAAGATAACATTGATTTTCATTAAACTTCTGAAACTAAGTCAGTTCTGACCTGAAACAACTAGAAATGTTGTAAAATTTAATTTGTAAGCATATGTATAGCAGTTGAGCACATCTAACTTTACAGACTGAAGATATTGCAAAACCATCCAAAACAAGCTTCTCTCTGCCTGATATGCTCCCACACTATACTTAAAGGCATTCTCTGTCATTGGTGAAGAGTTTACATGTTTATGATCAAGATACCATTGATTTTCATTAAACTACTGAAACTAAGTCAGTTCTGACCTGAAACAACTAGAAATGTTGTAAAATTTCATTTGTAAGCATATGTATAGCAGTTGAGCACATCTAACTTTACAGACTGAAGATATTGCAAAACCATCCAAAACAAGCTTCTCTCTGCCTGATATGCTCCCACACTATAGTTAAAGGCATTCTCTGTCATTGGTGAAGAGTTTACATGTTTATGAGCAAGATAACATTGATATTCATTAAACTCCTGAAACTAAGTCAGTTCTGACCTGAAACAACTAGAAATGTTGTAAAATTTAATTTGTAAGCATATGTATAGCAGTTGAGCACATCTAACTTTACAGACTGAAGATATTGCAAAACCATCCAAAACAAGCTTCTCTCTGCCTGATATGCTCCCACACTATACTTAAAGGCATTCTCTGTCATTGGTGAAGAGTTTACATGTTTATGATCAAGATACCATTGATTTTCATTAAACTACTGAAACTAAGTCAGTTCTGACCTGAAACAACTAGAAATGTTGTAAAATTTCATTTGTAAGCATATGTATAGCAGTTGAGCACATCTAACTTTACAGACTGAAGATATTGCAAAACCATCCAAAACAAGCTTCTCTCTGCCTGATATGCTCCCACACTATACTTAAAGGCATTCTCTGTCATTGGTGAAGAGTTTACATGTTTATGAGCAAGATAACATTGATATTCATTAAACTCCTGAAACTAAGTCAGTTCTGACCTGAAACAACTAGAAATGTTGTAAAATTTCATTTGTAAGCATATGTATAGCAGTTGAGCACATCTAAATTTACAGACTGAAGATATTGCAAAACCATCCAAAACAAGCTTCTCTCTGCCTGATATGCTCCCACACTATACTTAAAGGCATTCTCTGTCATTGGTGAAGAGTTTACATGTTTATGAGCAAGATAACATTGATATTCATTAAACTCCTGAAACTAAGTCAGTTCTGACCTGAAACAACTAGAAATGTTGTAAAATTTCATTTGTAAGCATATGTATAGCAGTTGAGCACATCTAACTTTACAGACTGAAGATATTGCAAAACCATCCAAAACAAGCTTCTCTATGCCTGATATGCTCCCACACTATACTTAAAGGCATTCTCTGTCATTGGTGAAGAGTTTAAATGTTTATGATCAAGATAACATTGATTTTCATTAAACTTCTGAAACTAAGTCAGTTCTGACCTGAAACAACAAGAAATGTTGTAAAATTTCATTTGTAAGCATATGTATAGCAGTTGAGCACATCTAACTTTACAGACTGAAGATATTGCAAAACCATCCAAAACAAGCTTCTCTCTGCCTGATATGCTCCCACACTATAGTTAAAGGCATTCTCTGTCATTGGTGAAGAGTTTACATGTTTATGAGCAAGATAACATTGATATTCATTAAACTCCTGAAACTAAGTCAGTTCTTCCTGAAACAACTAGAAATGTTGTAAAATTTAATTTGTAAGCATATGTATAGCAGTTGAGCACATCTAACTTTACAGACTGAAGATATTGCAAAACCATCCAAAACAAGCTTCTCTCTGCCTGATATGCTCCCACACTATACTTAAAGGCATTCTCTGTCATTGGTGAAGAGTTTACATATTTATGAGCAAGATAACAATGATATTCATTATACTCCTGAAACTAAGTCAGTTCTGACCTGAAACATCAAGAAATGGTGTAAAATTTCATTTGTAAGCATATGTATAGCAGTTGAGCACATCTAACTTTACAGACTGAAGATATTGCAAAACCATCCAAACCAAGCTTCTCTCTGCCTGATATGCTCCCACACTATACTTAAAGGCATTCTCTGTCATTGGTGAAGAGTTTACAGGTGTAATAGCAAGAGAACATTACATTTCATTAAACTTCTGAAACTAAGTCAGTTCTGACCTGAAACAACTAGAAATGTTGTAAAATTTCATTTGTAAGCATATGTATAGCAGTTGAGCACATCTAACTTTACAGACTGAAGATATTGCAAAACCATCCAAAACAAGCTTCTCTATGCCTGATATGCTCCCACACTATACTTAAAGGCATTCTCTAAAATTGGTGAAGAGTTTACATGTTTATGAGCAAGATAACATTGATATTCATTAAACTCCTGAAAATAAGTCAGTTCTGACCTGAAACAACTAGAAATGTTGAAAAATTTAATTTGTAAGCATATGTATAGCAGTTGAGCACATCTAACTTTACAGACTGAAGATATTGCAAAACCATCCAAAACAAGCTTCTCTCTGCCTGATATGCTCCCACACTATACTTAAAGGCATTCTCTGTCATTGGTGAAGAGTTTACAGGTGTAATTGCAAGAGAACATTACATTTCATTAAACTTCTGAAACTAAGTCAGTTCTGACCTGAAACAACAAGAAATGTTGTAAAATTTCATTTGTAAGCATATGTATAGCAGTTGAGCACATGTAACTTTACAGACTGAAGATATTGCAAAACCATCCAAAACAAGCTTCTCTCTGCCTGATATGCTCCCACACTATAGTTAAAGGCATTCTCTGTCATTGGTGAAGAGTTTACATGTTTATGAGCAAGATAACTTTGATATTCATTAAACTCCTGAAACTAAGTCAGTTCTGACCTGAAACAACTAGAAATGTTGTAAATTTTAATTTGTAAGCATATGTATAGCAGTTGAGCACATCTAACTTTACAGACTGAAGATATTGCAAAACCATCCAAAACAAGCTTCTCTCTGCCTGATATGCTCCCACACTATACTTAAAGGCATTCTCTGTCATTGGTGAAGAGTTTACATGTTTATGATCAAGATACCATTGATTTTCATTAAACTACTGAAACTAAGTCAGTTCTGACCTGAAACAACTAGAAATGTTGTAAAATTTCATTTGTAAGCATATGTATAGCAGTTGAGCACATCTAACTTTACAGACTGAAGATATTGCAAAACCATCCAAAACAAGCTTCTCTATGCCTGATATGCTCCCACACTATACTTAATGGCATTCTCTGTCATTGGTGAAGAGTTTACATGTTTATGAGCAAGATAACATTGATATTCATTAAACTCCTGAAACTAAGTCAGTTCTGACCTGAAACAACTAGAAATGTTGTAAAATTTAATTTGTAAGCATATGTATAGCAGTTGAGCTCATCTAACTTTACAGACTGAAGATATTGCAAAACCATCCAAAACAAGCTTCTCTCTGCCTGATATGCTCCCACACTATACTTAAAGGCATTCTCTGTCATTGGTGAAGAGTTTACATGTTTATGATCAAGATACCATTGATTTTCATTAAACTACTGAAACTAAGTCAGTTCTGACCTGAAACAACAAGAAATGTTGTAAAATTTCATTTGTAAGCATATGTATAGCAGTTGAGCACATCTAACTTTACAGACTGAAGTTATTGCAAAACCATCCAAAACAAGCTTCTCTCTGCCTGATATGCTCCCACACTATACTTAAAGGCATTCTCTGTCATTGGTGAAGAGTTTACATGTTTATGAGCAAGATAACAATGATGTTCATTATACTCCTGAAACTAAGTCAGTTCTGACCTGAAACAACAAGAAATGTTGTAAAATTTCATTTGTAAGCATATGTATAGCAGTTGAGCACATCTAACTTTACAGACTGAAGATATTGCAAAACCATCCAAAACAAGCTTCTCTCTGCCTGATATGCTCCCACACTATAGTTAAAGGCATTCTCTGTCATTGGTGAAGAGTTTACATGTTTATGAGCAAGATAACATTGATATTCATTAAACTCCTGAAACTAAGTCAGTTCTGACCTGAAACAACTAGAAATGTTGTAAAATTTCATTTGTAAGCATATGTATAGCAGTTGAGCACATCTAACTTTACAGACTGAAGATATTGCAAAACCATCCAAAACAAGCTTCTCTCTGCCTGATATGCTCCCACACTATACTTAAAGGCATTCTCTGTCATTGGTGAAGAGTTTACATGTTTATGATCAAGATACCATTGATTTTCATTAAACTACTGAAACTAAGTCAGTTCTGACCTGAAACAACTAGAAATGTTGTAAAATTTCATTTGTAAGCATATGTATAGCAGTTGAGCACATCTAAATTTACAGACTGAAGATATTGCAAAACCATCCAAAACAAGCTTCTCTCTGCCTGATATGCTCCCACACTATACTTAAAGGCATTCTCTGTCATTGGTGAAGAGTTTACATGTTTATGAGCAAGATAACATTGATATTCATTAAACTCCTGAAACTAAGTCAGTTCTGACCTGAAACAACTAGAAATGTTGTAAAATTTCATTTGTAAGCATATGTATAGCAGTTGAGCACATCTAAATTTACAGACTGAAGATATTGCAAAACCATCCAAAACAAGCTTCTCTCTGCCTGATATGCTCCCACACTATACTTAAAGGCATTCTCTGTCATTGGTGAAGAGTTTACATGTTTATGAGCAAGATAACATTGATATTCATTAAACTCCTGAAACTAAGTCAGTTCTGACCTGAAACAACTAGAAATGTTGTAAAATTTCATTTGTAAGCATATGTATAGCAGTTGAGCACATCTAACTTTACAGACTGAAGATATTGCAAAACCATCCAAAACAAGCTTCTCTATGCCTGATATGCTCCCACACTATACTTAAAGGCATTCTCTGTCATTGGTGAAGAGTTTAAATGTTTATGATCAAGATAACATTGATTTTCATTAAACTTCTGAAACTAAGTCAGTTCTGACCTGAAACAACAAGAAATGTTGTAAAATTTCATTTGTAAGCATATGTATAGCAGTTGAGCACATCTAACTTTACAGACTGAAGATATTGCAAAACCATCCAAAACAAGCTTCTCTCTGCCTGATATGCTCCCACACTATAGTTAAAGGCATTCTCTGTCATTGGTGAAGAGTTTACATGTTTATGAGCAAGATAACATTGATATTCATTAAACTCCTGAAACTAAGTCAGTTCTTCCTGAAACAACTAGAAATGTTGTAAAATTTAATTTGTAAGCATATGTATAGCAGTTGAGCACATCTAACTTTACAGACTGAAGATATTGCAAAACCATCCAAAACAAGCTTCTCTCTGCCTGATATGCTCCCACACTATACTTAAAGGCATTCTCTGTCATTGGTGAAGAGTTTACATATTTATGAGCAAGATAACAATGATATTCATTATACTCCTGAAACTAAGTCAGTTCTGACCTGAAACATCAAGAAATGGTGTAAAATTTCATTTGTAAGCATATGTATAGCAGTTGAGCACATCTAACTTTACAGACTGAAGATATTGCAAAACCATCCAAACCAAGCTTCTCTCTGCCTGATATGCTCCCACACTATACTTAAAGGCATTCTCTGTCATTGGTGAAGAGTTTACAGGTGTAATAGCAAGAGAACATTACATTTCATTAAACTTCTGAAACTAAGTCAGTTCTGACCTGAAACAACTAGAAATGTTGTAAAATTTCATTTGTAAGCATATGTATAGCAGTTGAGCACATCTAACTTTACAGACTGAAGATATTGCAAAACCATCCAAAACAAGCTTCTCTATGCCTGATATGCTCCCACACTATACTTAAAGGCATTCTCTAAAATTGGTGAAGAGTTTACATGTTTATGAGCAAGATAACATTGATATTCATTAAACTCCTGAAAATAAGTCAGTTCTGACCTGAAACAACTAGAAATGTTGAAAAATTTAATTTGTAAGCATATGTATAGCAGTTGAGCACATCTAACTTTACAGACTGAAGATATTGCAAAACCATCCAAAACAAGCTTCTCTCTGCCTGATATGCTCCCACACTATACTTAAAGGCATTCTCTGTCATTGGTGAAGAGTTTACAGGTGTAATTGCAAGAGAACATTACATTTCATTAAACTTCTGAAACTAAGTCAGTTCTGACCTGAAACAACAAGAAATGTTGTAAAATTTCATTTGTAAGCATATGTATAGCAGTTGAGCACATGTAACTTTACAGACTGAAGATATTGCAAAACCATCCAAAACAAGCTTCTCTCTGCCTGATATGCTCCCACACTATAGTTAAAGGCATTCTCTGTCATTGGTGAAGAGTTTACATGTTTATGAGCAAGATAACATTGATATTCATTAAACTCCTGAAACTAAGTCAGTTCTGACCTGAAACAACTAGAAATGTTGTAAAATTTAATTTGTAAGCATATGTATAGCAGTTGAGCACATCTAACTTTACAGACTGAAGATATTGCAAAACCATCCAAAACAAGCTTCTCTCTGCCTGATATGCTCCCACACTATACTTAAAGGCATTCTCTGTCATTGGTGAAGAGTTTACATGTTTATGATCAAGATACCATTGATTTTCATTAAACTACTGAAACTAAGTCAGTTCTGACCTGAAACAACTAGAAATGTTGTAAAATTTCATTTGTAAGCATATGTATAGCAGTTGAGCACATCTAACTTTACAGACTGAAGATATTGCAAAACCATCCAAAACAAGCTTCTCTATGCCTGATATGCTCCCACACTATACTTAATGGCATTCTCTGTCATTGGTGAAGAGTTTACATGTTTATGAGCAAGATAACATTGATATTCATTAAACTCCTGAAACTAAGTCAGTTCTGACCTGAAACAACTAGAAATGTTGTAAAATTTAATTTGTAAGCATATGTATAGCAGTTGAGCTCATCTAACTTTACAGACTGAAGATATTGCAAAACCATCCAAAACAAGCTTCTCTCTGCCTGATATGCTCCCACACTATACTTAAAGGCATTCTCTGTCATTGGTGAAGAGTTTACATGTTTATGATCAAGATACCATTGATTTTCATTAAACTACTGAAACTAAGTCAGTTCTGACCTGAAACAACAAGAAATGTTGTAAAATTTCATTTGTAAGCATATGTATAGCAGTTGAGCACATCTAACTTTACAGACTGAAGTTATTGCAAAACCATCCAAAACAAGCTTCTCTCTGCCTGATATGCTCCCACACTATACTTAAAGGCATTCTCTGTCATTGGTGAAGAGTTTACATGTTTATGAGCAAGATAACAATGATGTTCATTATACTCCTGAAACTAAGTCAGTTCTGACCTGAAACAACAAGAAATGTTGTAAAATTTCATTTGTAAGCATATGTATAGCAGTTGAGCACATCTAACTTTACAGACTGAAGATATTGCAAAACCATCCAAAACAAGCTTCTCTCTGCCTGATATGCTCCCACACTATAGTTAAAGGCATTCTCTGTCATTGGTGAAGAGTTTACATGTTTATGAGCAAGATAACATTGATATTCATTAAACTCCTGAAACTAAGTCAGTTCTGACCTGAAACAACTAGAAATGTTGTAAAATTTCATTTGTAAGCATATGTATAGCAGTTGAGCACATCTAACTTTACAGACTGAAGATATTGCAAAACCATCCAAAACAAGCTTCTCTCTGCCTGATATGCTCCCACACTATACTTAAAGGCATTCTCTGTCATTGGTGAAGAGTTTACATGTTTATGATCAAGATACCATTGATTTTCATTAAACTACTGAAACTAAGTCAGTTCTGACCTGAAACAACTAGAAATGTTGTAAAATTTCATTTGTAAGCATATGTATAGCAGTTGAGCACATCTAAATTTACAGACTGAAGATATTGCAAAACCATCCAAAACAAGCTTCTCTCTGCCTGATATGCTCCCACACTATACTTAAAGGCATTCTCTGTCATTGGTGAAGAGTTTACATGTTTATGAGCAAGATAACATTGATATTCATTAAACTCCTGAAACTAAGTCAGTTCTGACCTGAAACAACTAGAAATGTTGTAAAATTTCATTTGTAAGCATATGTATAGCAGTTGAGCACATCTAAATTTACAGACTGAAGATATTGCAAAACCATCCAAAACAAGCTTCTCTCTGCCTGATATGCTCCCACACTATACTTAAAGGCATTCTCTGTCATTGGTGAAGAGTTTACATGTTTATGAGCAAGATAACATTGATATTCATTAAACTCCTGAAACTAAGTCAGTTCTGACCTGAAACAACTAGAAATGTTGTAAAATTTCATTTGTAAGCATATGTATAGCAGTTGAGCACATCTAACTTTAGAGACTGAAGATATTGCAAAACCATCCAAAACAAGCTTCTCTATGCCTGATATGCTCCCACACTATACTTAAAGGCATTCTCTGTCATTGGTGAAGAGTTTACATGTTTATGATCAAGATAACATTGATTTTCATTAAACTTCTGAAACTAAGTCAGTTCTGACCTGAAACAACTAGAAATGTTGTAAAATTTAATTTGTAAGCATATGTATAGCAGTTGAGCACATCTAACTTTACAGACTGAAGATATTGCAAAACCATCCAAAACAAGCTTCTCTCTGCCTGATATGCTCCCACACTATACTTAATGGCATTCTCTGTCATTGGTGAAGAGTTTACATGTTTATGAGCAAGATAACATTGATATTCATTAAACTCCTGAAACTAAGTCAGTTCTGACCTGAAACAACTAGAAATGTTGTAAAATTTAATTTGTAAGCATATGTATAGCAGTTGAGCACATCTAACTTTACAGACTGAAGATATTGCAAAACCATCCAAAACAAGCTTCTCTCTGCCTGATATGCTCCCACACTATACTTAAAGGCATTCTCTGTCATTGGTGAAGAGTTTACAGGTGTAATTGCAAGAGAACATTACATTTCATTAAACTTCTGAAACTAAGTCAGTTCTGACCTGAAACAACTAGAAATGTTGTAAAATTTCATTTGTAAGCATATGTATAGCAGTTGAGCACATCTAAATTTACAGACTGAAGATATTGCAAAACCATCCAAAACAAGCTTCTCTCTGCCTGATATGCTCCCACACTATACTTAAAGGCATTCTCTGTCATTGGTGAAGAGTTTACATGTTTATGAGCAAGATAACATTGATATTCATTAAACTCCTGAAACTAAGTCAGTTCTGACCTGAAACAACTAGAAATGTTGTAAAATTTCATTTGTAAGCATATGTATAGCAGTTGAGCACATCTAACTTTACAGACTGAAGATATTGCAAAACCATCCAAAACAAGCTTCTCTATGCCTGATATGCTCCCACACTATACTTAAAGGCATTCTCTGTCATTGGTGAAGAGTTTACATGTTTATGATCAAGATAACATTGATTTTCATTAAACTTCTGAAACTAAGTCAGTTCTGACCTGAAACAACTAGAAATGTTGTAAAATTTAATTTGTAAGCATATGTATAGCAGTTGAGCACATCTAACTTTACAGACTGAAGATATTGCAAAACCATCCAAAACAAGCTTCTCTCTGCCTGATATGCTCCCACACTATACTTAAAGGCATTCTCTGTCATTGGTGAAGAGTTTACATGTTTATGATCAAGATACCATTGATTTTCATTAAACTACTGAAACTAAGTCAGTTCTGACCTGAAACAACTAGAAATGTTGTAAAATTTCATTTGTAAGCATATGTATAGCAGTTGAGCACATCTAACTTTACAGACTGAAGATATTGCAAAACCATCCAAAACAAGCTTCTCTATGCCTGATATGCTCCCACACTATACTTAATGGCATTCTCTGTCATTGGTGAAGAGTTTACATGTTTATGAGCAAGATCACATTGATATTCATTAAACTCCTGAAACTAAGTCAGTTCTGACCTGAAACAACTAGAAATGTTGTAAAATTTAATTTGTAAGCATATGTATGGCAGTTGAGCACATCTAACTTTACAGACTGAAGATATTGCAAAACCATCCAAAACAAGCTTCTCTCTGCCTGATTTGCTCCCACACTATACTTAAAGGCATTCTCTGTCATTGGTGAAGAGTTTACATGTTTATGATCAAGATAACATTGATTTTCATTATACTCCTGAAACTAAGTCAGTTCTGACCTGAAACAACAAGAAATGTTGTAAAATTTCATTTGTAAGCATATGTATAGCAGTTGAGCACATCTAACTTTACAGACTGAAGATATTGCAAAACCATCCAAAACAAGCTTCTCTCTGCCTGATATGCTCCCACACTATAGTTAAAGGCATTCTCTGTCGATGGTGAAGAGTTTACATGTTTATGAGCAAGATAACATTGATATTCATTAAACTCCTGAAACTAAGTCAGTTCTGACCTGAAACAACTAGAAATGTTGTAAAATTTAATTTGTAAGCATATGTATAGCAGTTGAGCACATCTAACTTTACAGACTGAAGATATTGCAAAACCATCCAAAACAAGCTTCTCTCTGCCTGATATGCTCCCACACTATACTTAAAGGCATTCTCTGTCATTGGTGAAGAGTTTACATGTTTATGATCAAGATACCATTGATTTTCATTAAACTACTGAAACTAAGTCAGTTCTGACCTGAAACAACTAGAAATGTTGTAAAATTTCATTTGTAAGCATATGTATAGCAGTTGAGCACATCTAAATTTACAGACTGAAGATATTGCAAAACCATCCAAAACAAGCTTCTCTCTGCCTGATATGCTCCCACACTATACTTAAAGGCATTCTCTGTCATTGGTGAAGAGTTTACATGTTTATGAGCAAGATAACATTGATATTCATTAAACTCCTGAAACTAAGTCAGTTCTGACCTGAAACAACTAGAAATGTTGTAAAATTTCATTTGTAAGCATATGTATAGCAGTTGAGCACATCTAAATTTACAGACTGAAGATATTGCAAAACCATCCAAAACAAGCTTCTCTCTGCCTGATATGCTCCCACACTATACTTAAAGGCATTCTCTGTCATTGGTGAAGAGTTTACATGTTTATGAGCAAGATAACATTGATATTCATTAAACTCCTGAAACTAAGTCAGTTCTGACCTGAAACAACTAGAAATGTTGTAAAATTTCATTTGTAAGCATATGTATAGCAGTTGAGCACATCTAACTTTACAGACTGAAGATATTGCAAAACCATCCAAAACAAGCTTCTCTATGCCTGATATGCTCCCACACTATACTTAAAGGCATTCTCTGTCATTGGTGAAGAGTTTACATGTTTATGATCAAGATAACATTGATTTTCATTAAACTTCTGAAACTAAGTCAGTTCTGACCTGAAACAACAAGAAATGTTGTAAAATTTCATTTGTAAGCATATGTATAGCAGTTGAGCACATCTAACTTTACAGACTGAAGATATTGCAAAACCATCCAAAACAAGCTTCTCTCTGCCTGATATGCTCCCACACTATAGTTAAAGGCATTCTCTGTCATTGGTGAAGAGTTTACATGTTTATGAGCAAGATAACATTGATATTCATTAAACTCCTGAAACTAAGTCAGTTCTTCCTGAAACAACTAGAAATGTTGTAAAATTTAATTTGTAAGCATATGTATAGCAGTTGAGCACATCTAACTTTACAGACTGAAGATATTGCAAAACCATCCAAAACAAGCTTCTCTCTGCCTGATATGCTCCCACACTATACTTAAAGGCATTCTCTGTCATTGGTGAAGAGTTTACATGTTTATGAGCAAGATAACAATGATTTTCATTATACTCCTGAAACTAAGTCAGTTCTGACCTGAAACAACAAGAAATGGTGTAAAATTTCATTTGTAAGCATATGTATAGCAGTTGAGCACATCTAACTTTACAGACTGAAGATATTGCAAAACCATCCAAAACAAGCTTCTCTCTGCCTGATATGCTCCCACACTATACTTAAAGGCATTCTCTGTCATTGGTGAAGAGTTTACAGGTGTAATTGCAAGAGAACATTACATTTCATTAAACTTCTGAAACTAAGTCAGTTCTGACCTGAAACAACTAGAAATGTTGTAAAATTTCATTTGTAAGCATATGTATAGCAGTTGAGCACATCTAACTTTACAGACTGAAGATATTGCAAAACCATCCAAAACAAGCTTCTCTATGCCTGATATGCTCCCACACTATACTTAAAGGCATTCTCTAAAATTGGTGAAGAGTTTACATGTTTATGAGCAAGATAACATTGATATTCATTAAACTCCTGAAAATAAGTCAGTTCTGACCTGAAACAACTAGAAATGTTGAAAAATTTAATTTGTAAGCATATGTATAGCAGTTGAGCACATCTAACTTTACAGACTGAAGATATTGCAAAACCATCCAAAACAAGCTTCTCTCTGCCTGATATGCTCCCACACTATACTTAAAGGCATTCTCTGTCATTGGTGAAGAGTTTACAGGTGTAATTGCAAGAGAACATTACATTTCATTAAACTTCTGAAACTAAGTCAGTTCTGACCTGAAACAACAAGAAATGTTGTAAAATTTCATTTGTAAGCATATGTATAGCAGTTGAGCACATCTAACTTTACAGACTGAAGATATTGCAAAACCATCCAAAACAAGCTTCTCTCTGCCTGATATGCTCCCACACTATAGTTAAAGGCATTCTCTGTCATTGGTGAAGAGTTTACATGTTTATGAGCAAGATAACATTGATATTCATTAAACTCCTGAAACTAAGTCAGTTCTGACCTGAAACAACTAGAAATGTTGTAAAATTTAATTTGTAAGCATATGTATAGCAGTTGAGCACATCTAACTTTACAGACTGAAGATATTGCAAAACCATCCAAAACAAGCTTCTCTCTGCCTGATATGCTCCCACACTATACTTAAAGGCATTCTCTGTCATTGGTGAAGAGTTTACATGTTTATGATCAAGATACCATTGATTTTCATTAAACTACTGAAACTAAGTCAGTTCTGACCTGAAACAACTAGAAATGTTGTAAAATTTCATTTGTAAGCATATGTATAGCAGTTGAGCACATCTAACTTTACAGACTGAAGATATTGCAAAACCATCCAAAACAAGCTTCTCTATGCCTGATATGCTCCCACACTATACTTAATGGCATTCTCTGTCATTGGTGAAGAGTTTACATGTTTATGAGCAAGATAACATTGATATTCATTAAACTCCTGAAACTAAGTCAGTTCTGACCTGAAACAACTAGAAATGTTGTAAAATTTAATTTGTAAGCATATGTATAGCAGTTGAGCACATCTAACTTTACAGACTGAAGATATTGCAAAACCATCCAAAACAAGCTTCTCTATGCCTGATATGCTCCCACACTATACTTAAAGGCATTCTCTAAAATTGGTGAAGAGTTTACATGTTTATGAGCAAGATAACATTGATATTCATTAAACTCCTGAAAATAAGTCAGTTCTGACCTGAAACAACTAGAAATGTTGAAAAATTTAATTTGTAAGCATATGTATAGCAGTTGAGCACATCTAACTTTACAGACTGAAGATATTGCAAAACCATCCAAAACAAGCTTCTCTCTGCCTGATATGCTCCCACACTATACTTAAAGGCATTCTCTGTCATTGGTGAAGAGTTTACAGGTGTAATTGCAAGATACCATTGATTTTCATTAAACTACTGAAACTAAGTCAGTTCTGACCTGAAACAACAAGAAATGTTGTAAAATTTAATTTGTAAGCATATGTATAGCAGTTGAGCACATCTAACTTTACAGACTGAAGATATTGCAAAACCATCCAAAACAAGCTTCTCTCTGCCTGATATGCTCCCACACTATACTTAAAGGCATTCTCTGTCATTGGTGAAGAGTTTACATGTTTATGATCAAGATACCATTGATTTTCATTAAACTACTGAAACTAAGTCAGTTCTGACCTGAAACAACAAGAAATGTTGTAAAATTTAATTTGTAAGCATATGTATAGCAGTTGAGCACATCTAACTTTACAGACTGAAGATATTGCAAAACCATCCAAAACAAGCTTCTCTCTGCCTGATATGCTCCCACACTATACTTAAAGGCATTCTCTGTCATTGGTGAAGAGTTTACATGTTTATGATCAAGATACCATTGATTTTCATTAAACTACTGAAACTAAGTCAGTTCTGACCTGAAACAACTAGAAATGTTGAAAAATTTCATTTGTAAGCATATGTATAGCAGTTGAGCACATCTAACTTTACAGACTGAAGATATTGCAAAACCATCCAAAACAAGCTTCTCTATGCCTGATATGCTCCCACACTATACTTAATGGCATTCTCTGTCATTGGTGAAGAGTTTACATGTTTATGAGCAAGATAACATTGATATTCATTAAACTCCTGAAACTAAGTCAGTTCTGACCTGAAACAACTAGAAATGTTGTAAAATTTAATTTGTAAGCATATGTATAGCAGTTGAGCACATCTAACTTTACAGACTGAAGATATTGCAAAACCATCCAAAACAAGCTTCTCTCTGCCTGATATGCTCCCACACTATACTTAAAGGCATTCTCTGTCATTGGTGAAGAGTTTACAGGTGTAATTGCAAGAGAACATTACATTTCATTAAACTTCTGAAACTAAGTCAGTTCTGACCTGAAACAACTAGAAATGTTGTAAAATTTCATTTGTAAGCATATGTATAGCAGTTGAGCACATCTAAATTTACAGACTGAAAATATTGCAAAACCATCCAAAACAAGCTTCTCTCTGCCTGATATGCTCCCACACTATACTTAAAGGCATTCTCTGTCATTGGTGAAGAGTTTACATGTTTATGAGCAAGATAACATTGATATTCATTAAACTCCTGAAACTAAGTCAGTTCTGACCTGAAACAACTAGAAATGTTGTAAAATTTCATTTGTAAGCATATGTATAGCAGTTGAGCACATCTAAATTTACAGACTGAAGATATTGCAAAACCATCCAAAACAAGCTTCTCTCTGCCTGATATGCTCCCACACTATACTTAAAGGCATTCTCTGTCATTGGTGAAGAGTTTACATGTTTATGAGCAAGATAACATTGATATTCATTAAACTCCTGAAACTAAGTCAGTTCTGACCTGAAACAACTAGAAATGTTGTAAAATTTCATTTGTAAGCATATGTATAGCAGTTGAGCACATCTAACTTTACAGACTGAAGATATTGCAAAACCATCCAAAACAAGCTTCTCTATGCCTGATATGCTCCCACACTATACTTAAAGGCATTCTCTGTCATTGGTGAAGAGTTTACATGTTTATGATCAAGATAACATTGATTTTCATTAAACTTCTGAAACTAAGTCAGTTCTGACCTGAAACAACTAGAAATGTTGTAAAATTTAATTTGTAAGCATATGTATAGCAGTTGAGCACATCTAACTTTACAGACTGAAGATATTGCAAAACCATCCAAAACAAGCTTCTCTCTGCCTGATATGCTCCCACACTATACTTAAAGGCATTCTCTGTCATTGGTGAAGAGTTTACATGTTTATGATCAAGATACCATTGATTTTCATTAAACTACTGAAACTAAGTCAGTTCTGACCTGAAACAACTAGAAATGTTGTAAAATTTCATTTGTAAGCATATGTATAGCAGTTGAGCACATCTAACTTTACAGACTGAAGATATTGCAAAACCATCCAAAACAAGCTTCTCTATGCCTGATATGCTCCCACACTATACTTAATGGCATTCTCTGTCATTGGTGAAGAGTTTACATGTTTATGAGCAAGATAACATTGATATTCATTAAACTCCTGAAACTAAGTCAGTTCTGACCTGAAACAACTAGAAATGTTGTAAAATTTAATTTGTAAGCATATGTATGGCAGTTGAGCACATCTAACTTTACAGACTGAAGATATTGCAAAACCATCCAAAACAAGCTTCTCTCTGCCTGATTTGCTCCCACACTATACTTAAAGGCATTCTCTCTCATTGGTGAAGAGTTTACATGTTTATGATCAAGATAACATTGATTTTCATTATACTCCTGAAACTAAGTCAGTTCTGACCTGAAACAACAAGAAATGTTGTAAAATTTCATTTGTAAGCATATGTATAGCAGTTGAGCACATCTAACTTTACAGACTGAAGATATTGCAAAACCATCCAAAACAAGCTTCTCTCTGCCTGATATGCTCCCACACTATAGTTAAAGGCATTCTCTGTCATTGGTGAAGAGTTTACATGTTTATGAGCAAGATAACATTGATATTCATTAAACTCCTGAAACTAAGTCAGTTCTGACCTGAAACAACTAGAAATGTTGTAAAATTTAATTTGTAAGCATATGTATAGCAGTTGAGCACATCTAACTTTACAGACTGAAGATATTGCAAAACCATCCAAAACAAGCTTCTCTCTGCCTGATATGCTCCCACACTATACTTAAAGGCATTCTCTGTCATTGGTGAAGAGTTTACATGTTTATGATCAAGATACCATTGATTTTCATTAAACTACTGAAACTAAGTCAGTTCTGACCTGAAACAACTAGAAATGTTGTAAAATTTCATTTGTAAGCATATGTATAGCAGTTGAGCACATCTAAATTTACAGACTGAAGATATTGCAAAACCATCCAAAACAAGCTTCTCTCTGCCTGATATGCTCCCACACTATACTTAAAGGCATTCTCTGTCATTGGTGAAGAGTTTACATGTTTATGAGCAAGATAACATTGATATTCATTAAACTCCTGAAACTAAGTCAGTTCTGACCTGAAACAACTAGAAATGTTGTAAAATTTCATTTGTAAGCATATGTATAGCAGTTGAGCACATCTAAATTTACAGACTGAAGATATTGCAAAACCATCCAAAACAAGCTTCTCTCTGCCTGATATGCTCCCACACTATACTTAAAGGCATTCTCTGTCATTGGTGAAGAGTTTACATGTTTATGAGCAAGATAACATTGATATTCATTAAACTCCTGAAACTAAGTCAGTTCTGACCTGAAACAACTAGAAATGTTGTAAAATTTCATTTGTAAGCATATGTATAGCAGTTGAGCACATCTAACTTTACAGACTGAAGATATTGCAAAACCATCCAAAACAAGCTTCTCTATGCCTGATATGCTCCCACACTATACTTAAAGGCATTCTCTGTCATTGGTGAAGAGTTTACATGTTTATGATCAAGATAACATTGATTTTCATTAAACTTCTGAAACTAAGTCAGTTCTGACCTGAAACAACAAGAAATGTTGTAAAATTTCATTTGTAAGCATATGTATAGCAGTTGAGCACATCTAACTTTACAGACTGAAGATATTGCAAAACCATCCAAAACAAGCTTCTCTCTGCCTGATATGCTCCCACACTATAGTTAAAGGCATTCTCTGTCATTGGTGAAGAGTTTACATGTTTATGAGCAAGATAACATTGATATTCATTAAACTCCTGAAACTAAGTCAGTTCTTCCTGAAACAACTAGAAATGTTGTAAAATTTAATTTGTAAGCATATGTATAGCAGTTGAGCACATCTAACTTTACAGACTGAAGATATTGCAAAACCATCCAAAACAAGCTTCTCTCTGCCTGATATGCTCCCACACTATACTTAAAGGCATTCTCTGTCATTGGTGAAGAGTTTACATGTTTATGAGCAAGATAACAATGATATTCATTATACTCCTGAAACTAAGTCAGTTCTGACCTGAAACAACAAGAAATGGTGTAAAATTTCATTTGTAAGCATATGTATAGCAGTTGAGCACATCTAACTTTACAGACTGAAGATATTGCAAAACCATCCAAAACAAGCTTCTCTCTGCCTGATATGCTCCCACACTATACTTAAAGGCATTCTCTGTCATTGGTGAAGAGTTTACAGGTGTAATTGCAAGAGAACATTACATTTCATTAAACTTCTGAAACTAAGTCAGTTCTGACCTGAAACAACTAGAAATGTTGTAAAATTTCATTTGTAAGCATATGTATAGCAGTTGAGCACATCTAACTTTACAGACTGAAGATATTGCAAAACCATCCAAAACAAGCTTCTCTATGCCTGATATGCTCCCACACTATACTTAAAGGCATTCTCTGTCATTGGTGAAGAGTTTACATGTTTATGAGCAAGATAACATTGATATTCATTAAACTCCTGAAAATAAGTCAGTTCTGACCTGAAACAACTAGAAATGTTGAAAAATTTAATTTGTAAGCATATGTATAGCAGTTGAGCACATCTAACTTTACAGACTGAAGATATTGCAAAACCATCCAAAACAAGCTTCTCTCTGCCTGATATGCTCCCACACTATACTTAAAGGCATTCTCTGTCATTGGTGAAGAGTTTACAGGTGTAATTGCAAGAGAACATTACATTTCATTAAACTTCTGAAACTAAGTCAGTTCTGACCTGAAACAACAAGAAATGTTGTAAAATTTCATTTGTAAGCATATGTATAGCAGTTGAGCACATGTAACTTTACAGACTGAAGATATTGCAAAACCATCCAAAACAAGCTTCTCTCTGCCTGATATGCTCCCACACTATAGTTAAAGGCATTCTCTGTCATTGGTGAAGAGTTTACATGTTTATGAGCAAGATAACATTGATATTCATTAAACTCCTGAAACTAAGTCAGTTCTGACCTGAAACAACTAGAAATGTTGTAAAATTTCATTTGTAAGCATATGTATAGCAGTTGAGCACATCTAACTTTACAGACTGAAGATATTGCAAAACCATCCAAAACAAGCTTCTCTCTGCCTGATATGCTCCCACACTATACTTAAAGGCATTCTCTGTCATTGGTGAAGAGTTTACATGTTTATGATCAAGATACCATTGATTTTCATTAAACTACTGAAACTAAGTCAGTTCTCACCTGAAACAACTAGAAATGTTGTAAAATTTCATTTGTAAGCATATGTATAGCAGTTGAGCACATCTAACTTTACAGACTGAAGATATTGCAAAACCATCCAAAACAAGCTTCTCTATGCCTGATATGCTCCCACACTATACTTAATGGCATTCTCTGTCATTGGTGAAGAGTTTACATGTTTATGAGCAAGATAACATTGATATTCATTAAACTCCTGAAACTAAGTCAGTTCTGACCTGAAACAACTAGAAATGTTGTAAAATTTAATTTGTAAGCATATGTATAGCAGTTGAGCACATCTAACTTTACAGTCTAAAGATATTGCAAAACCATCCAAAACAAGCTTCTCTCTGCCTGATATGCTCCCACACTATACTTAAAGGCATTCTCTGTCATTGGTGAAGAGTTTACATGTTTATGATCAAGATACCATTGATTTTCATTAAACTACTGAAACTAAGTCAGTTCTGACCTGAAACAACAAGAAATGTTGTAAAATTTAATTTGTAAGCATATGTATAGCAGTTGAGCACATCTAACTTTACAGACTGAAGTTATTGCAAAACCATCCAAAACAAGCTTCTCTCTGCCTGATATGCTCCCACACTATACTTAAAGGCATTCTCTGTCATTGGTGAAGAGTTTACATGTTTATGAGCAAGATAACAATGATGTTCATTATACTCCTGAAACTAAGTCAGTTCTGACCTGAAACAACAAGAAATGTTGTAAAATTTCATTTGTAAGCATATGTATAGCAGTTGAGCACATCTAACTTTACAGACTGAAGATATTGCAAAACCATCCAAAACAAGCTTCTCTCTGCCTGATATGCTCCCACACTATAGTTCAAGGCATTCTCTGTCATTGGTGAAGAGTTTACATGTTTATGAGCAAGATAACATTGATATTCATTAAACTCCTGAAACTAAGTCAGTTCTGACCTGAAACAACTAGAAATGTTGTAAAATTTAATTTGTAAGCATATGTATAGCAGTTGAGCACATCTAACTTTACAGACTGAAGATATTGCAAAACCATCCAAAACAAGCTTCTCTCTGCCTGATATGCTCCCACACTATACTTAAAGGCATTCTCTGTCATTGGTGAAGAGTTTACATGTTTATGATCAAGATACCATTGATTTTCATTAAACTACTGAAACTAAGTCAGTTCTGACCTGAAACAACTAGAAATGTTGTAAAATTTCATTTGTAAGCATATGTATAGCAGTTGAGCACATCTAAATTTACAGACTGAAGATATTGCAAAACCATCCAAAACAAGCTTCTCTCTGCCTGATATGCTCCCACACTATACTTAAAGGCATTCTCTGTCATTGGTGAAGAGTTTACATGTTTATGAGCAAGATAACATTGATATTCATTAAACTCCTGAAACTAAGTCAGTTCTGACCTGAAACAACTAGAAATGTTGTAAAATTTCATTTGTAAGCATATGTATAGCAGTTGAGCACATCTAAATTTACAGACTGAAGATATTGCAAAACCATCCAAAACAAGCTTCTCTCTGCCTGATATGCTCCCACACTATACTTAAAGGCATTCTCTGTCATTGGTGAAGAGTTTACATGTTTATGAGCAAGATAACATTGATATTCATTAAACTCCTGAAACTAAGTCAGTTCTGACCTGAAACAACTAGAAATGTTGTAAAATTTCATTTGTAAGCATATGTATAGCAGTTGAGCACATCTAACTTTACAGACTGAAGATATTGCAAAACCATCCAAGACAAGCTTCTCTCTGCCTGATATGCTCCCACACTATACTTAAAGGCATTCTCTGTCATTGGTGAAGAGTTTACATGTTTATGATCAAGATACCATTGATTTTCATTAAACTACTGAAACTAAGTCAGTTCTGACCTGAAACAACTAGAAATGTTGTAAAATTTCATTTGTAAGCATATGTATAGCAGTTGAGCACATCTAACTTTACAGACTGAAGATATTGCAAAACCATCCAAAACAAGCTTCTCTATGCCTGATATGCTCCCACACTATACTTAATGGCATTCTCTGTCATTGGTGAAGAGTTTACATGTTTATGAGCAAGATAACATTGATATTCATTAAACTCCTGAAACTAAGTCAGTTCTGACCTGAAACAACTAGAAATGTTGTAAAATTTAATTTGTAAGCATATGTATAGCAGTTGAGCACATCTAACTTTACAGACTGAAGATATTGCAAAACCATCCAAAACAAGCTTCTCTCTGCCTGATATGCTCCCACACTATACTTAAAGGCATTCTCTGTCATTGGTGAAGAGTTTACAGGTGTAATTGCAAGAGAACATTACATTTCATTAAACTTCTGAAACTAAGTCAGTTCTGACCTGAAACAACTAGAAATGTTGTAAAATTTCATTTGTAAGCATATGTATAGCAGTTGAGCACATCTAAATTTACAGACTGAAGATATTGCAAAACCATCCAAAACAAGCTTCTCTCTGCCTGATATGCTCCCACACTATACTTAAAGGCATTCTCTGTCATTGGTGAAGAGTTTACATATTTATGAGCAAGATAACATTGATATTCATTAAACTCCTGAAACTAAGTCAGTTCTGACCTGAAACAACTAGAAATGTTGTAAAATTTCATTTGTAAGCATATGTATAGCAGTTGAGCACATCTAAATTTACAGACTGAAGATATTGCAAAACCATCCAAAACAAGCTTCTCTCTGCCTGATATGCTCCCACACTATACTTAAAGGCATTCTCTGTCATTGGTGAAGAGTTTACATGTTTATGAGCAAGATAACATTGATTTTCATTAAACTTCTGAAACTAAGTCAGTTCTGACCTGAAACAACTAGAAATGTTGTAAAATTTAATTTGTAAGCATATGTATAGCAGTTGAGCACATCTAACTTTACAGACTGAAGATATTGCAAAACCATCCAAAACAAGCTTCTCTCTGCCTGATATGCTCCCACACTATACTTAAAGGCATTCTCTGTCATTGGTGAAGAGTTTACAGGTGTAATTGCAAGAGAACATTACATTTCATTAAACTTCTGAAACTAAGTCAGTTCTGACCTGAAACAACTAGAAATGTTGTAAAATTTCATTTGTAAGCATATGTATAGCAGTTGAGCACATCTAAATTTACAGACTGAAGATATTGCAAAACCATCCAAAACAAGCTTCTCTCTGCCTGATATGCTCCCACACTATACTTAAAGGCATTCTCTGTCATTGGTGAAGAGTTTACATATTTATGAGCAAGATAACATTGATATTCATTAAACTCCTGAAACTAAGTCAGTTCTGACCTGAAACAACTAGAAATGTTGTAAAATTTCATTTGTAAGCATATGTATAGCAGTTGAGCACATCTAAATTTACAGACTGAAGATATTGCAAAACCATCCAAAACAAGCTTCTCTCTGCCTGATATGCTCCCACACTATACTTAAAGGCATTCTCTGTCATTGGTGAAGAGTTTACATGTTTATGAGCAAGATAACATTGATTTTCATTAAACTTCTGAAACTAAGTCAGTTCTGACCTGAAACAACTAGAAATGTTGTAAAATTTAATTTGTAAGCATATGTATAGCAGTTGAGCACATCTAACTTTACAGACTGAAGATATTGCAAAACCATCCAAAACAAGCTTCTCTCTGCCTGATATGCTCCCACACTATACTTAAAGGCATTCTCTGTCATTGGTGAAGAGTTTACATGTTTATGATCAAGATACCATTGATTTTCATTAAACTACTGAAACTAAGTCAGTTCTGACCTGAAACAACTAGAAATGTTGTAAAATTTCATTTGTAAGCATATGTATAGCAGTTGAGCACATCTAACTTTACAGACTGAAGATATTGCAAAACCATCCAAAACAAGCTTCTCTCTGCCTGATATGCTCCCACACTATACTTAAAGGCATTCTCTGTCATTGGTGAAGAGTTTACATGTTTATGATCAAGATACCATTGATTTTCATTAAACTACTGAAACTAAGTCAGTTCTGACCTGAAACAACTAGAAATGTTGTAAAATTTCATTTGTAAGCATATGTATAGCAGTTGAGCACATCTAACTTTACAGACTGAAGATATTGCAAAACCATCCAAAACAAGCTTCTCTATGCCTGATATGCTCCCACACTATACTTAATGGCATTCTCTGTCATTGGTGAAGAGTTTACATGTTTATGAGCAAGATAACATTGATATTCATTAAACTCCTGAAACTAAGTCAGTTCTGACCTGAAACAACTAGAAATGTTGTAAAATTTAATTTGTAAGCATATGTATAGCAGTTGAGCACATCTAACTTTACAGTCTAAAGATATTGCAAAACCATCCAAAACAAGCTTCTCTCTGCCTGATATGCTCCCACACTATACTTAAAGGCATTCTCTGTCATTGGTGAAGAGTTTACATGTTTATGATCAAGATACCATTGATTTTCATTAAACTACTGAAACTAAGTCAGTTCTGACCTGAAACAACAAGAAATGTTGTAAAATTTAATTTGTAAGCATATGTATAGCAGTTGAGCACATCTAACTTTACAGACTGAAGTTATTGCAAAACCATCCAAAACAAGCTTCTCTCTGCCTGATATGCTCCCACACTATACTTAAAGGCATTCTCTGTCATTGGTGAAGAGTTTACATGTTTATGAGCAAGATAACAATGATGTTCATTATACTCCTGAAACTAAGTCAGTTCTGACCTGAAACAACAAGAAATGTTGTAAAATTTCATTTGTAAGCATATGTATAGCAGTTGAGCACATCTAACTTTACAGACTGAAGATATTGCAAAACCATCCAAAACAAGCTTCTCTCTGCCTGATATGCTCCCACACTATAGTTCAAGGCATTCTCTGTCATTGGTGAAGAGTTTACATGTTTATGAGCAAGATAACATTGATATTCATTAAACTCCTGAAACTAAGTCAGTTCTGACCTGAAACAACTAGAAATGTTGTAAAATTTAATTTGTAAGCATATGTATAGCAGTTGAGCACATCTAACTTTACAGACTGAAGATATTGCAAAACCATCCAAAACAAGCTTCTCTCTGCCTGATATGCTCCCACACTATACTTAAAGGCATTCTCTGTCATTGGTGAAGAGTTTACATGTTTATGATCAAGATACCATTGATTTTCATTAAACTACTGAAACTAAGTCAGTTCTGACCTGAAACAACTAGAAATGTTGTAAAATTTCATTTGTAAGCATATGTATAGCAGTTGAGCACATCTAAATTTACAGACTGAAGATATTGCAAAACCATCCAAAACAAGCTTCTCTCTGCCTGATATGCTCCCACACTATACTTAAAGGCATTCTCTGTCATTGGTGAAGAGTTTACATGTTTATGAGCAAGATAACATTGATATTCATTAAACTCCTGAAACTAAGTCAGTTCTGACCTGAAACAACTAGAAATGTTGTAAAATTTCATTTGTAAGCATATGTATAGCAGTTGAGCACATCTAAATTTACAGACTGAAGATATTGCAAAACCATCCAAAACAAGCTTCTCTCTGCCTGATATGCTCCCACACTATACTTAAAGGCATTCTCTGTCATTGGTGAAGAGTTTACATGTTTATGAGCAAGATAACATTGATATTCATTAAACTCCTGAAACTAAGTCAGTTCTGACCTGAAACAACTAGAAATGTTGTAAAATTTCATTTGTAAGCATATGTATAGCAGTTGAGCACATCTAACTTTACAGACTGAAGATATTGCAAAACCATCCAAAACAAGCTTCTCTATGCCTGATATGTTCCCACACTATACTTAAAGGCATTCTCTGTCATTGGTGAAGAGTTTACATGTTTATGATCAAGATAACATTGATTTTCATTAAACTTCTGAAACTAAGTCAGTTCTGACCTGAAACAACTAGAAATGTTGTAAAATTTAATTTGTAAGCATATGTATAGCAGTTGAGCACATCTAACTTTACAGACTGAAGATATTGCAAAACCATCCAAGACAAGCTTCTCTCTGCCTGATATGCTCCCACACTATACTTAAAGGCATTCTCTGTCATTGGTGAAGAGTTTACATGTTTATGATCAAGATACCATTGATTTTCATTAAACTACTGAAACTAAGTCAGTTCTGACCTGAAACAACTAGAAATGTTGTAAAATTTCATTTGTAAGCATATGTATAGCAGTTGAGCACATCTAACTTTACAGACTGAAGATATTGCAAAACCATCCAAAACAAGCTTCTCTATGCCTGATATGCTCCCACACTATACTTAATGGCATTCTCTGTCATTGGTGAAGAGTTTACATGTTTATGAGCAAGATAACATTGATATTCATTAAACTCCTGAAACTAAGTCAGTTCTGACCTGAAACAACTAGAAATGTTGTAAAATTTAATTTGTAAGCATATGTATAGCAGTTGAGCACATCTAACTTTACAGACTGAAGATATTGCAAAACCATCCAAAACAAGCTTCTCTCTGCCTGATATGCTCCCACACTATACTTAAAGGCATTCTCTGTCATTGGTGAAGAGTTTACAGGTGTAATTGCAAGAGAACATTACATTTCATTAAACTTCTGAAACTAAGTCAGTTCTGACCTGAAACAACTAGAAATGTTGTAAAATTTCATTTGTAAGCATATGTATAGCAGTTGAGCACATCTAAATTTACAGACTGAAGATATTGCAAAACCATCCAAAACAAGCTTCTCTCTGCCTGATATGCTCCCATTCTATACTTAAAGGCATTCTCTGTCATTGGTGAAGAGTTTACATGTTTATGAGCAAGATAACATTGATATTCATTAAACTCCTGAAACTAAGTCAGTTCTGACCTGAAACAACTAGAAATGTTGTAAAATTTCATTTGTAAGCATATGTATAGCAGTTGAGCACATCTAAATTTACAGACTGAAGATATTGCAAAACCATCCAAAACAAGCTTCTCTCTGCCTGATATGCTCCCACACTATACTTAAAGGCATTCTCTGTCATTGGTGAAGAGTTTACATGTTTATGAGCAAGATAACATTGATTTTCATTAAACTTCTGAAACTAAGTCAGTTCTGACCTGAAACAACTAGAAATGTTGTAAAATTTAATTTGTAAGCATATGTATAGCAGTTGAGCACATCTAACTTTACAGACTGAAGATATTGCAAAACCATCCAAAACAAGCTTCTCTCTGCCTGATATGCTCCCACACTATACTTAAAGGCATTCTCTGTCATTGGTGAAGAGTTTACATGTTTATGATCAAGATACCATTGATTTTCATTAAACTACTGAAACTAAGTCAGTTCTGACCTGAAACAACTAGAAATGTTGTAAAATTTCATTTGTAAGCATATGTATAGCAGTTGAGCACATCTAACTTTACAGACTGAAGATATTGCAAAACCATCCAAAACAAGCTTCTCTATGCCTGATATGCTCCCACACTATACTTAATGGCATTCTCTGTCATTGGTGAAGAGTTTACATGTTTATGAGCAAGATAACATTGATATTCATTAAACTCCTGAAACTAAGTCAGTTCTGACCTGAAACAACTAGAAATGTTGTAAAATTTAATTTGTAAGCATATGTATAGCAGTTGAGCACATCTAACTTTACAGACTGAAGATATTGCAAAACCATCCAAAACAAGCTTCTCTCTGCCTGATATGCTCCCACACTATACTTAAAGGCATTCTCTGTCATTGGTGAAGAGTTTACAGGTGTAATTGCAAGAGAACATTACATTTCATTAAACTTCTGAAACTAAGTCAGTTCTGACCTGAAACAACTAGAAATGTTGTAAAATTTCATTTGTAAGCATATGTATAGCAGTTGAGCACATCTAACTTTACAGACTGAAGATATTGCAAAACCATCCAAAACAAGCTTCTCTCTGCCTGATATGCTCCCACACTATACTTAAAGGCATTCTCTGTCATTGGTGAAGAGTTTACATGTTTATGAGCAAGATAACAATGATGTTCATTATACTCCTGAAACTAAGTCAGTTCTGACCTGAAACAACAAGAAATGTTGTAAAATTTCATTTGTAAGCATATGTATAGCAGTTGAGCACATCTAACTTTACAGACTGAAGATATTGCAAAACCATCCAAAACAAGCTTCTCTCTGCCTGATATGCTCCCACACTATAGTTAAAGGCATTCTCTGTCATTGGTGAAGAGTTTACATGTTTATGAGCAAGATAACATTGATATTCATTAAACTCCTGAAACTAAGTCAGTTCTGACCTGAAACAACTAGAAATGTTGTAAAATTTAATTTGTAAGCATATGTATAGCAGTTGAGCACATCTAACTTTACAGACTGAAGATATTGCAAAACCATCCAAAACAAGCTTCTCTATGCCTGATATGCTCCCACACTATACTTAATGGCATTCTCTGTCATTGGTGAAGAGTTTACATGTTTATGAGCAAGATAACATTGATATTCATTAAACTCCTGAAACTAAGTCAGTTCTGACCTGAAACAACTAGAAATGTTGTAAAATTTAATTTGTAAGCATATGTATGGCAGTTGAGCACATCTAACTTTACAGACTGAAGATATTGCAAAACCATCCAAAACAAGCTTCTCTCTGCCTGATTTGCTCCCACACTATACTTAAAGGCATTCTCTGTCATTGGTGAAGAGTTTACATGTTTATGATCAAGATAACATTGATTTTCATTATACTCCTGAAACTAAGTCAGTTCTGACCTGAAACAACAAGAAATGTTGTAAAATTTCATTTGTAAGCATATGTATAGCAGTTGAGCACATCTAACTTTACAGACTGAAGATATTGCAAAACCATCCAAAACAAGCTTCTCTCTGCCTGATATGCTCCCACACTATAGTTAAAGGCATTCTCTGTCATTGGTGAAGAGTTTACATGTTTATGAGCAAGATAACATTGATATTCATTAAACTCCTGAAACTAAGTCAGTTCTGACCTGAAACAACTAGAAATGTTGTAAAATTTAATTTGTAAGCATATGTATAGCAGTTGAGCACATCTAACTTTACAGACTGAAGATATTGCAAAACCATCCAAAACAAGCTTCTCTCTGCCTGATATGCTCCCACACTATACTTAAAGGCATTCTCTGTCATTGGTGAAGAGTTTACATGTTTATGATCAAGATACCATTGATTTTCATTAAACTACTGAAACTAAGTCAGTTCTGACCTGAAACAACTAGAAATGTTGTAAAATTTCATTTGTAAGCATATGTATAGCAGTTGAGCACATCTAAATTTACAGACTGAAGATATTGCAAAACCATCCAAAACAAGCTTCTCTCTGCCTGATATGCTCCCACACTATACTTAAAGGCATTCTCTGTCATTGGTGAAGAGTTTACATGTTTATGAGCAAGATAACATTGATATTCATTAAACTCCTGAAACTAAGTCAGTTCTGACCTGAAACAACTAGAAATGTTGTAAAATTTCATTTGTAAGCATATGTATAGCAGTTGAGCACATCTAAATTTACAGACTGAAGATATTGCAAAACCATCCAAAACAAGCTTCTCTCTGCCTGATATGCTCCCACACTATACTTAAAGGCATTCTCTGTCATTGGTGAAGAGTTTACATGTTTATGAGCAAGATAACATTGATATTCATTAAACTCCTGAAACTAAGTCAGTTCTGACCTGAAACAACTAGAAATGTTGTAAAATTTCATTTGTAAGCATATGTATAGCAGTTGAGCACATCTAACTTTACAGACTGAAGATATTGCAAAACCATCCAAAACAAGCTTCTCTATGCCTGATATGCTCCCACACTATACTTAAAGGCATTCTCTGTCATTGGTGAAGAGTTTACATGTTTATGATCAAGATAACATTGATTTTCATTAAACTTCTGAAACTAAGTCAGTTCTGACCTGAAACAACAAGAAATGTTGTAAAATTTCATTTGTAAGCATATGTATAGCAGTTGAGCACATCTAACTTTACAGACTGAAGATATTGCAAAACCATCCAAAACAAGCTTCTCTCTGCCTGATATGCTCCCACACTATAGTTAAAGGCATTCTCTGTCATTGGTGAAGAGTTTACATGTTTATGAGCAAGATAACATTGATATTCATTAAACTCCTGAAACTAAGTCAGTTCTTCCTGAAACAACTAGAAATGTTGTAAAATTTAATTTGTAAGCATATGTATAGCAGTTGAGCACATCTAACTTTACAGACTGAAGATATTGCAAAACCATCCAAAACAAGCTTCTCTCTGCCTGATATGCTCCCACACTATACTTAAAGGCATTCTCTGTCATTGGTGAAGAGTTTACATGTTTATGAGCAAGATAACAATGATATTCATTATACTCCTGAAACTAAGTCAGTTCTGACCTGAAACAACAAGAAATGGTGTAAAATTTCATTTGTAAGCATATGTATAGCAGTTGAGCACATCTAACTTTACAGACTGAAGATATTGCAAAACCATCCAAAACAAGCTTCTCTCTGCCTGATATGCTCCCACACTATACTTAAAGGCATTCTCTGTCATTGGTGAAGAGTTTACAGGTGTAATTGCAAGAGAACATTACATTTCATTAAACTTCTGAAACTAAGTCAGTTCTGACCTGAAACAACTAGAAATGTTGTAAAATTTCATTTGTAAGCATATGTATAGCAGTTGAGCACATCTAACTTTACAGACTGAAGATATTGCAAAACCATCCAAAACAAGCTTCTCTATGCCTGATATGCTCCCACACTATACTTAAAGGCATTCTCTGTCATTGGTGAAGAGTTTACATGTTTATGAGCAAGATAACATTGATATTCATTAAACTCCTGAAAATAAGTCAGTTCTGACCTGAAACAACTAGAAATGTTGAAAAATTTAATTTGTAAGCATATGTATAGCAGTTGAGCACATCTAACTTTACAGACTGAAGATATTGCAAAACCATCCAAAACAAGCTTCTCTCTGCCTGATATGCTCCCACACTATACTTAAAGGCATTCTCTGTCATTGGTGAAGAGTTTACAGGTGTAATTGCAAGAGAACATTACATTTCATTAAACTTCTGAAACTAAGTCAGTTCTGACCTGAAACAACAAGAAATGTTGTAAAATTTCATTTGTAAGCATATGTATAGCAGTTGAGCACATGTAACTTTACAGACTGAAGATATTGCAAAACCATCCAAAACAAGCTTCTCTCTGCCTGATATGCTCCCACACTATAGTTAAAGGCATTCTCTGTCATTGGTGAAGAGTTTACATGTTTATGAGCAAGATAACATTGATATTCATTAAACTCCTGAAACTAAGTCAGTTCTGACCTGAAACAACTAGAAATGTTGTAAAATTTCATTTGTAAGCATATGTATAGCAGTTGAGCACATCTAACTTTACAGACTGAAGATATTGCAAAACCATCCAAAACAAGCTTCTCTCTGCCTGATATGCTCCCACACTATACTTAAAGGCATTCTCTGTCATTGGTGAAGAGTTTACATGTTTATGATCAAGATACCATTGATTTTCATTAAACTACTGAAACTAAGTCAGTTCTGACCTGAAACAACTAGAAATGTTGTAAAATTTCATTTGTAAGCATATGTATAGCAGTTGAGCACATCTAACTTTACAGACTGAAGATATTGCAAAACCATCCAAAACAAGCTTCTCTATGCCTGATATGCTCCCACACTATACTTAATGGCATTCTCTGTCATTGGTGAAGAGTTTACATGTTTATGAGCAAGATAACATTGATATTCATTAAACTCCTGAAACTAAGTCAGTTCTGACCTGAAACAACTAGAAATGTTGTAAAATTTAATTTGTAAGCATATGTATAGCAGTTGAGCACATCTAACTTTACAGTCTAAAGATATTGCAAAACCATCCAAAACAAGCTTCTCTCTGCCTGATATGCTCCCACACTATACTTAAAGGCATTCTCTGTCATTGGTGAAGAGTTTACATGTTTATGATCAAGATACCATTGATTTTCATTAAACTACTGAAACTAAGTCAGTTCTGACCTGAAACAACTAGAAATGTTGTAAAATTTCATTTGTAAGCATATGTATAGCAGTTGAGCACATCTAAATTTACAGACTGAAGATATTGCAAAACCATCCAAAACAAGCTTCTCTCTGCCTGATATGCTCCCACACTATACTTAAAGGCATTCTCTGTCATTGGTGAAGAGTTTACATGTTTATGAGCAAGATAACATTGATATTCATTAAACTCCTGAAACTAAGTCAGTTCTGACCTGAAACAACTAGAAATGTTGTAAAATTTCATTTGTAAGCATATGTATAGCAGTTGAGCACATCTAAATTTACAGACTGAAGATATTGCAAAACCATCCAAAACAAGCTTCTCTCTGCCTGATATGCTCCCACACTATACTTAAAGGCATTCTCTGTCATTGGTGAAGAGTTTACATGTTTATGAGCAAGATAACATTGATATTCATTAAACTCCTGAAACTAAGTCAGTTCTGACCTGAAACAACTAGAAATGTTGTAAAATTTCATTTGTAAGCATATGTATAGCAGTTGAGCACATCTAACTTTACAGACTGAAGATATTGCAAAACCATCCAAAACAAGCTTCTCTATGCCTGATATGCTCCCACACTATACTTAAAGGCATTCTCTGTCATTGGTGAAGAGTTTACATGTTTATGATCAAGATAACATTGATTTTCATTAAACTTCTGAAACTAAGTCAGTTCTGACCTGAAACAACAAGAAATGTTGTAAAATTTCATTTGTAAGCATATGTATAGCAGTTGAGCACATCTAACTTTACAGACTGAAGATATTGCAAAACCATCCAAAACAAGCTTCTCTCTGCCTGATATGCTCCCACACTATAGTTAAAGGCATTCTCTGTCATTGGTGAAGAGTTTACATGTTTATGAGCAAGATAACATTGATATTCATTAAACTCCTGAAACTAAGTCAGTTCTTCCTGAAACAACTAGAAATGTTGTAAAATTTAATTTGTAAGCATATGTATAGCAGTTGAGCACATCTAACTTTACAGACTGAAGATATTGCAAAACCATCCAAAACAAGCTTCTCTCTGCCTGATATGCTCCCACACTATACTTAAAGGCATTCTCTGTCATTGGTGAAGAGTTTACATGTTTATGAGCAAGATAACAATGATATTCATTATACTCCTGAAACTAAGTCAGTTCTGACCTGAAACAACAAGAAATGGTGTAAAATTTCATTTGTAAGCATATGTATAGCAGTTGAGCACATCTAACTTTACAGACTGAAGATATTGCAAAACCATCCAAAACAAGCTTCTCTCTGCCTGATATGCTCCCACACTATACTTAAAGGCATTCTCTGTCATTGGTGAAGAGTTTACAGGTGTAATTGCAAGAGAACATTACATTTCATTAAACTTCTGAAACTAAGTCAGTTCTGACCTGAAACAACTAGAAATGTTGTAAAATTTCATTTGTAAGCATATGTATAGCAGTTGAGCACATCTAACTTTACAGACTGAAGATATTGCAAAACCATCCAAAACAAGCTTCTCTATGCCTGATATGCTCCCACACTATACTTAAAGGCATTCTCTGTCATTGGTGAAGAGTTTACATGTTTATGAGCAAGATAACATTGATATTCATTAAACTCCTGAAAATAAGTCAGTTCTGACCTGAAACAACTAGAAATGTTGAAAAATTTAATTTGTAAGCATATGTATAGCAGTTGAGCACATCTAACTTTACAGACTGAAGATATTGCAAAACCATCCAAAACAAGCTTCTCTCTGCCTGATATGCTCCCACACTATACTTAAAGGCATTCTCTGTCATTGGTGAAGAGTTTACAGGTGTAATTGCAAGAGAACATTACATTTCATTAAACTTCTGAAACTAAGTCAGTTCTGACCTGAAACAACAAGAAATGTTGTAAAATTTCATTTGTAAGCATATGTATAGCAGTTGAGCACATGTAACTTTACAGACTGAAGATATTGCAAAACCATCCAAAACAAGCTTCTCTCTGCCTGATATGCTCCCACACTATAGTTAAAGGCATTCTCTGTCATTGGTGAAGAGTTTACATGTTTATGAGCAAGATAACATTGATATTCATTAAACTCCTGAAACTAAGTCAGTTCTGACCTGAAACAACTAGAAATGTTGTAAAATTTCATTTGTAAGCATATGTATAGCAGTTGAGCACATCTAACTTTACAGACTGAAGATATTGCAAAACCATCCAAAACAAGCTTCTCTCTGCCTGATATGCTCCCACACTATACTTAAAGGCATTCTCTGTCATTGGTGAAGAGTTTACATGTTTATGATCAAGATACCATTGATTTTCATTAAACTACTGAAACTAAGTCAGTTCTGACCTGAAACAACTAGAAATGTTGTAAAATTTCATTTGTAAGCATATGTATAGCAGTTGAGCACATCTAACTTTACAGACTGAAGATATTGCAAAACCATCCAAAACAAGCTTCTCTATGCCTGATATGCTCCCACACTATACTTAATGGCATTCTCTGTCATTGGTGAAGAGTTTACATGTTTATGAGCAAGATAACATTGATATTCATTAAACTCCTGAAACTAAGTCAGTTCTGACCTGAAACAACTAGAAATGTTGTAAAATTTAATTTGTAAGCATATGTATAGCAGTTGAGCACATCTAACTTTACAGTCTAAAGATATTGCAAAACCATCCAAAACAAGCTTCTCTCTGCCTGATATGCTCCCACACTATACTTAAAGGCATTCTCTGTCATTGGTGAAGAGTTTACATGTTTATGATCAAGATACCATTGATTTTCATTAAACTACTGAAACTAAGTCAGTTCTGACCTGAAACAACAAGAAATGTTGTAAAATTTAATTTGTAAGCATATGTATAGCAGTTGAGCACATCTAACTTTACAGACTGAAGTTATTGCAAAACCATCCAAAACAAGCTTCTCTCTGCCTGATATGCTCCCACACTATACTTAAAGGCATTCTCTGTCATTGGTGAAGAGTTTACATGTTTATGAGCAAGATAACAATGATGTTCATTATACTCCTGAAACTAAGTCAGTTCTGACCTGAAACAACAAGAAATGTTGTAAAATTTCATTTGTAAGCATATGTATAGCAGTTGAGCACATCTAACTTTACAGACTGAAGATATTGCAAAACCATCCAAAACAAGCTTCTCTCTGCCTGATATGCTCCCACACTATAGTTCAAGGCATTCTCTGTCATTGGTGAAGAGTTTACATGTTTATGAGCAAGATAACATTGATATTCATTAAACTCCTGAAACTAAGTCAGTTCTGACCTGAAACAACTAGAAATGTTGTAAAATTTAATTTGTAAGCATATGTATAGCAGTTGAGCACATCTAACTTTACAGACTGAAGATATTGCAAAACCATCCAAAACAAGCTTCTCTCTGCCTGATATGCTCCCACACTATACTTAAAGGCATTCTCTGTCATTGGTGAAGAGTTTACATGTTTATGAGCAAGATAACAATGATATTCATTATACTCCTGAAACTAAGTCAGTTCTGACCTGAAACAACAAGAAATGGTGTAAAATTTCATTTGTAAGCATATGTATAGCAGTTGAGCACATCTAACTTTACAGACTGAAGATATTGCAAAACCATCCAAAACAAGCTTCTCTCTGCCTGATATGCTCCCACACTATACTTAAAGGCATTCTCTGTCATTGGTGAAGAGTTTACAGGTGTAATTGCAAGAGAACATTACATTTCATTAAACTTCTGAAACTAAGTCAGTTCTGACCTGAAACAACTAGAAATGTTGTAAAATTTCATTTGTAAGCATATGTATAGCAGTTGAGCACATCTAACTTTACAGACTGAAGATATTGCAAAACCATCCAAAACAAGCTTCTCTATGCCTGATATGCTCCCACACTATACTTAAAGGCATTCTCTGTCATTGGTGAAGAGTTTACATGTTTATGAGCAAGATAACATTGATATTCATTAAACTCCTGAAAATAAGTCAGTTCTGACCTGAAACAACTAGAAATGTTGAAAAATTTAATTTGTAAGCATATGTATAGCAGTTGAGCACATCTAACTTTACAGACTGAAGATATTGCAAAACCATCCAAAACAAGCTTCTCTCTGCCTGATATGCTCCCACACTATACTTAAAGGCATTCTCTGTCATTGGTGAAGAGTTTACAGGTGTAATTGCAAGAGAACATTACATTTCATTAAACTTCTGAAACTAAGTCAGTTCTGACCTGAAACAACAAGAAATGTTGTAAAATTTCATTTGTAAGCATATGTATAGCAGTTGAGCACATGTAACTTTACAGACTGAAGATATTGCAAAACCATCCAAAACAAGCTTCTCTCTGCCTGATATGCTCCCACACTATAGTTAAAGGCATTCTCTGTCATTGGTGAAGAGTTTACATGTTTATGAGCAAGATAACATTGATATTCATTAAACTCCTGAAACTAAGTCAGTTCTGACCTGAAACAACTAGAAATGTTGTAAAATTTCATTTGTAAGCATATGTATAGCAGTTGAGCACATCTAACTTTACAGACTGAAGATATTGCAAAACCATCCAAAACAAGCTTCTCTCTGCCTGATATGCTCCCACACTATACTTAAAGGCATTCTCTGTCATTGGTGAAGAGTTTACATGTTTATGATCAAGATACCATTGATTTTCATTAAACTACTGAAACTAAGTCAGTTCTGACCTGAAACAACTAGAAATGTTGTAAAATTTCATTTGTAAGCATATGTATAGCAGTTGAGCACATCTAACTTTACAGACTGAAGATATTGCAAAACCATCCAAAACAAGCTTCTCTATGCCTGATATGCTCCCACACTATACTTAATGGCATTCTCTGTCATTGGTGAAGAGTTTACATGTTTATGAGCAAGATAACATTGATATTCATTAAACTCCTGAAACTAAGTCAGTTCTGACCTGAAACAACTAGAAATGTTGTAAAATTTAATTTGTAAGCATATGTATAGCAGTTGAGCACATCTAACTTTACAGTCTAAAGATATTGCAAAACCATCCAAAACAAGCTTCTCTCTGCCTGATATGCTCCCACACTATACTTAAAGGCATTCTCTGTCATTGGTGAAGAGTTTACATGTTTATGATCAAGATACCATTGATTTTCATTAAACTACTGAAACTAAGTCAGTTCTGACCTGAAACAACAAGAAATGTTGTAAAATTTAATTTGTAAGCATATGTATAGCAGTTGAGCACATCTAACTTTTACAGACTGAAGTTATTGCAAAACCATCCAAAACAAGCTTCTCTCTGCCTGATATGCTCCCACACTATACTTAAAGGCATTCTCTGTCATTGGTGAAGAGTTTACATGTTTATGAGCAAGATAACAATGATGTTCATTATACTCCTGAAACTAAGTCAGTTCTGACCTGAAACAACAAGAAATGTTGTAAAATTTCATTTGTAAGCATATGTATAGCAGTTGAGCACATCTAACTTTACAGACTGAAGATATTGCAAAACCATCCAAAACAAGCTTCTCTCTGCCTGATATGCTCCCACACTATAGTTCAAGGCATTCTCTGTCATTGGTGAAGAGTTTACATGTTTATGAGCAAGATAACATTGATATTCATTAAACTCCTGAAACTAAGTCAGTTCTGACCTGAAACAACTAGAAATGTTGTAAAATTTAATTTGTAAGCATATGTATAGCAGTTGAGCACATCTAACTTTACAGACTGAAGATATTGCAAAACCATCCAAAACAAGCTTCTCTCTGCCTGATATGCTCCCACACTATACTTAAAGGCATTCTCTGTCATTGGTGAAGAGTTTACATGTTTATGATCAAGATACCATTGATTTTCATTAAACTACTGAAACTAAGTCAGTTCTGACCTGAAACAACTAGAAATGTTGTAAAATTTCATTTGTAAGCATATGTATAGCAGTTGAGCACATCTAAATTTACAGACTGAAGATATTGCAAAACCATCCAAAACAAGCTTCTCTCTGCCTGATATGCTCCCACACTATACTTAAAGGCATTCTCTGTCATTGGTGAAGAGTTTACATGTTTATGAGCAAGATAACATTGATATTCATTAAACTCCTGAAACTAAGTCAGTTCTGACCTGAAACAACTAGAAATGTTGTAAAATTTCATTTGTAAGCATATGTATAGCAGTTGAGCACATCTAAATTTACAGACTGAAGATATTGCAAAACCATCCAAAACAAGCTTCTCTCTGCCTGATATGCTCCCACACTATACTTAAAGGCATTCTCTGTCATTGGTGAAGAGTTTACATGTTTATGAGCAAGATAACATTGATATTCATTAAACTCCTGAAACTAAGTCAGTTCTGACCTGAAACAACTAGAAATGTTGTAAAATTTCATTTGTAAGCATATGTATAGCAGTTGAGCACATCTAACTTTACAGACTGAAGATATTGCAAAACCATCCAAAACAAGCTTCTCTATGCCTGATATGTTCCCACACTATACTTAAAGGCATTCTCTGTCATTGGTGAAGAGTTTACATGTTTATGATCAAGATAACATTGATTTTCATTAAACTTCTGAAACTAAGTCAGTTCTGACCTGAAACAACTAGAAATGTTGTAAAATTTAATTTGTAAGCATATGTATAGCAGTTGAGCACATCTAACTTTACAGACTGAAGATATTGCAAAACCATCCAAGACAAGCTTCTCTCTGCCTGATATGCTCCCACACTATACTTAAAGGCATTCTCTGTCATTGGTGAAGAGTTTACATGTTTATGATCAAGATACCATTGATTTTCATTAAACTACTGAAACTAAGTCAGTTCTGACCTGAAACAACTAGAAATGTTGTAAAATTTCATTTGTAAGCATATGTATAGCAGTTGAGCACATCTAACTTTACAGACTGAAGATATTGCAAAACCATCCAAAACAAGCTTCTCTATGCCTGATATGCTCCCACACTATACTTAATGGCATTCTCTGTCATTGGTGAAGAGTTTACATGTTTATGAGCAAGATAACATTGATATTCATTAAACTCCTGAAACTAAGTCAGTTCTGACCTGAAACAACTAGAAATGTTGTAAAATTTAATTTGTAAGCATATGTATAGCAGTTGAGCACATCTAACTTTACAGACTGAAGATATTGCAAAACCATCCAAAACAAGCTTCTCTCTGCCTGATATGCTCCCACACTATACTTAAAGGCATTCTCTGTCATTGGTGAAGAGTTTACAGGTGTAATTGCAAGAGAACATTACATTTCATTAAACTTCTGAAACTAAGTCAGTTCTGACCTGAAACAACTAGAAATGTTGTAAAATTTCATTTGTAAGCATATGTATAGCAGTTGAGCACATCTAAATTTACAGACTGAAGATATTGCAAAACCATCCAAAACAAGCTTCTCTCTGCCTGATATGCTCCCACACTATACTTAAAGGCATTCTCTGTCATTGGTGAAGAGTTTACATGTTTATGAGCAAGATAACATTGATATTCATTAAACTCCTGAAACTAAGTCAGTTCTGACCTGAAACAACTAGAAATGTTGTAAAATTTCATTTGTAAGCATATGTATAGCAGTTGAGCACATCTAAATTTACAGACTGAAGATATTGCAAAACCATCCAAAACAAGCTTCTCTCTGCCTGATATGCTCCCACACTATACTTAAAGGCATTCTCTGTCATTGGTGAAGAGTTTACATGTTTATGAGCAAGATAACATTGATTTTCATTAAACTTCTGAAACTAAGTCAGTTCTGACCTGAAACAACTAGAAATGTTGTAAAATTTAATTTGTAAGCATATGTATAGCAGTTGAGCACATCTAACTTTACAGACTGAAGATATTGCAAAACCATCCAAAACAAGCTTCTCTCTGCCTGATATGCTCCCACACTATACTTAAAGGCATTCTCTGTCATTGGTGAAGAGTTTACATGTTTATGATCAAGATACCATTGATTTTCATTAAACTACTGAAACTAAGTCAGTTCTGACCTGAAACAACTAGAAATGTTGTAAAATTTCATTTGTAAGCATATGTATAGCAGTTGAGCACATCTAACTTTACAGACTGAAGATATTGCAAAACCATCCAAAACAAGCTTCTATATGCCTGATATGCTCCCACACTATACTTAATGGCATTCTCTGTCATTGGTGAAGAGTTTACATGTTTATGAGCAAGATAACATTGATATTCATTAAACTCCTGAAACTAAGTCAGTTCTGACCTGAAACAACTAGAAATGTTGTAAAATTTAATTTGTAAGCATATGTATAGCAGTTGAGCACATCTAACTTTACAGACTGAAGATATTGCAAAACCATCCAAAACAAGCTTCTCTCTGCCTGATATGCTCCCACACTATACTTAAAGGCATTCTCTGTCATTGGTGAAGAGTTTACAGGTGTAATTGCAAGAGAACATTACATTTCATTAAACTTCTGAAACTAAGTCAGTTCTGACCTGAAACAACTAGAAATGTTGTAAAATTTCATTTGTAAGCATATGTATAGCAGTTGAGCACATCTAACTTTACAGACTGAAGATATTGCAAAACCATCCAAAACAAGCTTCTCTCTGCCTGATATGCTCCCACACTATACTTAAAGGCATTCTCTGTCATTGGTGAAGAGTTTACATGTTTATGAGCAAGATAACAATGATGTTCATTATACTCCTGAAACTAAGTCAGTTCTGACCTGAAACAACAAGAAATGTTGTAAAATTTCATTTGTAAGCATATGTATAGCAGTTGAGCACATCTAACTTTACAGACTGAAGATATTGCAAAACCATCCAAAACAAGCTTCTCTCTGCCTGATATGCTCCCACACTATAGTTAAAGGCATTCTCTGTCATTGGTGAAGAGTTTACATGTTTATGAGCAAGATAACATTGATATTCATTAAACTCCTGAAACTAAGTCAGTTCTGACCTGAAACAACTAGAAATGTTGTAAAATTTAATTTGTAAGCATATGTATAGCAGTTGAGCACATCTAACTTTACAGACTGAAGATATTGCAAAACCATCCAAAACAAGCTTCTCTCTGCCTGATATGCTCCCACACTATACTTAAAGGCATTCTCTGTCATTGGTGAAGAGTTTACATGTTTGTGATCAAGATACCATTGATTTTCATTAAACTACTGAAACTAAGTCAGTTCTGACCTGAAACAACTAGAAATGTTGTAAAATTTCATTTGTAAGCATATGTATAGCAGTTGAGCACATCTAACTTTACAGACTGAAGATATTGCAAAACCATCCAAAACAAGCTTCTCTCTGCCTGATATGCTCCCACACTATACTTAATGGCATTCTCTGTCATTGGTGAAGAGTTTACATGTTTATGAGCAAGATAACATTGATATTCATTAAACTCCTGAAACTAAGTCAGTTCTGACCTGAAACAACTAGAAATGTTGTAAAATTTAATTTGTAAGCATATGTATAGCAGTTGAGCACATCTAACTTTACAGACTGAAGATATTGCAAAACCATCCAAAACAAGCTTCTCTCTGCCTGATGTGCTCCCACACTATACTTAAAGGCATTCTCTGTCATTGGTGAAGAGTTTACATGTTTATGAGCAAGATAACAATGATATTCATTATACTCCTGAAACTAAGTCAGTTCTGACCTGAAACAACAAGAAATGTTGTAAAATTTCACTTGTAAGCATATGTATAGCAGTTGAGCACATCTAACTTTACAGACTGAAGATATTGCAAAACCATCCAAAACAAAGCTTCTCTCTGCCTGATATGCTCCCACACTATAGTTAAAGTCATTCTCTGTCATTGGTGAAGAGTTTACATGTTTATGAGCAAGATAACATTGATATTCATTAAACTCCTGAAACTAAGTCAGTTCTGACCTGAAACAACTAGAAATGTTGTAAAATTTAATTTGTAAGCATATGTATAGCAGTTGAGCACATCTAACTTTACAGACTGAAGATATTGCAAAACCATCCAAAACAAGCTTCTCTCTGCCTGATATGCTCCCACACTATACTTAAAGGCATTCTCTGTCATTGGTGAAGAGTTTACAGGTGTAATTGCAAGAGAACATTACATTTCATTAAACTTCTGAAACTAAGTCAGTTCTGACCTGAAACAACTAGAAATGTTGTAAAATTTCATTTGTAAGCATATGTATAGCAGTTGAGCACATCTAAATTTACAGACTGAAGATATTGCAAAACCATCCAAAACAAGCTTCTCTCTGCCTGATATGCTCCCACACTATACTTAAAGGCATTCTCTGTCATTGGTGAAGAGTTTACATGTTTATGAGCAAGATAACATTGATATTCATTAAACTCCTGAAACTAAGTCAGTTCTGACCTGAAACAACTAGAAATGTTGTAAAATTTCATTCGTAAGCATATGTATAGCAGTTGAGCACATCTAAATTTACAGACTGAAGATATTGCAAAACCATCCAAAACAAGCTTCTCTCTGCCTGATATGCTCCCACACTATACTTAAAGGCATTCTCTGTCATTGGTGAAGAGTTTACATGTTTATGAGCAAGATAACATTGATATTCATTAAACTCCTGAAACTAAGTCAGTTCTGACCTGAAACAACTAGAAATGTTGTAAAATTTCATTTGTAAGCATATGTATAGCAGTTGAGCACATCTAACTTTACAGACTGAAGATATTGCAAAACCATCCAAAACAAGCTTCTCTCTGCCTGATATGCTCCCACACTATACTTAAAGGCATTCTCTGTCATTGGTGAAGAGTTTACATGTTTATGATCAAGATACCATTGATTTTCATTAAACTACTGAAACTAAGTCAGTTCTGACCTGAAACAACTAGAAATGTTGTAAAATTTCATTTGTAAGCATATGTATAGCAGTTGAGCACATCTAACTTTACAGACTGAAGATATTGCAAAACCATCCAAAACAAGCTTCTCTATGCCTGATATGCTCCCACACTATACTTAATGGCATTCTCTGTCATTGGTGAAGAGTTTACATGTTTATGAGCAAGATAACATTGATATTCATTAAACTCCTGAAACTAAGTCAGTTCTGACCTGAAACAACTAGAAATGTTGTAAAATTTAATTTGTAAGCATATGTATAGCAGTTGAGCACATCTAACTTTACAGACTGAAGATATTGCAAAACCATCCAAAACAAGCTTCTCTCTGCCTGATATGCTCCCACACTATACTTAAAGGCATTCTCTGTCATTGGTGAAGAGTTTACATGTTTATGAGCAAGATAACAATGATATTCATTATACTCCTGAAACTAAGTCAGTTCTGACCTGAAACAACAAGAAATGTTGTAAAATTTCACTTGTAAGCATATGTATAGCAGTTGAGCACATCTAACTTTACAGACTGAAGATATTGCAAAACCATCCAAAACAAAGCTTCTCTCTGCCTGATATGCTCCCACACTATAGTTAAAGTCATTCTCTGTCATTGGTGAAGAGTTTACATGTTTATGAGCAAGATAACATTGATATTCATTAAACTCCTGAAACTAAGTCAGTTCTGACCTGAAACAACTAGAAATGTTGTAAAATTTAATTTGTAAGCATATGTATAGCAGTTGAGCACATCTAACTTTACAGACTGAAGATATTGCAAAACCATCCAAAACAAGCTTCTCTCTGCCTGATATGCTCCCACACTATACTTAAAGGCATTCTCTGTCATTGGTGAAGAGTTTACAGGTGTAATTGCAAGAGAACATTACATTTCATTAAACTTCTGAAACTAAGTCAGTTCTGACCTGAAACAACTAGAAATGTTGTAAAATTTCATTTGTAAGCATATGTATAGCAGTTGAGCACATCTAAATTTACAGACTGAAGATATTGCAAAACCATCCAAAACAAGCTTCTCTCTGCCTGATATGCTCCCACACTATACTTAAAGGCATTCTCTGTCATTGGTGAAGAGTTTACATGTTTATGAGCAAGATAACATTGATATTCATTAAACTCCTGAAACTAAGTCAGTTCTGACCTGAAACAACTAGAAATGTTGTAAAATTTCATTTGTAAGCATATGTATAGCAGTTGAGCACATCTAAATTTACAGACTGAAGATATTGCAAAACCATCCAAAACAAGCTTCTCTCTGCCTGATATGCTCCCACACTATACTTAAAGGCATTCTCTGTCATTGGTGAAGAGTTTACATGTTTATGAGCAAGATAACATTGATATTCATTAAACTCCTGAAACTAAGTCAGTTCTGACCTGAAACAACTAGAAATGTTGTAAAATTTCATTTGTAAGCATATGTATAGCAGTTGAGCACATCTAACTTTACAGACTGAAGATATTGCAAAACCATCCAAAACAAGCTTCTCTATGCCTGATATGCTCCCACACTATACTTAAAGGCATTCTCTGTCATTGGTGAAGATTTTACATGTTTATGATCAAGATAACATTGATTTTCATTAAACTTCTGAAACTAAGTCAGTTCTGACCTGAAACAACTAGAAATGTTGTAAAATTTAATTTGTAAGCATATGTATAGCAGTTGAGCACATCTAACTTTACAGACTGAAGATATTGCAAAACCATCCAAAACAAGCTTCTCTCTGCCTGATATGCTCCCACACTATACTTAAAGGCATTCTCTGTCATTGGTGAAGAGTTTACATGTTTATGATCAAGATACCATTGATTTTCATTAAACTACTGAAACTAAGTCAGTTCTGACCTGAAACAACTAGAAATGTTGTAAAATTTCATTTGTAAGCATATGTATAGCAGTTGAGCACATCTAACTTTACAGACTGAAGATATTGCAAAACCATCCAAAACAAGCTTCTCTATGCCTGATATGCTCCCACACTATACTTAATGGCATTCTCTGTCATTGGTGAAGAGTTTACATGTTTATGAGCAAGATAACATTGATATTCATTAAACTCCTGAAACTAAGTCAGTTCTGACCTGAAACAACTAGAAATGTTGTAAAATTTCATTTGTAAGCATATGTATAGCAGTTGAGCACATCTAACTTTACAGACTGAAGATATTGCAAAACCATCCAAAACAAGCTTCTCTCTGCCTGATATGCTCCCACACTATACTTAAAGGCATTCTCTGTCATTGGTGAAGAGTTTACATGTTTGTGATCAAGATACCATTGATTTTCATTAAACTACTGAAACTAAGTCAGTTCTGACCTGAAACAACTAGAAATGTTGTAAAATTTCATTTGTAAGCATATGTATAGCAGTTGAGCACATCTAACTTTACAGACTGAAGATATTGCAAAACCATCCAAAACAAGCTTCTCTATGCCTGATATGCTCCCACACTATACTTAATGGCATTCTCTGTCATTGGTGAAGAGTTTACATGTTTATGAGCAAGATAACATTGATATTCATTAAACTCCTGAAACTAAGTCAGTTCTGACCTGAAACAACTAGAAATGTTGTAAAATTTAATTTGTAAGCATATGTATAGCAGTTGAGCACATCTAACTTTACAGACTGAAGATATTGCAAAACCATCCAAAACAAGCTTCTCTCTGCCTGATATGCTCCCACACTATACTTAAAGGCATTCTCTGTCATTGGTGAAGAGTTTACATGTTTATGAGCAAGATAACATTGATATTCATTAAACTCCTGAAACTAAGTCAGTTCTGACCTGAAACAACTAGAAATGTTGTAAAATTTCATTTGTAAGCATATGTATAGCAGTTGAGCACATCTAACTTTACAGACTGAAGATATTGCAAAACCATCCAAAACAAGCTTCTCTATGCCTGATATGCTCCCACACTATACTTAAAGGCATTCTCTGTCATTGGTGAAGAGTTTACATGTTTATGATCAAGATAACATTGATTTTCATTAAACTTCTGAAACTAAGTCAGTTCTGACCTGAAACAACTAGAAATGTTGTAAAATTTAATTTGTAAGCATATGTATAGCAGTTGAGCACATCTAACTTTACAGACTGAAGATATTGCAAAACCATCCAAAACAAGCTTCTCTATGCCTGATATGCTCCCACACTATACTTAATGGCATTCTCTGTCATTGGTGAAGAGTTTACATGTTTATGAGCAAGATAACATTGATATTCATTAAACTCCTGAAACTAAGTCAGTTCTGACCTGAAACAACTAGAAATGTTGTAAAATTTAATTTGTAAGCATATGTATAGCAGTTGAGCACATCTAACTTTACAGACTGAAGATATTGCAAAACCATCCAAAACAAGCTTCTCTCTGCCTGATATGCTCCCACACTATACTTAAAGGCATTCTCTGTCATTGGTGAAGAGTTTACAGGTGTAATTGCAAGAGAACATTACATTTCATTAAACTTCTGAAACTAAGTCAGTTCTGACCTGAAACAACTAGAAATGTTGTAAAATTTCATTTGTAAGCATATGTATAGCAGTTGAGCACATCTAACTTTACAGACTGAAGATATTGCAAAACCATCCAAAACAAGCTTCTCTCTGCCTGATATGCTCCCACACTATACTTAAAGGCATTCTCTGTCATTGGTGAAGAGTTTACATGTTTATGAGCAAGATAACAATGATGTTCATTATACTCCTGAAACTAAGTCAGTTCTGACCTGAAACAACAAGAAATGTTGTAAAATTTCATTTGTAAGCATATGTATAGCAGTTGAGCACATCTAACTTTACAGACTGAAGATATTGCAAAACCATCCAAAACAAGCTTCTCTCTGCCTGATATGCTCCCACACTATAGTTAAAGGCATTCTCTGTCATTGGTGAAGAGTTTACATGTTTATGAGCAAGATAACATTGATATTCATTAAACTCCTGAAACTAAGTCAGTTCTGACCTGAAACAACTAGAAATGTTGTAAAATTTAATTTGTAAGCATATGTATAGCAGTTGAGCACATCTAACTTTACAGACTGAAGATATTGCAAAACCATCCAAAACAAGCTTCTCTCTGCCTGATATGCTCCCACACTATACTTAAAGGCATTCTCTGTCATTGGTGAAGAGTTTACATGTTTATGATCAAGATACCATTGATTTTCATTAAACTACTGAAACTAAGTCAGTTCTGACCTGAAACAACTAGAAATGTTGTAAAATTTCATTTGTAAGCATATGTATAGCAGTTGAGCACATCTAACTTTACAGACTGAAGATATTGCAAAACCATCCAAAACAAGCTTCTCTATGCCTGATATGCTCCCACACTATACTTAATGGCATTCTCTGTCATTGGTGAAGAGTTTACATGTTTATGAGCAAGATAACATTGATATTCATTAAACTCCTGAAACTAAGTCAGTTCTGACCTGAAACAACTAGAAATGTTGTAAAATTTAATTTGTAAGCATATGTATAGCAGTTGAGCACATCTAACTTTACAGACTGAAGATATTGCAAAACCATCCAAAACAAGCTTCTCTCTGCCTGATATGCTCCCACACTATACTTAAAGGCATTCTCTGTCATTGGTGAAGAGTTTACATGTTTATGAGCAAGATAACAATGATATTCATTATACTCCTGAAACTAAGTCAGTTCTGACCTGAAACAACAAGAAATGTTGTAAAATTTCACTTGTAAGCATATGTATAGCAGTTGAGCACATCTAACTTTACAGACTGAAGATATTGCAAAACCATCCAAAACAAAGCTTCTCTCTGCCTGATATGCTCCCACACTATAGTTAAAGTCATTCTCTGTCATTGGTGAAGAGTTTACATGTTTATGAGCAAGATAACATTGATATTCATTAAACTCCTGAAACTAAGTCAGTTCTGACCTGAAACAACTAGAAATGTTGTAAAATTTAATTTGTAAGCATATGTATAGCAGTTGAGCACATCTAACTTTACAGACTGAAGATATTGCAAAACCATCCAAAACAAGCTTCTCTCTGCCTGATATGCTCCCACACTATACTTAAAGGCATTCTCTGTCATTGGTGAAGAGTTTACAGGTGTAATTGCAAGAGAACATTACATTTCATTAAACTTCTGAAACTAAGTCAGTTCTGACCTGAAACAACTAGAAATGTTGTAAAATTTCATTTGTAAGCATATGTATAGCAGTTGAGCACATCTAAATTTACAGACTGAAGATATTGCAAAACCATCCAAAACAAGCTTCTCTCTGCCTGATATGCTCCCACACTATACTTAAAGGCATTCTCTGTCATTGGTGAAGAGTTTACATGTTTATGAGCAAGATAACATTGATATTCATTAAACTCCTGAAACTAAGTCAGTTCTGACCTGAAACAACTAGAAATGATGTAAAATTTCATTTGTAAGCATATGTATAGCAGTTGAGCACATCTAAATTTACAGACTGAAGATATTGCAAAACCATCCAAAACAAGCTTCTCTCTGCCTGATATGCTCCCACACTATACTTAAAGGCATTCTCTGTCATTGGTGAAGAGTTTACATGTTTATGAGCAAGATAACATTGATATTCATTAAACTCCTGAAACTAAGTCAGTTCTGACCTGAAACAACTAGAAATGTTGTAAAATTTCATTTGTAAGCATATGTATAGCAGTTGAGCACATCTAACTTTACAGACTGAAGATATTGCAAAACCATCCAAAACAAGCTTCTCTATGCCTGATATGCTCCCACACTATACTTAAAGGCATTCTCTGTCATTGGTGAAGAGTTTACATGTTTATGATCAAGATAACATTGATTTTCATTAAACTTCTGAAACTAAGTCAGTTCTGACCTGAAACAACTAGAAATGTTGTAAAATTTAATTTGTAAGCATATGTATAGCAGTTGAGCACATCTAACTTTACAGACTGAAGATATTGCAAAACCATCCAAAACAAGCTTCTCTCTGCCTGATATGCTCCCACACTATACTTAAAGGCATTCTCTGTCATTGGTGAAGAGTTTACATGTTTATGATCAAGATACCATTGATTTTCATTAAACTACTGAAACTAAGTCAGTTCTGACCTGAAACAACTAGAAATGTTGTAAAATTTCATTTGTAAGCATATGTATAGCAGTTGAGCACATCTAACTTTACAGACTGAAGATATTGCAAAACCATCCAAAACAAGCTTCTCTATGCCTGATATGCTCCCACACTATACTTAATGGCATTCTCTGTCATTGGTGAAGAGTTTACATGTTTATGAGCAAGATAACATTGATATTCATTAAACTCCTGAAACTAAGTCAGTTCTGACCTGAAACAACTAGAAATGTTGTAAAATTTAATTTGTAAGCATATGTATAGCAGTTGAGCACATCTAACTTTACAGACTGAAGATATTGCAAAACCATCCAAAACAAGCTTCTCTCTGCCTGATATGCTCCCACACTATACTTAAAGGCATTCTCTGTCATTGGTGAAGAGTTTACAGGTGTAATTGCAAGAGAACATTACATTTCATTAAACTTCTGAAACTAAGTCAGTTCTGACCTGAAACAACTAGAAATGTTGTAAAATTTCATTTGTAAGCATATGTATAGCAGTTGAGCACATCTAACTTTACAGACTGAAGATATTGCAAAACCATCCAAAACAAGCTTCTCTCTGCCTGATATGCTCCCACACTATACTTAAAGGCATTCTCTGTCATTGGTGAAGAGTTTACATGTTTATGAGCAAGATAACAATGATGTTCATTATACTCCTGAAACTAAGTCAGTTCTGACCTGAAACAACTAGAAATGTTGTAAAATTTCATTTGTAAGCATATGTATAGCAGTTGAGCACATCTAACTTTACAGACTGAAGATATTGCAAAACCATCCAAAACAAGCTTCTCTCTGCCTGATATGCTCCCACACTATAGTTAAAGGCATTCTCTGTCATTGGTGAAGAGTTTACATGTTTATGAGCAAGATAACATTGATATTCATTAAACTCCTGAAACTAAGTCAGTTCTGACCTGAAACAACTAGAAATGTTGTAAAATTTAATTTGTAAGCATATGTATAGCAGTTGAGCACATCTAACTTTACAGACTGAAGATATTGCAAAACCATCCAAAACAAGCTTCTCTCTGCCTGATATGCTCCCACACTATACTTAAAGGCATTCTCTATCATTGGTGAAGAGTTTACATGTTTATGATCAAGATACCATTGATTTTCATTAAACTACTGAAACTAAGTCAGTTCTGACCTGAAACAACTAGAAATGTTGTAAAATTTCATTTGTAAGCATATGTATAGCAGTTGAGCACATCTAACTTTACAGACTGAAGATATTGCAAAACCATCCAAAACAAGCTTCTCTATGCCTGATATGCTCCCACACTATACTTAATGGCATTCTCTGTCATTGGTGAAGAGTTTACATGTTTATGAGCAAGATAACATTGATATTCATTAAACTCCTGAAACTAAGTCAGTTCTGACCTGAAACAACTAGAAATGTTGTAAAATTTAATTTGTAAGCATATGTATAGCAGTTGAGCACATCTAACTTTACAGACTGAAGATATTGCAAAACCATCCAAAACAAGCTTCTCTCTGCCTGATATGCTCCCACACTATACTTAAAGGCATTCTCTGTCATTGGTGAAGAGTTTACATGTTTATGAGCAAGATAACAATGATATTCATTATACTCCTGAAACTAAGTCAGTTCTGACCTGAAACAACAAGAAATGTTGTAAAATTTCACTTGTAAGCATATGTATAGCAGTTGAGCACATCTAACTTTACAGACTGAAGATATTGCAAAACCATCCAAAACAAAGCTTCTCTCTGCCTGATATGCTCCCACACTATAGTTAAAGTCATTCTCTGTCATTGGTGAAGAGTTTACATGTTTATGAGCAAGATAACATTGATATTCATTAAACTCCTGAAACTAAGTCAGTTCTGACCTGAAACAACTAGAAATGTTGTAAAATTTAATTTGTAAGCATATGTATAGCAGTTGAGCACATCTAACTTTACAGACTGAAGATATTGCAAAACCATCCAAAACAAGCTTCTCTCTGCCTGATATGCTCCCACACTATACTTAAAGGCATTCTCTGTCATTGGTGAAGAGTTTACATGTTTATGATCAAGATACCATTGATTTTCATTAAACTACTGAAACTAAGTCAGTTCTGACCTGAAACAACTAGAAATGTTGTAAAATTTCATTTGTAAGCATATGTATAGCAGTTGAGCACATCTAACTTTACAGACTGAAGATATTGAAAAAACCATCCAAAACAAGCTTCTCTCTGCCTGATATGCTCCCACACTATACTTAAAGTCATTCTCTGTCATTGGTGAAGAGTTTACATGTTTATGAGCAAGATAACATTGATATTCATTAAACTCCTGAAACTAAGTCAGTTCTGACCTGAAACAACTAGAAATGTTGTAAAATTTAATTTGTAAGCATATGTATAGCAGTTGAGCACATCTAACTTTACAGACTGAAGATATTGCAAAACCATCCAAAACAAGCTTCTCTCTGCCTGATATGCTCCCACACTATACTTAAAGGCATTCTCTGTCATTGGTGAAGAGTTTACATGTTTATGATCAAGATACCATTGATTTTCATTAAACTACTGAAACTAAGTCAGTTCTGACCTGAAACAACTAGAAATGTTGTAAAATTTCATTTGGAAGCATATGTGTAGCAGTTGAGCACATCTAACTTTACAGACTGAAGATATTGAAAAAACCATCCAAAACAAGCTTCTCTCTGCCTGATATGCTCCCACACTATACTTAAAGGCATTCTCTGTCATTGGTGAAGAGTTTACATGTTTATGAGCAAGATAACAATGATATTCATTATACTCCTGAAACTAAGTCAGTTCTGACCTGAAACAACAAGAAATGGTGTAAAATTTCATTTGTAAGCATATGTATAGCAGTTGAGCACATCTAACTTTACAGACTGAAGATATTGCAAAACCATCCAAAACAAGCTTCTCTCTGCCTGATATGCTCCCACACTATACTTAAAGGCATTCTCTGTCATTGGTGAAGAGTTTACATGTTTATGATCAAGATACCATTGATTTTCATTAAACTACTGAAACTAAGTCAGTTCTGACCTGAAACAACTAGAAATGTTGTAAAATTTCATTTGTAAGCATATGTATAGCAGTTGAGCACATCTAACTTTACAGACTGAAGATATTGCAAAACCATCCAAAACAAGCTTCTCTCTGCCTGATATGCTCCCACACTATACTTAAAGGCATTCTCTGTCATTGGTGAAGAGTTTACATGTTTATGAGCAAGATAACATTGATATTCATTAAACTCCTGAAAATAAGTCAGTTCTGACCTGAAACAACTAGAAATGTTGAAAAATTTAATTTGTAAGCATATGTATAGCAGTTGAGCACATCTAACTTTACAGACTGAAGATATTGCAAAACCATCCAAAACAAGCTTCTCTCTGCCTGATATGCTCCCACACTATACTTAAAGGCATTCTCTGTCATTGGTGAAGAGTTTACATGTTTATGAGCAAGATAACAATGATATTCATTATACTCCTGAAACTAAGTCAGTTCTGACCTGAAACAACTAGAAATGTTGTAAAATTTAATTTGTAAGCATATGTATAGCAGTTGAGCACATCTAACTTTACAGACTGAAGATATTGCAAAACCATCCAAAACAAGCTTCTCTCTGCCTGATATGCTCCCACACTATACTTAAAGGCATTCTCTGTCATTGGTGAAGAGTTTACATGTTTATGATCAAGATACCATTGATTTTCATTAAACTACTGAAACTAAGTCAGTTCTGACCTGAAACAACAAGAAATGGTGTAAAATTTAATTTGTAAGCATATGTATAGCAGTTGAGCACATCTAACTTTACAGACTGAAGATATTGCAAAACCATCCAAAACAAGCTTCTCTCTGCCTGATATGTTCCCACACTATACTTAAAGGCATTCTCTGTCATTGGTGAAGAGTTTACATGTTTATGATCAAGATACCATTGATTTTCATTAAACTACTGAAACTAAGTCAGTTCTGACCTGAAACAACAAGAAATGTTGTAAAATTTCATTTGTAAGCATATGTATAGCAGTTGAGCACATCTAACTTTACAGACTGAAGATATTGCAAAACCATCCAAAACAAGCTTCTCTCTGCCTGATATGCTCCCACACTATACTTAAAGGCATTCTCTGTCATTGGTGAAGAGTTTACATGTTTATGAGCAAGATAACATTGATATTCATTAAACTCCTGAAAATAAGTCAGTTCTGACCTGAAACAACTAGAAATGTTGAAAAATTTAATTTGTAAGCATATGTATAGCAGATGAGCACATCTAACTTTACAGACTGAAGATATTGCAAAACCATCCAAAACAAGCTTCTCTCTGCCTGATATGCTCCCACACTATACTTAAAGGCATTCTCTGTCATTGGTGAAGAGTTTACATGTTTATGAGCAAGATAACAATGATATTCATTATACTCCTGAAACTAAGTCAGTTCTGACCTGAAACAACAAGAAATGTTGTAAAATTTCATTTGTAAGCATATGTATAGCAGTTGAGCACATCTAACTTTACAGACTGAAGATATTGCAAAACCATCCAAAACAAGCTTCTCTCTGCCTGATATGCTCCCACACTATACTTAAAGGCATTCTCTATCATTGGTGAAGAGTTTACATGTTTATGATCAAGATACCATTGATTTTCATTAAACTACTGAAACTAAGTCAGTTCTGACCTGAAACAACTAGAAATGTTGTAAAATTTCATTTGTAAGCATATGTATAGCAGTTGAGCACATCTAACTTTACAGACTGAAGATATTGCAAAACCATCCAAAACAAGCTTCTCTATGCCTGATATGCTCCCACACTATACTTAATGGCATTCTCTGTCATTGGTGAAGAGTTTACATGTTTATGAGCAAGATAACATTGATATTCATTAAACTCCTGAAACTAAGTCAGTTCTGACCTGAAACAACTAGAAATGTTGTAAAATTTAATTTGTAAGCATATGTATAGCAGTTGAGCACATCTAACTTTACAGACTGAAGATATTGCAAAACCATCCAAAACAAGCTTCTCTCTGCCTGATATGCTCCCACACTATACTTAAAGGCATTCTCTGTCATTGGTGAAGAGTTTACATGTTTATGAGCAAGATAACAATGATATTCATTATACTCCTGAAACTAAGTCAGTTCTGACCTGAAACAACAAGAAATGTTGTAAAATTTCACTTGTAAGCATATGTATAGCAGTTGAGCACATCTAACTTTACAGACTGAAGATATTGCAAAACCATCCAAAACAAAGCTTCTCTCTGCCTGATATGCTCCCACACTATAGTTAAAGTCATTCTCTGTCATTGGTGAAGAGTTTACATGTTTATGAGCAAGATAACATTGATATTCATTAAACTCCTGAAACTAAGTCAGTTCTGACCTGAAACAACTAGAAATGTTGTAAAATTTAATTTGTAAGCATATGTATAGCAGTTGAGCACATCTAACTTTACAGACTGAAGATATTGCAAAACCATCCAAAACAAGCTTCTCTCTGCCTGATATGCTCCCACACTATACTTAAAGGCATTCTCTGTCATTGGTGAAGAGTTTACATGTTTATGATCAAGATACCATTGATTTTCATTAAACTACTGAAACTAAGTCAGTTCTGACCTGAAACAACTAGAAATGTTGTAAAATTTCATTTGTAAGCATATGTATAGCAGTTGAGCACATCTAACTTTACAGACTGAAGATATTGAAAAAACCATCCAAAACAAGCTTCTCTCTGCCTGATATGCTCCCACACTATACTTAAAGTCATTCTCTGTCATTGGTGAAGAGTTTACATGTTTATGAGCAAGATAACATTGATATTCATTAAACTCCTGAAACTAAGTCAGTTCTGACCTGAAACAACTAGAAATGTTGTAAAATTTAATTTGTAAGCATATGTATAGCAGTTGAGCACATCTAACTTTACAGACTGAAGATATTGCAAAACCATCCAAAACAAGCTTCTCTCTGCCTGATATGCTCCCACACTATACTTAAAGGCATTCTCTGTCATTGGTGAAGAGTTTACATGTTTATGATCAAGATACCATTGATTTTCATTAAACTACTGAAACTAAGTCAGTTCTGACCTGAAACAACTAGAAATGTTGTAAAATTTCATTTGGAAGCATATGTGTAGCAGTTGAGCACATCTAACTTTACAGACTGAAGATATTGAAAAAACCATCCAAAACAAGCTTCTCTCTGCCTGATATGCTCCCACACTATACTTAAAGGCATTCTCTGTCATTGGTGAAGAGTTTACATGTTTATGAGCAAGATAACAATGATATTCATTATACTCCTGAAACTAAGTCAGTTCTGACCTGAAACAACAAGAAATGGTGTAAAATTTCATTTGTAAGCATATGTATAGCAGTTGAGCACATCTAACTTTACAGACTGAAGATATTGCAAAACCATCCAAAACAAGCTTCTCTCTGCCTGATATGCTCCCACACTATACTTAAAGGCATTCTCTGTCATTGGTGAAGAGTTTACATGTTTATGATCAAGATACCATTGATTTTCATTAAACTACTGAAACTAAGTCAGTTCTGACCTGAAACAACTAGAAATGTTGTAAAATTTCATTTGTAAGCATATGTATAGCAGTTGAGCACATCTAACTTTACAGACTGAAGATATTGCAAAACCATCCAAAACAAGCTTCTCTCTGCCTGATATGCTCCCACACTATACTTAAAGGCATTCTCTGTCATTGGTGAAGAGTTTACATGTTTATGAGCAAGATAACATTGATATTCATTAAACTCCTGAAAATAAGTCAGTTCTGACCTGAAACAACTAGAAATGTTGAAAAATTTAATTTGTAAGCATATGTATAGCAGTTGAGCACATCTAACTTTACAGACTGAAGATATTGCAAAACCATCCAAAACAAGCTTCTCTCTGCCTGATATGCTCCCACACTATACTTAAAGGCATTCTCTGTCATTGGTGAAGAGTTTACATGTTTATGAGCAAGATAACAATGATATTCATTATACTCCTGAAACTAAGTCAGTTCTGACCTGAAACAACTAGAAATGTTGTAAAATTTAATTTGTAAGCATATGTATAGCAGTTGAGCACATCTAACTTTACAGACTGAAGATATTGCAAAACCATCCAAAACAAGCTTCTCTCTGCCTGATATGCTCCCACACTATACTTAAAGGCATTCTCTGTCATTGGTGAAGAGTTTACATGTTTATGATCAAGATACCATTGATTTTCATTAAACTACTGAAACTAAGTCAGTTCTGACCTGAAACAACAAGAAATGGTGTAAAATTTAATTTGTAAGCATATGTATAGCAGTTGAGCACATCTAACTTTACAGACTGAAGATATTGCAAAACCATCCAAAACAAGCTTCTCTCTGCCTGATATGTTCCCACACTATACTTAAAGGCATTCTCTGTCATTGGTGAAGAGTTTACATGTTTATGATCAAGATACCATTGATTTTCATTAAACTACTGAAACTAAGTCAGTTCTGACCTGAAACAACAAGAAATGTTGTAAAATTTCATTTGTAAGCATATGTATAGCAGTTGAGCACATCTAACTTTACAGACTGAAGATATTGCAAAACCATCCAAAACAAGCTTCTCTCTGCCTGATATGCTCCCACACTATACTTAAAGGCATTCTCTGTCATTGGTGAAGAGTTTACATGTTTATGAGCAAGATAACATTGATATTCATTAAACTCCTGAAAATAAGTCAGTTCTGACCTGAAACAACTAGAAATGTTGAAAAATTTAATTTGTAAGCATATGTATAGCAGATGAGCACATCTAACTTTACAGACTGAAGATATTGCAAAACCATCCAAAACAAGCTTCTCTCTGCCTGATATGCTCCCACACTATACTTAAAGGCATTCTCTGTCATTGGTGAAGAGTTTACATGTTTATGAGCAAGATAACAATGATATTCATTATACTCCTGAAACTAAGTCAGTTCTGACCTGAAACAACAAGAAATGTTGTAAAATTTCATTTGTAAGCATATGTATAGCAGTTGAGCACATCTAACTTTACAGACTGAAGATATTGCAAAACCATCCAAAACAAGCTTCTCTCTGCCTGATATGCTCCCACACTATAGTTAAAGGCATTCTCTGTCATTGGTGAAGAGTTTACATGTTTATGAGCAAGTTAACATTGATATTCATTAAACTCCTGAAACTAAGTCAGTTCTGACCTGAAACAACTAGAAATGTTGTAAAATTTAATTTGTAAGCATATGTATAGCAGTTGAGCACATCTAACTTTACAGACTGAAGATATTGCAAAACCATCCAAAACAAGCTTCTCTCTGCCTGATATGCTCCCACACTATACTTAAAGGCATTCTCTGTCATTGGTGAAGAGTTTACATGTTTATGAGCAAGATCACATTGATATTCATTAAACTCCTGAAACTAAGTCAGTTCTGACCTGAAACAACTAGAAATGTTGTAAAATTTCATTTGTAAGCATATGTATAGCAGTTGAGCACATCTAACTTTACAGACTGAAGATATTGCAAAACCATCCAAAACAAGCTTCTCTATGCCTGATATGCTCCCACACTATACTTAAAGGCATTCTCTGTCATTGGTGAAGAGTTTACATGTTTATGATCAAGATAACATTGATTTTCATTAAACTTCTGAAACTAAGTCAGTTCTGACCTGAAACAACAAGAAATGTTGTAAAATTTCATTTGTAAGCATATGTATAGCAGTTGAGCACATCTAACTTTACAGACTGAAGATATTGCAAAACCATCCAAAACAAGCTTCTCTCTGCCTGATATGCTCCCACACTATAGTTAAAGGCATTCTCTGTCATTGGTGAAGAGTTTACATGTTTATGATCAAGATAACATTGATATTCATTAAACTCCTGAAACTAAGTCAGTTCTGACCTGAAACAACTAGAAATGTTGTAAAATTTAATTTGTAAGCATATGTATAGCAGTTGAGCACATCTAACTTTACAGACTGAAGATATTGCAAAACCATCCAAAACAAGCTTCTCTCTGCCTGATATGCTCCCACACTATACTTAAAGGCATTCTCTGTCATTGGTGAAGAGTTTACATGTTTATGATCAAGATACCATTGATTTTCATTAAACTACTGAAACTAAGTCAGTTCTGACCTGAAACAACTAGAAATGTTGTAAAATTTCATTTGTAAGCATATGTATAGCAGTTGAGCACATCTGACTTTACAGACTGAAGATATTGCAAAACCATCCAAAACAAGCTTCTCTCTGCCTGATATGCTCCCACACTATACTTAAAGGCATTCTCTGTCATTGGTGAAGAGTTTACAGGTGTAATTGCAAGAGAACATTACATTTCATTAAACTTCTGAAACTAAGTCAGTTCTGACCTGAAACAACTAGAAATGTTGTAAAATTTCATTTGTAAGCATATGTATAGCAGTTGAGCACATCTTACTTTACAGACTGAAGATATTGCAAAACCATCCAAAACAAGCTTCTCTATGCCTGATATGCTCCCACACTATACTTAAAGGCATTCTCTGTCATTGGCGAAGAGTTTACATGTTTATGAGCAAGATAACATTGATATTCATTAAACTCCTGAAACTAAGTCAGTTCTGACCTGAAACAACTAGAAATGATGTAAAATTTCATTTGTAAGCATATGTATAGCAGTTGAGCACATCTAACTTTACAGACTGAAGATATTGCAAAACCATCCAAAACAAGCTTCTCTCTGCCTGATATGCTCCCACACTATACTTAAAGGCATTCTCTGTCATTGGTGAAGAGTTTACATGTTTATGAGCAAGATAACAATGATATTCATTATACTCCTGAAACTAAGTCAGTTCTGACCTGAAACAACAAGAAATGTTGTAAAATTTCATTTGTAAGCATATGTATAGCAGTTGAGCACATCTAACTTTACAGACTGAAGATATTGCAAAACCATCCAAAACAAGCTTCTCTCTGCCTGATATGCTCCCACACTATAGTTAAAGGCATTCTCTGTCATTGGTGAAGAGTTTTCATGTTTATGAGCAAGATAACATTGATATTCATTAAACTCCTGAAACTAAGTCAGTTCTGACCTGAAACAACTAGAAATGTTGTAAAATTTAATTTGTAAGCATATGTATAGCAGTTGAGCACATCTAACTTTACAGACTGAAGATATTGCAAAACCATCCAAAACAAGCTTCTCTCTGCCTGATATGCTCCCACACTATAGTTAAAGGCATTCTCTGTCATTGGTGAAGAGTTTACATGTTTATGAGCAAGATAACATTGATATTCATTAAACTCCTGAAACTAAGTCAGTTCTGACCTGAAACAACTAGAAATGTTGTAAAATTTAATTTGTAAGCATATGTATAGCAGTTGAGCACATCTAACTTTACAGACTGAAGATATTGCAAAACCATCCAAAACAAGCTTCTCTCTGCCTGATATGCTCCCACACTATACTTAAAGGCATTCTCTGTCATTGGTGAAGAGTTTACATGTTTATGAGCAAGATAACAATGATATTCATTATACTCCTGAAACTAAGTCAGTTCTGACCTGAAACAACAAGAAATGGTGTAAAATTTCATTTGTAAGCATATGTATAGCAGTTGAGCACATCTAACTTTACAGACTGAAGATATTGCAAAACCATCCAAAACAAGCTTCTCTCTGCCTGATATGCTCCCACACTATACTTAAAGGCATTCTCTGTCATTGGTGAAGAGTTTACATGTTTATGATCAAGATACCATTGATTTTCATTAAACTACTGAAACTAAGTCAGTTCTGACCTGAAACAACTAGAAATGTTGTAAAATTTCATTTGTAAGCATATGTATAGCAGTTGAGCACATCTAACTTTACAGACTGAAGATATTGCAAAACCATCCAAAACAAGCTTCTCTATGCCTGATATGCTCCCACACTATACTTAAAGGCATTCTCTGTCATTGGTGAAGAGTTTACATGTTTATGAGCAAGATAACATTGATATTCATTAAACTCCTGAAAATAAGTCAGTTCTGACCTGAAACAACTAGAAATGTTGAAAAATTTAATTTGTAAGCATATGTATAGCAGTTGAGCACATCTAACTTTACAGACTGAAGATATTGCAAAACCATCCAAAACAAGCTTCTCTCTGCCTGATATGCTCCCACACTATACTTAAAGGCATTCTCTGTCATTGGTGAAGAGTTTACATGTTTATGAGCAAGATAACAATGATATTCATTATACTCCTGAAACTAAGTCAGTTCTGACCTGAAACAACAAGAAATGTTGTAAAATTTCATTTGTAAGCATATGTATAGCAGTTGAGCACATCTAACTTTACAGACTGAAGATATTGCAAAACCATCCAAAACAAGCTTCTCTCTGCCTGATATGCTCCCACACTATAGTTAAAGGCATTCTCTGTCATTGGTGAAGAGTTTACATGTTTATGAGCAAGATAACATTGATATTCATTAAACTCCTGAAACTAAGTCAGTTCTGACCTGAAACAACTAGAAATGTTGTAAAATTTAATTTGTAAGCATATGTATAGCAGTTGAGCACATCTAACTTTACAGACTGAAGATATTGCAAAACCATCCAAAACAAGCTTCTCTCTGCCTGATATGCTCCCACACTATACTTAAAGGCATTCTCTGTCATTGGTGAAGAGATTACATGTTTATGATCAAGATAACATTGATTTTCATTAAACTTCTGAAACCAAGTCAGTTCTGACCTGAAACAACAAGAAATGTTGTAAAATTTCATTTGTAAGCATATGTATAGCAGTTGAGCACATCTAACTTTACAGACTGAAGATATTGCAAAACCATCCAAAACAAGCTTCTCTCTGCCTGATATGCTCCCACACTATACTTAAAGGCATTCTCTGTCATTGGTGAAGAGTTTACAGGTGTAATTGCAAGAGAACATTACATTTCATTAAACTTCTGAAACTAAGTCAGTTCTGACCTGAAACAACTAGAAATGTTGTAAAATTTCATTTGTAAGCATATGTATAGCAGTCGAGCACATCTAACTTAACAGACTGAAGATATTGCAAAACCATCCAAAACAAGCTTCTCTCTCCCTGATATGCTCCCACACTATAGTTAAAGGCATTCTCTGTCATTGGTGAAGAGTTTACATGTTTATGAGCAAGATAACATTGATATTCATTAAACTCCTGAAACTAAGTCAGTTCTGACCTGAAACAACAAGAAATGGTGTAAAATTTCATTTGTAAGCATATGTATAGCAGTTGAGCACATCTAACTTTACAGACTGAAGATATTGCAAAACCATCCAAAACAAGCTTCTCTCTGCCTGATATGCTCCCACACTATACTTAAAGGCATTCTCTGTCATTGGTGAAGAGTTTACATGTTTATGATCAAGATACCATTGATTTTCATTAAACTACTGAAACTAAGTCAGTTCTGACCTGAAACAACAAGAAATGTTATAAAATTTCATTTGTAAGCATATGTATAGCAGTTGAGCACATCTAACTTTACAGACTGAAGATATTGCAAAACCATCCAAAACAAGCTTCTCTCTGCCTGATATGCTCCCACACTATACTTAAAGGCATTCTCTGTCATTGGTGAAGAGTTTACATGTTTATGAGCAAGATAACATTGATATTCATTAAACTCCTGAAAATAAGTCAGTTCTGACCTGAAACAACTAGAAATGTTGTAAAATTTCATTTGTAAGCATATGTATAGCAGTTGAGCACATCTAAATTTACAGACTGAAGATATTGCAAAACCATCCAAAACAAGCTTCTCTCTGCCTGATATGCTCCCACACTATACTTAAAGGCATTCTCTGTCATTGGCGAAGAGTTTACATGTTTATGAGCAAGATAACATTGATATTCATTAAACTCCTGAAAATAAGTCAGTTCTGACCTGAAACAACTAGAAATGTTGAAAAATTTAATTTGTAAGCATATGTATAGCAGTTGAGCACATCTAACTTTACAGACTGAAGATATTGCAAAACCATCCAAAACAAGCTTCTCTCTGCCTGATATGCTCCCACACTATACTTAAAGGCATTCTCTGTCATTGGTGAAGAGTTTACATGTTTATGAGCAAGATAACAATGATATTCATTATACTCCTGAAACTAAGTCAGTTCTGACCTGAAACAACAAGAAATGTTGTAAAATTTCATTTGTAAGCATATGTATAGCAGTTGAGCACATCTAACTTTACAGACTGAAGATATTGCAAAACCATCCAAAACAAGCTTCTCTCTGCCTGATATGCTCCCACACTATACTTAAAGGCATTCTCTGTCATTGGTGAAGAGTTTACATGTTTATGATCAAGATACCATTGATTTTCATTAAACTACTGAAACTAAGTCAGTTCTGACCTGAAACAACAAGAAATGTTATAAAATTTCATTTGTAAGCATATGTATAGCAGTTGAGCACATCTAACTTTACAGACTGAAGATATTGCAAAACCATCCAAAACAAGCTTCTCTCTGCCTGATATGCTCCCACACTATACTTAAAGGCATTCTCTGTCATTGGTGAAGAGTTTACATGTTTATGAGCAAGATAACATTGATATTCATTAAACTCCTGAAAATAAGTCAGTTCTGACCTGAAACAACTAGAAATGTTGTAAAATTTCATTTGTAAGCATATGTATAGCAGTTGAGCACATCTAAATTTACAGACTGAAGATATTGCAAAACCATCCAAAACAAGCTTCTCTCTGCCTGATATGCTCCCACACTATACTTAAAGGCATTCTCTGTCATTGGCGAAGAGTTTACATGTTTATGAGCAAGATAACATTGATATTCATTAAACTCCTGAAAATAAGTCAGTTCTGACCTGAAACAACTAGAAATGTTGAAAAATTTAATTTGTAAGCATATGTATAGCAGTTGAGCACATCTAACTTTACAGACTGAAGATATTGCAAAACCATCCAAAACAAGCTTCTCTCTGCCTGATATGCTCCCACACTATACTTAAAGGCATTCTCTGTCATTGGTGAAGAGTTTACATGTTTATGAGCAAGATAACAATGATATTCATTATACTCCTGAAACTAAGTCAGTTCTGACCTGAAACAACAAGAAATGTTGTAAAATTTCATTTGTAAGCATATGTATAGCAGTTGAGCACATCTAACTTTACAGACTGAAGATATTGCAAAACCATCCAAAACAAGCTTCTCTCTGCCTGATATGCTCCCACACTATAGTTAAAGGCATTCTCTGTCATTGGTGAAGAGTTTACATGTTTATGAGCAAGATAACATTGATATTCATTAAACTCCTGAAACTAAGTCAGTTCTGACCTGAAACAACTAGAAATGTTGTAAAATTTAATTTGTAAGCATATGTATAGCAGTTGAGCACATCTAACTTTACAGACTGAAGATATTGCAAAACCATCCAAAACAAGCTTCTCTCTGCCTGATATGCTCCCACACTATACGTAAAGGCATTCTCTGTCATTGGTGAAGAGTTTACATGTTTATGATCAAGATACCATTGATTTTCATTAAACTACTGAAACTAAGTCAGTTCTGACCTGAAACAACTAGAAATGTTGTAAAATTTCATTTGTAAGCATATGTATAGCAGTTGAGCACATCTAAATTTACAGACTGAAGATATTGCAAAACCATCCAAAACAAGCTTCTCTCTGCCTGATATGCTCCCACACTATACTTAAAGGCATTCTCTGTCATTGGTGAAGAGTTTACATGTTTATGAGCAAGATCACATTGATATTCATTAAACTCCTGAAACTAAGTCAGTTCTGACCTGAAACAACTAGAAATGTTGTAAAATTTCATTTGTAAGCATATGTATAGCAGTTGAGCACATCTAACTTTACAGACTGAAGATATTGCAAAACCATCCAAAACAAGCTTCTCTATGCCTGATATGCTCCCACACTATACTTAAAGGCATTCTCTGTCATTGGTGAAGAGTTTACATGTTTATGAGCAAGATAACATTGATATTCATTAAACTCCTGAAAATAAGTCAGTTCTGACCTGACACAACTAGAAATGTTGAAAAATTTAATTTGTAAGCATATGTATAGCAGTTGAGCACATCTAACTTTACAGACTGAAGATATTGCAAAACCATCCAAAACAAGCTTCTCTCTGCCTGATATGCTCCCACACTATACTTAAAGGCATTCTCTGTCATTGGTGAAGAGTTTACATGTTTATGAGCAAGATAACAATGATATTCATTATACTCCTGAAACTAAGTCAGTTCTGACCTGAAACAACAAGAAATGTTGTAAAATTTCATTTGTAAGCATATGTATAGCAGTTGAGCACATCTAACTTTACAGACTGAAGATATTGCAAAACCATCCAAAACAAGCTTCTCTCTGCCTGATATGCTCCCACACTATACTTAAAGGCATTCTCTGTCATTGGTGAAGAGTTTACATGTTTATGATCAAGATACCATTGATTTTCATTAAACTACTGAAACTAAGTCAGTTCTGACCTGAAACAACTAGAAATGTTGTAAAATTTCATTTGTAAGCATATGTATAGCAGTTGAGCACATCTAAATTTACAGACTGAAGATATTGCAAAACCATCCAAAACAAGCTTCTCTCTGCCTGATATGCTCCCACACTATACTTAAAGGCATTCTCTGTCATTGGTGAAGAGTTTACATGTTTATGAGCAAGATCACATTGATATTCATTAAACTCCTGAAACTAAGTCAGTTCTGACCTGAAACAACTAGAAATGTTGTAAAATTTCATTTGTAAGCATATGTATAGCAGTTGAGCACATCTAACTTTACAGACTGAAGATATTGCAAAACCATCCAAAACAAGCTTCTCTATGCCTGATATGCTCCCACACTATACTTAAAGGCATTCTCTGTCATTGGTGAAGAGTTTACATGTTTATGAGCAAGATAACATTGATATTCATTAAACTCCTGAAAATAAGTCAGTTCTGACCTGAAACAACTAGAAATGTTGAAAAATTTAATTTGTAAGCATATGTATAGCAGTTGAGCACATCTAACTTTACAGACTGAAGATATTGCAAAACCATCCAAAACAAGCTTCTCTCTGCCTGATATGCTCCCACACTATACTTAAAGGCATTCTCTGTCATTTGTGAAGAGTTTACATGTTTATGAGCAAGATAAAGATATTTATTATACTCCTGAAACTAAGTCAGTTCTGACCTGAAACAACAAGAAATGTTGTAAAATTTCATTTGTAAGCATATGTATAGCAGTTGAGCACATCTAACTTTACAGACTGAAGATATTGCAAAACCATCCAAAACAAGCTTCTCTCTGCCTGATATGCTCCCACACTATACTTAAAGGCATTCTCTGTCATTGGTGAAGAGTTTACATGTTTATGATCAAGATACCATTGATTTTCATTAAACTACTGAAACTAAGTCAGTTCTGACCTGAAACAACTAGAAATGTTGTAAAATTTCATTTGTAAGCATATGTATAGCAGTTGAGCACATCTAAATTTACAGACTGAAGATATTGCAAAACCATCCAAAACAAGCTTCTCTCTGCCTGATATGCTCCCACACTATACTTAAAGGCATTCTCTGTCATTGGTGAAGAGTTTACATGTTTATGAGCAAGATCACATTGATATTCATTAAACTCCTGAAACTAAGTCAGTTCTGACCTGAAACAACTAGAAATGTTGTAAAATTTCATTTGTAAGCATATGTATAGCAGTTGAGCACATCTAACTTTACAGACTGAAGATATTGCAAAACCATCCAAAACAAGCTTCTCTATGCCTGATATGCTCCCACACTATACTTAAAGGCATTCTCTGTCATTGGTGAAGAGTTTACATGTTTATGAGCAAGATAACAATGATATTCATTATACTCCTGAAACTAAGTCAGTTCTGACCTGAAACAACAAGAAATGTTGTAAAATTTCATTTGTAAGCATATGTATAGCAGTTGAGCACATCTAACTTTACAGACTGAAGATATTGCAAAACCATCCAAAACAAGCTTCTCTCTGCCTGATATGCTCCCACACTATAGTTAAAGGCATTCTCTGTCATTGGTGAAGAGTTTACATGTTTATGAGCAAGATAACATTGATATTCATTAAACTCCTGAAACTAAGTCAGTTCTGACCTGAAACAACTAGAAATGTTGTAAAATTTAATTTGTAAGCATATGTATAGCAGTTGAGCACATCTAACTTTACAGACTGAAGATATTGCAAAACCATCCAAAACAAGCTTCTCTCTGCCTGATATGCTCCCACACTATACTTAAAGGCATTCTCTGTCATTGGTGAAGAGTTTACATGTTTATGATCAAGATAACATTGATTTTCATTAAACTTCTGAAACCAAGTCAGTTCTGACCTGAAACAACAAGAAATGTTGTAAAATTTCATTTGTAAGCATATGTATAGCAGTTGAGCACATCTAACTTTACAGACTGAAGATATTGCAAAACCATCCAAAACAAGCTTCTCTCTGCCTGATATGCTCCCACACTATACTTAAAGGCATTCTCTGTCATTGGTGAAGAGTTTACAGGTGTAATTGCAAGAGAACATTACATTTCATTAAACTTCTGAAACTAAGTCAGTTCTGACCTGAAACAACTAGAAATGTTGTAAAATTTCATTTGTAAGCATATGTATAGCAGTTGAGCACATCTAACTTTACAGACTGAAGATATTGCAAAACCATCCAAAACAAGCTTCTCTCTGCCTGATATGCTCCCACACTATACTTAAAGGCATTCTCTGTCATTGGTGAAGAGTTTACAGGTGTAATTGCAAGAGAACATTACATTTCATTAAACTTCTGAAACTAAGTCAGTTCTGACCTGAAACAACTAGAAATGTTGTAAAATTTCATTTGTAAGCATATGTAATAGCAGTTGAGCACATCTTACTTTACAGACTGAAGATATTGCAAAACCATCCAAAACAAGCTTCTCTATGCCTGATATGCTCCCACACTATACTTAAAGGCATTCTCTGTCATTGGCGAAGAGTTTACATGTTTATGAGCAAGATAACATTGATATTCATTAAACTCCTGAAACTAAGTCAGTTCTGACCTGAAACAACTAGAAATGATGTAAAATTTCATTTGTAAGCATATGTATAGCAGTTGAGCACATCTAACTTTACAGACTGAAGATATTGCAAAACCATCCAAAACAAGCTTCTCTCTGCCTGATATGCTCCCACACTATACTTAAAGGCATTCTCTGTCATTGGTGAAGAGTTTACATGTTTATGAGCAAGATAACAATGATATTCATTATACTCCTGAAACTAAGTCAGTTCTGACCTGAAACAACAAGAAATGTTGTAAAATTTCATTTGTAAGCATATGTATAGCAGTTGAGCACATCTAACTTTACAGACTGAAGATATTGCAAAACCATCCAAAACAAGCTTCTCTCTGCCTGATATGCTCCCACACTATAGTTAAAGGCATTCTCTGTCATTGGTGAAGAGTTTTCATGTTTATGAGCAAGATAACATTGATATTCATTAAACTCCTGAAACTAAGTCAGTTCTGACCTGAAACAACTAGAAATGTTGTAAAATTTAATTTGTAAGCATATGTATAGCAGTTGAGCACATCTAACTTTACAGACTGAAGATATTGCAAAACCATCCAAAACAAGCTTCTCTCTGCCTGATATGCTCCCACACTATAGTTAAAGGCATTCTCTGTCATTGGTGAAGAGTTTACATGTTTATGAGCAAGATAACATTGATATTCATTAAACTCCTGAAACTAAGTCAGTTCTGACCTGAAACAACTAGAAATGTTGTAAAATTTAATTTGTAAGCATATGTATAGCAGTTGAGCACATCTAACTTTACAGACTGAAGATATTGCAAAACCATCCAAAACAAGCTACTCTCTGCCTGATATGCTCCCACACTATACTTAAAGGCATTCTCTGTCATTGGTGAAGAGTTTACATGTTTATGAGCAAGATAACAATGATATTCATTATACTCCTGAAACTAAGTCAGTTCTGACCTGAAACAACAAGAAATGGTGTAAAATTTCATTTGTAAGCATATGTATAGCAGTTGAGCACATCTAACTTTACAGACTGAAGATATTGCAAAACCATCCAAAACAAGCTTCTCTCTGCCTGATATGCTCCCACACTATACTTAAAGGCATTCTCTGTCATTGGTGAAGAGTTTACATGTTTATGATCAAGATACCATTGATTTTCATTAAACTACTGAAACTAAGTCAGTTCTGACCTGAAACAACTAGAAATGTTGTAAAATTTCATTTGTAAGCATATGTATAGCAGTTGAGCACATCTAACTTTACAGACTGAAGATATTGCAAAACCATCCAAAACAAGCTTCTCTATGCCTGATATGCTCCCACACTATACTTAAAGGCATTCTCTGTCATTGGTGAAGAGTTTACATGTTTATGAGCAAGATAACATTGATATTCATTAAACTCCTGAAAATAAGTCAGTTCTGACCTGAAACAACTAGAAATGTTGAAAAATTTAATTTGTAAGCATATGTATAGCAGTTGAGCACATCTAACTTTACAGACTGAAGATATTGCAAAACCATCCAAAACAAGCTTCTCTCTGCCTGATATGCTCCCACACTATACTTAAAGGCATTCTCTGTCATTGGTGAAGAGTTTACATGTTTATGAGCAAGATAACAATGATATTCATTATACTCCTGAAACTAAGTCAGTTCTGACCTGAAACAACAAGAAATGTTGTAAAATTTCATTTGTAAGCATATGTATAGCAGTTGAGCACATCTAACTTTACAGACTGAAGATATTGCAAAACCATCCAAAACAAGCTTCTCTCTGCCTGATATGCTCCCACACTATAGTTAAAGGCATTCTCTGTCATTGGTGAAGAGTTTACATGTTTATGAGCAAGATAACATTGATATTCATTAAACTCCTGAAACTAAGTCAGTTCTGACCTGAAACAACTAGAAATGTTGTAAAATTTCATTTGTAAGCATATGTATAGCAGTTGAGCACATCTAACTTTACAGACTGAAGATATTGCAAAACCATCCAAAACAAGCTTCTCTCTGCCTGATATGCTCCCACACTATACTTAAAGGCATTCTCTGTCATTGGTGAAGAGATTACATGTTTATGATCAAGATAACATTGATTTTCATTAAACTTCTGAAACCAAGTCAGTTCTGACCTGAAACAACAAGAAATGTTGTAAAATTTCATTTGTAAGCATATGTATAGCAGTTGAGCACATCTAACTTTACAGACTGAAGATATTGCAAAACCATCCAAAACAAGCTTCTCTCTGCCTGATATGCTCCCACACTATACTTAAAGGCATTCTCTGTCATTGGTGAAGAGTTTACAGGTGTAATTGCAAGAGAACATTACATATCATTAAACTTCTGAAACTAAGTCAGTTCTGACCTGAAACAACTAGAAATGTTGTAAAATTTCATTTGTAAGCATATGTATAGCAGTTGAGCACATCTAACTTAACAGACTGAAGATATTGCAAAACCATCCAAAACAAGCTTCTCTCTCCCTGATATGCTCCCACACTATAGTTAAAGGCATTCTCTGTCATTGGTGAAGAGTTTACATGTTTATGAGCAAGATAACATTGATATTCATTAAACTCCTGAAACTAAGTCAGTTCTGACCTGAAACAACAAGAAATGGTGTAAAATTTCATTTGTAAGCATATGTATAGCAGTTGAGCACATCTAACTTTACAGACTGAAGATATTGCAAAACCATCCAAAACAAGCTTCTCTCTGCCTGATATGCTCCCACACTATACTTAAAGGCATTCTCTGTCATTGGTGAAGAGTTTACATGTTTATGAGCAAGATAACATTGATATTCATTAAACTCCTGAAACTAAGTCAGTTCTGACCTGAAACAACTAGAAATGTTGTAAAATTTCATTTGTAAGCATATGTATAGCAGTTGAGCACATCTAACTTTACAGACTGAAGATATTGCAAAACCATCCAAAACAAGCTTCTCTCTGCCTGATATGCTCCCACACTATAGTTAAAGGCATTCTCTGTCATTGGTGAAGAGTTTACATGTTTATGAGCAAGATAACATTGATATTCATTAAACTCCTGAAACTAAGTCAGTTCTGACCTGAAACAACTAGAAATGTTGTAAAATTTAATTTGTAAGCATATGTATAGCAGTTGAGCACATCTAACTTTACAGACTGAAGATATTGCAAAACCATCCAAAACAAGCTTCTCTCTGCCTGATATGCTCCCACACTATACTTAAAGGCATTCTCTGTCATTGGTGAAGAGTTTACATGTTTATGAGCAAGATAACAATGATATTCATTATACTCCTGAAACTAAGTCAGTTCTGACCTGAAACAACAAGAAATGGTGTAAAATTTCATTTGTAAGCATATGTATAGCAGTTGAGCACATCTAACTTTACAGACTGAAGATATTGCAAAACCATCCAAAACAAGCTTCTCTCTGCCTGATATGCTCCCACACTATACTTAAAGGCATTCTCTGTCATTGGTGAAGAGTTTACATGTTTATGATCAAGATACCATTGATTTTCATTAAACTACTGAAACTAAGTCAGTTCTGACCTGAAACAACTAGAAATGTTGTAAAATTTCATTTGTAAGCATATGTATAGCAGTTGAGCACATCTAACTTTACAGACTGAAGATATTGCAAAACCATCCAAAACAAGCTTCTCTATGCCTGATATGCTCCCACACTATACTTAAAGGCATTCTCTGTCATTGGTGAAGAGTTTACATGTTTATGAGCAAGATAACATTGATATTCATTAAACTCCTGAAAATAAGTCAGTTCTGACCTGAAACAACTAGAAATGTTGAAAAATTTAATTTGTAAGCATATGTATAGCAGTTGAGCACATCTAACTTTACAGACTGAAGATATTGCAAAACCATCCAAAACAAGCTTCTCTCTGCCTGATATGCTCCCACACTATACTTAAAGGCATTCTCTGTCATTGGTGAAGAGTTTACATGTTTATGAGCAAGATAACAATGATATTCATTATACTCCTGAAACTAAGTCAGTTCTGACCTGAAACAACAAGAAATGTTGTAAAATTTCATTTGTAAGCATATGTATAGCAGTTGAACACATCTAACTTTACAGACTGAAGATATTGCAAAACCATCCAAAACAAGCTTCTCTCTGCCTGATATGCTCCCACACTATAGTTAAAGGCATTCTCTGTCATTGGTGAAGAGTTTACATGTTTATGAGCAAGATAACATTGATATTCATTAAACTCCTGAAACTAAGTCAGTTCTGACCTGAAACAACTAGAAATGTTGTAAAATTTAATTTGTAAGCATATGTATAGCAGTTGAGCACATCTAACTTTACAGACTGAAGATATTGCAAAACCATCCAAAACAAGCTTCTCTCTGCCTGATATGCTCCCACACTATACTTAAAGGCATTCTCTGTCATTGGTGAAGAGATTACATGTTTATGATCAAGATAACATTGATTTTCATTAAACTTCTGAAACCAAGTCAGTTCTGACCTGAAACAACAAGAAATGTTGTAAAATTTCATTTGTAAGCATATGTATAGCAGTTGAGCACATCTAACTTTACAGACTGAAGATATTGCAAAACCATCCAAAACAAGCTTCTCTCTGCCTGATATGCTCCCACACTATACTTAAAGGCATTCTCTGTCATTGGTGAAGAGTTTACAGGTGTAATTGCAAGAGAACATTACATATCATTAAACTTCTGAAACTAAGTCAGTTCTGACCTGAAACAACTAGAAATGTTGTAAAATTTCATTTGTAAGCATATGTATAGCAGTTGAGCACATCTAACTTAACAGACTGAAGATATTGCAAAACCATCCAAAACAAGCTTCTCTCTCCCTGATATGCTCCCACACTATAGTTAAAGGCATTCTCTGTCATTGGTGAAGAGTTTACATGTTTATGAGCAAGATAACATTGATATTCATTAAACTCCTGAAACTAAGTCAGTTCTGACCTGAAACAACAAGAAATGGTGTAAAATTTCATTTGTAAGCATATGTATAGCAGTTGAGCACATCTAACTTTACAGACTGAAGATATTGCAAAACCATCCAAAACAAGCTTCTCTCTGCCTGATATGCTCCCACACTATACTTAAAGGCATTCTCTGTCATTGGTGAAGAGTTTACATGTTTATGATCAAGATACCATTGATTTTCATTAAACTACTGAAACTAAGTCAGTTCTGACCTGAAACAACAAGAAATGTTGTAAAATTTCATTTGTAAGCATATGTATAGCAGTTGAGCACATCTAACTTTACAGACTGAAGATATTGCAAAACCATCCAAAACAAGCTTCTCTCTGCCTGATATGCTCCCACACTATACTTAAAGGCATTCTCTGTCATTGGTGAAGAGTTTACATGTTTATGAGCAAGATAACATTGATATTCATTAAACTCCTGAAAATAAGTCAGTTCTGACCTGAAACAACTAGAAATGTTGTAAAATTTCATTTGTAAGCATATGTATAGCAGTTGAGCACATCTAAATTTACAGACTGAAGATATTGCAAAACCATCCAAAACAAGCTTCTCTCTGCCTGATATGCTCCCACACTATACTTAAAGGCATTCTCTGTCATTGGCGAAGAGTTTACATGTTTATGAGCAAGATAACATTGATATTCATTAAACTCCTGAAAATAAGTCAGTTCTGACCTGAAACAACTAGAAATGTTGAAAAATTTAATTTGTAAGCATATGTATAGCAGTTGAGCACATCTAACTTTACAGACTGAAGATATTGCAAAACCATCCAAAACAAGCTTCTCTCTGCCTGATATGCTCCCACACTATACTTAAAGGCATTCTCTGTCATTGGTGAAGAGTTTACATGTTTATGAGCAAGATAACAATGATATTCATTATACTCCTGAAACTAAGTCAGTTCTGACCTGAAACAACAAGAAATGTTGTAAAATTTCATTTGTAAGCATATGTATAGCAGTTGAGCACATCTAACTTTACAGACTGAAGATATTGCAAAACCATCCAAAACAAGCTTCTCTCTGCCTGATATGCTCCCACACTATAGTTAAAGGCATTCTCTGTCATTGGTGAAGAGTTTACATGTTTATGAGCAAGATAACATTGATATTCATTAAACTCCTGAAACTAAGTCAGTTCTGACCTGAAACAACTAGAAATGTTGTAAAATTTAATTTGTAAGCATATGTATAGCAGTTGAGCACATCTAACTTTACAGACTGAAGATATTGCAAAACCATCCAAAACAAGCTTCTCTCTGCCTGATATGCTCCCACACTATACGTAAAGGCATTCTCTGTCATTGGTGAAGAGTTTACATGTTTATGATCAAGATACCATTGATTTTCATTAAACTACTGAAACTAAGTCAGTTCTGACCTGAAACAACTAGAAATGTTGTAAAATTTCATTTGTAAGCATATGTATAGCAGTTGAGCACATCTAAATTTACAGACTGAAGATATTGCAAAACCATCCAAAACAAGCTTCTCTCTGCCTGATATGCTCCCACACTATACTTAAAGGCATTCTCTGTCATTGGTGAAGAGTTTACATGTTTATGAGCAAGATCACATTGATATTCATTAAACTCCTGAAACTAAGTCAGTTCTGACCTGAAACAACTAGAAATGTTGTAAAATTTCATTTGTAAGCATATGTATAGCAGTTGAGCACATCTAACTTTACAGACTGAAGATATTGCAAAACCATCCAAAACAAGCTTCTCTCTGCCTGATATGCTCCCACACTATACTTAAAGGCATTCTCTGTCATTGGTGAAGAGATTACATGTTTATGATCAAGATAACATTGATATTCATTAAACTCCTGAAACTAAGTCAGTTCTGACCTGAAACAACTAGAAATGTTGTAAAATTTCATTTGTAAGCATATGTATAGCAGTTGAGCACATCTAACTTAACAGACTGAAGATATTGCAAAACCATCCAAAACAAGCTTCTCTCTCCCTGATATGCTCCCACACTATAGTTAAAGGCATTCTCTGTCATTGGTGAAGAGTTTACATGTTTATGAGCAAGATAACATTGATATTCATTAAACTCCTGAAACTAAGTCAGTTCTGACCTGAAACAACAAGAAATGGTGTAAAATTTCATTTGTAAGCATATGTATAGCAGTTGAGCACATCTAACTTTACAGACTGAAGATATTGCAAAACCATCCAAAACAAGCTTCTCTCTGCCTGATATGCTCCCACACTATACTTAAAGGCATTCTCTGTCATTGGTGAAGAGTTTACATGTTTATGAGCAAGATAACATTGATATTCATTAAACTCCTGAAACTAAGTCAGTTCTGACCTGAAACAACTAGAAATGTTGTAAAATTTCATTTGTAAGCATATGTATAGCAGTTGAGCACATCTAACTTTACAGACTGAAGATATTGCAAAACCATCCAAAACAAGCTTCTCTCTGCCTGATATGCTCCCACACTATAGTTAAAGGCATTCTCTGTCATTGGTGAAGAGTTTACATGTTTATGAGCAAGATAACATTGATATTCATTAAACTCCTGAAACTAAGTCAGTTCTGACCTGAAACAACTAGAAATGTTGTAAAATTTAATTTGTAAGCATATGTATAGCAGTTGAGCACATCTAACTTTACAGACTGAAGATATTGCAAAACCATCCAAAACAAGCTTCTCTCTGCCTGATATGCTCCCACACTATACTTAAAGGCATTCTCTGTCATTGGTGAAGAGTTTACATGTTTATGAGCAAGATAACAATGATATTCATTATACTCCTGAAACTAAGTCAGTTCTGACCTGAAACAACAAGAAATGGTGTAAAATTTCATTTGTAAGCATATGTATAGCAGTTGAGCACATCTAACTTTACAGACTGAAGATATTGCAAAACCATCCAAAACAAGCTTCTCTCTGCCTGATATGCTCCCACACTATACTTAAAGGCATTCTCTGTCATTGGTGAAGAGTTTACATGTTTATGATCAAGATACCATTGATTTTCATTAAACTACTGAAACTAAGTCAGTTCTGACCTGAAACAACTAGAAATGTTGTAAAATTTCATTTGTAAGCATATGTATAGCAGTTGAGCACATCTAACTTTACAGACTGAAGATATTGCAAAACCATCCAAAACAAGCTTCTCTATGCCTGATATGCTCCCACACTATACTTAAAGGCATTCTCTGTCATTGGTGAAGAGTTTACATGTTTATGAGCAAGATAACATTGATATTCATTAAACTCCTGAAAATAAGTCAGTTCTGACCTGAAACAACTAGAAATGTTGAAAAATTTAATTTGTAAGCATATGTATAGCAGTTGAGCACATCTAACTTTACAGACTGAAGATATTGCAAAACCATCCAAAACAAGCTTCTCTCTGCCTGATATGCTCCCACACTATACTTAAAGGCATTCTCTGTCATTGGTGAAGAGTTTACATGTTTATGAGCAAGATAACATTGATATTCATTAAACTCCTGAAACTAAGTCAGTTCTGACCTGAAACAACTAGAAATGTTGTAAAATTTAATTTGTAAGCATATGTATAGCAGTTGAGCACATCTAACTTTACAGACTGAAGATATTGCAAAACCATCCAAAACAAGCTTCTCTCTGCCTGATATGCTCCCACACTATACTTAAAGGCATTCTCTGTCATTGGTGAAGAGATTACATGTTTATGATCAAGATAACATTGATTTTCATTAAACTTCTGAAACCAAGTCAGTTCTGACCTGAAACAACAAGAAATGTTGTAAAATTTCATTTGTAAGCATATGTATAGCAGTTGAGCACATCTAACTTTACAGACTGAAGATATTGCAAAACCATCCAAAACAAGCTTCTCTCTGCCTGATATGCTCCCACACTATAGTTAAAGGCATTCTCTGTCATTGGTGAAGAGTTTACATGTTTATGAGCAAGATAACATTGATATTCATTAAACTCCTGAAACTAAGTCAGTTCTGACCTGAAACAACTAGAAATGTTGTAAAATTTAATTTGTAAGCATATGTATAGCAGTTGAGCACATCTAACTTTACAGACTGAAGATATTGCAAAACCATCCAAAACAAGCTTCTCTCTGCCTGATATGCTCCCACACTATACTTAAAGGCATTCTCTGTCATTGGTGAAGAGTTTACATGTTTATGAGCAAGATAACAATGATATTCATTATACTCCTGAAACTAAGTCAGTTCTGACCTGAAACAACAAGAAATGGTGTAAAATTTCATTTGTAAGCATATGTATAGCAGTTGAGCACATCTAACTTTACAGACTGAAGATATTGCAAAACCATCCAAAACAAGCTTCTCTCTGCCTGATATGCTCCCACACTATACTTAAAGGCATTCTCTGTCATTGGTGAAGAGTTTACATGTTTATGATCAAGATACCATTGATTTTCATTAAACTACTGAAACTAAGTCAGTTCTGACCTGAAACAACTAGAAATGTTGTAAAATTTCATTTGTAAGCATATGTATAGCAGTTGAGCACATCTAACTTTACAGACTGAAGATATTGCAAAACCATCCAAAACAAGCTTCTCTATGCCTGATATGCTCCCACACTATACTTAAAGGCATTCTCTGTCATTGGTGAAGAGTTTACATGTTTATGAGCAAGATAACATTGATATTCATTAAACTCCTGAAAATAAGTCAGTTCTGACCTGAAACAACTAGAAATGTTGAAAAATTTAATTTGTAAGCATATGTATAGCAGTTGAGCACATCTAACTTTACAGACTGAAGATATTGCAAAACCATCCAAAACAAGCTTCTCTCTGCCTGATATGCTCCCACACTATACTTAAAGGCATTCTCTGTCATTGGTGAAGAGTTTACATGTTTATGAGCAAGATAACAATGATATTCATTATACTCCTGAAACTAAGTCAGTTCTGACCTGAAACAACAAGAAATGTTGTAAAATTTCATTTGTAAGCATATGTATAGCAGTTGAGCACATCTAACTTTACAGACTGAAGATATTGCAAAACCATCCAAAACAAGCTTCTCTCTGCCTGATATGCTCCCACACTATAGTTAAAGGCATTCTCTGTCATTGGTGAAGAGTTTACATGTTTATGAGCAAGATAACATTGATATTCATTAAACTCCTGAAACTAAGTCAGTTCTGACCTGAAACAACTAGAAATGTTGTAAAATTTAATTTGTAAGCATATGTATAGCAGTTGAGCACATCTAACTTTACAGACTGAAGATATTGCAAAACCATCCAAAACAAGCTTCTCTCTGCCTGATATGCTCCCACACTATACTTAAAGGCATTCTCTGTCATTGGTGAAGAGATTACATGTTTATGATCAAGATAACATTGATTTTCATTAAACTTCTGAAACCAAGTCAGTTCTGACCTGAAACAACAAGAAATGTTGTAAAATTTCATTTGTAAGCATATGTATAGCAGTTGAGCACATCTAACTTTACAGACTGAAGATATTGCAAAACCATCCAAAACAAGCTTCTCTCTGCCTGATATGCTCCCACACTATACTTAAAGGCATTCTCTGTCATTGGTGAAGAGTTTACAGGTGTAATTGCAAGAGAACATTACATATCATTAAACTTCTGAAACTAAGTCAGTTCTGACCTGAAACAACTAGAAATGTTGTAAAATTTCATTTGTAAGCATATGTATAGCAGTTGAGCACATCTAACTTAACAGACTGAAGATATTGCAAAACCATCCAAAACAAGCTTCTCTCTCCCTGATATGCTCCCACACTATAGTTAAAGGCATTCTCTGTCATTGGTGAAGAGTTTACATGTTTATGAGCAAGATAACATTGATATTCATTAAACTCCTGAAACTAAGTCAGTTCTGACCTGAAACAACAAGAAATGGTGTAAAATTTCATTTGTAAGCATATGTATAGCAGTTGAGCACATCTAACTTTACAGACTGAAGATATTGCAAAACCATCCAAAACAAGCTTCTCTCTGCCTGATATGCTCCCACACTATACTTAAAGGCATTCTCTGTCATTGGTGAAGAGTTTACATGTTTATGATCAAGATACCATTGATTTTCATTAAACTACTGAAACTAAGTCAGTTCTGACCTGAAACAACAAGAAATGTTGTAAAATTTCATTTGTAAGCATATGTATAGCAGTTGAGCACATCTAACTTTACAGACTGAAGATATTGCAAAACCATCCAAAACAAGCTTCTCTCTGCCTGATATGCTCCCACACTATACTTAAAGGCATTCTCTGTCATTGGTGAAGAGTTTACATGTTTATGAGCAAGATAACATTGATATTCATTAAACTCCTGAAAATAAGTCAGTTCTGACCTGAAACAACTAGAAATGTTGTAAAATTTCATTTGTAAGCATATGTATAGCAGTTGAGCACATCTAAATTTACAGACTGAAGATATTGCAAAACCATCCAAAACAAGCTTCTCTCTGCCTGATATGCTCCCACACTATACTTAAAGGCATTCTCTGTCATTGGCGAAGAGTTTACATGTTTATGAGCAAGATAACATTGATATTCATTAAACTCCTGAAAATAAGTCAGTTCTGACCTGAAACAACTAGAAATGTTGAAAAATTTAATTTGTAAGCATATGTATAGCAGTTGAGCACATCTAACTTTACAGACTGAAGATATTGCAAAACCATCCAAAACAAGCTTCTCTCTGCCTGATATGCTCCCACACTATACTTAAAGGCATTCTCTGTCATTGGTGAAGAGTTTACATGTTTATGAGCAAGATAACAATGATATTCATTATACTCCTGAAACTAAGTCAGTTCTGACCTGAAACAACAAGAAATGTTGTAAAATTTCATTTGTAAGCATATGTATAGCAGTTGAGCACATCTAACTTTACAGACTGAAGATATTGCAAAACCATCCAAAACAAGCTTCTCTCTGCCTGATATGCTCCCACACTATAGTTAAAGGCATTCTCTGTCATTGGTGAAGAGTTTACATGTTTATGAGCAAGATAACATTGATATTCATTAAACTCCTGAAACTAAGTCAGTTCTGACCTGAAACAACTAGAAATGTTGTAAAATTTAATTTGTAAGCATATGTATAGCAGTTGAGCACATCTAACTTTACAGACTGAAGATATTGCAAAACCATCCAAAACAAGCTTCTCTCTGCCTGATATGCTCCCACACTATACGTAAAGGCATTCTCTGTCATTGGTGAAGAGTTTACATGTTTATGATCAAGATACCATTGATTTTCATTAAACTACTGAAACTAAGTCAGTTCTGACCTGAAACAACTAGAAATGTTGTAAAATTTCATTTGTAAGCATATGTATAGCAGTTGAGCACATCTAAATTTACAGACTGAAGATATTGCAAAACCATCCAAAACAAGCTTCTCTCTGCCTGATATGCTCCCACACTATACTTAAAGGCATTCTCTGTCATTGGTGAAGAGTTTACATGTTTATGAGCAAGATCACATTGATATTCATTAAACTCCTGAAACTAAGTCAGTTCTGACCTGAAACAACTAGAAATGTTGTAAAATTTCATTTGTAAGCATATGTATAGCAGTTGAGCACATCTAACTTTACAGACTGAAGATATTGCAAAACCATCCAAAACAAGCTTCTCTATGCCTGATATGCTCCCACACTATACTTAAAGGCATTCTCTGTCATTGGTGAAGAGTTTACATGTTTATGAGCAAGATAACATTGATATTCATTAAACTCCTGAAAATAAGTCAGTTCTGACCTGAAACAACTAGAAATGTTGAAAAATTTAATTTGTAAGCATATGTATAGCAGTTGAGCACATCTAACTTTACAGACTGAAGATATTGCAAAACCATCCAAAACAAGCTTCTCTCTGCCTGATATGCTCCCACACTATACTTAAAGGCATTCTCTGTCATTGGTGAAGAGTTTACATGTTTATGAGCAAGATCACATTGATATTCATTAAACTCCTGAAACTAAGTCAGTTCTGACCTGAAACAACTAGAAATGTTGTAAAATTTCATTTGTAAGCATATGTATAGCAGTTGAGCACATCTAACTTTACAGACTGAAGATATTGCAAAACCATCCAAAACAAGCTTCTCTATGCCTGATATGCTCCCACACTATACTTAAAGGCATTCTCTGTCATTGGTGAAGAGTTTACATGTTTATGAGCAAGATAACATTGATATTCATTAAACTCCTGAAAATAAGTCAGTTCTGACCTGAAACAACTAGAAATGTTGAAAAATTTAATTTGTAAGCATATGTATAGCAGTTGAGCACATCTAACTTTACAGACTGAAGATATTGCAAAACCATCCAAAACAAGCTTCTCTCTGCCTGATATGCTCCCACACTATACTTAAAGGCATTCTCTGTCATTGGTGAAGAGTTTACATGTTTATGAGCAAGATAACAAAGATATTTATTATACTCCTGAAACTAAGTCAGTTCTGACCTGAAACAACAAGAAATGTTGTAAAATTTCATTTGTAAGCATATGTATAGCAGTTGAGCACATCTAACTTTACAGACTGAAGATATTGCAAAACCATCCAAAACAAGCTTCTCTCTGCCTGATATGCTCCCACACTATACTTAAAGGCATTCTCTGTCATTGGTGAAGAGTTTACATGTTTATGATCAAGATACCATTGATTTTCATTAAACTACTGAAACTAAGTCAGTTCTGACCTGAAACAACTAGAAATGTTGTAAAATTTCATTTGTAAGCATATGTATAGCAGTTGAGCACATCTAAATTTACAGACTGAAGATATTGCAAAACCATCCAAAACAAGCTTCTCTCTGCCTGATATGCTCCCACACTATACTTAAAGGCATTCTCTGTCATTGGTGAAGAGTTTACATGTTTATGAGCAAGATCACATTGATATTCATTAAACTCCTGAAACTAAGTCAGTTCTGACCTGAAACAACTAGAAATGTTGTAAAATTTCATTTGTAAGCATATGTATAGCAGTTGAGCACATCTAACTTTACAGACTGAAGATATTGCAAAACCATCCAAAACAAGCTTCTCTATGCCTGATATGCTCCCACACTATACTTAAAGGCATTCTCTGTCATTGGTGAAGAGTTTACATGTTTATGAGCAAGATAACATTGATATTCATTAAACTCCTGAAAATAAGTCAGTTCTGACCTGAAACAACTAGAAATGTTGAAAAATTTAATTTGTAAGCATATGTATAGCAGTTGAGCACATCTAACTTTACAGACTGAAGATATTGCAAAACCATCCAAAACAAGCTTCTCTCTGCCTGATATGCTCCCACACTATACTTAAAGGCATTCTCTGTCATTGGTGAAGAGTTTACATGTTTATGAGCAAGATAACAATGATATTCATTATACTCCTGAAACTAAGTCAGTTCTGACCTGAAACAACAAGAAATGTTGTAAAATTTCATTTGTAAGCATATGTATAGCAGTTGAGCACATCTAACTTTACAGACTGAAGATATTGCAAAACCATCCAAAACAAGCTTCTCTCTGCCTGATATGCTCCCACACTATACTTAAAGGCATTCTCTGTCATTGGTGAAGAGTTTACATGTTTATGATCAAGATACCATTGATTTTCATTAAACTACTGAAACTAAGTCAGTTCTGACCTGAAACAACTAGAAATGTTGTAAAATTTCATTTGTAAGCATATGTATAGCAGTTGAGCACATCTAAATTTACAGACTGAAGATATTGCAAAACCATCCAAAACAAGCTTCTCTCTGCCTGATATGCTCCCACACTATACTTAAAGGCATTCTCTGTCATTGGTGAAGAGTTTACATGTTTATGAGCAAGATCACATTGATATTCATTAAACTCCTGAAACTAAGTCAGTTCTGACCTGAAACAACTAGAAATGTTGTAAAATTTCATTTGTAAGCATATGTATAGCAGTTGAGCACATCTAACTTTACAGACTGAAGATATTGCAAAACCATCCAAAACAAGCTTCTCTATGCCTGATATGCTCCCACACTATACTTAAAGGCATTCTCTGTCATTGGTGAAGAGTTTACATGTTTATGAGCAAGATAACATTGATATTCATTAAACTCCTGAAAATAAGTCAGTTCTGACCTGAAACAACTAGAAATGTTGAAAAATTTAATTTGTAAGCATATGTATAGCAGTTGAGCACATCTAACTTTACAGACTGAAGATATTGCAAAACCATCCAAAACAAGCTTCTCTCTGCCTGATATGCTCCCACACTATACTTAAAGGCATTCTCTGTCATTGGTGAAGAGTTTACATGTTTATGAGCAAGATAACAAAGATATTTATTATACTCCTGAAACTAAGTCAGTTCTGACCTGAAACAACAAGAAATGTTGTAAAATTTCATTTGTAAGCATATGTATAGCAGTTGAGCACATCTAACTTTACAGACTGAAGATATTGCAAAACCATCCAAAACAAGCTTCTCTCTGCCTGATATGCTCCCACACTATACTTAAAGGCATTCTCTGTCATTGGTGAAGAGTTTACATGTTTATGATCAAGATACCATTGATTTTCATTAAACTACTGAAACTAAGTCAGTTCTGACCTGAAACAACTAGAAATGTTGTAAAATTTCATTTGTAAGCATATGTATAGCAGTTGAGCACATCTAAATTTACAGACTGAAGATATTGCAAAACCATCCAAAACAAGCTTCTCTCTGCCTGATATGCTCCCACACTATACTTAAAGGCATTCTCTGTCATTGGTGAAGAGTTTACATGTTTATGAGCAAGATCACATTGATATTCATTAAACTCCTGAAACTAAGTCAGTTCTGACCTGAAACAACTAGAAATGTTGTAAAATTTCATTTGTAAGCATATGTATAGCAGTTGAGCACATCTAACTTTACAGACTGAAGATATTGCAAAACCATCCAAAACAAGCTTCTCTATGCCTGATATGCTCCCACACTATACTTAAAGGCATTCTCTGTCATTGGTGAAGAGTTTACATGTTTATGAGCAAGATAACATTGATATTCATTAAACTCCTGAAAATTAGTCAGTTCTGACCTGAAACAACTAGAAATGTTGAAAAATTTAATTTGTAAGCATATGTATAGCAGTTGAGCACATCTAACTTTACAGACTGAAGATATTGCAAAACCATCCAAAACAAGCTTCTCTCTGCCTGATATGCTCCCACACTATACTTAAAGGCATTCTCTGTCATTGGTGAAGAGTTTACATGTTTATGAGCAAGATAACAATGATATTCATTATACTCCTGAAACTAAGTCAGTTCTGACCTGAAACAACAAGAAATGTTGTAAAATTTCATTTGTAAGCATATGTATAGCAGTTGAGCACATCTAACTTTACAGACTGAAGATATTGCAAAACCATCCAAAACAAGCTTCTCTCTGCCTGATATGCTCCCACACTATAGTTAAAGGCATTCTCTGTCATTGGTGAAGAGTTTACATGTTTATGAGCAAGATAACATTGATATTCATTAAACTCCTGAAACTAAGTCAGTTCTGACCTGAAACAACTAGAAATGTTGTAAAATTTAATTTGTAAGCATATGTATAGCAGTTGAGCACATCTAACTTTACAGACTGAAGATATTGCAAAACCATCCAAAACAAGCTTCTCTCTGCCTGATATGCTCCCACACTATACTTAAAGGCATTCTCTGTCATTGGTGAAGAGTTTACATGTTTATGATCAAGATAACATTGATTTTCATTAAACTTCTGAAACCAAGTCAGTTCTGACCTGAAACAACAAGAAATGTTGTAAAATTTCATTTGTAAGCATATGTATAGCAGTTGAGCACATCTAACTTTACAGACTGAAGATATTGCAAAACCATCCAAAACAAGCTTCTCTCTGCCTGATATGCTCCCACACTATACTTAAAGGCATTCTCTGTCATTGGTGAAGAGTTTACAGGTGTAATTGCAAGAGAACATTACATTTCATTAAACTTCTGAAACTAAGTCAGTTCTGACCTGAAACAACTAGAAATGTTGTAAAATTTCATTTGTAAGCATATGTATAGCAGTTGAGCACATCTAACTTAACAGACTGAAGATATTGCAAAACCATCCAAAACAAGCTTCTCTCTCCCTGATATGCTCCCACACTATAGTTAAAGGCATTCTCTGTCATTGGTGAAGAGTTTACATGTTTATGAGCAAGATAACAATGATATTCATTATACTCCTGAAACTAAGTCAGTTCTGACCTGAAACAACAAGAAATGTTGTAAAATTTCATTTGTAAGCATATGTATAGCAGTTGAGCACATCTAACTTTACAGACTGAAGATATTGCAAAACCATCCAAAACAAGCTTCTCTCTGCCTGATATGCTCCCACACTATAGTTAAAGGCATTCTCTGTCATTGGTGAAGAGTTTACATGTTTATGAGCAAGATAACATTGATATTCATTAAACTCCTGAAACTAAGTCAGTTCTGACCTGAAACAACTAGAAATGTTGTAAAATTTAATTTGTAAGCATATGTATAGCAGTTGAGCACATCTAACTTTACAGACTGAAGATATTGCAAAACCATCCAAAACAAGCTTCTCTATGCCTGATATGCTCCCACACTATACTTAAAGGCATTCTCTGTCATTGGTGAAGAGTTTACATGTTTATGAGCAAGATCACATTGATATTCATTAAACTCCTGAAACTAAGTCAGTTCTGACCTGAAACAACTAGAAATGTTGTAAAATTTCATTTGTAAGCATATGTATAGCAGTTGAGCACATCTAACTTTACAGACTGAAGATATTGCAAAACCATCCAAAACAAGCTTCTCTATGCCTGATATGCTCCCACACTATACTTAAAGGCATTCTCTGTCATTGGTGAAGAGTTTACATGTTTATGAGCAAGATAACATTGATATTCATTAAACTCCTGAAAATAAGTCAGTTCTGACCTGAAACAACTAGAAATGTTGAAAAATTTAATTTGTAAGCATATGTATAGCAGTTGAGCACATCTAACTTTACAGACTGAAGATATTGCAAAACCATCCAAAACAAGCTTCTCTCTGCCTGATATGCTCCCACACTATACTTAAAGGCATTCTCTGTCATTGGTGAAGAGTTTACATGTTTATGAGCAAGATAACAATGATATTCATTATACTCCTGAAACTAAGTCAGTTCTGACCTGAAACAACAAGAAATGTTGTAAAATTTCATTTGTAAGCATATGTATAGCAGTTGAGCACATCTAACTTTACAGACTGAAGATATTGCAAAACCATCCAAAACAAGCTTCTCTCTGCCTGATATGCTCCCACACTATAGTTAAAGGCATTCTCTGTCATTGGTGAAGAGTTTACATGTTTATGAGCAAGATAACATTGATATTCATTAAACTCCTGAAACTAAGTCAGTTCTGACCTGAAACAACTAGAAATGTTGTAAAATTTAATTTGTAAGCATATGTATAGCAGTTGAGCACATCTAACTTTACAGACTGAAGATATTGCAAAACCATCCAAAACAAGCTTCTCTCTGCCTGATATGCTCCCACACTATACTTAAAGGCATTCTCTGTCATTGGTGAAGAGTTTACATGTTTATGATCAAGATAACATTGATTTTCATTAAACTTCTGAAACCAAGTCAGTTCTGACCTGAAACAACAAGAAATGTTGTAAAATTTCATTTGTAAGCATATGTATAGCAGTTGAGCACATCTAACTTTACAGACTGAAGATATTGCAAAACCATCCAAAACAAGCTTCTCTCTGCCTGATATGCTCCCACACTATACTTAAAGGCATTCTCTGTCATTGGTGAAGAGTTTACAGGTGTAATTGCAAGAGAACATTACATTTCATTAAACTTCTGAAACTAAGTCAGTTCTGACCTGAAACAACTAGAAATGTTGTAAAATTTCATTTGTAAGCATATGTATAGCAGTTGAGCACATCTAACTTTACAGACTGAAGATATTGCAAAACCATCCAAAACAAGCTTCTCTATGCCTGATATGCTCCCACACTATACTTAAAGGCATTCTCTGTCATTGGTGAAGAGTTTACATGTTTATGAGCAAGATAACATTGATATTCATTAAACTCCTGAAAATAAGTCAGTTCTGACCTGAAACAACTAGAAATGTTGAAAAATTTAATTTGTAAGCATATGTATAGCAGTTGAGCACATCTAACTTTACAGACTGAAGATATTGCAAAACCATCCAAAACAAGCTTCTCTCTGCCTGATATGCTCCCACACTATACTTAAAGGCATTCTCTGTCATTGGTGAAGAGTTTACATGTTTATGAGCAAGATAACAATGATATTCATTATACTCCTGAAACTAAGTCAGTTCTGACCTGAAACAACAAGAAATGTTGTAAAATTTCATTTGTAAGCATATGTATAGCAGTTGAGCACATCTAACTTTACAGACTGAAGATATTGCAAAACCATCCAAAACAAGCTTCTCTCTGCCTGATATGCTCCCACACTATAGTTAAAGGCATTCTCTGTCATTGGTGAAGAGTTTACATGTTTATGAGCAAGATAACATTGATATTCATTAAACTCCTGAAACTAAGTCAGTTCTGACCTGAAACAACTAGAAATGTTGTAAAATTTAATTTGTAAGCATATGTATAGCAGTTGAGCACATCTAACTTTACAGACTGAAGATATTGCAAAACCATCCAAAACAAGCTTCTCTCTGCCTGATATGCTCCCACACTATACTTAAAGGCATTCTCTGTCATTGGTGAAGAGTTTACATGTTTATGATCAAGATAACATTGATTTTCATTAAACTTCTGAAACCAAGTCAGTTCTGACCTGAAACAACAAGAAATGTTGTAAAATTTCATTTGTAAGCATATGTATAGCAGTTGAGCACATCTAACTTTACAGACTGAAGATATTGCAAAACCATCCAAAACAAGCTTCTCTATGCCTGATATGCTCCCACACTATACTTAAAGGCATTCTCTGTCATTGGTGAAGAGTTTACATGTTTATGATCAAGATACCATTGATTTTCATTAAACTACTGAAACTAAGTCAGTTCTGACCTGAAACAACAAGAAATGTTGTAAAATTTCATTTGTAAGCATATGTATAGCAGTTGAGCACATCTAACTTTACAGACTGAAGATATTGCAAAACCATCCAAAACAAGCTTCTCTCTGCCTGATATGCTCCCACACTATACTTAAAGGCATTCTCTGTCATTGGTGAAGAGTTTACATGTTTATGAGCAAGATAACAATGATATTCATTATACTCCTGAAACTAAGTCAGTTCTGACCTGAAACAACAAGAAATGTTGTAAAATTTCATTTGTAAGCATATGTATAGCAGTTGAGCACATCTAACTTTACAGACTGAAGATATTGCAAAACCATCCAAAACAAGCTTCTCTCTGCCTGATATGCTCCCACACTATAGTTAAAGGCATTCTCTGTCATTGGTGAAGAGTTTACATGTTTATGAGCAAGATAACATTGATATTCATTAAACTCCTGAAACTAAGTCAGTTCTGACCTGAAACAACTAGAAATATTGTAAAATTTAATTTGTAAGCATATGTATAGCAGTTGAGCACATCTAACTTTACAGACTGAAGATATTGCAAAACCATCCAAAACAAGCTTCTCTCTGCCTGATATGCTCCCACACTATACTTAAAGGCATTCTCTGTCATTGGTGAAGAGTTTACATGTTTATGATCAAGATACCATTGATTTTCATTAAACTACTGAAACTAAGTCAGTTCTGACCTGAAACAACTAGAAATGTTGTAAAATTTCATTTGTAAGCATATGTATAGCAGTTGAGCACATCTAAATTTACAGACTGAAGATATTGCAAAACCATCCAAAACAAGCTTCTCTCTGCCTGATATGCTCCCACACTATACTTAAAGGCATTCTCTGTCATTGGTGAAGAGTTTACATGTTTATGAGCAAGATCACATTGATATTCATTAAACTCCTGAAACTAAGTCAGTTCTGACCTGAAACAACTAGAAATGTTGTAAAATTTCATTTGTAAGCATATGTATAGCAGTTGAGCACATCTAACTTTACAGACTGAAGATATTGCAAAACCATCCAAAACAAGCTTCTCTATGCCTGATATGCTCCCACACTATACTTAAAGGCATTCTCTGTCATTGGTGAAGAGTTTACATGTTTATGATCAAGATAACATTGATTTTCATTAAACTTCTGAAACTAAGTCAGTTCTGACCTGAAACAACAAGAAATGTTGTAAAATTTCATTTGTAAGCATATGTATAGCAGTTGAGCACATCTAACTTTACAGACTGAAGATATTGCAAAACCATCCAAAACAAGCTTCTCTCTGCCTGATATGCTCCCACACTATACTTAAAGGCATTCTCTGTCATTGGTGAAGAGTTTACAGGTGTAATTGCAAGAGAACATTACATTTCATTAAACTTCTGAAACTAAGTCAGTTCTGACCTGAAACAACTAGAAATGTTGTAAAATTTCATTTGTAAGCATATGTATAGCAGTTGAGCACATCTAACTTTACAGACTGAAGATATTGCAAAACCATCCAAAACAAGCTTCTCTATGCCTGATATGCTCCCACACTATAGTTAAAGGCATTCTCTAAAATTGGTGAAGAGTTTACATGTTTATGAGCAAGATAACATTGATATTCATTAAACTTCTGAAACTAAGTCAGTTCTGACCTGAAACAACTAGAAATGTTGTAAAATTTCATTTGTAAGCATATGTATAGCAGTTGAGCACATCTAAATTTACAGACTGAAGATATTGCAAAACCATCCAAAACAAGCTTCTCTCTGCCTGATATGCTCCCACACTATACTTAAAGGCATTCTCTGTCATTGGCGAAGAGTTTACATGTTTATGAGCAAGATAACATTGATATTCATTAAACTCCTGAAACTAAGTCAGTTCTGACCTGAAACAACTAGAAATGATGTAAAATTTCATTTGTAAGCATATGTATAGCAGTTGAGCACATCTAACTTTACAGACTGAAGATATTGCAAAACCATCCAAAACAAGCTTCTCTCTGCCTGATATGCTCCCACACTATACTTAAAGGCATTCTCTGTCATTGGTGAAGAGTTTACATGTTTATGAGCAAGATAACAATGATATTCATTATACTCCTGAAACTAAGTCAGTTCTGACCTGAAACAACTAGAAATGTTGTAAAATTTCATTTGTAAGCATATGTATAGCAGTTGAGCACATCTAACTTTACAGACTGAAGATATTGCAAAACCATCCAAAACAAGCTTCTCTATGCCTGATATGCTCCCACACTATACTTAAAGGCATTCTCTGTCATTGGTGAAGAGTTTACATGTTTATGAGCAAGATAACATTGATATTCATTAAACTCCTGAAAATAAGTCAGTTCTGACCTGAAACAACTAGAAATGTTGAAAAATTTAATTTGTAAGCATATGTATAGCAGTTGAGCACATCTAACTTTACAGACTGAAGATATTGCAAAACCATCCAAAACAAGCTTCTCTCTGCCTGATATGCTCCCACACTATACTTAAAGGCATTCTCTGTCATTGGTGAAGAGTTTACATGTTTATGAGCAAGATAACAAAGATATTTATTATACTCCTGAAACTAAGTCAGTTCTGACCTGAAACAACAAGAAATGTTGTAAAATTTCATTTGTAAGCATATGTATAGCAGTTGAGCACATCTAACTTTACAGACTGAAGATATTGCAAAACCATCCAAAACAAGCTTCTCTCTGCCTGATATGCTCCCACACTATACTTAAAGGCATTCTCTGTCATTGGTGAAGAGTTTACATGTTTATGATCAAGATACCATTGATTTTCATTAAACTACTGAAACTAAGTCAGTTCTGACCTGAAACAACTAGAAATGTTGTAAAATTTCATTTGTAAGCATATGTATAGCAGTTGAGCACATCTAAATTTACAGACTGAAGATATTGCAAAACCATCCAAAACAAGCTTCTCTCTGCCTGATATGCTCCCACACTATACTTAAAGGCATTCTCTGTCATTGGTGAAGAGTTTACATGTTTATGAGCAAGATCACATTGATATTCATTAAACTCCTGAAACTAAGTCAGTTCTGACCTGAAACAACTAGAAATGTTGTAAAATTTCATTTGTAAGCATATGTATAGCAGTTGAGCACATCTAACTTTACAGACTGAAGATATTGCAAAACCATCCAAAACAAGCTTCTCTATGCCTGATATGCTCCCACACTATACTTAAAGGCATTCTCTGTCATTGGTGAAGAGTTTACATGTTTATGAGCAAGATAACATTGATATTCATTAAACTCCTGAAAATAAGTCAGTTCTGACCTGAAACAACTAGAAATGTTGAAAAATTTAATTTGTAAGCATATGTATAGCAGTTGAGCACATCTAACTTTACAGACTGAAGATATTGCAAAACCATCCAAAACAAGCTTCTCTCTGCCTGATATGCTCCCACACTATAGTTAAAGGCATTCTCTGTCATTGGTGAAGAGTTTACATGTTTATGAGCAAGATAACATTGATATTCATTAAACTCCTGAAACTAAGTCAGTTCTGACCTGAAACAACAAGAAATGGTGTAAAATTTCATTTGTAAGCATATGTATAGCAGTTGAGCACATCTAACTTTACAGACTGAAGATATTGCAAAACCATCCAAAACAAGCTTCTCTCTGCCTGATATGCTCCCACACTATACTTAAAGGCATTCTCTGTCATTGGTGAAGAGTTTACATGTTTATGATCAAGATACCATTGATTTTCATTAAACTACTGAAACTAAGTCAGTTCTGACCTGAAACAACAAGAAATGTTGTAAAATTTCATTTGTAAGCATATGTATAGCAGTTGAGCACATCTAACTTTACAGACTGAAGATATTGCAAAACCATCCAAAACAAGCTTCTCTCTGCCTGATATGCTCCCACACTATACTTAAAGGCATTCTCTGTCATTGGTGAAGAGTTTACATGTTTATGAGCAAGATAACATTGATATTCATTAAACTCCTGAAAATAAGTCAGTTCTGACCTGAAACAACTAGAAATGTTGTAAAATTTCATTTGTAAGCATATGTATAGCAGTTGAGCACATCTAAATTTACAGACTGAAGATATTGCAAAACCATCCAAAACAAGCTTCTCTCTGCCTGATATGCTCCCACACTATACTTAAAGGCATTCTCTGTCATTGGCGAAGAGTTTACATGTTTATGAGCAAGATAACATTGATATTCATTAAACTCCTGAAAATAAGTCAGTTCTGACCTGAAACAACTAGAAATGTTGAAATATTTAATTTGTAAGCATATGTATAGCAGTTGAGCACATCTAACTTTACAGACTGAAGATATTGCAAAACCATCCAAAACAAGCTTCTCTCTGCCTGATATGCTCCCACACTATACTTAAAGGCATTCTCTGTCATTGGTGAAGAGTTTACATGTTTATGAGCAAGATAACAATGATATTCATTATACTCCTGAAACTAAGTCAGTTCTGACCTGAAACAACAAGAAATGTTGTAAAATTTCATTTGTAAGCATATGTATAGCAGTTGAGCACATCTAACTTTACAGACTGAAGATATTGCAAAACCATCCAAAACAAGCTTCTCTCTGCCTGATATGCTCCCACACTATAGTTAAAGGCATTCTCTGTCATTGGTGAAGAGTTTACATGTTTATGAGCAAGATAACATTGATATTCATTAAACTCCTGAAACTAAGTCAGTTCTGACCTGAAACAACTAGAAATGTTGTAAAATTTAATTTGTAAGCATATGTATAGCAGTTGAGCACATCTAACTTTACAGACTGAAGATATTGCAAAACCATCCAAAACAAGCTTCTCTCTGCCTGATATGCTCCCACACTATACTTAAAGGCATTCTCTGTCATTGGTGAAGAGTTTACATGTTTATGAGCAAGATCACATAGATATTCATTAAACTCCTGAAACTAAGTCAGTTCTGACCTGAAACAACTAGAAATGTTGTAAAATTTAATTTGTAAGCATATGTATAGCAGTTGAGCACATCTAACTTTACAGACTGAAGATATTGCAAAACCATCCAAAACAAGCTTCTCTCTGCCTGATATGCTCCCACACTATACTTAAAGGCATTCTCTGTTATTGGTGAAGAGTTTACATGTTTATGATCAAAATAACATTGATTTTCATTAAACTTCTGAAACTAAGTCAGTTCTGACCTGAAACAACAAGAAATGTTGTAAAATTTCATTTGTAAGCATATGTATAGCAGTTGAGCACATCTAACTTTACAGACTGAAGATATTGCAAAACCATCCAAAACAAGCTTCTCTCTGCCTGATATGCTCCCACACTATACTTAAAGGCATTCTCTGTCATTGGTGAAGAGTTTACAGGTGTAATTGAAAGAGAACATTACATTTCATTAAACTTCTGAAACTAAGTCAGTTCTGACCTGAAACAACTAGAAATGTTGTAAAATTTCATTTGTAAGCATATGTATAGCAGTTGAGCACATCTAACTTTACAGACTGAAGATATTGCAAAACCATCCAAAACAAGCTTCTCTATGCCTGATATGCTCCCACACTATAGTTAAAGGCATTCTCTAAAATTGGTGAAGAGTTTACATGTTTATGAGCAAGATAACATTGATATTCATTAAACTTCTGAAACTAAGTCAGTTCTGACCTGAAACAACTAGAAATGTTGTAAAATTTCATTTGTAAGCATATGTATAGCAGTTGAGCACATCTAAATTTACAGACTGAAGATATTGCAAAACCATCCAAAACAAGCTTCTCTCTGCCTGATATGCTCCCACACTATACTTAAAGGCATTCTCTGTCATTGGCGAAGAGTTTACATGTTTATGAGCAAGATAACATTGATATTCATTAAACTCCTGAAACTAAGTCAGTTCTGACCTGAAACAACTAGAAATGATGTAAAATTTCATTTGTAAGCATATGTATAGCAGTTGAGCACATCTAACTTTACAGACTGAAGATATTGCAAAACCATCCAAAACAAGCTTCTCTCTGCCTGATATGCTCCCACACTATACTTAAAGGCATTCTCTGTCATTGGTGAAGAGTTTACATGTTTATGAGCAAGATAACATTGATATTCATTAAACTCCTGAAAATAAGTCAGTTCTGACCTGAAACAACTAGAAATGTTGAAAAATTTAATTTGTAAGCATATGTATAGCAGTTGAGCACATCTAACTTTACAGACTGAAGATATTGCAAAACCATCCAAAACAAGCTTCTCTCTGCCTGATATGCTCCCACACTATACTTAAAGGCATTCTCTGTCATTGGTGAAGAGTTTACATGTTTATGAGCAAGATAACAAAGATATTTATTATACTCCTGAAACTAAGTCAGTTCTGACCTGAAACAACAAGAAATGTTGTAAAATTTCATTTGTAAGCATATGTATAGCAGTTGAGCACATCTAACTTTACAGACTGAAGATATTGCAAAACCATCCAAAACAAGCTTCTCTATGCCTGATATGCTCCCACACTATACTTAAAGGCATTCTCTGTCATTGGTGAAGAGTTTACATGTTTATGAGCAAGATAACATTGATATTCATTAAACTCCTGAAAATAATTCAGTTCTGACCTGAAACAACTAGAAATGTTGAAAAATTTAATTTGTAAGCATATGTATAGCAGTTGAGCACATCTAACTTTACAGACTGAAGATATTGCAAAACCATCCAAAACAAGCTTCTCTCTGCCTGATATGCTCCCACACTATACTTAAAGGCATTCTCTGTCATTGGTGAAGAGTTTACATGTTTATGAGCAAGATAACAATGATATTCATTATACTCCTGAAACTAAGTCAGTTCTGACCTGAAACAACAAGAAATGTTGTAAAATTTCATTTGTAAGCATATGTATAGCAGTTGAGCACATCTAACTTTACAGACTGAAGATATTGCAAAACCATCCAAAACAAGCTTCTCTCTGCCTGATATGCTCCCACACTATAGTTAAAGGCATTCTCTGTCATTGGTGAAGAGTTTACATGTTTATGAGCAAGATAACATTGATATTCATTAAACTCCTGAAACTAAGTCAGTTCTGACCTGAAACAACAAGAAATGGTGTAAAATTTCATTTGTAAGCATATGTATAGCAGTTGAGCACATCTAACTTTACAGACTGAAGATATTGCAAAACCATCCAAAACAAGCTTCTCTCTGCCTGATATGCTCCCACACTATACTTAAAGGCATTCTCTGTCATTGGTGCAGAGATTACATGTTTATGATCAAGATAACATTGATTTTCATTAAACTTCTGAAACCAAGTCAGTTCTGACCTGAAACAACAAGAAATGTTGTAAAATTTCATTTGTAAGCATATGTATAGCAGTTGAGCACATCTAACTTTACAGACTGAAGATATTGCAAAACCATCCAAAACAAGCTTCTCTCTGCCTGATATGCTCCCACACTATACTTAAAGGCATTCTCTGTCATTGGTGAAGAGTTTACATGTTTATGAGCAAGATAACATTGATATTCATTAAACTCCTGAAAATAAGTCAGTTCTGACCTGAAACAACTAGAAATGTTGTAAAATTTCATTTGTAAGCATATGTATAGCAGTTGAGCACATCTAAATTTACAGACTGAAGATATTGCAAAACCATCCAAAACAAGCTTCTCTCTGCCTGATATGCTCCCACACTATACTTAAAGCCATTCTCTGTCATTGGCGAAGAGTTTACATGTTTATGAGCAAGATAACATTGATATTCATTAAACTCCTGAAAATAAGTCAGTTCTGACCTGAAACAACTAGAAATGTTGAAATATTTAATTTGTAAGCATATGTATAGCAGTTGAGCACATCTAACTTTACAGACTGAAGATATTGCAAAACCATCCAAAACAAGCTTCTCTCTGCCTGATATGCTCCCACACTATACTTAAAGGCATTCTCTGTCATTGGTGAAGAGTTTACATGTTTATGAGCAAGATAACAATGATATTCATTATACTCCTGAAACTAAGTCAGTTCTGACCTGAAACAACAAGAAATGTTGTAAAATTTCATTTGTAAGCATATGTATAGCAGTTGAGCACATCTAACTTTACAGACTGAAGATATTGCAAAACCATCCAAAACAAGCTTCTCTCTGCCTGATATGCTCCCACACTATAGTTAAAGGCATTCTCTGTCATTGGTGAAGAGTTTACATGTTTATGAGCAAGATAACATTGATATTCATTAAACTCCTGAAACTAAGTCAGTTCTGACCTGAAACAACTAGAAATGTTGTAAAATTTAATTTGTAAGCATATGTATAGCAGTTGAGCACATCTAACTTTACAGACTGAAGATATTGCAAAACCATCCAAAACAAGCTTCTCTCTGCCTGATATGCTCCCACACTATACTTAAAGGCATTCTCTGTCATTGGTGAAGAGTTTACATGTTTATGATCAAGATACCATTGATTTTCATTAAACTACTGAAACTAAGTCAGTTCTGACCTGAAACAACTAGAAATGTTGTAAAATTTCATTTGTAAGCATATGTATAGCAGTTGAGCACATCTAAATTTACAGACTGAAGATATTGCAAAACCATCCAAAACAAGCTTATCTCTGCCTGATATGCTCCCACACTATACTTAAAGGCATTCTCTGTCATTGGTGAAGAGTTTACATGTTTATGAGCAAGATCACATTGATATTCATTAAACTCCTGAAACTAAGTCAGTTCTGACCTGAAACAACTAGAAATGTTGTAAAATTTCATTTGTAAGCATATGTATAGCAGTTGAGCACATCTAACTTTACAGACTGAAGATATTGCAAAACCATCCAAAACAAGCTTCTCTATGCCTGATATGCTCCCACACTATACTTAAAGGCATTCTCTGTCATTGGTGAAGAGTTTACATGTTTATGATCAAGATAACATTGATTTTCATTAAACTTCTGAAACTAAGTCAGTTCTGACCTGAAACAACAAGAAATGTTGTAAAATTTCATTTGTAAGCATATGTATAGCAGTTGAGCACATCTAACTTTACAGACTGAAGATATTGCAAAACCATCCAAAACAAGCTTCTCTCTGCCTGATATGCTCCCACACTATACTTAAAGGCATTCTCTGTCATTGGTGAAGAGTTTACAGGTGTAATTGCAAGAGAACATTACATTTCATTAAACTTCTGAAACTAAGTCAGTTCTGACCTGAAACAACTAGAAATGTTGTAAAATTTCATTTGTAAGCATATGTATAGCAGTTGAGCACATCTAACTTTACAGACTGAAGATATTGCAAAACCATCCAAAACAAGCTTCTCTATGCCTGATATGCTCCCACACTATAGTTAAAGGCATTCTCTAAAATTGGTGAAGAGTTTACATGTTTATGAGCAAGATAACATTGATATTCATTAAACTTCTGAAACTAAGTCAGTTCTGACCTGAAACAACTAGAAATGTTGTAAAATTTCATTTGTAAGCATATGTATAGCAGTTGAGCACATCTAAATTTACAGACTGAAGATATTGCAAAACCATCCAAAACAAGCTTCTCTCTGCCTGATATGCTCCCACACTATACTTAAAGGCATTCTCTGTCATTGGTGAAGAGTTTACATGTTTATGAGCAAGATAACAATGATATTCATTATACTCCTGAAACTAAGTCAGTTCTGACCTGAAACAACAAGAAATGTTGTAAAATTTAATTTGTAAGCATATGTATAGCAGTTGAGCACATCTAACTTTACAGACTGAAGATATTGCAAAACCATCCAAAACAAGCTTCTCTATGCCTGATATGCTCCCACACTATACTTAAAGGCATTCTCTGTCATTGGTGAAGAGTTTACATGTTTATGATCAAGATACCATTGATTTTCATTAAACTACTGAAACTAAGTCAGTTCTGACCTGAAACAACAAGAAATGTTGTAAAATTTCATTTGTAAGCATATGTATAGCAGTTGAGCACATCTAACTTTACAGACTGAAGATATTGCAAAACCATCCAAAACAAGCTTCTCTCTGCCTGATATGCTCCCACACTATACTTAAAGGCATTCTCTGTCATTGGTGAAGAGTTTACATGTTTATGAGCAAGATAACATTGATATTCATTAAACTCCTGAAAATAAGTCAGTTCTGACCTGAAACAACTAGAAATGTTGTAAAATTTCATTTGTAAGCATATGTATAGCAGTTGAGCACATCTAAATTTACAGACTGAAGATATTGCAAAACCATCCAAAACAAGCTTCTCTCTGCCTGATATGCTCCCACACTATACTTAAAGGCATTCTCTGTCATTGGCGAAGAGTTTACATGTTTATGAGCAAGATAACATTGATATTCATTAAACTCCTGAAAATAAGTCAGTTCTGACCTGAAACAACTAGAAATGTTGAAATATTTAATTTGTAAGCATATGTATAGCAGTTGAGCACATCTAACTTTACAGACTGAAGATATTGCAAAACCATCCAAAACAAGCTTCTCTCTGCCTGATATGCTCCCACACTATACTTAAAGGCATTCTCTGTCATTGGTGAAGAGTTTACATGTTTATGAGCAAGATAACAATGATATTCATTATACTCCTGAAACTAAGTCAGTTCTGACCTGAAACAACAAGAAATGTTGTAAAATTTCATTTGTAAGCATATGTATAGCAGTTGAGCACATCTAACTTTACAGACTGAAGATATTGCAAAACCATCCAAAACAAGCTTCTCTCTGCCTGATATGCTCCCACACTATAGTTAAAGGCATTCTCTGTCATTGGTGAAGAGTTTACATGTTTATGAGCAAGATAACATTGATATTCATTAAACTCCTGAAACTAAGTCAGTTCTGACCTGAAACAACTAGAAATGTTGTAAAATTTAATTTGTAAGCATATGTATAGCAGTTGAGCACATCTAACTTTACAGACTGAAGATATTGCAAAACCATCCAAAACAAGCTTCTCTCTGCCTGATATGCTCCCACACTATACTTAAAGGCATTCTCTGTCATTGGTGAAGAGTTTACATGTTTATGATCAAGATACCATTGATTTTCATTAAACTACTGAAACTAAGTCAGTTCTGACCTGAAACAACTAGAAATGTTGTAAAATTTCATTTGTAAGCATATGTATAGCAGTTGAGCACATCTAAATTTACAGACTGAAGATATTGCAAAACCATCCAAAACAAGCTTCTCTCTGCCTGATATGCTCCCACACTATACTTAAAGGCATTCTCTGTCATTGGTGAAGAGTTTACATGTTTATGAGCAAGATCACATTGATATTCATTAAACTCCTGAAACTAAGTCAGTTCTGACCTGAAACAACTAGAAATGTTGTAAAATTTCATTTGTAAGCATATGTATAGCAGTTGAGCACATCTAACTTTACAGACTGAAGATATTGCAAAACCATCCAAAACAAGCTTCTCTATGCCTGATATGCTCCCACACTATACTTAAAGGCATTCTCTGTCATTGGTGAAGAGTTTACATGTTTATGATCAAGATAACATTGATTTTCATTAAACTTCTGAAACTAAGTCAGTTCTGACCTGAAACAACAAGAAATGTTGTAAAATTTCATTTGTAAGCATATGTATAGCAGTTGAGCACATCTAACTTTACAGACTGAAGATATTGCAAAACCATCCAAAACAAGCTTCTCTCTGCCTGATATGCTCCCACACTATACTTAAAGGCATTCTCTGTCATTGGTGAAGAGTTTACAGGTGTAATTGCAAGAGAACATTACATTTCATTAAACTTCTGAAACTAAGTCAGTTCTGACCTGAAACAACTAGAAATGTTGTAAAATTTCATTTGTAAGCATATGTATAGCAGTTGAGCACATCTAACTTTACAGACTGAAGATATTGCAAAACCATCCAAAACAAGCTTCTCTATGCCTGATATGCTCCCACACTATAGTTAAAGGCATTCTCTAAAATTGGTGAAGAGTTTACATGTTTATGAGCAAGATAACATTGATATTCATTAAACTTCTGAAACTAAGTCAGTTCTGACCTGAAACAACTAGAAATGTTGTAAAATTTCATTTGTAAGCATATGTATAGCAGTTGAGCACATCTAAATTTACAGACTGAAGATATTGCAAAACCATCCAAAACAAGCTTCTCTCTGCCTGATATGCTCCCACACTATACTTAAAGGCATTCTCTGTCATTGGCGAAGAGTTTACATGTTTATGAGCAAGATAACATTGATATTCATTAAACTCCTGAAACTAAGTCAGTTCTGACCTGAAACAACTAGAAATGATGTAAAATTTCATTTGTAAGCATATGTATAGCAGTTGAGCACATCTAACTTTACAGACTGAAGATATTGCAAAACCATCCAAAACAAGCTTCTCTCTGCCTGATATGCTCCCACACTATACTTAAAGGCATTCTCTGTCATTGGTGAAGAGTTTACATGTTTATGAGCAAGATAACAATGATATTCATTATACTCCTGAAACTAAGTCAGTTCTGACCTGAAACAACAAGAAATGTTGTAAAATTTCATTTGTAAGCATATGTATAGCAGTTGAGCACATCTAACTTTACAGACTGAAGATATTGCAAAACCATCCAAAACAAGCTTCTCTCTGCCTGATATGCTCCCACACTATACTTAAAGGCATTCTCTGTCATTGGTGAAGAGTTTACATGTTTATGAGCAAGATAACAAAGATATTTATTATACTCCTGAAACTAAGTCAGTTCTGACCTGAAACAACAAGAAATGTTGTAAAATTTCATTTGTAAGCATATGTATAGCAGTTGAGCACATCTAACTTTACAGACTGAAGATATTGCAAAACCATCCAAAACAAGCTTCTCTCTGCCTGATATGCTCCCACACTATACTTAAAGGCATTCTCTGTCATTGGTGAAGAGTTTACATGTTTATGATCAAGATACCATTGATTTTCATTAAACTACTGAAACTAAGTCAGTTCTGACCTGAAACAACTAGAAATGTTGTAAAATTTCATTTGTAAGCATATGTATAGCAGTTGAGCACATCTAAATTTACAGACTGAAGATATTGCAAAACCATCCAAAACAAGCTTCTCTCTGCCTGATATGCTCCCACACTATACTTAAAGGCATTCTCTGTCATTGGTGAAGAGTTTACATGTTTATGAGCAAGATCACATTGATATTCATTAAACTCCTGAAACTAAGTCAGTTCTGACCTGAAACAACTAGAAATGTTGTAAAATTTCATTTGTAAGCATATGTATAGCAGTTGAGCACATCTAACTTTACAGACTGAAGATATTGCAAAACCATCCAAAACAAGCTTCTCTATGCCTGATATGCTCCCACACTATACTTAAAGGCATTCTCTGTCATTGGTGAAGAGTTTACATGTTTATGAGCAAGATAACATTGATATTCATTAAACTCCTGAAAATAATTCAGTTCTGACCTGAAACAACTAGAAATGTTGAAAAATTTAATTTGTAAGCATATGTATAGCAGTTGAGCACATCTAACTTTACAGACTGAAGATATTGCAAAACCATCCAAAACAAGCTTCTCTCTGCCTGATATGCTCCCACACTATACTTAAAGGCATTCTCTGTCATTGGTGAAGAGTTTACATGTTTATGAGCAAGATAACAATGATATTCATTATACTCCTGAAACTAAGTCAGTTCTGACCTGAAACAACAAGAAATGTTGTAAAATTTCATTTGTAAGCATATGTATAGCAGTTGAGCACATCTAACTTTACAGACTGAAGATATTGCAAAACCATCCAAAACAAGCTTCTCTCTGCCTGATATGCTCCCACACTATAGTTAAAGGCATTCTCTGTCATTGGTGAAGAGTTTACATGTTTATGAGCAAGATAACATTGATATTCATTAAACTCCTGAAACTAAGTCAGTTCTGACCTGAAACAACAAGAAATGGTGTAAAATTTCATTTGTAAGCATATGTATAGCAGTTGAGCACATCTAACTTTACAGACTGAAGATATTGCAAAACCATCCAAAACAAGCTTCTCTCTGCCTGATATGCTCCCACACTATACTTAAAGGCATTCTCTGTCATTGGTGAAGAGTTTACATGTTTATGATCAAGATACCATTGATTTTCATTAAACTACTGAAACTAAGTCAGTTCTGACCTGAAACAACAAGAAATGTTGTAAAATTTCATTTGTAAGCATATGTATAGCAGTTGAGCACATCTAACTTTACAGACTGAAGATATTGCAAAACCATCCAAAACAAGCTTCTCTCTGCCTGATATGCTCCCACACTATACTTAAAGGCATTCTCTGTCATTGGTGAAGAGTTTACATGTTTATGAGCAAGATAACATTGATATTCATTAAACTCCTGAAAATAAGTCAGTTCTGACCTGAAACAACTAGAAATGTTGTAAAATTTCATTTGTAAGCATATGTATAGCAGTTGAGCACATCTAAATTTACAGACTGAAGATATTGCAAAACCATCCAAAACAAGCTTCTCTCTGCCTGATATGCTCCCACACTATACTTAAAGGCATTCTCTGTCATTGGCGAAGAGTTTACATGTTTATGAGCAAGATAACATTGATATTCATTAAACTCCTGAAAATAAGTCAGTTCTGACCTGAAACAACTAGAAATGTTGAAATATTTAATTTGTAAGCATATGTATAGCAGTTGAGCACATCTAACTTTACAGACTGAAGATATTGCAAAACCATCCAAAACAAGCTTCTCTCTGCCTGATATGCTCCCACACTATAGTTAAAGGCATTCTCTGTCATTGGTGAAGAGTTTACATGTTTATGAGCAAGATAACATTGATATTCATTAAACTCCTGAAACTAAGTCAGTTCTGACCTGAAACAACTAGAAATGTTGTAAAATTTAATTTGTAAGCATATGTATAGCAGTTGAGCACATCTAACTTTACAGACTGAAGATATTGCAAAACCATCCAAAACAAGCTTCTCTCTGCCTGATATGCTCCCACACTATACTTAAAGGCATTCTCTGTCATTGGTGAAGAGTTTACATGTTTATGAGCAAGATCACATTGATATTCATTAAACTCCTGAAACTAAGTCAGTTCTGACCTGAAACAACTAGAAATGTTGTAAAATTTAATTTGTAAGCATATGTATAGCAGTTGAGCACATCTAACTTTACAGACTGAAGATATTGCAAAACCATCCAAAACAAGCTTCTCTATGCCTGATATGCTCCCACACTATACTTAAAGGCATTCTCTGTCATTGGTGAAGAGTTTACATGTTTATGATCAAGATAACATTGATTTTCATTAAACTTCTGAAACTAAGTCAGTTCTGACCTGAAACAACAAGAAATGTTGTAAAATTTCATTTGTAAGCATATGTATAGCAGTTGAGCACATCTAACTTTACAGACTGAAGATATTGCAAAACCATCCAAAACAAGCTTCTCTCTGCCTGATATGCTCCCACACTATACTTAAAGGCATTCTCTGTCATTGGTGAAGAGTTTACAGGTGTAATTGCAAGAGAACATTACATTTCATTAAACTTCTGAAACTAAGTCAGTTCTGACCTGAAACAACTAGAAATGTTGTAAAATTTCATTTGTAAGCATATGTATAGCAGTTGAGCACATCTAACTTTACAGACTGAAGATATTGCAAAACCATCCAAAACAAGCTTCTCTATGCCTGATATGCTCCCACACTATAGTTAAAGGCATTCTCTAAAATTGGTGAAGAGTTTACATGTTTATGAGCAAGATAACATTGATATTCATTAAACTTCTGAAACTAAGTCAGTTCTGACCTGAAACAACTAGAAATGTTGTAAAATTTCATTTGTAAGCATATGTATAGCAGTTGAGCACATCTAAATTTACAGACTGAAGATATTGCAAAACCATCCAAAACAAGCTTCTCTCTGCCTGATATGCTCCCACACTATACTTAAAGGCATTCTCTGTCATTGGCGAAGAGTTTACATGTTTATGAGCAAGATAACATTGATATTCATTAAACTCCTGAAACTAAGTCAGTTCTGACCTGAAACAACTAGAAATGATGTAAAATTTCATTTGTAAGCATATGTATAGCAGTTGAGCACATCTAACTTTACAGACTGAAGATATTGCAAAACCATCCAAAACAAGCTTCTCTCTGCCTGATATGCTCCCACACTATACTTAAAGGCATTCTCTGTCATTGGTGAAGAGTTTACATGTTTATGAGCAAGATAACAATGATATTCATTATACTCCTGAAACTAAGTCAGTTCTGACCTGAAACAACAAGAAATGTTGTAAAATTTCATTTGTAAGCATATGTATAGCAGTTGAGCACATCTAACTTTACAGACTGAAGATATTGCAAAACCATCCAAAACAAGCTTCTCTATGCCTGATATGCTCCCACACTATACTTAAAGGCATTCTCTGTCATTGGTGAAGAGTTTACATGTTTATGAGCAAGATAACATTGATATTCATTAAATTCCTGAAAATAAGTCAGTTCTGACCTGAAACAACTAGAAATGTTGAAAAATTTAATTTGTAAGCATATGTATAGCAGTTGAGCACATCTAACTTTACAGACTGAAGATATTGCAAAACCATCCAAAACAAGCTTCTCTCTGCCTGATATGCTCCCACACTATACTTAAAGGCATTCTCTGTCATTGGTGAAGAGTTTACATGTTTATGAGCAAGATAACAATGATATTCATTATACTCCTGAAACTAAGTCAGTTCTGACCTGAAACAACAAGAAATGTTGTAAAATTTCATTTGTAAGCATATGTATAGCAGTTGAGCACATCTAACTTTACAGACTGAAGATATTGCAAAACCATCCAAAACAAGCTTCTCTCTGCCTGATATGCTCCCACACTATAGTTAAAGGCATTCTCTGTCATTGGTGAAGAGTTTACATGTTTATGAGCAAGATAACATTGATATTCATTAAACTCCTGAAACTAAGTCAGTTCTGACCTGAAACAACTAGAAATGTTGTAAAATTTAATTTGTAAGCATATGTATAGCAGTTGAGCACATCTAACTTTACAGACTGAAGATATTGCAAAACCATCCAAAACAAGCTTCTCTCTGCCTGATATGCTCCCACACTATACTTAAAGGCATTCTCTGTCATTGGTGAAGAGTTTACATGTTTATGATCAAGATAACATTGATTTTCATTAAACTTCTGAAACCAAGTCAGTTCTGACCTGAAACAACAAGAAATGTTGTAAAATTTCATTTGTAAGCATATGTATAGCAGTTGAGCACATCTAACTTTACAGACTGAAGATATTGCAAAACCATCCAAAACAAGCTTCTCTCTGCCTGATATGCTCCCACACTATACTTAAAGGCATTCTCTGTCATTGGTGAAGAGTTTACAGGTGTAATTGCAAGAGAACATTACATTTCATTAAACTTCTGAAACTAAGTCAGTTCTGACCTGAAACAACTAGAAATGTTGTAAAATTTCATTTGTAAGCATATGTATAGCAGTTGAGCACATCTAACTTAACACACTGAAGATATTGCAAAACCATCCAAAACAAGCTTCTCTCTCCCTGATATGCTCCCACACTATAGTTAAAGGCATTCTCTGTCATTGGTGAAGAGTTTACATGTTTATGAGCAAGATAACATTGATATTCATTAAACTCCTGAAACTAAGTCAGTTCTGACCTGAAACAACAAGAAATGGTGTAAAATTTCATTTGTAAGCATATGTATAGCAGTTGAGCACATCTAACTTTACAGACTGAAGATATTGCAAAACCATCCAAAACAAGCTTCTCTCTGCCTGATATGCTCCCACACTATACTTAAAGGCATTCTCTGTCATTGGTGAAGAGTTTACATGTTTATGATCAAGATACCATTGATTTTCATTAAACTACTGAAACTAAGTCAGTTCTGACCTGAAACAACAAGAAATGTTGTAAAATTTCATTTGTAAGCATATGTATAGCAGTTGAGCACATCTAACTTTACAGACTGAAGATATTGCAAAACCATCCAAAACAAGCTTCTCTCTGCCTGATATGCTCCCACACTATACTTAAAGGCATTCTCTGTCATTGGTGAAGAGTTTACATGTTTATGAGCAAGATAACATTGATATTCATTAAACTCCTGAAAATAAGTCAGTTCTGACCTGAAACAACTAGAAATGTTGTAAAATTTCATTTGTAAGCATATGTATAGCAGTTGAGCACATCTAAATTTACAGACTGAAGATATTGCAAAACCATCCAAAACAAGCTTCTCTCTGCCTGATATGCTCCCACACTATACTTAAAGGCATTCTCTGTCATTGGCGAAGAGTTTACATGTTTATGAGCAAGATAACATTGATATTCATTAAACTCCTGAAAATAAGTCAGTTCTGACCTGAAACAACTAGAAATGTTGAAATATTTAATTTGTAAGCATATGTATAGCAGTTGAGCACATCTAACTTTACAGACTGAAGATATTGCAAAACCATCCAAAACAAGCTTCTCTCTGCCTGATATGCTCCCACACTATACTTAAAGGCATTCTCTGTCATTGGTGAAGAGTTTACATGTTTATGAGCAAGATAACAATGATATTCATTATACTCCTGAAACTAAGTCAGTTCTGACCTGAAACAACAAGAAATGTTGTAAAATTTCATTTGTAAGCATATGTATAGCAGTTGAGCACATCTAACTTTACAGACTGAAGATATTGCAAAACCATCCAAAACAAGCTTCTCTCTGCCTGATATGCTCCCACACTATAGTTAAAGGCATTCTCTGTCATTGGTGAAGAGTTTACATGTTTATGAGCAAGATAACATTGATATTCATTAAACTCCTGAAACTAAGTCAGTTCTGACCTGAAACAACTAGAAATGTTGTAAAATTTAATTTGTAAGCATATGTATAGCAGTTGAGCACATCTAACTTTACAGACTGAAGATATTGCAAAACCATCCAAAACAAGCTTCTCTCTGCCTGATATGCTCCCACACTATACTTAAAGGCATTCTCTGTCATTGGTGAAGAGTTTACATGTTTATGATCAAGATACCATTGATTTTCATTAAACTACTGAAACTAAGTCAGTTCTGACCTGAAACAACTAGAAATGTTGTAAAATTTCATTTGTAAGCATATGTATAGCAGTTGAGCACATCTAAATTTACAGACTGAAGATATTGCAAAACCATCCAAAACAAGCTTCTCTCTGCCTGATATGCTCCCACACTATACTTAAAGGCATTCTCTGTCATTGGTGAAGAGTTTACATGTTTATGAGCAAGATCACATTGATATTCATTAAACTCCTGAAACTAAGTCAGTTCTGACCTGAAACAACTAGAAATGTTGTAAAATTTCATTTGTAAGCATATGTATAGCAGTTGAGCACATCTAACTTTACAGACTGAAGATATTGCAAAACCATCCAAAACAAGCTTCTCTATGCCTGATATGCTCCCACACTATACTTAAAGGCATTCTCTGTCATTGGTGAAGAGTTTACATGTTTATGATCAAGATAACATTGATTTTCATTAAACTTCTGAAACTAAGTCAGTTCTGACCTGAAACAACAAGAAATGTTGTAAAATTTCATTTGTAAGCATATGTATAGCAGTTGAGCACATCTAACTTTACAGACTGAAGATATTGCAAAACCATCCAAAACAAGCTTCTCTCTGCCTGATATGCTCCCACACTATACTTAAAGGCATTCTCTGTCATTGGTGAAGAGTTTACAGGTGTAATTGCAAGAGAACATTACATTTCATTAAACTTCTGAAACTAAGTCAGTTCTGACCTGAAACAACTAGAAATGTTGTAAAATTTCATTTGTAAGCATATGTATAGCAGTTGAGCACATCTAACTTTACAGACTGAAGATATTGCAAAACCATCCAAAACAAGCTTCTCTATGCCTGATATGCTCCCACACTATAGTTAAAGGCATTCTCTAAAATTGGTGAAGAGTTTACATGTTTATGAGCAAGATAACATTGATATTCATTAAACTTCTGAAACTAAGTCAGTTCTGACCTGAAACAACTAGAAATGTTGTAAAATTTCATTTGTAAGCATATGTATAGCAGTTGAGCACATCTAAATTTACAGACTGAAGATATTGCAAAACCATCCAAAACAAGCTTCTCTCTGCCTGATATGCTCCCACACTATACTTAAAGGCATTCTCTGTCATTGGCGAAGAGTTTACATGTTTATGAGCAAGATAACATTGATATTCATTAAACTCCTGAAACTAAGTCAGTTCTGACCTGAAACAACTAGAAATGATGTAAAATTTCATTTGTAAGCATATGTATAGCAGTTGAGTACATCTAACTTTACAGACTGAAGATATTGCAAAACCATCCAAAACAAGCTTCTCTCTGCCTGATATGCTCCCACACTATACTTAAAGGCATTCTCTGTCATTGGTGAAGAGTTTACATGTTTATGAGCAAGATAACAATGATATTCATTATACTCCTGAAACTAAGTCAGTTCTGACCTGAAACAACAAGAAATGTTGTAAAATTTCATTTGTAAGCATATGTATAGCAGTTGAGCACATCTAACTTTACAGACTGAAGATATTGCAAAACCATCCAAAACAAGCTTCTCTCTGCCTGATATGCTCCCACACTATAGTTAAAGGCATTCTCTGTCATTGGTGAAGAGTTTTCATGTTTATGAGCAAGATAACATTGATATTCATTAAACTCCTGAAACTAAGTCAGTTCTGACCTGAAACAACTAGAAATGTTGTAAAATTTAATTTGTAAGCATATGTATAGCAGTTGAGCACATCTAACTTTACAGACTGAAGATATTGCAAAACCATCCAAAACAAGCTTCTCTCTGCCTGATATGCTCCCACACTATAGTTAAAGGCATTCTCTGTCATTGGTGAAGAGTTTACATGTTTATGAGCAAGATAACATTGATATTCATTAAACTCCTGAAACTAAGTCAGTTCTGACCTGAAACAACTAGAAATGTTGTAAAATTTAATTTGTAAGCATATGTATAGCAGTTGAGCACATCTAACTTTACAGACTGAAGATATTGCAAAACCATCCAAAACAAGCTTCTCTCTGCCTGATATGCTCCCACACTATACTTAAAGGCATTCTCTGTCATTGGTGAAGAGTTTACATGTTTATGAGCAAGATAACAATGATATTCATTATACTCCTGAAACTAAGTCAGTTCTGACCTGAAACAACAAGAAATGTTGTAAAATTTCATTTGTAAGCATATGTATAGCAGTTGAGCACATCTAACTTTACAGACTGAAGATATTGCAAAACCATCCAAAAAAAGCTTCTCTCTGCCTGATATGCTCCCACACTATAGTTAAAGGCATTCTCTGTCATTGGTGAAGAGTTTACATGTTTATGAGCAAGATAACATTGATATTCATTAAACTCCTGAAAATAAGTCAGTTCTGACCTGAAACAACTAGAAATGTTGTAAAATTTCATTTGTAAGCATATGTATAGCAGTTGAGCACATCTAAATTTACAGACTGAAGATATTGCAAAACCATCCAAAACAAGCTTCTCTCTGCCTGATATGCTCCCACACTATACTTAAAGGCATTCTCTGTCATTGGCGAAGAGTTTACATGTTTATGAGCAAGATAACATTGATATTCATTAAACTCCTGAAAATAAGTCAGTTCTGACCTGAAACAACTAGAAATGTTGAAATATTTAATTTGTAAGCATATGTATAGCAGTTGAGCACATCTAACTTTACAGACTGAAGATATTGCAAAACCATCCAAAACAAGCTTCTCTCTGCCTGATATGCTCCCACACTATACTTAAAGGCATTCTCTGTCATTGGTGAAGAGTTTACATGTTTATGAGCAAGATAACAATGATATTCATTATACTCCTGAAACTAAGTCAGTTCTGACCTGAAACAACAAGAAATGTTGTAAAATTTCATTTGTAAGCATATGTATAGCAGTTGAGCACATCTAACTTTACAGACTGAAGATATTGCAAAACCATCCAAAACAAGCTTCTCTCTGCCTGATATGCTCCCACACTATAGTTAAAGGCATTCTCTGTCATTGGTGAAGAGTTTACATGTTTATGAGCAAGATAACATTGATATTCATTAAACTCCTGAAACTAAGTCAGTTCTGACCTGAAACAACTAGAAATGTTGTAAAATTTAATTTGTAAGCATATGTATAGCAGTTGAGCACATCTAACTTTACAGACTGAAGATATTGCAAAACCATCCAAAACAAGCTTCTCTCTGCCTGATATGCTCCCACACTATACTTAAAGGCATTCTCTGTCATTGGTGAAGAGTTTACATGTTTATGATCAAGATACCATTGATTTTCATTAAACTACTGAAACTAAGTCAGTTCTGACCTGAAACAACTAGAAATGTTGTAAAATTTCATTTGTAAGCATATGTATAGCAGTTGAGCACATCTAAATTTACAGACTGAAGATATTGCAAAACCATCCAAAACAAGCTTCTCTCTGCCTGATATGCTCCCACACTATACTTAAAGGCATTCTCTGTCATTGGTGAAGAGTTTACATGTTTATGAGCAAGATCACATTGATATTCATTAAACTCCTGAAACTAAGTCAGTTCTGACCTGAAACAACTAGAAATGTTGTAAAATTTCATTTGTAAGCATATGTATAGCAGTTGAGCACATCTAACTTTACAGACTGAAGATATTGCAAAACCATCCAAAACAAGCTTCTCTATGCCTGATATGCTCCCACACTATACTTAAAGGCATTCTCTGTCATTGGTGAAGAGTTTACATGTTTATGATCAAGATAACATTGATTTTCATTAAACTTCTGAAACTAAGTCAGTTCTGACCTGAAACAACAAGAAATGTTGTAAAATTTCATTTGTAAGCATATGTATAGCAGTTGAGCACATCTAACTTTACAGACTGAAGATATTGCAAAACCATCCAAAACAAGCTTCTCTCTGCCTGATATGCTCCCACACTATACTTAAAGGCATTCTCTGTCATTGGTGAAGAGTTTACAGGTGTAATTGCAAGAGAACATTACATTTCATTAAACTTCTGAAACTAAGTCAGTTCTGACCTGAAACAACTAGAAATGTTGTAAAATTTCATTTGTAAGCATATGTATAGCAGTTGAGCACATCTAACTTTACAGACTGAAGATATTGCAAAACCATCCAAAACAAGCTTCTCTATGCCTGATATGCTCCCACACTATAGTTAAAGGCATTCTCTAAAATTGGTGAAGAGTTTACATGTTTATGAGCAAGATAACATTGATATTCATTAAACTTCTGAAACTAAGTCAGTTCTGACCTGAAACAACTAGAAATGTTGTAAAATTTCATTTGTAAGCATATGTATAGCAGTTGAGCACATCTAAATTTACAGACTGAAGATATTGCAAAACCATCCAAAACAAGCTTCTCTCTGCCTGATATGCTCCCACACTATACTTAAAGGCATTCTCTGTCATTGGCGAAGAGTTTACATGTTTATGAGCAAGATAACATTGATATTCATTAAACTCCTGAAACTAAGTCAGTTCTGACCTGAAACAACTAGAAATGATGTAAAATTTCATTTGTAAGCATATGTATAGCAGTTGAGTACATCTAACTTTACAGACTGAAGATATTGCAAAACCATCCAAAACAAGCTTCTCTCTGCCTGATATGCTCCCACACTATACTTAAAGGCATTCTCTGTCATTGGTGAAGAGTTTACATGTTTATGAGCAAGATAACAATGATATTCATTATACTCCTGAAACTAAGTCAGTTCTGACCTGAAACAACAAGAAATGTTGTAAAATTTCATTTGTAAGCATATGTATAGCAGTTGAGCACATCTAACTTTACAGACTGAAGATATTGCAAAACCATCCAAAACAAGCTTCTCTCTGCCTGATATGCTCCCACACTATAGTTAAAGGCATTCTCTGTCATTGGTGAAGAGTTTTCATGTTTATGAGCAAGATAACATTGATATTCATTAAACTCCTGAAACTAAGTCAGTTCTGACCTGAAACAACTAGAAATGTTGTAAAATTTAATTTGTAAGCATATGTATAGCAGTTGAGCACATCTAACTTTACAGACTGAAGATATTGCAAAACCATCCAAAACAAGCTTCTCTCTGCCTGATATGCTCCCACACTATAGTTAAAGGCATTCTCTGTCATTGGTGAAGAGTTTACATGTTTATGAGCAAGATAACATTGATATTCATTAAACTCCTGAAACTAAGTCAGTTCTGACCTGAAACAACTAGAAATGTTGTAAAATTTAATTTGTAAGCATATGTATAGCAGTTGAGCACATCTAACTTTACAGACTGAAGATATTGCAAAACCATCCAAAACAAGCTTCTCTCTGCCTGATATGCTCCCACACTATACTTAAAGGCATTCTCTGTCATTGGTGAAGAGTTTACATGTTTATGAGCAAGATAACAATGATATTCATTATACTCCTGAAACTAAGTCAGTTCTGACCTGAAACAACAAGAAATGTTGTAAAATTTCATTTGTAAGCATATGTATAGCAGTTGAGCACATCTAACTTTACAGACTGAAGATATTGCAAAACCATCCAAAAAAAGCTTCTCTCTGCCTGATATGCTCCCACACTATAGTTAAAGGCATTCTCTGTCATTGGTGAAGAGTTTACATGTTTATGAGCAAGATAACATTGATATTCATTAAACTCCTGAAACTAAGTCAGTTCTTACCTGAAACAACTAGAAATGTTGTAAAATTTAATTTGTAAGCATATGTATAGCAGTTGAGCACATCTAACTTTACAGACTGAAGATATTGCAAAACCATCCAAAACAAGCTTCTCTCTGCCTGATATGCTCCCACACTATACTTAAAGGCATTCTCTGTCATTGGTGAAGAGTTTACATGTTTATGATCAAGATAACATTGATTTTCATTAAACTTCTGAAACCAAGTCAGTTCTGACCTGAAACAACAAGAAATGTTGTAAAATTTCATTTGTAAGCATATGTATAGCAGTTGAGCACATCTAACTTTACAGACTGAAGATATTGCAAAACCATCCAAAACAAGCTTCTCTCTGCCTGATATGCTCCCACACTATACTTAAAGGCATTCTCTGTCATTGGTGAAGAGTTTACAGGTGTAATTGCAAGAGAACATTACATTTCATTAAACTTCTGAAACTAAGTCAGTTCTGACCTGAAACAACTAGAAATGTTGTAAAATTTCATTTGTAAGCATATGTATAGCAGTTGAGCACATCTAACTTAACAGACTGAAGATATTGCAAAACCATCCAAAACAAGCTTCTCTCTCCCTGATATGCTCCCACACTATAGTTAAAGGCATTCTCTGTCATTGGTGAAGAGTTTACATGTTTATGAGCAAGATAACATCGATATTCATTAAACTCCTGAAACTAAGTCAGTTCTGACCTGAAACAACAAGAAATGGAGTAAAATTTCATTTGTAAGCATATGTATAGCAGTTGAGCACATCTAACTTTACAGACTGAAGATATTGCAAAACCATCCAAAACAAGCTTCTCTCTGCCTGATATGCTCCCACACTATACTTAAAGGCATTCTCTGTCATTGGTGAAGAGTTTACATGTTTATGATCAAGATACCATTGATTTTCATTAAACTACTGAAACTAAGTCAGTTCTGACCTGAAACAACAAGAAATGTTGTAAAATTTCATTTGTAAGCATATGTATAGCAGTTGAGCACATCTAACTTTACAGACTGAAGATATTGCAAAACCATCCAAAACAAGCTTCTCTCTGCCTGATATGCTCCCACACTATACTTAAAGGCATTCTCTGTCATTGGTGAAGAGTTTACAAGTTTATGAGCAAGATAACATTGATATTCATTAAACTCCTGAAAATAAGTCAGTTCTGACCTGAAACAACTAGAAATGTTGTAAAATTTCATTTGTAAGCATATGTATAGCAGTTGAGCACATCTAAATTTACAGACTGAAGATATTGCAAAACCATCCAAAACAAGCTTCTCTCTGCCTGATATGCTCCCACACTATACTTAAAGGCATTCTCTGTCATTGGCGAAGAGTTTACATGTTTATGAGCAAGATAACATTGATATTCATTAAACTCCTGAAAATAAGTCAGTTCTGACCTGAAACAACTAGAAATGTTGAAAAATTTAATTTGTAAGCATATGTATAGCAGTTGAGCACATCTAACTTTACAGACTGAAGATATTGCAAAACCATCCAAAACAAGCTTCTCTCTGCCTGATATGCTCCCACACTATACTTAAAGGCATTCTCTGTCATTGGTGAAGAGTTTACATGTTTATGAGCAAGATAACAATGATATTCATTATACTCCTGAAACTAAGTCAGTTCTGACCTGAAACAACAAGAAATGTTGTAAAATTTCATTTGTAAGCATATGTATAGCAGTTGAGCACATCTAACTTTACAGACTGAAGATATTGCAAAACCATCCAAAACAAGCTTCTCTCTGCCTGATATGCTCCCACACTATAGTTAAAGGCATTCTCTGTCATTGGTGAAGAGTTTACATGTTTATGAGCAAGATAACATTGATATTCATTAAACTCCTGAAACTAAGTCAGTTCTGACCTGAAACAACAAGAAATGGTGTAAAATTTCATTTGTAAGCATATGTATAGCAGTTGAGCACATCTAACTTTACAGACTGAAGATATTGCAAAACCATCCAAAACAAGCTTCTCTCTGCCTGATATGCTCCCACACTATACTTAAAGGCATTCTCTGTCATTGGTGAAGAGTTTACATGTTTATGATCAAGATACCATTGATTTTCATTAAACTACTGAAACTAAGTCAGTTCTGACCTGAAACAACAAGAAATGTTGTAAAATTTCATTTGTAAGCATATGTATAGCAGTTGAGCACATCTAACTTTACAGACTGAAGATATTGCAAAACCATCCAAAACAAGCTTCTCTCTGCCTGATATGCTCCCACACTATACTTAAAGGCATTCTCTGTCATTGGTGAAGAGTTTACATGTTTATGAGCAAGATAACATTGATATTCATTAAACTCCTGAAAATAAGTCAGTTCTGACCTGAAACAACTAGAAATGTTGTAAAATTTCATTTGTAAGCATATGTATAGCAGTTGAGCACATCTAAATTTACAGACTGAAGATATTGCAAAACCATCCAAAACAAGCTTCTCTCTGCCTGATATGCTCCCACACTATACTTAAAGGCATTCTCTGTCATTGGCGAAGAGTTTACATGTTTATGAGCAAGATAACATTGATATTCATTAAACTCCTGAAAATAAGTCAGTTCTGACCTGAAACAACTAGAAATGTTGAAATATTTAATTTGTAAGCATATGTATAGCAGTTGAGCACATCTAACTTTACAGACTGAAGATATTGCAAAACCATCCAAAACAAGCTTCTCTCTGCCTGATATGCTCCCACACTATACTTAAAGGCATTCTCTGTCATTGGTGAAGAGTTTACATGTTTATGAGCAAGATAACAATGATATTCATTATACTCCTGAAACTAAGTCAGTTCTGACCTGAAACAACAAGAAATGTTGTAAAATTTCATTTGTAAGCATATGTATAGCAGTTGAGCACATCTAACTTTACAGACTGAAGATATTGCAAAACCATCCAAAACAAGCTTCTCTCTGCCTGATATGCTCCCACACTATAGTTAAAGGCATTCTCTGTCATTGGTGAAGAGTTTACATGTTTATGAGCAAGATAACATTGATATTCATTAAACTCCTGAAACTAAGTCAGTTCTGACCTGAAACAACTAGAAATGTTGTAAAATTTAATTTGTAAGCATATGTATAGCAGTTGAGCACATCTAACTTTACAGACTGAAGATATTGCAAAACCATCCAAAACAAGCTTCTCTCTGCCTGATATGCTCCCACACTATACTTAAAGGCATTCTCTGTCATTGGTGAAGAGTTTACATGTTTATGAGCAAGATCACATTGATATTCATTAAACTACTGAAACTAAGTCAGTTCTGACCTGAAACAACTAGAAATGTTGTAAAATTTCATTTGTAAGCATATGTATAGCAGTTGAGCACATCTAACTTTACAGACTGAAGATATTGCAAAACCATCCAAAACAAGCTTCTCTATGCCTGATATGCTCCCACACTATACTTAAAGGCATTCTCTGTCATTGGTGAAGAGTTTACATGTTTATGATCAAGATAACATTGATTTTCATTAAACTTCTGAAACTAAGTCAGTTCTGACCTGAAACAACAAGAAATGTTGTAAAATTTCATTTGTAAGCATATGTATAGCAGTTGAGCACATCTAACTTTACAGACTGAAGATATTGCAAAACCATCCAAAACAAGCTTCTCTCTGCCTGATATGCTCCCACACTATACTTAAAGGCATTCTCTGTCATTGGTGAAGAGTTTACAGGTGTAATTGCAAGAGAACATTACATTTCATTAAACTTCTGAAACTAAGTCAGTTCTGACCTGAAACAACTAGAAATGTTGTAAAATTTCATTTGTAAGCATATGTATAGCAGTTGAGCACATCTAACTTTACAGACTGAAGATATTGCAAAACCATCCAAAACAAGCTTCTCTATGCCTGATATGCTCCCACACTATAGTTAAAGGCATTCTCTAAAATTGGTGAAGAGTTTACATGTTTATGAGCAAGATAACATTGATATTCATTAAACTTCTGAAACTAAGTCAGTTCTGACCTGAAACAACTAGAAATGTTGTAAAATTTCATTTGTAAGCATATGTATAGCAGTTGAGCACATCTAAATTTACAGACTGAAGATATTGCAAAACCATCCAAAACAAGCTTCTCTCTGCCTGATATGCTCCCACACTATACTTAAAGGCATTCTCTGTCATTGGCGAAGAGTTTACATGTTTATGAGCAAGATAACATTGATATTCATTAAACTCCTGAAACTAAGTCAGTTCTGACCTGAAACAACTAGAAATGATGTAAAATTTCATTTGTAAGCATATGTATAGCAGTTGAGCACATCTAACTTTACAGACTGAAGATATTGCAAAACCATCCAAAACAAGCTTCTCTCTGCCTGATATGCTCCCACACTATACTTAAAGGCATTCTCTGTCATTGGTGAAGAGTTTACATGTTTATGAGCAAGATAACAATGATATTCATTATACTCCTGAAACTAAGTCAGTTCTGACCTGAAACAACAAGAAATGTTGTAAAATTTCATTTGTAAGCATATGTATAGCAGTTGAGCACATCTAACTTTACAGACTGAAGATATTGCAAAACCATCCAAAACAAGCTTCTCTATGCCTGATATGCTCCCACACTATACTTAAAGGCATTCTCTGTCATTGGTGAAGAGTTTACATGTTTATGAGCAAGATAACATTGATATTCATTAAATTCCTGAAAATAAGTCAGTTCTGACCTGAAACAACTAGAAATGTTGAAAAATTTAATTTGTAAGCATATGTATAGCAGTTGAGCACATCTAACTTTACAGACTGAAGATATTGCAAAACCATCCAAAACAAGCTTCTCTCTGCCTGATATGCTCCCACACTATACTTAAAGGCATTCTCTGTCATTGGTGAAGAGTTTACATGTTTATGAGCAAGATAACAATGATATTCATTATACTCCTGAAACTAAGTCAGTTCTGACCTGAAACAACAAGAAATGTTGTAAAATTTCATTTGTAAGCATATGTATAGCAGTTGAGCACATCTAACTTTACAGACTGAAGATATTGCAAAACCATCCAAAACAAGCTTCTCTCTGCCTGATATGCTCCCACACTATAGTTAAAGGCATTCTCTGTCATTGGTGAAGAGTTTACATGTTTATGAGCAAGATAACATTGATATTCATTAAACTCCTGAAACTAAGTCAGTTCTGACCTGAAACAACTAGAAATGTTGTAAAATTTAATTTGTAAGCATATGTATAGCAGTTGAGCACATCTAACTTTACAGACTGAAGATATTGCAAAACCATCCAAAACAAGCTTCTCTCTGCCTGATATGCTCCCACACTATACTTAAAGGCATTCTCTGTCATTGGTGAAGAGTTTACATGTTTATGATCAAGATAACATTGATTTTCATTAAACTTCTGAAACCAAGTCAGTTCTGACCTGAAACAACAAGAAATGTTGTAAAATTTCATTTGTAAGCATATGTATAGCAGTTGAGCACATCTAACTTTACAGACTGAAGATATTGCAAAACCATCCAAAACAAGCTTCTCTCTGCCTGATATGCTCCCACACTATACTTAAAGGCATTCTCTGTCATTGGTGAAGAGTTTACAGGTGTAATTGCAAGAGAACATTACATTTCATTAAACTTCTGAAACTAAGTCAGTTCTGACCTGAAACAACTAGAAATGTTGTAAAATTTCATTTGTAAGCATATGTATAGCAGTTGAGCACATCTAACTTAACAGACTGAAGATATTGCAAAACCATCCAAAACAAGCTTCTCTCTCCCTGATATGCTCCCACACTATAGTTAAAGGCATTCTCTGTCATTGGTGAAGAGTTTACATGTTTATGAGCAAGATAACATTGATATTCATTAAACTCCTGAAACTAAGTCAGTTCTGACCTGAAACAACAAGAAATGGTGTAAAATTTCATTTGTAAGCATATGTATAGCAGTTGAGCACATCTAACTTTACAGACTGAAGATATTGCAAAACCATCCAAAACAAGCTTCTCTCTGCCTGATATGCTCCCACACTATACTTAAAGGCATTCTCTGTCATTGGTGAAGAGTTTACATGTTTATGATCAAGATACCATTGATTTTCATTAAACTACTGAAACTAAGTCAGTTCTGACCTGAAACAACAAGAAATGTTGTAAAATTTCATTTGTAAGCATATGTATAGCAGTTGAGCACATCTAACTTTACAGACTGAAGATATTGCAAAACCATCCAAAACAAGCTTCTCTCTGCCTGATATGCTCCCACACTATACTTAAAGGCATTCTCTGTCATTGGTGAAGAGTTTACATGTTTATGAGCAAGATAACATTGATTTTCATTAAACTCCTGAAAATAAGTCAGTTCTGACCTGAAACAACTAGAAATGTTGTAAAATTTCATTTGTAAGCATATGTATAGCAGTTGAGCACATCTAAATTTACAGACTGAAGATATTGCAAAACCATCCAAAACAAGCTTCTCTCTGCCTGATATGCTCCCACACTATACTTAAAGGCATTCTCTGTCATTGGCGAAGAGTTTACATGTTTATGAGCAAGATAACATTGATATTCATTAAACTCCTGAAAATAAGTCAGTTCTGACCTGAAACAACTAGAAATGTTGAAATATTTAATTTGTAAGCATATGTATAGCAGTTGAGCACATCTAACTTTACAGACTGAAGATATTGCAAAACCATCCAAAACAAGCTTCTCTCTGCCTGATATGCTCCCACACTATACTTAAAGGCATTCTCTGTCATTGGTGAAGAGTTTACATGTTTATGAGCAAGATAACAATGATATTCATTATACTCCTGAAACTAAGTCAGTTCTGACCTGAAACAACAAGAAATGTTGTAAAATTTCATTTGTAAGCATATGTATAGCAGTTGAGCACATCTAACTTTACAGACTGAAGATATTGCAAAACCATCCAAAACAAGCTTCTCTCTGCCTGATATGCTCCCACACTATAGTTAAAGGCATTCTCTGTCATTGGTGAAGAGTTTACATGTTTATGAGCAAGATAACATTGATATTCATTAAACTCCTGAAACTAAGTCAGTTCTGACCTGAAACAACTAGAAATGTTGTAAAATTTAATTTGTAAGCATATGTATAGCAGTTGAGCACATCTAACTTTACAGACTGAAGATATTGCAAAACCATCCAAAACAAGCTTCTCTCTGCCTGATATGCTCCCACACTATACTTAAAGGCATTCTCTGTCATTGGTGAAGAGTTTACATGTTTATGATCAAGATACCATTGATTTTCATTAAACTACTGAAACTAAGTCAGTTCTGACCTGAAACAACTAGAAATGTTGTAAAATTTCATTTGTAAGCATATGTATAGCAGTTGAGCACATCTAAATTTACAGACTGAAGATATTGCAAAACCATCCAAAACAAGCTTCTCTCTGCCTGATATGCTCCCACACTATACTTAAAGGCATTCTCTGTCATTGGTGAAGAGTTTACATGTTTATGAGCAAGATCACATTGATATTCATTAAACTCCTGAAACTAAGTCAGTTCTGACCTGAAACAACTAGAAATGTTGTAAAATTTCATTTGTAAGCATATGTATAGCAGTTGAGCACATCTAACTTTACAGACTGAAGATATTGCAAAACCATCCAAAACAAGCTTCTCTATGCCTGATATGCTCCCACACTATACTTAAAGGCATTCTCTGTCATTGGTGAAGAGTTTACATGTTTATGATCAAGATAACATTGATTTTCATTAAACTTCTGAAACTAAGTCAGTTCTGACCTGAAACAACAAGAAATGTTGTAAAATTTCATTTGTAAGCATATGTATAGCAGTTGAGCACATCTAACTTTACAGACTGAAGATATTGCAAAACCATCCAAAACAAGCTTCTCTCTGCCTGATATGCTCCCACACTATACTTAAAGGCATTCTCTGTCATTGGTGAAGAGTTTACAGGTGTAATTGCAAGAGAACATTACATTTCATTAAACTTCTGAAACTAAGTCAGTTCTGACCTGAAACAACTAGAAATGTTGTAAAATTTCATTTGTAAGCATATGTATAGCAGTTGAGCACATCTAACTTTACAGACTGAAGATATTGCAAAACCATCCAAAACAAGCTTCTCTATGCCTGATATGCTCCCACACTATAGTTAAAGGCATTCTCTAAAATTGGTGAAGAGTTTACATGTTTATGAGCAAGATAACATTGATATTCATTAAACTTCTGAAACTAAGTCAGTTCTGACCTGAAACAACTAGAAATGTTGTAAAATTTCATTTGTAAGCATATGTATAGCAGTTGAGCACATCTAAATTTACAGACTGAAGATATTGCAAAACCATCCAAAACAAGCTTCTCTCTGCCTGATATGCTCCCACACTATACTTAAAGGCATTCTCTGTCATTGGCGAAGAGTTTACATGTTTATGAGCAAGATAACATTGATATTCATTAAACTCCTGAAACTAAGTCAGTTCTGACCTGAAACAACTAGAAATGATGTAAAATTTCATTTGTAAGCATATGTATAGCAGTTGAGCACATCTAACTTTACAGACTGAAGATATTGCAAAACCATCCAAAACAAGCTTCTCTCTGCCTGATATGCTCCCACACTATACTTAAAGGCATTCTCTGTCATTGGTGAAGAGTTTACATGTTTATGAGCAAGATAACAATGATATTCATTATACTCCTGAAACTAAGTCAGTTCTGACCTGAAACAACAAGAAATGTTGTAAAATTTCATTTGTAAGCATATGTATAGCAGTTGAGCACATCTAACTTTACAGACTGAAGATATTGCAAAACCATCCAAAACAAGCTTCTCTCTGCCTGATATGCTCCCACACTATAGTTAAAGGCATTCTCTGTCATTGGTGAAGAGTTTTCATGTTTATGAGCAAGATAACATTGATATTCATTAAACTCCTGAAACTAAGTCAGTTCTGACCTGAAACAACTAGAAATGTTGTAAAATTTAATTTGTAAGCATATGTATAGCAGTTGAGCACATCTAACTTTACAGACTGAAGATATTGCAAAACCATCCAAAACAAGCTTCTCTCTGCCTGATATGCTCCCACACTATAGTTAAAGGCATTCTCTGTCATTGGTGAAGAGTTTACATGTTTATGAGCAAGATAACATTGATATTCATTAAACTCCTGAAACTAAGTCAGTTCTGACCTGAAACAACTAGAAATGTTGTAAAATTTAATTTGTAAGCATATGTATAGCAGTTGAGCACATCTAACTTTACAGACTGAAGATATTGCAAAACCATCCAAAACAAGCTTCTCTCTGCCTGATATGCTCCCACACTATACTTAAAGGCATTCTCTGTCATTGGTGAAGAGTTTACATGTTTATGAGCAAGATAACAATGATATTCATTATACTCCTGAAACTAAGTCAGTTCTGACCTGAAACAACAAGAAATGTTGTAAAATTTCATTTGTAAGCATATGTATAGCAGTTGAGCACATCTAACTTTACAGACTGAAGATATTGCAAAACCATCCAAAAAAAGCTTCTCTCTGCCTGATATGCTCCCACACTATAGTTAAAGGCATTCTCTGTCATTGGTGAAGAGTTTACATGTTTATGAGCAAGATAACATTGATATTCATTAAACTCCTGAAACTAAGTCAGTTCTTACCTGAAACAACTAGAAATGTTGTAAAATTTAATTTGTAAGCATATGTATAGCAGTTGAGCACATCTAACTTTACAGACTGAAGATATTGCAAAACCATCCAAAACAAGCTTCTCTCTGCCTGATATGCTCCCACACTATACTTAAAGGCATTCTCTGTCATTGGTGAAGAGTTTACATGTTTATGATCAAGATAACATTGATTTTCATTAAACTTCTGAAACCAAGTCAGTTCTGACCTGAAACAACAAGAAATGTTGTAAAATTTCATTTGTAAGCATATGTATAGCAGTTGAGCACATCTAACTTTACAGACTGAAGATATTGCAAAACCATCCAAAACAAGCTTCTCTCTGCCTGATATGCTCCCACACTATACTTAAAGGCATTCTCTGTCATTGGTGAAGAGTTTACAGGTGTAATTGCAAGAGAACATTACATTTCATTAAACTTCTGAAACTAAGTCAGTTCTGACCTGAAACAACTAGAAATGTTGTAAAATTTCATTTGTAAGCATATGTATAGCAGTTGAGCACATCTAACTTAACAGACTGAAGATATTGCAAAACCATCCAAAACAAGCTTCTCTCTCCCTGATATGCTCCCACACTATAGTTAAAGGCATTCTCTGTCATTGGTGAAGAGTTTACATGTTTATGAGCAAGATAACATCGATATTCATTAAACTCCTGAAACTAAGTCAGTTCTGACCTGAAACAACAAGAAATGGAGTAAAATTTCATTTGTAAGCATATGTATAGCAGTTGAGCACATCTAACTTTACAGACTGAAGATATTGCAAAACCATCCAAAACAAGCTTCTCTCTGCCTGATATGCTCCCACACTATACTTAAAGGCATTCTCTGTCATTGGTGAAGAGTTTACATGTTTATGATCAAGATACCATTGATTTTCATTAAACTACTGAAACTAAGTCAGTTCTGACCTGAAACAACAAGAAATGTTGTAAAATTTCATTTGTAAGCATATGTATAGCAGTTGAGCACATCTAACTTTACAGACTGAAGATATTGCAAAACCATCCAAAACAAGCTTCTCTCTGCCTGATATGCTCCCACACTATACTTAAAGGCATTCTCTGTCATTGGTGAAGAGTTTACAAGTTTATGAGCAAGATAACATTGATATTCATTAAACTCCTGAAAATAAGTCAGTTCTGACCTGAAACAACTAGAAATGTTGTAAAATTTCATTTGTAAGCATATGTATAGCAGTTGAGCACATCTAAATTTACAGACTGAAGATATTGCAAAACCATCCAAAACAAGCTTCTCTCTGCCTGATATGCTCCCACACTATACTTAAAGGCATTCTCTGTCATTGGCGAAGAGTTTACATGTTTATGAGCAAGATAACATTGATATTCATTAAACTCCTGAAAATAAGTCAGTTCTGACCTGAAACAACTAGAAATGTTGAAAAATTTAATTTGTAAGCATATGTATAGCAGTTGAGCACATCTAACTTTACAGACTGAAGATATTGCAAAACCATCCAAAACAAGCTTCTCTCTGCCTGATATGCTCCCACACTATACTTAAAGGCATTCTCTGTCATTGGTGAAGAGTTTACATGTTTATGAGCAAGATAACAATGATATTCATTATACTCCTGAAACTAAGTCAGTTCTGACCTGAAACAACAAGAAATGTTGTAAAATTTCATTTGTAAGCATATGTATAGCAGTTGAGCACATCTAACTTTACAGACTGAAGATATTGCAAAACCATCCAAAACAAGCTTCTCTCTGCCTGATATGCTCCCACACTATAGTTAAAGGCATTCTCTGTCATTGGTGAAGAGTTTACATGTTTATGAGCAAGATAACATTGATATTCATTAAACTCCTGAAACTAAGTCAGTTCTGACCTGAAACAACTAGAAATGTTGTAAAATTTAATTTGTAAGCATATGTATAGCAGTTGAGCACATCTAACTTTACAGACTGAAGATATTGCAAAACCATCCAAAACAAGCTTCTCTCTGCCTGATATGCTCCCACACTATACTTAAAGGCATTCTCTGTCATTGGTGAAGAGTTTACATGTTTATGATCAAGATACCATTGATTTTCATTAAACTACTGAAACTAAGTCAGTTCTGACCTGAAACAACTAGAAATGTTGTAAAATTTCATTTGTAAGCATATGTATAGCAGTTGAGCACATCTAAATTTACAGACTGAAGATATTGCAAAACCATCCAAAACAAGCTTCTCTCTGCCTGATATGCTCCCACACTATACTTAAAGGCATTCTCTGTCATTGGTGAAGAGTTTACATGTTTATGAGCAAGATCACATTGATATTCATTAAACTCCTGAAACTAAGTCAGTTCTGACCTGAAACAACAAGAAATGGTGTAAAATTTCATTTGTAAGCATATGTATAGCAGTTGAGCACATCTAACTTTACAGACTGAAGATATTGCAAAACCATCCAAAACAAGCTTCTCTCTGCCTGATATGCTTCCACACTATACTTAAAGGCATTCTCTGTCATTGGTGAAGAGTTTACATGTTTATGATCAAGATACCATTGATTTTCATTAAACTACTGAAACTAAGTCAGTTCTGACCTGAAACAACAAGAAATGTTGTAAAATTTCATTTGTAAGCATATGTATAGCAGTTGAGCACATCTAACTTTACAGACTGAAGATATTGCAAAACCATCCAAAACAAGCTTCTCTCTGCCTGATATGCTCCCACACTATACTTAAAGGCATTCTCTGTCATTGGTGAAGAGTTTACATGTTTATGAGCAAGATAACAATGATATTCATTATACTCCTGAAACTAAGTCAGTTCTGACCTGAAACAACAAGAAATGTTGTAAAATTTCATTTGTAAGCATATGTATAGCAGTTGAGCACATCTAACTTTACAGACTGAAGATATTGCAAAACCATCCAAAACAAGCTTCTCTCTGCCTGATATGCTCCCACACTATAGTTAAAGGCATTCTCTGTCATTGGTGAAGAGTTTACATGTTTATGAGCAAGATAACATTGATATTCATTAAACTCCTGAAACTAAGTCAGTTCTGACCTGAAACAACTAGAAATGTTGTAAAATTTAATTTGTAAGCATATGTATAGCAGTTGAGCACATCTAACTTTACAGACTGAAGATATTGCAAAACCATCCAAAACAAGCTTCTCTCTGCCTGATATGCTCCCACACTATACTTAAAGGCATTCTCTGTCATTGGTGAAGAGTTTACATGTTTATGATCAAGATACCATTGATTTTCATTAAACTACTGAAACTAAGTCAGTTCTGACCTGAAACAACTAGAAATGTTGTAAAATTTCATTTGTAAGCATATGTATAGCAGTTGAGCACATCTAAATTTACAGACTGAAGATATTGCAAAACCATCCAAAACAAGCTTCTCTCTGCCTGATATGCTCCCACACTATACTTAAAGGCATTCTCTGTCATTGGTGAAGAGTTTACATGTTTATGAGCAAGATCACATTGATATTCATTAAACTCCTGAAACTAAGTCAGTTCTGACCTGAAACAACTAGAAATGTTGTAAAATTTCATTTGTAAGCATATGTATAGCAGTTGAGCACATCTAACTTTACAGACTGAAGATATTGCAAAACCATCCAAAACAAGCTTCTCTATGCCTGATATGCTCCCACACTATACTTAAAGGCATTCTCTGTCATTGGTGAAGAGTTTACATGTTTATGAGCAAGATAACATTGATATTCATTAAACTCCTGAAAATAAGTCAGTTCTGACCTGAAACAACTAGAAATGTTGAAAAATTTAATTTGTAAGCATATGTATAGCAGTTGAGCACATCTAACTTTACAGACTGAAGATATTGCAAAACCATCCAAAACAAGCTTCTCTCTGCCTGATATGCTCCCACACTATACTTAAAGGCATTCTCTGTCATTGGTGAAGAGTTTACATGTTTATGAGCAAGATAACAATGATATTCATTATACTCCTGAAACTAAGTCAGTTCTGACCTGAAACAACAAGAAATGTTGTAAAATTTCATTTGTAAGCATATGTATAGCAGTTGAGCACATCTAACTTTACAGACTGAAGATATTGCAAAACCATCCAAAACAAGCTTCTCTCTGCCTGATATGCTCCCACACTATAGTTAAAGGCATTCTCTGTCATTGGTGAAGAGTTTACATGTTTATGAGCAAGATAACATTGATATTCATTAAACTCCTGAAACTAAGTCAGTTCTGACCTGAAACAACTAGAAATGTTGTAAAATTTAATTTGTAAGCATATGTATAGCAGTTGAGCACATCTAACTTTACAGACTGAAGATATTGCAAAACCATCCAAAACAAGCTTCTCTCTGCCTGATATGCTCCCACACTATACTTAAAGGCATTCTCTGTCATTGGTGAAGAGTTTACATGTTTATGATCAAGATAACATTGATTTTCATTAAACTTCTGAAACCAAGTCAGTTCTGACCTGAAACAACAAGAAATGTTGTAAAATTTCATTTGTAAGCATATGTATAGCAGTTGAGCACATCTAACTTTACAGACTGAAGATATTGCAAAACCATCCAAAACAAGCTTCTCTCTGCCTGATATGCTCCCACACTATACTTAAAGGCATTCTCTGTCATTGGTGAAGAGTTTACAGGTGTAATTGCAAGAGAACATTACATTTCATTAAACTTCTGAAACTAAGTCAGTTCTGACCTGAAACAACTAGAAATGTTGTAAAATTTCATTTGTAAGCATATGTATAGCAGTTGAGCACATCTAACTTAACAGACTGAAGATATTGCAAAACCATCCAAAACAAGCTTCTCTCTCCCTGATATGCTCCCACACTATAGTTAAAGGCATTCTCTGTCATTGGTGAAGAGTTTACATGTTTATGAGCAAGATAACATTGATATTCATTAAACTCCTGAAACTAAGTCAGTTCTGACCTGAAACAACTAGAAATGTTGTAAAATTTAATTTGTAAGCATATGTATAGCAGTTGAGCACATCTAACTTTACAGACTGAAGATATTGCAAAACCATCCAAAACAAGCTTCTCTCTGCCTGATATGCTCCCACACTATACTTAAAGGCATTCTCTGTCATTGGTGAAGAGTTTACATGTTTATGATCAAGATACCATTGATTTTCATTAAACTACTGAAACTAAGTCAGTTCTGACCTGAAACAACAAGAAATGTTGTAAAATTTCATTTGTAAGCATATGTATAGCAGTTGAGCACATCTAACTTTACAGACTGAAGATATTGCAAAACCATCCAAAACAAGCTTCTCTCTGCCTGATATGATCCCACACTATACTTAAAGGCATTCTCTGTCATTGGTGAAGAGTTTACAGGTGTAATTGCAAGAGAACATTACATTTCATTAAACTTCTGAAACTAAGTCAGTTCTGACCTGAAACAACTAGAAATGTTGTAAAATTTCATTTGTAAGCATATGTATAGCAGTTGAGCACATCTAACTTTACAGACTGAAGATATTGCAAAACCATCCAAAACAAGCTTCTCTATGCCTGATATGCTCCCACACTATAGTTAAAGGCATTCTCTAAAATTGGTGAAGAGTTTACATGTTTATGAGCAAGATAACATTGATATTCATTAAACTTCTGAAACTAAGTCAGTTCTGACCTGAAACAACTAGAAATGTTGTAAAATTTCATTTGTAAGCATATGTATAGCAGTTGAGCACATCTAAATTTACAGACTGAAGATATTGCAAAACCATCCAAAACAAGCTTCTCTCTGCCTGATATGCTCCCACACTATACTTAAAGGCATTCTCTGTCATTGGCGAAGAGTTTACATGTTTATGAGCAAGATAACATTGATATTCATTAAACTCCTGAAACTAAGTCAGTTCTGACCTGAAACAACTAGAAATGATGTAAAATTTCATTTGTAAGCATATGTATAGCAGTTGAGCACATCTAACTTTACAGACTGAAGATATTGCAAAACCATCCAAAACAAGCTTCTCTCTGCCTGATTTGCTCCCACACTATACTTAAAGGCATTCTCTGTCATTGGTGAAGAGTTTACATGTTTATGAGCAAGATAACATTGATTTTCATTAAACTACTGAAACTAAGTCAGTTCTGACCTGAAACAACAAGAAATGTTGTAAAATTTCATTTGTAAGCATATGTATAGCAGTTGAGCACATCTAACTTTACAGACTGAAGATATTGCAAAACCATCCAAAACAAGCTTCTCTCTGCCTGATATGCTCCCACACTATACTTAAAGGCATTCTCTGTCATTGGTGAAGAGTTTACATGTTTATGAGCAAGATAACAATGATATTCATTATACTCCTGAAACTAAGTCAGTTCTGACCTGAAACAACAAGAAATGTTGTAAAATTTCATTTGTAAGCATATGTATAGCAGTTGAGCACATCTAACTTTACAGACTGAAGATATTGCAAAACCATCCAAAACAAGCTTCTCTCTGCCTGATATGCTCCCACACTATAGTTAAAGGCATTCTCTGTCATTGGTGAAGAGTTTACATGTTTATGAGCAAGATAACATTGATATTCATTAAACTCCTGAAACTAAGTCAGTTCTGACCTGAAACAACTAGAAATGTTGTAAAATTTAATTTGTAAGCATATGTATAGCAGTTGAGCACATCTAACTTTACAGACTGAAGATATTGCAAAACCATCCAAAACAAGCTTCTCTCTGCCTGATATGCTCCCACACTATACTTAAAAGGCATTCTCTGTCATTGGTGAAGAGTTTACATGTTTATGATCAAGATAACATTGATATTCATTAAACTCCTGAAACTAAGTCAGTTCTGACCTGAAACAACTAGAAATGTTGTAAAATTTAATTTGTAAGCATATGTATAGCAGTTGAGCACATCTAACTTTACAGACTGAAGATATTGCAAAACCATCCAAAACAAGCTTCTCTATGCCTGATATGCTCCCACACTATACTTAAAGGCATTCTCTGTCATTGGTGAAGAGTTTACATGTTTATGATCAAGATAACATTGATTTTCATTAAACTTCTGAAACTAAGTCAGTTCTGACCTGAAACAACAAGAAATGTTGTAAAATTTCATTTGTAAGCATATGTATAGCAGTTGAGCACATCTAACTTTACAGACTGAAGATATTGCAAAACCATCCAAGACAAGCTTCTCTCTGCCTGATATGCTCCCACACTATACTTAAAGGCATTCTCTGTCATTGGTGAAGAGTTTACAGGTGTAATTGCAAGAGAACATTACATTTCATTAAACTTCTGAAACTAAGTCAGTTCTGACCTGAAACAACAAGAAATGTTGTAAAATTTCATTTGTAAGCATATGTATAGCAGTTGAGCACATCTAAATTTACAGACTGAAGATATTGCAAAACCATCCAAAACAAGCTTCTCTCTGCTTGATATGCTCCCACACTATACTTAAAGGCATTCTCTGTCATTGGTGAAGAGTTTACATGTTTATGAGCAAGATAACATTGATATTCATTAAACTCCTGAAACTAAGTCAGTTCTGACCTGAAACAACTAGAAATGATGTAAAATTTCATTTGTAAGCATATGTATAGCAGTTGAGCACATCTAACTTTACAGACTGAAGATATTGCAAAACCATCCAAAACAAGCTTCTCTCTGCCTGATTTGCTCCCACACTATACTTAAAGGCATTCTCTGTCATTGGTGAAGAGTTTACATGTTTATGAGCAAGATAACATTGATTTTCATTAAACTACTGAAACTAAGTCAGTTCTGACCTGAAACAACAAGAAATGTTGTAAAATTTCATTTGTAAGCATATGTATAGCAGTTGAGCACATCTAACTTTACAGACTGAAGATATTGCAAAACCATCCAAAACAAGCTTCTCTCTGCCTGATATGCTCCCACACTATACTTAAAGGCATTCTCTGTCATTGGTGAAGAGTTTACATGTTTATGAGCAAGATAACAATGATATTCATTATACTCCTGAAACTAAGTCAGTTCTGACCTGAAACAACAAGAAATGTTGTAAAATTTCATTTGTAAGCATATGTATAGCAGTTGAGCACATCTAACTTTACAGACTGAAGATATTGCAAAACCATCCAAAACAAGCTTCTCTCTGCCTGATATGCTCCCACACTATAGTTAAAGGCATTCTCAGTCATTGGTGAAGAGTTTACATGTTTATGAGCAAGATAACATTGATATTCATTAAACTCCTGAAACTAAGTCAGTTCTGACCTGAAACAACTAGAAATGTTGTAAAATTTAATTTGTAAGCATATGTATAGCAGTTGAGCACATCTAACTTTACAGACTGAAGATATTGCAAAACCATCCAAAACAAGCTTCTCTCTGCCTGATATGCTCCCACACTATACTTAAAGGCATTCTCTGTCATTGGTGAAGAGTTTACATGTTTATGATCAAGATACCATTGATTTTCATTAAACTACTGAAACTAAGTCAGTTCTGACCTGAAACAACTAGAAATGTTGTAAAATTTCATTTGTAAGCATATGTATAGCAGTTGAGCACATCTAACTTTACAGACTGAAGATATTGCAAAACCATCCAAAACAAGCTTCTCTCTGCCTGATATGCTCCCACACTATAGTTAAAGGCATTCTCTGTCATTGGTGAAGAGTTTACATGTTTATGATCAAGATAACATTGATATTCATTAAACTCCTGAAACTAAGTCAGTTCTGACCTGAAACAACTAGAAATGTTGTAAAATTTAATTTGTAAGCATATGTATAGCAGTTGAGCACATCTAACTTTACAGACTGAAGATATTGCAAAACCATCCAAAACAAGCTTCTCTCTGCCTGATATGCTCCCACACTATACTTAAAGGCATTCTCTGTCATTGGTGAAGAGTTTACATGTTTATGTTCAAGATACCATTGATTTTCATTAAACTACTGAAACTAAGTCAGTTCTGACCTGAAACAACAAGAAATGTTGTAAAATTTCATTTGTAAGCATATGTATAGCAGTTGAGCACATCTAACTTTACAGACTGAAGATATTGCAAAACCATCCAAAACAAGCTTCTCTCTGCCTGATATGCTCCCACACTATACTTAAAGGCATTCTCTGTCATTGGTGAAGAGTTTACATGTTTATGAGCAAGATAACAATGATATTCATTATACTCCTGAAACTAAGTCAGTTCTGACCTGAAACAACAAGAAATGTTGTAAAATTTCATTTGTAAGCATATGTATAGCAGTTGAGCACATCTAACTTTACAGACTGAAGATATTGCAAAACCATCCAAAACAAGCTTCTCTCTGCCTGATATGCTCCCACACTATACTTAAAGGCATTCTCTGTCATTGGTGAAGAGTTTACATGTTTATGATCAAGATAACATTGATTTTCATTAAACTTCTGAAACTAAGTCAGTTCTGACCTGAAACAACAAGAAATGTTGTAAAATTTCATTTGTAAGCATATGTATAGCAGTTGAGCACATCTAACTTTACAGACTGAAGATATTGCAAAACCATCCAAGACAAGCTTCTCTCTGCCTGATATGCTCCCACACTATACTTAAAGGCATTCTCTGTCATTGGTGAAGAGTTTACAGGTGTAATTGCAAGAGAACATTACATTTCATTAAACTTCTGAAACTAAGTCAGTTCTGACCTGAAACAACAAGAAATGTTGTAAAATTTCATTTGTAAGCATATGTATAGCAGTTGAGCACATCTAAATTTACAGACTGAAGATATTGCAAAACCATCCAAAACAAGCTTCTCTCTGCTTGATATGCTCCCACACTATACTTAAAGGCATTCTCTGTCATTGGTGAAGAGTTTACATGTTTATGAGCAAGATAACATTGATATTCATTAAACTCCTGAAACTAAGTCAGTTCTGACCTGAAACAACTAGAAATGATGTAAAATTTCATTTGTAAGCATATGTATAGCAGTTGAGCACATCTAACTTTACAGACTGAAGATATTGCAAAACCATCCAAAACAAGCTTCTCTCTGCCTGATTTGCTCCCACACTATACTTAAAGGCATTCTCTGTCATTGGTGAAGAGTTTACATGTTTATGAGCAAGATAACATTGATTTTCATTAAACTACTGAAACTAAGTCAGTTCTGACCTGAAACAACAAGAAATGTTGTAAAATTTCATTTGTAAGCATATGTATAGCAGTTGAGCACATCTAACTTTACAGACTGAAGATATTGCAAAACCATCCAAAACAAGCTTCTCTCTGCCTGATATGCTCCCACACTATACTTAAAGGCATTCTCTGTCATTGGTGAAGAGTTTACATGTTTATGAGCAAGATAACAATGATATTCATTATACTCCTGAAACTAAGTCAGTTCTGACCTGAAACAACAAGAAATGTTGTAAAATTTCATTTGTAAGCATATGTATAGCAGTTGAGCACATCTAACTTTACAGACTGAAGATATTGCAAAACCATCCAAAACAAGCTTCTCTCTGCCTGATATGCTCCCACACTATAGTTAAAGGCATTCTCAGTCATTGGTGAAGAGTTTACATGTTTATGAGCAAGATAACATTGATATTCATTAAACTCCTGAAACTAAGTCAGTTCTGACCTGAAACAACTAGAAATGTTGTAAAATTTAATTTGTAAGCATATGTATAGCAGTTGAGCACATCTAACTTTACAGACTGAAGATATTGCAAAACCATCCAAAACAAGCTTCTCTCTGCCTGATATGCTCCCACACTATACTTAAAGGCATTCTCTGTCATTGGTGAAGAGTTTACATGTTTATGATCAAGATACCATTGATTTTCATTAAACTACTGAAACTAAGTCAGTTCTGACCTGAAACAACTAGAAATGTTGTAAAATTTCATTTGTAAGCATATGTATAGCAGTTGAGCACATCTAACTTTACAGACTGAAGATATTGCAAAACCATCCAAAACAAGCTTCTCTCTGCCTGATATGCTCCCACACTATAGTTAAAGGCATTCTCTGTCATTGGTGAAGAGTTTACATGTTTATGATCAAGATAACATTGATATTCATTAAACTCCTGAAACTAAGTCAGTTCTGACCTGAAACAACTAGAAATGTTGTAAAATTTAATTTGTAAGCATATGTATAGCAGTTGAGCACATCTAACTTTACAGACTGAAGATATTGCAAAACCATCCAAAACAAGCTTCTCTCTGCCTGATATGCTCCCACACTATACTTAAAGGCATTCTCTGTCATTGGTGAAGAGTTTACATGTTTATGTTCAAGATACCATTGATTTTCATTAAACTACTGAAACTAAGTCAGTTCTGACCTGAAACAACAAGAAATGTTGTAAAATTTCATTTGTAAGCATATGTATAGCAGTTGAGCACATCTAACTTTACAGACTGAAGATATTGCAAAACCATCCAAAACAAGCTTCTCTCTGCCTGATATGCTCCCACACTATACTTAAAGGCATTCTCTGTCATTGGTGAAGAGTTTACATGTTTATGAGCAAGATAACAATGATATTCATTATACTCCTGAAACTAAGTCAGTTCTGACCTGAAACAACAAGAAATGTTGTAAAATTTCATTTGTAAGCATATGTATAGCAGTTGAGCACATCTAACTTTACAGACTGAAGATATTGCAAAACCATCCAAAACAAGCTTCTCTCTGCCTGATATGCTCCCACACTATACTTAAAGGCATTCTCTGTCATTGGTGAAGAGTTTACAGGTGTAATTGCAAGAGAACATTACATTTCATTAAACTTCTGAAACTAAGTCAGTTCTGACCTGAAACAACTAGAAATGTTGTAAAATTTCATTTGTAAGCATATGTATAGCAGTTGAGCACATCTAAATTTACAGACTGAAGATATTGCAAAACCATCCAAAACAAGCTTCTCTCTGCCTGATATGCTCCCACACTATACTTAAAGGCATTCTCTGTCATTGGTGAAGAGTTTACATGTTTATGAGCAAGATAACATTGATATTCATTAAACTCCTGAAACTAAGTCAGTTCTGACCTGAAACAACTAGAAATGATGTAAAATTTCATTTGTAAGCATATGTATAGCAGTTGAGCACATCTAACTTTACAGACTGAAGATATTGCAAAACCATCCAAAACAAGCTTCTCTCTGCCTGATTTGCTCCCACACTATACTTAAAGGCATTCTCTGTCATTGGTGAAGAGTTTACATGTTTATGAGCAAGATAACATTGATTTTCATTAAACTACTGAAACTAAGTCAGTTCTGACCTGAAACAACTAGAAATGTTGTAAAATTTCATTTGTAAGCATATGTATAGCAGTTGAGCACATCTAACTTTACAGACTGAAGATATTGCAAAACCATCCAAAACAAGCTTCTCTCTGCCTGATATGCTCCCACACTATACTTAAAGGCATTCTCTGTCATTGGTGAAGAGTTTACATGTTTATGAGCAAGATAACAATGATATTCATTATACTCCTGAAACTAAGTCAGTTCTGACCTGAAACAACAAGAAATGTTGTAAAATTTCATTTGTAAGCATATGTATAGCAGTTGAGCACATCTAACTTTACAGACTGAAGATATTGCAAAACCATCCAAAACAAGCTTCTCTCTGCCTGATATGCTCCCACACTATAGTTAAAGGCATTCTCTGTCATTGGTGAAGAGTTTACATGTTTATGAGCAAGATAACATTGATATTCATTAAACTCCTGAAACTAAGTCAGTTCTGACCTGAAACAACTAGAAATGTTGTAAAATTTAATTTGTAAGCATATGTATAGCAGTTGAGCACATCTAACTTTACAGACTGAAGATATTGCAAAACCATCCAAAACAAGCTTCTCTCTGCCTGATATGCTCCCACACTATACTTAAAGGCATTCTCTGTCATTGGTGAAGAGTTTACATGTTTATGAGCAAGATAACATTGATATTCATTAAACTCCTGAAACTAAGTCAGTTCTGACCTGAAACAACTAGAAATGTTGTAAAATTTCATTTGTAAGCATATGTATAGCAGTTGAGCACATCTAACTTTACAGACTGAAGATATTGCAAAACCATCCAAAACAAGCTTCTCTATGCCTGATATGCTCCCACACTATACTTAAAGGCATTCTCTGTCATTGGTGAAGAGTTTACATGTTTATGATCAAGATAACATTGATTTTCATTAAACTTCTGAAACTAAGTCAGTTCTGACCTGAAACAACAAGAAATGTTGTAAAATTTCATTTGTAAGCATATGTATAGCAGTTGAGCACATCTAACTTTACAGACTGAAGATATTGCAAAACCATCCAAGACAAGCTTCTCTCTGCCTGATATGCTCCCACACTATACTTAAAGGCATTCTCTGTCATTGGTGAAGAGTTTACAGGTGTAATTGCAAGAGAACATTACATTTCATTAAACTTCTGAAACTAAGTCAGTTCTGACCTGAAACAACAAGAAATGTTGTAAAATTTCATTTGTAAGCATATGTATAGCAGTTGAGCACATCTAAATTTACAGACTGAAGATATTGCAAAACCATCCAAAACAAGCTTCTCTCTGCTTGATATGCTCCCACACTATACTTAAAGGCATTCTCTGTCATTGGTGAAGAGTTTACATGTTTATGAGCAAGATAACATTGATATTCATTAAACTCCTGAAACTAAGTCAGTTCTGACCTGAAACAACTAGAAATGATGTAAAATTTCATTTGTAAGCATATGTATAGCAGTTGAGCACATCTAACTTTACAGACTGAAGATATTGCAAAACCATCCAAAACAAGCTTCTCTCTGCCTGATTTGCTCCCACACTATACTTAAAGGCATTCTCTGTCATTGGTGAAGAGTTTACATGTTTATGAGCAAGATAACATTGATTTTCATTAAACTACTGAAACTAAGTCAGTTCTGACCTGAAACAACAAGAAATGTTGTAAAATTTCATTTGTAAGCATATGTATAGCAGTTGAGCACATCTAACTTTACAGACTGAAGATATTGCAAAACCATCCAAAACAAGCTTCTCTCTGCCTGATATGCTCCCACACTATACTTAAAGGCATTCTCTGTCATTGGTGAAGAGTTTACATGTTTATGAGCAAGATAACAATGATATTCATTATACTCCTGAAACTAAGTCAGTTCTGACCTGAAACAACAAGAAATGTTGTAAAATTTCATTTGTAAGCATATGTATAGCAGTTGAGCACATCTAACTTTACAGACTGAAGATATTGCAAAACCATCCAAAACAAGCTTCTCTCTGCCTGATATGCTCCCACACTATAGTTAAAGGCATTCTCTGTCATTGGTGAAGAGTTTACATGTTTATGAGCAAGATAACATTGATATTCATTAAACTCCTGAAACTAAGTCAGTTCTGACCTGAAACAACTAGAAATGTTGTAAAATTTAATTTGTAAGCATATGTATAGCAGTTGAGCACATCTAACTTTACAGACTGAAGATATTGCAAAACCATCCAAAACAAGCTTCTCTCTGCCTGATATGCTCCCACACTATACTTAAAGGCATTCTCTGTCATTGGTGAAGAGTTTACATGTTTATGATCAAGATACCATTGATTTTCATTAAACTACTGAAACTAAGTCAGTTCTGACCTGAAACAACTAGAAATGTTGTAAAATTTCATTTGTAAGCATATGTATAGCAGTTGAGCACATCTAAATTTACAGACTGAAGATATTGCAAAACCATCCAAAACAAGCTTCTCTCTGCTTGATATGCTCCCACACTATACTTAAAGGCATTCTCTGTCATTGGTGAAGAGTTTACATGTTTATGAGCAAGATAACATTGATATTCATTAAACTCCTGAAACTAAGTCAGTTCTGACCTGAAACAACTAGAAATGATGTAAAATTTCATTTGTAAGCATATGTATAGCAGTTGAGCACATCTAACTTTACAGACTGAAGATATTGCAAAACCATCCAAAACAAGCTTCTCTCTGCCTGATTTGCTCCCACACTATACTTAAAGGCATTCTCTGTCATTGGTGAAGAGTTTACATGTTTATGAGCAAGATAACATTGATTTTCATTAAACTACTGAAACTAAGTCAGTTCTGACCTGAAACAACAAGAAATGTTGTAAAATTTCATTTGTAAGCATATGTATAGCAGTTGAGCACATCTAACTTTACAGACTGAAGATATTGCAAAACCATCCAAAACAAGCTTCTCTCTGCCTGATATGCTCCCACACTATACTTAAAGGCATTCTCTGTCATTGGTGAAGAGTTTACATGTTTATGAGCAAGATAACAATGATATTCATTATACTCCTGAAACTAAGTCAGTTCTGACCTGAAACAACATGAAATGTTGTAAAATTTCATTTGTAAGCATATGTATAGCAGTTGAGCACATCTAACTTTACAGACTGAAGATATTGCAAAACCATCCAAAACAAGCTTCTCTCTGCCTGATATGCTCCCACACTATACTTAAAGGCATTCTCTGTCATTGGTGAAGAGTTTACATGTTTATGAGCAAGATAACATTGATATTCATTAAACTCCTGAAACTAAGTCAGTTCTGACCTGAAACAACTAGAAATGTTGTAAAATTTAATTTGTAAGCATATGTATAGCAGTTGAGCACATCTAACTTTACAGACTGAAGATATTGCAAAACCATCCAAAACAAGCTTCTCTCTGCCTGATATGCTCCCACACTATACTTAAAGGCATTATCTGTCATTGGTGAAGAGTTTACATGTTTATGATCAAGATAACATTGATTTTCATTAAACTTCTGAAACTAAGTCAGTTCTGACCTGAAACAACAAGAAATGTTGTAAAATTTCATTTGTAAGCATATGTATAGCAGTTGAGCACATCTAACTTTACAGACTGAAGATATTGCAAAACCATCCAAAACAAGCTTCTCTCTGCCTGATATGCTCCCACACTATAGTTAAAGGCATTCTCTGTCATTGGTGAAGAGTTTACATGTTTATGAGCAAGATAACATTGATATTCATTAAACTCCTGAAACTAAGTCAGTTCTGACCTGAAACAACTAGAAATGTTGTAAAATTTAATTTGTAAGCATATGTATAGCAGTTGAGCACATCTAACTTTACAGACTGAAGATATTGCAAAACCATCCAAAACAAGCTTCTCTCTGCCTGATATGCTCCCACACTATACTTAAAGGCATTCTCTGTCATTGGTGAAGAGTTTACATGTTTATGAGCAAGATAACATTGATATTCATTAAACTCCTGAAACTAAGTCAGTTCTGACCTGAAACAACTAGAAATGTTGTAAAATTTCATTTATAAGCATATGTATAGCAGTTGAGCACATCTAACTTTACAGACTGAAGATATTGCAAAACCATCCAAAACAAGCTTCTCTATGCCTGATATGCTCCCACACTATACTTAAAGGCATTCTCTGTCATTGGTGAAGAGTTTACATGTTTATGATCAAGATAACATTGATTTTCATTAAACTTCTGAAACTAAGTCAGTTCTGACGTGAAACAACAAGAAATGTTGTAAAATTTCATTTGTAAGCATATGTATAGCAGTTGAGCACATCTAACTTTACAGACTGAAGATATTGCAAAACCATCCAAAACAAGCTTCTCTCTGCCTGATATGCTCCCACACTATAGTTAAAGGCATTCTCTGTCATTGGTGAAGAGTTTACATGTTTATGAGCAAGATAACATTGATATTCATTAAACTCCTGAAACTAAGTGTTCTGACCTGAAACAACTAGAAATGTTGTAAAATTTAATTTGTAAGCATATGTATAGCAGTTGAGCACATCTAACTTTACAGACTGAAGATATTGCAAAACCATCCAAAACAAGCTTCTCTCTGCCTGATATGCTCCCACACTATACTTAAAGGCATTCTCTGTGATTGGTGAAGAGTTTACATGTTTATGAGCAAGATAACAATGATATTCATTATACTCCTGAAACTAAGTCAGTTCTGACCTGAAACAACAAGAAATGTTGTAAAATTTCATTTGTAAGCATATGTATAGCAGTTGAGCACATCTAACTTTACAGACTGAAGATATTGCAAAACCATCCAAAACAAGCTTCTCTCTGCCTGATATGCTCCCACACTATACTTAAAGGCATTCTCTGTCATTGGTGAAGAGTTTACAGGTGTAATTGCAAGAGAACATTACATTTCATTAAACTTCTGAAACTAAGTCAGTTCTGACCTGAAACAACAAGAAATGTTGTAAAATTTCATTTGTAAGCATATGTATAGCAGTTGAGCACATCTAACTTTACAGACTGAAGATATTGCAAAACCATCCAAAACAAGCTTCTCTCTGCCTGATATGCTCCCACACTATAGTTAAAGGCATTCTCTGTCATTGGTGAAGAGTTTACATGTTTATGAGCAAGATAACATTGATATTCATTAAACTCCTGAAACTAAGTCAGTTCTGACCTGAAACAACTAGAAATGTTGTAAAATTTAATTTGTAAGCATATGTATAGCAGTTGAGCACATCTAACTTTACAGACTGAAGATATTGCAAAACCATCCAAAACAAGCTTCTCTCTGCCTGATATGCTCCCACACTATACTTAAAGGCATTCTCTGTCATTGGTGAAGAGTTTACATGTTTACGATCAAGATACCATTGATTTTCATTAAACTACTGAAACTAAGTCAGTTCTGACCTGAAACAACTAGAAATGTTGTAAAATTTCATTTGTAAGCATATGTATAGCAGTTGAGCACATCTAAATTTACAGACTGAAGATATTGCAAAACCATCCAAAACAAGCTTCTCTCTGCCTGATATGCTCCCACACTATACTTAAAGGCATTCTCTGTCATTGGTGAAGAGTTTACATGTTTATGAGCAAGATAACATTGATATTCATTAAACTCCTGAAACTAAGTCAGTTCTGACCTGAAACAACTAGAAATGTTGTAAAATTTCATTTGTAAGCATATGTATAGCAGTTGAGCACATCTAACTTTACAGACTGAAGATATTGCAAAACCATCCAAAACAAGCTTCTCTATGCCTGATATGCTCCCACACTATACTTAAAGGCATTCTCTGTCATTGGTGAAGAGTTTACATGTTTATGATCAAGATAACATTGATTTTCATTAAACTTCTGAAACTAAGTCAGTTCTGACCTGAAACAACAAGAAATGTTGTAAAATTTCATTTGTAAGCATATGTATAGCAGTTGAGCACATCTAACTTTACAGACTGAAGATATTGCAAAACCATCCAAAACAAGCTTCTCTCTGCCTGATATGCTCCCACACTATACTTAAAGGCATTCTCTGTCATTGGTGAAGAGTTTACATGTTTATGAGCAAGATAACATTGATATTCATTAAACTCCTGAAACTAAGTCAGTTCTGACCTGAAACAACTAGAAATGTTGTAAAATTTAATTTGTAAGCATATGTATAGCAGTTGAGCACATCTAACTTTACATACTGAAGATATTGCAAAACCATCCAAAACAAGCTTCTCTCTGCCTGATATGCTCCCACACTATACTTAAAGGCATTCTCTGTCATTGGTGAAGAGTTTACATGTTTATGATCAAGATACCATTGATTTTCATTAAACTACTGAAACTAAGTCAGTTCTGACCTGAAACAACAAGAAATGTTGTAAAATTTCATTTGTAAGCATATGTATAGCAGTTGAGCACATCTAACTTTACAGACTGAAGATATTGCAAAACCATCCAAAACAAGCTTCTCTCTGCCTGATATGCTCCCACACTATACTTAAAGGCATTCTCTGTCATTGGTGAAGAGTTTACATGTTTATGAGCAAGATAACAATGATATTCATTATACTCCTGAAACTAAGTCAGTTCTGACCTGAAACAACAAGAAATGTTGTAAAATTTCATTTGTAAGCATATGTATAGCAGTTGAGCACATCTAACTTTACAGACTGAAGATATTGCAAAACCATCCAAAACAAGCTTCTCTCTGCCTGATATGCTCCCACACTATACTTAAAGGCATTCTCTGTCATTGGTGAAGAGTTTACATGTTTATGAGCAAGATAACATTGATATTCATTAAACTCCTGAAACTAAGTCAGTTCTGACCTGAAACAACTAGAAATGTTGTAAAATTTCATTTGTAAGCATATGTATAGCAGTTGAGCACATCTAACTTTACAGACTGAAGATATTGCAAAACCATCCAAAACAAGCTTCTCTCTGCCTGATATGCTCCCACACTATACTTAAAGGCATTATCTGTCATTGGTGAAGAGTTTACATGTTTATGATCAAGATAACATTGATTTTCATTAAACTTCTGAAACTAAGTCAGTTCTGACCTGAAACAACAAGAAATGTTGTAAAATTTCATTTGTAAGCATATGTATAGCAGTTGAGCACATCTAACTTTACAGACTGAAGATATTGCAAAACCATCCAAAACAAGCTTCTCTCTGCCTGATATGCTCCCACACTATAGTTAAAGGCATTCTCTGTCATTGGTGAAGAGTTTACATGTTTATGAGCAAGATAACATTGATATTCATTAAACTCCTGAAACTAAGTCAGTTCTGACCTGAAACAACTAGAAATGTTGTAAAATTTAATTTGTAAGCATATGTATAGCAGTTGAGCACATCTAACTTTACAGACTGAAGATATTGCAAAACCATCCAAAACAAGCTTCTCTCTGCCTGATATGCTCCCACACTATACTTAAAGGCATTCTCTGTCATTGGTGAAGAGTTTACATGTTTATGAGCAAGATAACATTGATATTCATTAAACTCCTGAAACTAAGTCAGTTCTGACCTGAAACAACTAGAAATGTTGTAAAATTTAATTTGTAAGCATATGTATAGCAGTTGAGCACATCTAACTTTACAGACTGAAGATATTGCAAAACCATCCAAAACAAGCTTCTCTCTGCCTGATATGCTCCCACACTATACTTAAAGGCATTATCTGTCATTGGTGAAGAGTTTACATGTTTATGATCAAGATAACATTGATTTTCATTAAACTTCTGAAACTAAGTCAGTTCTGACCTGAAACAACAAGAAATGTTGTAAAATTTCATTTGTAAGCATATGTATAGCAGTTGAGCACATCTAACTTTACAGACTGAAGATATTGCAAAACCATCCAAAACAAGCTTCTCTCTGCCTGATATGCTCCCACACTATAGTTAAAGGCATTCTCTGTCATTGGTGAAGAGTTTACATGTTTATGAGCAAGATAACATTGATATTCATTAAACTCCTGAAACTAAGTCAGTTCTGACCTGAAACAACTAGAAATGTTGTAAAATTTAATTTGTAAGCATATGTATAGCAGTTGAGCACATCTAACTTTACAGACTGAAGATATTGCAAAACCATCCAAAACAAGCTTCTCTCTGCCTGATATGCTCCCACACTATACTTAAAGGCATTCTCTGTCATTGGTGAAGAGTTTACATGTTTATGATCAAGATAACATTGATTTTCATTAAACTTCTGAAACTAAGTCAGTTCTGACCTGAAACAACAAGAAATGTTGTAAAATTTCATTTGTAAGCATATGTATAGCAGTTGAGCACATCTAACTTTACAGACTGAAGATATTGCAAAACCATCCAAAACAAGCTTCTCTCTGCCTGATATGCTCCCACACTATAGTTAAAGGCATTCTCTGTCATTGGTGAAGAGTTTACATGTTTATGAGCAAGATAACATTGATATTCATTAAACTCCTGAAACTAAGTCAGTTCTGACCTGAAACAACTAGAAATGTTGTAAAATTTAATTTGTAAGCATATGTATAGCAGTTGAGCACATCTAACTTTACAGACTGAAGATATTGCAAAACCATCCAAAACAAGCTTCTCTCTGCCTGATATGCTCCCACACTATACTTAAAGGCATTCTCTGTCATTGGTGAAGAGTTTACATGTTTATGAGCAAGATAACAATGATATTCATTATACTCCTGAAACTAAGTCAGTTCTGACCTGAAACAACAAGAAATGTTGTAAAATTTCATTTGTAAGCATATGTATAGCAGTTGAGCACATCTAACTTTACAGACTGAAGATATTGCAAAACCATCCAAAACAAGCTTCTCTCTGCCTGATATGCTCCCACACTATACTTAAAGGCATTCTCTGTCATTGGTGAAGAGTTTACAGGTGTAATTGCAAGAGAACATTACATTTCATTAAACTTCTGAAACTAAGTCAGTTCTGACCTGAAACAACAAGAAATGTTGTAAAATTTCATTTGTAAGCATATGTATAGCAGTTGAGCACATCTAAATTTACAGACTGAAGATATTGCAAAACCATCCAAAACAAGCTTCTCTCTGCTTGATATGCTCCCACACTAAACTTAAAGGCATTCTCTGTCATTGGTGAAGAGTTTACATGTTTATGAGCAAGATAACATTGATATTCATTAAACTCCTGAAACTAAGTCAGTTCTGACCTGAAACAACTAGAAATGATGTAAAATTTCATTTGTAAGCATATGTATAGCAGTTGAGCACATCTAACTTTACAGACTGAAGATATTGCAAAACCATCCAAAACAAGCTTCTCTCTGCCTGATTTGCTCCCACACTATACTTAAAGGCATTCTCTGTCATTGGTGAAGAGTTTACATGTTTATGAGCAAGATAACATTGATTTTCATTAAACTACTGAAACTAAGTCAGTTCTGACCTGAAACAACAAGAAATGTTGTAAAATTTCATTTGTAAGCATATGTATAGCAGTTGAGCACATCTAACTTTACAGACTGAAGATATTGCAAAACCATCCAAAACAAGCTTCTCTCTGCCTGATATGCTCCCACACTATACTTAAAGGCATTCTCTGTCATTGGTGAAGAGTTTACATGTTTATGAGCAAGATAACAATGATATTCATTATACTCCTGAAACTAAGTCAGTTCTGACCTGAAACAACAAGAAATGTTGTAAAATTTAATTTGTAAGCATATGTATAGCAGTTGAGCACATCTAACTTTACAGACTGAAGATATTGCAAAACCATCCAAAACAAGCTTCTCTCTGCCTGATATGCTCCCACACTATAGTTAAAGGCATTCTCTGTCATTGGTGAAGAGTTTACATGTTTATGAGCAAGATAACATTGATATTCATTAAACTCCTGAAACTAAGTCAGTTCTGACCTGAAACAACTAGAAATGTTGTAAAATTTAATTTGTAAGCATATGTATAGCAGTTGAGCACATCTAACTTTACAGACTGAAGATATTGCAAAACCATCCAAAACAAGCTTCTCTCTGCCTGATTATGCTCCCACACTATACTTAAAGGCATTCTCTGTCATTGGTGAAGAGTTTACATGTTTATGATCAAGATACCATTGATTTTCATTAAACTACTGAAACTAAGTCAGTTCTGACCTGAAACAACTAGAAATGTTGTAAAATTTCATTTGTAAGCATATGTATAGCAGTTGAGCACATCTAAATTTACAGACTGAAGATATTGCAAAACCATCCAAAACAAGCTTCTCTCTGCCTGATATGCTCCCACACTATACTTAAAGGCATTCTCTGTCATTGGTGAAGAGTTTACATGTTTATGAGCAAGATAACATTGATATTCATTAAACTCCTGAAACTAAGTCAGTTCTGACCTGAAACAACTAGAAATGTTGTAAAATTTCATTTGTAAGCATATGTATAGCAGTTGAGCACATCTAACTTTACAGACTGAAGATATTGCAAAACCATCCAAAACAAGCTTCTCTATGCCTGATATGCTCCCACACTATACTTAAAGGCATTCTCTGTCATTGGTGAAGAGTTTACATGTTTATGATCAAGATAACATTGATTTTCATTAAACTTCTGAAACTAAGTCAGTTCTGACCTGAAACAACAAGAAATGTTGTAAAATTTCATTTGTAAGCATATGTATAGCAGTTGAGCACATCTAACTTTACAGACTGAAGATATTGCAAAACCATCCAAAACAAGCTTCTCTCTGCCTGATATGCTCCCACACTATAGTTAAAGGCATTCTCTGTCATTGGTGAAGAGTTTACATGTTTATGAGCAAGATAACATTGATATTCATTAAACTCCTGAAACTAAGTCAGTTCTGACCTGAAACAACTAGAAATGTTGTAAAATTTAATTTGTAAGCATATGTATAGCAGTTGAGCACATCTAACTTTACATACTGAAGATATTGCAAAACCATCCAAAACAAGCTTCTCTCTGCCTGATATGCTCCCACACTATACTTAAAGGCATTCTCTGTCATTGGTGAAGAGTTTACATGTTTATGATCAAGATACCATTGATTTTCATTAAACTACTGAAACTAAGTCAGTTCTGACCTGAAACAACAAGAAATGTTGTAAAATTTCATTTGTAAGCATATGTATAGCAGTTGAGCACATCTAACTTTACAGAATGAAGATATTGCAAAACCATCCAAAACAAGCTTCTCTCTGCCTGATATGCTCCCACACTATACTTAAAGGCATTCTCTGTCATTGGTGAAGAGTTTACATGTTTATGAGCAAGATAACAATGATATTCATTATACTCCTGAAACTAAGTCAGTTCTGACCTGAAACAACAAGAAATGTTGTAAAATTTCATTTGTAAGCATATGTATAGCAGTTGAGCACATCTAACTTTACAGACTGAAGATATTGCAAAACCATCCAAAACAAGCTTCTCTCTGCCTGATATGCTCCCACACTATACTTAAAGGCATTCTCTGTCATTGGTGAAGAGTTTACATGTTTATGAGCAAGATAACATTGATATTCATTAAACTCCTGAAACTAAGTCAGTTCTGACCTGAAACAACTAGAAATGTTGTAAAATTTAATTTGTAAGCATATGTATAGCAGTTGAGCACATCTAACTTTACAGACTGAAGATATTGCAAAACCATCCAAAACAAGCTTCTCTCTGCCTGATATGCTCCCACACTATACTTAAAGGCATTATCTGTCATTGGTGAAGAGTTTACATGTTTATGATCAAGATAACATTGATTTTCATTAAACTTCTGAAACTAAGTCAGTTCTGACCTGAAACAACAAGAAATGTTGTAAAATTTCATTTGTAAGCATATGTATAGCAGTTGAGCACATCTAACTTTACAGACTGAAGATATTGCAAAACCATCCAAAACAAGCTTCTCTCTGCCTGATATGCTCCCACACTATAGTTAAAGGCATTCTCTGTCATTGGTGAAGAGTTTACATGTTTATGAGCAAGATAACATTGATATTCATTAAACTCCTGAAACTAAGTCAGTTCTGACCTGAAACAACTAGAAATGTTGTAAAATTTAATTTGTAAGCATATGTATAGCAGTTGAGCACATCTAACTTTACAGACTGAAGATATTGCAAAACCATCCAAAACAAGCTTCTCTCTGCCTGATATGCTCCCACACTATACTTAAAGGCATTCTCTGTCATTGGTGAAGAGTTTACATGTTTATGATCAAGATAACATTGATTTTCATTAAACTTCTGAAACTAAGTCAGTTCTGACCTGAAACAACAAGAAATGTTGTAAAATTTCATTTGTAAGCATATGTATAGCAGTTGAGCACATCTAACTTTACAGACTGAAGATATTGCAAAACCATCCAAAACAAGCTTCTCTCTGCCTGATATGCTCCCACACTATAGTTAAAGGCATTCTCTGTCATTGGTGAAGAGTTTACATGTTTATGAGCAAGATAACATTGATATTCATTAAACTCCTGAAACTAAGTCAGTTCTGACCTGAAACAACTAGAAATGTTGTAAAATTTAATTTGTAAGCATATGTATAGCAGTTGAGCACATCTAACTTTACAGACTGAAGATATTGCAAAACCATCCAAAACAAGCTTCTCTCTGCCTGATATGCTCCCACACTATACTTAAAGGCATTCTCTGTCATTGGTGAAGAGTTTACATGTTTATGAGCAAGATAACAATGATATTCATTATACTCCTGAAACTAAGTCAGTTCTGACCTGAAACAACAAGAAATGTTGTAAAATTTCATTTGTAAGCATATGTATAGCAGTTGAGCACATCTAACTTTACAGACTGAAGATATTGCAAAACCATCCAAAACAAGCTTCTCTCTGCCTGATATGCTCCCACACTATACTTAAAGGCATTCTCTGTCATTGGTGAAGAGTTTACAGGTGTAATTGCAAGAGAACATTACATTTCATTAAACTTCTGAAACTAAGTCAGTTCTGACCTGAAACAACAAGAAATGTTGTAAAATTTCATTTGTAAGCATATGTATAGCAGTTGAGCACATCTAAATTTACAGACTGAAGATATTGCAAAACCATCCAAAACAAGCTTCTCTCTGCTTGATATGCTCCCACACTAAACTTAAAGGCATTCTCTGTCATTGGTGAAGAGTTTACATGTTTATGAGCAAGATAACATTGATATTCATTAAACTCCTGAAACTAAGTCAGTTCTGACCTGAAACAACTAGAAATGATGTAAAATTTCATTTGTAAGCATATGTATAGCAGTTGAGCACATCTAACTTTACAGACTGAAGATATTGCAAAACCATCCAAAACAAGCTTCTCTCTGCCTGATTTGCTCCCACACTATACTTAAAGGCATTCTCTGTCATTGGTGAAGAGTTTACATGTTTATGAGCAAGATAACATTGATTTTCATTAAACTACTGAAACTAAGTCAGTTCTGACCTGAAACAACAAGAAATGTTGTAAAATTTCATTTGTAAGCATATGTATAGCAGTTGAGCACATCTAACTTTACAGACTGAAGATATTGCAAAACCATCCAAAACAAGCTTCTCTCTGCCTGATATGCTCCCACACTATACTTAAAGGCATTCTCTGTCATTGGTGAAGAGTTTACATGTTTATGAGCAAGATAACAATGATATTCATTATACTCCTGAAACTAAGTCAGTTCTGACCTGAAACAACAAGAAATGTTGTAAAATTTAATTTGTAAGCATATGTATAGCAGTTGAGCACATCTAACTTTACAGACTGAAGATATTGCAAAACCATCCAAAACAAGCTTCTCTCTGCCTGATATGCTCCCACACTATAGTTAAAGGCATTCTCTGTCATTGGTGAAGAGTTTACATGTTTATGAGCAAGATAACATTGATATTCATTAAACTCCTGAAACTAAGTCAGTTCTGACCTGAAACAACTAGAAATGTTGTAAAATTTAATTTGTAAGCATATGTATAGCAGTTGAGCACATCTAACTTTACAGACTGAAGATATTGCAAAACCATCCAAAACAAGCTTCTCTCTGCCTGATATGCTCCCACACTATACTTAAAGGCATTCTCTGTCATTGGTGAAGAGTTTACATGTTTATGATCAAGATACCATTGATTTTCATTAAACTACTGAAACTAAGTCAGTTCTGACCTGAAACAACTAGAAATGTTGTAAAATTTCATTTGTAAGCATATGTATAGCAGTTGAGCACATCTAAATTTACAGACTGAAGATATTGCAAAACCATCCAAAACAAGCTTCTCTCTGCCTGATATGCTCCCACACTATACTTAAAGGCATTCTCTGTCATTGGTGAAGAGTTTACATGTTTATGAGCAAGATAACATTGATATTCATTAAACTCCTGAAACTAAGTCAGTTCTGACCTGAAACAACTAGAAATGTTGTAAAATTTCATTTGTAAGCATATGTATAGCAGTTGAGCACATCTAACTTTACAGACTGAAGATATTGCAAAACCATCCAAAACAAGCTTCTCTATGCCTGATATGCTCCCACACTATACTTAAAGGCATTCTCTGTCATTGGTGAAGAGTTTACATGTTTATGATCAAGATAACATTGATTTTCATTAAACTTCTGAAACTAAGTCAGTTCTGACCTGAAACAACAAGAAATGTTGTAAAATTTCATTTGTAAGCATATGTATAGCAGTTGAGCACATCTAACTTTACAGACTGAAGATATTGCAAAACCATCCAAAACAAGCTTCTCTCTGCCTGATATGCTCCCACACTATAGTTAAAGGCATTCTCTGTCATTGGTGAAGAGTTTACATGTTTATGAGCAAGATAACATTGATATTCATTAAACTCCTGAAACTAAGTCAGTTCTGACCTGAAACAACTAGAAATGTTGTAAAATTTAATTTGTAAGCATATGTATAGCAGTTGAGCACATCTAACTTTACATACTGAAGATATTGCAAAACCATCCAAAACAAGCTTCTCTCTGCCTGATATGCTCCCACACTATACTTAAAGGCATTCTCTGTCATTGGTGAAGAGTTTACATGTTTATGATCAAGATACCATTGATTTTCATTAAACTACTGAAACTAAGTCAGTTCTGACCTGAAACAACAAGAAATGTTGTAAAATTTCATTTGTAAGCATATGTATAGCAGTTGAGCACATCTAACTTTACAGACTGAAGATATTGCAAAACCATCCAAAACAAGCTTCTCTCTGCCTGATATGCTCCCACACTATACTTAAAGGCATTCTCTGTCATTGGTGAAGAGTTTACATGTTTATGAGCAAGATAACAATGATATTCATTATATTCCTGAAACTAAGTCAGTTCTGACCTGAAACAACAAGAAATGTTGTAAAATTTCATTTGTAAGCATATGTATAGCAGTTGAGCACATCTAACTTTACAGACTGAAGATATTGCAAAACCATCCAAAACAAGCTTCTCTCTGCCTGATATGCTCCCACACTATACTTAAAGGCATTCTCTGTCATTGGTGAAGAGTTTACATGTTTATGAGCAAGATAACATTGATATTCATTAAACTCCTGAAACTAAGTCAGTTCTGACCTGAAACAACTAGAAATGTTGTAAAATTTCATTTGTAAGCATATGTATAGCAGTTGAGCACATCTAACTTTACAGACTGAAGATATTGCAAAACCATCCAAAACAAGCTTCTCTCTGCCTGATATGCTCCCACACTATACTTAAAGGCATTATCTGTCATTGGTGAAGAGTTTACATGTTTATGATCAAGATAACATTGATTTTCATTAAACTTCTGAAACTAAGTCAGTTCTGACCTGAAACAACAAGAAATGTTGTAAAATTTCATTTGTAAGCATATGTATAGCAGTTGAGCACATCTAACTTTACAGACTGAAGATATTGCAAAACCATCCAAAACAAGCTTCTCTCTGCCTGATATGCTCCCACACTATAGTTAAAGGCATTCTCTGTCATTGGTGAAGAGTTTACATGTTTATGAGCAAGATAACATTGATATTCATTAAACTCCTGAAACTAAGTCAGTTCTGACCTGAAACAACTAGAAATGTTGTAAAATTTAATTTGTAAGCATATGTATAGCAGTTGAGCACATCTAACTTTACAGACTGAAGATATTGCAAAACCATCCAAAACAAGCTTCTCTCTGCCTGATATGCTCCCACACTATACTTAAAGGCATTCTCTGTCATTGGTGAAGAGTTTACATGTTTATGAGCAAGATAACATTGATATTCATTAAACTCCTGAAACTAAGTCAGTTCTGACCTGAAACAACTAGAAATGTTGTAAAATTTCATTTATAAGCATATGTATAGCAGTTGAGCACATCTAACTTTACAGACTGAAGATATTGCAAAACCATCCAAAACAAGCTTCTCTATGCCTGATATGCTCCCACACTATACTTAAAGGCATTCTCTGTCATTGGTGAAGAGTTTACATGTTTATGATCAAGATAACATTGATTTTCATTAAACTTCTGAAACTAAGTCAGTTCTGACCTGAAACAACAAGAAATGTTGTAAAATTTCATTTGTAAGCATATGTATAGCAGTTGAGCACATCTAACTTTACAGACTGAAGATATTGCAAAACCATCCAAAACAAGCTTCTCTCTGCCTGATATGCTCCCACACTATAGTTAAAGGCATTCTCTGTCATTGGTGAAGAGTTTACATGTTTATGAGCAAGATAACATTGATATTCATTAAACTCCTGAAACTAAGTCAGTTCTGACCTGAAACAACTAGAAATGTTGTAAAATTTAATTTGTAAGCATATGTATAGCAGTTGAGCACATCTAACTTTACAGACTGAAGATATTGCAAAACCATCCAAAACAAGCTTCTCTCTGCCTGATATGCTCCCACACTATACTTAAAGGCATTCTCTGTCATTGGTGAAGAGTTTACATGTTTATGAGCAAGATAACAATGATATTCATTATACTCCTGAAACTAAGTCAGTTCTGACCTGAAACAACAAGAAATGTTGTAAAATTTCATTTGTAAGCATATGTATAGCAGTTGAGCACATCTAACTTTACAGACTGAAGATATTGCAAAACCATCCAAAACAAGCTTCTCTCTGCCTGATATGCTCCCACACTATACTTAAAGGCATTCTCTGTCATTGGTGAAGAGTTTACAGGTGTAATTGCAAGAGAACATTACATTTCATTAAACTTCTGAAACTAAGTCAGTTCTGACCTGAAACAACAAGAAATGTTGTAAAATTTCATTTGTAAGCATATGTATAGCAGTTGAGCACATCTAAATTTACAGACTGAAGATATTGCAAAACCATCCAAAACAAGCTTCTCTCTGCTTGATATGCTCCCACACTATACTTAAAGGCATTCTCTGTCATTGGTGAAGAGTTTACATGTTTATGAGCAAGATAACATTGATATTCATTAAACTCCTTGAAACTAAGTCAGTTCTGACCTGAAACAACTAGAAATGATGTAAAATTTCATTTGTAAGCATATGTATAGCAGTTGAGCACATCTAACTTTACAGACTGAAGATATTGCAAAACCATCCAAAACAAGCTTCTCTCTGCCTGATTTGCTCCCACACTATACTTAAAGGCATTCTCTGTCATTGGTGAAGAGTTTACATGTTTATGAGCAAGATAACATTGATTTTCATTAAACTACTGAAACTAAGTCAGTTCTGACCTGAAACAACAAGAAATGTTGTAAAATTTCATTTGTAAGCATATGTATAGCAGTTGAGCACATCTAACTTTACAGACTGAAGATATTGCAAAACCATCCAAAACAAGCTTCTCTCTGCCTGATATGCTCCCACACTATACTTAAAGGCATTCTCTGTCATTGGTGAAGAGTTTACATGTTTATGAGCAAGATAACAATGATATTCATTATACTCCTGAAACTAAGTCAGTTCTGACCTGAAACAACAAGAAATGTTGTAAAATTTCATTTGTAAGCATATGTATAGCAGTTGAGCACATCTAACTTTACAGACTGAAGATATTGCAAAACCATCCAAAACAAGCTTCTCTCTGCCTGATATGCTCCCACACTATAGTTAAAGGCATTCTCTGTCATTGGTGAAGAGTTTACATGTTTATGAGCAAGATAACATTGATATTCATTAAACTCCTGAAACTAAGTCAGTTCTGACCTGAAACAACTAGAAATGTTGTAAAATTTAATTTGTAAGCATATGTATAGCAGTTGAGCACATCTAACTTTACAGACTGAAGATATTGCAAAACCATCCAAAACAAGCTTCTCTCTGCCTGATATGCTCCCACACTATACTTAAAGGCATTCTCTGTCATTGGTGAAGAGTTTACATGTTTATGAGCAAGATAACATTGATATTCATTAAACTCCTTGAAACTAAGTCAGTTCTGACCTGAAACAACTAGAAATGATGTAAAATTTCATTTGTAAGCATATGTATAGCAGTTGAGCACATCTAACTTTACAGACTGAAGATATTGCAAAACCATCCAAAACAAGCTTCTCTCTGCCTGATTTGCTCCCACACTATACTTAAAGGCATTCTCTGTCATTGGTGAAGAGTTTACATGTTTATGAGCAAGATAACATTGATTTTCATTAAACTACTGAAACTAAGTCAGTTCTGACCTGAAACAACAAGAAATGTTGTAAAATTTCATTTGTAAGCATATGTATAGCAGTTGAGCACATCTAACTTTACAGACTGAAGATATTGCAAAACCATCCAAAACAAGCTTCTCTCTGCCTGATATGCTCCCACACTATACTTAAAGGCATTCTCTGTCATTGGTGAAGAGTTTACATGTTTATGAGCAAGATAACAATGATATTCATTATACTCCTGAAACTAAGTCAGTTCTGACCTGAAACAACAAGAAATGTTGTAAAATTTCATTTGTAAGCATATGTATAGCAGTTGAGCACATCTAACTTTACAGACTGAAGATATTGCAAAACCATCCAAAACAAGCTTCTCTCTGCCTGATATGCTCCCACACTATAGTTAAAGGCATTCTCTGTCATTGGTGAAGAGTTTACATGTTTATGAGCAAGATAACATTGATATTCATTAAACTCCTGAAACTAAGTCAGTTCTGACCTGAAACAACTAGAAATGTTGTAAAATTTAATTTGTAAGCATATGTATAGCAGTTGAGCACATCTAACTTTACAGACTGAAGATATTGCAAAACCATCCAAAACAAGCTTCTCTCTGCCTGATATGCTCCCACACTATACTTAAAGGCATTCTCTGTCATTGGTGAAGAGTTTACATGTTTATGATCAAGATACCATTGATTTTCATTAAACTCCTGAAACTAAGTCAGTTCTGACCTGAAACAACTAGAAATGTTGTAAAATTTCATTTGTAAGCATATGTATAGCAGTTGAGCACATCTAACTTTACAGACTGAAGATATTGCAAAACCATCCAAAACAAGCTTCTCTATGCCTGATATGCTCCCACACTATACTTAAAGGCATTCTCTGTCATTGGTGAAGAGTTTACATGTTTATGATCAAGATAACATTGATTTTCATAAAACTTCTGAAACTAAGTCAGTTCTGACCTGAAACAACAAGAAATGTTGTAAAATTTCATTTGTAAGCATATGTATAGCAGTTGAGCACATCTAACTTTACAGACTGAAGATATTGCAAAACCATCCAAAACAAGCTTCTCTCTGCCTGATATGCTCCCACACTATAGTTAAAGGCATTCTCTGTCATTGGTGAAGAGTTTACATGTTTATGAGCAAGATAACATTGATATTCATTAAACTCCTGAAACTAAGTCAGTTCTGACCTGAAACAACTAGAAATGATGTAAAATTTAATTTGTAAGCATATGTATAGCAGTTGAGCACATCTAACTTTACATACTGAAGATATTGCAAAACCATCCAAAACAAGCTTCTCTCTGCCTGATATGCTCCCACACTATACTTAAAGGCATTCTCTGTCATTGGTGAAGAGTTTACATGTTTATGATCAAGATACCATTGATTTTCATTAAACTACTGAAACTAAGTCAGTTCTGACCTGAAACAACAAGAAATGTTGTAAAATTTCATTTGTAAGCATATGTATAGCAGTTGAGCACATCTAACTTTACAGACTGAAGATATTGCAAAACCATCCAAAACAAGCTTCTCTCTGCCTGATATGCTCCCACACTATACTTAAAGGCATTCTCTGTCATTGGTGAAGAGTTTACAGGTGTAATTGCAAGAGAACATTACATTTCATTAAACTTCTGAAACTAAGTCAGTTCTGACCTGAAACAACTAGAAATGTTGTAAAATTTCATTTGTAAGCATATGTATAGCAGTTGAGCACATCTAACTTTACAGACTGAAGATATTGCAAAACCATCCAAAACAAGCTTCTCTATGCCTGATATGCTCCCACACTATACTTAAAGGCATTCTCTAAAATTGGTGAAGAGTTTACATGTTTATGAGCAAGATAACATTGATATTCATTAAACTCCTGAAACTAAGTCAGTTCTGACCTGAAACAACTAGAAATGTTGAAAAATTTAATTTGTAAGCATATGTATAGCAGTTGAGCACATTTAACTTTACAGACTGAAGATATTGCAAAACCATCCAAAACAAGCTTCTCTCTGCCTGATATGCTCCCACACTATACTTAAAGGCATTCTCTGTCATTGGTGAAGAGTTTACATGTTTATGAGCAAGATAACAATGATATTCATTATACTCCTGAAACTAAGTCAGTTCTGACCTGAAACAACAAGAAATGTTGTAAAATTTCATTTGTAAGCATATGTATAGCAGTTGAGCACATCTAACTTTACAGACTGAAGATATTGCAAAACCATCCAAAACAAGCTTCTCTCTGCCTGATATGCTCCCACACTATACTTAAAGGCATTCTCTGTCATTGGTGAAGAGTTTACAGGTGTAATTGCAAGAGAACATTACATTTCATTAAACTTCTGAAACTAAGTCAGTTCTGACCTGAAACAACTAGAAATGTTGTAAAATTTCATTTGTAAGCATATGTATAGCAGTTGAGCACATCTAAATTTACAGACTGAAGATATTGCAAAACCATCCAAAACAAGCTTCTCTCTGCCTGATATGCTCCCACACTATACTTAAAGGCATTCTCTGTCATTGGTGAAGAGTTTACATGTTTATGAGCAAGATAACATTGATATTCATTAAACTCCTGAAACTAAGTCAGTTCTGACCTGAAACAACTAGAAATGATGTAAAATTTCATTTGTAAGCATATGTATAGCAGTTGAGCACATCTAACTTTACAGACTGAAGATATTGCAAAACCATCCAAAACAAGCTTCTCTCTGCCTGATTTGCTCCCACACTATACTTAAAGGCATTCTCTGTCATTGGTGAAGAGTTTACATGTTTATGAGCAAGATAACATTGATTTTCATTAAACTACTGAAACTAAGTCAGTTCTGACCTGAAACAACAAGAAATGTTGTAAAATTTCATTTGTAAGCATATGTATAGCAGTTGAGCACATCTAACTTTACAGACTGAAGATATTGCAAAACCATCCAAAACAAGCTTCTCTCTGCCTGATATGCTCCCACACTATACTTAAAGGCATTCTCTGTCATTGGTGAAGAGTTTACAGGTGTAATTGCAAGAGAACATTACATTTCATTAAACTTCTGAAACTAAGTCAGTTCTGACCTGAAACAACTAGAAATGTTGTAAAATTTCATTTGTAAGCATATGTATAGCAGTTGAGCACATCTAACTTTACGGACTGAAGATATTGCAAAACCATCCAAAACAAGCTTCTCTATGCCTGATATGCTCCCACACTATACTTAAAGGCATTCTCTAAAATTGGTGAAGAGTTTACATGTTTATGAGCAAGATAACATTGATATTCATTAAACTCCTGAAACTAAGTCAGTTCTGACCTGAAACAACTAGAAATGTTGAAAAATTTAATTTGTAAGCATATGTATAGCAGTTGAGCACATTTAACTTTACAGACTGAAGATATTGCAAAACCATCCAAAACAAGCTTCTCTCTGCCTGATATGCTCCCACACTATACTTAAAGGCATTCTCTGTCATTGGTGAAGAGTTTACATGTTTATGAGCAAGATAACAATGATATTCATTATACTCCTGAAACTAAGTCAGTTCTGACCTGAAACAACAAGAAATGTTGTAAAATTTCATTTGTAAGCATATGTATAGCAGTTGAGCACATCTAACTTTACAGACTGAAGATATTGCAAAACCATCCAAAACAAGCTTCTCTCTGCCTGATATGCTCCCACACTATACTTAAAGGCATTCTCTGTCATTGGTGAAGAGTTTACAGGTGTAATTGCAAGAGAACATTACATTTCATTAAACTTCTGAAACTAAGTCAGTTCTGACCTGAAACAACTAGAAATGTTGTAAAATTTCATTTGTAAGCATATGTATAGCAGTTGAGCACATCTAAATTTACAGACTGAAGATATTGCAAAACCATCCAAAACAAGCTTCTCTCTGCCTGATATGCTCCCACACTATACTTAAAGGCATTCTCTGTCATTGGTGAAGAGTTTACATGTTTATGAGCAAGATAACATTGATATTCATTAAACTCCTGAAACTAAGTCAGTTCTGACCTGAAACAACTAGAAATGATGTAAAATTTCATTTGTAAGCATATGTATAGCAGTTGAGCACATCTAACTTTACAGACTGAAGATATTGCAAAACCATCCAAAACAAGCTTCTCTCTGCCTGATTTGCTCCCACACTATACTTAAAGGCATTCTCTGTCATTGGTGAAGAGTTTACATGTTTATGAGCAAGATAACATTGATTTTCATTAAACTACTGAAACTAAGTCAGTTCTGACCTGAAACAACAAGAAATGTTGTAAAATTTCATTTGTAAGCATATGTATAGCAGTTGAGCACATCTAACTTTACAGACTGAAGATATTGCAAAACCATCCAAAACAAGCTTCTCTCTGCCTGATATGCTCCCACACTATACTTAAAGGCATTCTCTGTCATTGGTGAAGAGTTTACAGGTGTAATTGCAAGAGAACATTACATTTCATTAAACTTCTGAAACTAAGTCAGTTCTGACCTGAAACAACTAGAAATGTTGTAAAATTTCATTTGTAAGCATATGTATAGCAGTTGAGCACATCTAACTTTACAGACTGAAGATATTGCAAAACCATCCAAAACAAGCTTCTCTATGCCTGATATGCTCCCACACTATACTTAAAGGCATTCTCTAAAATTGGTGAAGAGTTTACATGTTTATGAGCAAGATAACATTGATATTCATTAAACTCCTGAAACTAAGTCAGTTCTGACCTGAAACAACTAGAAATGTTGAAAAATTTAATTTGTAAGCATATGTATAGCAGTTGAGCACATTTAACTTTACAGACTGAAGATATTGCAAAACCATCCAAAACAAGCTTCTCTCTGCCTGATATGCTCCCACACTATACTTAAAGGCATTCTCTGTCATTGGTGAAGAGTTTACATGTTTATGAGCAAGATAACAATGATATTCATTATACTCCTGAAACTAAGTCAGTTCTGACCTGAAACAACAAGAAATGTTGTAAAATTTCATTTGTAAGCATATGTATAGCAGTTGAGCACATCTAACTTTACAGACTGAAGATATTGCAAAACCATCCAAAACAAGCTTCTCTCTGCCTGATATGCTCCCACACTATACTTAAAGGCATTCTCTGTCATTGGTGAAGAGTTTACAGGTGTAATTGCAAGAGAACATTACATTTCATTAAACTTCTGAAACTAAGTCAGTTCTGACCTGAAACAACTAGAAATGTTGTAAAATTTCATTTGTAAGCATATGTATAGCAGTTGAGCACATCTAAATTTACAGACTGAAGATATTGCAAAACCATCCAAAACAAGCTTCTCTCTGCCTGATATGCTCCCACACTATACTTAAAGGCATTCTCTGTCATTGGTGAAGAGTTTACATGTTTATGAGCAAGATAACATTGATATTCATTAAACTCCTGAAACTAAGTCAGTTCTGACCTGAAACAACTAGAAATGATGTAAAATTTCATTTGTAAGCATATGTATAGCAGTTGAGCACATCTAACTTTACAGACTGAAGATATTGCAAAACCATCCAAAACAAGCTTCTCTCTGCCTGATTTCCTCCCACACTATACTTAAAGGCATTCTCTGTCATTGGTGAAGAGTTTACATGTTTATGAGCAAGATAACATTGATTTTCATTAAACTACTGAAACTAAGTCAGTTCTGACCTGAAACAACAAGAAATGTTGTAAAATTTCTTTTGTAAGCATATGTATAGCAGTTGAGCACATCTAACTTTACAGACTGAAGATATTGCAAAACCATCCAAAACAAGCTTCTCTCTGCCTGATTTCCTCCCACACTATACTTAAAGGCATTCTCTGTCATTGGTGAAGAGTTTACATGTTTATGAGCAAGATAACATTGATTTTCATTAAACTACTGAAACTAAGTCAGTTCTGACCTGAAACAACAAGAAATGTTGTAAAATTTCTTTTGTAAGCATATGTATAGCAGTTGAGCACATCTAACTTTACAGACTGAAGATATTGCAAAACCATCCAAAACAAGCTTCTCTCTGCCTGATATGCTCCCACACTATACTTAAAGGCATTCTCTGTCATTGGTGAAGAGTTTACAGGTGTAATTGCAAGAGAACATTACATTTCATTAAACTCCTGAAACTAAGTCAGTTCTGAACTGAAACAACTAGAAATGTTGTAAAATTTCATTTGTAAGCATATGTATAGCAGTTGAGCACATCTAACTTTACAGACTGAAGATAATGCAAAACCATCCAAATCAAACTTCTCTCTGCCTGATATGCTCCCACACTATACGTAAAGGCATTCTCTGTCATTGGTGAAGAGTTTACATGTTTATGATCAAGATAACATTGATTTTCATTATACTCCTGAAACTAAGTCAGTTCTGACCTGAAACAACAAGAAATGTTGTAAAATTTCATTTGTAAGCATATGTATAGCAGTTGAGCACATCTAAATTTACAGACTGAAGATATTGCAAAACCATCCAAAACAAGCTTCTCTCTGCCTGATATGCTCCCACACTATAGTTATAGGCATTCTCTGTCATTGGTGAAGAGTTTACATGTTTATGAGCAAGATAACATTGATATTCATTATACTCCTGAAACTAAGTCAGTTCTGACCTGAAACAACAAGAAATGGTGTAAAATTTCATTTGTAAGCATATGTATAGCAGTTGAGCACATCTAACTTTACAGACTGAAGATATTGCAAAACCATCCAAAACAAGCTTCTCTCTGCCTGATATGATCCCACACTATACTTAAAGGCATTCTCTGTCATTGGTGAAGAGTTTACATGTTTATGAGCAAGATAACAATGATATTCATTATACTCCTGAAACTAAGACAGTTCTGACCTGAAACAACAAGAAATGGTGTAAAATTTCATTTGTAAGCATATGTATAGCAGTTGAGCACATCTAACTTTACAGACTGAAGATATTGCAAAACCATCCAAAACAAGCTTCTCTCTGCCTGATATGCTCCCACACTATACTTAAAGGCATTCTCTGTCATTGGTGAAGAGTTTACAGGTGTAATTGCAAGAGAACATTACATTTCATTAAACTTCTGAAACTAAGTCAGTTCTGACCTGAAACAACTAGAAATGTTGTAAAATTTCATTTGTAAGCATATGTATAGCAGTTGAGCACATCTAACTTTACAGACTGAAGATATTGCAAAACCATCCAAAACAAGCTTCTCTCTGCCTGATATGCTCCCACACTATACTTAAAGGCATTCTCTGTCATTGGTGAAGAGTTTACAGGTGTAATTGCAAGAGAACATTACATTTCATTAAACTTCTGAAACTAAGTCAGTTCTGACCTGAAACAACTAGAAATGTTGTAAAATTTCATTTGTAAGCATATGTATAGCAGTTGAGCACATCTAAATTTATAGACTGAAGATATTGCAAAACCATCCAAAACAAGCTTCTCTCTGCCTGATATGCTCCCACACTATACTTAAAGGCATTCTCTGTCATTGGTGAAGAGTTTACATGTTTATGATCAAGATACCATTGATTTTCAATAAACTACTGAAACTAAGTCAGTTCTGACGTGAAACAACAAGAAATGTTGTAAAATTTCATTTGTAAGAATATGTATAGCAGTTGAGCACATCTAACTTTACAGACTGAAGATATTGCAAAACCATCCAAAACAAGCTTCTCTCTGCCTGATATGCTCCCACACTATACTTAAAGGCATTCTCTGTCATTGGTGAAGAGTTTACAGGTGTAATTGCAAGAGAACATTACATTTCATTAAACTTCTGAAACTAAGTCAGTTCTGACCTGAAACAACTAGAAATGTTGTAAAATTTCATTTGTAAGCATATGTATAGCAGTTGAGCACATCTAACTTTACAGACTGAAGATAATGCAAAACCATCCAAATCAAACTTCTCTCTGCCTGATATGCTCCCACACTATACTTAAAGGCATTCTCTGTCATTGGTGAAGAGTTTACATGTTTATGAGCAAGATAACATTTATTTTCATTAAACTTCTGAAACTAAGTCAGTTCTGACCTGAAACAACAAGAAATGTTGTAAAATTTCATTTGTAAGCATATGTATAGCAGTTGAGCACATCTAACTTTACAGACTGAAGATATTGCAAAACCATCCAAAACAAGCTTCTCTCTGCCTGATATGCTCCCACACTATACTTAAAGGCATTCTCTGTCATTGGTGAAGAGTTTACATGTTTATGATCAAGATAACATTTATTTTCATTAAACTTCTGAAACTAAGTCAGTTCTGACCTGAAACAACAAGAAATGTTGTAAAATTTCATTTGTAAGCATATGTATAGCAGTTGAGCACATCTAAATTTACAGACTGAAGATATTGCAAAACCATCCAAAACAAGCTTCTCTCTGCCTGATATGCTCCCACACTATACTTAAAGGCATTCTCTGTCATTGGTGAAGAGTTTACATGTTTATGAGCAAGATAACAATGATATTCATTATACTCCTGAAACTAAGACAGTTCTGACCTGAAACAACTAGAAATGTTGTAAAATTTCATTTGTAAGCATATGTATAGCAGTTGAGCACATCTAACTTTACAGACTGAAGATATTGCAAAACCATCCAAAACAAGCTTCTCTCTGCCTGATATGCTCCCACACTATACTTAAAGGCATTCTCTGTCATTGGTGAAGAGTTTACAGGTGTAATTGCAAGAGAACATTACATTTCATTAAACTTCTGAAACCAAGTCAGTTCTGACCTGAAACAACTAGAAATGTTGTAAAATTTCATTTGTAAGCATATGTATAGCAGTTGAGCACATCTAAATTTACAGACTGAAGATATTGCAAAACCATCCAAAACAAGCTTCTCTCTGCCTGATATGCTCCCACACTATACTTAAAGGCATTCTCTGTCATTGGTGAAGAGTTTACATGTTTATGATCAAGATACCATTGATTTTCAATAAACTACTGAAACTAAGTCAGTTCTGACCTGAAACAACAAGAAATGTTGTAAAATTTCATTTGTAAGAATATGTATAGCAGTTGAGCACATCTAACTTTACAGACTGAAGATATTGCAAAACCATCCAAAACAAGCTTCTCTCTGCCTGATATGCTCCCACACTATACTTAAAGGCATTCTCTGTCATTGGTGAAGAGTTTACAGGTGTAATTGCAAGAGAACATTACATTTCATTAAACTTCTGAAACTAAGTCAGTTCTGACCTGAAACAACTAGAAATGTTGTAAAATTTCATTTGTAAGCATATGTATAGCAGTTGAGCACATCTAACTTTACAGACTGAAGATAATGCAAAACCATCCAAATCAAACTTCTCTCTGCCTGATATGCTCCCACACTATACTTAAAGGCATTCTCTGTCATTGGTGAAGAGTTTACATGTTTATGATCAAGATAACATTTATTTTCATTAAACTTCTGAAACTAAGTCAGTTCTGACCTGAAACAACTAGAAATGTTGTAAAATTTCATTTGTAAGCATATGTATAGCAGTTGAGCACATCTAACTTTACAGACTGAAGATATTGCAAAACCATCCAAAACAAGCTTCTCTCTACCTGATATGCTCCCACACTATACTTAAAGGCATTCTCTGTCATTGGTGAAGAGTTTACATGTTTATGATCAAGATAACATTTATTTTCATTAAACTTCTGAAACTAAGTCAGTTCTGACCTGAAACAACAAGAAATGTTGTAAAATTTCATTTGTAAGCATATGTATAGCAGTTGAGCACATCTAAATTTACAGACTGAAGATATTGCAAAACCATCCAAAACAAGCTTCTCTCTGCCTGATATGCTCCCACACTATAGTTATAGGCATTCTCTGTCATTGGTGAAGAGTTTACATGTTTATGAGCAAGATAACATTGATATTCATTATACTCCTGAAACTAAGTCAGTTCTGACCTGAAACAACAAGAAATGGTGTAAAATTTCATTTGTAAGCATATGTATAGCAGTTGAGCACATCTAACTTTACAGACTGAAGATATTGCAAAACCATCCAAAACAAGCTTCTCTCTGCCTGATATGATCCCACACTATACTTAAAGGCATTCTCTGTCATTGGTGAAGAGTTTACATGTTTATGAGCAAGATAACAATGATATTCATTATACTCCTGAAACTAAGACAGTTCTGACCTGAAACAACAAGAAATGGTGTAAAATTTCATTTGTAAGCATATGTATAGCAGTTGAGCACATCTAACTTTACAGACTGAAGATATTGCAAAACCATCCAAAACAAGCTTCTCTCTGCCTGATATGCTCCCACACTATACTTAAAGGCATTCTCTGTCATTGGTGAAGAGTTTACAGGTGTAATTGCAAGAGAACATTACATTTCATTAAACTTCTGAAACTAAGTCAGTTCTGACCTGAAACAACTAGAAATGTTGTAAAATTTCATTTGTAAGCATATGTATAGCAGTTGAGCACATCTAACTTTACAGACTGAAGATATTGCAAAACCATCCAAAACAAGCTTCTCTCTGCCTGATATGCTCCCACACTATACTTAAAGGCATTCTCTGTCATTGGTGAAGAGTTTACAGGTGTAATTGCAAGAGAACATTACATTTCATTAAACTTCTGAAACTAAGTCAGTTCTGACCTGAAACAACTAGAAATGTTGTAAAATTTCATTTGTAAGCATATGTATAGCAGTTGAGCACATCTAAATTTACAGACTGAAGATATTGCAAAACCATCCAAAACAAGCTTCTCTCTGCCTGATATGCTCCCACACTATACTTAAAGGCATTCTCTGTCATTGGTGAAGAGTTTACATGTTTATGATCAAGATACCATTGATTTTCAATAAACTACTGAAACTAAGTCAGTTCTGACCTGAAACAACAAGAAATGTTGTAAAATTTCATTTGTAAGAATATGTATAGCAGTTGAGCACATCTAACTTTACAGACTGAAGATATTGCAAAACCATCCAAAACAAGCTTCTCTCTGCCTGATATGCTCCCACACTATACTTAAAGGCATTCTCTGTCATTGGTGAAGAGTTTACAGGTGTAATTGCAAGAGAACATTACATTTCATTAAACTCCTGAAACTAAGTCAGTTCTGACCTGAAACAACTAGAAATGATGTAAAATTTCATTTGTAAGCATATGTATAGCAGTTGAGCACATCTAACTTTACAGACTGAAGATATTGCAAAACCATCCAAAACAAGCTTCTCTCTGCCTGATTTGCTCCCACACTATACTTAAAGGCATTCTCTGTCATTGGTGAAGAGTTTACATGTTTATGAGCAAGATAACATTGATTTTCATTAAACTACTGAAACTAAGTCAGTTCTGACCTGAAACAACAAGAAATGTTGTAAAATTTCATTTGTAAGCATATGTATAGCAGTTGAGCACATCTAACTTTACAGACTGAAGATATTGCAAAACCATCCAAAACAAGCTTCTCTCTGCCTGATATGCTCCCACACTATACTTAAAGGCATTCTCTGTCATTGGTGAAGAGTTTACATGTTTATGAGCAAGATAACAATGATATTCATTATACTCCTGAAACTAAGTCAGTTCTGACCTGAAACAACAAGAAATGTTGTAAAATTTCATTTGTAAGCATATGTATAGCAGTTGAGCACATCTAACTTTACAGACTGAAGATATTGCAAAACCATCCAAAACAAGCTTCTCTCTGCCTGATATGCTCCCACACTATAGTTAAAGGCATTCTCTGTCATTGGTGAAGAGTTTACATGTTTATGAGCAAGATAACATTGATATTCATTAAACTCCTGAAACTAAGTCAGTTCTGACCTGAAACAACTAGAAATGTTGTAAAATTTAATTTGTAAGCATATGTATAGCAGTTGAGCACATCTAACTTTACAGACTGAAGATATTGCAAAACCATCCAAAACAAGCTTCTCACTGCCTGATATGCTCCCACACTATACTTAAAGGCATTCTCTGTCATTGGTGAAGAGTTTACATGTTTATGATCAAGATACCATTGATTTTCATTAAACTACTGAAACTAAGTCAGTTCTGACCTGAAACAACTAGAAATGTTGTAAAATTTCATTTGTAAGCATATGTATAGCAGTTGAGCACATCTAAATTTACAGACTGAAGATATTGCAAAACCATCCAAAACAAGCTTCTCTCTGCCTGATATGCTCCCACACTATACTTAAAGGCATTCTCTGTCATTGGTGAAGAGTTTACATGTTTATGATCAAGATACCATTGATTTTCAATAAACTACTGAAACTAAGTCAGTTCTGACCTGAAACAACAAGAAATGTTGTAAAATTTCATTTGTAAGAATATGTATAGCAGTTGAGCACATCTAACTTTACAGACTGAAGATATTGCAAAACCATCCAAAACAAGCTTCTCTCTGCCTGATATGCTCCCACACTATACTTAAAGGCATTCTCTGTCATTGGTGAAGAGTTTACAGGTGTAATTGCAAGAGAACATTACATTTCATTAAACTTCTGAAACTAAGTCAGTTCTGACCTGAAACAACTAGAAATGTTGTAAAATTTCATTTGTAAGCATATGTATAGCAGTTGAGCACATCTAACTTTACAGACTGAAGATAATGCAAAACCATCCAAATCAAACTTCTCTCTGCCTGATATGCTCCCACACTATACTTAAAGGCATTCTCTGTCATTGGTGAAGAGTTTACATGTTTATGATCAAGATAACATTTATTTTCATTAAACTTCTGAAACTAAGTCAGTTCTGACCTGAAACAACTAGAAATGTTGTAAAATTTCATTTGTAAGCATATGTATAGCAGTTGAGCACATCTAACTTTACAGACTGAAGATATTGCAAAACCATCCAAAACAAGCTTCTCTCTACCTGATATGCTCCCACACTATACTTAAAGGCATTCTCTGTCATTGGTGAAGAGTTTACATGTTTATGATCAAGATAACATTTATTTTCATTAAACTTCTGAAACTAAGTCAGTTCTGACCTGAAACAACAAGAAATGTTGTAAAATTTCATTTGTAAGCATATGTATAGCAGTTGAGCACATCTAAATTTACAGACTGAAGATATTGCAAAACCATCCAAAACAAGCTTCTCTCTGCCTGATATGCTCCCACACTATAGTTATAGGCATTCTCTGTCATTGGTGAAGAGTTTACATGTTTATGAGCAAGATAACATTGATATTCATTATACTCCTGAAACTAAGTCAGTTCTGACCTGAAACAACAAGAAATGGTGTAAAATTTCATTTGTAAGCATATGTATAGCAGTTGAGCACATCTAACTTTACAGACTGAAGATATTGCAAAACCATCCAAAACAAGCTTCTCTCTGCCTGATATGATCCCACACTATACTTAAAGGCATTCTCTGTCATTGGTGAAGAGTTTACATGTTTATGAGCAAGATAACAATGATATTCATTATACTCCTGAAACTAAGACAGTTCTGACCTGAAACAACAAGAAATGGTGTAAAATTTCATTTGTAAGCATATGTATAGCAGTTGAGCACATCTAACTTTACAGACTGAAGATATTGCAAAACCATCCAAAACAAGCTTCTCTCTGCCTGATATGCTCCCACACTATACTTAAAGGCATTCTCTGTCATTGGTGAAGAGTTTACAGGTGTAATTGCAAGAGAACATTACATTTCATTAAACTTCTGAAACTAAGTCAGTTCTGACCTGAAACAACTAGAAATGTTGTAAAATTTCATTTGTAAGCATATGTATAGCAGTTGAGCACATCTAACTTTACAGACTGAAGATATTGCAAAACCATCCAAAACAAGCTTCTCTCTGCCTGATATGCTCCCACACTATACTTAAAGGCATTCTCTGTCATTGGTGAAGAGTTTACAGGTGTAATTGCAAGAGAACATTACATTTCATTAAACTTCTGAAACTAAGTCAGTTCTGACCTGAAACAACTAGAAATGTTGTAAAATTTCATTTGTAAGCATATGTATAGCAGTTGAGCACATCTAACTTTACAGACTGAAGATATTGCAAAACCATCCAAAACAAGCTTCTCTCTGCCTGATATGCTCCCACACTATACTTAAAGGCATTCTCTGTCATTGGTGAAGAGTTTACATGTTTATGATCAAGATACCATTGATTTTCAATAAACTACTGAAACTAAGTCAGTTCTGACCTGAAACAACAAGAAATGTTGTAAAATTTCATTTGTAAGAATATGTATAGCAGTTGAGCACATCTAACTTTACAGACTGAAGATATTGCAAAACCATCCAAAACAAGCTTCTCTCTGCCTGATATGCTCCCACACTATACTTAAAGGCATTCTCTGTCATTGGTGAAGAGTTTACAGGTGTAATTGCAAGAGAACATTACATTTCATTAAACTCCTGAAACTAAGTCAGTTCTGACCTGAAACAACTAGAAATGATGTAAAATTTCATTTGTAAGCATATGTATAGCAGTTGAGCACATCTAACTTTACAGACTGAAGATATTGCAAAACCATCCAAAACAAGCTTCTCTCTGCCTGATTTGCTCCCACACTATACTTAAAGGCATTCTCTGTCATTGGTGAAGAGTTTACATGTTTATGAGCAAGATAACATTGATTTTCATTAAACTACTGAAACTAAGTCAGTTCTGACCTGAAACAACAAGAAATGTTGTAAAATTTCATTTGTAAGCATATGTATAGCAGTTGAGCACATCTAACTTTACAGACTGAAGATATTGCAAAACCATCCAAAACAAGCTTCTCTCTGCCTGATATGCTCCCACACTATACTTAAAGGCATTCTCTGTCATTGGTGAAGAGTTTACATGTTTATGAGCAAGATAACAATGATATTCATTATACTCCTGAAACTAAGTCAGTTCTGACCTGAAACAACAAGAAATGTTGTAAAATTTCATTTGTAAGCATATGTATAGCAGTTGAGCACATCTAACTTTACAGACTGAAGATATTGCAAAACCATCCAAAACAAGCTTCTCTCTGCCTGATATGCTCCCACACTATAGTTAAAGGCATTCTCTGTCATTGGTGAAGAGTTTACATGTTTATGAGCAAGATAACATTGATATTCATTAAACTCCTGAAACTAAGTCAGTTCTGACCTGAAACAACTAGAAATGTTGTAAAATTTAATTTGTAAGCATATGTATAGCAGTTGAGCACATCTAACTTTACAGACTGAAGATATTGCAAAACCATCCAAAACAAGCTTCTCACTGCCTGATATGCTCCCACACTATACTTAAAGGCATTCTCTGTCATTGGTGAAGAGTTTACATGTTTATGATCAAGATACCATTGATTTTCATTAAACTACTGAAACTAAGTCAGTTCTGACCTGAAACAACTAGAAATGTTGTAAAATTTCATTTGTAAGCATATGTATAGCAGTTGAGCACATCTAAATTTACAGACTGAAGATATTGCAAAACCATCCAAAACAAGCTTCTCTCTGCCTGATATGCTCCCACACTATACTTAAAGGCATTCTCTGTCATTGGTGAAGAGTTTACATGTTTATGAGCAAGATAACATTGATATTCATTAAACTCCTGAAACTAAGTCAGTTCTGACCTGAAACAACTAGAAATGTTGTAAAATTTCATTTGTAAGCATATGTATAGCAGTTGAGCACATCTAACTTTACAGACTGAAGATATTGCAAAACCATCCAAAACAAGCTTCTCTATGCCTGATATGCTCCCACACTATACTTAAAGGCATTCTCTGTCATTGGTGAAGAGTTTACATGTTTATGATCAAGATAACATTGATTTTCATTAAACTTCTGAAACTAAGTCAGTTCTGACCTGAAACAACAAGAAATGTTGTAAAATTTCATTTGTAAGCATATGTATAGCAGTTGAGCACATCTAACTTTACAGACTGAAGATATTGCAAAACCATCCAAAACAAGCTTCTCTCTGCCTGATATGCTCCCACACTATAGTTAAAGGCATTCTCTGTCATTGGTGAAGAGTTTACATGTTTATGAGCAAGATAACATTGATATTCATTAAACTCCTGAAACTAAGTCAGTTCTGACCTGAAACAACTAGAAATGTTGTAAAATTTAATTTGTAAGCATATGTATAGCAGTTGAGCACATCTAACTTTACATACTGAAGATATTGCAAAACCATCCAAAACAAGCTTCTCTCTGCCTGATATGCTCCCACACTATACTTAAAGGCATTCTCTGTCATTGGTGAAGAGTTTACATGTTTATGATCAAGATACCATTGATTTTCATTAAACTACTGAAACTAAGTCAGTTCTGACCTGAAACAACAAGAAATGTTGTAAAATTTCATTTGTAAGCATATGTATAGCAGTTGAGCACATCTAACTTTACAGACTGAAGATATTGCAAAACCATCCAAAACAAGCTTCTCTCTGCCTGATATGCTCCCACACTATACTTAAAGGCATTCTCTGTCATTGGTGAAGAGTTTACAGGTGTAATTGCAAGAGAACATTACATTTCATTAAACTTCTGAAACTAAGTCAGTTCTGACCTGAAACAACTAGAAATGTTGTAAAATTTCATTTGTAAGCATATGTATAGCAGTTGAGCACATCTAACTTTACAGACTGAAGATATTGCAAAACCATCCAAAACAAGCTTCTCTATGCCTGATATGCTCCCACACTATACTTAAAGGCATTCTCTAAAATTGGTGAAGAGTTTACATGTTTATGAGCAAGATAACATTGATATTCATTAAACTCCTGAAACTAAGTCAGTTCTGACCTGAAACAACTAGAAATGTTGAAAAATTTAATTTGTAAGCATATGTATAGCAGTTGAGCACATTTAACTTTACAGACTGAAGATATTGCAAAACCATCCAAAACAAGCTTCTCTCTGCCTGATATGCTCCCACACTATACTTAAAGGCATTCTCTGTCATTGGTGAAGAGTTTACATGTTTATGAGCAAGATAACAATGATATTCATTATACTCCTGAAACTAAGTCAGTTCTGACCTGAAACAACAAGAAATGTTGTAAAATTTCATTTGTAAGCATATGTATAGCAGTTGAGCACATCTAACTTTACAGACTGAAGATATTGCAAAACCATCCAAAACAAGCTTCTCTCTGCCTGATATGCTCCCACACTATACTTAAAGGCATTCTCTGTCATTGGTGAAGAGTTTACAGGTGTAATTGCAAGAGAACATTACATTTCATTAAACTTCTGAAACTAAGTCAGTTCTGACCTGAAACAACTAGAAATGTTGTAAAATTTCATTTGTAAGCATATGTATAGCAGTTGAGCACATCTTACTTTACAGACTGAAGATATTGCAAAACCATCCAAAACAAGCTTCTCTATGCCTGATATGCTCCCACACTATACTTAAAGGCATTCTCTGTCATTGGCGAAGAGTTTACATGTTTATGAGCAAGATAACATTGATATTCATTAAACTCCTGAAACTAAGTCAGTTCTGACCTGAAACAACTAGAAATGATGTAAAATTTCATTTGTAAGCATATGTATAGCAGTTGAGCACATCTAACTTTACAGACTGAAGATATTGCAAAACCATCCAAAACAAGCTTCTCTCTGCCTGATATGCTCCCACACTATACTTAAAGGCATTCTCTGTCATTGGTGAAGAGTTTACAGGTGTAATTGCAAGAGAACATTACATTTCATTAAACTTCTGAAACTAAGTCAGTTCTGACCTGAATCAACTAGAAATGTTGTAAAATTTCATTTGTAAGCATATGTATAGCAGTTGAGCACATCTAACTTTACAGACTGAAGATAATGCAAAACCATCCAAATCAAACTTCTCTCTGCCTGATATGCTCCCACACTATACTTAAAGGCATTCTCTGTCATTGGTGAAGAGTTTACATGTTTATGATCAAGATAACATTTATTTTCATTAAACTTCTGAAACTAAGTCAGTTCTGACCTGAAACAACAAGAAATGTTGTAAAATTTCATTTGTAAGCATATGTATAGCAGTTGAGCACATCTAACTTTACAGACTGAAGATATTGCAAAACCATCCAAAACAAGCTTCTCTCTGCCTGATATGCTCCCACACTATACTTAAAGGCATTCTCTGTCATTGGTGAAGAGTTTACAGGTGTAATTGCAAGAGAACATTGATTTTCATTAAACTTCTGAAACTAAGTCAGTTCTGACCTGAAACAACAAGAAATGTTGTAAAATTTCATTTGTAAGCATATGTATAGCAGTTGAGCACATCTAACTTTACAGACTGAAGATATTGCAAAACCATCCAAAACAAGCTTCTCTCTGCCTGATATGCTCCCACACTATAGTTAAAGGCATTCTCTGTCATTGGTGAAGAGTTTACATGTTTATGAGCAAGATAACATTGATATTCATTAAACTCCTGAAACTAAGTCAGTTCTGACCTGAAACAACTAGAAATGTTGTAAAATTTAATTTGTAAGCATATGTATAGCAGTTGAGCACATCTAACTTTACAGACTGAAGATATTGCAAAACCATCCAAAACAAGCTTCTCTCTGCCTGATATGCTCCCACACTATACTTAAAGGCATTCTCTGTCATTGGTGAAGAGTTTACAGGTGTAATTGCAAGAGAACATTGATTTTCATTAAACTTCTGAAACTAAGTCAGTTCTGACCTGAAACAACAAGAAATGTTGTAAAATTTCATTTGTAAGCATATGTATAGCAGTTGAGCACATCTAACTTTACAGACTGAAGATATTGCAAAACCATCCAAAACAAGCTTCTCTCTGCCTGATATGCTCCCACACTATAGTTAAAGGCATTCTCTGTCATTGGTGAAGAGTTTACATGTTTATGAGCAAGATAACATTGATATTCATTAAACTCCTGAAACTAAGTCAGTTCTGACCTGAAACAACTAGAAATGTTGTAAAATTTAATTTGTAAGCATATGTATAGCAGTTGAGCACATCTAACTTTACAGACTGAAGATATTGCAAAACCATCCAAAACAAGCTTCTCACTGCCTGATATGCTCCCACACTATACTTAAAGGCATTCTCTGTCATTGGTGAAGAGTTTACATGTTTATGATCAAGATACCATTGATTTTCATTAAACTACTGAAACTAAGTCAGTTCTGACCTGAAACAACTAGAAATGTTGTAAAATTTCATTTGTAAGCATATGTATAGCAGTTGAGCACATCTAAATTTACAGACTGAAGATATTGCAAAACCATCCAAAACAAGCTTCTCTCTGCCTGATATGCTCCCACACTATACTTAAAGGCATTCTCTGTCATTGGTGAAGAGTTTACATGTTTATGAGCAAGATAACATTGATATTCATTAAACTCCTGAAACTAAGTCAGTTCTGACCTGAAACAACTAGAAATGTTGTAAAATTTCATTTGTAAGCATATGTATAGCAGTTGAGCACATCTAACTTTACAGACTGAAGATATTGCAAAACCATCCAAAACAAGCTTCTCTATGCCTGATATGCTCCCACACTATACTTAAAGGCATTCTCTGTCATTGGTGAAGAGTTTACATGTTTATGATCAAGATAACATTGATTTTCATTAAACTTCTGAAACTAAGTCAGTTCTGACCTGAAACAACAAGAAATGTTGTAAAATTTCATTTGTAAGCATATGTATAGCAGTTGAGCACATCTAACTTTACAGACTGAAGATATTGCAAAACCATCCAAAACAAGCTTCTCTCTGCCTGATATGCTCCCACACTATAGTTAAAGGCATTCTCTGTCATTGGTGAAGAGTTTACATGTTTATGAGCAAGATAACATTGATATTCATTAAACTCCTGAAACTAAGTCAGTTCTGACCTGAAACAACTAGAAATGTTGTAAAATTTAATTTGTAAGCATATGTATAGCAGTTGAGCACATCTAACTTTACATACTGAAGATATTGCAAAACCATCCAAAACAAGCTTCTCTCTGCCTGATATGCTCCCACACTATACTTAAAGGCATTCTCTGTCATTGGTGAAGAGTTTACATGTTTATGATCAAGATACCATTGATTTTCATTAAACTACTGAAACTAAGTCAGTTCTGACCTGAAACAACAAGAAATGTTGTAAAATTTCATTTGTAAGCATATGTATAGCAGTTGAGCACATCTAACTTTACAGACTGAAGATATTGCAAAACCATCCAAAACAAGCTTCTCTCTGCCTGATATGCTCCCACACTATACTTAAAGGCATTCTCTGTCATTGGTGAAGAGTTTACAGGTGTAATTGCAAGAGAACATTACATTTCATTAAACTTCTGAAACTAAGTCAGTTCTGACCTGAAACAACTAGAAATGTTGTAAAATTTCATTTGTAAGCATATGTATAGCAGTTGAGCACATCTAACTTTACAGACTGAAGATATTGCAAAACCATCCAAAACAAGCTTCTCTATGCCTGATATGCTCCCACACTATACTTAAAGGCATTCTCTAAAATTGGTGAAGAGTTTACATGTTTATGAGCAAGATAACATTGATATTCATTAAACTCCTGAAACTAAGTCAGTTCTGACCTGAAACAACTAGAAATGTTGAAAAATTTAATTTGTAAGCATATGTATAGCAGTTGAGCACATTTAACTTTACAGACTGAAGATATTGCAAAACCATCCAAAACAAGCTTCTCTCTGCCTGATATGCTCCCACACTATACTTAAAGGCATTCTCTGTCATTGGTGAAGAGTTTACATGTTTATGAGCAAGATAACAATGATATTCATTATACTCCTGAAACTAAGTCAGTTCTGACCTGAAACAACAAGAAATGTTGTAAAATTTCATTTGTAAGCATATGTATAGCAGTTGAGCACATCTAACTTTACAGACTGAAGATATTGCAAAACCATCCAAAACAAGCTTCTCTCTGCCTGATATGCTCCCACACTATACTTAAAGGCATTCTCTGTCATTGGTGAAGAGTTTACAGGTGTAATTGCAAGAGAACATTACATTTCATTAAACTTCTGAAACTAAGTCAGTTCTGACCTGAAACAACTAGAAATGTTGTAAAATTTCATTTGTAAGCATATGTATAGCAGTTGAGCACATCTTACTTTACAGACTGAAGATATTGCAAAACCATCCAAAACAAGCTTCTCTATGCCTGATATGCTCCCACACTATACTTAAAGGCATTCTCTGTCATTGGCGAAGAGTTTACATGTTTATGAGCAAGATAACATTGATATTCATTAAACTCCTGAAACTAAGTCAGTTCTGACCTGAAACAACTAGAAATGATGTAAAATTTCATTTGTAAGCATATGTATAGCAGTTGAGCACATCTAACTTTACAGACTGAAGATATTGCAAAACCATCCAAAACAAGCTTCTCTCTGCCTGATATGCTCCCACACTATACTTAAAGGCATTCTCTGTCATTGGTGAAGAGTTTACAGGTGTAATTGCAAGAGAACATTACATTTCATTAAACTTCTGAAACTAAGTCAGTTCTGACCTGAATCAACTAGAAATGTTGTAAAATTTCATTTGTAAGCATATGTATAGCAGTTGAGCACATCTAACTTTACAGACTGAAGATAATGCAAAACCATCCAAATCAAACTTCTCTCTGCCTGATATGCTCCCACACTATACTTAAAGGCATTCTCTGTCATTGGTGAAGAGTTTACATGTTTATGATCAAGATAACATTTATTTTCATTAAACTTCTGAAACTAAGTCAGTTCTGACCTGAAACAACAAGAAATGTTGTAAAATTTCATTTGTAAGCATATGTATAGCAGTTGAGCACATCTAACTTTACAGACTGAAGATATTGCAAAACCATCCAAAACAAGCTTCTCTCTGCCTGATATGCTCCCACACTATACTTAAAGGCATTCTCTGTCATTGGTGAAGAGTTTACAGGTGTAATTGCAAGAGAACATTGATTTTCATTAAACTTCTGAAACTAAGTCAGTTCTGACCTGAAACAACAAGAAATGTTGTAAAATTTCATTTGTAAGCATATGTATAGCAGTTGAGCACATCTAACTTTACAGACTGAAGATATTGCAAAACCATCCAAAACAAGCTTCTCTCTGCCTGATATGCTCCCACACTATAGTTAAAGGCATTCTCTGTCATTGGTGAAGAGTTTACATGTTTATGAGCAAGATAACATTGATATTCATTAAACTCCTGAAACTAAGTCAGTTCTGACCTGAAACAACTAGAAATGTTGTAAAATTTAATTTGTAAGCATATGTATAGCAGTTGAGCACATCTAACTTTACAGACTGAAGATATTGCAAAACCATCCAAAACAAGCTTCTCTCTGCCTGATATGCTCCCACACTATACTTAAAGGCATTCTCTGTCATTGGTGAAGAGTTTACAGGTGTAATTGCAAGAGAACATTGATTTTCATTAAACTTCTGAAACTAAGTCAGTTCTGACCTGAAACAACAAGAAATGTTGTAAAATTTCATTTGTAAGCATATGTATAGCAGTTGAGCACATCTAACTTTACAGACTGAAGATATTGCAAAACCATCCAAAACAAGCTTCTCTCTGCCTGATATGCTCCCACACTATAGTTAAAGGCATTCTCTGTCATTGGTGAAGAGTTTACATGTTTATGAGCAAGATAACATTGATATTCATTAAACTCATGAAACTAAGTCAGTTCTGACCTGAAACAACTAGAAATGTTGTAAAATTTAATTTGTAAGCATATGTATAGCAGTTGAGCACATCTAACTTTACAGACTGAAGATATTGCAAAACCATCCAAAACAAGCTTCTCTCTGCCTGATATGCTCCCACACTATACTTAAAGGCATTCTCTGTCATTGGTGAAGAGTTTACATGTTTATGAGCAAGATAACAATGATATTCATTATACTCCTGAAACTAAGTCAGTTCTGACCTGAAACAACAAGAAATGTTGTAAAATTTCATTTGTAAGCATATGTATAGCAGTTGAGCACATCTAACTTTACAGACTGAAGATATTGCAAAACCATCCAAAACAAGCTTCTCTCTGCCTGATATGCTCCCACACTATACTTAAAGGCATTCTCTGTCATTGGTGAAGAGTTTACAGGTGTAATTGCAAGAGAACATTACATTTCATTAAACTCCTGAAACTAAGTCAGTTCTGACCTGAAACAACTAGAAATGATGTAAAATTTCATTTGTAAGCATATGTATAGCAGTTGAGCACATCTAACTTTACAGACTGAAGATATTGCAAAACCATCCAAAACAAGCTTCTCTCTGCCTGATTTGCTCCCACACTATACTTAAAGGCATTCTCTGTCATTGGTGAAGAGTTTACATGTTTATGAGCAAGATAACATTGATTTTCATTAAACTACTGAAACTAAGTCAGTTCTGACCTGAAACAACAAGAAATGTTGTAAAATTTCATTTGTAAGCATATGTATAGCAGTTGAGCACATCTAACTTTACAGACTGAAGATATTGCAAAACCATCCAAAACAAGCTTCTCTCTGCCTGATATGCTCCCACACTATACTTAAAGGCATTCTCTGTCATTGGTGAAGAGTTTACATGTTTATGAGCAAGATAACAATGATATTCATTATACTCCTGAAACTAAGTCAGTTCTGACCTGAAACAACAAGAAATGTTGTAAAATTTCATTTGTAAGCATATGTATAGCAGTTGAGCACATCTAACTTTACAGACTGAAGATATTGCAAAACCATCCAAAACAAGCTTCTCTCTGCCTGATATGCTCCCACACTATAGTTAAAGGCATTCTCTGTCATTGGTGAAGAGTTTACATGTTTATGAGCAAGATAACATTGATATTCATTAAACTCCTGAAACTAAGTCAGTTCTGACCTGAAACAACTAGAAATGTTGTAAAATTTAATTTGTAAGCATATGTATAGCAGTTGAGCACATCTAACTTTACAGACTGAAGATATTGCAAAACCATCCAAAACAAGCTTCTCACTGCCTGATATGCTCCCACACTATACTTAAAGGCATTCTCTGTCATTGGTGAAGAGTTTACATGTTTATGATCAAGATACCATTGATTTTCATTAAACTACTGAAACTAAGTCAGTTCTGACCTGAAACAACTAGAAATGTTGTAAAATTTCATTTGTAAGCATATGTATAGCAGTTGAGCACATCTAAATTTACAGACTGAAGATATTGCAAAACCATCCAAAACAAGCTTCTCTCTGCCTGATATGCTCCCACACTATACTTAAAGGCATTCTCTGTCATTGGTGAAGAGTTTACATGTTTATGAGCAAGATAACATTGATATTCATTAAACTCCTGAAACTAAGTCAGTTCTGACCTGAAACAACTAGAAATGTTGTAAAATTTCATTTGTAAGCATATGTATAGCAGTTGAGCACATCTAACTTTACAGACTGAAGATATTGCAAAACCATCCAAAACAAGCTTCTCTATGCCTGATATGCTCCCACACTATACTTAAAGGCATTCTCTGTCATTGGTGAAGAGTTTACATGTTTATGATCAAGATAACATTGATTTTCATTAAACTTCTGAAACTAAGTCAGTTCTGACCTGAAACAACAAGAAATGTTGTAAAATTTCATTTGTAAGCATATGTATAGCAGTTGAGCACATCTAACTTTACAGACTGAAGATATTGCAAAACCATCCAAAACAAGCTTCTCTCTGCCTGATATGCTCCCACACTATAGTTAAAGGCATTCTCTGTCATTGGTGAAGAGTTTACATGTTTATGAGCAAGATAACATTGATATTCATTAAACTCCTGAAACTAAGTCAGTTCTGACCTGAAACAACTAGAAATGTTGTAAAATTTAATTTGTAAGCATATGTATAGCAGTTGAGCACATCTAACTTTACATACTGAAGATATTGCAAAACCATCCAAAACAAGCTTCTCTCTGCCTGATATGCTCCCACACTATACTTAAAGGCATTCTCTGTCATTGGTGAAGAGTTTACATGTTTATGATCAAGATACCATTGATTTTCATTAAACTACTGAAACTAAGTCAGTTCTGACCTGAAACAACAAGAAATGTTGTAAAATTTCATTTGTAAGCATATGTATAGCAGTTGAGCACATCTAACTTTACAGACTGAAGATATTGCAAAACCATCCAAAACAAGCTTCTCTCTGCCTGATATGCTCCCACACTATACTTAAAGGCATTCTCTGTCATTGGTGAAGAGTTTACAGGTGTAATTGCAAGAGAACATTACATTTCATTAAACTTCTGAAACTAAGTCAGTTCTGACCTGAAACAACTAGAAATGTTGTAAAATTTCATTTGTAAGCATATGTATAGCAGTTGAGCACATCTAACTTTACAGACTGAAGATATTGCAAAACCATCCAAAACAAGCTTCTCTATGCCTGATATGCTCCCACACTATACTTAAAGGCATTCTCTAAAATTGGTGAAGAGTTTACATGTTTATGAGCAAGATAACATTGATATTCATTAAACTCCTGAAACTAAGTCAGTTCTGACCTGAAACAACTAGAAATGTTGTAAAATTTCATTTGTAAGCATATGTATAGCAGTTGAGCACATCTAAATTTACAGACTGAAGATATTGCAAAACCATCCAAAACAAGCTTCTCTCTGCCTGATATGCTCCCACACTATACTTAAAGGCATTCTCTGTCATTGGTGAAGAGTTTACATGTTTATGATCAAGATACCATTGATTTTCAATAAACTACTGAAACTAAGTCAGTTCTGACCTGAAACAACAAGAAATGTTGTAAAATTTCATTTGTAAGAATATGTATAGCAGTTGAGCACATCTAACTTTACAGACTGAAGATATTGCAAAACCATCCAAAACAAGCTTCTCTCTGCCTGATATGCTCCCACACTATACTTAAAGGCATTCTCTGTCATTGGTGAAGAGTTTACAGGTGTAATTGCAAGAGAACATTACATTTCATTAAACTCCTGAAACTAAGTCAGTTCTGACCTGAAACAACTAGAAATGATGTAAAATTTCATTTGTAAGCATATGTATAGCAGTTGAGCACATCTAACTTTACAGACTGAAGATATTGCAAAACCATCCAAAACAAGCTTCTCTCTGCCTGATTTGCTCCCACACTATACTTAAAGGCATTCTCTGTCATTGGTGAAGAGTTTACATGTTTATGAGCAAGATAACATTGATTTTCATTAAACTACTGAAACTAAGTCAGTTCTGACCTGAAACAACAAGAAATGTTGTAAAATTTCATTTGTAAGCATATGTATAGCAGTTGAGCACATCTAACTTTACAGACTGAAGATATTGCAAAACCATCCAAAACAAGCTTCTCTCTGCCTGATATGCTCCCACACTATACTTAAAGGCATTCTCTGTCATTGGTGAAGAGTTTACATGTTTATGAGCAAGATAACAATGATATTCATTATACTCCTGAAACTAAGTCAGTTCTGACCTGAAACAACAAGAAATGTTGTAAAATTTCATTTGTAAGCATATGTATAGCAGTTGAGCACATCTAACTTTACAGACTGAAGATATTGCAAAACCATCCAAAACAAGCTTCTCTCTGCCTGATATGCTCCCACACTATAGTTAAAGGCATTCTCTGTCATTGGTGAAGAGTTTACATGTTTATGAGCAAGATAACATTGATATTCATTAAACTCCTGAAACTAAGTCAGTTCTGACCTGAAACAACTAGAAATGTTGTAAAATTTAATTTGTAAGCATATGTATAGCAGTTGAGCACATCTAACTTTACAGACTGAAGATATTGCAAAACCATCCAAAACAAGCTTCTCACTGCCTGATATGCTCCCACACTATACTTAAAGGCATTCTCTGTCATTGGTGAAGAGTTTACATGTTTATGATCAAGATACCATTGATTTTCATTAAACTACTGAAACTAAGTCAGTTCTGACCTGAAACAACTAGAAATGTTGTAAAATTTCATTTGTAAGCATATGTATAGCAGTTGAGCACATCTAAATTTACAGACTGAAGATATTGCAAAACCATCCAAAACAAGCTTCTCTCTGCCTGATATGCTCCCACACTATACTTAAAGGCATTCTCTGTCATTGGTGAAGAGTTTACATGTTTATGAGCAAGATAACATTGATATTCATTAAACTCCTGAAACTAAGTCAGTTCTGACCTGAAACAACTAGAAATGTTGTAAAATTTCATTTGTAAGCATATGTATAGCAGTTGAGCACATCTAACTTTACAGACTGAAGATATTGCAAAACCATCCAAAACAAGCTTCTCTATGCCTGATATGCTCCCACACTATACTTAAAGGCATTCTCTGTCATTGGTGAAGAGTTTACATGTTTATGATCAAGATAACATTGATTTTCATTAAACTTCTGAAACTAAGTCAGTTCTGACCTGAAACAACAAGAAATGTTGTAAAATTTCATTTGTAAGCATATGTATAGCAGTTGAGCACATCTAACTTTACAGACTGAAGATATTGCAAAACCATCCAAAACAAGCTTCTCTCTGCCTGATATGCTCCCACACTATAGTTAAAGGCATTCTCTGTCATTGGTGAAGAGTTTACATGTTTATGAGCAAGATAACATTGATATTCATTAAACTCCTGAAACTAAGTCAGTTCTGACCTGAAACAACTAGAAATGTTGTAAAATTTAATTTGTAAGCATATGTATAGCAGTTGAGCACATCTAACTTTACATACTGAAGATATTGCAAAACCATCCAAAACAAGCTTCTCTCTGCCTGATATGCTCCCACACTATACTTAAAGGCATTCTCTGTCATTGGTGAAGAGTTTACATGTTTATGATCAAGATACCATTGATTTTCATTAAACTACTGAAACTAAGTCAGTTCTGACCTGAAACAACAAGAAATGTTGTAAAATTTCATTTGTAAGCATATGTATAGCAGTTGAGCACATCTAACTTTACAGACTGAAGATATTGCAAAACCATCCAAAACAAGCTTCTCTCTGCCTGATATGCTCCCACACTATACTTAAAGGCATTCTCTGTCATTGGTGAAGAGTTTACAGGTGTAATTGCAAGAGAACATTACATTTCATTAAACTTCTGAAACTAAGTCAGTTCTGACCTGAAACAACTAGAAATGTTGTAAAATTTCATTTGTAAGCATATGTATAGCAGTTGAGCACATCTAACTTTACAGACTGAAGATATTGCAAAACCATCCAAAACAAGCTTCTCTATGCCTGATATGCTCCCACACTATACTTAAAGGCATTCTCTAAAATTGGTGAAGAGTTTACATGTTTATGAGCAAGATAACATTGATATTCATTAAACTCCTGAAACTAAGTCAGTTCTGACCTGAAACAACTAGAAATGTTGAAAAATTTAATTTGTAAGCATATGTATAGCAGTTGAGCACATTTAACTTTACAGACTGAAGATATTGCAAAACCATCCAAAACAAGCTTCTCTCTGCCTGATATGCTCCCACACTATACTTAAAGGCATTCTCTGTCATTGGTGAAGAGTTTACATGTTTATGAGCAAGATAACAATGATATTCATTATACTCCTGAAACTAAGTCAGTTCTGACCTGAAACAACAAGAAATGTTGTAAAATTTCATTTGTAAGCATATGTATAGCAGTTGAGCACATCTAACTTTACAGACTGAAGATATTGCAAAACCATCCAAAACAAGCTTCTCTCTGCCTGATATGCTCCCACACTATACTTAAAGGCATTCTCTGTCATTGGTGAAGAGTTTACAGGTGTAATTGCAAGAGAACATTACATTTCATTAAACTTCTGAAACTAAGTCAGTTCTGACCTGAAACAACTAGAAATGTTGTAAAATTTCATTTGTAAGCATATGTATAGCAGTTGAGCACATCTTACTTTACAGACTGAAGATATTGCAAAACCATCCAAAACAAGCTTCTCTAAGCCTGATATGCTCCCACACTATACTTAAAGGCATTCTCTGTCATTGGCGAAGAGTTTACATGTTTATGAGCAAGATAACATTGATATTCATTAAACTCCTGAAACTAAGTCAGTTCTGACCTGAAACAACTAGAAATGATGTAAAATTTCATTTGTAAGCATATGTATAGCAGTTGAGCACATCTAACTTTACAGACTGAAGATATTGCAAAACCATCCAAAACAAGCTTCTCTCTGCCTGATATGCTCCCACACTATACTTAAAGGCATTCTCTGTCATTGGTGAAGAGTTTACAGGTGTAATTGCAAGAGAACATTACATTTCATTAAACTTCTGAAACTAAGTCAGTTCTGACCTGAATCAACTAGAAATGTTGTAAAATTTCATTTGTAAGCATATGTATAGCAGTTGAGCACATCTAACTTTACAGACTGAAGATAATGCAAAACCATCCAAATCAAACTTCTCTCTGCCTGATATGCTCCCACACTATACTTAAAGGCATTCTCTGTCATTGGTGAAGAGTTTACATGTTTATGATCAAGATAACATTTATTTTCATTAAACTTCTGAAACTAAGTCAGTTCTGACCTGAAACAACAAGAAATGTTGTAAAATTTCATTTGTAAGCATATGTATAGCAGTTGAGCACATCTAACTTTACAGACTGAAGATATTGCAAAACCATCCAAAACCAGCTTCTCTCTGCCTGATATGCTCCCACACTATACTTAAAGGCATTCTCTGTCATTGGTGAAGAGTTTACAGGTGTAATTGCAAGAGAACATTGATTTTCATTAAACTTCTGAAACTAAGTCAGTTCTGACCTGAAACAACAAGAAATGTTGTAAAATTTCATTTGTAAGCATATGTATAGCAGTTGAGCACATCTAACTTTACAGACTGAAGATATTGCAAAACCATCCAAAACAAGCTTCTCTCTGCCTGATATGCTCCCACACTATAGTTAAAGGCATTCTCTGTCATTGGTGAAGAGTTTACATGTTTATGAGCAAGATAACATTGATATTCATTAAACTCCTGAAACTAAGTCAGTTCTGACCTGAAACAACTAGAAATGTTGTAAAATTTAATTTGTAAGCATATGTATAGCAGTTGAGCACATCTAACTTTACAGACTGAAGATATTGCAAAACCATCCAAAACAAGCTTCTCTCTGCCTGATATGCTCCCACACTATACTTAAAGGCATTCTCTGTCATTGGTGAAGAGTTTACAGGTGTAATTGCAAGAGAACATTGATTTTCATTAAACTTCTGAAACTAAGTCAGTTCTGACCTGAAACAACAAGAAATGTTGTAAAATTTCATTTGTAAGCATATGTATAGCAGTTGAGCACATCTAACTTTACAGACTGAAGATATTGCAAAACCATCCAAAACAAGCTTCTCTCTGCCTGATATGCTCCCACACTATAGTTAAAGGCATTCTCTGTCATTGGTGAAGAGTTTACATGTTTATGAGCAAGATAACATTGATATTCATTAAACTCCTGAAACTAAGTCAGTTCTGACCTGAAACAACTAGAAATGTTGTAAAATTTAATTTGTAAGCATATGTATAGCAGTTGAGCACATCTAACTTTACAGACTGAAGATATTGCAAAACCATCCAAAACAAGCTTCTCTCTGCCTGATATGCTCCCACACTATACTTAAAGGCATTCTCTGTCATTGGTGAAGAGTTTACATGTTTATGAGCAAGATAACAATGATATTCATTATACTCCTGAAACTAAGTCAGTTCTGACCTGAAACAACAAGAAATGTTGTAAAATTTCATTTGTAAGCATATGTATAGCAGTTGAGCACATCTAACTTTACAGACTGAAGATATTGCAAAACCATCCAAAACAAGCTTCTCTCTGCCTGATATGCTCCCACACTATACTTAAAGGCATTCTCTGTCATTGGTGAAGAGTTTACAGGTGTAATTGCAAGAGAACATTACATTTCATTAAACTCCTGAAACTAAGTCAGTTCTGACCTGAAACAACTAGAAATGATGTAAAATTTCATTTGTAAGCATATGTATAGCAGTTGAGCACATCTAACTTTACAGACTGAAGATATTGCAAAACCATCCAAAACAAGCTTCTCTCTGCCTGATTTGCTCCCACACTATACTTAAAGGCATTCTCTGTCATTGGTGAAGAGTTTACATGTTTATGAGCAAGATAACATTGATTTTCATTAAACTACTGAAACTAAGTCAGTTCTGACCTGAAACAACAAGAAATGTTGTAAAATTTCATTTGTAAGCATATGTATAGCAGTTGAGCACATCTAACTTTACAGACTGAAGATATTGCAAAACCATCCAAAACAAGCTTCTCTCTGCCTGATATGCTCCCACACTATACTTAAAGGCATTCTCTGTCATTGGTGAAGAGTTTACATGTTTATGAGCAAGATAACAATGATATTCATTATACTCCTGAAACTAAGTCAGTTCTGACCTGAAACAACAAGAAATGTTGTAAAATTTCATTTGTAAGCATATGTATAGCAGTTGAGCACATCTAACTTTACAGACTGAAGATATTGCAAAACCATCCAAAACAAGCTTCTCTCTGCCTGATATGCTCCCACACTATAGTTAAAGGCATTCTCTGTCATTGGTGAAGAGTTTACATGTTTATGAGCAAGATAACATTGATATTCATTAAACTCCTGAAACTAAGTCAGTTCTGACCTGAAACAACTAGAAATGTTGTAAAATTTAATTTGTAAGCATATGTATAGCAGTTGAGCACATCTAACTTTACAGACTGAAGATATTGCAAAACCATCCAAAACAAGCTTCTCACTGCCTGATATGCTCCCACACTATACTTAAAGGCATTCTCTGTCATTGGTGAAGAGTTTACATGTTTATGATCAAGATACCATTGATTTTCATTAAACTACTGAAACTAAGTCAGTTCTGACCTGAAACAACTAGAAATGTTGTAAAATTTCATTTGTAAGCATATGTATAGCAGTTGAGCACATCTAACTTAACAGACTGAAGATATTGCAAAACCATCCAAAACAAGCTTCTCTCTGCCTGATATGCTCCCACACTATACTTAAAGGCATTCTCTGTCATTGGTGAAGAGTTTACATGTTTATGAGCAAGATAACATTGATATTCATTAAACTCCTGAAACTAAGTCAGTTCTGACCTGAAACAACTAGAAATGTTGTAAAATTTCATTTGTAAGCATATGTATAGCAGTTGAGCACATCTAACTTTACAGACTGAAGATATTGCAAAACCATCCAAAACAAGCTTCTCTATGCCTGATATGCTCCCACACTATACTTAAAGGCATTCTCTGTCATTGGTGAAGAGTTTACATGTTTATGATCAAGATAACATTGATTTTCATTAAACTTCTGAAACTAAGTCAGTTCTGACCTGAAACAACAAGAAATGTTGTAAAATTTCATTTGTAAGCATATGTATAGCAGTTGAGCACATCTAACTTTACAGACTGAAGATATTGCAAAACCATCCAAAACAAGCTTCTCTCTGCCTGATATGCTCCCACACTATAGTTAAAGGCATTCTCTGTCATTGGTGAAGAGTTTACATGTTTATGAGCAAGATAACATTGATATTCATTAAACTCCTGAAACTAAGTCAGTTCTGACCTGAAACAACTAGAAATGTTGTAAAATTTAATTTGTAAGCATATGTATAGCAGTTGAGCACATCTAACTTTACATACTGAAGATATTGCAAAACCATCCAAAACAAGCTTCTCTCTGCCTGATATGCTCCCACACTATACTTAAAGGCATTCTCTGTCATTGGTGAAGAGTTTACATGTTTATGATCAAGATACCATTGATTTTCATTAAACTACTGAAACTAAGTCAGTTCTGACCTGAAACAACAAGAAATGTTGTAAAATTTCATTTGTAAGCATATGTATAGCAGTTGAGCACATCTAACTTTACAGACTGAAGATATTGCAAAACCATCCAAAACAAGCTTCTCTCTGCCTGATATGCTCCCACACTATACTTAAAGGCATTCTCTGTCATTGGTGAAGAGTTTACAGGTGTAATTGCAAGAGAACATTACATTTCATTAAACTTCTGAAACTAAGTCAGTTCTGACCTGAAACAACTAGAAATGTTGTAAAATTTCATTTGTAAGCATATGTATAGCAGTTGAGCACATCTAACTTTACAGACTGAAGATATTGCAAAACCATCCAAAACAAGCTTCTCTATGCCTGATATGCTCCCACACTATACTTAAAGGCATTCTCTAAAATTGGTGAAGAGTTTACATGTTTATGAGCAAGATAACATTGATATTCATTAAACTCCTGAAACTAAGTCAGTTCTGACCTGAAACAACTAGAAATGTTGAAAAATTTAATTTGTAAGCATATGTATAGCAGTTGAGCACATTTAACTTTACAGACTGAAGATATTGCAAAACCATCCAAAACAAGCTTCTCTCTGCCTGATATGCTCCCACACTATACTTAAAGGCATTCTCTGTCATTGGTGAAGAGTTTACATGTTTATGAGCAAGATAACAATGATATTCATTATACTCCTGAAACTAAGTCAGTTCTGACCTGAAACAACAAGAAATGTTGTAAAATTTCATTTGTAAGCATATGTATAGCAGTTGAGCACATCTAACTTTACAGACTGAAGATATTGCAAAACCATCCAAAACAAGCTTCTCTCTGCCTGATATGCTCCCACACTATACTTAAAGGCATTCTCTGTCATTGGTGAAGAGTTTACAGGTGTAATTGCAAGAGAACATTACATTTCATTAAACTTCTGAAACTAAGTCAGTTCTGACCTGAAACAACTAGAAATGTTGTAAAATTTCATTTGTAAGCATATGTATAGCAGTTGAGCACATCTTACTTTACAGACTGAAGATATTGCAAAACCATCCAAAACAAGCTTCTCTATGCCTGATATGCTCCCACACTATACTTAAAGGCATTCTCTGTCATTGGCGAAGAGTTTACATGTTTATGAGCAAGATAACATTGATATTCATTAAACTCCTGAAACTAAGTCAGTTCTGACCTGAAACAACTAGAAATGATGTAAAATTTCATTTGTAAGCATATGTATAGCAGTTGAGCACATCTAACTTTACAGACTGAAGATATTGCAAAACCATCCAAAACAAGCTTCTCTCTGCCTGATATGCTCCCACACTATACTTAAAGGCATTCTCTGTCATTGGTGAAGAGTTTACAGGTGTAATTGCAAGAGAACATTACATTTCATTAAACTTCTGAAACTAAGTCAGTTCTGACCTGAATCAACTAGAAATGTTGTAAAATTTCATTTGTAAGCATATGTATAGCAGTTGAGCACATCTAACTTTACAGACTGAAGATAATGCAAAACCATCCAAATCAAACTTCTCTCTGCCTGATATGCTCCCACACTATACTTAAAGGCATTCTCTGTCATTGGTGAAGAGTTTACATGTTTATGATCAAGATAACATTTATTTTCATTAAACTTCTGAAACTAAGTCAGTTCTGACCTGAAACAACAAGAAATGTTGTAAAATTTCATTTGTAAGCATATGTATAGCAGTTGAGCACATCTAACTTTACAGACTGAAGATATTGCAAAACCATCCAAAACAAGCTTCTCTCTGCCTGATATGCTCCCACACTATACTTAAAGGCATTCTCTGTCATTGGTGAAGAGTTTACAGGTGTAATTGCAAGAGAACATTGATTTTCATTAAACTTCTGAAACTAAGTCAGTTCTGACCTGAAACAACAAGAAATGTTGTAAAATTTCATTTGTAAGCATATGTATAGCAGTTGAGCACATCTAACTTTACAGACTGAAGATATTGCAAAACCATCCAAAACAAGCTTCTCTCTGCCTGATATGCTCCCACACTATAGTTAAAGGCATTCTCTGTCATTGGTGAAGAGTTTACATGTTTATGAGCAAGATAACATTGATATTCATTAAACTCCTGAAACTAAGTCAGTTCTGACCTGAAACAACTAGAAATGTTGTAAAATTTAATTTGTAAGCATATGTATAGCAGTTGAGCACATCTAACTTTACAGACTGAAGATATTGCAAAACCATCCAAAACAAGCTTCTCTCTGCCTGATATGCTCCCACACTATACTTAAAGGCATTCTCTGTCATTGGTGAAGAGTTTACATGTTTATGAGCAAGATAACAATGATATTCATTATACTCCTGAAACTAAGTCAGTTCTGACCTGAAACAACAAGAAATGTTGTAAAATTTCATTTGTAAGCATATGTATAGCAGTTGAGCACATCTAACTTTACAGACTGAAGATATTGCAAAACCATCCAAAACAAGCTTCTCTCTGCCTGATATGCTCCCACACTATACTTAAAGGCATTCTCTGTCATTGGTGAAGAGTTTACAGGTGTAATTGCAAGAGAACATTACATTTCATTAAACTTCTGAAACTAAGTCAGTTCTGACCTGAAACAACAAGAAATGTTGTAAAATTTCATTTGTAAGCATATGTATAGCAGTTGAGCACATCTAAATTTACAGACTGAAGATATTGCAAAACCATCCAAAACAAGCTTCTCTCTGCTTGATATGCTCCCACACTATACTTAAAGGCATTCTCTGTCATTGGTGAACAGTTTACATGTTTATGAGCAAGATAACATTGATATTCATTAAACTCCTGAAACTAAGTCAGTTCTGACCTGAAACAACTAGAAATGATGTAAAATTTCATTTGTAAGCATATGTATAGCAGTTGAGCACATCTAACTTTACAGACTGAAGATATTGCAAAACCATCCAAAACAAGCTTCTCTCTGCCTGATTTGCTCCCACACTATACTTAAAGGCATTCTCTGTCATTGGTGAAGAGTTTACATGTTTATGAGCAAGATAACATTGATTTTCATTAAACTACTGAAACTAAGTCAGTTCTGACCTGAAACAACAAGAAATGTTGTAAAATTTCATTTGTAAGCATATGTATAGCAGTTGAGCACATCTAACTTTACAGACTGAAGATATTGCAAAACCATCCAAAACAAGCTTCTCTCTGCCTGATATGCTCCCACACTATACTTAAAGGCATTCTCTGTCATTGGTGAAGAGTTTACATGTTTATGAGCAAGATAACAATGATATTCATTATACTCCTGAAACTAAGTCAGTTCTGACCTGAAACAACAAGAAATGTTGTAAAATTTCATTTGTAAGCATATGTATAGCAGTTGAGCACATCTAACTTTACAGACTGAAGATATTGCAAAACCATCCAAAACAAGCTTCTCTCTGCCTGATATGCTCCCACACTATAGTTAAAGGCATTCTCTGTCATTGGTGAAGAGTTTACATGTTTATGAGCAAGATAACATTGATATTCATTAAACTCCTGAAACTAAGTCAGTTCTGACCTGAAACAACTAGAAATGTTGTAAAATTTAATTTGTAAGCATATGTATAGCAGTTGAGCACATCTAACTTTACAGACTGAAGATATTGCAAAACCATCCAAAACAAGCTTCTCTCTGCCTGATATGCTCCCACACTATACTTAAAGGCATTCTCTGTCATTGGTGAAGAGTTTACATGTTTATGATCAAGATACCATTGATTTTCATTAAACTACTGAAACTAAGTCAGTTCTGACCTGAAACAACTAGAAATGTTGTAAAATTTCATTTGTAAGCATATGTATAGCAGTTGAGCACATCTAAATTTACAGACTGAAGATATTGCAAAACCATCCAAAACAAGCTTCTCTCTGCCTGATATGCTCCCACACTATACTTAAAGGCATTCTCTGTCATTGGTGAAGAGTTTACATGTTTATGAGCAAGATAACATTGATATTCATTAAACTCCTGAAACTAAGTCAGTTCTGACCTGAAACAACTAGAAATGTTGTAAAATTTCATTTGTAAGCATATGTATAGCAGTTGAGCACATCTAACTTTACAGACTGAAGATATTGCAAAACCATCCAAAACAAGCTTCTCTATGCCTGATATGCTCCCACACTATACTTAAAGGCATTCTCTGTCATTGGTGAAGAGTTTACATGTTTATGATCAAGATAACATTGATTTTCATTAAACTTCTGAAACTAAGTCAGTTCTGACCTGAAACAACAAGAAATGTTGTAAAATTTCATTTGTAAGCATATGTATAGCAGTTGAGCACATCTAACTTTACAGACTGAAGATATTGCAAAACCATCCAAAACAAGCTTCTCTCTGCCTGATATGCTCCCACACTATAGTTAAAGGCATTCTCTGTCATTGGTGAAGAGTTTACATGTTTATGAGCAAGATAACATTGATATTCATTAAACTCCTGAAACTAAGTCAGTTCTGACCTGAAACAACTAGAAATGTTGTAAAATTTAATTTGTAAGCATATGTATAGCAGTTGAGCACATCTAACTTTACAGACTGAAGATATTGCAAAACCATCCAAAACAAGCTTCTCTCTGCCTGATATGCTCCCACACTATACTTAAAGGCATTCTCTGTCATTGGTGAAGAGTTTACAGGTGTAATTGCAAGAGAACATTACATTTCATTAAACTTCTGAAACTAAGTCAGTTCTGACCTGAAACAACAAGAAATGTTGTAAAATTTCATTTGTAAGCATATGTATAGCAGTTGAGCACATCTAACTTTACAGACTGAAGATATTGCAAAACCATCCAAAACAAGCTTCTCTCTGCCTGATATGCTCCCACACTATACTTAAAGGCATTCTCTGTCATTGGTGAAGAGTTTACAGGTGTAATTGCAAGAGAACATTACATTTCATTAAACTTCTGAAACTAAGTCAGTTCTGACCTGAAACAACTAGAAATGTTGTAAAATTTCATTTGTAAGCATATGTATAGCAGTTGAGCACATCTAACTTTACAGAGTGAAGATATTGCAAAACCATCCAAAACAAGCTTCTCTATGCCTGATATGCTCCCACACTATACTTAAAGGCATTCTCTAAAATTGGTGAAGAGTTTACATGTTTATGAGCAAGATAACATTGATATTCATTAAACTCCTGAAACTAAGTCAGTTCTGACCTGAAACAACTAGAAATGTTGAAAAATTTAATTTGTAAGCATATGTATAGCAGTTGAGCACATTTAACTTTACAGACTGAAGATATTGCAAAACCATCCAAAACAAGCTTCTCTCTGCCTGATATGCTCCCACACTATACTTAAAGGCATTCTCTGTCATTGGTGAAGAGTTTACATGTTTATGAGCAAGATAACAATGATATTCATTATACTCCTGAAACTAAGTCAGTTCTGACCTGAAACAACAAGAAATGTTGTAAAATTTCATTTGTAAGCATATGTATAGCAGTTGAGCACATCTAACTTTACAGACTGAAGATATTGCAAAACCATCCAAAACAAGCTTCTCTCTGCCTGATATGCTCCCACACTATACTTAAAGGCATTCTCTGTCATTGGTGAAGAGTTTACAGGTGTAATTGCAAGAGAACATTACATTTCATTAAACTTCTGAAACTAAGTCAGTTCTGACCTGAAACAACTAGAAATGTTGTAAAATTTCATTTGTAAGCATATGTATAGCAGTTGAGCACATCTTACTTTACAGACTGAAGATATTGCAAAACCATCCAAAACAAGCTTCTCTATGCCTGATATGCTCCCACACTATACTTAAAGGCATTCTCTGTCATTGGCGAAGAGTTTACATGTTTATGAGCAAGATAACATTGATATTCATTAAACTCCTGAAACTAAGTCAGTTCTGACCTGAAACAACTAGAAATGATGTAAAATTTCATTTGTAAGCATATGTATAGCAGTTGAGCACATCTAACTTTACAGACTGAAGATATTGCAAAACCATCCAAAACAAGCTTCTCTCTGCCTGATATGCTCCCACACTATACTTAAAGGCATTCTCTGTCATTGGTGAAGAGTTTACAGGTGTAATTGCAAGAGAACATTACATTTCATTAAACTTCTGAAACTAAGTCAGTTCTGACCTGAAACAACTAGAAATGTTGTAAAATTTCATTTGTAAGCATATGTATAGCAGTTGAGCACATCTAACTTTACAGACTGAAGATAATGCAAAACCATCCAAATCAAACTTCTCTCTGCCTGATATGCTCCCACACTATACTTAAAGGCATTCTCTGTCATTGGTGAAGAGTTTACATGTTTATGATCAAGATAACATTTATTTTCATTAAACTTCTGAAACTAAGTCAGTTCTGACCTGAAACAACAAGAAATGTTGTAAAATTTCATTTGTAAGCATATGTATAGCAGTTGAGCACATCTAACTTTACAGACTGAAGATATTGCAAAACCATCCAAAACAAGCTTCTCTCTGCCTGATATGCTCCCACACTATACTTAAAGGCATTCTCTGTCATTGGTGAAGAGTTTACATGTTTATGATCAAGATAACATTTATTTTCATTAAACTTCTGAAACTAAGTCAGTTCTGACCTGAAACAACAAGAAATGTTGTAAAATTTCATTTGTAAGCATATGTATAGCAGTTGAGCACATCTAAATTTACAGACTGAAGATATTGCAAAACCATCCAAAACAAGCTTCTCTCTGCCTGATATGCTCCCACACTATAGTTATAGGCATTCTCTGTCATTGGTGAAGAGTTTACATGTTTATGAGCAAGATAACATTGATATTCATTATACTCCTGAAACTAAGTCAGTTCTGACCTGAAACAACAAGAAATGGTGTAAAATTTCATTTGTAAGCATATGTATAGCAGTTGAGCACATCTAACTTTACAGACTGAAGATATTGCAAAACCATCCAAAACAAGCTTCTCTCTGCCTGATATGATCCCACACTATACTTAAAGGCATTCTCTGTCATTGGTGAAGAGTTTACATGTTTATGAGCAAGATAACAATGATATTCATTATACTCCTGAAACTAAGACAGTTCTGACCTGAAACAACAAGAAATGGTGTAAAATTTCATTTGTAAGCATATGTATAGCAGTTGAGCACATCTAACTTTACAGACTGAAGATATTGCAAAACCATCCAAAACAAGCTTCTCTCTGCCTGATATGCTCCCACACTATACTTAAAGGCATTCTCTGTCATTGGTGAAGAGTTTACAGGTGTAATTGCAAGAGAACATTACATTTCATTAAACTTCTGAAACTAAGTCAGTTCTGACCTGAAACAACTAGAAATGTTGTAAAATTTCATTTGTAAGCATATGTATAGCAGTTGAGCACATCTAACTTTACAGACTGAAGATATTGCAAAACCATCCAAAACAAGCTTCTCTCTGCCTGATATGCTCCCACACTATACTTAAAGGCATTCTCTGTCATTGGTGAAGAGTTTACAGGTGTAATTGCAAGAGAACATTACATTTCATTAAACTTCTGAAACTAAGTCAGTTCTGACCTGAAACAACTAGAAATGTTGTAAAATTTCATTTGTAAGCATATGTATAGCAGTTGAGCACATCTAAATTTACAGACTGAAGATATTGCAAAACCATCCAAAACAAGCTTCTCTCTGCCTGATATGCTCCCACACTATACTTAAAGGCATTCTCTGTCATTGGTGAAGAGTTTACATGTTTATGATCAAGATACCATTGATTTTCAATAAACTACTGAAACTAAGTCAGTTCTGACCTGAAACAACAAGAAATGTTGTAAAATTTCATTTGTAAGAATATGTATAGCAGTTGAGCACATCTAACTTTACAGACTGAAGATATTGCAAAACCATCCAAAACAAGCTTCTCTCTGCCTGATATGCTCCCACACTATACTTAAAGGCATTCTCTGTCATTGGTGAAGAGTTTACAGGTGTAATTGCAAGAGAACATTACATTTCATTAAACTTCTGAAACTAAGTCAGTTCTGACCTGAAACAACTAGAAATGTTGTAAAATTTCATTTGTAAGCATATGTATAGCAGTTGAGCACATCTAACTTTACAGACTGAAGATATTGCAAAACCATCCAAATCAAACTTCTCTCTGCCTGATATGCTCCCACACTATACTTAAAGGCATTCTCTGTCATTGGTGAAGAGTTTACAGGTGTAATTGCAAGAGAACATTGATTTTCATTAAACTTCTGAAACTAAGTCAGTTCTGACCTGAAACAACAAGAAATGTTGTAAAATTTCATTTGTAAGCATATGTATAGCAGTTGAGCACATCTAACTTTACAGACTGAAGATATTGCAAAACCATCCAAAACAAGCTTCTCTCTGCCTGATATGCTCCCACACTATAGTTAAAGGCATTCTCTGTCATTGGTGAAGAGTTTACATGTTTATGAGCAAGATAACATTGATATTCATTAAACTCCTGAAACTAAGTCAGTTCTGACCTGAAACAACTAGAAATGTTGTAAAATTTAATTTGTAAGCATATGTATAGCAGTTGAGCACATCTAACTTTACAGACTGAAGATATTGCAAAACCATCCAAAACAAGCTTCTCTCTGCCTGATATGCTCCCACACTATACTTAAAGGCATTCTCTGTCATTGGTGAAGAGTTTACATGTTTATGAGCAAGATAACAATGATATTCATTATACTCCTGAAACTAAGTCAGTTCTGACCTGAAACAACAAGAAATGTTGTAAAATTTCATTTGTAAGCATATGTATAGCAGTTGAGCACATCTAACTTTACAGACTGAAGATATTGCAAAACCATCCAAAACAAGCTTCTCTCTGCCTGATATGCTCCCACACTATACTTAAAGGCATTCTCTGTCATTGGTGAAGAGTTTACAGGTGTAATTGCAAGAGAACATTACATTTCATTAAACTTCTGAAACTAAGTCAGTTCTGACCTGAAACAACAAGAAATGTTGTAAAATTTCATTTGTAAGCATATGTATAGCAGTTGAGCACATCTAAATTTACAGACTGAAGATATTGCAAAACCATCCAAAACAAGCTTCTCTCTGCTTGATATGCTCCCACACTATACTTAAAGGCATTCTCTGTCATTGGTGAAGAGTTTACATGTTTATGAGCAAGATAACATTGATATTCATTAAACTCCTGAAACTAAGTCAGTTCTGACCTGAAACAACTAGAAATGATGTAAAATTTCATTTGTAAGCATATGTATAGCAGTTGAGCACATCTAACTTTACAGACTGAAGATATTGCAAAACCATCCAAAACAAGCTTCTCTCTGCCTGATTTGCTCCCACACTATACTTAAAGGCATTCTCTGTCATTGGTGAAGAGTTTACATGTTTATGAGCAAGATAACATTGATTTTCATTAAACTACTGAAACTAAGTCAGTTCTGACCTGAAACAACAAGAAATGTTGTAAAATTTCATTTGTAAGCATATGTATAGCAGTTGAGCACATCTAACTTTACAGACTGAAGATATTGCAAAACCATCCAAAACAAGCTTCTCTCTGCCTGATATGCTCCCACACTATACTTAAAGGCATTCTCTGTCATTGGTGAAGAGTTTACATGTTTATGAGCAAGATAACAATGATATTCATTATACTCCTGAAACTAAGTCAGTTCTGACCTGAAACAACAAGAAATGTTGTAAAATTTCATTTGTAAGCATATGTATAGCAGTTGAGCACATCTAACTTTACAGACTGAAGATATTGCAAAACCATCCAAAACAAGCTTCTCTCTGCCTGATATGCTCCCACACTATACTTAAAGGCATTCTCTGTCATTGGTGAAGAGTTTACAGGTGTAATTGCAAGAGAACATTACATTTCATTAAACTTCTGAAACTAAGTCAGTTCTGACCTGAAACAACTAGAAATGTTGTAAAATTTCATTTGTAAGCATATGTATAGCAGTTGAGCACATCTAACTTTACAGACTGAAGATATTGCAAAACCATCCAAAACAAGCTTCTCTCTGCCTGATATGCTCCCACACTATACTTAAAGGCATTCTCTGTCATTGGTGAAGAGTTTACAGGTGTAATTGCAAGAGAACATTACATTTCATTAAACTTCTGAAACTAAGTCAGTTCTGACCTGAAACAACTAGAAATGTTGTAAAATTTCATTTGTAAGCATATGTATAGCAGTTGAGCACATCTAAATTTACAGACTGAAGATATTGCAAAACCATCCAAAACAAGCTTCTCTCTGCCTGATATGCTCCCACACTATACTTAAAGGCATTCTCTGTCATTGGTGAAGAGTTTACATGTTTATGATCAAGATACCATTGATTTTCAATAAACTACTGAAACTAAGTCAGTTCTGACCTGAAACAACAAGAAATGTTGTAAAATTTCATTTGTAAGAATATGTATAGCAGTTGAGCACATCTAACTTTACAGACTGAAGATATTGCAAAACCATCCAAAACAAGCTTCTCTCTGCCTGATATGCTCCCACACTATACTTAAAGGCATTCTCTGTCATTGGTGAAGAGTTTACAGGTGTAATTGCAAGAGAACATTACATTTCATTAAACTTCTGAAACTAAGTCAGTTCTGACCTGAAACAACTAGAAATGTTGTAAAATTTCATTTGTAAGCATATGTATAGCAGTTGAGCACATCTAACTTTACAGACTGAAGATATTGCAAAACCATCCAAATCAAACTTCTCTCTGCCTGATATGCTCCCACACTATACTTAAAGGCATTCTCTGTCATTGGTGAAGAGTTTACAGGTGTAATTGCAAGAGAACATTGATTTTCATTAAACTTCTGAAACTAAGTCAGTTCTGACCTGAAACAACAAGAAATGTTGTAAAATTTCATTTGTAAGCATATGTATAGCAGTTGAGCACATCTAACTTTACAGACTGAAGATATTGCAAAACCATCCAAAACAAGCTTCTCTCTGCCTGATATGCTCCCACACTATAGTTAAAGGCATTCTCTGTCATTGGTGAAGAGTTTACATGTTTATGAGCAAGATAACATTGATATTCATTAAACTCCTGAAACTAAGTCAGTTCTGACCTGAAACAACTAGAAATGTTGTAAAATTTAATTTGTAAGCATATGTATAGCAGTTGAGCACATCTAACTTTACAGACTGAAGATATTGCAAAACCATCCAAAACAAGCTTCTCTCTGCCTGATATGCTCCCACACTATACTTAAAGGCATTCTCTGTCATTGGTGAAGAGTTTACATGTTTATGAGCAAGATAACAATGATATTCATTATACTCCTGAAACTAAGTCAGTTCTGACCTGAAACAACAAGAAATGTTGTAAAATTTCATTTGTAAGCATATGTATAGCAGTTGAGCACATCTAACTTTACAGACTGAAGATATTGCAAAACCATCCAAAACAAGCTTCTCTCTGCCTGATATGCTCCCACACTATACTTAAAGGCATTCTCTGTCATTGGTGAAGAGTTTACAGGTGTAATTGCAAGAGAACATTACATTTCATTAAACTTCTGAAACTAAGTCAGTTCTGACCTGAAACAACAAGAAATGTTGTAAAATTTCATTTGTAAGCATATGTATAGCAGTTGAGCACATCTAAATTTACAGACTGAAGATATTGCAAAACCATCCAAAACAAGCTTCTCTCTGCTTGATATGCTCCCACACTATACTTAAAGGCATTCTCTGTCATTGGTGAAGAGTTTACATGTTTATGAGCAAGATAACATTGATATTCATTAAACTCCTGAAACTAAGTCAGTTCTGACCTGAAACAACTAGAAATGATGTAAAATTTCATTTGTAAGCATATGTATAGCAGTTGAGCACATCTAACTTTACAGACTGAAGATATTGCAAAACCATCCAAAACAAGCTTCTCTCTGCCTGATTTGCTCCCACACTATACTTAAAGGCATTCTCTGTCATTGGTGAAGAGTTTACATGTTTATGAGCAAGATAACATTGATTTTCATTAAACTACTGAAACTAAGTCAGTTCTGACCTGAAACAACAAGAAATGTTGTAAAATTTCATTTGTAAGCATATGTATAGCAGTTGAGCACATCTAACTTTACAGACTGAAGATATTGCAAAACCATCCAAAACAAGCTTCTCTCTGCCTGATATGCTCCCACACTATACTTAAAGGCATTCTCTGTCATTGGTGAAGAGTTTACATGTTTATGAGCAAGATAACAATGATATTCATTATACTCCTGAAACTAAGTCAGTTCTGACCTGAAACAACAAGAAATGTTGTAAAATTTCATTTGTAAGCATATGTATAGCAGTTGAGCACATCTAACTTTACAGACTGAAGATATTGCAAAACCATCCAAAACAAGCTTCTCTCTGCCTGATATGCTCCCACACTATAGTTAAAGGCATTCTCTGTCATTGGTGAAGAGTTTACATGTTTATGAGCAAGATAACATTGATATTCATTAAACTCCTGAAACTAAGTCAGTTCTGACCTGAAACAACTAGAAATGTTGTAAAATTTAATTTGTAAGCATATGTATAGCAGTTGAGCACATCTAACTTTACAGACTGAAGATATTGCAAAACCATCCAAAACAAGCTTCTCTCTGCCTGATATGCTCCCACACTATACTTAAAGGCATTCTCTGTCATTGGTGAAGAGTTTACATGTTTATGATCAAGATACCATTGATTTTCATTAAACTACTGAAACTAAGTCAGTTCTGACCTGAAACAACTAGAAATGTTGTAAAATTTCATTTGTAAGCATATGTATAGCAGTTGAGCACATCTAAATTTACAGACTGAAGATATTGCAAAACCATCCAAAACAAGCTTCTCTCTGCCTGATATGCTCCCACACTATACTTAAAGGCATTCTCTGTCATTGGTGAAGAGTTTACATGTTTATGAGCAAGATAACATTGATATTCATTAAACTCCTGAAACTAAGTCAGTTCTGACCTGAAACAACTAGAAATGTTGTAAAATTTCATTTGTAAGCATATGTATAGCAGTTGAGCACATCTAACTTTACAGACTGAAGATATTGCAAAACCATCCAAAACAAGCTTCTCTATGCCTGATATGCTCCCACACTATACTTAAAGGCATTCTCTGTCATTGGTGAAGAGTTTACATGTTTATGATCAAGATAACATTGATTTTCATTAAACTTCTGAAACTAAGTCAGTTCTGACCTGAAACAACAAGAAATGTTGTAAAATTTCATTTGTAAGCATATGTATAGCAGTTGAGCACATCTAACTTTACAGACTGAAGATATTGCAAAACCATCCAAAACAAGCTTCTCTCTGCCTGATATGCTCCCACACTATAGTTAAAGGCATTCTCTGTCATTGGTGAAGAGTTTACATGTTTATGAGCAAGATAACATTGATATTCATTAAACTCCTGAAACTAAGTCAGTTCTGACCTGAAACAACTAGAAATGTTGTAAAATTTAATTTGTAAGCATATGTATAGCAGTTGAGCACATCTAACTTTACATACTGAAGATATTGCAAAACCATCCAAAACAAGCTTCTCTCTGCCTGATATGCTCCCACACTATACTTAAAGGCATTCTCTGTCATTGGTGAAGAGTTTACATGTTTATGATCAAGATACCATTGATTTTCATTAAACTACTGAAACTAAGTCAGTTCTGACCTGAAACAACAAGAAATGTTGTAAAATTTCATTTGTAAGCATATGTATAGCAGTTGAGCACATCTAACTTTACAGACTGAAGATATTGCAAAACCATCCAAAACAAGCTTCTCTCTGCCTGATATGCTCCCACACTATACTTAAAGGCATTCTCTGTCATTGGTGAAGAGTTTACAGGTGTAATTGCAAGAGAACATTACATTTCATTAAACTTCTGAAACTAAGTCAGTTCTGACCTGAAACAACTAGAAATGTTGAAAAATTTAATTTGTAAGCATATGTATAGCAGTTGAGCACATCTTACTTTACAGACTGAAGATATTGCAAAACCATCCAAAACAAGCTTCTCTCTGCCTGATATGCTCCCACACTATACTTAAAGGCATTCTCTGTCATTGGTGAAGAGTTTACAGGTGTAATTGCAAGAGAACATTACATTTCATTAAACTTCTGAAACTAAGTCAGTTCTGACCTGAAACAACTAGAAATGTTGTAAAATTTCATTTGTAAGCATATGTATAGCAGTTGAGCACATCTAACTTTACAGACTGAAGATATTGCAAAACCATCCAAATCAAACTTCTCTCTGCCTGATATGCTCCCACACTATACTTAAAGGCATTCTCTGTCATTGGTGAAGAGTTTACATGTTTATGATCAAGATACCATTGATTTTCAATAAACTACTGAAACTAAGTCAGTTCTGACCTGAAACAACAAGAAATGTTGTAAAATTTCATTTGTAAGAATATGTATAGCAGTTGAGCACATCTAACTTTACAGACTGAAGATATTGCAAAACCATCCAAAACAAGCTTCTCTCTGCCTGATATGCTCCCACACTATACTTAAAGGCATTCTCTGTCATTGGTGAAGAGTTTACAGGTGTAATTGCAAGAGAACATTACATTTCATTAAACTTCTGAAACTAAGTCAGTTCTGACCTGAAACAACTAGAAATGTTGTAAAATTTCATTTGTAAGCATATGTATAGCAGTTGAGCACATCTAACTTTACAGACTGAAGATATTGCAAAACCATCCAAATCAAACTTCTCTCTGCCTGATATGCTCCCACACTATACTTAAAGGCATTCTCTGTCATTGGTGAAGAGTTTACAGGTGTAATTGCAAGAGAACATTGATTTTCATTAAACTTCTGAAACTAAGTCAGTTCTGACCTGAAACAACAAGAAATGTTGTAAAATTTCATTTGTAAGCATATGTATAGCAGTTGAGCACATCTAACTTTACAGACTGAAGATATTGCAAAACCATCCAAAACAAGCTTCTCTCTGCCTGATATGCTCCCACACTATAGTTAAAGGCATTCTCTGTCATTGGTGAAGAGTTTACATGTTTATGAGCAAGATAACATTGATATTCATTAAACTCCTGAAACTAAGTCAGTTCTGACCTGAAACAACTAGAAATGTTGTAAAATTTAATTTGTAAGCATATGTATAGCAGTTGAGCACATCTAACTTTACAGACTGAAGATATTGCAAAACCATCCAAAACAAGCTTCTCTCTGCCTGATATGCTCCCACACTATACTTAAAGGCATTCTCTGTCATTGGTGAAGAGTTTACATGTTTATGAGCAAGATAACAATGATATTCATTATACTCCTGAAACTAAGTCAGTTCTGACCTGAAACAACAAGAAATGTTGTAAAATTTCATTTGTAAGCATATGTATAGCAGTTGAGCACATCTAACTTTACAGACTGAAGATATTGCAAAACCATCCAAAACAAGCTTCTCTCTGCCTGATATGCTCCCACACTATACTTAAAGGCATTCTCTGTCATTGGTGAAGAGTTTACAGGTGTAATTGCAAGAGAACATTACATTTCATTAAACTTCTGAAACTAAGTCAGTTCTGACCTGAAACAACAAGAAATGTTGTAAAATTTCATTTGTAAGCATATGTATAGCAGTTGAGCACATCTAAATTTACAGACTGAAGATATTGCAAAACCATCCAAAACAAGCTTCTCTCTGCTTGATATGCTCCCACACTATACTTAAAGGCATTCTCTGTCATTGGTGAAGAGTTTACATGTTTATGAGCAAGATAACATTGATATTCATTAAACTCCTGAAACTAAGTCAGTTCTGACCTGAAACAACTAGAAATGATGTAAAATTTCATTTGTAAGCATATGTATAGCAGTTGAGCACATCTAACTTTACAGACTGAAGATATTGCAAAACCATCCAAAACAAGCTTCTCTCTGCCTGATTTGCTCCCACACTATACTTAAAGGCATTCTCTGTCATTGGTGAAGAGTTTACATGTTTATGAGCAAGATAACATTGATTTTCATTAAACTACTGAAACTAAGTCAGTTCTGACCTGAAACAACAAGAAATGTTGTAAAATTTCATTTGTAAGCATATGTATAGCAGTTGAGCACATCTAACTTTACAGACTGAAGATATTGCAAAACCATCCAAAACAAGCTTCTCTCTGCCTGATATGCTCCCACACTATACTTAAAGGCATTCTCTGTCATTGGTGAAGAGTTTACATGTTTATGAGCAAGATAACAATGATATTCATTATACTCCTGAAACTAAGTCAGTTCTGACCTGAAACAACAAGAAATGTTGTAAAATTTCATTTGTAAGCATATGTATAGCAGTTGAGCACATCTAACTTTACAGACTGAAGATATTGCAAAACCATCCAAAACAAGCTTCTCTCTGCCTGATTTGCTCCCACACTATAGTTAAAGGCATTCTCTGTCATTGGTGAAGAGTTTACATGTTTATGAGCAAGATAACATTGATATTCATTAAACTCCTGAAACTAAGTCAGTTCTGACCTGAAACAACTAGAAATGTTGTAAAATTTAATTTGTAAGCATATGTATAGCAGTTGAGCACATCTAACTTTACAGACTGAAGATATTGCAAAACCATCCAAAACAAGCTTCTCTCTGCCTGATATGCTCCCACACTATACTTAAAGGCATTCTCTGTCATTGGTGAAGAGTTTACATGTTTATGATCAAGATACCATTGATTTTCATTAAACTACTGAAACTAAGTCAGTTCTGACCTGAAACAACTAGAAATGTTGTAAAATTTCATTTGTAAGCATATGTATAGCAGTTGAGCACATCTAAATTTACAGACTGAAGATATTGCAAAACCATCCAAAACAAGCTTCTCTCTGCCTGATATGCTCCCACACTATACTTAAAGGCATTCTCTGTCATTGGTGAAGAGTTTACATGTTTATGAGCAAGATAACATTGATATTCATTAAACTCCTGAAACTAAGTCAGTTCTGACCTGAAACAACTAGAAATGTTGTAAAATTTCATTTGTAAGCATATGTATAGCAGTTGAGCACATCTAACTTTACAGACTGAAGATATTGCAAAACCATCCAAAACAAGCTTCTCTATGCCTGATATGCTCCCACACTATACTTAAAGGCATTCTCTGTCATTGGTGAAGAGTTTACATGTTTATGATCAAGATAACATTGATTTTCATTAAACTTCTGAAACTAAGTCAGTTCTGACCTGAAACAACAAGAAATGTTGTAAAATTTCATTTGTAAGCATATGTATAGCAGTTGAGCACATCTAACTTTACAGACTGAAGATATTGCAAAACCATCCAAAACAAGCTTCTCTCTGCCTGATATGCTCCCACACTATAGTTAAAGGCATTCTCTGTCATTGGTGAAGAGTTTACATGTTTATGAGCAAGATAACATTGATATTCATTAAACTCCTGAAACTAAGTCAGTTCTGACCTGAAACAACTAGAAATGTTGTAAAATTTAATTTGTAAGCATATGTATAGCAGTTGAGCACATCTAACTTTACATACTGAAGATATTGCAAAACCATCCAAAACAAGCTTCTCTCTGCCTGATATGCTCCCACACTATACTTAAAGGCATTCTCTGTCATTGGTGAAGAGTTTACATGTTTATGATCAAGATACCATTGATTTTCATTAAACTACTGAAACTAAGTCAGTTCTGACCTGAAACAACAAGAAATGTTGTAAAATTTCATTTGTAAGCATATGTATAGCAGTTGAGCACATCTAACTTTACAGACTGAAGATATTGCAAAACCATCCAAAACAAGCTTCTCTCTGCCTGATATGCTCCCACACTATACTTAAAGGCATTCTCTGTCATTGGTGAAGAGTTTACAGGTGTAATTGCAAGAGAACATTACATTTCATTAAACTTCTGAAACTAAGTCAGTTCTGACCTGAAACAACTAGAAATGTTGAAAAATTTAATTTGTAAGCATATGTATAGCAGTTGAGCACATCTTACTTTACAGACTGAAGATATTGCAAAACCATCCAAAACAAGCTTCTCTCTGCCTGATATGCTCCCACACTATACTTAAAGGCATTCTCTGTCATTGGTGAAGAGTTTACAGGTGTAATTGCAAGAGAACATTACATTTCATTAAACTTCTGAAACTAAGTCAGTTCTGACCTGAAACAACTAGAAATGTTGTAAAATTTCATTTGTAAGCATATGTATAGCAGTTGAGCACATCTAACTTTACAGACTGAAGATATTGCAAAACCATCCAAATCAAACTTCTCTCTGCCTGATATGCTCCCACACTATACTTAAAGGCATTCTCTGTCATTGGTGAAGAGTTTACAGGTGTAATTGCAAGAGAACATTGATTTTCATTAAACTTCTGAAACTAAGTCAGTTCTGACCTGAAACAACAAGAAATGTTGTAAAATTTCATTTGTAAGCATATGTATAGCAGTTGAGCACATCTAACTTTACAGACTGAAGATATTGCAAAACCATCCAAAACAAGCTTCTCTCTGCCTGATATGCTCCCACACTATAGTTAAAGGCATTCTCTGTCATTGGTGAAGAGTTTACATGTTTATGAGCAAGATAACATTGATATTCATTAAACTCCTGAAACTAAGTCAGTTCTGACCTGAAACAACTAGAAATGTTGTAAAATTTAATTTGTAAGCATATGTATAGCAGTTGAGCACATCTAACTTTACAGACTGAAGATATTGCAAAACCATCCAAAACAAGCTTCTCTCTGCCTGATATGCTCCCACACTATACTTAAAGGCATTCTCTGTCATTGGTGAAGAGTTTACATGTTTATGAGCAAGATAACAATGATATTCATTATACTCCTGAAACTAAGTCAGTTCTGACCTGAAACAACAAGAAATGTTGTAAAATTTCATTTGTAAGCATATGTATAGCAGTTGAGCACATCTAACTTTACAGACTGAAGATATTGCAAAACCATCCAAAACAAGCTTCTCTCTGCCTGATATGCTCCCACACTATACTTAAAGGCATTCTCTGTCATTGGTGAAGAGTTTACAGGTGTAATTGCAAGAGAACATTACATTTCATTAAACTTCTGAAACTAAGTCAGTTCTGACCTGAAACAACAAGAAATGTTGTAAAATTTCATTTGTAAGCATATGTATAGCAGTTGAGCACATCTAAATTTACAGACTGAAGATATTGCAAAACCATCCAAAACAAGCTTCTCTCTGCTTGATATGCTCCCACACTATACTTAAAGGCATTCTCTGTCATTGGTGAAGAGTTTACATGTTTATGAGCAAGATAACATTGATATTCATTAAACTCCTGAAACTAAGTCAGTTCTGACCTGAAACAACTAGAAATGATGTAAAATTTCATTTGTAAGCATATGTATAGCAGTTGAGCACATCTAACTTTACAGACTGAAGATATTGCAAAACCATCCAAAACAAGCTTCTCTCTGCCTGATTTGCTCCCACACTATACTTAAAGGCATTCTCTGTCATTGGTGAAGAGTTTACATGTTTATGAGCAAGATAACATTGATTTTCATTAAACTACTGAAACTAAGTCAGTTCTGACCTGAAACAACAAGAAATGTTGTAAAATTTCATTTGTAAGCATATGTATAGCAGTTGAGCACATCTAACTTTACAGACTGAAGATATTGCAAAACCATCCAAAACAAGCTTCTCTCTGCCTGATATGCTCCCACACTATACTTAAAGGCATTCTCTGTCATTGGTGAAGAGTTTACATGTTTATGAGCAAGATAACAATGATATTCATTATACTCCTGAAACTAAGTCAGTTCTGACCTGAAACAACAAGAAATGTTGTAAAATTTCATTTGTAAGCATATGTATAGCAGTTGAGCACATCTAACTTTACAGACTGAAGATATTGCAAAACCATCCAAAACAAGCTTCTCTCTGCCTGATATGCTCCCACACTATAGTTAAAGGCATTCTCTGTCATTGGTGAAGAGTTTACATGTTTATGAGCAAGATAACATTGATATTCATTAAACTCCTGAAACTAAGTCAGTTCTGACCTGAAACAACTAGAAATGTTGTAAAATTTAATTTGTAAGCATATGTATAGCAGTTGAGCACATCTAACTTTACAGACTGAAGATATTGCAAAACCATCCAAAACAAGCTTCTCTCTGCCTGATATGCTCCCACACTATACTTAAAGGCATTCTCTGTCATTGGTGAAGAGTTTACATGTTTATGATCAAGATACCATTGATTTTCATTAAACTACTGAAACTAAGTCAGTTCTGACCTGAAACAACTAGAAATGTTGTAAAATTTCATTTGTAAGCATATGTATAGCAGTTGAGCACATCTAAATTTACAGACTGAAGATATTGCAAAACCATCCAAAACAAGCTTCTCTCTGCCTGATATGCTCCCACACTATACTTAAAGGCATTCTCTGTCATTGGTGAAGAGTTTACATGTTTATGAGCAAGATAACATTGATATTCATTAAACTCCTGAAACTAAGTCAGTTCTGACCTGAAACAACTAGAAATGTTGTAAAATTTCATTTGTAAGCATATGTATAGCAGTTGAGCACATCTAACTTTACAGACTGAAGATATTGCAAAACCATCCAAAACAAGCTTCTCTATGCCTGATATGCTCCCACACTATACTTAAAGGCATTCTCTGTCATTGGTGAAGAGTTTACATGTTTATGATCAAGATAACATTGATTTTCATTAAACTTCTGAAACTAAGTCAGTTCTGACCTGAAACAACAAGAAATGTTGTAAAATTTCATTTGTAAGCATATGTATAGCAGTTGAGCACATCTAACTTTACAGACTGAAGATATTGCAAAACCATCCAAAACAAGCTTCTCTCTGCCTGATATGCTCCCACACTATAGTTAAAGGCATTCTCTGTCATTGGTGAAGAGTTTACATGTTTATGAGCAAGATAACATTGATATTCATTAAACTCCTGAAACTAAGTCAGTTCTGACCTGAAACAACTAGAAATGTTGTAAAATTTAATTTGTAAGCATATGTATAGCAGTTGAGCACATCTAACTTTACATACTGAAGATATTGCAAAACCATCCAAAACAAGCTTCTCTCTGCCTGATATGCTCCCACACTATACTTAAAGGCATTCTCTGTCATTGGTGAAGAGTTTACATGTTTATGATCAAGATACCATTGATTTTCATTAAACTACTGAAACTAAGTCAGTTCTGACCTGAAACAACAAGAAATGTTGTAAAATTTCATTTGTAAGCATATGTATAGCAGTTGAGCACATCTAACTTTACAGACTGAAGATATTGCAAAACCATCCAAAACAAGCTTCTCTCTGCCTGATATGCTCCCACACTATACTTAAAGGCATTCTCTGTCATTGGTGAAGAGTTTACAGGTGTAATTGCAAGAGAACATTACATTTCATTAAACTTCTGAAACTAAGTCAGTTCTGACCTGAAACAACTAGAAATGTTGAAAAATTTAATTTGTAAGCATATGTATAGCAGTTGAGCACATTTAACTTTACAGACTGAAGATATTGCAAAACCATCCAAAACAAGCTTCTCTCTGCCTGATATGCTCCCACACTATACTTAAAGGCATTCTCTGTCATTGGTGAAGAGTTTACATGTTTATGAGCAAGATAACAATGATATTCATTATACTCCTGAAACTAAGTCAGTTCTGACCTGAAACAACAAGAAATGTTGTAAAATTTCATTTGTAAGCATATGTATAGCAGTTGAGCACATCTAACTTTACAGACTGAAGATATTGCAAAACCATCCAAAACAAGCTTCTCTCTGCCTGATATGCTCCCACACTATACTTAAAGGCATTCTCTGTCATTGGTGAAGAGTTTACATGTTTATGAGCAAGATAACATTGATATTCATTAAACTCCTGAAACTAAGTCAGTTCTGACCTGAAACAACTAGAAATGATGTAAAATTTCATTTGTAAGCATATGTATAGCAGTTGAGCACATCTAACTTTACAGACTGAAGATATTGCAAAACCATCCAAAACAAGCTTCTCTCTGCCTGATTTGCTCCCACACTATACTTAAAGGCATTCTCTGTCATTGGTGAAGAGTTTACATGTTTATGAGCAAGATAACATTGATTTTCATTAAACTACTGAAACTAAGTCAGTTCTGACCTGAAACAACAAGAAATGTTGTAAAATTTCTTTTGTAAGCGTATGTATAGCAGTTGAGCACATCTAACTTTACAGACTGAAGATATTGCAAAACCATCCAAAACAAGCTTCTCTCTGCCTGATATGCTCCCACACTATACTTAAAGGCATTCTCTGTCATTGGTGAAGAGTTTACAGGTGTAATTGCAAGAGAACATTACATTTCATTAAACTCCTGAAACTAAGTCAGTTCTGAACTGAAACAACTAGAAATGTTGTAAAATTTCATTTGTAAGCATATGTATAGCAGTTGAGCACATCTAACTTTACAGACTGAAGATAATGCAAAACCATCCAAATCAAACTTCTCTCTGCCTGATATGCTCCCACACTATACGTAAAGGCATTCTCTGTCATTGGTGAAGAGTTTACATGTTTATGATCAAGATAACATTGATTTTCATTATACTCCTGAAACTAAGTCAGTTCTGACCTGAAACAACAAGAAATGTTGTAAAATTTCATTTGTAAGCATATGTATAGCAGTTGAGCACATCTAAATTTACAGACTGAAGATATTGCAAAACCATCCAAAACAAGCTTCTCTCTGCCTGATATGCTCCCACACTATAGTTATAGGCATTCTCTGTCATTGGTGAAGAGTTTACATGTTTATGAGCAAGATAACATTGATATTCATTATACTCCTGAAACTAAGTCAGTTCTGACCTGAAACAACAAGAAATGGTGTAAAATTTCATTTGTAAGCATATGTATAGCAGTTGAGCACATCTAACTTTACAGACTGAAGATATTGCAAAACCATCCAAAACAAGCTTCTCTCTGCCTGATATGATCCCACACTATACTTAAAGGCATTCTCTGTCATTGGTGAAGAGTTTACATGTTTATGAGCAAGATAACAATGATATTCATTATACTCCTGAAACTAAGACAGTTCTGACCTGAAACAACAAGAAATGGTGTAAAATTTCATTTGTAAGCATATGTATAGCAGTTGAGCACATCTAACTTTACAGACTGAAGATATTGCAAAACCATCCAAAACAAGCTTCTCTCTGCCTGATATGCTCCCACACTATACTTAAAGGCATTCTCTGTCATTGGTGAAGAGTTTACAGGTGTAATTGCAAGAGAACATTACATTTCATTAAACTTCTGAAACTAAGTCAGTTCTGACCTGAAACAACTAGAAATGTTGTAAAATTTCATTTTAAGCATATGTATAGCAGTTGAGCACATCTAACTTTACAGACTGAAGATATTGCAAAACCATCCAAAACAAGCTTCTCTCTGCCTGATATGCTCCCACACTATACTTAAAGGCATTCTCTGTCATTGGTGAAGAGTTTACAGGTGTAATTGCAAGAGAACATTACATTTCATTAAACTTCTGAAACTAAGTCAGTTCTGACCTGAAACAACTAGAAATGTTGTAAAATTTCATTTGTAAGCATATGTATAGCAGTTGAGCACATCTAAATTTACAGACTGAAGATATTGCAAAACCATCCAAAACAAGCTTCTCTCTGCCTGATATGCTCCCACACTATACTTAAAGGCATTCTCTGTCATTGGTGAAGAGTTTACATGTTTATGATCAAGATACCATTGATTTTCAATAAACTACTGAAACTAAGTCAGTTCTGACCTGAAACAACAAGAAATGTTGTAAAATTTCATTTGTAAGAATATGTATAGCAGTTGAGCACATCTAACTTTACAGACTGAAGATATTGCAAAACCATCCAAAACAAGCTTCTCTCTGCCTGATATGCTCCCACACTATACTTAAAGGCATTCTCTGTCATTGGTGAAGAGTTTACAGGTGTAATTGCAAGAGAACATTACATTTCATTAAACTTCTGAAACTAAGTCAGTTCTGACCTGAAACAACTAGAAATGTTGTAAAATTTCATTTGTAAGCATATGTATAGCAGTTGAGCACATCTAACTTTACAGACTGAAGATAATGCAAAACCATCCAAATCAAACTTCTCTCTGCCTGATATGCTCCCACACTATACTTAAAGGCATTCTCTAAAATTGGTGAAGAGTTTACATGTTTATGAGCAAGATAACATTGATATTCATTAAACTCCTGAAACTAAGTCAGTTCTGACCTGAAACAACTAGAAATGTTGAAAAATTTAATTTGTAAGCATATGTATAGCAGTTGAGCACATTTAACTTTACAGACTGAAGATATTGCAAAACCATCCAAAACAAGCTTCTCTCTGCCTGATATGCTCCCACACTATACTTAAAGGCATTCTCTGTCATTGGTGAAGAGTTTACATGTTTATGAGCAAGATAACAATGATATTCATTATACTCCTGAAACTAAGTCAGTTCTGACCTGAAACAACAAGAAATGTTGTAAAATTTCATTTGTAAGCATATGTATAGCAGTTGAGCACATCTAACTTTACAGACTGAAGATATTGCAAAACCATCCAAAACAAGCTTCTCTCTGCCTGATATGCTCCCACACTATACTTAAAGGCATTCTCTGTCATTGGTGAAGAGTTTACATGTTTATGAGCAAGATAACATTGATATTCATTAAACTCCTGAAACTAAGTCAGTTCTGACCTGAAACAACTAGAAATGTTGTAAAATTTCATTTGTAAGCATATGTATAGCAGTTGAGCACATCTAACTTTACAGACTGAAGATATTGCAAAACCATCCAAAACAAGCTTCTCTCTGCCTGATATGCTCCCACACTATACTTAAAGGCATTCTCTGTCATTGGTGAAGAGTTTACAGGTGTAATTGCAAGAGAACATTACATTTCATTAAACTTCTGAAACTAAATCAGTTCTGACCTGAAACAACTAGAAATGTTGTAAAATTTCATTTGTAAGCATATGTATAGCAGTTGAGCACATCTAACTTTACAGACTGAAGATATTGCAAAACCATCCAAAACAAGCTTCTCTATGCCTGATATGCTCCCACACTATACTTAAAGGCATTCTCTAAAATTGGTGAAGAGTTTACATGTTTATGAGCAAGATAACATTGATATTCATTAAACTCCTGAAACTAAGTCAGTTCTAACCTGAAACAACTAGAAATGTTGAAAAATTTAATTTGTAAGCATATGTATAGCAGTTGAGCACATCTAAATTTACAGACTGAAGATATTGCAAAACCATCCAAAACAAGCTTCTCTCTGCCTGATATGCTCCCACACTATACTTAACGGCATTCTCTGTCATTGGTGAAGAGTTTACAGGTGTAATTGCAAGAGAACATTACATTTCATTAAACTTCTGAAACTAAGTCAGTTCTGACCTGAAACAACTAGAAATGTTGTAAAATTTCATTTGTAAGCATATGTATAGCAGTTGAGCACATCTAAATTTACAGACTGAAGATATTGCAAAACCATCCAAAACAAGCTTCTCTCTGCCTGATATGCTCCCACACTATACTTAAAGGCATTCTCTGTCATTGGTGAAGAGTTTACATGTTTATGAGCAAGATAACATTGATATTCATTAAACTCCTGAAACTAAGTCAGTTCTGACCTGAAACAACTAGAAATGATGTAAAATTTCATTTGTAAGCATATGTATAGCAGTTGAGCACATCTAACTTTACAGACTGAAGATATTGCAAAACCATCCAAAACAAGCTTCTCTCTGCCTGATTTGCTCCCACACTATACTTAAAGGCATTCTCTGTCATTGGTGAAGAGTTTACATGTTTATGAGCAAGATAACATTGATTTTCATTAAACTACTGAAACTAAGTCAGTTCTGACCTGAAACAACAAGAAATGTTGTAAAATTTCATTTGTAAGCATATGTATAGCAGTTGAGCACATCTAACTTTACAGACTGAAGATATTGCAAAACCATCCAAAACAAGCTTCTCTCTGCCTGATGTGCTCCCACACTATACTTAAAGGCATTCTCTGTCATTGGTGAAGAGTTTACAGGTGTAATTGCAAGAGAACATTACATTTCATTAAACTTCTGAAACTAAGTCAGTTCTGACCTGAAACAACTAGAAATGTTGTAAAATTTCATTTGTAAGCATATGTATAGCAGTTGAGCACATCTAAATTTACAGACTGAAGATATTGCAAAACCATCCAAAACAAGCTTCTCTCTGCCTGATATGCTCCCACACTATACTTAAAGGCATTCTCTGTCATTGGTGAAGAGTTTACATGTTTATGATCAAGATACCATTGATTTTCAATAAACTACTGAAACTAAGTCAGTTCTGACCTGAAACAACAAGAAATGTTGTAAAATTTCATTTGTAAGAATATGTATAGCAGTTGAGCACATCTAACTTTACAGACTGAAGATATTGCAAAACCATCCAAAACAAGCTTCTCTCTGCCTGATATGCTCCCACACTATACTTAAAGGCATTCTCTGTCATTGGTGAAGAGTTTACAGGTGTAATTGCAAGAGAACATTACATTTCATTAAACTTCTGAAACTAAGTCAGTTCTGACCTGAAACAACTAGAAATGTTGTAAAATTTCATTTGTAAGCATATGTATAGCAGTTGAGCACATCTAACTTTACAGACTGAAGATAATGCAAAACCATCCAAATCAAACTTCTCACTGCCTGATATGCTCCCACACTATACTTAAAGGCATTCTCTGTCATTGGTGAGGAGTTTACATGTTTATGATCAAGATATTTATTTTCATTAAACTTCTGAAACTAAGTCAGTTCTGACCTGAAACAACTAGAAATGTTGTAAAATTTCATTTGTAAGCATATGTATAGCAGTTGAGCACATCTAACTTTACAGACTGAAGATATTGCAAAACCATCCAAAACAAGCTTCTCTCTGCCTGATATGCTCCCACACTATACTTAAAGGCATTCTCTGTCATTGGTGAAGAGTTTACATGTTTATGATCAAGATAACATTTATTTTCATTAAACTTCTGAAACTAAGTCAGTTCTGACCTGAAACAACAAGAAATGTTGTAAAATTTCATTTGTAAGCATATGTATAGCAGTTGAGCACATCTAACTTTACATACTGAAGATATTGCAAAACCATCCAAAACAAGCTTCTCTCTGCCTGATATGCTCCCACACTATACTTAAAGGCATTCTCTGTCATTGGTGAAGAGTTTACATGTTTATGATCAAGATACCATTGATTTTCATTAAACTACTGAAACTAAGTCAGTTCTGACCTGAAACAACAAGAAATGTTGTAAAATTTCATTTGTAAGCATATGTATAGCAGTTGAGCACATCTAACTTTACAGACTGAAGATATTGCAAAACCATCCAAAACAAGCTTCTCTCTGCCTGATATGCTCCCACACTATACTTAAAGGCATTCTCTGTCATTGGTGAAGAGTTTACAGGTGTAATTGCAAGAGAACATTACATTTCATTAAACTTCTGAAACTAAGTCAGTTCTGACCTGAAACAACTAGAAATGTTGTAAAATTTCATTTGTAAGCATATGTATAGCAGTTGAGCACATCTAACTTTACAGACTGAAGATATTGCAAAACCATCCAAAACAAGCTTCTCTCTGCCTGATATGCTCCCACACTATACTTAAAGGCATTCTCTGTCATTGGTGAAGAGTTTACATGTTTATGATCAAGATAACATTTATTTTCATTAAACTTCTGAAACTAAGTCAGTTCTGACCTGAAACAACAAGAAATGTTGTAAAATTTCATTTGTAAGCATATGTATAGCAGTTGAGCACATCTAACTTTACATACTGAAGATATTGCAAAACCATCCAAAACAAGCTTCTCTCTGCCTGATATGCTCCCACACTATACTTAAAGGCATTCTCTGTCATTGGTGAAGAGTTTACATGTTTATGATCAAGATACCATTGATTTTCATTAAACTACTGAAACTAAGTCAGTTCTGACCTGAAACAACAAGAAATGTTGTAAAATTTCATTTGTAAGCATATGTATAGCAGTTGAGCACATCTAACTTTACAGACTGAAGATATTGCAAAACCATCCAAAACAAGCTTCTCTCTGCCTGATATGCTCCCACACTATACTTAAAGGCATTCTCTGTCATTGGTGAAGAGTTTACAGGTGTAATTGCAAGAGAACATTACATTTCATTAAACTTCTGAAACTAAGTCAGTTCTGACCTGAAACAACTAGAAATGTTGTAAAATTTCATTTGTAAGCATATGTATAGCAGTTGAGCACATCTAACTTTACAGACTGAAGATATTGCAAAACCATCCAAAACAAGCTTCTCTATGCCTGATATGCTCCCACACTATACTTAAAGGCATTCTCTAAAATTGGTGAAGAGTTTACATGTTTATGAGCAAGATAACATTGATATTCATTAAACTCCTGAAACTAAGTCAGTTCTAACCTGAAACAACTAGAAATGTTGAAAAATTTAATTTGTAAGCATATGTATAGCAGTTGAGCACATCTAAATTTACAGACTGAAGATATTGCAAAACCATCCAAAACAAGCTTCTCTCTGCCTGATATGCTCCCACACTATACTTAACGGCATTCTCTGTCATTGGTGAAGAGTTTACAGGTGTAATTGCAAGAGAACATTACATTTCATTAAACTTCTGAAACTAAGTCAGTTCTGACCTGAAACAACTAGAAATGTTGTAAAATTTCATTTGTAAGCATATGTATAGCAGTTGAGCACATCTAAATTTACAGACTGAAGATATTGCAAAACCATCCAAAACAAGCTTCTCTCTGCCTGATATGCTCCCACACTATACTTAAAGGCATTCTCTGTCATTGGTGAAGAGTTTACATGTTTATGAGCAAGATAACATTGATATTCATTAAACTCCTGAAACTAAGTCAGTTCTGACCTGAAACAACTAGAAATGATGTAAAATTTCATTTGTAAGCATATGTATAGCAGTTGAGCACATCTAACTTTACAGACTGAAGATATTGCAAAACCATCCAAAACAAGCTTCTCTCTGCCTGATTTGCTCCCACACTATACTTAAAGGCATTCTCTGTCATTGGTGAAGAGTTTACATGTTTATGAGCAAGATAACATTGATTTTCATTAAACTACTGAAACTAAGTCAGTTCTGACCTGAAACAACAAGAAATGTTGTAAAATTTCATTTGTAAGCATATGTATAGCAGTTGAGCACATCTAACTTTACAGACTGAAGATATTGCAAAACCATCCAAAACAAGCTTCTCTCTGCCTGATGTGCTCCCACACTATACTTAAAGGCATTCTCTGTCATTGGTGAAGAGTTTACAGGTGTAATTGCAAGAGAACATTACATTTCATTAAACTTCTGAAACTAAGTCAGTTCTGACCTGAAACAACTAGAAATGTTGTAAAATTTCATTTGTAAGCATATGTATAGCAGTTGAGCACATCTAAATTTACAGACTGAAGATATTGCAAAACCATCCAAAACAAGCTTCTCTCTGCCTGATATGCTCCCACACTATACTTAAAGGCATTCTCTGTCATTGGTGAAGAGTTTACATGTTTATGATCAAGATACCATTGATTTTCAATAAACTACTGAAACTAAGTCAGTTCTGACCTGAAACAACAAGAAATGTTGTAAAATTTCATTTGTAAGAATATGTATAGCAGTTGAGCACATCTAACTTTACAGACTGAAGATATTGCAAAACCATCCAAAACAAGCTTCTCTCTGCCTGATATGCTCCCACACTATACTTAAAGGCATTCTCTGTCATTGGTGAAGAGTTTACAGGTGTAATTGCAAGAGAACATTACATTTCATTAAACTTCTGAAACTAAGTCAGTTCTGACCTGAAACAACTAGAAATGTTGTAAAATTTCATTTGTAAGCATATGTATAGCAGTTGAGCACATCTAACTTTACAGACTGAAGATAATGCAAAACCATCCAAATCAAACTTCTCTCTGCCTGATATGCTCCCACACTATACTTAAAGGCATTCTCTGTCATTGGTGAGGAGTTTACATGTTTATGATCAAGATATTTATTTTCATTAAACTTCTGAAACTAAGTCAGTTCTGACCTGAAACAACTAGAAATGTTGTAAAATTTCATTTGTAAGCATATGTATAGCAGTTGAGCACATCTAACTTTACAGACTGAAGATATTGCAAAACCATCCAAAACAAGCTTCTCTCTGCCTGATATGCTCCCACACTATACTTAAAGGCATTCTCTGTCATTGGTGAAGAGTTTACATGTTTATGATCAAGATAACATTTATTTTCATTAAACTTCTGAAACTAAGTCAGTTCTGACCTGAAACAACAAGAAATGTTGTAAAATTTCATTTGTAAGCATATGTATAGCAGTTGAGCACATCTAACTTTACATACTGAAGATATTGCAAAACCATCCAAAACAAGCTTCTCTCTGCCTGATATGCTCCCACACTATACTTAAAGGCATTCTCTGTCATTGGTGAAGAGTTTACATGTTTATGATCAAGATACCATTGATTTTCATTAAACTACTGAAACTAAGTCAGTTCTGACCTGAAACAACAAGAAATGTTGTAAAATTTCATTTGTAAGCATATGTATAGCAGTTGAGCACATCTAACTTTACAGACTGAAGATATTGCAAAACCATCCAAAACAAGCTTCTCTCTGCCTGATATGCTCCCACACTATACTTAAAGGCATTCTCTGTCATTGGTGAAGAGTTTACAGGTGTAATTGCAAGAGAACATTACATTTCATTAAACTTCTGAAACTAAGTCAGTTCTGACCTGAAACAACTAGAAATGTTGTAAAATTTCATTTGTAAGCATATGTATAGCAGTTGAGCACATCTAACTTTACAGACTGAAGATATTGCAAAACCATCCAAAACAAGCTTCTCTCTGCCTGATATGCTCCCACACTATACTTAAAGGCATTCTCTGTCATTGGTGAAGAGTTTACATGTTTATGATCAAGATAACATTTATTTTCATTAAACTTCTGAAACTAAGTCAGTTCTGACCTGAAACAACAAGAAATGTTGTAAAATTTCATTTGTAAGCATATGTATAGCAGTTGAGCACATCTAACTTTACATACTGAAGATATTGCAAAACCATCCAAAACAAGCTTCTCTCTGCCTGATATGCTCCCACACTATACTTAAAGGCATTCTCTGTCATTGGTGAAGAGTTTACATGTTTATGATCAAGATACCATTGATTTTCATTAAACTACTGAAACTAAGTCAGTTCTGACCTGAAACAACAAGAAATGTTGTAAAATTTCATTTGTAAGCATATGTATAGCAGTTGAGCACATCTAACTTTACAGACTGAAGATATTGCAAAACCATCCAAAACAAGCTTCTCTCTGCCTGATATGCTCCCACACTATACTTAAAGGCATTCTCTGTCATTGGTGAAGAGTTTACATGTTTATGATCAAGATACCATTGATTTTCATTAAACTACTGAAACTAAGTCAGTTCTGACCTGAAACAACAAGAAATGTTGTAAAATTTCATTTGTAAGCATATGTATAGCAGTTGAGCACATCTAACTTTACAGACTGAAGATATTGCAAAACCATCCAAAACAAGCTTCTCTCTGCCTGATATGCTCCCACACTATACTTAAAGGCATTCTCTGTCATTGGTGAAGAGTTTACAGGTGTAATTGCAAGAGAACATTACATTTCATTAAACTTCTGAAACTAAGTCAGTTCTGACCTGAAACAACTAGAAATGTTGTAAAATTTCATTTGTAAGCATATGTATAGCAGTTGAGCACATCTAACTTTACAGACTGAAGATATTGCAAAACCATCCAAAACAAGCTTCTCTATGCCTGATATGCTCCCACACTATACTTAAAGGCATTCTCTAAAATTGGTGAAGAGTTTACATGTTTATGAGCAAGATAACATTGATATTCATTAAACTCCTGAAACTAAGTCAGTTCTAACCTGAAACAACTAGAAATGTTGAAAAATTTAATTTGTAAGCATATGTATAGCAGTTGAGCACATCTAAATTTACAGACTGAAGATATTGCAAAACCATCCAAAACAAGCTTCTCTCTGCCTGATATGCTCCCACACTATACTTAACGGCATTCTCTGTCATTGGTGAAGAGTTTACAGGTGTAATTGCAAGAGAACATTACATTTCATTAAACTTCTGAAACTAAGTCAGTTCTGACCTGAAACAACTAGAAATGTTGTAAAATTTCATTTGTAAGCATATGTATAGCAGTTGAGCACATCTAAATTTACAGACTGAAGATATTGCAAAACCATCCAAAACAAGCTTCTCTCTGCCTGATATGCTCCCACACTATACTTAAAGGCATTCTCTGTCATTGGTGAAGAGTTTACAGGTGTAATTGCAAGAGAACATTACATTTCATTAAACTTCTGAAACTAAGTCAGTTCTGACCTGAAACAACTAGAAATGTTGTAAAATTTCATTTGTAAGCATATGTATAGCAGTTGAGCACATCTAAATTTACAGACTGAAGATATTGCAAAACCATCCAAAACAAGCTTCTCTCTGCCTGATATGCTCCCACACTATACTTAAAGGCATTCTCTGTCATTGGTGAAGAGTTTACAGGTGTAATTGCAAGAGAACATTACATTTCATTAAACTTCTGAAACTAAGTCAGTTCTGACCTGAAACAACTAGAAATGTTGTAAAATTTCATTTGTAAGCATATGTATAGCAGTTGAGCACATCTAAATTTACAGACTGAAGATATTGCAAAACCATCCAAAACAAGCTTCTCTCTGCCTGATATGCTCCCACACTATACTTAAAGGCATTCTCTGTCATTGGTGAAGAGTTTACATGTTTATGATCAAGATACCATTGATTTTCATTAAACTACTGAAACTAAGTCAGTTCTGACCTGAAACAACAAGAAATGTTGTAAAATTTCATTTGTAAGCATATGTATAGCAGTTGAGCACATCTAACTTTACAGACTGAAGATATTGCAAAACCATCCAAAACAAGCTTCTCTCTGCCTGATATGCTCCCACACTATACTTAAAGGCATTCTCTGTCATTGGTGAAGAGTTTACAGGTGTAATTGCAAGAGAACATTACATTTCATTAAACTTCTGAAACTAAGTCAGTTCTGACCTGAAACAACTAGAAATGTTGTAAAATTTCATTTGTAAGCATATGTATAGCAGTTGAGCACATCTAACTTTACAGACTGAAGATATTGCAAAACCATCCAAAACAAGCTTCTCTCTGCCTGATATGCTCCCACACTATACTTAAAGGCATTCTCTGTCATTGGTGAAGAGTTTACATGTTTATGATCAAGATAACATTTATTTTCATTAAACTTCTGAAACTAAGTCAGTTCTGACCTGAAACAACAAGAAATGTTGTAAAATTTCATTTGTAAGCATATGTATAGCAGTTGAGCACATCTAACTTTACATACTGAAGATATTGCAAAACCATCCAAAACAAGCTTCTCTCTGCCTGATATGCTCCCACACTATACTTAAAGGCATTCTCTGTCATTGGTGAAGAGTTTACATGTTTATGATCAAGATACCATTGATTTTCATTAAACTACTGAAACTAAGTCAGTTCTGACCTGAAACAACAAGAAATGTTGTAAAATTTCATTTGTAAGCATATGTATAGCAGTTGAGCACATCTAACTTTACAGACTGAAGATATTGCAAAACCATCCAAAACAAGCTTCTCTCTGCCTGATATGCTCCCACACTATACTTAAAGGCATTCTCTGTCATTGGTGAAGAGTTTACAGGTGTAATTGCAAGAGAACATTACATTTCATTAAACTTCTGAAACTAAGTCAGTTCTGACCTGAAACAACTAGAAATGTTGTAAAATTTCATTTGTAAGCATATGTATAGCAGTTGAGCACATCTAACTTTACAGACTGAAGATATTGCAAAACCATCCAAAACAAGCTTCTCTATGCCTGATATGCTCCCACACTATACTTAAAGGCATTCTCTAAAATTGGTGAAGAGTTTACATGTTTATGAGCAAGATAACATTGATATTCATTAAACTCCTGAAACTAAGTCAGTTCTAACCTGAAACAACTAGAAATGTTGAAAAATTTAATTTGTAAGCATATGTATAGCAGTTGAGCACATCTAAATTTACAGACTGAAGATATTGCAAAACCATCCAAAACAAGCTTCTCTCTGCCTGATATGCTCCCACACTATACTTAACGGCATTCTCTGTCATTGGTGAAGAGTTTACAGGTGTAATTGCAAGAGAACATTACATTTCATTAAACTTCTGAAACTAAGTCAGTTCTGACCTGAAACAACTAGAAATGTTGTAAAATTTCATTTGTAAGCATATGTATAGCAGTTGAGCACATCTAAATTTACAGACTGAAGATATTGCAAAACCATCCAAAACAAGCTTCTCTCTGCCTGATATGCTCCCACACTATACTTAAAGGCATTCTCTGTCATTGGTGAAGAGTTTACATGTTTATGAGCAAGATAACATTGATATTCATTAAACTCCTGAAACTAAGTCAGTTCTGACCTGAAACAACTAGAAATGATGTAAAATTTCATTTGTAAGCATATGTATAGCAGTTGAGCACATCTAACTTTACAGACTGAAGATATTGCAAAACCATCCAAAACAAGCTTCTCTCTGCCTGATTTGCTCCCACACTATACTTAAAGGCATTCTCTGTCATTGGTGAAGAGTTTACATGTTTATGAGCAAGATAACATTGATTTTCATTAAACTACTGAAACTAAGTCAGTTCTGACCTGAAACAACAAGAAATGTTGTAAAATTTCATTTGTAAGCATATGTATAGCAGTTGAGCACATCTAACTTTACAGACTGAAGATATTGCAAAACCATCCAAAACAAGCTTCTCTCTGCCTGATGTGCTCCCACACTATACTTAAAGGCATTCTCTGACATTGGTGAAGAGTTTACAGGTGTAATTGCAAGAGAACATTACATTTCATTAAACTTCTGAAACTAAGTCAGTTCTGACCTGAAACAACTAGAAATGTTGTAAAATTTCATTTGTAAGCATATGTATAGCAGTTGAGCACATCTAAATTTACAGACTGAAGATATTGCAAAACCATCCAAAACAAGCTTCTCTCTGCCTGATATGCTCCCACACTATACTTAAAGGCATTCTCTGTCATTGGTGAAGAGTTTACATGTTTATGATCAAGATACCATTGATTTTCAATAAACTACTGAAACTAAGTCAGTTCTGACCTGAAACAACAAGAAATGTTGTAAAATTTCATTTGTAAGAATATGTATAGCAGTTGAGCACATCTAACTTTACAGACTGAAGATATTGCAAAACCATCCAAAACAAGCTTCTCTCTGCCTGATATGCTCCCACACTATACTTAAAGGCATTCTCTGTCATTGGTGAAGAGTTTACAGGTGTAATTGCAAGAGAACATTACATTTCATTAAACTTCTGAAACTAAGTCAGTTCTGACCTGAAACAACTAGAAATGTTGTAAAATTTCATTTGTAAGCATATGTATAGCAGTTGAGCACATCTAACTTTACAGACTGAAGATAATGCAAAACCATCCAAATCAAACTTCTCTCTGCCTGATATGCTCCCACACTATACTTAAAGGCATTCTCTGTCATTGGTGAGGAGTTTACATGTTTATGATCAAGATATTTATTTTCATTAAACTTCTGAAACTAAGTCAGTTCTGACCTGAAACAACTAGAAATGTTGTAAAATTTCATTTGTAAGCATATGTATAGCAGTTGAGCACATCTAACTTTACAGACTGAAGATATTGCAAAACCATCCAAAACAAGCTTCTCTCTGCCTGATATGCTCCCACACTATACTTAAAGGCATTCTCTGTCATTGGTGAAGAGTTTACATGTTTATGATCAAGATAACATTTATTTTCATTAAACTTCTGAAACTAAGTCAGTTCTGACCTGAAACAACAAGAAATGTTGTAAAATTTCATTTGTAAGCATATGTATAGCAGTTGAGCACATCTAACTTTACATACTGAAGATATTGCAAAACCATCCAAAACAAGCTTCTCTCTGCCTGATATGCTCCCACACTATACTTAAAGGCATTCTCTGTCATTGGTGAAGAGTTTACATGTTTATGATCAAGATACCATTGATTTTCATTAAACTACTGAAACTAAGTCAGTTCTGACCTGAAACAACAAGAAATGTTGTAAAATTTCATTTGTAAGCATATGTATAGCAGTTGAGCACATCTAACTTTACAGACTGAAGATATTGCAAAACCATCCAAAACAAGCTTCTCTCTGCCTGATATGCTCCCACACTATACTTAAAGGCATTCTCTGTCATTGGTGAAGAGTTTACAGGTGTAATTGCAAGAGAACATTACATTTCATTAAACTTCTGAAACTAAGTCAGTTCTGACCTGAAACAACTAGAAATGTTGTAAAATTTCATTTGTAAGCATATGTATAGCAGTTGAGCACATCTAACTTTACAGACTGAAGATATTGCAAAACCATCCAAAACAAGCTTCTCTCTGCCTGATATGCTCCCACACTATACTTAAAGGCATTCTCTGTCATTGGTGAAGAGTTTACATGTTTATGATCAAGATAACATTTATTTTCATTAAACTTCTGAAACTAAGTCAGTTCTGACCTGAAACAACAAGAAATGTTGTAAAATTTCATTTGTAAGCATATGTATAGCAGTTGAGCACATCTAACTTTACATACTGAAGATATTGCAAAACCATCCAAAACAAGCTTCTCTCTGCCTGATATGCTCCCACACTATACTTAAAGGCATTCTCTGTCATTGGTGAAGAGTTTACATGTTTATGATCAAGATACCATTGATTTTCATTAAACTACTGAAACTAAGTCAGTTCTGACCTGAAACAACAAGAAATGTTGTAAAATTTCATTTGTAAGCATATGTATAGCAGTTGAGCACATCTAACTTTACAGACTGAAGATATTGCAAAACCATCCAAAACAAGCTTCTCTCTGCCTGATATGCTCCCACACTATACTTAAAGGCATTCTCTGTCATTGGTGAAGAGTTTACATGTTTATGATCAAGATACCATTGATTTTCATTAAACTACTGAAACTAAGTCAGTTCTGACCTGAAACAACAAGAAATGTTGTAAAATTTCATTTGTAAGCATATGTATAGCAGTTGAGCACATCTAACTTTACAGACTGAAGATATTGCAAAACCATCCAAAACAAGCTTCTCTCTGCCTGATATGCTCCCACACTATACTTAAAGGCATTCTCTGTCATTGGTGAAGAGTTTACAGGTGTAATTGCAAGAGAACATTACATTTCATTAAACTTCTGAAACTAAGTCAGTTCTGACCTGAAACAACTAGAAATGTTGTAAAATTTCATTTGTAAGCATATGTATAGCAGTTGAGCACATCTAACTTTACAGACTGAAGATATTGCAAAACCATCCAAAACAAGCTTCTCTATGCCTGATATGCTCCCACACTATACTTAAAGGCATTCTCTAAAATTGGTGAAGAGTTTACATGTTTATGAGCAAGATAACATTGATATTCATTAAACTCCTGAAACTAAGTCAGTTCTAACCTGAAACAACTAGAAATGTTGAAAAATTTAATTTGTAAGCATATGTATAGCAGTTGAGCACATCTAAATTTACAGACTGAAGATATTGCAAAACCATCCAAAACAAGCTTCTCTCTGCCTGATATGCTCCCACACTATACTTAACGGCATTCTCTGTCATTGGTGAAGAGTTTACAGGTGTAATTGCAAGAGAACATTACATTTCATTAAACTTCTGAAACTAAGTCAGTTCTGACCTGAAACAACTAGAAATGTTGTAAAATTTCATTTGTAAGCATATGTATAGCAGTTGAGCACATCTAAATTTACAGACTGAAGATATTGCAAAACCATCCAAAACAAGCTTCTCTCTGCCTGATATGCTCCCACACTATACTTAAAGGCATTCTCTGTCATTGGTGAAGAGTTTACAGGTGTAATTGCAAGAGAACATTACATTTCATTAAACTTCTGAAACTAAGTCAGTTCTGACCTGAAACAACTAGAAATGTTGTAAAATTTCATTTGTAAGCATATGTATAGCAGTTGAGCACATCTAAATTTACAGACTGAAGATATTGCAAAACCATCCAAAACAAGCTTCTCTCTGCCTGATATGCTCCCACACTATACTTAAAGGCATTCTCTGTCATTGGTGAAGAGTTTACAGGTGTAATTGCAAGAGAACATTACATTTCATTAAACTTCTGAAACTAAGTCAGTTCTGACCTGAAACAACTAGAAATGTTGTAAAATTTCATTTGTAAGCATATGTATAGCAGTTGAGCACATCTAAATTTACAGACTGAAGATATTGCAAAACCATCCAAAACAAGCTTCTCTCTGCCTGATATGCTCCCACACTATACTTAAAGGCATTCTCTGTCATTGGTGAAGAGTTTACATGTTTATGAGCAAGATAACATTGATATTCATTAAACTCCTGAAACTAAGTCAGTTCTGACCTGAAACAACTAGAAATGATGTAAAATTTCATTTGTAAGCATATGTATAGCAGTTGAGCACATCTAACTTTACAGACTGAAGATATTGCAAAACCATCCAAAACAAGCTTCTCTCTGCCTGATTTGCTCCCACACTATACTTAAAGGCATTCTCTGTCATTGGTGAAGAGTTTACATGTTTATGAGCAAGATAACATTGATTTTCATTAAACTCCTGAAACTCAGTCAGTTCTGACCTGAAACAACAAGAAATGTTGTAAAATTTCATTTGTAAGCATATGTATAGCAGTTGAGCACATCTAACTTTACAGACTGAAGATATTGCAAAACCATCCAAAACAAGCTTCTCTCTGCCTGATATGCTCCCACACTATACTTAAAGGCATTCTCTGTCATTGGTGATGAGTTTACAGGTGTAATTGCAAGAGAACATTACATTTCATTAAACTCCTGAAACTAAGTCAGTTCTGAACTGAAACAACTAGAAATGTTGTAAAATTTCATTTGTAAGCATATGTATAGCAGTTGAGCACATCTAACTTTACAGACTGAAGATAATGCAAAACCATCCAAATCAAACTTCTCTCTGCCTGATATGCTCCCACACTATACGTAAAGGCATTCTATGTCATTGGTGAAGAGTTTACATGTTTATGATCAAGATAACATTGATTTTCATTAAACTACTGAAACTAAGTCAGTTCTGACCTGAAACAACAAGAAATGTTGTAAAATTTCATTTGTAAGCATATGTATAGCAGTTGAGCACATCTAACTTTACAGACTGAAGATATTGCAAAACCATCCAAAACAAGCCTCTCTCTGCCTGATATGCTCCCACACTATACTTAAAGGCATTCTCTGTCATTGGTGAAGAGTTTACATGTTTATGAGCAAGATAACATTGATATTCATTAAACTTCTGAAACTAAGTCAGTTCTGACCTGAAACAACTAGAAATGTTGTAAAATTTCATTTGTAAGCATATGTATAGCAGTTGAGCACATCTAACTTTACAGACTGAAGATATTGCAAAACCATCCAAAACAAGCTTCTCTCTGCCTGATATGCTCCCACACTATACTTAAAGGCATTCTCTGTCATTGGTGAAGAGTTTACATGTTTATGATCAAGATAACATTTATTTTCATTAAACTTCTGAAACTAAGTCAGTTCTGACCTGAAACAACAAGAAATGTTGTAAAATTTCATTTGTAAGCATATGTATAGCAGTTGAGCACATCTAACTTTACATACTGAAGATATTGCAAAACCATCCAAAACAAGCTTCTCTCTGCCTGATATGCTCCCACACTATACTTAAAGGCATTCTCTGTCATTGGTGAAGAGTTTACATGTTTATGATCAAGATACCATTGATTTTCATTAAACTACTGAAACTAAGTCAGTTCTGACCTGAAACAACAAGAAATGTTGTAAAATTTCATTTGTAAGCATATGTATAGCAGTTGAGCACATCTAACTTTACAGACTGAAGATATTGCAAAACCATCCAAAACAAGCTTCTCTCTGCCTGATATGCTCCCACACTATACTTAAAGGCATTCTCTGTCATTGGTGAAGAGTTTACAGGTGTAATTGCAAGAGAACATTACATTTCATTAAACTTCTGAAACTAAGTCAGTTCTGACCTGAAACAACTAGAAATGTTGTAAAATTTCATTTGTAAGCATATGTATAGCAGTTGAGCACATCTAACTTTACAGACTGAAGATATTGCAAAACCATCCAAAACAAGCTTCTCTATGCCTGATATGCTCCCACACTATACTTAAAGGCATTCTCTAAAATTGGTGAAGAGTTTACATGTTTATGAGCAAGATAACATTGATATTCATTAAACTCCTGAAACTAAGTCAGTTCTAACCTGAAACAACTAGAAATGTTGAAAAATTTAATTTGTAAGCATATGTATAGCAGTTGAGCACATCTAAATTTACAGACTGAAGATATTGCAAAACCATCCAAAACAAGCTTCTCTCTGCCTGATATGCTCCCACACTATACTTAACGGCATTCTCTGTCATTGGTGAAGAGTTTACAGGTGTAATTGCAAGAGAACATTACATTTCATTAAACTTCTGAAACTAAGTCAGTTCTGACCTGAAACAACTAGAAATGTTGTAAAATTTCATTTGTAAGCATATGTATAGCAGTTGAGCACATCTAAATTTACAGACTGAAGATATTGCAAAACCATCCAAAACAAGCTTCTCTCTGCCTGATATGCTCCCACACTATACTTAAAGGCATTCTCTGTCATTGGTGAAGAGTTTACAGGTGTAATTGCAAGAGAACATTACATTTCATTAAACTTCTGAAACTAAGTCAGTTCTGACCTGAAACAACTAGAAATGTTGTAAAATTTCATTTGTAAGCATATGTATAGCAGTTGAGCACATCTAAATTTACAGACTGAAGATATTGCAAAACCATCCAAAACAAGCTTCTCTCTGCCTGATATGCTCCCACACTATACTTAAAGGCATTCTCTGTCATTGGTGAAGAGTTTACATGTTTATGAGCAAGATAACATTGATATTCATTAAACTCCTGAAACTAAGTCAGTTCTGACCTGAAACAACTAGAAATGATGTAAAATTTCATTTGTAAGCATATGTATAGCAGTTGAGCACATCTAACTTTACAGACTGAAGATATTGCAAAACCATCCAAAACAAGCTTCTCTCTGCCTGATTTGCTCCCACACTATACTTAAAGGCATTCTCTGTCATTGGTGAAGAGTTTACATGTTTATGAGCAAGATAACATTGATTTTCATTAAACTCCTGAAACTAAGTCAGTTCTGACCTGAAACAACAAGAAATGTTGTAAAATTTCATTTGTAAGCATATGTATAGCAGTTGAGCACATCTAACTTTACAGACTGAAGATATTGCAAAACCATCCAAAACAAGCTTCTCTCTGCCTGATATGCTCCCACACTATACTTAAAGGCATTCTCTGTCATTGGTGATGAGTTTACAGGTGTAATTGCAAGAGAACATTACATTTCATTAAACTCCTGAAACTAAGTCAGTTCTGAACTGAAACAACTAGAAATGTTGTAAAATTTCATTTGTAAGCATATGTATAGCAGTTGAGCACATCTAACTTTACAGACTGAAGATAATGCAAAACCATCCAAATCAAACTTCTCTCTGCCTGATATGCTCCCACACTATACTTAAAGGCATTCTCTGTCATTGGTGAAGAGTTTACATGTTTATGATCAAGATAACATTGATTTTCATTAAACTTCTGAAACTAAGTCAGTTCTGACCTGAAACAACAAGAAATGTTGTAAAATTTCATTTGTAAGCATATGTATAGCAGTTGAGCACATCTAACTTTACAGACTGAAGATATTGCAAAACCATCCAAAACAAGCTTCTCTCTGCCTGATATGCTCCCACACTATAGTTAAAGGCATTCTCTGTCATTGGTGAAGAGTTTACATGTTTATGAGCAAGATAACATTGATATTCATTAAACTCCTGAAACTAAGTCAGTTCTGACCTGAAACAACTAGAAATGTTGTAAAATATAATTTGTAAGCATATGTATAGCAGTTGAGCACATCTAACTTTACAGACTGAAGATATTGCAAAACCATCCAAAACAAGCTTCTCTCTGCCTGATATGCTCCCACACTATACTTAAAGGCATTCTCTGTCATTGGTGAAGAGTTTACATGTTTATGAGCAAGATAACAATGATATTCATTATACTCCTGAAACTAAGTCAGTTCTGACCTGAAACAACAAGAAATGGTGTAAAATTTCATTTGTAAGCATATGTATAGCAGTTGAGCACATCTAACTTTACAGACTGAAGATATTGCAAAACCATCCAAAACAAGCTTCTCTCTGCCTGATATGCTCCCACACTATACTTAAAGGCATTCTCTGTCATTGGTGAAGAGTTTACAGGTGTAATTGCAAGAGAACATTACATTTCATTAAACTTCTGAAACTAAGTCAGTTCTGACCTGAAACAACTAGAAATGTTGTAAAATTTCATTTGTAAGCATATGTATAGCAGTTGAGCACATCTAACTTTACAGACTGAAGATATTGCAAAACCATCCAAAACAAGCTTCTCTCTGCCTGATATGCTCCCACACTATACTTAAAGGCATTCTCTGTCATTGGTGAAGAGTTTACATGTTTATGAGCAAGATAACAATGATATTCATTATACTCCTGAAACTAAGTCAGTTCTGACCTGAAACAACAAGAAATGTTGTAAAATTTCATTTGTAAGCATATGTATAGCAGTTGAGCACATCTAACTTTACAGACTGAAGATATTGCAAAACCATCCAAAACAAGCTTCTCTCTGCCTGATATGCTCCCACACTATACTTAAAGGCATTCTCTGTCATTGGTGAAGAGTTTACAGGTGTAATTGCAAGAGAACATTACATTTCATTAAACTTCTGAAACTAAGTCAGTTCTGACCTGAAACAACTAGAAATGTTGTAAAATTTCATTTGTAAGCATATGTATAGCAGTTGAGCACATCTAAATTTACAGACTGAAGATATTGCAAAACCATCCAAAACAAGCTTCTCTCTGCCTGATATGCTCCCACACTATACTTAAAGGCATTCTCTGTCATTGGTGAAGAGTTTACATGTTTATGATCAAGATACCATTGATTTTCAATAAACTACTGAAACTAAGTCAGTTCTGACCTGAAACAACAAGAAATGTTGTAAAATTTCATTTGTAAGAATATGTATAGCAGTTGAGCACATCTAACTTTACAGACTGAAGATATTGCAAAACCATCCAAAACAAGCTTCTCTCTGCCTGATATGCTCCCACACTATACTTAAAGGCATTCTCTGTCATTGGTGAAGAGTTTACAGGTGTAATTGCAAGAGAACATTACATTTCATTAAACTTATGAAACTAAGTCAGTTCTGACCTGAAACAACTAGAAATGTTGTAAAATTTCATTTGTAAGCATATGTATAGCAGTTGAGCACATCTAACTTTACAGACTGAAGATAATGCAAAACCATCCAAATCAAACTTCTCTCTGCCTGATATGCTCCCACACTATACTTAAAGGCATTCTCTGTCATTGGTGAAGAGTTTACATGTTTATGATCAAGATAACATTTATTTTCATTAAACTTCTGAAACTAAGTCAGTTCTGACCTGAAACAACAAGAAATGTTGTAAAATTTCATTTGTAAGCATATGTATAGCAGTTGAGCACATCTAACTTTACAGACTGAAGATATTGCAAAACCATCCAAAACAAGCTTCTCTCTGCCTGATATGCTCCCTCACTATACTTAAAGGCATTCTCTGTCATTGGTGAAGAGTTTACATGTTTATGAGCAAGATAACATTGATATTCATTAAACTCCTGAAACTAAGTCAGTTCTGACCTGAAACAACTAGAAATGTTGAAAAATTTAATTTGTAAGCATATGTATAGCAGTTGAGCACATCTAACTTTACAGACTGAAGATATTGCAAAACCATCCAAAACAAGCTTCTCTATGCCTGATATGCTCCCACACTATACTTAAAGGCATTCTCTGTCATTGGTGAAGAGTTTACATGTTTATGATCAAGATAACATTTATTTTCATTAAACTTCTGAAACTAAGTCAGTTCTGACCTGAAACAACAAGAAATGTTGTAAAATTTCATTTGTAAGCATATGTATAGCAGTTGAGCACATCTAACTTTACATACTGAAGATATTGCAAAACCATCCAAAACAAGCTTCTCTCTGCCTGATATGCTCCCACACTATACTTAAAGGCATTCTCTGTCATTGGTGAAGAGTTTACATGTTTATGATCAAGATACCATTGATTTTCATTAAACTACTGAAACTAAGTCAGTTCTGACCTGAAACAACAAGAAATGTTGTAAAATTTCATTTGTAAGCATATGTATAGCAGTTGAGCACATCTAACTTTACAGACTGAAGATATTGCAAAACCATCCAAAACAAGCTTCTCTCTGCCTGATATGCTCCCACACTATACTTAAAGGCATTCTCTGTCATTGGTGAAGAGTTTACAGGTGTAATTGCAAGAGAACATTACATTTCATTAAACTTCTGAAACTAAGTCAGTTCTGACCTGAAACAACTAGAAATGTTGTAAAATTTCATTTGTAAGCATATGTATAGCAGTTGAGCACATCTAACTTTACAGACTGAAGATATTGCAAAACCATCCAAAACAAGCTTCTCTCTGCCTGATATGCTCCCACACTATACTTAAAGGCATTCTCTGTCATTGGTGAAGAGTTTACAGGTGTAATTGTAAGAGAACATTACATTTCATTAAACTTCTGAAACTAAGTCAGTTCTGACCTGAAACAACTAGAAATGTTGTAAAATTTCATTTGTAAGCATATGTATAGCAGTTGAGCACATCTAAATTTACAGACTGAAGATATTGCAAAACCATCCAAAACAAGCTTCTCTCTGCCTGATATGCTCCCACACTATACTTAAAGGCATTCTCTGTCATTGGTGAAGAGTTTACAGGTGTAATTGCAAGAGAACATTACATTTCATTAAACTTCTGAAACTAAGTCAGTTCTGACCTGAAACAACTAGAAATGTTGTAAAATTTCATTTGTAAGCATATGTATAGCAGTTGAGCACATCTAACTTTACAGACTGAAGATAATGCAAAACCATCCAAATCAAACTTCTCTCTGCCTGATATGCTCCCACACTATACATAAAGGCATTCTCTGTCATTGGTGAAGAGTTTACATGTTTATGATCAAGATAACATTGATTTTCATTAAACTACTGAAACTAAGTCAGTTCTGACCTGAAACAACAAGAAATGTTGTAAAATTTCATTTGTAAGCATATGTATAGCAGTTGAGCACATCTAACTTTACAGACTGAAGATATTGCAAAACCATCCAAAACAAGCTTCTCTCTGCCTGATATGCTCCCACACTATAGTTAAAGGCATTCTCTGTCATTGGTGAAGAGTTTACATGTTTATGAGCAAGATAACATTGATATTCATTAAACTCCTGAAACTAAGTCAGTTCTGACCTGAAACAACTAGAAATGTTGTAAAATATAATTTGTAAGCATATGTATAGCAGTTGAGCACATCTAACTTTACAGACTGAAGATATTGCAAAACCATCCAAAACAAGCTTCTCTCTGCCTGATATGCTCCCACACTATACTTAAAGGCATTCTCTGTCATTGGTGAAGAGTTTACATGTTTATGAGCAAGATAACAATGATATTCATTATACTCCTGAAACTAAGTCAGTTCTGACCTGAAACAACAAGAAATGGTGTAAAATTTCATTTGTAAGCATATGTATAGCAGTTGAGCACATCTAACTTTACAGACTGAAGATATTGCAAAACCATCCAAAACAAGCTTCTCTCTGCCTGATATGCTCCCACACTATACTTAAAGGCATTCTCTGTCATTGGTGAAGAGTTTACAGGTGTAATTGCAAGAGAACATTACATTTCATTAAACTTCTGAAACTAAGTCAGTTCTGACCTGAAACAACTAGAAATGTTGTAAAATTTCATTTGTAAGCATATGTATAGCAGTTGAGCACATCTAACTTTACAGACTGAAGATATTGCAAAACCATCCAAAACAAGCTTCTCTATGCCTGATATGCTCCCACACTATACTTAAAGGCATTCTCTAAAATTGGTGAAGAGTATACATGTTTATGAGCAAGATAACATTGATATTCATTAAACTCCTGAAACTAAGTCAGTTCTGACCTGAAACAACTAGAAATGTTGAAAAATTTAATTTGTAAGCATATGTATAGCAGTTGAGCACATCTAACTTTACAGACTGAAGATATTGCAAAACCATCCAAAACAAGCTTCTCTCTGCCTGATATGCTCCCACACTATACTTAAAGGCATTCTCTGTCATTGGTGAAGAGTTTACATGTTTATGAGCAAGATAACAATTGTATTCATTATACTCCTGAAACTAAGTCAGTTCTGACCTGAAACAACAAGAAATGTTGTAAAATTTCATTTGTAAGCATATGTATAGCAGTTGAGCACATCTAACTTTACAGACTGAAGATATTGCAAAACCATCCAAAACAAGCTTCTCTCTGCCTGATATGCTCCCACACTATACTTAAAGGCATTCTCTGTCATTGGTGAAGAGTTTACAGGTGTAATTGCAAGAGAACATTACATTTCATTAAACTTCTGAAACTAAGTCAGTTCTGACCTGAAACAACTAGAAATGTTGTAAAACTTCATTTGTAAGCATATGTATAGCAGTTGAGCACATCTAAATTTACAGACTGAAGATATTGCAAAACCATCCAAAACAAGCTTCTCTCTGCCTGATATGCTCCCACACTATACTTAAAGGCATTCTCTGTCATTGGTGAAGAGTTTACATGTTTATGATCAAGATACCATTGATTTTCAATAAACTACTGAAACTAAGTCAGTTCTGACCTGAAACAACAAGAAATGTTGTAAAATTTCATTTGTAAGAATATGTATAGCAGTTGAGCACATCTAACTTTACAGACTGAAGATATTGCAAAACCATCCAAAACAAGCTTCTCTCTGCCTGATATGCTCCCACACTATACTTAAAGGCATTCTCTGTCATTGGTGAAGAGTTTACAGGTGTAATTGCAAGAGAACATTACATTTCATTAAACTTCTGAAACTAAGTCAGTTCTGACCTGAAACAACTAGAAATGTTGTAAAATTTCATTTGTAAGCATATGTATAGCAGTTGAGCACATCTAACTTTACAGACTGAAGATAATGCAATACCATCCAAATCAAACTTCTCTCTGCCTGATATGCTCCCACACTATACTTAAAGGCATTCTCTGTCATTGGTGAAGAGTTTACATGTTTATGATCAAGATAACATTTATTTTCATTAAACTTCTGAAACTAAGTGAGTTCTGACCTGAAACAACAAGAAATGTTGTAAAATTTCATTTGTAAGCATATGTATAGCAGTTGAGCACATCTAACTTTACAGACTGAAGATATTGCAAAACCATCCAAAACAAGCTTCTCTCTGCCTGATATGCTCCCTCACTATACTTAAAGGCATTCTCTGTCATTGGTGAAGAGTTTACATGTTTATGAGCAAGATAACATTGATATTCATTAAACTCCTGAAACTAAGTCAGTTCTGACCTGAAACAACTAGAAATGTTGAAAAATTTAATTTGTAAGCATATGTATAGCAGTTGAGCACATCTAACTTTACAGACTGAAGATATTGCAAAACCATCCAAAACAAGCTTCTCTATGCCTGATATGCTCCCACACTATACTTAAAGGCATTCTCTGTCATTGGTGAAGAGTTTACATGTTTATGATCAAGATAACATTTATTTTCATTAAACTTCTGAAACTAAGTCAGCTCTGACCTGAAACAACAAGAAATGTTGTAAAATTTCATTTGTAAGCATATGTATAGCAGTTGAGCACATCTAACTTTACATACTGAAGATATTGCAAAACCATCCAAAACAAGCTTCTCTCTGCCTGATATGCTCCCACACTATACTTAAAGGCATTCTCTGTCATTGGTGAAGAGTTTACATGTTTATGATCAAGATACCATTGATTTTCATTAAACTACTGAAACTAAGTCAGTTCTGACCTGAAACAACAAGAAATGTTGTAAAATTTCATTTGTAAGCATATGTATAGCAGTTGAGCACATCTAACTTTACAGACTGAAGATATTGCAAAACCATCCAAAACAAGCTTCTCTCTGCCTGATATGCTCCCACACTATACTTAAAGGCATTCTCTGTCATTGGTGAAGAGTTTACAGGTGTAATTGCAAGAGAACATTACATTTCATTAAACTTCTGAAACTAAGTCAGTTCTGACCTGAAACAACTAGAAATGTTGTAAAATTTCATTTGTAAGCATATGTATAGCAGTTGAGCACATCTAACTTTACAGACTGAAGATATTGCAAAACCATCCAAAACAAGCTTCTCTCTGCCTGATATGCTCCCACACTATACTTAAAGGCATTCTCTGTCATTGGTGAAGAGTTTACAGGTGTAATTGCAAGAGAACATTACATTTCATTAAACTTCTGAAACTAAGTCAGTTCTGACCTGAAACAACTAGAAATGTTGTAAAATTTCATTTGTAAGCATATGTATAGCAGTTGAGCACATCTAAATTTACAGACTGAAGATATTGCAAAACCATCCAAAACAAGCTTCTCTCTGCCTGATATGCTCCCACACTATACTTAAAGGCATTCTCTGTCATTGGTGAAGAGTTTACAGGTGTAATTGCAAGAGAACATTACATTTCATTAAACTTCTGAAACTAAGTCAGTTCTGACCTGAAACAACTAGAAATGTTGTAAAATTTCATTTGTAAGCATATGTATAGCAGTTGAGCACATCTAACTTTACAGACTGAAGATAATGCAAAACCATCCAAATCAAACTTCTCTCTGCCTGATATGCTCCCACACTATACATAAAGGCATTCTCTGTCATTGGTGAAGAGTTTACATGTTTATGATCAAGATAACATTGATTTTCATTAAACTACTGAAACTAAGTCAGTTCTGACCTGAAACAACAAGAAATGTTGTAAAATTTCATTTGTAAGCATATGTATAGCAGTTGAGCACATCTAACTTTACAGACTGAAGATATTGCAAAACCATCCAAAACAAGCTTCTCTCTGCCTGATATGCTCCCACACTATACTTAAAGGCATTCTCTGTCATTGGTGAAGAGTTTACAGGTGTAATTGCAAGAGAACATTACATTTCATTAAACTTCTGAAACTAAGTCAGTTCTGACCTGAAACAACTAGAAATGTTGTAAAATTTCATTTGTAAGCATATGTATAGCAGTTGAGCACATCTAACTTTACAGACTGAAGATATTGCAAAACCATCCAAAACAAGCTTCTCTATGCCTGATATGCTCCCACACTATACTTAAAGGCATTCTCTAAAATTGGTGAAGAGTATACATGTTTATGAGCAAGATAACATTGATATTCATTAAACTCCTGAAACTAAGTCAGTTCTGACCTGAAACAACTAGAAATGTTGAAAAATTTAATTTGTAAGCATATGTATAGCAGTTGAGCACATCTAACTTTACAGACTGAAGATATTGCAAAACCATCCAAAACAAGCTTCTCTCTGCCTGATATGCTCCCACACTATACTTAAAGGCATTCTCTGTCATTGGTGAAGAGTTTACATGTTTATGAGCAAGATAACAATGATATTCATTATACTCCTGAAACTAAGTCAGTTCTGACCTGAAACAACAAGAAATGTTGTAAAATTTCATTTGTAAGCATATGTATAGCAGTTGAGCACATCTAACTTTACAGACTGAAGATATTGCAAAACCATCCAAAACAAGCTTCTCTCTGCCTGATATGCTCCCACACTATACTTAAAGGCATTCTCTGTCATTGGTGAAGAGTTTACAGGTGTAATTGCAAGAGAACATTACATTTCATTAAACTTCTGAAACTAAGTCAGTTCTGACCTGAAACAACTAGAAATGTTGTAAAACTTCATTTGTAAGCATATGTATAGCAGTTGAGCACATCTAAATTTACAGACTGAAGATATTGCAAAACCATCCAAAACAAGCTTCTCTCTGCCTGATATGCTCCCACACTATACTTAAAGGCATTCTCTGTCATTGGTGAAGAGTTTACATGTTTATGATCAAGATACCATTGATTTTCAATAAACTACTGAAACTAAGTCAGTTCTGACCTGAAACAACAAGAAATGTTGTAAAATTTCATTTGTAAGAATATGTATAGCAGTTGAGCACATCTAACTTTACAGACTGAAGATATTGCAAAACCATCCAAAACAAGCTTCTCTCTGCCTGATATGCTCCCACACTATACTTAAAGGCATTCTCTGTCATTGGTGAAGAGTTTACAGGTGTAATTGCAAGAGAACATTACATTTCATTAAACTTCTGAAACTAAGTCAGTTCTGACCTGAAACAACTAGAAATGTTGTAAAATTTCATTTGTAAGCATATGTATAGCAGTTGAGCACATCTAACTTTACAGACTGAAGATAATGCAATACCATCCAAATCAAACTTCTCTCTGCCTGATATGCTCCCACACTATACTTAAAGGCATTCTCTGTCATTGGTGAAGAGTTTACATGTTTATGATCAAGATAACATTTATTTTCATTAAACTTCTGAAACTAAGTGAGTTCTGACCTGAAACAACAAGAAATGTTGTAAAATTTCATTTGTAAGCATATGTATAGCAGTTGAGCACATCTAACTTTACAGACTGAAGATATTGCAAAACCATCCAAAACAAGCTTCTCTCTGCCTGATATGCTCCCTCACTATACTTAAAGGCATTCTCTGTCATTGGTGAAGAGTTTACATGTTTATGAGCAAGATAACATTGATATTCATTAAACTCCTGAAACTAAGTCAGTTCTGACCTGAAACAACTAGAAATGTTGAAAAATTTAATTTGTAAGCATATGTATAGCAGTTGAGCACATCTAACTTTACAGACTGAAGATATTGCAAAACCATCCAAAACAAGCTTCTCTATGCCTGATATGCTCCCACACTATACTTAAAGGCATTCTCTGTCATTGGTGAAGAGTTTACATGTTTATGATCAAGATAACATTTATTTTCATTAAACTTCTGAAACTAAGTCAGTTCTGACCTGAAACAACAAGAAATGTTGTAAAATTTCATTTGTAAGCATATGTATAGCAGTTGAGCACATCTAACTTTACATACTGAAGATATTGCAAAACCATCCAAAACAAGCTTCTCTCTGCCTGATATGCTCCCACACTATACTTAAAGGCATTCTCTGTCATTGGTGAAGAGTTTACATGTTTATGATCAAGATACCATTGATTTTCATTAAACTACTGAAACTAAGTCAGTTCTGACCTGAAACAACAAGAAATGTTGTAAAATTTCATTTGTAAGCATATGTATAGCAGTTGAGCACATCTAACTTTACAGACTGAAGATATTGCAAAACCATCCAAAACAAGCTTCTCTCTGCCTGATATGCTCCCACACTATACTTAAAGGCATTCTCTGTCATTGGTGAAGAGTTTACAGGTGTAATTGCAAGAGAACATTACATTTCATTAAACTTCTGAAACTAAGTCAGTTCTGACCTGAAACAACTAGAAATGTTGTAAAATTTCATTTGTAAGCATATGTATAGCAGTTGAGCACATCTAACTTTACAGACTGAAGATATTGCAAAACCATCCAAAACAAGCTTCTCTCTGCCTGATATGCTCCCACACTATACTTAAAGGCATTCTCTGTCATTGGTGAAGAGTTTACAGGTGTAATTGCAAGAGAACATTACATTTCATTAAACTTCTGAAACTAAGTCAGTTCTGACCTGAAACAACTAGAAATGTTGTAAAATTTCATTTGTAAGCATATGTATAGCAGTTGAGCACATCTAAATTTACAGACTGAAGATATTGCAAAACCATCCAAAACAAGCTTCTCTCTGCCTGATATGCTCCCACACTATACTTAAAGGCATTCTCTGTCATTGGTGAAGAGTTTACAGGTGTAATTGCAAGAGAACATTACATTTCATTAAACTTCTGAAACTAAGTCAGTTCTGACCTGAAACAACTAGAAATGTTGTAAAATTTCATTTGTAAGCATATGTATAGCAGTTGAGCACATCTAACTTTACAGACTGAAGATAATGCAAAACCATCCAAATCAAACTTCTCTCTGCCTGATATGCTCCCACACTATACATAAAGGCATTCTCTGTCATTGGTGAAGAGTTTACATGTTTATGATCAAGATAACATTGATTTTCATTAAACTACTGAAACTAAGTCAGTTCTGACCTGAAACAACAAGAAATGTTGTAAAATTTCATTTGTAAGCATATGTATAGCAGTTGAGCACATCTAACTTTACAGACTGAAGATATTGCAAAACCATCCAAAACAAGCTTCTCTCTGCCTGATATGCTCCCACACTATACTTAAAGGCATTCTCTGTCATTGGTGAAGAGTTTACAGGTGTAATTGCAAGAGAACATTACATTTCATTAAACTTCTGAAACTAAGTCAGTTCTGACCTGAAACAACTAGAAATGTTGTAAAATTTCATTTGTAAGCATATGTATAGCAGTTGAGCACATCTAACTTTACAGACTGAAGATAATGCAAAACCATCCAAATCAAACTTCTCTCTGCCTGATATGCTCCCACACTATACATAAAGGCATTCTCTGTCATTGGTGAAGAGTTTACATGTTTATGATCAAGATAACATTGATTTTCATTAAACTACTGAAACTAAGTCAGTTCTGACCTGAAACAACAAGAAATGTTGTAAAATTTCATTTGTAAGCATATGTATAGCAGTTGAGCACATCTAACTTTACAGACTGAAGATATTGCAAAACCATCCAAAACAAGCTTCTCTCTGCCTGATATGCTCCCACACTATAGTTAAAGGCATTCTCTGTCATTGGTGAAGAGTTTACATGTTTATGAGCAAGATAACATTGATATTCATTAAACTCCTGAAACTAAGTCAGTTCTGACCTGAAACAACTAGAAATGTTGTAAAATATAATTTGTAAGCATATGTATAGCAGTTGAGCACATCTAACTTTACAGACTGAAGATATTGCAAAACCATCCAAAACAAGCTTCTCTCTGCCTGATATGCTCCCACACTATACTTAAAGGCATTCTCTGTCATTGGTGAAGAGTTTACATGTTTATGAGCAAGATAACAATGATATTCATTATACTCCTGAAACTAAGTCAGTTCTGACCTGAAACAACAAGAAATGGTGTAAAATTTCATTTGTAAGCATATGTATAGCAGTTGAGCACATCTAACTTTACAGACTGAAGATATTGCAAAACCATCCAAAACAAGCTTCTCTCTGCCTGATATGCTCCCACACTATACTTAAAGGCATTCTCTGTCATTGGTGAAGAGTTTACAGGTGTAATTGCAAGAGAACATTACATTTCATTAAACTTCTGAAACTAAGTCAGTTCTGACCTGAAACAACTAGAAATGTTGTAAAATTTCATTTGTAAGCATATGTATAGCAGTTGAGCACATCTAACTTTACAGACTGAAGATATTGCAAAACCATCCAAAACAAGCTTCTCTATGCCTGATATGCTCCCACACTATACTTAAAGGCATTCTCTAAAATTGGTGAAGAGTATACATGTTTATGAGCAAGATAACATTTATTTTCATTAAACTTCTGAAACTAAGTCAGTTCTGACCTGAAACAACAAGAAATGTTGTAAAATTTCATTTGTAAGCATATGTATAGCAGTTGAGCACATCTAACTTTACATACTGAAGATATTGCAAAACCATCCAAAACAAGCTTCTCTCTGCCTGATATGCTCCCACACTATACTTAAAGGCATTCTCTGTCATTGGTGAAGAGTTTACATGTTTATGATCAAGATACCATTGATTTTCATTAAACTACTGAAACTAAGTCAGTTCTGACCTGAAACAACAAGAAATGTTGTAAAATTTCATTTGTAAGCATATGTATAGCAGTTGAGCACATCTAACTTTACAGACTGAAGATATTGCAAAACCATCCAAAACAAGCTTCTCTCTGCCTGATATGCTCCCACACTATACTTAAAGGCATTCTCTGTCATTGGTGAAGAGTTTACAGGTGTAATTGCAAGAGAACATTACATTTCATTAAACTTCTGAAACTAAGTCAGTTCTGACCTGAAACAACTAGAAATGTTGTAAAATTTCATTTGTAAGCATATGTATAGCAGTTGAGCACATCTAACTTTACAGACTGAAGATATTGCAAAACCATCCAAAACAAGCTTCTCTCTGCCTGATATGCTCCCACACTATACTTAAAGGCATTCTCTGTCATTGGTGAAGAGTTTACAGGTGTAATTGCAAGAGAACATTACATTTCATTAAACTTCTGAAACTAAGTCAGTTCTGACCTGAAACAACTAGAAATGTTGTAAAATTTCATTTGTAAGCATATGTATAGCAGTTGAGCACATCTAAATTTACAGACTGAAGATATTGCAAAACCATCCAAAACAAGCTTCTCTCTGCCTGATATGCTCCCACACTATACTTAAAGGCATTCTCTGTCATTGGTGAAGAGTTTACAGGTGTAATTGCAAGAGAACATTACATTTCATTAAACTTCTGAAACTAAGTCAGTTCTGACCTGAAACAACTAGAAATGTTGTAAAATTTCATTTGTAAGCATATGTATAGCAGTTGAGCACATCTAACTTTACAGACTGAAGATAATGCAAAACCATCCAAATCAAACTTCTCTCTGCCTGATATGCTCCCACACTATACATAAAGGCATTCTCTGTCATTGGTGAAGAGTTTACATGTTTATGATCAAGATAACATTGATTTTCATTAAACTACTGAAACTAAGTCAGTTCTGACCTGAAACAACAAGAAATGTTGTAAAATTTCATTTGTAAGCATATGTATAGCAGTTGAGCACATCTAACTTTACAGACTGAAGATATTGCAAAACCATCCAAAACAAGCTTCTCTCTGCCTGATATGCTCCCACACTATACTTAAAGGCATTCTCTGTCATTGGTGAAGAGTTTACAGGTGTAATTGCAAGAGAACATTACATTTCATTAAACTTCTGAAACTAAGTCAGTTCTGACCTGAAACAACTAGAAATGTTGTAAAATTTCATTTGTAAGCATATGTATAGCAGTTGAGCACATCTAACTTTACAGACTGAAGATAATGCAAAACCATCCAAATCAAACTTCTCTCTGCCTGATATGCTCCCACACTATACATAAAGGCATTCTCTGTCATTGGTGAAGAGTTTACATGTTTATGATCAAGATAACATTGATTTTCATTAAACTACTGAAACTAAGTCAGTTCTGACCTGAAACAACAAGAAATGTTGTAAAATTTCATTTGTAAGCATATGTATAGCAGTTGAGCACATCTAACTTTACAGACTGAAGATATTGCAAAACCATCCAAAACAAGCTTCTCTCTGCCTGATATGCTCCCACACTATAGTTAAAGGCATTCTCTGTCATTGGTGAAGAGTTTACATGTTTATGAGCAAGATAACATTGATATTCATTAAACTCCTGAAACTAAGTCAGTTCTGACCTGAAACAACTAGAAATGTTGTAAAATATAATTTGTAAGCATATGTATAGCAGTTGAGCACATCTAACTTTACAGACTGAAGATATTGCAAAACCATCCAAAACAAGCTTCTCTCTGCCTGATATGCTCCCACACTATACTTAAAGGCATTCTCTGTCATTGGTGAAGAGTTTACATGTTTATGAGCAAGATAACAATGATATTCATTATACTCCTGAAACTAAGTCAGTTCTGACCTGAAACAACAAGAAATGGTGTAAAATTTCATTTGTAAGCATATGTATAGCAGTTGAGCACATCTAACTTTACAGACTGAAGATATTGCAAAACCATCCAAAACAAGCTTCTCTCTGCCTGATATGCTCCCACACTATACTTAAAGGCATTCTCTGTCATTGGTGAAGAGTTTACAGGTGTAATTGCAAGAGAACATTACATTTCATTAAACTTCTGAAACTAAGTCAGTTCTGACCTGAAACAACTAGAAATGTTGTAAAATTTCATTTGTAAGCATATGTATAGCAGTTGAGCACATCTAACTTTACAGACTGAAGATATTGCAAAACCATCCAAAACAAGCTTCTCTATGCCTGATATGCTCCCACACTATACTTAAAGGCATTCTCTAAAATTGGTGAAGAGTATACATGTTTATGAGCAAGATAACATTGATATTCATTAAACTCCTGAAACTAAGTCAGTTCTGACCTGAAACAACTAGAAATGTTGAAAAATTTAATTTGTAAGCATATGTATAGCAGTTGAGCACATCTAACTTTACAGACTGAAGATATTGCAAAACCATCCAAAACAAGCTTCTCTCTGCCTGATATGCTCCCACACTATACTTAAAGGCATTCTCTGTCATTGGTGAAGAGTTTACATGTTTATGAGCAAGATAACAATGATATTCATTATACTCCTGAAACTAAGTCAGTTCTGACCTGAAACAACAAGAAATGTTGTAAAATTTAATTTGTAAGCATATGTATAGCAGTTGAGCACATCTAACTTTACAGACTGAAGATATTGCAAAACCATCCAAAACAAGCTTCTCTCTGCCTGATATGCTCCCACACTATACTTAAAGGCATTCTCTGTCATTGGTGAAGAGTTTACAGGTGTAATTGCAAGAGAACATTACATTTCATTAAACTTCTGAAACTAAGTCAGTTCTGACCTGAAACAACTAGAAATGTTGTAAAACTTCATTTGTAAGCATATGTATAGCAGTTGAGCACATCTAAATTTACAGACTGAAGATATTGCAAAACCATCCAAAACAAGCTTCTCTCTGCCTGATATGCTCCCACACTATACTTAAAGGCATTCTCTGTCATTGGTGAAGAGTTTACATGTTTATGATCAAGATACCATTGATTTTCAATAAACTACTGAAACTAAGTCAGTTCTGACCTGAAACAACAAGAAATGTTGTAAAATTTCATTTGTAAGAATATGTATAGCAGTTGAGCACATCTAACTTTACAGACTGAAGATATTGCAAAACCATCCAAAACAAGCTTCTCTCTGCCTGATATGCTCCCACACTATACTTAAAGGCATTCTCTGTCTTTGGTGAAGAGTTTACAGGTGTAATTGCAAGAGAACATTACATTTCATTAAACTTCTGAAACTAAGTCAGTTCTGACCTGAAACAACTAGAAATGTTGTAAAATTTCATTTGTAAGCATATGTATAGCAGTTGAGCACATCTAACTTTACAGACTGAAGATAATGCAATACCATCCAAATCAAACTTCTCTCTGCCTGATATGCTCCCACACTATACTTAAAGGCATTCTCTGTCATTGGTGAAGAGTTTACATGTTTATGATCAAGATAACATTTATTTTCATTAAACTTCTGAAACTAAGTCAGTTCTGACCTGAAACAACAAGAAATGTTGTAAAATTTCATTTGTAAGCATATGTATAGCAGTTGAGCACATCTAACTTTACAGACTGAAGATATTGCAAAACCATCCAAAACAAGCTTCTCTCTGCCTGATATGCTCCCTCACTATACTTAAAGGCATTCTCTGTCATTGGTGAAGAGTTTACATGTTTATGAGCAAGATAACATTGATATTCATTAAACTCCTGAAACTAAGTCAGTTCTGACCTGAAACAACTAGAAATGTTGAAAAATTTAATTTGTAAGCATATGTATAGCAGTTGAGCACATCTAACTTTACAGACTGAAGATATTGCAAAACCATCCAAAACAAGCTTCTCTATGCCTGATATGCTCCCACACTATACTTAAAGGCATTCTCTGTCATTGGTGAAGAGTTTACATGTTTATGATCAAGATAACATTTATTTTCATTAAACTTCTGAAACTAAGTCAGTTCTGACCTGAAACAACAAGAAATGTTGTAAAATTTCATTTGTAAGCATATGTATAGCAGTTGAGCACATCTAACTTTACATACTGAAGATATTGCAAAACCATCCAAAACAAGCTTCTCTCTGCCTGATATGCTCCCACACTATACTTAAAGGCATTCTCTGTCATTGGTGAAGAGTTTACATGTTTATGATCAAGATACCATTGATTTTCATTAAACTACTGAAACTAAGTCAGTTCTGACCTGAAACAACAAGAAATGTTGTAAAATTTCATTTGTAAGCATATGTATAGCAGTTGAGCACATCTAACTTTACAGACTGAAGATATTGCAAAACCATCCAAAACAAGCTTCTCTCTGCCTGATATGCTCCCACACTATACTTAAAGGCATTCTCTGTCATTGGTGAAGAGTTTACAGGTGTAATTGCAAGAGAACATTACATTTCATTAAACTTCTGAAACTAAGTCAGTTCTGACCTGAAACAACTAGAAATGTTGTAAAATTTCATTTGTAAGCATATGTATAGCAGTTGAGCACATCTAACTTTACAGACTGAAGATATTGCAAAACCATCCAAAACAAGCTTCTCTCTGCCTGATATGCTCCCACACTATACATAAAGGCATTCTCTGTCATTGGTGAAGAGTTTACATGTTTATGATCAAGATAACATTGATTTTCATTAAACTACTGAAACTAAGTCAGTTCTGACCTGAAACAACAAGAAATGTTGTAAAATTTCATTTGTAAGCATATGTATAGCAGTTGAGCACATCTAACTTTACAGACTGAAGATATTGCAAAACCATCCAAAACAAGCTTCTCTCTGCCTGATATGCTCCCACACTATAGTTAAAGGCATTCTCTGTCATTGGTGAAGAGTTTACATGTTTATGAGCAAGATAACATTGATATTCATTAAACTCCTGAAACTAAGTCAGTTCTGACCTGAAACAACTAGAAATGTTGTAAAATATAATTTGTAAGCATATGTATAGCAGTTGAGCACATCTAACTTTACAGACTGAAGATATTGCAAAACCATCCAAAACAAGCTTCTCTCTGCCTGATATGCTCCCACACTATACTTAAAGGCATTCTCTGTCATTGGTGAAGAGTTTACATGTTTATGAGCAAGATAACAATGATATTCATTATACTCCTGAAACTAAGTCAGTTCTGACCTGAAACAACAAGAAATGGTGTAAAATTTCATTTGTAAGCATATGTATAGCAGTTGAGCACATCTAACTTTACAGACTGAAGATATTGCAAAACCATCCAAAACAAGCTTCTCTCTGCCTGATATGCTCCCACACTATACTTAAAGGCATTCTCTGTCATTGGTGAAGAGTTTACAGGTGTAATTGCAAGAGAACATTACATTTCATTAAACTTCTGAAACTAAGTCAGTTCTGACCTGAAACAACTAGAAATGTTGTAAAATTTCATTTGTAAGCATATGTATAGCAGTTGAGCACATCTAACTTTACAGACTGAAGATATTGCAAAACCATCCAAAACAAGCTTCTCTATGCCTGATATGCTCCCACACTATACTTAAAGGCATTCTCTAAAATTGGTGAAGAGTATACATGTTTATGAGCAAGATAACATTGATATTCATTAAACTCCTGAAACTAAGTCAGTTCTGACCTGAAACAACTAGAAATGTTGAAAAATTTAATTTGTAAGCATATGTATAGCAGTTGAGCACATCTAACTTTACAGACTGAAGATATTGCAAAACCATCCAAAACAAGCTTCTCTCTGCCTGATATGCTCCCACACTATACTTAAAGGCATTCTCTGTCATTGGTGAAGAGTTTACATGTTTATGAGCAAGATAACAATGATATTCATTATACTCCTGAAACTAAGTCAGTTCTGACCTGAAACAACAAGAAATGTTGTAAAATTTAATTTGTAAGCATATGTATAGCAGTTGAGCACATCTAACTTTACAGACTGAAGATATTGCAAAACCATCCAAAACAAGCTTCTCTCTGCCTGATATGCTCCCACACTATACTTAAAGGCATTCTCTGTCATTGGTGAAGAGTTTACAGGTGTAATTGCAAGAGAACATTACATTTCATTAAACTTCTGAAACTAAGTCAGTTCTGACCTGAAACAACTAGAAATGTTGTAAAACTTCATTTGTAAGCATATGTATAGCAGTTGAGCACATCTAAATTTACAGACTGAAGATATTGCAAAACCATCCAAAACAAGCTTCTCTCTGCCTGATATGCTCCCACACTATACTTAAAGGCATTCTCTGTCATTGGTGAAGAGTTTACATGTTTATGATCAAGATACCATTGATTTTCAATAAACTACTGAAACTAAGTCAGTTCTGACCTGAAACAACAAGAAATGTTGTAAAATTTCATTTGTAAGAATATGTATAGCAGTTGAGCACATCTAACTTTACAGACTGAAGATATTGCAAAACCATCCAAAACAAGCTTCTCTCTGCCTGATATGCTCCCACACTATACTTAAAGGCATTCTCTGTCTTTGGTGAAGAGTTTACAGGTGTAATTGCAAGAGAACATTACATTTCATTAAACTTCTGAAACTAAGTCAGTTCTGACCTGAAACAACTAGAAATGTTGTAAAATTTCATTTGTAAGCATATGTATAGCAGTTGAGCACATCTAACTTTACAGACTGAAGATAATGCAATACCATCCAAATCAAACTTCTCTCTGCCTGATATGCTCCCACACTATACTTAAAGGCATTCTCTGTCATTGGTGAAGAGTTTACATGTTTATGATCAAGATAACATTTATTTTCATTAAACTTCTGAAACTAAGTCAGTTCTGACCTGAAACAACAAGAAATGTTGTAAAATTTCATTTGTAAGCATATGTATAGCAGTTGAGCACATCTAACTTTACAGACTGAAGATATTGCAAAACCATCCAAAACAAGCTTCTCTCTGCCTGATATGCTCCCTCACTATACTTAAAGGCATTCTCTGTCATTGGTGAAGAGTTTACATGTTTATGAGCAAGATAACATTGATATTCATTAAACTCCTGAAACTAAGTCAGTTCTGACCTGAAACAACTAGAAATGTTGAAAAATTTAATTTGTAAGCATATGTATAGCAGTTGAGCACATCTAACTTTACAGACTGAAGATATTGCAAAACCATCCAAAACAAGCTTCTCTATGCCTGATATGCTCCCACACTATACTTAAAGGCATTCTCTGTCATTGGTGAAGAGTTTACATGTTTATGATCAAGATAACATTTATTTTCATTAAACTTCTGAAACTAAGTCAGTTCTGACCTGAAACAACAAGAAATGTTGTAAAATTTCATTTGTAAGCATATGTATAGCAGTTGAGCACATCTAACTTTACATACTGAAGATATTGCAAAACCATCCAAAACAAGCTTCTCTCTGCCTGATATGCTCCCACACTATACTTAAAGGCATTCTCTGTCATTGGTGAAGAGTTTACATGTTTATGATCAAGATACCATTGATTTTCATTAAACTACTGAAACTAAGTCAGTTCTGACCTGAAACAACAAGAAATGTTGTAAAATTTCATTTGTAAGCATATGTATAGCAGTTGAGCACATCTAACTTTACAGACTGAAGATATTGCAAAACCATCCAAAACAAGCTTCTCTCTGCCTGATATGCTCCCACACTATACTTAAAGGCATTCTCTGTCATTGGTGAAGAGTTTACAGGTGTAATTGCAAGAGAACATTACATTTCATTAAACTTCTGAAACTAAGTCAGTTCTGACCTGAAACAACTAGAAATGTTGTAAAATTTCATTTGTAAGCATATGTATAGCAGTTGAGCACATCTAACTTTACAGACTGAAGATATTGCAAAACCATCCAAAACAAGCTTCTCTCTGCCTGATATGCTCCCACACTATACTTAAAGGCATTCTCTGTCATTGGTGAAGAGTTTACAGGTGTAATTGCAAGAGAACATTACATTTCATTAAACTTCTGAAACTAAGTCAGTTCTGACCTGAAACAACTAGAAATGTTGTAAAATTTCATTTGTAAGCATATGTATAGCAGTTGAGCACATCTAAATTTACAGACTGAAGATATTGCAAAACCATCCAAAACAAGCTTCTCTCTGCCTGATATGCTCCCACACTATACTTAAAGGCATTCTCTGTCATTGGTGAAGAGTTTACAGGTGTAATTGCAAGAGAACATTACATTTCATTAAACTTCTGAAACTAAGTCAGTTCTGACCTGAAACAACTAGAAATGTTGTAAAATTTCATTTGTAAGCATATGTATAGCAGTTGAGCACATCTAACTTTACAGACTGAAGATAATGCAAAACCATCCAAATCAAACTTCTCTCTGCCTGATATGCTCCCACACTATACATAAAGGCATTCTCTGTCATTGGTGAAGAGTTTACATGTTTATGATCAAGATAACATTGATTTTCATTAAACTACTGAAACTAAGTCAGTTCTGACCTGAAACAACAAGAAATGTTGTAAAATTTCATTTGTAAGCATATGTATAGCAGTTGAGCACATCTAACTTTACAGACTGAAGATATTGCAAAACCATCCAAAACAAGCTTCTCTCTGCCTGATATGCTCCCACACTATACTTAAAGGCATTCTCTGTCATTGGTGAAGAGTTTACAGGTGTAATTGCAAGAGAACATTACATTTCATTAAACTTCTGAAACTAAGTCAGTTCTGACCTGAAACAACTAGAAATGTTGTAAAATTTCATTTGTAAGCATATGTATAGCAGTTGAGCACATCTAACTTTACAGACTGAAGATAATGCAAAACCATCCAAATCAAACTTCTCTCTGCCTGATATGCTCCCACACTATACATAAAGGCATTCTCTGTCATTGGTGAAGAGTTTACATGTTTATGATCAAGATAACATTGATTTTCATTAAACTACTGAAACTAAGTCAGTTCTGACCTGAAACAACAAGAAATGTTGTAAAATTTCATTTGTAAGCATATGTATAGCAGTTGAGCACATCTAACTTTACAGACTGAAGATATTGCAAAACCATCCAAAACAAGCTTCTCTCTGCCTGATATGCTCCCACACTATACTTAAAGGCATTCTCTGTCATTGGTGAAGAGTTTACAGGTGTAATTGCAAGAGAACATTACATTTCATTAAACTTCTGAAACTAAGTCAGTTCTGACCTGAAACAACTAGAAATGTTGTAAAATTTCATTTGTAAGCATATGTATAGCAGTTGAGCACATCTAAATTTACAGACTGAAGATATTGCAAAACCATCCAAAACAAGCTTCTCTCTGCCTGATATGCTCCCACACTATACTTAAAGGCATTCTCTGTCATTGGTGAAGAGTTTACAGGTGTAATTGCAAGAGAACATTACATTTCATTAAACTTCTGAAACTAAGTCAGTTCTGACCTGAAACAACTAGAAATGTTGTAAAATTTCATTAGTAAGCATATGTATAGCAGTTGAGCACATCTAAATTTACAGACTGAAGATATTGCAAAACCATCCAAAACAAGCTTCTCTCTGCCTGATATGCTCCCACACTATACTTAAAGGCATTCTCTGTCATTGGTGAAGAGTTTACATGTTTATGAGCAAGATAACATTGATATTCATTAAACTCCTGAAACTAAGTCAGTTCTGACCTGAAACAACTAGAAATGATGTAAAATTTCATTTGTAAGCATATGTATAGCAGTTGAGCACATCTAACTTTACAGACTGAAGATATTGCAAAACCATCCAAAACAAGCTTCTCTCTGCCTGATATGCTCCCACACTATACTTAAAGGCATTCTCTGTCATTGGTGAAGAGTTTACATGTTTATGAGCAAGATAACAATGATATTCATTATACTCCTGAAACTAAGTCAGTTCTGACCTGAAACAACAAGAAATGGTGTAAAATTTCATTTGTAAGCATATGTATAGCAGTTGAGCACATCTAACTTTACAGACTGAAGATATTGCAAAACCATCCAAAACAAGCTTCTCTCTGCCTGATATGCTCCCACACTATACTTAAAGGCATTCTCTGTCATTGGTGAAGAGTTTACAGGTGTAATTGCAAGAGAACATTACATTTCATTAAACTTCTGAAACTAAGTCAGTTCTGACCTGAAACAACTAGAAATGTTGTAAAATTTCATTTGTAAGCATATGTATAGCAGTTGAGCACATCTAACTTTACAGACTGAAGATATTGCAAAACCATCCAAAACAAGCTTCTCTATGCCTGATATGCTCCCACACTATACTTAAAGGCATTCTCTAAAATTGGTGAAGAGTATACATGTTTATGAGCAGGATAACATTGATATTCATTAAACTCCTGAAACTAAGTCAGTTCTGACCTGAAACAACTAGAAATGTTGAAAAATTTAATTTGTAAGCATATGTATAGCAGTTGAGCACATCTAACTTTACAGACTGAAGATATTGCAAAACCATCCAAAACAAGCTTCTCTCTGCCTGATATGCTCCCACACTATACTTAAAGGCATTCTCTGTCATTGGTGAAGAGTTTACATGTTTATGAGCAAGATAACAATGATATTCATTATACTCCTGAAACTAAGTCAGTTCTGACCTGAAACAACAAGAAATGTTGTAAAATTTCATATGTAAGCATATGTATAGCAGTTGAGCACATCTAACTTTACAGACTGAAGATATTGCAAAACCATCCAAAACAAGCTTCTCTCTGCCTGATATGCTCCCACACTATACTTAAAGGCATTCTCTGTCATTGGTGAAGAGTTTACAGGTGTAATTGCAAGAGAACATTACATTTCATTAAACTTCTGAAACTAAGTCAGTTCTGACCTGAAACAACTAGAAATGTTGTAAAATTTCATTTGTAAGCATATGTATAGCAGTTGAGCACATCTAAATTTACAGACTGAAGATATTGCAAAACCATCCAAAACAAGCTTCTCTCTGCCTGATATGCTCCCACACTATACTTAAAGGCATTCTCTGTCATTGGTGAAGAGTTTACAGGTGTAATTGCAAGAGAACATTACATTTCATTAAACTTCTGAAACTAAGTCAGTTCTGACCTGAAACAACTAGAAATGTTGTAAAATTTCATTTATAAGCATATGTATAGCAGTTGAGCACATCTAACTTTACAGACTGAAGATAATGCAAAACCATCCAAATAAAACTTCTCTCTGCCTGATATGCTCCCACACTATACATAAAGGCATTCTCTGTCATTGGTGAAGAGTTTACATGTTTATGATCAAGATAACATTGATTTTCATTAAACTACTGAAACTAAGTCAGTTCTGACCTGAAACAACAAGAAATGTTGTAAAATTTCATTTGTAAGCATATGTATAGCAGTTGAGCACATCTAACTTTACAGACTGAAGATATTGCAAAACCATCCAAAACAAGCTTCTCTCTGCCTGATATGCTCCCACACTATACTTAAAGGCATTCTCTGTCATTGGTGAAGAGTTTACAGGTGTAATTGCAAGAGAACATTACATTTCATTAAACTTCTGAAACTAAGTCAGTTCTGACCTGAAACAACTAGAAATGTTGTAAAATTTCATTTGTAAGCATATGTATAGCAGTTGAGCACATCTAAATTTACAGACTGAAGATATTGCAAAACCATCCAAAACAAGCTTCTCTCTGCCTGATATGCTCCCACACTATACTTAAAGGCATTCTCTGTCATTGGTGAAGAGTTTACAGGTGTAATTGCAAGAGAACATTACATTTCATTAAACTTCTGAAACTAAGTCAGTTCTGACCTGAAACAACTAGAAATGTTGTAAAATTTCATTTGTAAGCATATGTATAGCAGTTGAGCACATCTAAATTTACAGACTGAAGATATTGCAAAACCATCCAAAACAAGCTTCTCTCTGCCTGATATGCTCCCACACTATACTTAAAGGCATTCTCTGTCATTGGTGAAGAGTTTACATGTTTATGAGCAAGATAACATTGATATTCATTAAACTCCTGAAACTAAGTCAGTTCTGACCTGAAACAACTAGAAATGATGTAAAATTTCATTTGTAAGCATATGTATAGCAGTTGAGCACATCTAACTTTACAGACTGAAGATATTGCAAAACCATCCAAAACAAGCTTCTCTCTGCCTGATATGCTCCCACACTATACTTAAAGGCATTCTCTGTCATTGGTGAAGAGTTTACATGTTTATGAGCAAGATAACAATGATATTCATTATACTCCTGAAACTAAGTCAGTTCTGACCTGAAACAACAAGAAATGGTGTAAAATTTCATTTGTAAGCATATGTATAGCAGTTGAGCACATCTAACTTTACAGACTGAAGATATTGCAAAACCATCCAAAACAAGCTTCTCTCTGCCTGATATGCTCCCACACTATACTTAAAGGCATTCTCTGTCATTGGTGAAGAGTTTACAGGTGTAATTGCAAGAGAACATTACATTTCATTAAACTTCTGAAACTAAGTCAGTTCTGACCTGAAACAACTAGAAATGTTGTAAAATTTCATTTGTAAGCATATGTATAGCAGTTGAGCACATCTAACTTTACAGACTGAAGATATTGCAAAACCATCCAAAACAAGCTTCTCTATGCCTGATATGCTCCCACACTATACTTAAAGGCATTCTCTAAAATTGGTGAAGAGTATACATGTTTATGAGCAAGATAACATTGATATTCATTAAACTCCTGAAACTAAGTCAGTTCTGACCTGAAACAACTAGAAATGTTGAAAAATTTAATTTGTAAGCATATGTATAGCAGTTGAGCACATCTAACTTTACAGACTGAAGATATTGCAAAACCATCCAAAACAAGCTTCTCTCTGCCTGATATGCTCCCACACTATACTTAAAGGCATTCTCTGTCATTGGTGAAGAGTTTACATGTTTATGAGCAAGATAACAATGATATTCATTATACTCCTGAAACTAAGTCAGTTCTGACCTGAAACAACAAGAAATGTTGTAAAATTTCATTTGTAAGCATATGTATAGCAGTTGAGCACATCTAACTTTACAGACTGAAGATATTGCAAAACCATCCAAAACAAGCTTCTCTCTGCCTGATATGCTCCCACACTATACTTAAAGGCATTCTCTGTCATTGGTGAAGAGTTTACAGGTGTAATTGCAAGAGAACATTACATTTCATTAAACTTCTGAAACTAAGTCAGTTCTGACCTGAAACAACTAGAAATGTTGTAAAATTTCATTTGTAAGCATATGTATAGCAGTTGAGCACATCTAAATTTACAGACTGAAGATATTGCAAAACCATCCAAAACAAGCTTCTCTCTGCCTGATATGCTCCCACACTATACTTAAAGGCATTCTCTGTCATTGGTGAAGAGTTTACATGTTTATGATCAAGATACCATTGATTTTCAATAAACTACTGAAACTAAGTCAGTTCTGACCTGAAACAACAAGAAATGTTGTAAAATTTCATTTGTAAGAATATGTATAGCAGTTGAGCACATCTAACTTTACAGACTGAAGATATTGCAAAACCATCCAAAACAAGCTTCTCTCTGCCTGATATGCTCCCACACTATACTTAAAGGCATTCTCTGTCATTGGTGAAGAGTTTACAGGTGTAATTGCAAGAGAACATTACATTTCATTACACTTCTGAAACTAAGTCAGTTCTGACCTGAAACAACTAGAAATGTTGTAAAATTTCATTTGTAAGCATATGTATAGCAGTTGAGCACATCTAACTTTACAGACTGAAGATAATGCAAAACCATCCAAATCAAACTTCTCTCTGCCTGATATGCTCCCACACTATACTTAAAGGCATTCTCTGTCATTGGTGAAGAGTTTACATGTTTATGATCAAGATAACATTTATTTTCATTAAACTTCTGAAACTAAGTCAGTTCTGACCTGAAACAACAAGAAATGTTGTAAAATTTCATTTGTAAGCATATGTATAGCAGTTGAGCACATCTAACTTTACAGACTGAAGATATTGCAAAACCATCCAAAACAAGCTTCTCTCTGCCTGATATGCTCCCTCACTATACTTAAAGGCATTCTCTGTCATTGGTGAAGAGTTTACATGTTTATGAGCAAGATAACATTGATATTCATTAAACTCCTGAAACTAAGTCAGTTCTGACCTGAAACAACTAGAAATGTTGAAAAATTTAATTTGTAAGCATATGTATAGCAGTTGAGCACATCTAACTTTACAGACTGAAGATATTGCAAAACCATCCAAAACAAGCTTCTCTATGCCTGATATGCTCCCACACTATACTTAAAGGCATTCTCTGTCATTGGTGAAGAGTTTACATGTTTATGATCAAGATAACATTTATTTTCATTAAACTTCTGAAACTAAGTCAGTTCTGACCTGAAACAACAAGAAATGTTGTAAAATTTCATTTGTAAGCATATGTATAGCAGTTGAGCACATCTAACTTTACATACTGAAGATATTGCAAAACCATCCAAAACAAGCTTCTCTCTGCCTGATATGCTCCCACACTATACTTAAAGGCATTCTCTGTCATTGGTGAAGAGTTTACATGTTTATGATCAAGATACCATTGATTTTCATTAAACTACTGAAACTAAGTCAGTTCTGACCTGAAACAACAAGAAATGTTGTAAAATTTCATTTGTAAGCATATGTATAGCAGTTGAGCACATCTAACTTTACAGACTGAAGATATTGCAAAACCATCCAAAACAAGCTTCTCTCTGCCTGATATGCTCCCACACTATACTTAAAGGCATTCTCTGTCATTGGTGAAGAGTTTACAGGTGTAATTGCAAGAGAACATTACATTTCATTAAACTTCTGAAACTAAGTCAGTTCTGACCTGAAACAACTAGAAATGTTGTAAAATTTCATTTGTAAGCATATGTATAGCAGTTGAGCACATCTAACTTTACAGACTGAAGATATTGCAAAACCATCCAAAACAAGCTTCTCTCTGCCTGATATGCTCCCACACTATACTTAAAGGCATTCTCTGTCATTGGTGAAGAGTTTACAGGTGTAATTGCAAGAGAACATTACATTTCATTAAACTTCTGAAACTAAGTCAGTTCTGACCTGAAACAACTAGAAATGTTGTAAAATTTCATTTGTAAGCATATGTATAGCAGTTGAGCACATCTAAATTTACAGACTGAAGATATTGCAAAACCATCCAAAACAAGCTTCTCTCTGCCTGATATGCTCCCACACTATACTTAAAGGCATTCTCTGTCATTGGTGAAGAGTTTACAGGTGTAATTGCAAGAGAACATTACATTTCATTAAACTTCTGAAACTAAGTCAGTTCTGACCTGAAACAACTAGAAATGTTGTAAAATTTCATTTGTAAGCATATGTATAGCAGTTGAGCACATCTAACTTTACAGACTGAAGATAATGCAAAACCATCCAAATCAAACTTCTCTCTGCCTGATATGCTCCCACACTATACATAAAGGCATTCTCTGTCATTGGTGAAGAGTTTACATGTTTATGATCAAGATAACATTGATTTTCATTAAACTACTGAAACTAAGTCAGTTCTGACCTGAAACAACAAGAAATGTTGTAAAATTTCATTTGTAAGCATATGTATAGCAGTTGAGCACATCTAACTTTACAGACTGAAGATATTGCAAAACCATCCAAAACAAGCTTCTCTCTGCCTGATATGCTCCCACACTATACTTAAAGGCATTCTCTGTCATTGGTGAAGAGTTTACATGTTTATGAGCAAGATAACAATGATATTCATTATACTCCTGAAACTAAGTCAGTTCTGACCTGAAACAACAAGAAATGGTGTAAAATTTCATTTGTAAGCATATGTATAGCAGTTGAGCACATCTAACTTTACAGACTGAAGATATTGCAAAACCATCCAAAACAAGCTTCTCTCTGCCTGATATGCTCCCACACTATACTTAAAGGCATTCTCTGTCATTGGTGAAGAGTTTACATGTTTATGAGCAAGATAACATTGATATTCATTAAACTCCTGAAACTAAGTCAGTTCTGACCTGAAACAACTAGAAATGTTGAAAAATTTAATTTGTAAGCATATGTATAGCAGTTGAGCACATCTAACTTTACAGACTGAAGATATTGCAAAACCATCCAAAACAAGCTTCTCTCTGCCTGATATGCTCCCACACTATACTTAAAGGCATTCTCTGTCATTGGTGAAGAGTTTACATGTTTATGAGCAAGATAACAATGATATTCATTATACTCCTGAAACTAAGTCAGTTCTGACCTGAAACAACAAGAAATGGTGTAAAATTTCATTTGTAAGCATATGTATAGCAGTTGAGCACATCTAACTTTACAGACTGAAGATATTGCAAAACCATCCAAAACAAGCTTCTCTCTGCCTGATATGCTCCCACACTATACTTTAAAGGCATTCTCTGTCATTGGTGAAGAGTTTACAGGTGTAATTGCAAGAGAACATTACATTTCATTAAACTTCTGAAACTAAGTCAGTTCTGACCTGAAACAACTAGAAATGTTGTAAAATTTCATTTGTAAGCATATGTATAGCAGTTGAGCACATCTAACTTTACAGACTGAAGATATTGCAAAACCATCCAAAACAAGCTTCTCTATGCCTGATATGCTCCCACACTATACTTAAAGGCATTCTCTAAAATTGGTGAAGAGTATACATGTTTATGAGCAAGAGAACATTACATTTCATTAAACTTCTGAAACTAAGTCAGTTCTGACCTGAAACAACTAGAAATGTTGTAAAATTTCATTTGTAAGCATATGTATAGCAGTTGAGCACATCTAAATTTACAGACTGAAGATATTGCAAAACCATCCAAAACAAGCTTCTCTCTGCCTGATATGCTCCCACACTATACTTAAAGGCATTCTCTGTCATTGGTGAAGAGTTTACATGTTTATGATCAAGATACCATTGATTTTCAATAAACTACTGAAACTAAGTCAGTTCTGACCTGAAACAACAAGAAATGTTGTAAAATTTCATTTGTAAGAATATGTATAGCAGTTGAGCACATCTAACTTTACAGACTGAAGATATTGCAAAACCATCCAAAACAAGCTTCTCTCTGCCTGATATGCTCCCACACTATACTTAAAGGCATTCTCTGTCATTGGTGAAGAGTTTACAGGTGTAATTGCAAGAGAACATTACATTTCATTACACTTCTGAAACTAAGTCAGTTCTGACCTGAAACAACTAGAAATGTTGTAAAATTTCATTTGTAAGCATATGTATAGCAGTTGAGCACATCTAACTTTACAGACTGAAGATAATGCAAAACCATCCAAATCAAACTTCTCTCTGCCTGATATGCTCCCACACTATACTTAAAGGCATTCTCTGTCATTGGTGAAGAGTTTACATGTTTATGATCAAGATAACATTTATTTTCATTAAACTTCTGAAACTAAGTCAGTTCTGACCTGAAACAACAAGAAATGTTGTAAAATTTCATTTGTAAGCATATGTATAGCAGTTGAGCACATCTAACTTTACAGACTGAAGATATTGCAAAACCATCCAAAACAAGCTTCTCTCTGCCTGATATGCTCCCTCACTATACTTAAAGGCATTCTCTGTCATTGGTGAAGAGTTTACATGTTTATGAGCAAGATAACATTGATATTCATTAAACTCCTGAAACTAAGTCAGTTCTGACCTGAAACAACTAGAAATGTTGAAAAATTTAATTTGTAAGCATATGTATAGCAGTTGAGCACATCTAACTTTACAGACTGAAGATATTGCAAAACCATCCAAAACAAGCTTCTCTATGCCTGATATGCTCCCACACTATACTTAAAGGCATTCTCTGTCATTGGTGAAGAGTTTACATGTTTATGATCAAGATAACATTTATTTTCATTAAACTTCTGAAACTAAGTCAGTTCTGACCTGAAACAACAAGAAATGTTGTAAAATTTCATTTGTAAGCATATGTATAGCAGTTGAGCACATCTAACTTTACATACTGAAGATATTGCAAAACCATCCAAAACAAGCTTCTCTCTGCCTGATATGCTCCCACACTATACTTAAAGGCATTCTCTGTCATTGGTGAAGAGTTTACATGTTTATGATCAAGATACCATTGATTTTCATTAAACTACTGAAACTAAGTCAGTTCTGACCTGAAACAACAAGAAATGTTGTAAAATTTCATTTGTAAGCATATGTATAGCAGTTGAGCACATCTAACTTTACAGACTGAAGATATTGCAAAACCATCCAAAACAAGCTTCTCTCTGCCTGATATGCTCCCACACTATACTTAAAGGCATTCTCTGTCATTGGTGAAGAGTTTACAGGTGTAATTGCAAGAGAACATTACATTTCATTAAACTTCTGAAACTAAGTCAGTTCTGACCTGAAACAACTAGAAATGTTGTAAAATTTCATTTGTAAGCATATGTATAGCAGTTGAGCACATCTAACTTTACAGACTGAAGATATTGCAAAACCATCCAAAACAAGCTTCTCTCTGCCTGATATGCTCCCACACTATACTTAAAGGCATTCTCTGTCATTGGTGAAGAGTTTACAGGTGTAATTGCAAGAGAACATTACATTTCATTAAACTTCTGAAACTAAGTCAGTTCTGACCTGAAACAACTAGAAATGTTGTAAAATTTCATTTGTAAGCATATGTATAGCAGTTGAGCACATCTAAATTTACAGACTGAAGATATTGCAAAACCATCCAAAACAAGCTTCTCTCTGCCTGATATGCTCCCACACTATACTTAAAGGCATTCTCTGTCATTGGTGAAGAGTTTACAGGTGTAATTGCAAGAGAACATTACATTTCATTAAACTTCTGAAACTAAGTCAGTTCTGACCTGAAACAACTAGAAATGTTGTAAAATTTCATTTGTAAGCATATGTATAGCAGTTGAGCACATCTAACTTTACAGACTGAAGATAATGCAAAACCATCCAAATCAAACTTCTCTCTGCCTGATATGCTCCCACACTATACATAAAGGCATTCTCTGTCATTGGTGAAGAGTTTACATGTTTATGATCAAGATAACATTGATTTTCATTAAACTACTGAAACTAAGTCAGTTCTGACCTGAAACAACAAGAAATGTTGTAAAATTTCATTTGTAAGCATATGTATAGCAGTTGAGCACATCTAACTTTACAGACTGAAGATATTGCAAAACCATCCAAAACAAGCTTCTCTCTGCCTGATATGCTCCCACACTATACTTAAAGGCATTCTCTGTCATTGGTGAAGAGTTTACATGTTTATGAGCAAGATAACAATGATATTCATTATACTCCTGAAACTAAGTCAGTTCTGACCTGAAACAACAAGAAATGGTGTAAAATTTCATTTGTAAGCATATGTATAGCAGTTGAGCACATCTAACTTTACAGACTGAAGATATTGCAAAACCATCCAAAACAAGCTTCTCTCTGCCTGATATGCTCCCACACTATACTTAAAGGCATTCTCTGTCATTGGTGAAGAGTTTACATGTTTATGAGCAAGATAACATTGATATTCATTAAACTCCTGAAACTAAGTCAGTTCTGACCTGAAACAACTAGAAATGTTGAAAAATTTAATTTGTAAGCATATGTATAGCAGTTGAGCACATCTAACTTTACAGACTGAAGATATTGCAAAACCATCCAAAACAAGCTTCTCTCTGCCTGATATGCTCCCACACTATACTTAAAGGCATTCTCTGTCATTGGTGAAGAGTTTACATGTTTATGAGCAAGATAACAATGATATTCATTATACTCCTGAAACTAAGTCAGTTCTGACCTGAAACAACAAGAAATGGTGTAAAATTTCATTTGTAAGCATATGTATAGCAGTTGAGCACATCTAACTTTACAGACTGAAGATATTGCAAAACCATCCAAAACAAGCTTCTCTCTGCCTGATATGCTCCCACACTATACTTTAAAGGCATTCTCTGTCATTGGTGAAGAGTTTACAGGTGTAATTGCAAGAGAACATTACATTTCATTAAACTTCTGAAACTAAGTCAGTTCTGACCTGAAACAACTAGAAATGTTGTAAAATTTCATTTGTAAGCATATGTATAGCAGTTGAGCACATCTAACTTTACAGACTGAAGATATTGCAAAACCATCCAAAACAAGTTTCTCTATGCCTGATATGCTCCCACACTATACTTAAAGGCATTCTCTGTCATTGGTGAAGAGTTTACATGTTTATGATCAAGATAACATTTATTTTCATTAAACTTCTGAAACTAAGTCAGTTCTGACCTGAAACAACAAGAAATGTTGTAAAATTTCATTTGTAAGCATATGTATAGCAGTTGAGCACATCTAACTTTACAGACTGAAGATATTGCAAAACCATCCAAAACAAGCTTCTCTCTGCCTGATATGCTCCCTCACTATACTTAAAGGCATTCTCTGTCATTGGTGAAGAGTTTACATGTTTATGAGCAAGATAACATTGATATTCATTAAACTCCTGAAACTAAGTCAGTTCTGACCTGAAACAACTAGAAATGTTGAAAAATTTAATTTGTAAGCATATGTATAGCAGTTGAGCACATCTAACTTTACAGACTGAAGATATTGCAAAACCATCCAAAACAAGCTTCTCTATGCCTGATATGCTCCCACACTATACTTAAAGGCATTCTCTGTCATTGGTGAAGAGTTTACATGTTTATGATCAAGATAACATTTATTTTCATTAAACTTCTGAAACTAAGTCAGTTCTGACCTGAAACAACAAGAAATGTTGTAAAATTTCATTTGTAAGCATATGTATAGCAGTTGAGCACATCTAACTTTACATACTGAAGATATTGCAAAACCATCCAAAACAAGCTTCTCTCTGCCTGATATGCTCCCACACTATACTTAAAGGCATTCTCTGTCATTGGTGAAGAGTTTACATGTTTATGATCAAGATACCATTGATTTTCATTAAACTACTGAAACTAAGTCAGTTCTGACCTGAAACAACAAGAAATGTTGTAAAATTTCATTTGTAAGCATATGTATAGCAGTTGAGCACATCTAACTTTACAGACTGAAGATATTGCAAAACCATCCAAAACAAGCTTCTCTCTGCCTGATATGCTCCCACACTATACTTAAAGGCATTCTCTGTCATTGGTGAAGAGTTTACAGGTGTAATTGCAAGAGAACATTACATTTCATTAAACTTCTGAAACTAAGTCAGTTCTGACCTGAAACAACTAGAAATGTTGTAAAATTTCATTTGTAAGCATATGTATAGCAGTTGAGCACATCTAACTTTACAGACTGAAGATATTGCAAAACCATCCAAAACAAGCTTCTCTCTGCCTGATATGCTCCCACACTATACTTAAAGGCATTCTCTGTCATTGGTGAAGAGTTTACAGGTGTAATTGCAAGAGAACATTACATTTCATTAAACTTCTGAAACTAAGTCAGTTCTGACCTGAAACAACTAGAAATGTTGTAAAATTTCATTTGTAAGCATATGTATAGCAGTTGAGCACATCTAAATTTACAGACTGAAGATATTGCAAAACCATCCAAAACAAGCTTCTCTCTGCCTGATATGCTCCCACACTATACTTAAAGGCATTCTCTGTCATTGGTGAAGAGTTTACAGGTGTAATTGCAAGAGAACATTACATTTCATTAAACTTCTGAAACTAAGTCAGTTCTGACCTGAAACAACTAGAAATGTTGTAAAATTTCATTTGTAAGCATATGTATAGCAGTTGAGCACATCTAACTTTACAGACTGAAGATAATGCAAAACCATCCAAATCAAACTTCTCTCTGCCTGATATGCTCCCACACTATACATAAAGGCATTCTCTGTCATTGGTGAAGAGTTTACATGTTTATGATCAAGATAACATTGATTTTCATTAAACTACTGAAACTAAGTCAGTTCTGACCTGAAACAACAAGAAATGTTGTAAAATTTCATTTGTAAGCATATGTATAGCAGTTGAGCACATCTAACTTTACAGACTGAAGATATTGCAAAACCATCCAAAACAAGCTTCTCTCTGCCTGATATGCTCCCACACTATACTTAAAGGCATTCTCTGTCATTGGTGAAGAGTTTACATGTTTATGAGCAAGATAACAATGATATTCATTATACTCCTGAAACTAAGTCAGTTCTGACCTGAAACAACAAGAAATGGTGTAAAATTTCATTTGTAAGCATATGTATAGCAGTTGAGCACATCTAACTTTACAGACTGAAGATATTGCAAAACCATCCAAAACAAGCTTCTCTCTGCCTGATATGCTCCCACACTATACTTAAAGGCATTCTCTGTCATTGGTGAAGAGTTTACATGTTTATGAGCAAGATAACATTGATATTCATTAAACTCCTGAAACTAAGTCAGTTCTGACCTGAAACAACTAGAAATGTTGAAAAATTTAATTTGTAAGCATATGTATAGCAGTTGAGCACATCTAACTTTACAGACTGAAGATATTGCAAAACCATCCAAAACAAGCTTCTCTCTGCCTGATATGCTCCCACACTATACTTAAAGGCATTCTCTGTCATTGGTGAAGAGTTTACATGTTTATGAGCAAGATAACAATGATATTCATTATACTCCTGAAACTAAGTCAGTTCTGACCTGAAACAACAAGAAATGGTGTAAAATTTCATTTGTAAGCATATGTATAGCAGTTGAGCACATCTAACTTTACAGACTGAAGATATTGCAAAACCATCCAAAACAAGCTTCTCTCTGCCTGATATGCTCCCACACTATACTTTAAAGGCATTCTCTGTCATTGGTGAAGAGTTTACAGGTGTAATTGCAAGAGAACATTACATTTCATTAAACTTCTGAAACTAAGTCAGTTCTGACCTGAAACAACTAGAAATGTTGTAAAATTTCATTTGTAAGCATATGTATAGCAGTTGAGCACATCTAACTTTACAGACTGAAGATATTGCAAAACCATCCAAAACAAGTTTCTCTATGCCTGATATGCTCCCACACTATACTTAAAGGCATTCTCTAAAATTGGTGAAGAGTTTACATGTTTATGAGCAAGATAACATTGATATTCATTAAACTCCTGAAACTAAGTCAGTTCTGACCTGAAACAACTAGAAATGTTGAAAAATTTAATTTGTAAGCATATGTATAGCAGTTGAGCACATCTAACTTTACAGACTGAAGATATTGCAAAACCAACCAAAACAAGCTTCTCTCTGCCTGATATGCTCCCACACTATACTTAAAGGCATTCTCTGTCATTGGTGAAGAGTTTACATGTTTATGAGCAAGATAACAATGATATTCATTATACTCCTGAAACTAAGTCAGTTCTGACCTGAAACAACAAGAAATGTTGTAAAATTTCATTTGTAAGCATATGTATAGCAGTTGAGCACATCTAACTTTACAGACTGAAGATATTGCAAAACCATCCAAAACAAGCTTCTCTCTGCCTGATATGCTCCCACACTATACTTAAAGGCATTCTCTGTCATTGGTGAAGAGTTTACAGGTGTAATTGCAAGAGAACATTACATTTCATTAAACTTCTGAAACTAAGTCAGTTCTGACCTGAAACAACTAGAAATGTTGTAAAATTTCATTTGTAAGCATATGTATAGCAGTTGAGCACATCTAAATTTACAGACTGAAGATATTGCAAAACCATCCAAAACAAGCTTCTCTCTGCCTGATATGCTCCCACACTATACTTAAAGGCATTCTCTGTCATTGGTGAAGAGTTTACAGGTGTAATTGCAAGAGAACATTACATTTCATTAAACTTCTGAAACTAAGTCAGTTCTGACCTGAAACAACTAGAAATGTTGTAAAATTTCATTTGTAAGCATATGTATAGCAGTTGAGCACATCTAACTTTACAGACTGAAGATAATGCAAAACCATCCAAATCAAACTTCTCTCTGCCTGATATGCTCCCACACTATACATAAAGGCATTCTCTGTCATTGGTGAAGAGTTTACATGTTTATGATCAAGATAACATTGATTTTCATTAAACTACTGAAACTAAGTCAGTTCTGACCTGAAACAACAAGAAATGTTGTAAAATTTCATTTGTAAGCATATGTATAGCAGTTGAGCACATCTAACTTTACAGATTGAAGATATTGCAAAACCATCCAAAACAAGCTTCTCTCTGCCTGATATGCTCCCACACTATACTTAAAGGCATTCTCTGTCATTGGTGAAGAGTTTACATGTTTATGAGCAAGATAACAATGATATTCATTATACTCCTGAAACTAAGTCAGTTCTGACCTGAAACAACAGGAAATGGTGTAAAATTTCATTTGTAAGCATATGTATAGCAGTTGAGCACATCTAACTTTACAGACTGAAGATATTGCAAAACCATCCAAAACAAGCTTCTCTCTGCCTGATATGCTCCCACACTATACTTAAAGGCATTCTCTGTCATTGGTGAAGAGTTTACATGTTTATGAGCAAGATAACATTGATATTCATTAAACTCCTGAAACTAAGTCAGTTCTGACCTGAAACAACAGGAAATGGTGTAAAATTTCATTTGTAAGCATATGTATAGCAGTTGAGCACATCTAACTTTACAGACTGAAGATATTGCAAAACCATCCAAAACAAGCTTCTCTCTGCCTGATATGCTCCCACACTATACTTAAAGGCATTCTCTGTCATTGGTGAAGAGTTTACATGTTTATGAGCAAGATAACATTGATATTCATTAAACTCCTGAAACTAAGTCAGTTCTGACCTGAAACAACTAGAAATGTTGAAAAATTTAATTTGTAAGCATATGTATAGCAGTTGAGCACATCTAACTTTACAGACTGAAGATATTGCAAAACCATCCAAAACAAGCTTCTCTCTGCCTGATATGCTCCCACACTATACTTAAAGGCATTCTCTGTCATTGGTGAAGAGTTTACAGGTGTAATTGCAAGAGAACATTACATTTAATTAAACTTCTGAAACTAAGTCAGTTCTGACCTGAAACAACTAGAAATGTTGTAAAATTTCATTTGTAAGCATATGTATAGCAGTTGAGCACATCTAACTTTACAGACTGAAGATATTGCAAAACCATCCAAAACAAGCTTCTCTATGCCTGATATGCTCCCACACTATACTTAAAGGCATTCTCTAAAATTGGTGAAGAGTTTACATGTTTATGAGCAAGATAACATTGATATTCATTAAACTCCTGAAACTAAGTCAGTTCTGACCTGAAACAACTAGAAATGTTGAAAAATTTAATTTGTAAGCATATGTATAGCAGTTGAGCACATCTAACTTTACAGACTGAAGATATTGCAAAACCATCCAAAACAAGCTTCTCTCTGCCTGATATGCTCCCACACTATACTTAAAGGCATTCTCTGTCATTGGTGAAGAGTTTACATGTTTATGAGCAAGATAACAATGATATTCATTATACTCCTGAAACTAAGTCAGTTCTGACCTGAAACAACAAGAAATGTTGTAAAATTTCATTTGTAAGCATATGTATAGCAGTTGAGCACATCTAACTTTACAGACTGAAGATATTGCAAAACCATCCAAAACAAGCTTCTCTCTGCCTGATATGCTCCCACACTATACTTAAAGGCATTCTCTGTCATTGGTGAAGAGTTTACAGGTGTAATTGCAAGAGAACATTACATTTCATTAAACTTCTGAAACTAAGTCAGTTCTGACCTGAAACAACTAGAAATGTTGTAAAATTTCATTTGTAAGCATATGTATAGCAGTTGAGCACATCTAACTTTACAGACTGAAGATATTGCAAAACCATCCAAAACAAGCTTCTCTCTGCCTGATATGCTCCCACACTATACTTAAAGGCATTCTCTGTCATTGGTGAAGAGTTTACAGGTGTAATTGCAAGAGAACATTACATTTCATTAAACTTCTGAAACTAAGTCAGTTCTGACCTGAAACAACTAGAAATGTTGTAAAATTTCATTTGTAAGCATATGTATAGCAGTTGAGCACATCTAACTTTACAGACTGAAGATATTGCAAAACCATCCAAAACAAGCTTCTCTCTGCCTGATATGCTCCCACACTATACTTAAAGGCATTCTCTGTCATTGGTGAAGAGTTTACAGGTGTAATTGCAAGAGAACATTACATTTCATTAAACTTCTGAAACTAAGTCAGTTCTGACCTGAAACAACTAGAAATGTTGTAAAATTTCATTTGTAAGCATATGTATAGCAGTTGAGCACATCTAAATTTACAGACTGAAGATATTGCAAAACCATCCAAAACAAGCTTCTCTCTGCCTGATATGCTCCCACACTATACTTAAAGGCATTCTCTGTCATTGGTGAAGAGTTTACAGGTGTAATTGCAAGAGAACATTACATTTCATTAAACTTCTGAAACTAAGTCAGTTCTGACCTGAAACAACTAGAAATGTTGTAAAATTTCATTTGTAAGCATATGTATAGCAGTTGAGCACATCTAACTTTACAGACTGAAGATAATGCAAAACCATCCAAATCAAACTTCTCTCTGCCTGATATGCTCCCACACTATACATAAAGGCATTCTCTGTCATTGGTGAAGAGTTTACATGTTTATGATCAAGATAACATTGATTTTCATTAAACTACTGAAACTAAGTCAGTTCTGACCTGAAACAACAAGAAATGTTGTAAAATTTCATTTGTAAGCATATGTATAGCAGTTGAGCACATCTAACTTTACAGACTGAAGATATTGCAAAACCATCCAAAACAAGCTTCTCTCTGCCTGATATGCTCCCACACTATACTTAAAGGCATTCTCTGTCATTGGTGAAGAGTTTACATGTTTATGAGCAAGATAACAATGATATTCATTATACTCCTGAAACTAAGTCAGTTCTGACCTGAAACAACAAGAAATGGTGTAAAATTTCATTTGTAAGCATATGTATAGCAGTTGAGCACATCTAACTTTACAGACTGAAGATATTGCAAAACCATCCAAAACAAGCTTCTCTCTGCCTGATATGCTCCCACACTATACTTAAAGGCATTCTCTGTCATTGGTGAAGAGTTTACATGTTTATGAGCAAGATAACATTGATATTCATTAAACTCCTGAAACTAAGTCAGTTCTGACCTGAAACAACTAGAAATGTTGAAAAATTTAATTTGTAAGCATATGTATAGCAGTTGAGCACATCTAACTTTACAGACTGAAGATATTGCAAAACCATCCAAAACAAGCTTCTCTCTGCCTGATATGCTCCCACACTATACTTAAAGGCATTCTCTGTCATTGGTGAAGAGTTTACATGTTTATGAGCAAGATAACAATGATATTCATTATACTCCTGAAACTAAGTCAGTTCTGACCTGAAACAACAAGAAATGGTGTAAAATTTCATTTGTAAGCATATGTATAGCAGTTGAGCACATCTAACTTTACAGACTGAAGATATTGCAAAACCATCCAAAACAAGCTTCTCTCTGCCTGATATGCTCCCACACTATACTTTAAAGGCATTCTCTGTCATTGGTGAAGAGTTTACAGGTGTAATTGCAAGAGAACATTACATTTCATTAAACTTCTGAAACTAAGTCAGTTCTGACCTGAAACAACTAGAAATGTTGTAAAATTTCATTTGTAAGCATATGTATAGCAGTTGAGCACATCTAACTTTACAGACTGAAGATATTGCAAAACCATCCAAAACAAGTTTCTCTATGCCTGATATGCTCCCACACTATACTTAAAGGCATTCTCTAAAATTGGTGAAGAGTTTACATGTTTATGAGCAAGATAACATTGATATTCATTAAACTCCTGAAACTAAGTCAGTTCTGACCTGAAACAACTAGAAATGTTGAAAAATTTAATTTGTAAGCATATGTATAGCAGTTGAGCACATCTAACTTTACAGACTGAAGATATTGCAAAACCAACCAAAACAAGCTTCTCTCTGCCTGATATGCTCCCACACTATACTTAAAGGCATTCTCTGTCATTGGTGAAGAGTTTACATGTTTATGAGCAAGATAACAATGATATTCATTATACTCCTGAAACTAAGTCAGTTCTGACCTGAAACAACAAGAAATGTTGTAAAATTTCATTTGTAAGCATATGTATAGCAGTTGAGCACATCTAACTTTACAGACTGAAGATATTGCAAAACCATCCAAAACAAGCTTCTCTCTGCCTGATATGCTCCCACACTATACTTAAAGGCATTCTCTGTCATTGGTGAAGAGTTTACAGGTGTAATTGCAAGAGAACATTACATTTCATTAAACTTCTGAAACTAAGTCAGTTCTGACCTGAAACAACTAGAAATGTTGTAAAATTTCATTTGTAAGCATATGTATAGCAGTTGAGCACATCTAAATTTACAGACTGAAGATATTGCAAAACCATCCAAAACAAGCTTCTCTCTGCCTGATATGCTCCCACACTATACTTAAAGGCATTCTCTGTCATTGGTGAAGAGTTTACAGGTGTAATTGCAAGAGAACATTACATTTCATTAAACTTCTGAAACTAAGTCAGTTCTGACCTGAAACAACTAGAAATGTTGTAAAATTTCATTTGTAAGCATATGTATAGCAGTTGAGCACATCTAACTTTACAGACTGAAGATAATGCAAAACCATCCAAATCAAACTTCTCTCTGCCTGATATGCTCCCACACTATACATAAAGGCATTCTCTGTCATTGGTGAAGAGTTTACATGTTTATGATCAAGATAACATTGATTTTCATTAAACTACTGAAACTAAGTCAGTTCTGACCTGAAACAACAAGAAATGTTGTAAAATTTCATTTGTAAGCATATGTATAGCAGTTGAGCACATCTAACTTTACAGACTGAAGATATTGCAAAACCATCCAAAACAAGCTTCTCTCTGCCTGATATGCTCCCACACTATACTTAAAGGCATTCTCTGTCATTGGTGAAGAGTTTACATGTTTATGAGCAAGATAACAATGATATTCATTATACTCCTGAAACTAAGTCAGTTCTGACCTGAAACAACAGGAAATGGTGTAAAATTTCATTTGTAAGCATATGTATAGCAGTTGAGCACATCTAACTTTACAGACTGAAGATATTGCAAAACCATCCAAAACAAGCTTCTCTCTGCCTGATATGCTCCCACACTATACTTAAAGGCATTCTCTGTCATTGGTGAAGAGTTTACATGTTTATGAGCAAGATAACATTGATATTCATTAAACTCCTGAAACTAAGTCAGTTCTGACCTGAAACAACTAGAAATGTTGAAAAATTTAATTTGTAAGCATATGTATAGCAGTTGAGCACATCTAACTTTACAGACTGAAGATATTGCAAAACCATCCAAAACAAGCTTCTCTCTGCCTGATATGCTCCCACACTATACTTAAAGGCATTCTCTGTCATTGGTGAAGAGTTTACATGTTTATGAGCAAGATAACAATGATATTCATTATACTCCTGAAACTAAGTCAGTTCTGACCTGAAACAACAAGAAATGGTGTAAAATTTCATTTGTAAGCATATGTATAGCAGTTGAGCACATCTAACTTTACAGACTGAAGATATTGTAAAACCATCCAAAACAAGCTTCTCTCTGCCTGATATGCTCCCACACTATACTTAAAGGCATTCTCTGTCATTGGTGAAGAGTTTACAGGTGTAATTGCAAGAGAACATTACATTTAATTAAACTTCTGAAACTAAGTCAGTTCTGACCTGAAACAACTAGAAATGTTGTAAAATTTCATTTGTAAGCATATGTATAGCAGTTGAGCACATCTAACTTTACAGACTGAAGATATTGCAAAACCATCCAAAACAAGCTTCTCTATGCCTGATATGCTCCCACACTATACTTAAAGGCATTCTCTAAAATTGGTGAAGAGTTTACATGTTTATGAGCAAGATAACATTGATATTCATTAAACTCCTGAAACTAAGTCAGTTCTGACCTGAAACAACTAGAAATGTTGAAAAATTTAATTTGTAAGCATATGTATAGCAGTTGAGCACATCTAACTTTACAGACTGAAGATATTGCAAAACCATCCAAAACAAGCTTCTCTCTGCCTGATATGCTCCCACACTATACTTAAAGGCATTCTCTGTCATTGGTGAAGAGTTTACATGTTTATGAGCAAGATAACAATGATATTCATTATACTCCTGAAACTAAGTCAGTTCTGACCTGAAACAACAAGAAATGTTGTAAAATTTCATTTGTAAGCATATGTATAGCAGTTGAGCACATCTAACTTTACAGACTGAAGATATTGCAAAACCATCCAAAACAAGCTTCTCTCTGCCTGATATGCTCCCACACTATACTTAAAGGCATTCTCTGTCATTGGTGAAGAGTTTACAGGTGTAATTGCAAGAGAACATTACATTTCATTAAACTTCTGAAACTAAGTCAGTTCTGACCTGAAACAACTAGAAATGTTGTAAAATTTCATTTGTAAGCATATGTATAGCAGTTGAGCACATCGAAATTTACAGACTGAAGATATTGCAAAACCATCCAAAACAAGCTTCTCTCTGCCTGATATGCTCCCACACTATACTTAAAGGCATTCTCTGTCATTGGTGAAGAGTTTACAGGTGTAATTGCAAGAGAACATTACATTTCATTAAACTTCTGAAACTAAGTCAGTTCTGACCTGAAACAACTAGAAATGTTGTAAAATTTCATTTGTAAGCATATGTATAGCAGTTGAGCACATCTAACTTTACAGACTGAAGATAATGCAAAACCATCCAAAACAAGCTTCTCTCTGCCTGATATGCTCCCACACTATACTTAAAGGCATTCTCTGTCATTGGTGAAGAGTTTACATGTTTATGAGCAAGATAACATTGATATTCATTAAACTCCTGAAACTAAGTCAGTTCTGACCTGAAACAACTAGAAATGTTGTAAAATATAATTTGTAAGCATATGTATAGCAGTTGAGCACATCTAACTTTACAGACTGAAGATATTGCAAAACCATCCAAAACAAGCTTCTCTCTGCCTGATATGCTCCCACACTATACTTAAAGGCATTCTCTGTCATTGGTGAAGAGTTTACATGTTTATGAGCAAGATAACAATGATATTCATTATACTCCTGAAACTAAGTCAGTTCTGACCTGAAACAACAAGAAATGGTGTAAAATTTCATTTGTAAGCATATGTATAGCAGTTGAGCACATCTAACTTTACAGACTGAAGATATTGCAAAACCATCCAAAACAAGCTTCTCTCTGCCTGATATGCTCCCACACTATACTTAAAGGCATTCTCTGTCATTGGTGAAGAGTTTACATGTTTATGAGCAAGATAACATTGATATTCATTAAACTCCTGAAACTAAGTCAGTTCTGACCTGAAACAACTAGAAATGTTGAAAAATTTAATTTGTAAGCATATGTATAGCAGTTGAGCACATCTAACTTTACAGACTGAAGATATTGCAAAACCATCCAAAACAAGCTTCTCTCTGCCTGATATGCTCCCACACTATACTTAAAGGCATTCTCTGTCATTGGTGAAGAGTTTACATGTTTATGAGCAAGATAACAATGATATTCATTAAACTCCTGAAACTGTCTTTTCTGACCTGAAACAACTAGAAATGATGTAAAATTTCATTTGTAAGCATATGTATAGCAGTTGAGCACATCTAACTTTACAGACTGAAGATATTGCAAAACCATCCAAAACAAGCTTCTCTCTGCCTGATTTGCTCCCACACTATACTTAAAGGCATTCTCTGTCATTGGTGAAGAGTTTACATGTTTATGAGCAAGATAACAATGATATTCATTATACTCCTGAAACTAAGTCAGTTCTGACCTGAAACAACAAGAAATGGTGTAAAATTTCATTTGTAAGCATATGTATAGCAGTTGAGCACATCTAACTTTACAGACTGAAGATATTGCAAAACCATCCAAAACAAGCTTCTCTCTGCCTGATATGCTCCCACACTATACTTAAAGGCATTCTCTGTCATTGGTGAAGAGTTTACAGGTGTAATTGCAAGAGAACATTACATTTCATTAAACTTCTGAAACTAAGTCAGTTCTGACCTGAAACAACTAGAAATGTTGTAAAATTTCATTTGTAAGCATATGTATAGCAGTTGAGCACATCTAACTTTACAGACTGAAGATATTGCAAAACCATCCAAAACAAGCTTCTCTCTGCCTGATATGCTCCCACACTATACTTAAAGGCATTCTCTGTCATTGGTGAAGAGTTTACAGGTGTAATTGCAAGAGAACATTACATTTCATTAAACTTCTGAAACTAAGTCAGTTCTGACCTGAAACAACTAGAAATGTTGTAAAATTTCATTTGTAAGCATATGTATAGCAGTTGAGCACATCTAACTTTACAGACTGAAGATAATGCAAAACCATCCAAATCAAACTTCTCTCTGCCTGATATGCTCCCACACTATACTTAAAGGCATTCTCTGTCATTGGTGAAGAGTTTACATGTTTATGATCAAGATAACATTTATTTTCATTAAACTTCTGAAACTAAGTCAGTTCTGACCTGAAACAACAAGAAATGTTGTAAAATTTCATTTGTAAGCATATGTATAGCAGTTGAGCACATCTAACTTTACAGACTGAAGATATTGCAAAACCATCCAAAACAAGCTTCTCTCTGCCTGATATGCTCCCACACTATACTTAAAGGCATTCTCTGTCATTGGTGAAGAGTTTACATGTTTATGATCAAGATAACATTTATTTTCATTAAACTTCTGAAACTAAGTCAGTTCTGACCTGAAACAACAAGAAATGTTGTAAAATTTCATTTGTAAGCATATGTATAGCAGTTGAGCACATCTAACTTTACAGACTGAAGATATTGCAAAACCATCCAAAACAAGCTTCTCTCTGCCTGATATGCTCCCACACTATACTTAAAGGCATTCTCTGTCATTGGTGAAGAGTTTACATGTTTATGAGCAAGATAACATTGATATTCATTAAACTCCTGAAACTAAGTCAGTTCTGACCTGAAACAACAAGAAATGTTGTAAAATTTAATTTGTAAGCATATGTATAGCAGTTGAGCACATCTAACTTTACAGACTGAAGATATTGCAAAACCATCCAAAACAAGCTTTTCTCTGCCTGATATGCTCCCACACTATACTTAAAGGCATTCTCTGTCATTGGTGAAGAGTTTACAGGTGTAATTGCAAGAGAACATTACATTTCATTAAACTTCTGAAACTAAGTCAGTTCTGACCTGAAACAACAAGAAATGTTGTAAAATTTCATTTGTAAGCATATGTATAGCAGTTGAGCACATCTAAATTTACAGACTGAAGATATTGCAAAACCATCCAAAACAAGCTTCTCTCTGCCTGATATGCTCCCACACTATACTTAAAGGCATTCTCTGTCATTGGTGAAGAGTTTACATGTTTATGAGCAAGATAACATTGATATTCATTTAACTCCTGAAACTAAGTCAGTTCTGACCTGAAACAATATGAAATGTTGTAAAATTTCATTTGTAAGCATATGTATAGCAGTTGAGCACATCTAACTTTACAGACTGAAGATATTGCAAAACCATCCAAAACAAGCTTCTCTCTGCCTGATATGCTCCCACACTATACTTAAAGGCATTCTCTGTCATTGGTGAAGAGTTTACATGTTTATGAGCAAGATAACATTGATATTCATTAAACTCCTGAAACTAAGTCAGTTCTGACCTGAAACAACTAGAAATGTTGTAAAATATAATTTGTAAGCATATGTATAGCAGTTGAGCACATCTAACTTTACAGACTGAAGATATTGCAAAACCATCCAAAACAAGCTTCTCTCTGCCTGATATGCTCCCACACTATACTTAAAGGCATTCTCTGTCATTGGTGAAGAGTTTACATGTTTATGAGCAAGATAACAATGATATTCATTATACTCCTGAAACTAAGTCAGTTCTGACCTGAAACAACAAGAAATGGTGTAAAATTTCATTTGTAAGCATATGTATAGCAGTTGAGCACATCTAACTTTACAGACTGAAGATATTGCAAAACCATCCAAAACAAGCTTCTCTCTGCCTGATATGCTCCCACACTATACTTAAAGGCATTCTCTGTCATTGGTGAAGAGTTTACATGTTTATGAGCAAGATAACATTGATATTCATTAAACTCCTGAAACTAAGTCAGTTCTGACCTGAAACAACTAGAAATGTTGAAAAATTTAATTTGTAAGCATATGTATAGCAGTTGAGCACATCTAACTTTACAGACTGAAGATATTGCAAAACCATCCAAAACAAGCTTCTCTCTGCCTGATATGCTCCCACACTATACTTAAAGGCATTCTCTGTCATTGGTGAAGAGTTTACATGTTTATGAGCAAGATAACAATGATATTCATTAAACTCCTGAAACTGTCTTTTCTGACCTGAAACAACTAGAAATGATGTAAAATTTCATTTGTAAGCATATGTATAGCAGTTGAGCACATCTAACTTTACAGACTGAAGATATTGCAAAACCATCCAAAACAAGCTTCTCTCTGCCTGATTTGCTCCCACACTATACTTAAAGGCATTCTCTGTCATTGGTGAAGAGTTTACATGTTTATGAGCAAGATAACAATGATATTCATTATACTCCTGAAACTAAGTCAGTTCTGACCTGAAACAACAAGAAATGGTGTAAAATTTCATTTGTAAGCATATGTATAGCAGTTGAGCACATCTAACTTTACAGACTGAAGATATTGCAAAACCATCCAAAACAAGCTTCTCTCTGCCTGATATGCTCCCACACTATACTTAAAGGCATTCTCTGTCATTGGTGAAGAGTTTACAGGTGTAATTGCAAGAGAACATTACATTTCATTAAACTTCTGAAACTAAGTCAGTTCTGACCTGAAACAACATGAAATGTTGTAAAATTTCATTTGTAAGCATATGTATAGCAGTTGAGCACATCTAACTTTACAGACTGAAGATATTGCAAAACCATCCAAAACAAGCTTCTCTATGCCTGATATGCTCCCACACTATACTTAAAGGCATTCTCTGTCATTGGTGAAGAGTTTACATGTTTATGAGCAAGATAACATTGATATTCATTAAACTCCTGAAACTAAGTCAGTTCTGACCTGAAACAACTAGAAATGTTGAAAAATTTAATTTGTAAGCATATGTATAGCAGTTGAGCACATCTAACTTTACAGACTGAAGATATTGCAAAACCATCCAAAACAAGCTTCTCTCTGCCTGATATGCTCCCACACTATACTTAAAGGCATTCTCTGTCATTGGTGAAGAGTTTACATGTTTATGAGCAAGATAACAATGATATTCATTATACTCCTGAAACTAAGTCAGTTCTGACCTGAAACAACAAGAAATGTTGTAAAATTTCATTTGTAAGCATATGTATAGCAGTTGAGCACATCTAACTTTACAGACTGAAGATATTGCAAAACCATCCAAAACAAGCTTCTCTCTGCCTGATATGCTCCCACACTATACTTAAAGGCATTCTCTGTCATTGGTGAAGAGTTTACATGTTTATGAGCAAGATAACATTGATATTCATTAAACTCCTGAAACTAAGTCAGTTCTGACCTGAAACAACTAGAAATGTTGAAAAATTTAATTTGTAAGCATATGTATAGCAGTTGAGCACATCTAACTTTACAGACTGAAGATATTGCAAAACCATCCAAAACAAGCTTCTCTCTGCCTGATATGCTCCCACACTATACTTAAAGGCATTCTCTGTCATTGGTGAAGAGTTTACATGTTTATGAGCAAGATAACAATGATATTCATTAAACTCCTGAAACTGTCTTTTCTGACCTGAAACAACTAGAAATGATGTAAAATTTCATTTGTAAGCATATGTATAGCAGTTGAGCACATCTAACTTTACAGACTGAAGATATTGCAAAACCATCCAAAACAAGCTTCTCTCTGCCTGATTTGCTCCCACACTATACTTAAAGGCATTCTCTGTCATTGGTGAAGAGTTTACATGTTTATGAGCAAGATAACAATGATATTCATTATACTCCTGAAACTAAGTCAGTTCTGACCTGAAACAACAAGAAATGGTGTAAAATTTCATTTGTAAGCATATGTATAGCAGTTGAGCACATCTAACTTTACAGACTGAAGATATTGCAAAACCATCCAAAACAAGCTTCTCTCTGCCTGATATGCTCCCACACTATACTTAAAGGCATTCTCTGTCATTGGTGAAGAGTTTACAGGTGTAATTGCAAGAGAACATTACATTTCATTAAACTTCTGAAACTAAGTCAGTTCTGACCTGAAACAACTAGAAATGTTGTAAAATTTCATTTGTAAGCATATGTATAGCAGTTGAGCACATCTAACTTTACAGACTGAAGATATTGCAAAACCATCCAAAACAAGCTTCTCTCTGCCTGATATGCTCCCACACTATACTTAAAGGCATTCTCTGTCATTGGTGAAGAGTTTACAGGTGTAATTGCAAGAGAACATTACATTTCATTAAACTTCTGAAACTAAGTCAGTTCTGACCTGAAACAACTAGAAATGTTGTAAAATTTCATTTGTAAGCATATGTATAGCAGTTGAGCACATCTAACTTTACAGACTGAAGATAATGCAAAACCATCCAAATCAAACTTCTCTCTGCCTGATATGCTCCCACACTATACTTAAAGGCATTCTCTGTCATTGGTGAAGAGTTTACATGTTTATGATCAAGATAACATTTATTTTCATTAAACTTCTGAAACTAAGTCAGTTCTGACCTGAAACAACAAGAAATGTTGTAAAATTTCATTTGTAAGCATATGTATAGCAGTTGAGCACATCTAACTTTACAGACTGAAGATATTGCAAAACCATCCAAAACAAGCTTCTCTCTGCCTGATATGCTCCCACACTATACTTAAAGGCATTCTCTGTCATTGGTGAAGAGTTTACATGTTTATGAGCAAGATAACATTGATATTCATTAAACTCCTGAAACTAAGTCAGTTCTGACCTGAAACAACAAGAAATGTTGTAAAATTTAATTTGTAAGCATATGTATAGCAGTTGAGCACATCTAACTTTACAGACTGAAGATATTGCAAAACCATCCAAAACAAGCTTTTCTCTGCCTGATATGCTCCCACACTATACTTAAAGGCATTCTCTGTCATTGGTGAAGAGTTTACAGGTGTAATTGCAAGAGAACATTACATTTCATTAAACTTCTGAAACTAAGTCAGTTCTGACCTGAAACAACAAGAAATGTTGTAAAATTTCATTTGTAAGCATATGTATAGCAGTTGAGCACATCTAAATTTACAGACTGAAGATATTGCAAAACCATCCAAAACAAGCTTCTCTCTGCCTGATATGCTCCCACACTATACTTAAAGGCATTCTCTGTCATTGGTGAAGAGTTTACATGTTTATGAGCAAGATAACATTGATATTCATTAAACTCCTGAAACTAAGTCAGTTCTGACCTGAAACAATATGAAATGTTGTAAAATTTCATTTGTAAGCATATGTATAGCAGTTGAGCACATCTAACTTTACAGACTGAAGATATTGCAAAACCATCCAAAACAAGCTTCTCTCTGCCTGATATGCTCCCACACTATACTTAAAGGCATTCTCTGTCATTGGTGAAGAGTTTACATGTTTATGAGCAAGATAACATTGATATTCATTAAACTCCTGAAACTAAGTCAGTTCTGACCTGAAACAACTAGAAATGTTGTAAAATATAATTTGTAAGCATATGTATAGCAGTTGAGCACATCTAACTTTACAGACTGAAGATATTGCAAAACCATCCAAAACAAGCTTCTCTCTGCCTGATATGCTCCCACACTATACTTAAAGGCATTCTCTGTCATTGGTGAAGAGTTTACATGTTTATGAGCAAGATAACAATGATATTCATTATACTCCTGAAACTAAGTCAGTTCTGACCTGAAACAACAAGAAATGGTGTAAAATTTCATTTGTAAGCATATGTATAGCAGTTGAGCACATCTAACTTTACAGACTGAAGATATTGCAAAACCATCCAAAACAAGCTTCTCTCTGCCTGATATGCTCCCACACTATACTTAAAGGCATTCTCTGTCATTGGTGAAGAGTTTACATGTTTATGAGCAAGATAACATTGATATTCATTAAACTCCTGAAACTAAGTCAGTTCTGACCTGAAACAACTAGAAATGTTGAAAAATTTAATTTGTAAGCATATGTATAGCAGTTGAGCACATCTAACTTTACAGACTGAAGATATTGCAAAACCATCCAAAACAAGCTTCTCTCTGCCTGATATGCTCCCACACTATACTTAAAGGCATTCTCTGTCATTGGTGAAGAGTTTACATGTTTATGAGCAAGATAACAATGATATTCATTAAACTCCTGAAACTGTCTTTTCTGACCTGAAACAACTAGAAATGATGTAAAATTTCATTTGTAAGCATATGTATAGCAGTTGAGCACATCTAACTTTACAGACTGAAGATATTGCAAAACCATCCAAAACAAGCTTCTCTCTGCCTGATTTGCTCCCACACTATACTTAAAGGCATTCTCTGTCATTGGTGAAGAGTTTACATGTTTATGAGCAAGATAACAATGATATTCATTATACTCCTGAAACTAAGTCAGTTCTGACCTGAAACAACAAGAAATGGTGTAAAATTTCATTTGTAAGCATATGTATAGCAGTTGAGCACATCTAACTTTACAGACTGAAGATATTGCAAAACCATCCAAAACAAGCTTCTCTCTGCCTGATATGCTCCCACACTATACTTAAAGGCATTCTCTGTCATTGGTGAAGAGTTTACAGGTGTAATTGCAAGAGAACATTACATTTCATTAAACTTCTGAAACTAAGTCAGTTCTGACCTGAAACAACATGAAATGTTGTAAAATTTCATTTGTAAGCATATGTATAGCAGTTGAGCACATCTAACTTTACAGACTGAAGATATTGCAAAACCATCCAAAACAAGCTTCTCTATGCCTGATATGCTCCCACACTATACTTAAAGGCATTCTCTGTCATTGGTGAAGAGTTTACAGGTGTAATTGCAAGAGAACATTACATTTCATTAAACTTCTGAAACTAAGTCAGTTCTGACCTGAAACAACTAGAAATGTTGTAAAATTTCATTTGTAAGCATATGTATAGCAGTTGAGCACATCTAACTTTACAGACTGAAGATAATGCAAAACCATCCAAATCAAACTTCTCTCTGCCTGATATGCTCCCACACTATACTTAAAGGCATTCTCTGTCATTGGTGAAGAGTTTACATGTTTATGATCAAGATAACATTTATTTTCATTAAACTTCTGAAACTAAGTCAGTTCTGACCTGAAACAACAAGAAATGTTGTAAAATTTCATTTGTAAGCATATGTATAGCAGTTGAGCACATCTAACTTTACAGACTGAAGATATTGCAAAACCATCCAAAACAAGCTTCTCTCTGCCTGATATGCTCCCACACTATACTTAAAGGCATTCTCTGTCATTGGTGAAGAGTTTACATGTTTATGATCAAGATAACATTTATTTTCATTAAACTTCTGAAACTAAGTCAGTTCTGACCTGAAACAACAAGAAATGTTGTAAAATTTCATTTGTAAGCATATGTATAGCAGTTGAGCACATCTAAATTTACAGACTGAAGATATTGCAAAACCATCCAAAACAAGCTTCTCTCTGCCTGATATGCTCCCACACTATACTTAAAGGCATTCTCTGTCATTGGTGAAGAGTTTACATGTTTATGAGCAAGATAACATTGATATTCATTAAACTCCTGAAACTAAGTCAGTTCTGACCTGAAACAACATGAAATGTTGTAAAATTTCATTTGTAAGCATATGTATAGCAGTTGAGCACATCTAACTTTACAGACTGAAGATATTGCAAAACCATCCAAAACAAGCTTCTCTCTGCCTGATATGCTCCCACACTATACTTAAAGGCATTCTCTGTCATTGGTGATGAGTTTACAGGTGTAATTGCAAGAGAACATTACATTTCATTAAACTTCTGAAACTAAGTCAGTTCTGACCTGAAACAACTAGAAATGTTGAAAAATTTAATTTGTAAGCATATGTATAGCAGTTGAGCACATCTAACTTTACAGACTGAAGATATTGCAAAACCATCCAAAACAAGCTTCTCTCTGCCTGATATGCTCCCACACTATACTTAAAGGCATTCTCTGTCATTGGTGAAGAGTTTACAGGTGTAATTGCAAGAGAACATTACATTTCATTAAACTTCTGAAACTAAGTCAGTTCTGACCTGAAACAACTAGAAATGTTGTAAAATTTCATTTGTAAGCATATGTATAGCAGTTGAGCACATTTAAATTTACAGACTGAAGATATTGCAAAACCATCCAAAACAAGCTTCTCTCTGCCTGATATGCTCCCACACTATACTTAAAGGCATTCTCTGTCATTGGTGAAGAGTTTACATGTTTATGAGCAAGATAACATTGATATTCATTAAACTCCTGAAACTAAGTCAGTTCTGACCTGAAACAACTAGAAATGTTGAAAAATTTAATTTGTAAGCATATGTATAGCAGTTGAGCACATCTAACTTTACAGACTGAAGATATTGCAAAACCATCCAAAACAAGCTTCTCTCTGCCTGATATGCTCCCACACTATACTTAAAGGCATTCTCTGTCATTGGTGAAGAGTTTACATGTTTATGAGCAAGATAACAATGATATTCATTATACTCCTGAAACTAAGTCAGTTCTGACCTGAAACAACAAGAAATGGTGTAAAATTTCATTTGTAAGCATATGTATAGCAGTTGAGCACATCTAACTTTACAGACTGAAGATATTGCAAAACCATCCAAAACAAGCTTCTCTCTGCCTGATATGCTCCCACACTATACTTAAAGGCATTCTCTGTCATTGGTGAAGAGTTTACATGTTTATGAGCAAGATAACATTGATATTCATTAAACTCCTGAAACTAAGTCAGTTCTGACCTGAAACAACTAGAAATGTTGAAAAATTTAATTTGTAAGCATATGTATAGCAGTTGAGCACATCTAACTTTACAGACTGAAGATATTGCAAAACCATCCAAAACAAGCTTCTCTCTGCCTGATATGCTCCCACACTATACTTAAAGGCATTCTCTGTCATTGGTGAAGAGTTTACATGTTTATGAGCAAGATAACAATGATATTCATTAAACTCCTGAAACTGTCTTTTCTGACCTGAAACAACTAGAAATGATGTAAAATTTCATTTGTAAGCATATGTATAGCAGTTGAGCACATCTAACTTTACAGACTGAAGATATTGCAAAACCATCCAAAACAAGCTTCTCTCTGCCTGATTTGCTCCCACACTATACTTAAAGGCATTCTCTGTCATTGGTGAAGAGTTTACATGTTTATGAGCAAGATAACAATGATATTCATTATACTCCTGAAACTAAGTCAGTTCTGACCTGAAACAACAAGAAATGGTGTAAAATTTCATTTGTAAGCATATGTATAGCAGTTGAGCACATCTAACTTTACAGACTGAAGATATTGCAAAACCATCCAAAACAAGCTTCTCTCTGCCTGATATGCTCCCACACTATACTTAAAGGCATTCTCTGTCATTGGTGAAGAGTTTACAGGTGTAATTGCAAGAGAACATTACATTTCATTAAACTTCTGAAACTAAGTCAGTTCTGACCTGAAACAACTAGAAATGTTGTAAAATTTCATTTGTAAGCATATGTATAGCAGTTGAGCACATCTAACTTTACAGACTGAAGATATTGCAAAACCATCCAAAACAAGCTTCTCTATGCCTGATATGCTCCCACACTATACTTAAAGGCATTCTCTGTCATTGGTGAAGAGTTTACATGTTTATGAGCAAGATAACATTGATATTCATTAAACTCCTGAAACTAAGTCAGTTCTGACCTGAAACAACTAGAAATGTTGAAAAATTTAATTTGTAAGCATATGTATAGCAGTTGAGCACATCTAACTTTACAGACTGAAGATATTGCAAAACCATCCAAAACAAGCTTCTCTCTGCCTGATATGCTCCCACACTATACTTAAAGGCATTCTCTGTCATTGGTGAAGAGTTTACATGTTTATGAGCAAGATAACAATGATATTCATTATACTCCTGAAACTAAGTCAGTTCTGACCTGAAACAACAAGAAATGTTGTAAAATTTCATTTGTAAGCATATGTATAGCAGTTGAGCACATCTAACTTTACAGACTGAAGATATTGCAAAACCATCCAAAACAAGCTTCTCTCTGCCTGATATGCTCCCACACTATACTTAAAGGCATTCTCTGTCATTGGTGAAGAGTTTACAGGTGTAATTGCAAGAGAACATTACATTTCATTAAACTTCTGAAACTAAGTCAGTTCTGACCTGAAACAACTAGAAATGTTGTAAAATTTCATTTGTAAGCATATGTATAGCAGTTGAGCACATCTAAATTTACAGACTGAAGATATTGCAAAACCATCCAAAACAAGCTTCTCTCTGCCTGATATGCTCCCACACTATACTTAAAGGCATTCTCTGTCATTGGTGAAGAGTTTACAGGTGTAATTGCAAGAGAACATTACATTTCATTAAACTTCTGAAACTAAGTCAGTTCTGACCTGAAACAACTAGAAATGTTGTAAAATTTCATTTGTAAGCATATGTATAGCAGTTGAGCACATCTAACTTTACAGACTGAAGATAATGCAAAACCATCCAAATCAAACTTCTCTCTGCCTGATATGCTCCCACACTATACTTAAAGGCATTCTCTGTCATTGGTGAAGAGTTTACATGTTTATGATCAAGATAACATTTATTTTCATTAAACTTCTGAAACTAAGTCAGTTCTGACCTGAAACAACAAGAAATGTTGTAAAATTTCATTTGTAAGCATATGTATAGCAGTTGAGCACATCTAACTTTACAGACTGAAGATATTGCAAAACCATCCAAAACAAGCTTCTCTCTGCCTGATATGCTCCCACACTATACTTAAAGGCATTCTCTGTCATTGGTGAAGAGTTTACATGTTTATGATCAAGATAACATTTATTTTCATTAAACTTCTGAAACTAAGTCAGTTCTGACCTGAAACAACAAGAAATGTTGTAAAATTTCATTTGTAAGCATATGTATAGCAGTTGAGCACATCTAACTTTACAGACTGAAGATATTGCAAAACCATCCAAAACAAGCTTTTCTCTGCCTGATATGCTCCCACACTATACTTAAAGGCATTCTCTGTCATTGGTGAAGAGTTTACAGGTGTAATTGCAAGAGAACATTACATTTCATTAAACTTCTGAAACTAAGTCAGTTCTGACCTGAAACAACTAGAAATGTTGTAAAATTTCATTTGTAAGCATATGTATAGCAGTTGAGCACATCTAAATTTACAGACTGAAGATATTGCAAAACCATCCAAAACAAGCTTCTCTCTGCCTGATATGCTCCCACACTATACTTAAAGGCATTCTCTGTCATTGGTGAAGAGTTTACATGTTTATGAGCAAGATAACATTGATATTCATTAAACTCCTGAAACTAAGTCAGTTCTGACCTGAAACAACATGAAATGTTGTAAAATTTCATTTGTAAGCATATGTATAGCAGTTGAGCACATCTAACTTTACAGACTGAAGATATTGCAAAACCATCCAAAACAAGCTTCTCTCTGCCTGATATGCTCCCACACTATACTTAAAGGCATTCTCTGTCATTGGTGATGAGTTTACAGGTGTAATTGCAAGAGAACATTACATTTCATTAAACTTCTGAAACTAAGTCAGTTCTGACCTGAAACAACTAGAAATGTTGAAAAATTTAATTTGTAAGCATATGTATAGCAGTTGAGCACATCTAACTTTACAGACTGAAGATATTGCAAAACCATCCAAAACAAGCTTCTCTCTGCCTGATATGCTCCCACACTATACTTAAAGGCATTCTCTGTCATTGGTGAAGAGTTTACAGGTGTAATTGCAAGAGAACATTACATTTCATTAAACTTCTGAAACTAAGTCAGTTCTGACCTGAAACAACTAGAAATGTTGTAAAATTTCATTTGTAAGCATATGTATAGCAGTTGAGCACATTTAAATTTACAGACTGAAGATATTGCAAAACCATCCAAAACAAGCTTCTCTCTGCCTGATATGCTCCCACACTATACTTAAAGGCATTCTCTGTCATTGGTGAAGAGTTTACATGTTTATGAGCAAGATAACATTGATATTCATTAAACTCCTGAAACTAAGTCAGTTCTGACCTGAAACAACTAGAAATGTTGAAAAATTTAATTTGTAAGCATATGTATAGCAGTTGAGCACATCTAACTTTACAGACTGAAGATATTGCAAAACCATCCAAAACAAGCTTCTCTCTGCCTGATATGCTCCCACACTATACTTAAAGGCATTCTCTGTCATTGGTGAAGAGTTTACATGTTTATGAGCAAGATAACATTGATATTCATTAAACTCCTGAAACTAAGTCAGTTCTGACCTGAAACAACTAGAAATGATGTAAAATTTAATTTGTAAGCATATGTATAGCAGTTGAGCACATCTAACTTTACAGACTGAAGATATTGCAAAACCATCCAAAACAAGCTTCTCTCTGCCTGATATGCTCCCACACTATACTTAAAGGCATTCTCTGTCATTGGTGATGAGTTTACAGGTGTAATTGCAAGAGAACATTACATTTTATTAAACTCCTGAAACTAAGTCAGTTCTGAACTGAAACAACTAGAAATGTTGTAAAATTTCATTTGTAAGCATATGTATAGCAGTTGAGCACATCTAACTTTACAGACTGAAGATAATGCAAAACCATCCAAATCAAACTTCTCTCTGCCTGATATGCTCCCACACTATACTTAAAGGCATTCTCTGTCATTGGTGAAGAGTTTACATGTTTATGAGCAAGATAACATTTATTTTCATTAAACTTCTGAAACTAAGTCAGTTCTGACCTGAAACAACAAGAAATGTTGTAAAATTTCATTTGTAAGCATATGTATAGCAGTTGAGCACATCTAACTTTACAGACTGAAGATATTGCAAAACCATCCAAAACAAGCTTCTCTCTGCCTGATATGCTCCCACACTATACTTAAAGGTATTCTCTGTCATTGGTGAAGAGTTTACAGGTGTAATTGCAAGAGAACATTACATTTCATTAAACTTCTGAAACTAAGTCAGTTCTGACCTGAAACAACTAGAAATGTTGTAAAATTTCATTTGTAAGCATATGTATAGCAGTTGAGCACATCTAACTTTACAGACTGAAGATAATGCAAAACCATCCAAATCAAACTTCTCTCTGCCTGATATGCTCCCACACTATACTTAAAGGCATTCTCTGTCATTGGTGAAGAGTTTACATGTTTATGATCAAGATAACATTTATTTTCATTAAACTTCTGAAACTAAGTCAGTTCTGACCTGAAACAACAAGAAATGTTGTAAAATTTCATTTGTAAGCATATGTATAGCAGTTGAGCACATCTAACTTTACAGACTGAAGATATTGCAAAACCATCCAAAACAAGCTTCTCTCTGCCTGATATGCTCCCACACTATACTTAAAGGCATTCTCTGTCATTGGTGAAGAGTTTACATGTTTATGAGCAAGATAACATTGATATTCATTAAACTCCTGAAACTAAGTCAGTTCTGACCTGAAACAACTAGAAATGTTGAAAAATTTAATTAGTAAGCATATGTATAGCAGTTGAGCACATCTAACTTTACAGACTGAAGATATTGCAAAACCATCCAAAACAAGCTTCTCTATGCCTGATATGCTCCCACACTATACTTAAAGGCATTCTCTGTCATTGGTGAAGAGTTTACGTGTTTATGATCAAGATAACATTTATTTTCATTAAACTTCTGAAACTAAGTCAGTTCTGACCTGAAACAACAAGAAATGTTGTAAAATTTCATTTGTAAGCATATGTATAGCAGTTGAGCACATCTAACTTTACAGACTGAAGATATTGCAAAACCATCCAAAACAAGCTTCTCTCTGCCTGATATGCTCCCACACTATACTTAAAGGCATTCTCCGTCATTGGTGAAGAGTTTACATGTTTATGAGCAAGATAACAATGATATTCATTATACTCCTGAAACTAAGTCAGTTCTGACCTGAAACAACAAGAAATGTTGTAAAATTTCATTTGTAAGCATATGTATAGCAGTTGAGCACATCTAACTTTACAGACTGAAGATATTGCAAAACCATCCAAAACAAGCTTCTATCTGCCTGATATGCTCCCTCACTATACTTAAAGGCATTCTCTGTCATTGGTGAAGAGTTTACATGTTTATGAGCAAGATAACATTGATATTCATTAAACTCCTGAAACTGTCTTTTCTGACCTGAAACAACTAGAAATGATGTAAAATTTCATTTGTAAGCATATGTATAGCGGTTGAGCACATCTAACTTTACAGACTGAAGATATTGCAAAACCATCCAAAACAAGCTTCTCTCTGCCTGATTTGCTCCCACACTATACTTAAAGGCATTCTCTGTCATTGGTGAAGAGTTTACATGTTTATGAGCAAGATAACATTGATATTCATTAAACTCCTGAAACTAAGTCAGTTCTGACCTGAAACAACTAGAAATGTTGTAAAATTTCATTAGTAAGCATATGTATAGCAGTTGAGCACATCTAACTTTACAGACTGAAGATATTGCAAAACCATCCAAAACAAGCTTCTCTCTGCCTGATATGCTCCCACACTATACTTAAAGGCATTCTCTGTCATTGGTGAAGAGTTTACATGTTTATGAGCAAGATAACATTGATATTCATTAAACTCCTGAAACTAAGTCAGTTCTGACCTGAAACAACTAGAAATGTTGTAAAATTTCATTTGTAAGCATATGTATAGCAGTTGAGCACATCTAACTTTACAGACTGAAGATATTGCAAAACCATCCAAAACAAGCTTCTCTCTGCCTGATATGCTCCCACACTATACTTAAAGGCATTCTCTGTCATTGGTGAAGAGTTTACAGGTGTAATTGCAAGAGAACATTACATTTCATTAAACTTCTGAAACTAAGTCAGTTCTGACCTGAAACAACAAGAAATGTTGTAAAATTTCATTTGTAAGCATATGTATAGCAGTTGAGCACATCTAACTTTACAGACTGAAGATATTGCAAAACCATCCAAAACAAGCTTCTCTCTGCCTGATATGCTCCCTCACTATACTTAAAGGCATTCTCTGTCATTGGTGAAGAGTTTACATGTTTATGAGCAAGATAACATTGATATTCATTAAACTCCTGAAACTGTCTTTTCTGACCTGAAACAACTAGAAATGATGTAAAATTTCATTTGTAAGCATATGTATAGCAGTTGAGCACATCTAACTTTACAGACTGAAGATATTGCAAAACCATCCAAAATAAGCTTCTCTCTGCCTGATTTGCTCCCATACTATACTTAAAGGCATTCTCTGTCATTGGTGAAGAGTTTACATGTTTATGAGCAAGATAACATTGATATTCATTAAACTCCTGAAACTAAGTCAGTTCTGACCTGAAACAACTAGAAATGTTGTAAAATTTCATTAGTAAGCATATGTATAGCAGTTGAGCACATCTAACTTTACAGACTGAAGATATTGCAAAACCATCCAAAACAAGCTTCTCTCTGCCTGATATGCTCCCACACTATACTTAAAGGCATTCTCTGTCATTGGTGAAGAGTTTACATGTTTATGAGCAAGATAACATTGATATTCATTAAACTCCTGAAACTAAGTCAGTTCTGACCTGAAACAACTAGAAATGTTGTAAAATTTAATTTGTAAGCATATGTATAGCAGTTGAGCACATCTAACTTTACAGACTGAAGATATTGCAAAACCATCCAAAACAAGCTTCTCTCTGCCTGATATGCTCCCACACTATACTTAAAGGCATTCTCTGTCATTGGTGAAGAGTTTACATGTTTATGAGCAAGATAACATTGATATTCATTAAACTCCTGAAACTAAGTCAGTTCTGACCTGAAACAACTAGAAATGATGTAAAATTTCATTTGTAAGCATATGTATAGCAGTTGAGCACATCTAACTTTACAGACTGAAGATATTGCAAAACCATCCAAAACAAGCTTCTCTCTGCCTGATATGCTCCCACACTATACTTAAAGGCATTCTCTGTCATTGGTGATGAGTTTACAGGTGTAATTGCAAGAGAACATTACATTTCATTAAACTCCTGAAACTGAGTCAGTTCTGAACTGAAACAACTAGAAATGTTGTAAAATTTCATTTGTAAGTATATGTATAGCAGTTGAGCACATCTAACTTTACAGACTGAAGATAATGCAAAACCATCCAAATCAAACTTCTCTCTGCCTGATATGCTCCCACACTATACTTAAAGACATTCTCTGTCATTGGTGAAGAGTTTACATGTTTATGATCAAGATATTTATTTTCATTAAACTTCTGAAACTAAGTCAGTTCTGACCTGAAACAACAAGAAATGTTGTAAAATTTCATTTGTAAGCATATGAATAGCAGTTGAGCACATCTAACTTTACAGACTGAAGATATTGCAAAACCATCCAAAACAAGCTTCTCTCTGCCTGATATGCTCCCACACTATACTTAAAGGCATTCTCTGTCATTGGTGAAGAGTTTACATGTTTATGAGCAAGATAACATTGATATTCATTAAACTCCTGAAACTAAGTCAGTTCTGACCTGAAACAACTAGAAATGTTGAAAAATTTAATTTGTAAGCATATGTATAGCAGTTGAGCACATCTAACTTTACAGACTGAAGATATTGCAAAACCATCCAAAACAAGCTTCTCTCTGCCTGATATGCTCCCACACTATACTTAAAGGCATTCTCTGTCATTGGTGATGAGTTTACAGGTGTAATTGCAAGAGAACATTACATTTCATTAAACTACTGAAACTAAGTCAGTTCTGACCTGAAACAACAAGAAATGTTGTAAAATTTCATTTGTAAGCATATGTATAGCAGTTGAGCACATCTAACTTTACAGACTGAAGATATTGCAAAACCATCCAAAACAAGCTTCTCTCTGCCTGATATGCTCCCACACTATACTTAAAGGCATTCTCTGTCATTGGTGATGAGTTTACAGGTGTAATTGCAAGAGAACATTACATTTCATTAAACTCCTGAAACTGAGTCAGTTCTGAACTGAAACAACTAGAAATGTTGTAAAATTTCATTTGTAAGTATATGTATAGCAGTTGAGCACATCTAACTTTACAGACTGAAGATAATGCAAAACCATCCAAATCAAACTTCTCTCTGCCTGATATGCTCCCACACTATACTTAAAGGCATTCTCTGTCATTGGTGAAGAGTTTACATGTTTATGATCAAGATAACATTTATTTTCATTAAACTTCTGAAACTAAGTCAGTTCTGACCTGAAACAACAAGAAATGTTGTAAAATTTCATTTGTAAGCATATGAATAGCAGTTGAGCACATCTAACTTTACAGACTGAAGATATTGCAAAACCATCCAAAACAAGCTTCTCTCTGCCTGATATGCTCCCACACTATACTTAAAGGCATTCTCTGTCATTGGTGAAGAGTTTACATGTTTATGAGCAAGATAACATTGATATTCATTAAACTCCTGAAACTAAGTCAGTTCTGACCTGAAACAACTAGAAATGTTGAAAAATTTAATTTGTAAGCATATGTATAGCAGTTGAGCACATCTAACTTTACAGACTGAAGATATTGCAAAACCATCCAAAACAAGCTTCTCTCTGCCTGATATGCTCCCACACTATACTTAAAGGCATTCTCTGTCATTGGTGAAGAGTTTACATGTTTATGAGCAAGATAACATTGATATTCATTAAACTCCTGAAACTAAGTCAGTTCTGACCTGAAACAACTAGAAATGTTGAAAAATTTAATTTGTAAGCATATGTATAGCAGTTGAGCACATCTAACTTTACAGACTGAAGATATTGCAAAACCATCCAAAACAAGCTTCTCTCTGCCTGATATGCTCCCACACTATACTTAAAGGCATTCTCTGTCATTGGTGAAGAGTTTACATGTTTATGAGCAAGATAACAATGATAATCATTATACTCCTGAAACTAAGTCAGTTCTGACCTGAAACAACAAGAAATGTTGTAAAATTTCATTTGTAAGCATATGTATAGCAGTTGAGCACATCTAACTTTACAGATTGAAGATATTGCAAAACCATCCAAAACAAGCTTTTCTCTGCCTGATATGCTCCCACACTATACTTAAAGGCATTCTCTGTCATTGGTGAAGAGTTTACAGGTGTAATTGCAAGAGAACATTACATTTCATTAAACTTCTGAAACTAAGTCAGTTCTGACCTGAAACAACTAGAAATGTTGTAAAATTTCATTTGTAAGCATATGTATAGCAGTTGAGCACATCTAAATTTACAGACTGAAGATATTGCAAAACCATCCAAAACAAGCTTCTCTCTGCCTGATATGCTCCCACACTATACTTAAAGGCATTCTCTGTCATTGGTGAAGAGTTTACATGTTTATGAGCAAGATAACATTGATATTCATTAAACTCCTGAAACTAAGTCAGTTCTGACCTGAAACAACAAGAAATGTTGTAAAATTTCATTTGTAAGCATATGTATAGCAGTTGAGCACATCTAACTTTACAGACTGAAGATATTGCAAAACCATCCAAAACAAGCTTCTCTCTGCCTGATATGCTCCCACACTATACTTAAAGGCATTCTCTGTCATTGGTGATGAGTTTACAGGTGTAATTGCAAGAGAACATTACATTTCATTAAACTACTGAAACTAAGTCAGTTCTGACCTGAAACAACAAGAAATGTTGTAAAATTTAATTTGTAAGCATATGTATAGCAGTTGAGCACATCTAACTTTACAGACTGAAGATATTGCAAAACCATCCAAAACAAGCTTCTCTATGCCTGATATGCTCCCACACTATACTTAAAGGCATTCTCTGTCATTGGTGAAGAGTTTACATGTTTATGATCAAGATAACATTGATTTTCATTAAACTTCTGAAACTAAGTCAGTTCTGACCTGAAACAACAAGAAATGTTGTAAAATTTCATTCGTAAGCATATGTATAGCAGTTGAGCACATCTAACTTTACAGACTGAAGATATTGCAAAACCATCCAAAACAAGCTTCTCTCTGCCTGATATGCTCCCACACTATACTTAAAGGCATTCTCTGTCATTGGTGAAGAGTTTACATGTTTATGAGCAAGATAACATTGATATTCATTAAACTCCTGAAACTAAGTCAGTTCTGACCTGAAACAACTAGAAATGTTGAAAAATTTAATTTGTAAGCATATGTATAGCAGTTGAGCACATCTAACTTTACAGACTGAAGATATTGCAAAACTATCCAAAACAAGCTTCTCTCTGCCTGATATGCTCCCACACTATACTTAAAGGCATTCTCTGTCATTGGTGAAGAGTTTACATGTTTATGAGCAAGATAACAATGATATTCATTATACTCCTGAAACTAAGTCAGTTCTGACCTGAAACAACATGAAATGTTGTAAAATTTCATTTGTAAGCATATGTATAGCAGTTGAGCACATCTAACTTTACAGACTGAAGATATTGCAAAACCATCCAAAACAAGCTTCTCTCTGCCTGATATGCTCCCACACTATACTTAAAGGCATTCTCTGTCATTGGTGAAGAGTTTACATGTTTATGAGCAAGATAACATTGATATTCATTAAACTCCTGAAACTAAGTCAGTTCTGACCTGAAACAACTAGAAATGTTGAAAAATTTAATTTGTAAGCATATGTATAGCAGTTGAGCACATCTAACTTTACAGACTGAAGATATTGCAAAACCATCCAAAACAAGCTTCTCTCTGCCTGATATGCTCCCACACTATACTTAAAGGCATTCTCTGTCATTGGTGAAGAGTTTACATGTTTATGAGCAAGATAACAATGATAATCATTATACTCCTGAAACTAAGTCAGTTCTGACCTGAAACAACAAGAAATGTTGTAAAATTTCATTTGTAAGCATATGTATAGCAGTTGAGCACATCTAACTTTACAGATTGAAGATATTGCAAAACCATCCAAAACAAGCTTTTCTCTGCCTGATATGCTCCCACACTATACTTAAAGGCATTCTCTGTCATTGGTGAAGAGTTTACAGGTGTAATTGCAAGAGAACATTACATTTCATTAAACTTCTGAAACTAAGTCAGTTCTGACCTGAAACAACTAGAAATGTTGTAAAATTTCATTTGTAAGCATATGTATAGCAGTTGAGCACATCTAAATTTACAGACTGAAGATATTGCAAAACCATCCAAAACAAGCTTCTCTCTGCCTGATATGCTCCCACACTATACTTAAAGGCATTCTCTGTCATTGGTGAAGAGTTTACATGTTTATGAGCAAGATAACATTGATATTCATTAAACTCCTGAAACTAAGTCAGTTCTGACCTGAAACAACAAGAAATGTTGTAAAATTTCATTTGTAAGCATATGTATAGCAGTTGAGCACATCTAACTTTACAGACTGAAGATATTGCAAAACCATCCAAAACAAGCTTCTCTCTGCCTGATATGCTCCCACACTATACTTAAAGGCATTCTCTGTCATTGGTGATGAGTTTACAGGTGTAATTGCAAGAGAACATTACATTTCATTAAACTACTGAAACTAAGTCAGTTCTGACCTGAAACAACAAGAAATGTTGTAAAATTTCATTTGTAAGCATATGTATAGCAGTTGAGCACATCTAACTTAACAGACTGAAGATATTGCAAAACCATCCAAAACAAGCTTCTCTATGCCTGATATGCTCCCACACTATACTTAAAGGCATTCTCTGTCATTGGTGAAGAGTTTACATGTTTATGATCAAGATAACATTGATTTTCATTAAACTTCTGAAACTAAGTCAGTTCTGACCTGAAACAACAAGAAATGTTGTAAAATTTCATTCGTATGCATATGTATAGCAGTTGAGCACATCTAACTTTACAGACTGAAGATATTGCAAAACCATCCAAAACAAGCTTCTCTCTGCCTGATATGCTCCCACACTATACTTAAAGGCATTCTCTGTCATTGGTGAAGAGTTTACATGTTTATGAGCAAGATAACATTGATATTCATTAAACTCCTGAAACTAAGTCAGTTCTGACCTGAAACAACTAGAAATGTTGAAAAATTTAATTTGTAAGCATATGTATAGCAGTTGAGCACATCTAACTTTACAGACTGAAGATATTGCAAAACTATCCAAAACAAGCTTCTCTCTGCCTGATATGCTCCCACACTATACTTAAAGGCATTCTCTGTCATTGGTGAAGAGTTTACATGTTTATGAGCAAGATAACAATGATATTCATTATACTCCTGAAACTAAGTCAGTTCTGACCTGAAACAACATGAAATGTTGTAAAATTTCATTTGTAAGCATATGTATAGCAGTTGAGCACATCTAACTTTACAGACTGAAGATATTGCAAAACCATCCAAAACAAGCTTCTCTCTGCCTGATATGCTCCCACACTATACTTAAAGGCATTCTCTGTCATTGGTGAAGAGTTTACATGTTTATGAGCAAGATAACATTGATATTCATTAAACTCCTGAAACTAAGTCAGTTCTGACCTGAAACAACTAGAAATGTTGTAAAATTTAATTTGTAAGCATATGTATAGCAGTTGAGCACATCTAACTTTACAGACTGAAGATATTGCAAAACCATCCAAAACAAGCTTCTCTCTGCCTGATATGCTCCCACACTATACTTAAAGGCATTCTCTGTCATTGGTGAAGAGTTTACATGTTTATGAGCAAGATAACATTGATATTCATTAAACTCCTGAAACTCAGTCAGTTCTGACCTGAAACAACTAGAAATGTTGTAAAATTTAATTTGTAAGCATATGTATAGCAGTTGAGCACATCTAACTTTACAGACTGAAGATATTGCAAAACCATCCAAAACAAGCTTCTCTCTGCCTGATATGCTCCCACACTATACTTAAAGGCATTCTCTGTCATTGGTGAAGAGTTTACATGTTTATGAGCAAGATAACATTGATATTCATTAAACTCCTGAAACTGTCAGTTCTGACCTGAAACAACTAGAAATGATGTAAAATTTCATTTGTAAGCATATGTATAGCAGTTGAGCACATCTAACTTTACAGACTGAAGATATTGCAAAACCATCCAAAACAAGCTTCTCTCTGCCTGATTTGCTCCCACACTATACTTAAAGGCATTCTCTGTCATTGGTGAAGAGTTTACATGTTTATGAGCAAGATAACATTTATTTTCATTAAACTCCTGAAACTAAGTCAGTTCTGACCTGAAACAACTAGAAATGTTGTAAAATTTCATTTGTAAGCATATGTATAGCAGTTGAGCACATCTAACTTTACAGACTGAAGATATTGCAAAACCATCCAAAACAAGCTTCTCTCTGCCTGATATGCTCCCACACTATACTTAAAGGCATTCTCTGTCATTGGTGAAGAGTTTACATGTTTATGAGCAAGATAACATTGATATTCATTAAACTCCTGAAACTAAGTCAGTTCTGACCTGAAACAACTAGAAATGTTGTAAAATTTAATTTGTAAGCATATGTATAGCAGTTGAGCACATCTAACTTTACAGACTGAAGATATTGCAAAACCATCCAAAACAAGCTTCTCTCTGCCTGATATGCTCCCACACTATACTTAAAGGCATTCTCTGTCATTGGTGAAGAGTTTACAGGTGTAATTGCAAGAGAACATTACATTTCATTAAACTCCTGAAACTAAGTCAGTTCTGACCTGAAACAACTAGAAATGTTGTAAAATTTCATTTGTAAGCATATGTATAGCAGTTGAGCACATCTAACTTTACAGACTGAAGATATTGCAAAACCATCCAAAACAAGCTTCTCTCTGCCTGATATGCTCCCACACTATACTTAAAGGCATTCTCTGTCATTGGTGAAGAGTTTACATGTTTATGAGCAAGATAACATTGATATTCATTAAACTCCTGAAACTAAGTCAGTTCTGACCTGAAACAACTAGAAATGTTGAAAAATTTAATTTGTAAGCATATGTATAGCAGTTGAGCACATCTAACTTTACAGACTGAAGATATTGCAAAACCATCCAAAACAAGCTTCTCTCTGCCTGATATGCTCCCTCACTATACTTAAAGGCATTCTCTGTCATTGGTGAAGAGTTTACATGTTTATGAGCAAGATAACATTGATATTCTTTAAACTCCTGAAACTCAGTCAGTTCTGACCTGAAACAACTAGAAATGTTGTAAAATTTAATTTGTAAGCATATGTATAGCAGTTGAGCACATCTAACTTTACAGACTGAAGATATTGCAAAACCATCCAAAACAAGCTTCTCTCTGCCTGATATGCTCCCTCACTATACTTAAAGGCATTCTCTAAAATTGGTGAAGAGTTTACATGTTTATGAGCAAGATAACATTGATATTCATTAAACTCCTGAAACTGTCAGTTCTGACCTGAAACAACTAGAAATGATGTAAAATTTCATTTGTAAGCATATGTATAGCAGTTGAGCACATCTAACTTTACAGACTGAAGATATTGCAAAACCATCCAAAACAAGCTTCTCTCTGCCTGATTTGCTCCCACACTATACTTAAAGGCATTCTCTGTCATTGGTGAAGAGTTTACATGTTTATGAGCAAGATAACATTTATTTTCATTAAACTCCTGAAACTAAGTCAGTTCTGACCTGAAACAACTAGAAATGTTGTAAAATTTCATTTGTAAGCATATGTATAGCAGTTGAGCACATCTAACTTTACAGACTGAAGATATTGCAAAACCATCCAAAACAAGCTTCTCTCTGCCTGATATGCTCCCACACTATACTTAAAGGCATTCTCTGTCATTGGTGAAGAGTTTACATGTTTATGAGCAAGATAACATTGATATTCATTAAACTCCTGAAACTAAGTCAGTTCTGACCTGAAACAACTAGAAATGTTGTAAAATTTAATTTGTAAGCATATGTATAGCAGTTGAGCACATCTAACTTTACAGACTGAAGATATTGCAAAACCATCCAAAACAAGCTTCTCTCTGCCTGATATGCTCCCACACTATACTTAAAGGCATTCTCTGTCATTGGTGAAGAGTTTACAGGTGTAATTGCAAGAGAACATTACATTTCATTAAACTCCTGAAACTAAGTCAGTTCTGACCTGAAACAACTAGAAATGTTGTAAAATTTCATTTGTAAGCATATGTATAGCAGTTGAGCACATCTAACTTTACAGACTGAAGATATTGCAAAACCATCCAAAACAAGCTTCTCTCTGCCTGATATGCTCCCACACTATACTTAAAGGCATTCTCTGTCATTGGTGAAGAGTTTACATGTTTATGAGCAAGATAACATTGATATTCATTAAACTCCTGAAACTAAGTCAGTTCTGACCTGAAACAACTAGAAATGTTGAAAAATTTAATTTGTAAGCATATGTATAGCAGTTGAGCACATCTAACTTTACAGACTGAAGATATTGCAAAACTATCCAAAACAAGCTTCTCTCTGCCTGATATGCTCCCACACTATACTTAAAGGCATTCTCTGTCATTGGTGAAGAGTTTACATGTTTATGAGCAAGATGACAATGATATTCATTATACTCCTGAAACTAAGTCAGTTCTGACCTGAAACAACATGAAATGTTGTAAAATTTCATTTGTAAGCATATGTATAGCAGTTGAGCACATCTAACTTTACAGACTGAAGATATTGCAAAACCATCCAAAACAAGCTTCTCTCTGCCTGATATGCTCCCTCACTATACTTAAAGGCATTCTCTGTCATTGGTGAAGAGTTTACATGTTTATGAGCAAGATAACAATGATATTCATTATACTCCTGAAACTAAGTCAGTTCTGACCTGAAACAACATGAAATGTTGTTAAATTTCATTTGTAAGCATATGTATAGCAGTTGAGCACATCTAACTTTACAGACTGAAGATATTGCAAAACCATCCACAACAAGCTTCTCTCTGCCTGATATGCTCCCACACTATACTTAAAGGCATTCTCTGTCATTGGTGAAGAGTTTACATGTTTATGAGCAAGATAACATTGATATTCTTTAAACTCCTGAAACTCAGTCAGTTCTGACCTGAAACAACTAGAAATGTTGTAAAATTTCATTTGTAAGCATATGTATAGCAGTTGAGCACATCTAACTTTACAGACTGAAGATATTGCAAAACCATCCAAAACAAGCTTCTCTCTGCCTGATATGCTCCCACACTATACTTAAAGGCATTCTCTGTCATTGGTGAAGAGTTTACATGTTTATGAGCAAGATAACATTGATATTCATTAAACTCCTGAAACTAAGTCAGTTCTGACCTGAAACAACTAGAAATGTTGTAAAATTTAATTTGTAAGCATATGTATAGCAGTTGAGCACATCTAACTTTACAGACTGAAGATATTGCAAAACCATCCAAAACAAGCTTCTCTCTGCCTGATATGCTCCCACACTATACTTAAAGGCATTCTCTGTCATTGGTGAAGAGTTTACAGGTGTAATTGCAAGAGAACATTACATTTCATTAAACTCCTGAAACTAAGTCAGTTCTGACCTGAAACAACTAGAAATGTTGTAAAATTTCATTTGTAAGCATATGTATAGCAGTTGAGCACATCTAACTTTACAGACTGAAGATATTGCAAAACCATCCAAAACAAGCTTCTCTCTGCCTGATATGCTCCCACACTATACTTAAAGGCATTCTCTGTCATTGGTGAAGAGTTTACATGTTTATGAGCAAGATAACATTGATATTCATTAAACTCCTGAAACTAAGTCAGTTCTGACCTGAAACAACTAGAAATGTTGAAAAATTTAATTTGTAAGCATATGTATAGCAGTTGAGCACATCTAACTTTACAGACTGAAGATATTGCAAAACTATCCAAAACAAGCTTCTCTCTGCCTGATATGCTCCCACACTATACTTAAAGGCATTCTCTGTCATTGGTGAAGAGTTTACATGTTTATGAGCAAGATGACAATGATATTCATTATACTCCTGAAACTAAGTCAGTTCTGACCTGAAACAACATGAAATGTTGTAAAATTTCATTTGTAAGCATATGTATAGCAGTTGAGCACATCTAACTTTACAGACTGAAGATATTGCAAAACCATCCAAAACAAGCTTCTCTCTGCCTGATATGCTCCCTCACTATACTTAAAGGCATTCTCTGTCATTGGTGAAGAGTTTACATGTTTATGAGCAAGATAACAATGATATTCATTATACTCCTGAAACTAAGTCAGTTCTGACCTGAAACAACATGAAATGTTGTTAAATTTCATTTGTAAGCATATGTATAGCAGTTGAGCACATCTAACTTTACAGACTGAAGATATTGCAAAACCATCCACAACAAGCTTCTCTCTGCCTGATATGCTCCCACACTATACTTAAAGGCATTCTCTGTCATTGGTGAAGAGTTTACATGTTTATGAGCAAGATAACATTGATATTCTTTAAACTCCTGAAACTCAGTCAGTTCTGACCTGAAACAACTAGAAATGTTGTAAAATTTAATTTGTAAGCATATGTATAGCAGTTGAGCACATCTAACTTTACAGACTGAAGATATTGCAAAACCATCCAAAACAAGCTTCTCTCTGCCTGATATGCTCCCACACTATACTTAAAGGCATTCTCTGTCATTGGTGAAGAGTTTACATGTTTATGAGCAAGATAACAATGATATTCATTATACTCCTGAAACTAAGTCAGTTCTGACCTGAAACAACAAGAAATGTTGTAAAATTTCATTTGTAAGCATATGTATAGCAGTTGAGCACATCTAACTTTACAGACTGAAGATATTGCAAAACCATCCAAAACAAGCTTCTCTCTGCCTGATTTGCTCCCACACTATACTTAAAGGCATTCTCTGTCATTGGTGAAGAGTTTACATGTTTATGAGCAAGATAACATTTATTTTCATTAAACTCCTGAAACTAAGTCAGTTCTGACCTGAAACAACTAGAAATGTTGTAAAATTTCATTTGTAAGCATATGTATAGCAGTTGAGCACATCTAACTTTACAGACTGAAGATATTGCAAAACCATCCAAAACAAGCTTCTCTCTGCCTGATATGCTCCCACACTATACTTAAAGGCATTCTCTGTCATTGGTGAAGAGTTTACATGTTTATGAGCAAGATAACATTGATATTCATTAAACTCCTGAAACTAAGTCAGTTCTGACCTGAAACAACTAGAAATGTTGTAAAATTTAATTTGTAAGCATATGTATAGCAGTTGAGCACATCTAACTTTACAGACTGAAGATATTGCAAAACCATCCAAAACAAGCTTCTCTCTGCCTGATATGCTCCCACACTATACTTAAAGGCATTCTCTGTCATTGGTGAAGAGTTTACAGGTGTAATTGCAAGAGAACATTACATTTCATTAAACTCCTGAAACTAAGTCAGTTCTGAACTGAAACAACTAGAAATGTTGTAAAATTTAATTTGTAAGCATATGTATAGCAGTTGAGCACATCTAACTTTACAGACTGAAGATATTGCAAAATCATCCAAAACAAGCTTCTCTCTGCCTGATATGCTCCCACACTATACTTAAAGACATTCTCTGTCATTGGTGAAGAGTTTACAGGTGTAATTGCAAGAGAACATTACATTTCATTAAACTTCTGAAACTAAGTCAGTTCTGACCTGAAACAACTAGAAATGTTGTAAAATTTCATTTGTAAGCATATGTATAGCAGTTGAGCACATCTAACTTTACAGACTGAAGATATTGCAAAACCATCCAAAACAAGCTTCTCTATGCCTGATATGCTCCCACACTATACTTAAAGGCATTCTCTAAAATTGGTGAAGAGTTTACATGTTTATGAGCAAGATAACATTGATATTCATTAAACTCCTGAAACTAAGTCAGTTCTGACCTGAAACAACTAGAAATGTTGAAAAATTTAATTTGTAAGCATATGTATAGCAGTTGAGCACATCTAACTTTACAGACTGAAGATATTGCAAAACCATCCAAAACAAGCTTCTCTCTGCCTGATATGCTCCCACACTATACTTAAAGGCATTCTCTGTCATTGGTGAAGAGTTTACATGTTTATGAGCAAGATAACAATGATATTCATTATACTCCTGAAACTAAGTCAGTTCTGACCTGAAACAACAAGAAATGTTGTAAAATTTCATTTGTAAGCATATGTATAGCAGTTGAGCACATCTAACTTTACAGACTGAAGATATTGCAAAACCATCCAAAACAAGCTTTTCTCTGCCTGATATGCTCCCACACTATACTTAAAGGCATTCTCTGTCATTGGTGAAGAGTTTACAGGTGTAATTGCAAGAGAACATTACATTTCATTAAACTTCTGAAACTAAGTCAGTTCTGACCTGAAACAACTAGAAATGTTGTAAAATTTCATTTGTAAGCATATGTATAGCAGTTGAGCACATCTAAATTTACAGACTGAAGATATTGCAAAACCATCCAAAACAAGCTTCTCTCTGCCTGATATGCTCCCACACTATACTTAAAGGCATTCTCTGTCATTGGTGAAGAGTTTACATGTTTATGAGCAAGATAACATTGATATTCATTAAACTCCTGAAACTAAGTCAGTTCTGACCTGAAACAACAAGAAATGTTGTAAAATTTCATTTGTAAGCATATGTATAGCAGTTGAGCACATCTAACTTTACAGACTGAAGATATTGCAAAACCATCCAAAACAAGCTTCTCTCTGCCTGATATGCTCCCACACTATACTTAAAGGCATTCTCTGTCATTGGTGATGAGTTTACAGGTGTAATTGCAAGAGAACATTACATTTCATTAAACTACTGAAACTAAGTCAGTTCTGACCTGAAACAACAAGAAATGTTGTAAAATTTCATTTGTAAGCATATGTATAGCAGTTGAGCACATCTAACTTTACAGACTGAAGATATTGCAAAACCATCCAAAACAAGCTTCTCTATGCCTGATATGCTCCCACACTATACTTAAAGGCATTCTCTGTCATTGGTGAAGAGTTTACATGTTTATGATCAAGATAACATTTATTTTCATTAAACTTCTGAAACTAAGTCAGTTCTGACCTGAAACAACAAGAAATGTTGTAAAATTTCATTTGTAAGCATATGTATAGCAGTTGAGCACATCTAACTTTACAGACTGAAGATATTGCAAAACCATCCAAAACAAGCTTCTCTCTGCCTGATATGCTCCCACACTATACTTAAAGGCATTCTCTGTCATTGGTGAAGAGTTTACATGTTTATGAGCAAGATAACATTGATATTCATTAAACTCCTGAAACTAAGTCAGTTCTGACCTGAAACAACTAGAAATGTTGAAAAATTTCATTTGTAAGCATATGTATAGCAGTTGAGCACATCTAACTTTACAGACTGAAGATATTGCAAAACCATCCAAAACAAGCTTCTCTCTGCCTGATATGCTCCAACACTATACTTAAAGGCATTCTCTGTCATTGGTGAAGAGTTTACATGTTTATGAGCAAGATAACATTGATATTCATTATACTCCTGAAACTAAGTCAGTTCTGACCTGAAACAACATGAAATGTTGTAAAATTTCATTTGTAAGCATATGTATAGCAGTTGAGCACATCTAACTTTACAGACTGAAGATATTGCAAAACCATCCAAAACAAGCTTCTCTCTGCCTGATATGCTCCCACACTATACTTAAAGGCATTCTCTGTCATTGGTGAAGAGTTTACATGTTTATGAGCAGGATAACATTGATATTCATTAAACTCCTGAAACTAAGTCAGTTCTGACCTGAAACAACTAGAAATGTTGTAAAATTTAATTTGTAAGCATATGTATAGCAGTTGAGCACATCTAACTTTACAGACTGAAGATATTGCAAAACCATCCAAAACAAGCTTCTCTCTGCCTGATATGCTCCCTCACTATACTTAAAGGCATTCTCTAAAATTGGTGAAGAGTTTACATGTTTATGAGCAAGATAACATTGATATTCATTAAACTCCTGAAACTGTCAGTTCTGACCTGAAACAACTAGAAATGATGTAAAATTTCATTTGTAAGCATATGTATAGCAGTTGAGCACATCTAACTTTACAGACTGAAGATATTGCAAAACCATCCAAAACAAGCTTCTCTCTGCCTGATTTGCTCCCACACTATACTTAAAGGCATTCTCTGTCATTGGTGAAGAGTTTACATGTTTATGAGCAAGATAACATTGATAATCATTAAACTCCTGAAACTAAGTCAGTTCTGACCTGAAACAACTAGAAATGTTGTAAAATTTCATTTGTAAGCATATGTATAGCAGTTGAGCACATCTAACTTTACAGACTGAAGATATTGCAAAACCATCCAAAACAAGCTTCTCTATTCCTGATATGCTCCCACACTATACTTAAAGGCATTCTCTGTCATTGGTGAAGAGTTAACATGTTTATGATCAAGATAACATTTATTTTCATTAAACTTCTGAAACTAAGTCAGTTCTGACCTGAAACAACTAGAAATGTTGTAAAATTTCATTTGTAAGCATATGTATAGCAGTTGAGCACATCTAACTTTACAGACTGAAGATATTGCAAAACCATCCAAAACAAGCTTCTCTCTGCCTGATATGCTCCCACACTATAGTTAAAGGCATTCTCTGCCATTGGTGAAGAGTTTACATGTTTATGAGCAAGATAACATTGATATTCATTAAACTCCTGAAACTAAGTCAGTTCTGACCTGAAACAACAAGAAATGTTGTAAAATTTAATTTGTAAGCATATGTATAGCAGTTGAGCACATCTAACTTTACAGACTGAAGATATTGCAAAACCATCCAAAACAAGCTTCTGTCTGCCTGATATGCTCCCTCACTATACTTAAAGGCATTCTCTGTCATTGGTGAAGAGTTTACATGTTTATGAGCAAGATAACATTGATATTCATTATACTCCTGAAACTAAGTCAGTTCTGACCTGAAACAACAAGAAATGGTGTAAAATTTCATTTGTAAGCATATGTATAGCAGTTGAGCACATCTAACTTTACAGACTGAAGATATTGCAAAACCATCCAAAACAAGCTTCTCTCTGCCTGATATGCTCCCTCACTATACTTAAAGGCATTCTCTAAAATTGGTGAAGAGTTTACATGTTTATGAGCAAGATAACATTGATATTCATTAAACTCCTGAAACTAAGTCAGTTCTGACCTGAAACAACAAGAAATGTTGTAAAATTTCATTTGTAAGCATATGTATAGCAGTTGAGCACATCTAACTTTACAGACTGAAGATATTGCAAAACCATCCAAAACAAGCTTCTCTCTGCCTGATATGCTCCCACACTATACTTAAAGGCATTCTCTGTCATTGGTGAAGAGTTTACAGGTGTAATTGCAAGAGAACATTACATTTCATTAAACTTCTGAAACTAAGTCAGTTTTGACCTGAAACAACTAGAAATGATGTAAAATTTCATTTGTAAGCATATGTATAGCAGTTGAGCACATCTAACTTTACAGACTGAAGATATTGCAAAACCATCCAAAACAAGCTTTTCTCTGCCTGATATGCTCCCACACTATACTTAAAGGCATTCTCTGTCATTGGTGAAGAGTTTACAGGTGTAATTGCAAGAGAACATTACATTTCATTAAACTTCTGAAACTAAGTCAGTTCTGACCTGAAACAACTAGAAATGTTGTAAAATTTCATTTGTAAGCATATGTATAGCAGTTGAGCACATCTAAATTTACAGACTGAAGATATTGCAAAACCATCCAAAACAAGCTTCTCTCTGCCTGATATGCTCCCACACTATACTTAAAGGCATTCTCTGTCATTGGTGAAGAGTTTACATGTTTATGAGCAAGATAACATTGATATTCATTAAACTCCTGAAACTAAGTCAGTTCTGACCTGAAACAACAAGAAATGTTGTAAAATTTCATTTGTAAGCATATGTATAGCAGTTGAGCACATCTAACTTTACAGACTGAAGATATTGCAAAACCATCCAAAACAAGCTTCTCTCTGCCTGATATGCTCCCACACTATACTTAAAGGCATTCTCTGTCATTGGTGATGAGTTTACAGGTGTAATTGCAAGAGAACATTACATTTCATTAAACTACTGAAACTAAGTCAGTTCTGACCTGAAACAACAAGAAATGTTGTAAAATTTCATTTGTAAGCATATGTATAGCAGTTGAGCACATCTAACTTTACAGACTGAAGATATTGCAAAACCATCCAAAACAAGCTTCTCTATGCCTGATATGCTCCCACACTATACTTAAAGGCATTCTCTGTCATTGGTGAAGAGTTTACATGTTTATGATCAAGATAACATTTATTTTCATTAAACTTCTGAAACTAAGTCAGTTCTGACCTGAAACAACAAGAAATGTTGTAAAATTTCATTTGTAAGCATATGTATAGCAGTTGAGCACATCTAACTTTACAGACTGAAGATATTGCAAAACCATCCAAAACAAGCTTCTCTCTGCCTGATATGCTCCCACACTATACTTAAAGGCATTCTCTGTCATTGGTGAAGAGTTTACATGTTTATGAGCAAGATAACATTGATATTCATTAAACTCCTGAAACTAAGTCAGTTCTGACCTGAAACAACTAGAAATGTTGTAAAATTTAATTTGTAAGCATATGTATAGCAGTTGAGCACATCTAACTTTACAGACTGAAGATATTGCAAAACCATCCAAAACAAGCTTCTCTCTGCCTGATATGCTCCCACACTATACTTAAAGGCATTCTCTGTCATTGGTGAAGAGTTTACATGTTTATGAGCAAGATAACATTGATATTCATTATACTCCTGAAACTAAGTCAGTTCTGACCTGAAACAACATGAAATGTTGTAAAATTTCATTTGTAAGCATATGTATAGCAGTTGAGCACATCTAACTTTACAGACTGAAGATATTGCAAAACCATCCAAAACAAGCTTCTCTCTGCCTGATATGCTCCCACACTATACTTAAAGGCATTCTCTGTCATTGGTGAAGAGTTTACATGTTTATGAGCAGGATAACATTGATATTCATTAAACTCCTGAAACTAAGTCAGTTCTGACCTGAAACAACTAGAAATGTTGTAAAATTTAATTTGTAAGCATATGTATAGCAGTTGAGCACATCTAACTTTACAGACTGAAGATATTGCAAAACCATCCAAAACAAGCTTCTCTCTGCCTGATATGCTCCCTCACTATACTTAAAGGCATTCTCTAAAATTGGTGAAGAGTTTACATGTTTATGAGCAAGATAACATTGATATTCATTAAACTCCTGAAACTGTCAGTTCTGACCTGAAACAACTAGAAATGATGTAAAATTTCATTTGTAAGCATATGTATAGCAGTTGAGCACATCTAACTTTACAGACTGAAGATATTGCAAAACCATCCAAAACAAGCTTCTCTCTGCCTGATTTGCTCCCACACTATACTAAAAGGCATTCTCTGTCATTGGTGAAGAGTTTACATGTTTATGAGCAAGATAACATTGATAATCATTAAACTCCTGAAACTAAGTCAGTTCTGACCTGAAACAACTAGAAATGTTGTAAAATTTCATTTGTAAGCATATGTATAGCAGTTGAGCACATCTAACTTTACAGACTGAAGATATTGCAAAACCATCCAAAACAAGCTTCTCTATGCCTGATATGCTCCCACACTATACTTAAAGGCATTCTCTGTCATTGGTGAAGAGTTAACATGTTTATGATCAAGATAACATTTATTTTCATTAAACTTCTGAAACTAAGTCAGTTCTGACCTGAAACAACTAGAAATGTTGTAAAATTTCATTTGTAAGCATATGTATAGCAGTTGAGCACATCTAACTTTACAGACTGAAGATATTGCAAAACCATCCAAAACAAGCTTCTCTCTGCCTGATATGCTCCCACACTATAGTTAAAGGCATTCTCTGCCATTGGTGAAGAGTTTACATGTTTATGAGCAAGATAACATTGATATTCATTAAACTCCTGAAACTAAGTCAGTTCTGACCTGAAACAACAAGAAATGTTGTAAAATTTAATTTGTAAGCATATGTATAGCAGTTGAGCACATCTAACTTTACAGACTGAAGATATTGCAAAACCATCCAAAACAAGCTTCTGTCTGCCTGATATGCTCCCTCACTATACTTAAAGGCATTCTCTAAAATTGGTGAAGAGTTTACATGTTTATGAGCAAGATAACATTGATATTCATTATACTCCTGAAACTAAGTCAGTTCTGACCTGAAACAACAAGAAATGGTGTAAAATTTCATTTGTAAGCATATGTATAGCAGTTGAGCACATCTAACTTTACAGACTGAAGATATTGCAAAACCATCCAAAACAAGCTTCTCTCTGCCTGATATGCTCCCTCACTATACTTAAAGGCATTCTCTAAAATAGGTGAAGAGTTTACATGTTTATGAGCAAGATAACATTGATATTCATTAAACTCCTGAAACTGTCAGTTCTGACCTGAAACAACTAGAAATGATGTAAAATTTCATTTGTAAGCATATGTATAGCAGTTGAGCACATCTAACTTTACAGACTGAAGATATTGCAAAACCATCCAAAACAAGCTTCTCTCTGCCTGATTTGCTCCCACACTATACTTAAAGGCATTCTCTGTCATTGGTGAAGAGTTTACATGTTTATGAGCAAGATAACATTGATATTCATTAAACTCCTGAAACTAAGTCAGTTCTGACCTGAAACAACTAGAAATGTTGTAAAATTTCATTTGTAAGCATATGTATAGCAGTTGAGCACATCTAACTTTACAGACTGAAGATATTGCAAAACCATCCAAAACAAGCTTCTCTATGCCTGATATGCTCCCACACTATACTTAAAGGCATTCTCTGTCATTGGTGAAGAGTTAACATGTTTATGATCAAGATAACATTTATTTTCATTAAACTTCTGAAACTAAGTCAGTTCTGACCTGAAACAACAAGAAATGTTGTAAAATTTCATTTGTAAGCATATGTATAGCAGTTGAGCACATCTAACTTTACAGACTGAAGATATTGCAAAACCATCCAAAACAAGCTTCTCTCTGCCTGATATGCTCCCACACTATAGTTAAAGGCATTCTCTGCCATTGGTGAAGAGTTTACATGTTTATGAGCAAGATAACATTGATATTCATTAAACTCCTGAAACTAAGTCAGTTCTGACCTGAAACAACAAGAAATGTTGTAAAATTTAATTTGTAAGCATATGTATAGCAGTTGAGCACATCTAACTTTACAGACTGAAGATATTGCAAAACCATCCAAAACAAGCTTCTGTCTGCCTGATATGCTCCCTCACTATACTTAAAGGCATTCTCTAAAATTGGTGAAGAGTTTACATGTTTATGAGCAAGATAACATTGATATTCATTATACTCCTGAAACTAAGTCAGTTCTAACCTGAAACAACAAGAAATGGTGTAAAATTTCATTTGTAAGCATATGTATAGCAGTTGAGCACATCTAACTTTACAGACTGAAGATATTGCAAAACCATCCAAAACAAGCTTCTCTCTGCCTGATATGCTCCCACACTATACTTAAAGGCATTCTCTGTCATTGGTGAAGAGTTTACATGTTTATGATCAAGATACCATTGATTTTCATTAAACTCCTGAAACTAAGTTAGTTCTGACCTGAAACAACAAGAAATGTTGTAAAATTTCATTTGTAAGCATATGTATAGCAGTTGAGCACATCTAACTTTACAGACTGAAGATATTGCAAAACCATCCAAAACAAGCTTCTCTCTGCCTGATATGCTCCCTCACTATACTTAAAGGCATTCTCTAAAATTGGTGAAGAGTTTACATGTTTATGAGCAAGATAACATTGATATTCATTAAACTCCTGAAACTGTCAGTTCTGACCTGAAACAACTAGAAATGATGTAAAATTTCATTTGTAAGCATATGTATAGCAGTTGAGCACATCTAACTTTACAGACTGAAGATATTGCAAAACCATCCAAAACAAGCTTCTCTCTGCCTGATTTGCTCCCACACTATACTTAAAGGCATTCTCTGTCATTGGTGAAGAGTTTACATGTTTATGAGCAAGATAACATTGATATTCATTAAACTCCTGAAACTAAGTCAGTTCTGACCTGAAACAACTAGAAATGTTGTAAAATTTCATTTGTAAGCATATGTATAGCAGTTGAGCACATCTAACTTTACAGACTGAAGATATTGCAAAACCATCCAAAACAAGCTTCTCTATGCCTGATTTGCTCCCACACTATACTTAAAGGCATTCTCTGTCATTGGTGAAGAGTTTACATGTTTATGAGCAAGATAACATTGATATTCATTAAACTCCTGAAACTAAGTCAGTTCTGACCTGAAACAACTAGAAATGTTGTAAAATTTCATTTGTAAGCATATGTATAGCAGTTGAGCACATCTAACTTTACAGACTGAAGATATTGCAAAACCATCCAAAACAAGCTTCTCTCTGCCTGATATGCTCCCACACTATACTTAAAGGCATTCTCTGTCATTGGTGAAGAGTTTACATGTTTATGATCAAGATACCATTGATTTTCATTAAACTACTGAAACTAAGTCAGTTCTGACCTGAAACAACAAGAAATGTTGTAAAATTTCATTTGTAAGCATATGTATAGCAGTTGAGCACATCTAACTTTACAGACTGAAGATATTGCAAAACCATCCAAAACAAGCTTCTCTCTGCCTGATATGCTCCCACACTATACTTAAAGGCATTCTCTGTCATTGGTGAAGAGTTTACATGTGTAATTGCAAGAGAACATTACATTTCATTAAACTTCTGAAACTAAGTCAGTTCTGACCTGAAACAACTAGAAATGTTGTAAAATTTCATTTGTAAGCATATGTATAGCAGTTGAGCACATCTAACTTTACAGACTGAAGATATTGCAAAACCATCCAAAACAAGCTTCTCTCTGCCTGATATGCTCCCACACTATACTTAAAGGCATTCTCTGTCATTGGTGATGAGTTTACAGGTGTAATTGCAAGAGAACATTACATTTCATTAAACTCCTGAAACTAAGTCAGTTCTGACCTGAAACAACTAGAAATGTTGTAAAATTTCATTTGTAAGCATATGTATAGCAGTTGAGCACATCTAACTTTACAGACTGAAGATATTGCAAAACCATCCAAAACAAGCTTCTCTATGCCTGATATGCTCCCACACTATACTTAAAGGCATTCTCTGTCATTGGTGAAGAGTTTACATGTTTATGATCAAGATAACATTGATTTTCATTAAACTTCTGAAACTAAGTCAGTTCTGACCTGAAACAACAAGAAATGTTGTAAAATTTCATTTGTAAGCATATGTATAGCAGTTGAGCACATCTAACTTTACAGACTGAAGATATTGCAAAACCATCCAAAACAAGCTTCTCTCTGCCTGATATGCTCCCACACTATAGTTAAAGGCATTCTCTGCCATTGGTGAAGAGTTTACATGTTTATGAGCAAGATAACATTGATATTCATTAAACTCCTGAAACTAAGTCAGTTCTGACCTGAAACAACTAGAAATGTTGTAAAATTTAAATTGTAAGCATATGTATAGCAGTTGAGCACATCTAACTTTACAGACTGAAGATATTGCAAAACCATCCAAAACAAGCTTCTCTCTGCCTGATATGCTCCCACACTATACTTAAAGGCATTCTCTGTCATTGGTGAAGAGTTTACATGTTTATGATCAAGATACCATTGATTTTCATTAAACTCCTGAAACTAAGTCAGTTCTGACTTGAAACAACAAGAAATGTTGTAAAATTTCATTTGTAAGCATATATATAGCAGTTGAGCACATCTAACTTTACAGACTGAAGATATTGCAAAACCATCCAAAACAAGCTTCTCTATGCCTGATATGCTCCCACACTATACTTAAAGGCATTCTCTGTCATTGGTGAAGAGTTTACATGTTTATGATCAAGATAACATTGATATTCATTATACTCCTGAAACTAAGTCAGTTCTGACCTGAAACAACAAGAAATGGTGTAAAATTTCATTTGTAAGCATATGTATAGCAGTTGAGCACATCTAACTTTACAGACTGAAGATATTGCAAAACCATCCAAAACAAGCTTCTCTCTGCCTGATATGCTCCCACACTATACTTAAAGGCATTCTCTGTCATTGGTGAAGAGTTTACATGTTTATGATCAAGATACCATTGATTTTCATTAAACTACTGAAACTAAGTCAGTTCTGACCTGAAACAACAAGAAATGTTGTAAAATTTCATTTGTAAGCATATGTATAGCAGTTGAGCACATCTAACTTTACAGACTGAAGATATTGCAAAACCATCCAAAACAAGCTTCTCTCTGCCTGATATGCTCCCACACTATACTTAAAGGCATTCTCTGTCATTGGTGAAGAGTTTACATGTGTAATTGCAAGAGAACATTACATTTCATTAAACTTCTGAAACTAAGTCAGTTCTGACCTGAAACAACTAGAAATGTTGTAAAATTTCATTTGTAAGCATATGTATAGCAGTTGAGCACATCTAACTTTACAGACTGAAGATATTGCAAAACCATCCAAAACAAGCTTCTCTCTGCCTGATATGCTCCCACACTATACTTAAATGCATTCTCTGTCATTGGTGATGAGTTTACAGGTGTAATTGCAAGAGAACATTACATTTCATTAAACTCCTGAAACTAAGTCAGTTCTGAACTGAAACAACTAGAAATGTTGTAAAATTTCATTTGTAAGCATATGTATAGCAGTTGAGCACATCTAACTTTACAGACTGAAGATAATGCAAAACCATCCAAATCAAACTTCTCTCTGCCTGATATGCTCCCACACTATACGTAAAGGCATTCTCTGTCATTGGTGAAGAGTTTACATGTTTATGATCAAGATAACATTGATTTTCATTAAACTACTGAAACTAAGTCAGTTCTGACCTGAAACAACAAGAAATGTTGTAAAATTTCATTTGTAAGCATATGTATAGCAGTTGAGCACATCTAAATTTACAGACTGAAGATATTGCAAAACCATCCAAAACAAGCTTCTCTCTGCCTGATATGCTCCCACACTATACTTAAAGGCATTCTCTGTCATTGGTGAAGAGTTTACATGTTTATGAGCAAGATAACATTGATATTCATTAAACTCCTGAAACTAAGTCAGTTCTGACCTGAAACAACTAGAAATGTTGTAAAATTTCATTTGTAAGCATATGTATAGCAGTTGAGCACATCTAACTTTACAGACTGAAGATATTGCAAAACCATCCAAAACAAGCTTCTCTATGCCTGATATGCTCCCACACTATACTTAAAGGCATTCTCTGTCATTGGTGAAGAGTTTACATGTTTATGATCAAGATAACATTGATTTTCATTAAACTTCTGAAACTAAGTCAGTTCTGACCTGAAACAACAAGAAATGTTGTAAAATTTCATTTGTAAGCATATGTATAGCAGTTGAGCACATCTAACTTTACAGACTGAAGATATTGCAAAACCATCCAAAACAAGCTTCTCTCTGCCTGATATGCTCCCACACTATAGTTAAAGGCATTCTCTGCCATTGGTGAAGAGTTTACATGTTTATGAGCAAGATAACATTGATATTCATTAAACTCCTGAAACTAAGTCAGTTCTGACCTGAAACAACTAGAAATGTTGTAAAATTTAAATTGTAAGCATATGTATAGCAGTTGAGCACATCTAACTTTACAGACTGAAGATATTGCAAAACCATCCAAAACAAGCTTCTCTCTGCCTGATATGCTCCCACACTATACTTAAAGGCATTCTCTGTCATTGGTGAAGAGTTTACATGTTTATGATCAAGATACCATTGATTTTCATTAAACTCCTGAAACTAAGTCAGTTCTGACTTGAAACAACAAGAAATGTTGTAAAATTTCATTTGTAAGCATATATATAGCAGTTGAGCACATCTAACTTTACAGACTGAAGATATTGCAAAACCATCCAAAACAAGCTTCTGTCTGCCTGATATGCTCCCTCACTATACTTAAAGGCATTCTCTGTCATTGGTGAAGAGTTTACATGTTTATGAGCAAGATAACATTGATATTCATTAAACTCCTGAAACTGTCAGTTCTGACCTGAAACAACTAGAAATGATGTAAAATTTCATTTGTAAGCATATGTATAGCAGTTGAGCACATCTAACTTTACAGACTGAAGATATTGCAAAACCATCCAAAACAAGCTTCTCTCTGCCTGATTTGCTCCCACACTATACTTAAAGGCATTCTCTGTCATTGGTGAAGAGTTTACATGTTTATGAGCAAGATAACATTGATATTCATTAAACTCCTGAAACTAAGTCAGTTCTGACCTGAAACAACTAGAAATGTTGTAAAATTTCATTTGTAAGCATATGTATAGCAGTTGAGCACATCTAACTTTACAGACTGAAGATATTGCAAAACCATCCAAAACAAGCTTCTCTATGCCTGATATGCTCCCACACTATACTTAAAGGCATTCTCTGTCATTGGTGAAGAGTTTACATGTTTATGATCAAGATAACATTGATATTCATTATACTCCTGAAACTAAGTCAGTTCTGACCTGAAACAACAAGAAATGGTGTAAAATTTCATTTGTAAGCATATGTATAGCAGTTGAGCACATCTAACTTTACAGACTGAAGATATTGCAAAACCATCCAAAACAAGCTTCTCTCTGCCTGATATGCTCCCACACTATACTTAAAGGCATTCTCTGTCATTGGTGAAGAGTTTACATGTTTATGATCAAGATACCATTGATTTTCATTAAACTACTGAAACTAAGTCAGTTCTGACCTGAAACAACAAGAAATGTTGTAAAATTTCATTTGTAAGCATATGTATAGCAGTTGAGCACATCTAACTTTACAGACTGAAGATATTGCAAAACCATCCAAAACAAGCTTCTCTCTGCCTGATATGCTCCCACACTATACTTAAAGGCATTCTCTGTCATTGGTGAAGAGTTTACATGTGTAATTGCAAGAGAACATTACATTTCATTAAACTTCTGAAACTAAGTCAGTTCTGACCTGAAACAACTAGAAATGTTGTAAAATTTCATTTGTAAGCATATGTATAGCAGTTGAGCACATCTAACTTTACAGACTGAAGATATTGCAAAACCATCCAAAACAAGCTTCTCTCTGCCTGATATGCTCCCACACTATACTTAAAGGCATTCTCTGTCATTGGTGATGAGTTTACAGGTGTAATTGCAAGAGAACATTACATTTCATTAAACTCCTGAAACTAAGTCAGTTCTGAACTGAAACAACTAGAAATGTTGTAAAATTTCATTTGTAAGCATATGTATAGCAGTTGAGCACATCTAACTTTACAGACTGAAGATAATGCAAAACCATCCAAATCAAACTTCTCTCTGCCTGATATGCTCCCACACTATACGTAAAGGCATTCTCTGTCATTGGTGAAGAGTTTACATGTTTATGATCAAGATAACATTGATTTTCATTAAACTACTGAAACTAAGTCAGTTCTGACCTGAAACAACAAGAAATGTTGTAAAATTTCATTTGTAAGCATATGTATAGCAGTTGAGCACATCTAAATTTACAGACTGAAGATATTGCAAAACCATCCAAAACAAGCTTCTCTCTGCCTGATATGCTCCCACACTATACTTAAAGGCATTCTCTGTCATTGGTGAAGAGTTTACATGTTTATGAGCAAGATAACATTGATATTCATTAAACTCCTGAAACTAAGTCAGTTCTGACCTGAAACAACTAGAAATGTTGTAAAATTTCATTTGTAAGCATATGTATAGCAGTTGAGCACATCTAACTTTACAGACTGAAGATAATGCAAAACCATCCAAAACAAGCTTCTCTCTGCCTGATATGCTCCCACACTATACTTAAAGGCATTCTCTGTCATTGGTGAAGAGTTTACATGTTTATGATCAAGATAACATTGATTTTCATTAAACTTCTGAAACTAAGTCAGTTCTGACCTGAAACAACAAGAAATGTTGTAAAATTTCATTTGTAAGCATATGTATAGCAGTTGAGCACATCTAACTTTACAGACTGAAGATATTGCAAAACCATCCAAAACAAGCTTCTCTCTGCCTGATATGCTCCCACACTATAGTTAAAGGCATTCTCTGTCATTGGTGAAGAGCTTACATGTTTATGAGCAAGATAACATTGCTATTCATTAAACTCCTGAAACTAAGTCAGTTCTGACCTGAAACAACTAGAAATGTTGTAAAATATAATTTGTAAGCATATGTATAGCAGTTGAGCACATCTAACTTTACAGACTGAAGATATTGCAAAACCATCCAAAACAAGCTTCTGTCTGCCTGATATGCTCCCTCACTATACTTAAAGGCATTCTCTAAAACTGGTGAAGAGTTTACATGTTTATGAGCAAGATAACATTGATATTCATTAAACTCCTGAAACTGTCAGTTCTGACCTGAAACAACCAGAAATGATGTAAAATTTCATTTGTAAGCATATGTATAGCAGTTGAGCACATCTAACTTTACAGACTGAAGATATTGCAAAACCATCCAAAACAAGCTTCTCTCTGCCTGATTTGCTCCCACACTATACTTAAAGGCATTCTCTGTCATTGGTGAAGAGTTTACATGTTTATGAGCAAGATAACATTGATATTCATTAAACTCCTGAAACTAAGTCAGTTCTGACCTGAAACAACTAGAAATGTTGTAAAATTTCATTTGTAAGCATATGTATAGCAGTTGAGCACATCTAACTTTACAGACTGAAGATATTGCAAAACCATCCAAAACAAGCTTCTCTATGCCTGATATGCTCCCACACTATACTTAAAGGCATTCTCTGTCATTGGTGAAGAGTTTACATGTTTATGATCAAGATAACATTGATATTTATTATACTCCTGAAACTAAGTCAGTTCTGACCTGAAACAACAAGAAATGGTGTAAAATTTCATTTGTAAGCATATGTATAGCAGTTGAGCACATCTAACTTTACAGACTGAAGATATTGCAAAACCATCCAAAACAAGCTTCTCTCTGCCTGATATGCTCCCACACTATACTTAAAGGCATTCTCTGTCATTGGTGAAGAGTTTACATGTTTATGATCAAGATACCATTGATTTTCATTAAACTACTGAAACTAAGTCAGTTCTGACCTGAAACAACAAGAAATGTTGTAAAATTTCATTTGTAAGCATATGTATAGCAGTTGAGCACATCTAACTTTACAGACTGAAGATATTGCAAAACCATCCAAAACAAGCTTCTCTCTGCCTGATATGCTCCCACACTATACTTAAAGGCATTCTCTGTCATTGGTGAAGAGTTTACAGGTGTAATTGCAAGAGAACATTACATTTCATTAAACTCCTGAAACTAAGTCAGTTCTGAACTGAAACAACTAGAAATGTTGTAAAATTTCATTTGTAAGCATATGTATAGCAGTTGAGCACATCTAACTTTACAGACTGAAGATAATGCAAAACCATCCAAATCAAACTTCTCTCTGCCTGATATGCTCCCACACTATACGTAAAGGCATTCTCTGTCATTGGTGAAGAGTTTACATGTTTATGATCAAGATAACATTGATTATCATTAAACTACTGAAACTAAGTCAGTTCTGACCTGAAACAACAAGAAATGTTGTAAAATTTCATTTGTAAGCATATGTATAGCAGTTGAGCACATCTAAATTTACAGACTGAAGATATTGCAAAACCATCCAAAACAAGCTTCTCTCTGCCTGATATGCTCCCACACTATACTTAAAGGCATTCTCTGTCATTGGTGAAGAGTTTACATGTTTATGAGCAAGATAACATTGATATTCATTAAACTCCTGAAACTAAGTCAGTTCTGACCTGAAACAACTAGAAATGTTGTAAAATTTCATTTGTAAGCATATGTATAGCAGTTGAGCACATCTAACTTTACAGACTGAAGATATTGCAAAACCATCCAAAACAAGCTTCTCTATGCCTGATATGCTCCCACACTATACTTAAAGGCATTCTCTGTCCATTGGTGAAGAGTTTACATGTTTATGATCAAGATAACATTGATTTTCATTAAACTTCTGAATCTAAGTCAGTTCTGACCTGAAACAACAAGAAATGTTGTAAAATTTCATTTGTAAGCATATGTATAGCAGTTGAGCACATCTAACTTTACAGACTGAAGATATTGCAAAACCATCCAAAACAAGCTTCTATCTGCCTGATATGCTCCCACACTATAGTTAAAGGCATTCTCTGTCATTGGTGAAGAGTTTACATGTTTATGAGCAAGATAACATTGATATTCATTAAACTCCTGAAACTAAGTCAGTTCTGACCTGAAACAACTAGAAATGTTGTAAAATATAATTTGTAAGCATATGTATAGCAGTTGAGCACATCTAACTTTACAGACTGAAGATATTGCAAAACCATCCAAAACAAGCTTCTCTCTGCCTGATATGCTCCCACACTATACTTAAAGGCATTCTCTGTCATTGGTGAAGAGTTTACATGTTTATGATCAAGATAACATTGATTTTCATTAAACTTCTGAAACTAAGTCAGTTCTGACCTGAAACAACAAGAAATGTTGTAAAATTTCATTTGTAAGCATATGTATAGCAGTTGAGCACATCTAACTTTACAGACTGAAGATATTGCAAAACCATCCAAAACAAGCTTCTCTCTGCCTGATATGCTCCCACACTATAGTTAAAGGCATTCTCTGTCATTGGTGAAGAGCTTACATGTTTATGAGCAAGATAACATTGATATTCATTAAACTCCTGAAACTAAGTCAGTTCTGACCTGAAACAACTAGAAATGTTGTAAAATATAATTTGTAAGCATATGTATAGCAGTTGAGCACATCTAACTTTACAGACTGAAGATATTGCAAAACCATCCAAAACAAGCTTCTGTCTGCCTGATATGCTCCCTCACTATACTTAAAGGCATTCTCTAAAACTGGTGAAGAGTTTACATGTTTATGAGCAAGATAACATTGATATTCATTAAACTCCTGAAACTGTCAGTTCTGACCTGAAACAACCAGAAATGATGTAAAATTTCATTTGTAAGCATATGTATAGCAGTTGAGCACATCTAACTTTACAGACTGAAGATATTGCAAAACCATCCAAAACAAGCTTCTCTCTGCCTGATTTGCTCCCACACTATACTTAAAGGCATTCTCTGTCATTGGTGAAGAGTTTACATGTTTATGAGCAAGATAACATTGATATTCATTAAACTCCTGAAACTAAGTCAGTTCTGACCTGAAACAACTAGAAATGTTGTAAAATTTCATTTGTAAGCATATGTATAGCAGTTGAGCACATCTAACTTTACAGACTGAAGATATTGCAAAACCATCCAAAACAAGCTTCTCTATGCCTGATATGCTCCCACACTATACTTAAAGGCATTCTCTGTCATTGGTGAAGAGTTTACATGTTTATGATCAAGATAACATTGATATTTATTATACTCCTGAAACTAAGTCAGTTCTGACCTGAAACAACAAGAAATGGTGTAAAATTTCATTTGTAAGCATATGTATAGCAGTTGAGCACATCTAACTTTACAGACTGAAGATATTGCAAAACCATCCAAAACAAGCTTCTCTCTGCCTGATATGCTCCCACACTATACTTAAAGGCATTCTCTGTCATTGGTGAAGAGTTTACATGTTTATGATCAAGATACCATTGATTTTCATTAAACTACTGAAACTAAGTCAGTTCTGACCTGAAACAACAAGAAATGTTGTAAAATTTCATTTGTAAGCATATGTATAGCAGTTGAGCACATCTAACTTTACAGACTGAAGATATTGCAAAACCATCCAAAACAAGCTTCTCTCTGCCTGATATGCTCCCACACTATACTTAAAGGCATTCTCTGTCATTGGTGAAGAGTTTACAGGTGTAATTGCAAGAGAACATTACATTTCATTAAACTCCTGAAACTAAGTCAGTTCTGAACTGAAACAACTAGAAATGTTGTAAAATTTCATTTGTAAGCATATGTATAGCAGTTGAGCACATCTAACTTTACAGACTGAAGATAATGCAAAACCATCCAAATCAAACTTCTCTCTGCCTGATATGCTCCCACACTATACGTAAAGGCATTCTCTGTCATTGGTGAAGAGTTTACATGTTTATGATCAAGATAACATTGATTATCATTAAACTACTGAAACTAAGTCAGTTCTGACCTGAAACAACAAGAAATGTTGTAAAATTTCATTTGTAAGCATATGTATAGCAGTTGAGCACATCTAAATTTACAGACTGAAGATATTGCAAAACCATCCAAAACAAGCTTCTCTCTGCCTGATATGCTCCCACACTATACTTAAAGGCATTCTCTGTCATTGGTGAAGAGTTTACATGTTTATGATCAAGATAACATTGATTTTCATTAAACTTCTGAAACTAAGTCAGTTCTGACCTGAAACAACAAGAAATGTTGTAAAATTTCATTTGTAAGCATATGTATAGCAGTTGAGCACATCTAACTTTACAGACTGAAGATATTGCAAAACCATCCAAAACAAGCTTCTCTCTGCCTGATATGCTCCCACACTATAGTTAAAGGCATTCTCTGTCATTGGTGAAGAGCTTACATGTTTATGAGCAAGATAACATTGATATTCATTAAACTCCTGAAACTAAGTCAGTTCTGACCTGAAACAACTAGAAATGTTGTAAAATATAATTTGTAAGCATATGTATAGCAGTTGAGCACATCTAACTTTACAGACTGAAGATATTGCAAAACCATCCAAAACAAGCTTCTCTCTGCCTGATATGCTCCCACACTATACTTAAAGGCATTCTCTGTCATTGGTGAAGAGTTTACAGGTGTAATTGCAAGAGAACATTACATTTCATTAAACTTCTGAAACTAAGTCAGTTCTGACCTGAAACAACTAGAAATGTTGTAAAATTTCATTTGTAAGCATATGTATAGCAGTTGAGCACATCTAACTTTACAGACTGAAGATATTGCAAAACCATCCAAAACAAGCTTCTCTATGCCTGATATGCTCCCACACTATACTTAAAGGCATTCTCTGTCATTGGTGAAGAGTTTACATGTTTATGATCAAGATAACATTGATTTTATTAAACTTCTGAAACTAAGTCAGTTCTGACCTCAAACAACAAGAAATGTTGTAAAATTTAATTTGTAAGCATATGTATAGCAGTTGAGCACATCTAACTTTACAGACTGAAGATATTGCAAAACCATCCAAAACAAGCTTCTCTCTGCCTGATATGCTCCCACACTATAGTTAAAGGCATTCTCTGTCATTGGTGAAGAGTTTACATGTTTATGAGCAAGATAACATTGATATTCATTAAACTCCTGAAACTAAGTCAGTTCTGACCTGAAACAACTAGAAATGTCGTAAAATTTCATTTGTAAGCATATGTATACCAGTTGAGCACATCTAACTTTACAGACTGAAGATATTGCAAAACCATCCAAAACAAGCTTCTCTCTGCCTGATATGCTCCCACACTATACTTAAAGGCATTCTCTGTCATTGGTGAAGAGTTTACATGTTTATGAGCAAGATAACAATGATATTCATTATACTCCTGAAACTAAGTCAGTTCTGACCTGAAACAACAAGAAATGGTGTAAAATTTCATTTGTAAGCATATGTATAGCAGTTGAGCACATCTAACATTACAGACTGAAGATATTGCAAAACCATCCAAAACAAGCTTCTCTCTGCCTGATATGCTCCCACACTATACTTAAAGGCATTCTCTGTCATTGGTGAAGAGTTTACATGTTTATGATCAAGATACCATTGACTTTCATTAAACTCCTGAAACTAAGTCAGTTCTGACCTGAAACAACAAGAAATGTTGTAAAATTTCATTTGTAAGCATATGTATAGCAGTTGAGCACATCTAACTTTACAGACTGAAGATATTGCAAAACCATCCAAAACAAGCTTCTGTCTGCCTGATATGCTCCCTCACTATACTTAAAGGCATTCTCTAAAATTGGTGAAGAGTTTACATGTTTATGAGCAAGATAACAATGATATTCATTAAACTCCTGAAACTGTCAGTTCTGACCTGAAACAACCAGAAATGATGTAAAATTTCATTTGTAAGCATATGTATAGCAGTTGAGCACATCTAACTTTACAGACTGAAGATATTGCAAAACCATCCAAAACAAGCTTCTCTCTGCCTGATATGCTCCCACACTATACTTAAAGGCATTCTCTGTCATTGGTGAAGAGTTTACATGTTTATGAGCAAGATAACATTGATATTCATTAAACTCCTGAAACTAAGTCAGTTCTGACCTGAAACAACTAGAAATGTTGTAAAATTTCATTTGTAAGCATATGTATAGCAGTTGAGCACATCTAACTTTACAGACTGAAGATATTGCAAAACCATCCAAAACAAGCTTCTCTATGCCTGATATGCTCCCACACTATACTTAAAGGCATTCTCTGTCATTGGTGAAGAGTTTACATGTTTATGATCAAGATAACATTGATTTTCATTAAACTTCTGAAACTAAGTCAGTTCTGACCTGAAACAACAAGAAATGTTGTAAAATTTAATTTGTAAGCATATGTATAGTAGTTGAGCACATCTAACTTTACAGACTGAAGATATTGCAAAACCATCCAAAACAAGCTTCTCTCTGCCTGATATGCTCCCACACTATACTTAAAGGCATTCTCTGTCATTGGTGAAGAGTTTACATGTTTATGATCAAGATACCATTGATTTTCATTAAACTCCTGAAACTAAGTCAGTTCTGACCTGAAACAACAAGAAATGTTGTAAAATTTCATTTGTAAGCATATGTATAGCAGTTGAGCACATCTAACTTTACAGACTGAAGATATTGCAAAACCATCCAAAACAAGCTTCTCTCTGCCTGATTTGCTCCCTCACTATACTTAAAGGCATTCTCTAAAATTGGTGAAGAGTTTACATGTTTATGAGCAAGATAACATTGATATTCATTAAACTCCTGAAACTGTCAGTTCTGACCTGAAACAACCAGAAATGATGTAAAATTTCATTTGTAAGCATATGTATAGCAGTTGAGCACATCTAACTTTACAGACTGAAGATATTGCAAAACCATCCAAAACAAGCTTCTCTATGCCTGATATGCTCCCACACTATACTTAAAGGCATTCTCTGTCATTGGTGAAGAGTTTACATGTTTATGATCAAGATAACATTGATATTTATTATACTCCTGAAACTAAGTCAGTTCTGACCTGAAACAACAAGAAATGTTGTGTAAAATTTCATTTGTAAGCATATGTATAGCAGTTGAGCACATCTAACTTTACAGACTGAAGATATTGCAAAACCATCCAAAACAAGCTTCTCTCTGCCTGATATGCTCCCACACTATACTTAAAGGCATTCTCTGTCATTGGTGAAGAGTTTACATGTTTATGATCAAGATACCATTGATTTTCATTAAACTACTGAAACTAAGTCAGTTCTGACCTGAAACAACAAGAAATGTTGTAAAATTTCATTTGTAAGCATATGTATAGCAGTTGAGCACATCTAACTTTACAGACTGAAGATATTGCAAAACCATCCAAAACAAGCTTCTCTCTGCCTGATATGCTCCCACACTATACTTAAAGGCATTCTCTGTCATTGGTGAAAAGTTTACATGTGTAATTGCAAGAGAACATTACATTTCATTAAACTTCTGAAACTAAGTCAGTTCTGACCTGAAACAACTAGAAATGTTGTAAAATTTCATTTGTAAGCATATGTATAGCAGTTGAGCACATCTAACTTTACAGACTGAAGATATTGCAAAACCATCCAAAACAAGCTTCTCTCTGCCTGATATGCTCCCACACTATACTTAAAGGCATTCTCTGTCATTGGTGATGAGTTTACAGGTGTAATTGCAAGAGAACATTACATTTCATTAAACTCCTGAAACTAAGTCAGTTCTGAACTGAAACAACTAGAAATGTTGTAAAATTTCATTTGTAAGCTTTTGTATAGCAGTTGAGCACATCTAACTTTACAGACTGAAGATAATGCAAAACCATCCAAATCAAACTTCTCTCTGCCTGATATGCTCCCACACTATACGTAAAGGCATTCTCTGTCATTGGTGAAGAGTTTACATGTTTATGATCAAGATAACATTGATTTTCATTAAACTACTGAAACTAAGTCAGTTCTGACCTGAAACAACAAGAAATGTTGTAAAATTTCATTTGTAAGCATATGTATAGCAGTTGAGCACATCTAAATTTACAGACTGAAGATATTGCAAAACCATCCAAAACAAGCTTCTCTGCCTGATATGCTCCCACACTATACTTAAAGGCATTCTCTGTCATTGGTGAAGAGTTTACATGTTTATGAGCAAGATAACATTGATATTCATTAAACTCCTGAAACTAAGTCAGATCTGACCTGAAACAACAAGAAATGTTGTAAAATTTCATTTGTAAGCATATGTATAGCAGTTGAGCACATCTAACTTTACAGACTGAAGATATTGCAAAACCATCCAAAACAAGCTTCTCTCTGCCTGATATGCTCCCACACTATAGTTAAAGGCATTCTCTGTCATTGGTGAAGAGTTTACATGTTTATGAGCAAGATAACATTGATATTCATTATACTCCTGAAACTAAGTCAGTTCTGACCTGAAACAACTAGAAATGTTGTAAAATATAATTTGTAAGCATATGTATAGCAGTTGAGCACATCTAACTTTACAGACTGAAGATATTGCAAAACCATCCAAAACAAGCTTCTCTCTGCCTGATATGCTCCCACACTATACTTAAAGGCATTCTCTGTCATTGGTGAAGAGTTTACATGTTTATGAGCAAGATAACATTGATATTCATTATACTCCTGAAACTAAGTCAGTTCTGACCTGAAACAACTAGAAATGTTGTAAAATTTCATTTGTAAGCATATGTATAGCAGTTGAGCACATCTAACTTTACAGACTGAAGATATTGCAAAACCATCCAAAACAAGCTTCTCTCTGCCTGATATGCTCCCACACTATACTTAAAGGCATTCTCTGTCATTGGTGAAGAGTTTACATGTTTATGAGCAAGATAACATTGATATTCATTAAACTCCTGAAACTAAGTCAGTTCTGACCTGAAACAACTAGAAATGTCGTAAAATTTCATTTGTAAGCATATGTATACCAGTTGAGCACATCTAACTTTACAGACTGAAGATATTGCAAAACCATCCAAAACAAGCTTCTCTCTGCCTGATATGCTCCCACACTATACTTAAAGGCATTCTCTGTCATTGGTGAAGAGTTTACATGTTTATGAGCAAGATAACAATGATATTCATTATACTCCTGAAACTAAGTCAGTTCTGACCTGAAACAACAAGAAATGGTGTAAAATTTCATTTGTAAGCATATGTATAGCAGTTGAGCACATCTAACTTTACAGACTGAAGATATTGCAAAACCATCCAAAACAAGCTTCTCTCTGCCTGATATGCTCCCACACTATACTTAAAGGCATTCTCTGTCATTGGTGAAGAGTTTACATGTTTATGATCAAGATACCATTGATTTTCATTAAACTCCTGAAACTAAGTCAGTTCTGACCTGAAACAACAAGAAATGTTGTAAAATTTCATTTGTAAGCATATGTATAGCAGTTGAGCACATCTAACTTTACAGACTGAAGATATTGCAAAACCATCCAAAACAAGCTTCTGTCTGCCTGATATGCTCCCTCACTATACTTAAAGGCATTCTCTAAAATTGGTGAAGAGTTTACATGTTTATGAGCAAGATAACATTGATATTCATTAAACTCCTGAAACTGTCAGTTCTGACCTGAAACAACCAGAAATGATGTAAAATTTCATTTGTAAGCATATGTATAGCAGTTGAGCACATCTAACTTTACAGACTGAAGATATTGCAAAACCATCCAAAACAAGCTTCTCTCTGCCTGATTTGCTCCCACACTATACTTAAAGGCATTCTCTGTCATTGGTGAAGAGTTTACATGTTTATGAGCAAGATAACATTGATATTCATTAAACTCCTGAAACTAAGTCAGTTCTGACCTGAAACAACTAGAAATGTTGTAAAATTTCATTTGTAAGCATATGTATAGCAGTTGAGCACATCTAACTTTACAGACTGAAGATATTGCAAAACCATCCAAAACAAGCTTCTCTATGCCTGATATGCTCCCACACTATACTTAAAGGCATTCTCTGTCATTGGTGAAGAGTTTACATGTTTATGATCAAGATAACATTGATATTTATTATACTCCTGAAACTAAGTCAGTTCTGACCTGAAACAACAAGAAATGGTGTAAAATTTCATTTGTAAGCATATGTATAGCAGTTGAGCACATCTAACTTTACAGACTGAAGATATTGCAAAACCATCCAAAACAAGCTTCTCTCTGCCTGATATGCTCCCACACTATACTTAAAGGCATTCTCTGTCATTGGTGAAGAGTTTACATGTTTATGATCAAGATACCATTGATTTTCATTAAACTACTGAAACTAAGTCAGTTCTGACCTGAAACAACAAGAAATGTTGTAAAATTTCATTTGTAAGCATATGTATAGCAGTTGAGCACATCTAACTTTACAGACTGAAGATATTGCAAAACCATCCAAAACAAGCTTCTCTCTGCCTGATATGCTCCCACACTATAGTTAAAGGCAGTCTCTGTCATTGGTGAAGAGTTTACAGGTGTAATTGCAAGAGAACATTACATTTCATTAAACTCCTGAAACTAAGTCAGTTCTGAACTGAAACAACTAGAAATGTTGTAAAATTTCATTTGTAAGCATATGTATAGCAGTTGAGCACATCTAACTTTACAGACTGAAGATAATGCAAAACCATCCAAATCAAACTTCTCTCTGCCTGATATGCTCCCACACTATACGTAAAGGCATTCTCTGTCATTGGTGAAGAGTTTACATGTTTATGATCAAGATAACATTGATTTTCATTAAACTACTGAAACTAAGTCAGTTCTGACCTGAAACAACAAGAAATGTTGTAAAATTTCATTTGTAAGCATATGTATAGCAGTTGAGCACATCTAAATTTACAGACTGAAGATATTGCAAAACCATCCAAAACAAGCTTCTCTGCCTGATATGCTCCCACACTATACTTAAAGGCATTCTCTGTCATTGGTGAAGAGTTTACATGTTTATGAGCAAGATAACATTGATATTCATTAAACTCCTGAAACTAAGTCAGATCTGACCTGAAACAACAAGAAATGTTGTAAAATTTCATTTGTAAGCATATGTATAGCAGTTGAGCACATCTAACTTTACAGACTGAAGATATTGCAAAACCATCCAAAACAAGCTTCTCTCTGCCTGATATGCTCCCACACTATAGTTAAAGGCATTCTCTGTCATTGGTGAAGAGTTTACATGTTTATGAGCAAGATAACATTGATATTCATTATACTCCTGAAACTAAGTCAGTTCTGACCTGAAACAACTAGAAATGTTGTAAAATATAATTTGTAAGCATATGTATAGCAGTTGAGCACATCTAACTTTACAGACTGAAGATATTGCAAAACCATCCAAAACAAGCTTCTCTCTGCCTGATATGCTCCCACACTATACTTAAAGGCATTCTCTGTCATTGGTGAAGAGTTTACATGTTTATGAGCAAGATAACATTGATATTCATTATACTCCTGAAACTAAGTCAGTTCTGACCTGAAACAACTAGAAATGTTGTAAAATTTCATTTGTAAGCATATGTATAGCAGTTGAGCACATCTAACTTTACAGACTGAAGATATTGCAAAACCATCCAAAACAAGCTTCTCTCTGCCTGATATGCTCCCACACTATACTTAAAGGCATTCTCTGTCATTGGTGAAGAGTTTACATGTTTATGAGCAAGATAACATTGATATTCATTAAACTCCTGAAACTAAGTCAGTTCTGACCTGAAACAACTAGAAATGTCGTAAAATTTCATTTGTAAGCATATGTATACCAGTTGAGCACATCTAACTTTACAGACTGAAGATATTGCAAAACCATCCAAAACAAGCTTCTCTCTGCCTGATATGCTCCCACACTATACTTAAAGGCATTCTCTGTCATTGGTGAAGAGTTTACATGTTTATGAGCAAGATAACAATGATATTCATTATACTCCTGAAACTAAGTCAGTTCTGACCTGAAACAACAAGAAATGGTGTAAAATTTCATTTGTAAGCATATGTATAGCAGTTGAGCACATCTAACTTTACAGACTGAAGATATTGCAAAACCATCCAAAACAAGCTTCTCTCTGCCTGATATGCTCCCACACTATACTTAAAGGCATTCTCTGTCATTGGTGAAGAGTTTACATGTTTATGATCAAGATACCATTGATTTTCATTAAACTCCTGAAACTAAGTCAGTTCTGACCTGAAACAACAAGAAATGTTGTAAAATTTCATTTGTAAGCATATGTATAGCAGTTGAGCACATCTAACTTTACAGACTGAAGATATTGCAAAACCATCCAAAACAAGCTTCTGTCTGCCTGATATGCTCCCTCACTATACTTAAAGGCATTCTCTAAAATTGGTGAAGAGTTTACATGTTTATGAGCAAGATAACATTGATATTCATTAAACTCCTGAAACTGTCAGTTCTGACCTGAAACAACCAGAAATGATGTAAAATTTCATTTGTAAGCATATGTATAGCAGTTGAGCACATCTAACTTTACAGACTGAAGATATTGCAAAACCATCCAAAACAAGCTTCTCTCTGCCTGATTTGCTCCCACACTATACTTAAAGGCATTCTCTGTCATTGGTGAAGAGTTTACATGTTTATGAGCAAGATAACATTGATATTCATTAAACTCCTGAAACTAAGTCAGTTCTGACCTGAAACAACTAGAAATGTTGTAAAATTTCATTTGTAAGCATATGTATAGCAGTTGAGCACATCTAACTTTACAGACTGAAGATATTGCAAAACCATCCAAAACAAGCTTCTCTATGCCTGATATGCTCCCACACTATACTTAAAGGCATTCTCTGTCATTGGTGAAGAGTTTACATGTTTATGATCAAGATAACATTGATATTTATTATACTCCTGAAACTAAGTCAGTTCTGACCTGAAACAACAAGAAATGGTGTAAAATTTCATTTGTAAGCATATGTATAGCAGTTGAGCACATCCAACTTTACAGACTGAAGATATTGCAAAACCATCCAAAACAAGCTTCTCTCTGCCTGATATGCTCCCACACTATACTTAAAGGCATTCTCTGTCATTGGTGAAGAGTTTACATGTTTATGATCAAGATACCATTGATTTTCATTAAACTACTGAAACTAAGTCAGTTCTGACCTGAAACAACAAGAAATGTTGTAAAATTTCATTTGTAAGCATATGTATAGCAGTTGAGCACATCTAACTTTAGAGACTGAAGATATTGCAAAACCATCCAAAACAAGCTTCTCTCTGCCTGATATGCTCCCACACTATAGTTAAAGGCAGTCTCTGTCATTGGTGAAGAGTTTACAGGTGTAATTGCAAGAGAACATTACATTTCATTAAACTCCTGAAACTAAGTCAGTTCTGAACTGAAACAACTAGAAATGTTGTAAAATTTCATTTGTAAGCATATGTATAGCAGTTGAGCACATCTAACTTTACAGACTGAAGATAATGCAAAACCATCCAAATCAAACTTCTCTCTGCCTGATATGCTCCCACACTATACGTAAAGGCATTCTCTGTCATTGGTGAAGAGTTTACATGTTTATGATCAAGATAACATTGATTTTCATTAAACTACTGAAACTAAGTCAGTTCTGACCTGAAACAACAAGAAATGTTGTAAAATTTCATTTGTAAGCATATGTATAGCAGTTGAGCACATCTAAATTTACAGACTGAAGATATTGCAAAACCATCCAAAACAAGCTTCTCTCTGCCTGATATGCTCCCACACTATACTTAAAGGCATTCTCTGTCATTGGTGAAGAGTTTACATGTTTATGAGCAAGATAACATTGATATTCATTAAACTCCTGAAACTAAGTCAGTTCTGACCTGAAACAACTAGAAATGTTGTAAAATTTGAATTGTAAGCATATGTATAGCAGTTGAGCACATCTAACTTTACAGACTGAAGATATTGCAAAACCATCCAATACAAGCTTCTCTATGCCTGATATGCTCCCACACTATACTTAAAGGCATTCTCTGTCATTGGTGAAGAGTTTACATGTTTATGATCAAGATAACATTGATTTTCATTAAACTTCTGAATCTAAGTCAGTTCTGACCTGAAACAACAAGAAATGTTGTAAAATTTCATTTGTAAGCATATGTATAGCAGTTGAGCACATCTAACTTTACAGACTGAAGATATTGCAAAACCATCCAAAACAAGCTTCTCTCTGCCTGATATGCTCCCACACTATAGTTAAAGGCATTCTCTGTCATTGGTGAAGAGTTTACATGTTTATGAGCAAGATAACATTGATATTCATTAAACTCCTGAAACTAAGTCAGTTCTGACCTGAAACAACTAGAAATGTTGTAAAATATAATTTGTAAGCATATGTATAGCAGTTGAGCACATCTAACTTTACAGACTGAAGATATTGCAAAACCATCCAAAACAAGCTTCTCTCTGCCTGATATGCTCCCACACTATACTTAAAGGCATTCTCTGTCATTGGTGAAGAGTTTACATGTTTATGAGCAAGATAACAATGATATTCATTATACTCCTGAAACTAAGTCAGTTCTGACCTGAAACAACAAGAAATGGTGTAAAATTTCATTTGTAAGCATATGTATAGCAGTTGAGCACATCTAACTTTACAGACTGAAGATATTGCAAAACCATCCAAAACAAGCTTCTCTCTGCCTGATATGCTCCCACACTATACTTAAAGGCATTCTCTGTCATTGGTGAAGAGTTTACAGGTGTAATTGCAAGAGAACATTACATTTCATTAAACTTCTGAAACTAAGTCAGTTCTGACCTGAAACAACTAGAAATGTTGTAAAATTTCATTTGTAAGCATATGTATAGCAGTTGAGCACATCTAACTTTACAGACTGAAGACATTGCAAAACCATCCAAAACAAGCTTCTCTATGCCTGATATGCTCCCACACTATACTTAAAGGCATTCTCTGTCATTGGTGAAGAGTTTACATGTTTATGATCAAGATAACATTGATTTTCATTAAACTTCTGAAACTAAGTCAGTTCTGACCTGAAACAACAAGAAATGTTGTAAAATTTCATTTGTAAGCATATGTATAGCAGTTGAGCACATCTAACTTTACAGACTGAAGATATTGCAAAACCATCCAAAACAAGCTTCTCTCTGCCTGATAGGCTCCCTCACTATACTTAAAGGCATTCTCTAAAATTGGTGAAGAGTTTACATGTTTATGAGCAAGATAACATTGATATTCATTAAACTCCTGAAACTGTCAGTTCTGACCTGAAACAACCAGAAATGATGTAAAATTTCATTTGTAAGCATATGTATAGCAGTTGAGCACATCTAACTTTACAGACTGAAGATATTGCAAAACCATCCAAAACAAGCTTCTCTATGCCTGATATGCTCCCACACTATACTTAAAGGCATTCTCTGTCATTGGTGAAGAGTTTACATGTTTATGATCAAGATAACATTGATATTCATTATACTCCTGAAACTAAGTCAGTTCTGACCTGAAACAACAAGAAATGGTGTAAAATTTCATTTGTAAGCATATGTATAGCAGTTGAGCACATCTAACTTTACAGACTGAAGATATTGCAAAACCATCCAAAACAAGCTTCTCTCTGCCTGATATGCTCCCACACTATACTTAAAGGCATTCTCTGTCATTGGTGAAGAGTTTACATGTGTAATTGCAAGAGAACATTACATTTCATTAAACTTCTGAAACTAAGTCAGTTCTGACCTGAAACAACTAGAAATGTTGTAAAATTTCATTTGTAAGCATATGTATAGCAGTTGAGCACATCTAACTTTACAGACTGAAGATATTGCAAAACCATCCAAAAGAAGCTTCTCTCTGCCTGATATGCTCCCACACTATACTTAAAGGCATTCTCTGTCATTGGTGATGAGTTTACAGGTGTAATTGCAAGAGAACATTACATTTCATTAAACTCCTGAAACTAAGTCAGTTCTGAACTGAAACAACTAGAAATGTTGTAAAATTTCATTTGTAAGCTTTTGTATAGCAGTTGAGCACATCTAACTTTACAGACTGAAGATAATGCAAAACCATCCAAATCAAACTTCTCTCTGCCTGATATGCTCCCACACTATACGTAAAGGCATTCTCTGTCATTGGTGAAGAGTTTACATGTTTATGATCAAGATAACATTGATTTTCATTAAACTACTGAAACTAAGTCAGTTCTGACCTGAAACAACAAGAAATGTTGTAAAATTTCATTTGTAAGCATATGTATAGCAGTTGAGCACATCTAAATTTACAGACTGAAGATATTGCAAAACCATCCAAAACAAGCTTCTCTCTGCCTGATATGCTCCCACACTATACTTAAAGGCATTCTCTGTCATTGGTGAAGAGTTTACATGTTTATGAGCAAGATAACATTGATATTCATTAAACTCCTGAAACTAAGTCAGATCTGACCTGAAACAACTAGAAATGTTGTAAAATTTCATTTGTAAGCATATGTATAGCAGTTGAGCACATCTAACTTTACAGACTGAAGATATTGCAAAACCATCCAAAACAAGCTTCTCTATGCCTGATATGCTCCCACACTATACTTAAAGGCATTCTCTGTCATTGGTGAAGAGTTTACATGTTTATGATCAAGATAACATTGATTTTCATTAAACTTCTGAAACTAAGTCAGTTCTGACCTGAAACAACAAGAAATGTTGTAAAATTTCATTTGTAAGCATATGTATAGCAGTTGAGCACATCTAACTTTACAGACTGAAGATATTGCAAAACCATCCAAAACAAGCTTCTCTCTGCCTGATATGCTCCCACACTATAGTTAAAGGCATTCTCTGTCATTGGTGAAGAGTTTACATGTTTATGAGCAAGATAACATTGATATTCATTATACTCCTGAAACTAATTCAGTTCTGACCTGAAACAACTAGAAATGTTGTAAAATATAATTTGTAAGCATATGTATAGCAGTTGAGCACATCTAACTTTACAGACTGAAGATATTGCAAAACCATCCAAAACAAGCTTCTCTCTGCCTGATATGCTCCCACACTATACTTAAAGGCATTCTCTGTCATTGGTGAAGAGTTTACATGTTTATGAGCAAGATAACAATGATATTCATTATACTCCTGAAACTAAGTCAGTTCTGACCTAATACAACAAGAAATGGTGTAAAATTTCATTTGTAAGCATATTTATAGCAGTTGAGCACATCTAACTTTACAGACTGAAGATATTGCAAAACCATCCAAAACAAGCTTCTCTCTGCCTGATATGCTCCCACACTATACTTAAAGGCATTCTCTGTCATTGGTGAAGAGTTTACAGGTGTAATTGCAAGAGAACATTACATTTCATTAAACTTCTGAAACTAAGTCAGTTCTGACCTGAAACAACTAGAAATGTTGTAAAATTTCATTTGTAAGCATATGTATAGCAGTTGAGCACATCTAACTTTACAGACTGAAGATATTGCAAAACCATCCAAAACAAGCTTCTCTCTGCCTGATATGCTCCCACACTATACTTAAAGGCATTCTCTGTCATTGGTGAAGAGTTTACATGTTTATGAGCAAGATAACAATGATATTCATTATACTCCTGAAACTAAGTCAGTTCTGACCTAATACAACAAGAAATGGTGTAAAATTTCATTTGTAAGCATATGTATAGCAGTTGAGCACATCTAACTTTACAGACTGAAGATATTGCAAAACCATCCAAAACAAGCTTCTCTCTGCCTGATATGCTCCCACACTATACTTAAAGGCATTCTCTGTCATTGGTGAAGAGTTTACAGGTGTAATTGCAAGAGAACATTACATTTCATTAAACTTCTGAAACTAAGTCAGTTCTGACCTGAAACAACTAGAAATGTTGTAAAATTTAATTTGTAAGCATATGTATAGCAGTTGAGCACATCTAACTTTACAGACTGAAGATATTGCAAAACCATCCAAAACAAGCTTCTCTCTGCCTGATATGCTCCCACACTATACTTAAAGGCATTCTCTGTCATTGGTGAAGAGTTTACATGTTTATGAGCAAGATAACAATGATATTCATTATACTCCTGAAACTAAGTCAGTTCTGACCTGAAACAACAAGAAATGGTGTAAAATTTCATTTGTAAGCATATGTATAGCAGTTGAGCACATCTAACTTTACAGACTGAAGATATTGCAAAACCATCCAAAACAAGCTTCTCTCTGCCTGATATGCTCCCACACTATACTTAAAGGCATTCTCTGTCATTGGTGAAGAGTTTACATGTTTATGATCAAGATACCATTGATATTCATTAAACTCCTGAAACTAAGTCAGTTCTGACCTGAAACAACAAGAAATGTTGTAAAATTTCATTTGTAAGCATATGTATAGCAGTTGAGCACATCTAACTTTACAGACTGAAGATATTGCAAAACCATCCAAAACAAGCTTCTCTCTGCCTGATATGCTCCCTCACTATACTTAAAGGCATTCTCTAAAATTGGTGAAGAGTTTACATGTTTATGAGCAAGATAACATTGATATTCATTAAACTCCTGAAACTGTCAGTTCTCACCTGAACAACTAGAAATGATGTAAACTTTCATTTGTAAGCATATGTATAGCAGTTGAGCACATCTAACTTTACAGACTGAAGATATTGCAAAACCATCCAAAACAAGCTTCTCTATGCCTGATATGCTCCCACACTATACTTATAGGCATTCTCTGTCATTGGTGAAGAGTTTACATGTTTATGATCAAGATAACATTTATTTTCATTTATCTTCTGAAACTAAGTCAGTTCTGACCTGAAACAACAAGAAATGTTGTAAAATTTAATTTGTAAGCATATGTATAGCAGTTGAGCACATCTAACTTTACAGACTGAAGATATTGCAAAACCATCCAAAACAAGCTTCTCTCTGCCTGATATGCTCCCACACTATACTTAAAGGCATTCTCTGTCATTGGTGAAGAGTTTACATGTTTATGAGCAAGATAACAATGATATTCATTATACTCCTGAAACTAAGTCAGTTCTGACCTGAAACAACAAGAAATGGTGTAAAATTTCATTTGTAAGCATATGTATAGCAGTTGAGCACATCTAACTTTACAGACTGAAGATATTGCAAAACCATCCAAAACAAGCTTCTCTCTGCCTGATATGCTCCCACACTATACTTAAAGGCATTCTCTGTCATTGGTGAAGAGTTTACATGTTTATGATCAAGATACCATTGATTTTCATTAAACTCCTGAAACTAAGTCAGTTCTGACCTGAAACAACAAGAAATGTTGTAAAATTTCATTTGTAAGCATATGTATACCAGTTGAGCACATCTAACTTTACAGACTGAAGATATTACAAAACCATCCAAAACAAGCTTCTCTATGCCTGATATGCTCCCACACTATACTTAAAGGCATTCTCTGTCATTGGTGAAGAGTTTACATGTTAATGAGCAAGATAACAATGATATTCATTAAACTTCTGAAACTAAGTCAGTTCTGACCTGAAACAACAAGAAATGTTGTAAAATTTCATTTGTAAGCATATGTATACCAGTTGAGCACATCTAACTTTACAGACTGAAGATATTACAAAACCATCCAAAACAAGCTTCTCTATGCCTGATATGCTCCCACACTATACTTATAGGCATTCTCTGTCATTGGTGAAGAGTTTACATGTTTATGATCAAGATAACATTTATTTTCATTAAACTTCTGAAACTAAGTCAGTTCTGACCTGAAACAACAAGAAATGTTGTAAAATTTAATTTGTAAGCATATGTATAGCAGTTGAGCACATCTAACTTTACAGACTGAAGATATTGCAAAACCATCCAAAACAAGCTTCTCTCTGCCTGATATGCTCCCACACTATACTTAAAGGCATTCTCTGTCATTGGTGAAGAGTTTACATGTTTATGAGCAAGATAACATTGATATTCATTAAACTCCTGAAACTAAGTCAGTTCTGACCTGAAACAACTAGAAATGTTGAAAAATTTAATTTGTAAGCATATGTATAGCAGTTGAGCACATCTAACTTTACAGACTGAAGATATTGCAAAACTATCCAAAACAAGCTTCTCTCTGCCTGATATGCTCCCACACTATACTTAAAGGCATTCTCTGTCATTGGTGAAGAGTTTACATGTTTATGAGCAAGATAACAATGATATTCATTATACTCCTGAAACTAAGTCAGTTCTGACCTGAAACAACAAGAAATGTTGTAAAATTTCATTTGTAAGCATATGTATAGCAGTTGAGCACATCTAACTTTACAGACTGAAGATATTGCAAAACCATCCAAAACAAGCTTCTCTCTGCCTGATATGCTCCCACACTATAGTTAAAGGCATTCTCTGCCATTGGTGAAGAGTTTACATGTTTATGAGCAAGATAACATTGATATTCATTAAACTCCTGAAACTAAGTCAGTTCTGACCTGAAACAACTAGAAATGTTGTAAAATTTAATTTGTAAGCATATGTATAGCAGTTGAGCACATCTAACTTTACAGACTGAAGATATTGCAAAACCATCCAAAACAAGCTTCTCTCTGCCTGATATGCTCCCACACTATACTTAAAGGCATTCTCTGTCATTGGTGAAGAGTTTACATGTTTATGAGCAAGATAACAATGATATTCATTATACTCCTGAAACCAAGTCAGTTCTGACCTGAAACAACAAGAAATGGTGTAAAATTTCATTTGTAAGCATATGTATAGCAGTTGAGCACATCTAACTTTACAGACTGAAGATATTGCAAAACCATCCAAAACAAGCTTCTCTCTGCCTGATATGCTCCCACACTATACTTAAAGGCATTCTCTGTCATTGGTGAAGAGTTTACATGTTTATGATCAAGATACCTTTGATATTCATTAAACTCCTGAAACTAAGTCAGTTCTGACCTGAAACAACAAGAAATGTTGTAAAATTTCATTTGTAAGCATATGTATAGCAGTTGAGCACATCTAACTTTACAGACTGAAGATATTGCAAAACCATCCAAAACAAGCTTCTCTCTGCCTGATATGCTCCCTCACTATACTTAAAGGCATTCTCTAAAATTGGTGAAGAGTTTACATGTTTATGAGCAAGATAACATTGATATTCATTAAACTCCTGAAACTGTCAGTTCTCACCTGAACAACTAGAAATGATGTAAAATTTCATTTGTAAGCATATGTATAGCAGTTGAGCACATCTAACTTTACAGACTGAAGATATTGCAAAACCATCCAAAACAAGCTTCTCTATGCCTGATATGCTCCCACACTATACTTATAGGCATTCTCTGTCATTGGTGAAGAGTTTACATGTTTATGATCAAGATAACATTTATTTTCATTAAACTTCTGAAACTAAGTCAGATCTGACCTGAAACAACAAGAAATGTTGTAAAATTTAATTTGTAAGCATATGTATAGCAGTTGAGCACATCTAACTTTACAGACTGAAGATATTGCAAAACCATCCAAAACAAGCTTCTCTCTGCCTGATATGCTCCCACACTATAGTTAAAGTCATTCTCTGTCATTGGTGAAGAGTTTACATGTTTATGAGCAAGATAACATTGATATTCATTAAACTACTGAAACTAAGTCAGTTCTGACCTGAAACAACTAGAAATGTTGTAAAATTTCATTTGTAAGCATATGTATACCAGTTGAGCACATCTAACTTTACAGACTGAAGATATTGCAAAACCATCCAAAACATGCTTCTCGATGCCTGATATGCTCCCACACTATACTTAAAGTTATTCTCTGTCATTGGTGAAGAGTTTACATGTTTATGAGCAAGATAACATTGATATTCATTAAACTCCTGAAACTAAGTCAGTTCTGACCTGAAACAACTAGAAATGTTGTAAAATTTCATTTGTAAGCATATGTATAGCAGTTGAGCACATCTAACTTTACAGACTGATGATATTGCAAAACCATCCAAAACAAGCTTCTCTCTGCCTGATATGCTCCCACACTATACTTAAAGGCATTCTCTGTCATTGGTGAAGAGTTTACATGTTTTTGAGCAAGATAACATTGATATTCATTAAACTCCTGAAACTAAGTCAGTTCTGACCTGAAACAACTAGAAATGTTGAAAAATTTAATTTGTAAGCATATGTATAGCAGTTGAGCACATCTAACTTTACAGACTGAAGATATTGCAAAACTATCCAAAACAAGCTTCTCTCTGCCTGATATGCTCCCACACTATACTTAAAGGCATTCTCTGTCATTGGTGAAGAGTTTACATGTTTATGAGCAAGATAACAATGATATTCATTATACTCCTGAAACTAAGTCAGTTCTGACCTGAAACAACAAGAAATGTTGTAAAATTTCATTTGTAAGCATATGTATAGCAGTTGAGCACATCTAACTTTACAGACTGAAGATATTGCAAAACCATCCAAAACAAGCTTCTCTCTGCCTGATATGCTCCCACACTATAGTCAAAGGCATTCTCTGCCATTGGTGAAGAGTTTACATGTTTATGAGCAAGATAACATTGATATTCATTAAACTCCTGAAACTAAGTCAGTTCTGACCTGAAACAACTAGAAATGTTGTAAAATTTAATTTGTAAGCATATGTATAGCAGTTGAGCACATCTAACTTTACAGACTGAAGATATTGCAAAACCATCCAAAACAAGCTTCTCTCTGCCTGATATGCTCCCACACTATACTTAAAGGCATTCTCTGTCATTGGTGAAGAGTTTACATGTTTATGAGCAAGATAACAATGATATTCATTATACTCCTGAAACTAAGTCAGTTCTGACCTGAAACAACAAGAAATGGTGTAAAATTTCATTTGTAAGCATATGTATAGCAGTTGAGCACATCTAACTTTACAGACTGAAGATATTGCAAAACCATCCAAAACAAGCTTCTCTCTGCCTGATATGCTCCCACACTATACTTAAAGGCATTCTCTGTCATTGGTGAAGAGTTTACATGTTTATGATCAAGATACCATTGATTTTCATTAAACTCCTGAAACTAAGTCAGTTCTGACCTGAAGCAACAAGAAATGTTGTAAAATTTCATTTGTAAGCATATGTATAGCAGTTGAGCACATCTAACTTTACAGACTGAAGATATTGCAAAACCATCCAAAACATGCTTCTCTATGCCTGATATGCTCCCTCACTATACTTAAAGGCATTCTCTAAAATTGGTGAAGAGTTTACATGTTTATGATCAAGATAACATTGATTTTCATTAAACTTCTGAAACTAAGTCAGTTCTGACCTGAAACAACAAGAAATGTTGTAAAATTTCATTTGTAAGCATATGTATAGCAGTTGAGCACATCTAACTTTACAGACTGAAGATATTGCAAAACCATCCAAAACAAGCTTCTCTCTGCCTGATATGCTCCCACACTATAGTTAAAGGCATTCTCTGTCATTGGTGAAGAGTTTACATGTTTATGAGCAAGATAACATTGATATTCATTAAACTCCTGAAACTAAGTCAGTTCTGACCTGAAACAACTAGAAATGTTGTAAAATATAATTTGTAAGCATATGTATAGCAGTTGAGCACATCTAACTTTACAGACTGAAGATATTGCAAAACCATCCAAAACAAGCTTCTCTCTGCCTGATATGCTCCCACACTATACTTAAAGGCATTCTCTGTCATTGGTGAAGAGTTTACATGTTTATGATCAAGATAACATTGATTTTCATTATACTTCTGAAACTAAGTCAGTTCTGACCTGAAACAACAAGAAATGTTGTAAAATTTCATTTGTAAGCATATGTATAGCAGTTGAGCACATCTAACTTTACAGACTGAAGATATTGCAAAACCATCCAAAACAAGCTTCTCTCTGCCTGATATGCTCCCACACTATACTTAAAGGCATTCTCTGTCATTGGTGAAGAGTTTACATGTTTATGAGCAAGATAACAATGATATTCATTATACTCCTGAAACTAAGTCAGTTCTGACCTGAAACAACAAGAAATGTTGTAAAATTTCATTTGTAAGCATATGTATAGCAGTTGAGCACATCTAACTTTACAGACTGAAGATATTGCAAAACCATCCAAAACAAGCTTCTCTCTGCCTGATATGCTCCCACACTATAGTTAAAGGCATTCTCTGCCATTGGTGAAGAGTTTACATGTTTATGAGCAAGATAACATTGATATTCATTAAACTCCTGAAACTAAGTCAGTTCTGACCTGAAACAACTAGAAATGTTGTAAAATTTAATTTGTAAGCATATGTATAGCAGTTGAGCACATCTAACTTTACAGACTGAAGATATTGCAAAACCATCCAAAACAAGCTTCTCTCTGCCTGATATGCTCCCACACTATACTTAAAGGCATTCTCTGTCATTGGTGAAGAGTTTACATGTTTATGAGCAAGATAACAATGATATTCATTATACTCCTGAAACTAAGTCAGTTCTGACCTGAAACAACAAGAAATGGTGTAAAATTTCATTTGTAAGCATATGTATAGCAGTTGAGCACATCTAACTTTACAGACTGAAGATATTGCAAAACCATCCAAAACAAGCTTCTCTCTGCCTGATATGCTCCCACACTATAGTTAAAGGCATTCTCTGCCATTGGTGAAGAGTTTACATGTTTATGAGCAAGATAACATTGATATTCATTAAACTCCTGAAACTAAGTCAGTTCTGACCTGAAACAACTAGAAATGTTGTAAAATTTCATTCGTAAGCATATGTATAGCAGTTGAGCACATCTAACTTTACAGACTGAAGATATTGCAAAACCATCCAAAACAAGCTTCTCTCTGCCTGATATGCTCCCACACTATAGTTAAAGGCATTCTCTGTCATTGGTGAAGAGTTTACATGTTTATGAGCAAGATAACATTGATATTCATTAAACTCCTGAAACTAAGTCAGTTCTGACCTGAAACAACTAGAAATGTTGTAAAATATAATTTGTAAGCATATGTATAGCAGTTGAGCACATCTAACTTTACAGACTGAAGATATTGCAAAACCATCCAAAACAAGCTTCTCTCTGCCTGATATGCTCCCACACTATACTTAAAGGCATTCTCTGTCATTGGTGAAGAGTTTACATGTTTATGATCAAGATAACATTGATTTTCATTATACTTCTGAAACTAAGTCAGTTCTGACCTGAAACAACAAGAAATGTTGTAAAATTTCATTTGTAAGCATATGTATAGCAGTTGAGCACATCTAACTTTACAGACTGAAGATATTGCAAAACCATCCAAAACAAGCTTCTCTCTGCCTGATATGCTCCCACACTATACTTAAAGGCATTCTCTGTCATTGGTGAAGAGTTTACATGTTTATGAGCAAGATAACAATGATATTCATTATACTCCTGAAACTAAGTCAGTTCTGACCTGAAACAACAAGAAATGTTGTAAAATTTCATTTGTAAGCATATGTATAGCAGTTGAGCACATCTAACTTTACAGACTGAAGATATTGCAAAACCATCCAAAACAAGCTTCTCTCTGCCTGATATGCTCCCACACTATAGTTAAAGGCATTCTCTGCCATTGGTGAAGAGTTTACATGTTTATGAGCAAGATAACATTGATATTCATTAAACTCCTGAAACTAAGTCAGTTCTGACCTGAAACAACTAGAAATGTTGTAAAATTTAATTTGTAAGCATATGTATAGCAGTTGAGCACATCTAACTTTACAGACTGAAGATATTGCAAAACCATCCAAAACAAGCTTCTCTCTGCCTGATATGCTCCCACACTATACTTAAAGGCATTCTCTGTCATTGGTGAAGAGTTTACATGTTTATGAGCAAGATAACAATGATATTCATTATACTCCTGAAACTAAGTCAGTTCTGACCTGAAACAACAAGAAATGGTGTAAAATTTCATTTGTAAGCATATGTATAGCAGTTGAGCACATCTAACTTTACAGACTGAAGATATTGCAAAACCATCCAAAACAAGCTTCTCTCTGCCTGATATGCTCCCACACTATACTTAAAGGCATTCTCTGTCATTGGTGAAGAGTTTACATGTTTATGAGCAAGATAACAATGATATTCATTAAACTACTGAAACTAAGTCAGTTCTGACCTGAAACAACTAGAAATGTTGTAAAATTTCATTTGTAAGCATATGTATACCAGTTGAGCACATCTAACTTTACAGACTGAAGATATTGCAAAACCATCCAAAACATGCTTCTCGATGCCTGATATGCTCCCACACTATACTTAAAGGCATTCTCTGTCATTGGTGAAGAGTTTACATGTTTATGAGCAAGATAACATTGATATTCATTAAACTCCTGAAACTAAGTCAGTTCTGACCTGAAACAACTAGAAATGTTGTAAAATTTCATTCGTAAGCATATGTATAGCAGTTGAGCACATCTAACTTTACAGACTGAAGATATTGCAAAACCATCCAAAACAAGCTTCTCTCTGCCTGATATGCTCCCACACTATACTTAAAGGCATTCTCTGTCATTGGTGAAGAGTTTACATGTTTATGAGCAAGATAACATTGATATTCATTAAACTCCTGAAACTAAGTCAGTTCTGACCTGAAACAACTAGAAATGTTGAAAAATTTAATTTGTAAGCATATGTATAGCAGTTGAGCACATCTAACTTTACAGACTGAAGATATTGCAAAACTATCCAAAACAAGCTTCTCTCTGCCTGATATGCTCCCACACTATACTTAAAGGCATTCTCTGTCATTGGTGAAGAGTTTACATGTTTATGAGCAAGATAACAATGATATTCATTATACTCCTGAAACTAAGTCAGTTCTGACCTGAAACAACAAGAAATGTTGTAAAATTTCATTTGTAAGCATATGTATAGCAGTTGAGCACATCTAACTTTACAGACTGAAGATATTGCAAAACCATCCAAAACAAGCTTCTCTCTGCCTGATATGCTCCCACACTATAGTTAAAGGCATTCTCTGCCATTGGTGAAGAGTTTACATGTTTATGAGCAAGATAACATTGATATTCATTAAACTCCTGAAACTAAGTCAGTTCTGACCTGAAACAACTAGAAATGTTGTAAAATTTAATTTGTAAGCATATGTATAGCAGTTGAGCACATCTAACTTTACAGACTGAAGATATTGCAAAACCATCCAAAACAAGCTTCTCTCTGCCTGATATGCTCCCACACTATACTTAAAGGCATTCTCTGTCATTGGTGAAGAGTTTACATGTTTATGAGCAAGATAACAATGATATTCATTATACTCCTGAAACTAAGTCAGTTCTGACCTGAAACAACAAGAAATGGTGTAAAATTTCATTTGTAAGCATATGTATAGCAGTTGAGCACATCTAACTTTACAGACTGAAGATATTGCAAAACCATCCAAAACAAGCTTCTCTCTGCCTGATATGCTCCCACACTATACTTAAAGGCATTCTCTGTCATTGGTGAAGAGTTTACATGGTTATGATCAAGATACCATTGATTTTCATTAAACTCCTGAAACTAAGTCAGTTCTGACCTGAAGCAACAAGAAATGTTGTAAAATTTCATTTGTAAGCATATGTATAGCAGTTGAGCACATCTAACTTTACAGACTGAAGATATTGCAAAACCATCCAAAACAAGCTTCTCTCTGCCTGATATGCTCCCTCACTATACTTAAAGGCATTCTCTGTCATTGGTGAAGAGTTTACATGTTTATGAGCAAGATAACATTGATATTCATTAAACTCCTGATACTAAGTCAGTTCTGACCTGAAACAACTAGAAATGTTGTAAAATTTCATTTGTAAGCATATGTATAGCAGTTGAGCACATCTAACTTTACAGACTGAAGATATTGCAAAACCATCCAAAACAAGCTTCTCTATGCCTGATATGCTCCCACACTATACTTAAAGGCATTCTCTGTCATTGGTGAAGAGTTTACATGTTTATGATCAAGATAACATTGATATTCATTATACTCCTGAAACTAAGTCAGTTCTGACCTGAAACAACAAGAAATGGTGTAAAATTTCATTTGTAAGCATATGTATAGCAGTTGAGCACATCTAACTTTACAGACTGAAGATATTGCAAAACCATCCAAAACAAGCTTCTCTCTGCCTGATATGCTCCCACACTATTCTTAAAGGCATTCTCTGTCATTGGTGAAGAGTTTACATGTTTATGATCAAGATACCATTGATTTTCATTAAACTACTGAAACTAAGTCAGTTCTGACCTGAAACAACAAGAAATGTTGTAAAATTTCATTTGTAAGCATATGTATAGCAGTTGAGCACATCTAACTTTACAGACTGAAGATATTGCAAAACCATCCAAAACATGCTTCTCTATGCCTGATATGCTCCCACACTATACTTAAAGGCATTCTCTGTCATTGGTGAAGAGTTTACATGTTTATGATCAAGATAACATTGATTTTCATTAAACTTCTGAAACTAAGTCAGTTCTGACCTGAAACAACAAGAAATGTTGTAAAATTTCATTTGTAAGCATATGTATAGCAGTTGAGCACATCTAACTTTACAGACTGAAGATATTGCAAAACCATCCAAAACAAGCTTCTCTCTGCCTGATATGCTCCCACACTATAGTTAAAGGCATTCTCTGTCATTGGTGAAGAGTTTACATGTTTATGAGCAAGATAACATTGATATTCATTAAACTCCTGAAACTAAGTCAGTTCTGACCTGAAACAACTAGAAATGTTGTAAAATATAATTTGTAAGCATATGTATAGCAGTTGAGCACATCTAACTTTACAGACTGAAGATATTGCAAAAACATCCAAAACAAGCTTCTCTCTGCCTGATATGCTCCCACACTATACTTAAAGGCATTCTCTGTCATTGGTGAAGAGTTTACATGTTTATGATCAAGATAACATTGATTTTCATTATACTTCTGAAACTAAGTCAGTTCTGACCTGAAACAACAAGAAATGTTGTAAAATTTAATTTGTAAGCATATGTATAGCAGTTGAGCACATCTAACTTTACAGACTGAAGATATTGCAAAACCATCCAAAACAAGCTTCTCTCTGCCTGATATGCTCCCACACTATACTTAAAGGCATTCTCTGTCATTGGTGAAGAGTTTACATGTTTATGAGCAAGATAACAATGATATTCATTATACTCCTGAAACTAAGTCAGTTCTGACCTGAAACAACAAGAAATGTTGTAAAATTTCATTTGTAAGCATATGTATAGCAGTTGAGCACATCTAACTTTACAGACTGAAGATATTGCAAAACCATCCAAAACAAGCTTCTCTCTGCCTGATATGCTCCCTCACTATACTTAAAGGCATTCTCTGTCATTGGTGAAGAGTTTACATGTTTATGAGCAAGATAACATTGATATTCATTAAACTCCTGAAACTAAGTCAGTTCTGACCTGAAACAACTAGAAATGTTGTAAAATTTCATTTGTAAGCATATGTATAGCAGTTGAGCACATCTAACTTTACAGACTGAAGATATTGCAAAACCATCCAAAACAAGCTTCTCTCTGCCTGATATGCTCCCACACTATACTTAAAGGCATTCTCTGTCATTGGTGAAGAGTTTACATGTTTATGAGCAAGATAACAATGATATTCATTATACTCCTGAAACTAAGTCAGTTCTGACCTGAAACAACAAGAAATGGTGTAAAATTTCATTTGTAAGCATATGTATAGCAGTTGAGCACATCTAACTTTACAGACTGAAGATATTGCAAAACCATCCAAAACAAGCTTCTCTCTGCCTGATATGCTCCCACACTATACTTAAAGGCATTCTCTGTCATTGGTGAAGAGTTTACATGTTTATGATCAAGATACCATTGATTTTCATTAAACTCCTGAAACTAAGTCAGTTCTGACCTGAAGCAACAAGAAATGGTGTAAAATTTCATTTGTAAGCATATGTATAGCAGTTGAGCACATCTAACTTTACAGACTGAAGATATTGCAAAACCATCCAAAACAAGCTTCTCTCTGCCTGATATGCTCCCTCAGTATACTTAAAGGCATTCTCTGTCATTGGTGAAGAGTTTACATGTTTATGAGCAAGATAACATTGATATTCATTAAACTCCTGAAACTAAGTCAGTTCTGACCTGAAACAACTAGAAATGTTGTAAAATTTCATTTGTAAGCATATGTATAGCAGTTGAGCACATCTAACTTTACAGACTGAAGATATTGCAAAACCATCCAAAACAAGCTTCTCTATGCCTGATATGCTCCCACACTATACTTAAAGGCATTCTCTGTCATTGGTGAAGAGTTTACATGTTTATGATCAAGATAACATTGATATTCATTATACTCCTGAAACTAAGTCAGTTCTGACCTGAAGCAACAAGAAATGTTGTAAAATTTCATTTGTAAGCATATGTATAGCAGTTGAGCACATCTAACTTTACAGACTGAAGATATTGCAAAACCATCCAAAACAAGCTTCTCTCTGCCTGATTTGCTCCCTCACTATACTTAAAGGCATTCTCTGTCATTGGTGAAGAGTTTACATGTTTATGAGCAAGATAACATTGATATTCATTAAACTCCTGAAACTAAGTCAGTTCTGACCGGAAACAACTAGAAATGTTGTAAAATTTCATTTGTAAGCATATGTATAGCAGTTGAGCACATCTAACTTTACAGACTGAAGATATTGCAAAACCATCCAAAACAAGCTTCTCTATGCCTGATATGCTCCCACACTATACTTAAAGGCATTCTCTGTCATTGGTGAAGAGTTTACATGTTTATGATCAAGATTACATTGATATTCATTATACTCCTGAAACTAAGTCAGTTCTGACCTGAAACAACAAGAAATGGTGTAAAATTTCATTTGTAAGCATATGTATAGCAGTTGAGCACATCTAACTTTACAGACTGAAGATATTGCAAAACCATCCAAAACAAGCTTCTCTCTGCCTGATATGCTCCCACACTATTCTTAAAGGCATTCTCTGTCATTGGTGAAGAGTTTACATGTTTATGATCAAGATACCATTGATTTTCATTAAACTACTGAAACTAAGTCAGTTCTGACCTGAAACAACAAGAAATGTTGTAAAATATCATTTGTAAGCATATGTATAGCAGTTGAGCACATCTAACTTTACAGACTGAAGATATTGCAAAACCATCCAAAACAAGCTTCTCTCTGCCTGATATGCTCCCACACTATACTTAAAGGCATTCTCTGTCATTGGTGAAGAGTTTACATGTGTAATTGCAAGAGAACATTACATTTCATTAAACTTCTGAAACTAAGTCAGTTCTGACCTGAAACAACAAGAAATGTTGTAAAATTTCATTTTTAAGCATATGTATAGCAGTTGAGCACATCTAACTTTACAGATTGAAGATATTGCAAAACCATCCAAAACAAGCTTCTCTCTGCCTGATATGCTCCCACACTATAGTTAAAGGCATTCTCTGTCATTGGTGAAGAGTTTACATGCTTATGAGCAAGATAACATTGATATTCATTAAACTCCTGAAACTAAGTCAGTTCTGACCTGAAACAACTAGAAATGTTGTAAAATATAATTTGTAAGCATATGTATAGCAGTTGAGCACATCTAACTTTACAGACTGAAGATATTGCAAAACCATCCAAAACAAGCTTCTCTCTGCCTGATATGCTCCCACACTATACTTAAAGGCATTCTCTGTCATTGGTGAAGAGTTTACATGTTTATGAGCAAGATAACAATGATATTCATTAAACTTCTGAAACTAAGTCAGTTCTGACCTGAAACAACAAGAAATGTTGTAAAATTTCATTTTTAAGCATATGTATAGCAGTTGAGCACATCTAACTTTACAGACTGAAGATATTGCAAAACCATCCAAAACAAGCTTCTCTCTGCCTGATATGCTCCCACACTATAGTTAAAGGCATTCTCTGTCATTGGTGAAGAGTTTACATGTTTATGAGCAAGATAACATTGATATTCATTAAACTCCTGAAACTAAGTCAGTTCTGACCTGAAACAACTAGAAATGTTGTAAAATATAATTTGTAAGCATATGTATAGCAGTTGAGCACATCTAACTTTACAGACTGAAGATATTGCAAAACCATCCAAAACAAGCTTCTCTCTGCCTGATATGCTCCCACACTATACTTAAAGGCATTCTCTGTCATTGGTGAAGAGTTTACATGTTTATGAGCAAGATAACAATGATATTCATTATACTCCTGAAACTAAGTCAGTTCTGACCTGAAACAACAAGAAATGGTGTAAAATTTCATTTGTAAGCATATGTATAGCAGTTGAGCACATCTAACTTTACAGACTGAAGATATTGCAAAACCATCCAAAACAAGCTTCTCTCTGCCTGATATGCTCCCACACTATACTTAAAGGCATTCTCTGTCATTGGTGAAGAGTTTACAGGTGTAATTGCAAGAGAACATTACATTTCATTAAACTTCTGAAACTAAGTCAGTTCTGACCTGAAACAACTAGAAATGTTGTAAAATTTCATTTGTAAGCATATGTATAGCAGTTGAGCACATCTAACTTTACAGACTGAAGATATTGCAAAACCATCCAAAACAAGCTTCTCTATGCCTGATATGCTCCCACACTATACTTAAAGGCATTCTCTGTCATTGGTGAAGAGTTTACATGTTTATGATCAAGATAACATTGATTTTCATTAAACTTCTGAAACTAAGTCAGTTCTGACCTGAAACAACAAGAAATGTTGTAAAATTTAATTTGTAAGCATATGTATAGCAGTTGAGCACATCTAACTTTACAGACTGAAGATATTGCAAAACCATCCAAAACAAGCTTCTCTCTGCCTGATATGCTCCCACACTATAGTTAAAGGCATTCTCTGTCATTGGTGAAGAGTTTACATGTTTATGAGCAAGATAACATTGATATTCATTAAACTCCTGAAACTAAGTCAGTTCTGACCTGAAACAACTAGAAATGTCGTAAAATTTCATTTGTAAGCATATGTATACCAGTTGAGCACATCTAACTTTACAGACTGAAGATATTGCAAAACCATCCAAAACAAGCTTCTCTATGCCTGATATGCTCCCACACTATACTTAAAGGCATTCTCTGTCATTGGTGAAGAGTTTACATGTTTATGATCAAGATAACATTGATTTTCATTATACTCCTGAAACTAAGTCAGTTCTGACCTGAAACAACAAGAAATGGTGTAAAATTTAATTTGTAAGCATATGTATAGCAGTTGAGCACATCTAACTTTACAGACTGAAGATATTGCAAAACCATCCAAAACAAGCTTCTCTCTGCCTGATATGCTCCCACACTATACTTAAAGGCATTCTCTGTCATTGGTGAAGAGTTTACATGTTTATGAGCAAGATAACAATGATATTCATTATACTCCTGAAACTAAGTCAGTTCTGACCTGAAACAACAAGAAATGGTGTAAAATTTCATTTGTAAGCATATGTATAGCAGTTGAGCACATCTAACTTTACAGACTGAAGATATTGCAAAACCATCCAAAACAAGCTTCTCTCTGCCTGATATGCTCCCACACTATACTTAAAGGCATTCTCTGTCATTGGTGAAGAGTTTACATGTTTATGATCAAGATACCATTGATTTTCATTAAACTCCTGAAACTAAGTCAGTTCTGACCTGAAACAACAAGAAATGTTGTAAAATTTCATTTGTAAGCATATGTATACCAGTTGAGCACATCTAACTTTACAGACTGAAGATATTGCAAAACCATCCAAAACAAGCTTCTCTATGCCTGATATGCTCCCACACTATACTTATAGGCATTCTCTGTCATTGGTGAAGAGTTTACATGTTTATGATCAAGATACCATTGATATTCATTAAACTCCTGAAACTAAGTCAGTTCTGACCTGAAACTACTAGAAATGTTGTAAAATTTCATTTGTAAGCATATGTATAGCAGTTGAGCACATGTAACTTTACAGACTGAAGATATTGCAAAACCATCCAAAACAAGCTTCTCTATGCCTGATATGCTCCCACACTATACTTAAAGGCATTCTCTGTCATTGGTGAAGAGTTTACATGTTTATGATCAAGATAACATTGATATTCATTATACTCCTGAAACTAAGTCAGTTCTGACCTGAAACAACAAGAAATGGTGTAAAATTTCATTTGTAAGCATATGTATAGCAGTTGAGCACATCTAACTTTACAGACTGAAGATATTGCAAAACCATCCAAAACAAGCTTCTCTATGCCTGATATGCTCCCACACTATACTTAAAGGCATTCTCTGTCATTGGTGAAGAGTTTACATGTTTATGATCAAGATAACATTGATTTTCATTAAACTTCTGAAACTAAGTCAGTTCTGACCTGAAACAACAAGAAATGTTGTAAAATTTCATTTGTAAGCATATGTATAGCAGTTGAGCACATCTAACTTTACAGACTGAAGATATTGCAAAACCATCCAAAACAAGCTTCTCTCTGCCTGATATGCTCCCACACTATAGTTAAAGGCATTCTCTGTCATTGGTGAAGAGTTTACATGTTTATGAGCAAGATAACATTGATATTCATTAAACTCCTGAAACTAAGTCAGTTCTGACCTGAAACAACTAGAAATGTTGTAAAATATAATTTGTAAGCATATGTATAGCAGTTGAGCACATCTAACTTTACAGACTGAAGATATTGCAAAACCATCCAAAACAAGCTTCTCTCTGCCTGATATGCTCCCACACTATACTTAAAGGCATTCTCTGTCATTGGTGAAGAGTTTACATGTTTATGAGCAAGATAACAATGATATTCATTATACTCCTGAAACTAAGTCAGTTCTGACCTGAAACAACAAGAAATGGTGTAAAATTTCATTTGTAAGCATATGTATAGCAGTTGAGCACATCTAACTTTACAGACTGAAGATATTGCAAAACCATCCAAAACAAGCTTCTCTCTGCCTGATATGCTCCCACACTATACTTAAAGGCATTCTCTGTCATTGGTGAAGAGTTTACATGTTTATGATCAAGATAACATTGATATTCATAATACTCCTGAAACTAAGTCAGTTCTGACCTGAAACAACAAGAAATGGTGTAAAATTTCATTTGTAAGCATATGTATAGCAGTTGAGCACATCTAACTTTACAGACTGAAGATATTGCAAAACCTCCAAAACAAGCTTCTCTCTGCCTGATATGCTCCCACACTATTCTTAAAGGCATTCTCTGTCATTGGTGAAGAGTTTACATGTTTATGATCAAGATACCATTGATTTTAATTAAACTACTGAAACTAAGTCAGTTCTGACCTGAAACAACAAGAAATGTTGTAAAATTTCATTTGTAAGCATATGTATAGCAGTTGAGCACATCTAACTTTACAGACTGAAGATATTGCAAAACCATCCAAAACAAGCTTCTCTCTGCCTGATATGCTCCCACACTATACTTAAAGGCATTCTCTGTCATTGGTGAAGAGTTTACATGTGTAATTGCAAGAGAACATTACATTTCATTAAACTTCTGAAACTAAGTCAGTTCTGACCTGAAACAACTAGAAATGTTGTAAAATTTCATTTGTAAGCATATGTATAGCAGTTGAGCACATCTAACTTTACAGACTGAAGATATTGCAAAACCATCCAAAACAAGCTTCTCTATGCCTGATATGCTCCCACACTATACTTAAAGGCATTCTCTGTCATTGGTGAAGAGTTTACATGTTTATGATCAAGATAACATTGATTTTCATTAAACTTCTGAAACTAAGTCAGTTCTGACCTGAAACAACAAGAAATGTTGTAAAATTTCATTTGTAAGCATATGTATAGCAGTTGAGCACATCTAACTTTACAGACTGAAGATATTGCAAAACCATCCAAAACAAGCTTCTCTCTGCCTGATATGCTCCCACACTATAGTTAAAGGCATTCTCTGTCATTGGTGAAGAGTTTACATGTTTATGAGCAAGATAACATTGATATTCATTAAACTCCTGAAACTAAGTCAGTTCTGACCTGAAACTACTAGAAATGTTGTAAAATTTCATTTGTAAGCATATGTATAGCAGTTGAGCACATCTAACTTTACAGACTGAAGATATTGCAAAACCATCCAAAACAAGCTTCTCTATGCCTGATATGCTCCCACACTATACTTAAAGGCATTCTCTGTCATTGGTGAAGAGTTTACATGTTTATGATCAAGATAACATTGATATTCATTATACTCCTGAAACTAAGTCAGTTCTGACCTGAAACAACAAGAAATGGTGTAAAATCTCATTTGTAAGCATATGTATAGCAGTTGAGCACATCTAACTTTACAGACTGAAGATATTGCAAAACCATCCAAAACAAGCTTCTCTATGCCTGATATGCTCCCACACTATACTTAAAGGCATTCTCTGTCATTGGTGAAGAGTTTACATGTTTATGATCAAGATAACATTGATTTTCATTAAACTTCTGAAACTAAGTCAGTTCTGACCTGAAACAACAAGAAATGTTGTAAAATTTCATTTGTAAGCATATGTATAGCAGTTGAGCACATCTAACTTTACAGACTGAAGATATTGCAAAACCATCCAAAACAAGCTTCTCTCTGCCTGATATGCTCCCACACTATAGTTAAAGGCATTCTCTGTCATTGGTGAAGAGTTTACATGTTTATGAGCAAGATAACATTGATATTCATTAAACTCCTGAAACTAAGTCAGTTCTGACCTGAAACAACTAGAAATGTTGTAAAATATAATTTGTAAGCATATGTATAGCAGTTGAGCACATCTAACTTTACAGACTGAAGATATTGCAAAACCATCCAAAACAAGCTTCTCTCTGCCTGATATGCTCCCACACTATACTTAAAGGCATTCTCTGTCATTGGTGAAGAGTTTACATGTTTATGAGCAAGATAACAATGATTTTCATTATACTCCTGAAACTAAGTCAGTTCTGACCTGAAACAACAAGAAATGGTGTAAAATTTCATTTGTAAGCATATGTATAGCAGTTGAGCACATCTAACTTTACAGACTGAAGATATTGCAAAACCATCCAAAACAAGCTTCTCTCTGCCTGATATGCTCCCACACTATACTTAAAGGCATTCTCTGTCATTGGTGAAGAGTTTACATGTTTATGATCAAGATAACATTGATATTCATAATACTCCTGAAACTAAGTCAGTTCTGACCTGAAACAACAAGAAATGGTGTAAAATTTCATTTGTAAGCATATGTATAGCAGTTGAGCACATCTAACTTTACAGACTGAAGATATTGCAAAACCATCCAAAACAAGCTTCTCTCTGCCTGATATGCTCCCACACTATTCTTAAAGGCATTCTCTGTCATTGGTGAAGAGTTTACATGTTTATGATCAAGATACCATTGATTTTAATTAAACTACTGAAACTAAGTCAGTTCTGACCTGAAACAACAAGAAATGTTGTAAAATTTCATTTGTAAGCATATGTATAGCAGTTGAGCACATCTAACTTTACAGACTGAAGATATTGCAAAACCATCCAAAACAAGCTTCTCTCTGCCTGATATGCTCCCACACTATACTTAAAGGCATTCTCTGTCATTGGTGAAGAGTTTACATGTGTAATTGCAAGAGAACATTACATTTCATTAAACTTCTGAAACTAAGTCAGTTCTGACCTGAAACAACTAGAAATGTTGTAAAATTTCATTTGTAAGCATATGTATAGCAGTTGAGCACATCTAACTTTACAGACTGAAGATATTGCAAAACCATCCAAAACAAGCTTCTCTATGCCTGATATGCTCCCACACTATACTTAAAGGCATTCTCTGTCATTGGTGAAGAGTTTACATGTTTATGATCAAGATAACATTGATTTTCATTAAACTTCTGAAACTAAGTCAGTTCTGACCTGAAACAACAAGAAATGTTGTAAAATTTCATTTGTAAGCATATGTATAGCAGTTGAGCACATCTAACTTTACAGACTGAAGATATTGCAAAACCATCCAAAACAAGCTTCTCTCTGCCTGATATGCTCCCACACTATAGTTAAAGGCATTCTCTGTCATTGGTGAAGAGTTTACAGGTGTAATTGCAAGAGAACATTACATTTCATTAAACTTATGAAACTAAGTCAGTTCTGACCTGAAACAACTAGAAATGTTGTAAAATTTCATTTGTAAGCATATGTATAGCAGTTGAGCACATCTAACTTTACAGACTGAAGATATTGCAAAACCATCCAAAACAAGCTTCTCTCTGCCTGATATGCTCCCACACTATACTTAAAGGCATTCTCTGTCATTGGTGAAGAGTTTACATGTTTATGATCAAGATACCATTGATTTTCATTAAACTCCTGAAACTAAGTCAGTTCTGACCTGAAGCAACAAGAAATGGTGTAAAATTTCATTTGTAAGCATATGTATAGCAGTTGAGCACATCTAACTTTACAGACTGAAGATATTGCAAAACCATCCAAAACAAGCTTCTCTCTGCCTGATATGCTCCCTCACTATACTTAAAGGCATTCTCTGTCATTGGTGAAGAGTTTACATGTTTATGAGCAAGATAACATTGATATTCATTAAACTCCTGAAACTAAGTCAGTTCTGACCTGAAACAACTAGAAATGTTGTAAAATTTCATTTGTAAGCATATGTATAGCAGTTGAGCACATCTAACTTTACAGACTGAAGATATTGCAAAACCATCCAAAACAAGCTTCTCTATGCCTGATATGCTCCCACACTATACTTAAAGGCATTCTCTGTCATTGGTGAAGAGTTTACATGTTTATGATCAAGATTACATTGATATTCATTATACTCCTGAAACTAAGTCAGTTCTGACCTGAAACAACAAGAAATGGTGTAAAATTTCATTTGTAAGCATATGTATAGCAGTTGAGCACATCTAACTTTACAGACTGAAGATATTGCAAAACCATCCAAAACAAGCTTCTCTCTGCCTGATATGCTCCCACACTATTCTTAAAGGCATTCTCTGTCATTGGTGAAGAGTTTACATGTTTATGATCAAGATACCATTGATTTTCATTAAACTACTGAAACTAAGTCAGTTCTGACCTGAAACAACTAGAAATGTTGTAAAATATAATTTGTAAGCATATGTATAGCAGTTGAGCACATCTAACTTTACAGACTGAAGATATTGCAAAACCATCCAAAACAAGCTTCTCTCTGCCTGATATGCTCCCACACTATACTTAAAGGCATTCTCTGTCATTGGTGAAGAGTTTACATGTTTATGAGCAAGATAACAATGATTTTCATTATACTCCTGAAACTAAGTCAGTTCTGACCTGAAACAACAAGAAATGGTGTAAAATTTCATTTGTAAGCATATGTATAGCAGTTGAGCACATCTAACTTTACAGACTGAAGATATTGCAAAACCATCCAAAACAAGCTTCTCTCTGCCTGATATGCTCCCACACTATACTTAAAGGCATTCTCTGTCATTGGTGAAGAGTTTACATGTTTATGATCAAGATAACATTGATATTCATAATACTCCTGAAACTAAGTCAGTTCTGACCTGAAACAACAAGAAATGGTGTAAAATTTCATTTGTAAGCATATGTATAGCAGTTGAGCACATCTAACTTTACAGACTGAAGATATTGCAAAACCATCCAAAACAAGCTTCTCTCTGCCTGATATGCTCCCACACTATTCTTAAAGGCATTCTCTGTCATTGGTGAAGAGTTTACATGTTTATGATCAAGATACCATTGATTTTAATTAAACTACTGAAACTAAGTCAGTTCTGACCTGAAACAACAAGAAATGTTGTAAAATTTCATTTGTAAGCATATGTATAGCAGTTGAGCACATCTAACTTTACAGACTGAAGATATTGCAAAACCATCCAAAACAAGCTTCTCTCTGCCTGATATGCTCCCACACTATACTTAAAGGCATTCTCTGTCATTGGTGAAGAGTTTACATGTGTAATTGCAAGAGAACATTACATTTCATTAAACTTCTGAAACTAAGTCAGTTCTGACCTGAAACAACTAGAAATGTTGTAAAATTTCATTTGTAAGCATATGTATAGCAGTTGAGCACATCTAACTTTACAGACTGAAGATATTGCAAAACCATCCAAAACAAGCTTCTCTATGCCTGATATGCTCCCACACTATACTTAAAGGCATTCTCTGTCATTGGTGAAGAGTTTACATGTTTATGATCAAGATAACATTGATTTTCATTAAACTTCTGAAACTAAGTCAGTTCTGACCTGAAACAACAAGAAATGTTGTAAAATTTCATTTGTAAGCATATGTATAGCAGTTGAGCACATCTAACTTTACAGACTGAAGATATTGCAAAACCATCCAAAACAAGCTTCTCTCTGCCTGATATGCTCCCACACTATAGTTAAAGGCATTCTCTGTCATTGGTGAAGAGTTTACAGGTGTAATTGCAAGAGAACATTACATTTCATTAAACTTATGAAACTAAGTCAGTTCTGACCTGAAACAACTAGAAATGTTGTAAAATTTCATTTGTAAGCATATGTATAGCAGTTGAGCACATCTAACTTTACAGACTGAAGATATTGCAAAACCATCCAAAACAAGCTTCTCTCTGCCTGATATGCTCCCACACTATACTTAAAGGCATTCTCTGTCATTGGTGAAGAGTTTACATGTTTATGATCAAGATACCATTGATTTTCATTAAACTCCTGAAACTAAGTCAGTTCTGACCTGAAGCAACAAGAAATGGTGTAAAATTTCATTTGTAAGCATATGTATAGCAGTTGAGCACATCTAACTTTACAGACTGAAGATATTGCAAAACCATCCAAAACAAGCTTCTCTCTGCCTGATATGCTCCCTCACTATACTTAAAGGCATTCTCTGTCATTGGTGAAGAGTTTACATGTTTATGAGCAAGATAACATTGATATTCATTAAACTCCTGAAACTAAGTCAGTTCTGACCTGAAACAACTAGAAATGTTGTAAAATTTCATTTGTAAGCATATGTATAGCAGTTGAGCACATCTAACTTTACAGACTGAAGATATTGCAATACCATCCAAAACAAGCTTCTCTATGCCTGATATGCTCCCACACTATACTTAAAGGCATTCTCTGTCATTGGTGAAGAGTTTACATGTTTATGATCAAGATTACATTGATATTCATTATACTCCTGAAACTAAGTCAGTTCTGACCTGAAACAACAAGAAATGGTGTAAAATTTCATTTGTAAGCATATGTATAGCAGTTGAGCACATCTAACTTTACAGACTGAAGATATTGCAAAACCATCCAAAACAAGCTTCTCTCTGCCTGATATGCTCCCGCACTATTCTTAAAGGCATTCTCTGTCATTGGTGAAGAGTTTACATGTTTATGATCAAGATACCATTGATTTTCATTAAACTACTGAAACTAAGTCAGTTCTGACCTGAAACAACAAGAAATGTTGTAAAATATCATTTGTAAGCATATGTATAGCAGTTGAGCACATCTAACTTTACAGACTGAAGATATTGCAAAACCATCCAAAACAAGCTTCTCTCTGCCTGATATGCTCCCACACTATACTTAAAGGCATTCTCTGTCATTGGTGAAGAGTTTACATGTGTAATTGCAAGAGAACATTACATTTCATTAAACTTCTGAAACTAAGTCAGTTCTGACCTGAAACAACAAGAAATGTTGTAAAATTTCATTTTTAAGCATATGTATAGCAGTTGAGCACATCTAACTTTACAGATTGAAGATATTGCAAAACCATCCAAAACAAGCTTCTCTCTGCCTGATATGCTCCCACACTATAGTTAAAGGCATTCTCTGTCATTGGTGAAGAGTTTACATGTTTATGAGCAAGATAACATTGATATTCATTAAACTCCTGAAACTAAGTCAGTTCTGACCTGAAACAACTAGAAATGTTGTAAAATATAATTTGTAAGCATATGTATAGCAGTTGAGCACATCTAACTTTACAGACTGAAGATATTGCAAAACCATCCAAAACAAGCTTCTCTCTGCCTGATATGCTCCCACACTATACTTAAAGGCATTCTCTGTCATTGGTGAAGAGTTTACATGTTTATGAGCAAGATAACAATGATATTCATTAAACTTCTGAAACTAAGTCAGTTCTGACCTGAAACAACAAGAAATGTTGTAAAATTTCATTTTTAAGCATATGTATAGCAGTTGAGCACATCTAACTTTACAGACTGAAGATATTGCAAAACCATCCAAAACAAGCTTCTCTCTGCCTGATATGCTCCCACACTATAGTTAAAGGCATTCTCTGTCATTGGTGAAGAGTTTACATGTTTATGAGCAAGATAACATTGATATTCATTAAACTCCTGAAACTAAGTCAGTTCTGACCTGAAACAACTAGAAATGTTGTAAAATATAATTTGTAAGCATATGTATAGCAGTTGAGCACATCTAACTTTACAGACTGAAGATATTGCAAAACCATCCAAAACAAGCTTCTCTCTGCCTGATATGCTCCCACACTATACTTAAAGGCATTCTCTGTCATTGGTGAAGAGTTTACATGTTTATGAGCAAGATAACAATGATATTCATTATACTCCTGAAACTAAGTCAGTTCTGACCTGAAACAACAAGAAATGGTGTAAAATTTCATTTGTAAGCATATGTATAGCAGTTGAGCACATCTAACTTTACAGACTGAAGATATTGCAAAACCATCCAAAACAAGCTTCTCTCTGCCTGATATGCTCCCACACTATACTTAAAGGCATTCTCTGTCATTGGTGAAGAGTTTACAGGTGTAATTGCAAGAGAACATTACATTTCATTAAACTTCTGAAACTAAGTCAGTTCTGACCTGAAACAACTAGAAATGTTGTAAAATTTCATTTGTAAGCATATGTATAGCAGTTGAGCACATCTAACTTTACAGACTGAAGATATTGCAAAACCATCCAAAACAAGCTTCTCTATGCCTGATATGCTCCCACACTATACTTAAAGGCATTCTCTGTCATTGGTGAAGAGTTTACATGTTTATGATCAAGATAACATTGATTTTCATTAAACTTCTGAAACTAAGTCAGTTCTGACCTGAAACAACAAGAAATGTTGTAAAATTTAATTTGTAAGCATATGTATAGCAGTTGAGCACATCTAACTTTACAGACTGAAGATATTGCAAAACCATCCAAAACAAGCTTCTCTCTGCCTGATATGCTCCCACACTATAGTTAAAGGCATTCTCTGTCATTGGTGAAGAGTTTACATGTTTATGAGCAAGATAACATTGATATTCATTAAACTCCTGAAACTAAGTCAGTTCTGACCTGAAACAACTAGAAATGTCGTAAAATTTCATTTGTAAGCATATGTATACCAGTTGAGCACATCTAACTTTACAGACTGAAGATATTGCAAAACCATCCAAAACAAGCTTCTCTATGCCTGATATGCTCCCACACTATACTTAAAGGCATTCTCTGTCATTGGTGAAGAGTTTACATGTTTATGATCAAGATAACATTGATTTTCATTATACTCCTGAAACTAAGTCAGTTCTGACCTGAAACAACAAGAAATGGTGTAAAATTTAATTTGTAAGCATATGTATAGCAGTTGAGCACATCTAACTTTACAGACTGAAGATATTGCAAAACCATCCAAAACAAGCTTCTCTCTGCCTGATATGCTCCCACACTATACTTAAAGGCATTCTCTGTCATTGGTGAAGAGTTTACATGTTTATGAGCAAGATAACAATGATATTCATTATACTCCTGAAACTAAGTCAGTTCTGACCTGAAACAACAAGAAATGGTGTAAAATTTCATTTGTAAGCATATGTATAGCAGTTGAGCACATCTAACTTTACAGACTGAAGATATTGCAAAACCATCCAAAACAAGCTTCTCTCTGCCTGATATGCTCCCACACTATACTTAAAGGCATTCTCTGTCATTGGTGAAGAGTTTACATGTTTATGATCAAGATACCATTGATTTTCATTAAACTCCTGAAACTAAGTCAGTTCTGACCTGAAACAACAAGAAATGTTGTAAAATTTCATTTGTAAGCATATGTATACCAGTTGAGCACATCTAACTTTACAGACTGAAGATATTGCAAAACCATCCAAAACAAGCTTCTCTATGCCTGATATGCTCCCACACTATACTTATAGGCATTCTCTGTCATTGGTGAAGAGTTTACATGTTTATGATCAAGATACCATTGATATTCATTAAACTCCTGAAACTAAGTCAGTTCTGACCTGAAACTACTAGAAATGTTGTAAAATTTCATTTGTAAGCATATGTATAGCAGTTGAGCACATCTAACTTTACAGACTGAAGATATTGCAAAACCATCCAAAACAAGCTTCTCTATGCCTGATATGCTCCCACACTATACTTAAAGGCATTCTCTGTCATTGGTGAAGAGTTTACATGTTTATGATCAAGATAACATTGATATTCATTATACTCCTGAAACTAAGTCAGTTCTGACCTGAAACAACAAGAAATGGTGTAAAATTTCATTTGTAAGCATATGTATAGCAGTTGAGCACATCTAACTTTACAGACTGAAGATATTGCAAAACCATCCAAAACAAGCTTCTCTATGCCTGATATGCTCCCACACTATACTTAAAGGCATTCTCTGTCATTGGTGAAGAGTTTACATGTTTATGATCAAGATAACATTGATTTTCATTAAACTTCTGAAACTAAGTCAGTTCTGACCTGAAACAACAAGAAATGTTGTAAAATTTCATTTGTAAGCATATGTATAGCAGTTGAGCACATCTAACTTTACAGACTGAAGATATTGCAAAACCATCCAAAACAAGCTTCTCTCTGCCTGATATGCTCCCACACTATAGTTAAAGGCATTCTCTGTCATTGGTGAAGAGTTTACATGTTTATGAGCAAGATAACATTGATATTCATTAAACTCCTGAAACTAAGTCAGTTCTGACCTGAAACAACTAGAAATGTTGTAAAATATAATTTGTAAGCATATGTATAGCAGTTGAGCACATCTAACTTTACAGACTGAAGATATTGCAAAACCATCCAAAACAAGCTTCTCTCTGCCTGATATGCTCCCACACTATACTTAAAGGCATTCTCTGTCATTGGTGAAGAGTTTACATGTTTATGAGCAAGATAACAATGATATTCATTATACTCCTGAAACTAAGTCAGTTCTGACCTGAAACAACAAGAAATGGTGTAAAATTTCATTTGTAAGCATATGTATAGCAGTTGAGCACATCTAACTTTACAGACTGAAGATATTGCAAAACCATCCAAAACAAGCTTCTCTCTGCCTGATATGCTCCCACACTATACTTAAAGGCATTCTCTGTCATTGGTGAAGAGTTTACATGTTTATGATCAAGATAACATTGATATTCATAATACTCCTGAAACTAAGTCAGTTCTGACCTGAAACAACAAGAAATGGTGTAAAATTTCATTTGTAAGCATATGTATAGCAGTTGAGCACATCTAACTTTACAGACTGAAGATATTGCAAAACCATCCAAAACAAGCTTCTCTCTGCCTGATATGCTCCCACACTATTCTTAAAGGCATTCTCTGTCATTGGTGAAGAGTTTACATGTTTATGATCAAGATACCATTGATTTTAATTAAACTACTGAAACTAAGTCAGTTCTGACCTGAAACAACAAGAAATGTTGTAAAATTTCATTTGTAAGCATATGTATAGCAGTTGAGCACATCTAACTTTACAGACTGAAGATATTGCAAAACCATCCAAAACAAGCTTCTCTCTGCCTGATATGCTCCCACACTATACTTAAAGGCATTCTCTGTCATTGGTGAAGAGTTTACATGTGTAATTGCAAGAGAACATTACATTTCATTAAACTTCTGAAACTAAGTCAGTTCTGACCTGAAACAACTAGAAATGTTGTAAAATTTCATTTGTAAGCATATGTATAGCAGTTGAGCACATCTAACTTTACAGACTGAAGATATTGCAAAACCATCCAAAACAAGCTTCTCTATGCCTGATATGCTCCCACACTATACTTAAAGGCATTCTCTGTCATTGGTGAAGAGTTTACATGTTTATGATCAAGATAACATTGATTTTCATTAAACTTCTGAAACTAAGTCAGTTCTGACCTGAAACAACAAGAAATGTTGTAAAATTTCATTTGTAAGCATATGTATAGCAGTTGAGCACATCTAACTTTACAGACTGAAGATATTGCAAAACCATCCAAAACAAGCTTCTCTCTGCCTGATATGCTCCCACACTATAGTTAAAGGCATTCTCTGTCATTGGTGAAGAGTTTACATGTTTATGAGCAAGATAACATTGATATTCATTAAACTCCTGAAACTAAGTCAGTTCTGACCTGAAACTACTAGAAATGTTGTAAAATTTCATTTGTAAGCATATGTATAGCAGTTGAGCACATCTAACTTTACAGACTGAAGATATTGCAAAACCATCCAAAACAAGCTTCTCTATGCCTGATATGCTCCCACACTATACTTAAAGGCATTCTCTGTCATTGGTGAAGAGTTTACATGTTTATGATCAAGATAACATTGATATTCATTATACTCCTGAAACTAAGTCAGTTCTGACCTGAAACAACAAGAAATGGTGTAAAATCTCATTTGTAAGCATATGTATAGCAGTTGAGCACATCTAACTTTACAGACTGAAGATATTGCAAAACCATCCAAAACAAGCTTCTCTATGCCTGATATGCTCCCACACTATACTTAAAGGCATTCTCTGTCATTGGTGAAGAGTTTACATGTTTATGATCAAGATAACATTGATTTTCATTAAACTTCTGAAACTAAGTCAGTTCTGACCTGAAACAACAAGAAATGTTGTAAAATTTCATTTGTAAGCATATGTATAGCAGTTGAGCACATCTAACTTTACAGACTGAAGATATTGCAAAACCATCCAAAACAAGCTTCTCTCTGCCTGATATGCTCCCACACTATAGTTAAAGGCATTCTCTGTCATTGGTGAAGAGTTTACAGGTGTAATTGCAAGAGAACATTACATTTCATTAAACTTATGAAACTAAGTCAGTTCTGACCTGAAACAACTAGAAATGTTGTAAAATATAATTTGTAAGCATATGTATAGCAGTTGAGCACATCTAACTTTACAGACTGAAGATATTGCAAAACCATCCAAAACAAGCTTCTCTCTGCCTGATATGCTCCCACACTATACTTAAAGGCATTCTCTGTCATTGGTGAAGAGTTTACATGTTTATGAGCAAGATAACAATGATATTCATTATACTCCTGAAACTAAGTCAGTTCTGACCTGAAACAACAAGAAATGGTGTAAAATTTCATTTGTAAGCATATGTATAGCAGTTGAGCACATCTAACTTTACAGACTGAAGATATTGCAAAACCATCCAAAACAAGCTTCTCTCTGCCTGATATGCTCCCACACTATACTTAAAGGCATTCTCTGTCATTGGTGAAGAGTTTACATGTTTATGATCAAGATAACATTGATATTCATAATACTCCTGAAACTAAGTCAGTTCTGACCTGAAACAACAAGAAATGGTGTAAAATTTCATTTGTAAGCATATGTATAGCAGTTGAGCACATCTAACTTTACAGACTGAAGATATTGCAAAACCATCCAAAACAAGCTTCTCTCTGCCTGATATGCTCCCACACTATTCTTAAAGGCATTCTCTGTCATTGGTGAAGAGTTTACATGTTTATGATCAAGATACCATTGATTTTAATTAAACTACTGAAACTAAGTCAGTTCTGACCTGAAACAACAAGAAATGTTGTAAAATTTCATTTGTAAGCATATGTATAGCAGTTGAGCACATCTAACTTTACAGACTGAAGATATTGCAAAACCATCCAAAACAAGCTTCTCTCTGCCTGATATGCTCCCACACTATACTTAAAGGCATTCTCTGTCATTGGTGAAGAGTTTACATGTGTAATTGCAAGAGAACATTACATTTCATTAAACTTCTGAAACTAAGTCAGTTCTGACCTGAAACAACTAGAAATGTTGTAAAATTTCATTTGTAAGCATATGTATAGCAGTTGAGCACATCTAACTTTACAGACTGAAGATATTGCAAAACCATCCAAAACAAGCTTCTCTATGCCTGATATGCTCCCACACTATACTTAAAGGCATTCTCTGTCATTGGTGAAGAGTTTACATGTTTATGATCAAGATAACATTGATTTTCATTAAACTTCTGAAACTAAGTCAGTTCTGACCTGAAACAACAAGAAATGTTGTAAAATTTCATTTGTAAGCATATGTATAGCAGTTGAGCACATCTAACTTTACAGACTGAAGATATTGCAAAACCATCCAAAACAAGCTTCTCTCTGCCTGATATGCTCCCACACTATAGTTAAAGGCATTCTCTGTCATTGGTGAAGAGTTTACAGGTGTAATTGCAAGAGAACATTACATTTCATTAAACTTATGAAACTAAGTCAGTTCTGACCTGAAACAACTAGAAATGTTGTAAAATTTCATTTGTAAGCATATGTATAGCAGTTGAGCACATCTAACTTTACAGACTGAAGATATTGCAAAACCATCCAAAACAAGCTTCTCTCTGCCTGATATGCTCCCACACTATACTTAAAGGCATTCTCTGTCATTGGTGAAGAGTTTACATGTTTATGAGCAAGATAACAATGATATTCATTATACTCCTGAAACTAAGTCAGTTCTGACCTGAAACAACAAGAAATGGTGTAAAATTTCATTTGTAAGCATATGTATAGCAGTTGAGCACATCTAACTTTACAGACTGAAGATATTGCAAAACCATCCAAAACAAGCTTCTCTCTGCCTGATATGCTCCCACACTATACTTAAAGGCATTCTCTGTCATTGGTGAAGAGTTTACATGTTTATGATCAAGATAACATTGATATTCATTATACTCCTGAAACTAAGTCAGTTCTGACCTGAAACAACAAGAAATGGTGTAAAATTTCATTTGTAAGCATATGTATAGCAGTTGAGCACATCTAACTTTACAGACTGAAGATATTGCAAAACCATCCAAAACAAGCTTCTCTCTGCCTGATATGCTCCCACACTATTCTTAAAGGCATTCTCTGTCATTGGTGAAGAGTTTACATGTTTATGATCAAGATACCATTGATTTTAATTAAACTACTGAAACTAAGTCAGTTCTGACCTGAAACAACAAGAAATGTTGTAAAATTTCATTTGTAAGCATATGTATAGCAGTTGAGCACATCTAACTTTACAGACTGAAGATATTGCAAAACCATCCAAAACAAGCTTCTCTCTGCCTGATATGCTCCCACACTATACTTAAAGGCATTCTCTGTCATTGGTGAAGAGTTTACATGTGTAATTGCAAGAGAACATTACATTTCATTAAACTTCTGAAACTAAGTCAGTTCTGACCTGAAACAACTAGAAATGTTGTAAAATTTCATTTGTAAGCATATGTATAGCAGTTGAGCACATCTAACTTTACAGACTGAAGATATTGCAAAACCATCCAAAACAAGCTTCTCTATGCCTGATATGCTCCCACACTATACTTAAAGGCATTCTCTGTCATTGGTGAAGAGTTTACATGTTTATGATCAAGATAACATTGATTTTCATTAAACTTCTGAAACTAAGTCAGTTCTGACCTGAAACAACAAGAAATGTTGTAAAATTTCATTTGTAAGCATATGTATAGCAGTTGAGCACATCTAACTTTACAGACTGAAGATATTGCAAAACCATGCAAAACAAGCTTCTCTCTGCCTGATATGCTCCCACACTATAGTTAAAGGCATTCTCTGTCATTGGTGAAGAGTTTACATGTTTATGAGCAAGATAACATTGATATTCATTAAACTCCTGAAACTAAGTCAGTTCTGACCTGAAACAACTAGAAATGTTGTAAAATATAATTTGTAAGCATATGTATAGCAGTTGAGCACATCTAACTTTACAGACTGAAGATATTGCAAAACCATCCAAAACAAGCTTCTCTCTGCCTGATATGCTCCCACACTATACTTAAAGGCATTCTCTGTCATTGGTGAAGAGTTTACATGTTTGTGAGCAAGATAACAATGATATTCATTATACTCCTGAAACTAAGTCAGTTCTGACCTGAAACAACAAGAAATGGTGTAAAATTTCATTTGTAAGCATATGTATAGCAGTTGAGCACATCTAACTTTACAGACTGAAGATATTGCAAAACCATCCAAAACAAGCTTCTCTCTGCCTGATATGCTCCCACACTATACTTAAAGGCATTCTCTGTCATTGGTGAAGAGTTTACAGGTGTAATTGCAAGAGAACATTACATTTCATTAAACTTCTGAAACTAAGTCAGTTCTGACCTGAAACAACTAGAAATGTTGTAAAATTTCATTTGTAAGCATATGTATAGCAGTTGAGCACATCTAACTTTACAGACTGAAGATATTGCAAAACCATCCAAAACAAGCTTCTCTCTGCCTGATATGCTCCCACACTATAGTTAAAGGCATTCTCTGTCATTGGTGAAGAGTTTACATGTTTATGAGCAAGATAACATTGATATTCATTAAACTCCTGAAACTAAGTCAGTTCTGACCTGAAACAACTAGAAATGTCGTAAAATTTCATTTGTAAGCATATGTATACCAGTTGAGCACATCTAACTTTACAGACTGAAGATATTGCAAAACCATCCAAAACAAGCTTCTCTCTGCCTGATATGCTCCCACACTATACTTAAAGGCATTCTCTGTCATTGGTGAAGAGTTTACATGTTTATGATCAAGATAACATTGATATTCATTATACTCCTGAAACTAAGTCAGTTCTGACCTGAAACAACAAGAAATGGTGTAAAATTTCATTTGTAAGCATATGTATAGCAGTTGAGCACATCTAACTTTACAGACTGAAGATATTGCAAAACCATCCAAAACAAGCTTCTCTCTGCCTGATATGCTCCCACACTATTCTTAAAGGCATTCTCTGTCATTGGTGAAGAGTTTACATGTTTATGATCAAGATACCATTGATTTTAATTAAACTACTGAAACTAAGTCAGTTCTGACCTGAAACAACAAGAAATGTTGTAAAATTTCATTTGTAAGCATATGTATAGCAGTTGAGCACATCTAACTTTACAGACTGAAGATATTGCAAAACCATCCAAAACAAGCTTCTCTCTGCCTGATATGCTCCCACACTATACTTAAAGGCATTCTCTGTCATTGGTGAAGAGTTTACATGTGTAATTGCAAGAGAACATTACATTTCATTAAACTTCTGAAACTAAGTCAGTTCTGACCTGAAACAACTAGAAATGTTGTAAAATTTCATTTGTAAGCATATGTATAGCAGTTGAGCACATCTAACTTTACAGACTGAAGATATTGCAAAACCATCCAAAACAAGCTTCTCTATGCCTGATATGCTCCCACACTATACTTAAAGGCATTCTCTGTCATTGGTGAAGAGTTTACATGTTTATGATCAAGATAACATTGATTTTCATTAAACTTCTGAAACTAAGTCAGTTCTGACCTGAAACAACAAGAAATGTTGTAAAATTTCATTTGTAAGCATATGTATAGCAGTTGAGCACATCTAACTTTACAGACTGAAGATATTGCAAAACCATCCAAAACAAGCTTCTCTCTGCCTGATATGCTCCCACACTATAGTTAAAGGCATTCTCTGTCATTGGTGAAGAGTTTACATGTTTATGAGCAAGATAACATTGATATTCATTAAACTCCTGAAACTAAGTCAGTTCTGACCTGAAACAACTAGAAATGTTGTAAAATATAATTTGTAAGCATATGTATAGCAGTTGAGCACATCTAACTTTACAGACTGAAGATATTGCAAAACCATCCAAAACAAGCTTCTCTCTGCCTGATATGCTCCCACACTATACTTAAAGGCATTCTCTGTCATTGGTGAAGAGTTTAAATGTTTATGAGCAAGATAACAATGATATTCATTATACTCCTGAAACTAAGTCAGTTCTGACCTGAAACAACAAGAAATGGTGTAAAATTTCATTTGTAAGCATATGTATAGCAGTTGAGCACATCTAACTTTACAGACTGAAGATATTGCAAAACCATCCAAAACAAGCTTCTCTCTGCCTGATATGCTCCCACACTATACTTAAAGGCATTCTCTGTCATTGGTGAAGAGTTTACATGTTTATGATCAAGATAACATTGATATTCATTATACTCCTGAAACTAAGTCAGTTCTGACCTGAAACAACAAGAAATGGTGTAAAATTTCATTTGTAAGCATATGTATAGCAGTTGAGCACATCTAACTTTACAGACTGAAGATATTGCAAAACCATCCAAAACAAGCTTCTCTCTGCCTGATATGCTCCCACACTATTCTTAAAGGCATTCTCTGTCATTGGTGAAGAGTTTACATGTTTATGATCAAGATACCATTGATTTTAATTAAACTACTGAAACTAAGTCAGTTCTGACCTGAAACAACAAGAAATGTTGTAAAATTTCATTTGTAAGCATATGTATAGCAGTTGAGCACATCTAACTTTACAGACTGAAGATATTGCAAAACCATCCAAAACAAGCTTCTCTCTGCCTGATATGCTCCCACACTATACTTAAAGGCATTCTCTGTCATTGGTGAAGAGTTTACATGTGTAATTGCAAGAGAACATTACATTTCATTAAACTTCTGAAACTAAGTCAGTTCTGACCTGAAACAACTAGAAATGTTGTAAAATTTCATTTGTAAGCATATGTATAGCAGTTGAGCACATCTAACTTTACAGACTGAAGATATTGCAAAACCATCCAAAACAAGCTTCTCTATGCCTGATATGCTCCCACACTATACTTAAAGGCATTCTCTGTCATTGGTGAAGAGTTTACATGTTTATGATCAAGATAACATTGATTTTCATTAAACTTCTGAAACTAAGTCAGTTCTGACCTGAAACAACAAGAAATGTTGTAAAATTTCATTTGTAAGCATATGTATAGCAGTTGAGCACATCTAACTTTACAGACTGAAGATATTGCAAAACCATCCAAAACAAGCTTCTCTCTGCCTGATATGCTCCCACACTATAGTTAAAGGCATTCTCTGTCATTGGTGAAGAGTTTACATGTTTATGAGCAAGATAACATTGATATTCATTAAACTCCTGAAACTAAGTCAGTTCTGACCTGAAACAACTAGAAATGTTGTAAAATATAATTTGTAAGCATATGTATAGCAGTTGAGCACATCTAACTTTACAGACTGAAGATATTGCAAAACCATCCAAAACAAGCTTCTCTCTGCCTGATATGCTCCCACACTATACTTAAAGGCATTCTCTGTCATTGGTGAAGAGTTTACATGTTTATGAGCAAGATAACAATGATATTCATTATACTCCTGAAACTAAGTCAGTTCTGACCTGAAACAACAAGGAATGGTGTAAAATTTCATTTGTAAGCATATGTATAGCAGTTGAGCACATCTAACTTTACAGACTGAAGATATTGCAAAACCATCCAAAACAAGCTTCTCTCTGCCTGATATGCTCCCACACTATACTTAAAGGCATTCTCTGTCATTGGTGAAGAGTTTACAGGTGTAATTGCAAGAGAACATTACATTTCATTAAACTTCTGAAACTAAGTCAGTTCTGACCTGAAACAACTAGAAATGTTGTAAAATTTCATTTGTAAGCATATGTATAGCAGTTGAGCACATCTAACTTTACAGACTGAAGATATTGCAAAACCATCCAAAACAAGCTTCTCTATGCCTGATATGCTCCCACACTATACTTAAAGGCATTCTCTGTCATTGGTGAAGAGTTTACATGTTTATGAGCAAGATAACATTGATATTCATTAAACTCCTGAAACTAAGTCAGTTCTGACCTGAAACAACTAGAAATGTCGTAAAATTTCATTTGTAAGCATATGTATACCAGTTGAGCACATCTAACTTTACAGACTGAAGATATTGCAAAACCATCCAAAACAAGCTTCTCTATGCCTGATATGCTCCCACACTATACTTAAAGGCATTCTCTGTCATTGGTGAAGAGTTTACATGTTTATGATCAAGATAACATTGATTTTCATTATACTCCTGAAACTAAGTCAGTTCTGACCTGAAACAACAAGAAATGGTGTAAAATTTAATTTGTAAGCATATGTATAGCAGTTGAGCACATCTAACTTTACAGACTGAAGATATTGCAAAACCATCCAAAACAAGCTTCTCTCTGCCTGATATGCTCCCACACTATACTTAAAGGCATTCTCTGTCATTGGTGAAGAGTTTACATGTTTATGAGCAAGATAACAATGATATTCATTATACTCCTGAAACTAAGTCAGTTCTGACCTGAAACAACAAGAAATGGTGTAAAATTTCATTTGTAAGCATATGTATAGCAGTTGAGCACATCTAACTTTACAGACTGAAGATATTGCAAAACCATCCAAAACAAGCTTCTCTCTGCCTGATATGCTCCCACACTATACTTAAAGGCATTCTCTGTCATTGGTGAAGAGTTTACATGTTTATGATCAAGATACCATTGATTTTCATTAAACTCCTGAAACTAAGTCAGTTCTGACCTGAAACAACAAGAAATGTTGTAAAATTTCATTTGTAAGCATATGTATACCAGTTGAGCACATCTAACTTTACAGACTGAAGATATTGCAAAACCATCCAAAACAAGCTTCTCTATGCCTGATATGCTCCCACACTATACTTATAGGCATTCTCTGTCATTGGTGAAGAGTTTACATGTGTAATTGCAAGAGAACATTACATTTCATTAAACTTCTGAAACTAAGTCAGTTCTGACCTGAAACAACTAGAAATGTTGTAAAATTTCATTTGTAAGCATATGTATAGCAGTTGAGCACATCTAACTTTACAGACTGAAGATATTGCAAAACCATCCAAAACAAGCTTCTCTATGCCTGATATGCTCCCACACTATACTTAAAGGCATTCTCTGTCATTGGTGAAGAGTTTACATGTTTATGATCAAGATAACATTGATTTTCATTAAACTTCTGAAACTAAGTCAGTTCTGACCTGAAACAACAAGAAATGTTGTAAAATTTCATTTGTAAGCATATGTATAGCAGTTGAGCACATCTAACTTTACAGACTGAAGATATTGCAAAACCATCCAAAACAAGCTTCTCTCTGCCTGATATGCTCCCACACTATAGTTAAAGGCATTCTCTGTCATTGGTGAAGAGTTTACATGTTTATGAGCAAGATAACATTGATATTCATTAAACTCCTGAAACTAAGTCAGTTCTGACCTGAAACAACTAGAAATGTTGTAAAATATAATTTGTAAGCATATGTATAGCAGTTGAGCACATCTAACTTTACAGACTGAAGATATTGCAAAACCATCCAAAACAAGATTCTCTCTGCCTGATATGCTCCCACACTATACTTAAAGGCATTCTCTGTCATTGGTGAAGAGTTTACATGTTTGTGAGCAAGATAACAATGATATTCATTATACTCCTGAAACTAAGTCAGTTCTGACCTGAAACAACAAGAAATGGTGTAAAATTTCATTTGTAAGCATATGTATAGCAGTTGAGCACATCTAACTTTACAGACTGAAGATATTGCAAAACCATCCAAAACAAGCTTCTCTCTGCCTGATATGCTCCCACACTATACTTAAAGGCATTCTCTGTCATTGGTGAAGAGTTTACAGGTGTAATTGCAAGAGAACATTACATTTCATTAAACTTCTGAAACTAAGTCAGTTCTGACCTGAAACAACTAGAAATGTTGTAAAATTTCATTTGTAAGCATATGTATAGCAGTTGAGCACATCTAACTTTACAGACTGAAGATATTGCAAAACCATCCAAAACAAGCTTCTCTCTGCCTGATATGCTCCCACACTATAGTTAAAGGCATTCTCTGTCATTGGTGAAGAGTTTACATGTTTATGAGCAAGATAACATTGATATTCATTAAACTCCTGAAACTAAGTCAGTTCTGACCTGAAACAACTAGAAATGTCGTAAAATTTCATTTGTAAGCATATGTATACCAGTTGAGCACATCTAACTTTACAGACTGAAGATATTGCAAAACCATCCAAAACAAGCTTCTCTCTGCCTGATATGCTCCCACACTATACTTAAAGGCATTCTCTGTCATTGGTGAAGAGTTTACATGTTTATGATCAAGATAACATTGATATTCATTATACTCCTGAAACTAAGTCAGTTCTGACCTGAAACAACAAGAAATGGTGTAAAATTTCATTTGTAAGCATATGTATAGCAGTTGAGCACATCTAACTTTACAGACTGAAGATATTGCAAAACCATCCAAAACAAGCTTCTCTCTGCCTGATATGCTCCCACACTATTCTTAAAGGCATTCTCTGTCATTGGTGAAGAGTTTACATGTTTATGATCAAGATACCATTGATTTTAATTAAACTACTGAAACTAAGTCAGTTCTGACCTGAAACAACAAGAAATGTTGTAAAATTTCATTTGTAAGCATATGTATAGCAGTTGAGCACATCTAACTTTACAGACTGAAGATATTGCAAAACCATCCAAAACAAGCTTCTCTCTGCCTGATATGCTCCCACACTATACTTAAAGGCATTCTCTGTCATTGGTGAAGAGTTTACATGTGTAATTGCAAGAGAACATTACATTTCATTAAACTTCTGAAACTAAGTCAGTTCTGACCTGAAACAACTAGAAATGTTGTAAAATTTCATTTGTAAGCATATGTATAGCAGTTGAGCACATCTAACTTTACAGACTGAAGATATTGCAAAACCATCCAAAACAAGCTTCTCTATGCCTGATATGCTCCCACACTATACTTAAAGGCATTCTCTGTCATTGGTGAAGAGTTTACATGTTTATGATCAAGATAACATTGATTTTCATTAAACTTCTGAAACTAAGTCAGTTCTGACCTGAAACAACAAGAAATGTTGTAAAATTTCATTTGTAAGCATATGTATAGCAGTTGAGCACATCTAACTTTACAGACTGAAGATATTGCAAAACCATCCAAAACAAGCTTCTCTCTGCCTGATATGCTCCCACACTATAGTTAAAGGCATTCTCTGTCATTGGTGAAGAGTTTACATGTTTATGAGCAAGATAACAATGATATTCATTATACTCCTGAAACTAAGTCAGTTCTGACCTGAAACAACAAGAAATGGTGTAAAATTTCATTTGTAAGCATATGTATAGCAGTTGAGCACATCTAACTTTACAGACTGAAGATATTGCAAAACCATCCAAAACAAGCTTCTCTCTGCCTGATATGCTCCCACACTATACTTAAAGGCATTCTCTGTCATTGGTGAAGAGTTTACATGTTTATGATCAAGATAACATTGATATTCATTATACTCCTGAAACTAAGTCAGTTCTGACCTGAAACAACAAGAAATGGTGTAAAATTTCATTTGTAAGCATATGTATAGCAGTTGAGCACATCTAACTTTACAGACTGAAGATATTGCAAAACCATCCAAAACAAGCTTCTCTCTGCCTGATATGCTCCCACACTATTCTTAAAGGCATTCTCTGTCATTGGTGAAGAGTTTACATGTTTATGATCAAGATACCATTGATTTTAATTAAACTACTGAAACTAAGTCAGTTCTGACCTGAAACAACAAGAAATGTTGTAAAATTTCATTTGTAAGCATATGTATAGCAGTTGAGCACATCTAACTTTACAGACTGAAGATATTGCAAAACCATCCAAAACAAGCTTCTCTCTGCCTGATATGCTCCCACACTATACTTAAAGGCATTCTCTGTCATTGGTGAAGAGTTTACATGTGTAATTGCAAGAGAACATTACATTTCATTAAACTTCTGAAACTAAGTCAGTTCTGACCTGAAACAACTAGAAATGTTGTAAAATTTCATTTGTAAGCATATGTATAGCAGTTGAGCACATCTAACTTTACAGACTGAAGATATTGCAAAACCATCCAAAACAAGCTTCTCTATGCCTGATATGCTCCCACACTATACTTAAAGGCATTCTCTGTCATTGGTGAAGAGTTTACATGTTTATGATCAAGATAACATTGATTTTCATTAAACTTCTGAAACTAAGTCAGTTCTGACCTGAAACAACAAGAAATGTTGTAAAATTTCATTTGTAAGCATATGTATAGCAGTTGAGCACATCTAACTTTACAGACTGAAGATATTGCAAAACCATCCAAAACAAGCTTCTCTCTGCCTGATATGCTCCCACACTATAGTTAAAGGCATTCTCTGTCATTGGTGAAGAGTTTACATGTTTATGAGCAAGATAACATTGATATTCATTAAACTCCTGAAACTAAGTCAGTTCTGACCTGAAACAACTAGAAATGTTGTAAAATATAATTTGTAAGCATATGTATAGCAGTTGAGCACATCTAACTTTACAGACTGAAGATATTGCAAAACCATCCAAAACAAGCTTCTCTCTGCCTGATATGCTCCCACACTATACTTAAAGGCATTCTCTGTCATTGGTGAAGAGTTTACATGTTTATGAGCAAGATAACAATGATATTCATTATACTCCTGAAACTAAGTCAGTTCTGACCTGAAACAACAAGGAATGGTGTAAAATTTCATTTGTAAGCATATGTATAGCAGTTGAGCACATCTAACTTTACAGACTGAAGATATTGCAAAACCATCCAAAACAAGCTTCTCTCTGCCTGATATGCTCCCACACTATACTTAAAGGCATTCTCTGTCATTGGTGAAGAGTTTACAGGTGTAATTGCAAGAGAACATTACATTTCATTAAACTTCTGAAACTAAGTCAGTTCTGACCTGAAACAACTAGAAATGTTGTAAAATTTCATTTGTAAGCATATGTATAGCAGTTGAGCACATCTAACTTTACAGACTGAAGATATTGCAAAACCATCCAAAACAAGCTTCTCTATGCCTGATATGCTCCCACACTATACTTAAAGGCATTCTCTGTCATTGGTGAAGAGTTTACATGTTTATGATCAAGATAACATTGATTTTCATTAAACTTCTGAAACTAAGTCAGTTCTGACCTGAAACAACAAGAAATGTTGTAAAATTTAATTTGTAAGCATATGTATAGCAGTTGAGCACATCTAACTTTACAGACTGAAGATATTGCAAAACCATCCAAAACAAGCTTCTCTCTGCCTGATATGCTCCCACACTATAGTTAAAGGCATTCTCTGTCATTGGTGAAGAGTTTACATGTTTATGAGCAAGATAACATTGATATTCATTAAACTCCTGAAACTAAGTCAGTTCTGACCTGAAACAACTAGAAATGTCGTAAAATTTCATTTGTAAGCATATGTATACCAGTTGAGCACATCTAACTTTACAGACTGAAGATATTGCAAAACCATCCAAAACAAGCTTCTCTATGCCTGATATGCTCCCACACTATACTTAAAGGCATTCTCTGTCATTGGTGAAGAGTTTACATGTTTATGATCAAGATAACATTGATTTTCATTATACTCCTGAAACTAAGTCAGTTCTGACCTGAAACAACAAGAAATGGTGTAAAATTTAATTTGTAAGCATATGTATAGCAGTTGAGCACATCTAACTTTACAGACTGAAGATATTGCAAAACCATCCAAAACAAGCTTCTCTCTGCCTGATATGCTCCCACACTATACTTAAAGGCATTCTCTGTCATTGGTGAAGAGTTTACATGTTTATGAGCAAGATAACAATGATATTCATTATACTCCTGAAACTAAGTCAGTTCTGACCTGAAACAACAAGAAATGGTGTAAAATTTCATTTGTAAGCATATGTATAGCAGTTGAGCACATCTAACTTTACAGACTGAAGATATTGCAAAACCATCCAAAACAAGCTTCTCTCTGCCTGATATGCTCCCACACTATACTTAAAGGCATTCTCTGTCATTGGTGAAGAGTTTACATGTTTATGATCAAGATACCATTGATTTTCATTAAACTCCTGAAACTAAGTCAGTTCTGACCTGAAACAACAAGAAATGTTGTAAAATTTCATTTGTAAGCATATGTATACCAGTTGAGCACATCTAACTTTACAGACTGAAGATATTGCAAAACCATCCAAAACAAGCTTCTCTATGCCTGATATGCTCCCACACTATACTTATAGGCATTCTCTGTCATTGGTGAAGAGTTTACATGTTTATGATCAAGATACCATTGATACTCATTAAACTCCTGAAACTAAGTCAGTTCTGACCTGAAACAACTAGAAATGTTGTAAAATTTCATTTGTAAGCATATGTATAGCAGTTGAGCACATCTAACTTTACAGACTGAAGATATTGCAAAACCATCCAAAACAAGCTTCTCTCTGCCTGATATGCTCCCACACTATACTTAAAGGCATTCTCTGTCATTGGTGAAGAGTTTACATGTGTAATTGCAAGAGAACATTACATTTCATTAAACTTCTGAAACTAAGTCAGTTCTGACCTGAAACAACTAGAAATGTTGTAAAATTTCATTTGTAAGCATATGTATAGCAGTTGAGCACATCTAACTTTACAGACTGAAGATATTGCAAAACCATCCAAAACAAGCTTCTCTATGCCTGATATGCTCCCACACTATACTTAAAGGCATTCTCTGTCATTGGTGAAGAGTTTACATGTTTATGATCAAGATACCATTGATTTTAATTAAACTACTGAAACTAAGTCAGTTCTGACCTGAAACAACAAGAAATGTTGTAAAATTTCATTTGTAAGCATATGTATAGCAGTTGAGCACATCTAACTTTACAGACTGAAGATATTGCAAAACCATCCAAAACAAGCTTCTCTCTGCCTGATATGCTCCCACACTATACTTAAAGGCATTCTCTGTCATTGGTGAAGAGTTTACATGTGTAATTGCAAGAGAACATTACATTTCATTAAACTTCTGAAACTAAGTCAGTTCTGACCTGAAACAACTAGAAATGTTGTAAAATTTCATTTGTAAGCATATGTATAGCAGTTGAGCACATCTAACTTTACAGACTGAAGATATTGCAAAACCATCCAAAACAAGCTTCTCTCTGCCTGATATGCTCCCACACTATACTTAAAGGCATTCTCTGTCATTGGTGAAGAGTTTACAGGTGTAATTGCAAGAGAACATTACATTTCATTAAACTTCTGAAACTAAGTCAGTTCTGACCTGAAACAACTAGAAATGTTGTAAAATTTCATTTGTAAGCATATGTATAGCAGTTGAGCACATCTAACTTTACAGACTGAAGATATTGCAAAACCATCCAAAACAAGCTTCTCTCTGCCTGATATGCTCCCACACTATAGTTAAAGGCATTCTCTGTCATTGGTGAAGAGTTTACATGTTTATGAGCAAGATAACATTGATATTCATTAAACTCCTGAAACTAAGTCAGTTCTGACCTGAAACAACTAGAAATGTCGTAAAATTTCATTTGTAAGCATATGTATACCAGTTGAGCACATCTAACTTTACAGACTGAAGATATTGCAAAACCATCCAAAACAAGCTTCTCTCTGCCTGATATGCTCCCACACTATACTTAAAGGCATTCTCTGTCATTGGTGAAGAGTTTACATGTTTATGATCAAGATAACATTGATATTCATTATACTCCTGAAACTAAGTCAGTTCTGACCTGAAACAACAAGAAATGGTGTAAAATTTCATTTGTAAGCATATGTATAGCAGTTGAGCACATCTAACTTTACAGACTGAAGATATTGCAAAACCATCCAAAACAAGCTTCTCTCTGCCTGATATGCTCCCACACTATTCTTAAAGGCATTCTCTGTCATTGGTGAAGAGTTTACATGTTTATGATCAAGATACCATTGATTTTAATTAAACTACTGAAACTAAGTCAGTTCTGACCTGAAACAACAAGAAATGTTGTAAAATTTCATTTGTAAGCATATGTATAGCAGTTGAGCACATCTAACTTTACAGACTGAAGATATTGCAAAACCATCCAAAACAAGCTTCTCTCTGCCTGATATGCTCCCACACTATACTTAAAGGCATTCTCTGTCATTGGTGAAGAGTTTACATGTGTAATTGCAAGAGAACATTACATTTCATTAAACTTCTGAAACTAAGTCAGTTCTGACCTGAAACAACTAGAAATGTTGTAAAATTTCATTTGTAAGCATATGTATAGCAGTTGAGCACATCTAACTTTACAGACTGAAGATATTGCAAAACCATCCAAAACAAGCTTCTCTATGCCTGATATGCTCCCACACTATACTTAAAGGCATTCTCTGTCATTGGTGAAGAGTTTACATGTTTATGATCAAGATAACATTGATTTTCATTAAACTTCTGAAACTAAGTCAGTTCTGACCTGAAACAACAAGAAATGTTGTAAAATTTCATTTGTAAGCATATGTATAGCAGTTGAGCACATCTAACTTTACAGACTGAAGATATTGCAAAACCATCCAAAACAAGCTTCTCTCTGCCTGAAATGCTCCCACACTATAGTTAAAGGCATTCTCTGTCATTGGTGAAGAGTTTACATGTTTATGAGCAAGATAACATTGATATTCATTAAACTCCTGAAACTAAGTCAGTTCTGACCTGAAACAACTAGAAATGTTGTAAAATATAATTTGTAAGCATATGTATAGCAGTTGAGCACATCTAACTTTACAGACTGAAGATATTGCAAAACCATCCAAAACAAGCTTCTCTCTGCCTGATATGCTCCCACACTATACTTAAAGGCATTCTCTGTCATTGGTGAAGAGTTTACATGTTTATGAGCAAGATAACAATGATATTCATTAAACTTCTGAAACTAAGTCAGTTCTGACCTGAAACAACAAGAAATGGTGTAAAATTTCATTTGTAAGCATATGTATAGCAGTTGAGCACATCTAACTTTACAGACTGAAGATATTGCAAAACCATCCAAAACAAGCTTCTCTCTGCCTGATATGCTCCCACACTATACTTAAAGGCATTCTCTGTCATTGGTGAAGAGTTTACATGTTTATGATCAAGATAACATTGATATTCATTATACTCCTGAAACTAAGTCAGTTCTGACCTGAAACAACAAGAAATGGTGTAAAATTTCATTTGTAAGCATATGTATAGCAGTTGAGCACATCTAACTTTACAGACTGAAGATATTGCAAAACCATCCAAAACAAGCTTCTCTCTGCCTGATATGCTCCCACACTATTCTTAAAGGCATTCTCTGTCATTGGTGAAGAGTTTACATGTTTATGATCAAGATACCATTGATTTTAATTAAACTACTGAAACTAAGTCAGTTCTGACCTGAAACAACAAGAAATGTTGTAAAATTTCATTTGTAAGCATATGTATAGCAGTTGAGCACATCTAACTTTACAGACTGAAGATATTGCAAAACCATCCAAAACAAGCTTCTCTCTGCCTGATATGCTCCCACACTATACTTAAAGGCATTCTCTGTCATTGGTGAAGAGTTTACATGTGTAATTGCAAGAGAACATTACATTTCATTAAACTTCTGAAACTAAGTCAGTTCTGACCTGAAACAACTAGAAATGTTGTAAAATTTCATTTGTAAGCATATGTATAGCAGTTGAGCACATCTAACTTTACAGACTGAAGATATTGCAAAACCATCCAAAACAAGCTTCTCTATGCCTGATATGCTCCCACACTATACTTAAAGGCATTCTCTGTCATTGGTGAAGAGTTTACATGTTTATGATCAAGATAACATTGATTTTCATTAAACTTCTGAAACTAAGTCAGTTCTGACCTGAAACAACAAGAAATGTTGTAAAATTTCATTTGTAAGCATATGTATAGCAGTTGAGCACATCTAACTTTACAGACTGAAGATATTGCAAAACCATCCAAAACAAGCTTCTCTCTGCCTGATATGCTCCCACACTATAGTTAAAGGCATTCTCTGTCATTGGTGAAGAGTTTACATGTTTATGAGCAAGATAACATTGATATTCATTAAACTCCTGAAACTAAGTCAGTTCTGACCTGAAACAACTAGAAATGTTGTAAAATATAATTTGTAAGCATATGTATAGCAGTTGAGCACATCTAACTTTACAGACTGAAGATATTGCAAAACCATCCAAAACAAGCTTCTCTCTGCCTGATATGCTCCCACACTATACTTAAAGGCATTCTCTGTCATTGGTGAAGAGTTTACATGTTTATGATCAAGATAACATTGATATTCATTATACTCCTGAAACTAAGTCAGTTCTGACCTGAAACAACAAGAAATGGTGTAAAATTTCATTTGTAAGCATATGTATAGCAGTTGAGCACATCTAACTTTACAGACTGAAGATATTGCAAAACCATCCAAAACAAGCTTCTCTCTGCCTGATATGCTCCCACACTATACTTAAAGGCATTCTCTGTCATTGGTGAAGAGTTTACATGTTTATGAGCAAGATAACAATGATATTCATTATACTCCTGAAACTAAGTCAGTTCTGACCTGAAACAACAAGAAATGGTGTAAAATTTCATTTGTAAGCATATGTATAGCAGTTGAGCACATCTAACTTTACAGACTGAAGATATTGCAAAACCATCCAAAACAAGCTTCTCTCTGCCTGATATGCTCCCACACTATACTTAAAGGCATTCTCTGTCATTGGTGAAGAGTTTACATGTTTATGATCAAGATACCATTGATTTTCATTAAACTCCTGAAACTAAGTCAGTTCTGACCTGAAACAACAAGAAATGTTGTAAAATTTCATTTGTAAGCATATGTATACCAGTTGAGCACATCTAACTTTACAGACTGAAGATATTGCAAAACCATCCAAAACAAGCTTCTCTATGCCTGATATGCTCCCACACTATACTTATAGGCATTCTCTGTCATTGGTGAAGAGTTTACATGTTTATGATCAAGATACCATTGATACTCATTAAACTCCTGAAACTAAGTCAGTTCTGACCTGAAACAACTAGAAATGTTGTAAAATTTCATTTGTAAGCATATGTATAGCAGTTGAGCACATCTAACTTTACAGACTGAAGATATTGCAAAACCATCCAAAACAAGCTTCTCTCTGCCTGATATGCTCCCACACTATACTTAAAGGCATTCTCTGTCATTGGTGAAGAGTTTACATGTGTAATTGCAAGAGAACATTACATTTCATTAAACTTCTGAAACTAAGTCAGTTCTGACCTGAAACAACTAGAAATGTTGTAAAATTTCATTTGTAAGCATATGTATAGTAGTTGAGCACATCTAACTTTACAGACTGAAGATATTGCAAAACCATCCAAAACAAGCTTCTCTATGCCTGATATGCTCCCACACTATACTTAAAGGCATTCTCTGTCATTGGTGAAGAGTTTACATGTTTATGATCAAGATAACATTGATTTTCATTAAACTTCTGAAACTAAGTCAGTTCTGACCTGAAACAACAAGAAATGTTGTAAAATTTCATTTGTAAGCATATGTATAGCAGTTGAGCACATCTAACTTTACAGACTGAAGATATTGCAAAACCATCCAAAACAAGCTTCTCTCTGCCTGATATGCTCCCACGCTATAGTTAAAGGCATTCTCTGTCATTGGTGAAGAGTTTACATGTTTATGAGCAAGATAACATTGATATTCATTAAACTCCTGAAACTAAGTCAGTTCTGACCTGAAACAACTAGAAATGTTGTAAAATATAATTTGTAAGCATATGTATAGCAGTTGAGCACATCTAACTTTACAGACTGAAGATATTGCAAAACCATCCAAAACAAGCTTCTCTCTGCCTGATATGCTCCCACACTATACTTAAAGGCATTCTCTGTCATTGGTGAAGAGTTTACATGTTTATGAGCAAGATAACAATGATATTCATTATACTCCTGAAACTAAGTCAGTTCTGACCTGAAACAACAAGAAATGGTGTAAAATTTCATTTGTAAGCATATGTATAGCAGTTGAGCACATCTAACTTTACAGACTGAAGATATTGCAAAACCATCCAAAACAAGCTTCTCTCTGCCTGATATGCTCCCACACTATTCTTAAAGGCATTCTCTGTCATTGGTGAAGAGTTTACATGTTTATGATCAAGATACCATTGATTTTAATTAAACTACTGAAACTAAGTCAGTTCTGACCTGAAACAACAAGAAATGTTGTAAAATTTCATTTGTAAGCATATGTATAGCAGTTGAGCACATCTAACTTTACAGACTGAAGATATTGCAAAACCATCCAAAACAAGCTTCTCTCTGCCTGATATGCTCCCACACTATACTTAAAGGCATTCTCTGTCATTGGTGAAGAGTTTACATGTGTAATTGCAAGAGAACATTACATTTCATTAAACTTCTGAAACTAAGTCAGTTCTGACCTGAAACAACTAGAAATGTTGTAAAATTTAATTTGTAAGCATATGTATAGCAGTTGAGCACATCTAACTTTACAGACTGAAGATATTGCAAAACCATCCAAAACAAGCTTCTCTATGCCTGATATGCTCCCACACTATACTTAAAGGCATTCTCTGTCATTGGTGAAGAGTTTACATGTTTATGATCAAGATAACATTGATTTTCATTAAACTTCTGAAACTAAGTCAGTTCTGACCTGAAACAACAAGAAATGTTGTAAAATTTCATTTGTAAGCATATGTATAGCAGTTGAGCACATCTAACTTTACAGACTGAAGATATTGCAAAACCATCCAAAACAAGCTTCTCTCTGCCTGATATGCTCCCACACTATAGTTAAAGGCATTCTCTGTCATTGGTGAAGAGTTTACATGTTTATGAGCAAGATAACATTGATATTCATTAAACTCCTGAAACTAAGTCAGTTCTGACCTGAAACAACTAGAAATGTTGTAAAATATAATTTGTAAGCATATGTATAGCAGTTGAGCACATCTAACTTTACAGACTGAAGATATTGCAAAACCATCCAAAACAAGCTTCTCTCTGCCTGATATGCTCCCACACTATACTTAAAGGCATTCTCTGTCATTGGTGAAGAGTTTACATGTTTATGAGCAAGATAACAATGATATTCATTATACTCCTGAAACTAAGTCAGTTCTGACCTGAAACAACAAGAAATGGTGTAAAATTTCATTTGTAAGCATATGTATAGCAGTTGAGCACATCTAACTTTACAGACTGAAGATATTGCAAAACCATCCAAAACAAGCTTCTCTCTGCCTGATATGCTCCCACACTATACTTAAAGGCATTCTCTGTCATTGGTGAAGAGTTTACAGGTGTAATTGCAAGAGAACATTACATTTCATTAAACTTCTGAAACTAAGTCAGTTCTGACCTGAAACAACTAGAAATGTTGTAAAATTTCATTTGTAAGCATATGTATAGCAGTTGAGCACATCTAACTTTACAGACTGAAGATATTGCAAAACCATCCAAAACAAGCTTCTCTATGCCTGATATGCTCCCACACTATAGTTAAAGGCATTCTCTGTCATTGGTGAAGAGTTTACATGTTTATGAGCAAGATAACATTGATATTCATTAAACTCCTGAAACTAAGTCAGTTCTGACCTGAAACAACTAGAAATGTCGTAAAATTTCATTTGTAAGCATATGTATACCAGTTGAGCACATCTAACTTTACAGACTGAAGATATTGCAAAACCATCCAAAACAAGCTTCTCTCTGCCTGATATGCTCCCACACTATACTTAAAGGCATTCTCTGTCATTGGTGAAGAGTTTACATGTGTAATTGCAAGAGAACATTACATTTCATTAAACTTCTGAAACTAAGTCAGTTCTGACCTGAAACAACTAGAAATGTTGTAAAATTTCATTTGTAAGCATATGTATAGCAGTTGAGCACATCTAACTTTACAGACTGAAGATATTGCAAAACCATCCAAAACAAGCTTCTCTATGCCTGATATGCTCCCACACTATACTTAAAGGCATTCTCTGTCATTGGTGAAGAGTTTACATGTTTATGATCAAGATAACATTGATTTTCATTAAACTTCTGAAACTAAGTCAGTTCTGACCTGAAACAACAAGAAATGTTGTAAAATTTCATTTGTAAGCATATGTATAGCAGTTGAGCACATCTAACTTTACAGACTGAAGATATTGCAAAACCATCCAAAACAAGCTTCTCTCTGCCTGATATGCTCCCACGCTATAGTTAAAGGCATTCTCTGTCATTGGTGAAGAGTTTACATGTTTATGAGCAAGATAACATTGATATTCATTAAACTCCTGAAACTAAGTCAGTTCTGACCTGAAACAACTAGAAATGTTGTAAAATATAATTTGTAAGCATATGTATAGCAGTTGAGCACATCTAACTTTACAGACTGAAGATATTGCAAAACCATCCAAAACAAGCTTCTCTCTGCCTGATATGCTCCCACACTATACTTAAAGGCATTCTCTGTCATTGGTGAAGAGTTTACATGTTTATGAGCAAGATAACAATGATATTCATTATACTCCTGAAACTAAGTCAGTTCTGACCTGAAACAACAAGAAATGGTGTTAAATTTCATTTGTAAGCATATGTATAGCAGTTGAGCACATCTAACTTTACAGACTGAAGATATTGCAAAACCATCCAAAACAAGCTTCTCTCTGCCTGATATGCTCCCACACTATACTTAAAGGCATTCTCTGTCATTGGTGAAGAGTTTACAGGTGTAATTGCAAGAGAACATTACATTTCATTAAACTTCTGAAACTAAGTCAGTTCTGACCTGAAACAACTAGAAATGTTGTAAAATTTCATTTGTAAGCATATGTATAGCAGTTGAGCACATCTAACTTTACAGACTGAAGATATTGCAAAACCATCCAAAACAAGCTTCTCTATGCCTGATATGCTCCCACACTATAGTTAAAGGCATTCTCTGTCATTGGTGAAGAGTTTACATGTTTATGAGCAAGATAACATTGATATTCATTAAACTCCTGAAACTAAGTCAGTTCTGACCTGAAACAACTAGAAATGTCGTAAAATTTCATTTGTAAGCATATGTATACCAGTTGAGCACATCTAACTTTACAGACTGAAGATATTGCAAAACCATCCAAAACAAGCTTCTCTCTGCCTGATATGCTCCCACACTATACTTAAAGGCATTCTCTGTCATTGGTGAAGAGTTTACATGTGTAATTGCAAGAGAACATTACATTTCATTAAACTTCTGAAACTAAGTCAGTTCTGACCTGAAACAACTAGAAATGTTGTAAAATTTCATTTGTAAGCATATGTATAGCAGTTGAGCACATCTAACTTTACAGACTGAAGATATTGCAAAACCATCCAAAACAAGCTTCTCTATGCCTGATATGCTCCCACACTATACTTAAAGGCATTCTCTGTCATTGGTGAAGAGTTTACATGTTTATGATCAAGATAACATTGATTTTCATTAAACTTCTGAAACTAAGTCAGTTCTGACCTGAAACAACAAGAAATGTTGTAAAATTTCATTTGTAAGCATATGTATAGCAGTTGAGCACATCTAACTTTACAGACTGAAGATATTGCAAAACCATCCAAAACAAGCTTCTCTCTGCCTGATATGCTCCCACGCTATAGTTAAAGGCATTCTCTGTCATTGGTGAAGAGTTTACATGTTTATGAGCAAGATAACATTGATATTCATTAAACTCCTGAAACTAAGTCAGTTCTGACCTGAAACAACTAGAAATGTTGTAAAATATAATTTGTAAGCATATGTATAGCAGTTGAGCACATCTAACTTTACAGACTGAAGATATTGCAAAACCATCCAAAACAAGCTTCTCTCTGCCTGATATGCTCCCACACTATACTTAAAGGCATTCTCTGTCATTGGTGAAGAGTTTACATGTTTATGAGCAAGATAACAATGATATTCATTATACTCCTGAAACTAAGTCAGTTCTGACCTGAAACAACAAGAAATGGTGTATAATTTCATTTGTAAGCATATGTATAGCAGTTGAGCACATCTAACTTTACAGACTGAAGATATTGCAAAACCATCCAAAACAAGCTTCTCTCTGCCTGATATGCTCCCACACTATTCTTAAAGGCATTCTCTGTCATTGGTGAAGAGTTTACATGTTTATGATCAAGATACCATTGATTTTAATTAAACTACTGAAACTAAGTCAGTTCTGACCTGAAACAACAAGAAATGTTGTAAAATTTCATTTGTAAGCATATGTATAGCAGTTGAGCACATCTAACTTTACAGACTGAAGATATTGCAAAACCATCCAAAACAAGCTTCTCTCTGCCTGATATGCTCCCACACTATACTTAAAGGCATTCTCTGTCATTGGTGAAGAGTTTACATGTGTAATTGCAAGAGAACATTACATTTCATTAAACTTCTGAAACTAAGTCAGTTCTGACCTGAAACAACTAGAAATGTTGTAAAATATAATTTGTAAGCATATGTATAGCAGTTGAGCACATCTAACTTTACAGACTGAAGATATTGCAAAACCATCCAAAACAAGCTTCTCTCTGCCTGATATGCTCCCACACTATACTTAAAGGCATTCTCTGTCATTGGTGAAGAGTTTACATGTTTATGAGCAAGATAACAATGATATTCATTATACTCCTGAAACTAAGTCAGTTCTGACCTGAAACAACAAGAAATGGTGTAAAATTTCATTTGTAAGCATATGTATAGCAGTTGAGCACATCTAACTTTACAGACTGAAGATATTGCAAAACCATCCAAAACAAGCTTCTCTCTGCCTGATATGCTCCCACACTATACTTAAAGGCATTCTCTGTCATTGGTGAAGAGTTTACAGGTGTAATTGCAAGAGAACATTACATTTCATTAAACTTCTGAAACTAAGTCAGTTCTGACCTGAAACAACTAGAAATGTTGTAAAATTTCATTTGTAAGCATATGTATAGCAGTTGAGCACATCTAACTTTACAGACTGAAGATATTGCAAAACCATCCAAAACAAGCTTCTCTATGCCTGATATGCTCCCACACTATAGTTAAAGGCATTCTCTGTCATTGGTGAAGAGTTTACATGTTTATGAGCAAGATAACATTGATATTCATTAAACTCCTGAAACTAAGTCAGTTCTGACCTGAAACAACTAGAAATGTCGTAAAATTTCATTTGTAAGCATATGTATAGCAGTTGAGCACATCTAACTTTACAGACTGAAGATATTGCAAAACCATCCAAAACAAGCTTCTCTATGCCTGATATGCTCCCACACTATACTTAAAGGCATTCTCTGTCATTGGTGAAGAGTTTACATGTTTATGATCAAGATAACATTGATTTTCATTATACTCCTGAAACTAAGTCAGTTCTGACCTGAAACAACAAGAAATGGTGTAAAATTTAATTTGTAAGCATATGTATAGCAGTTGAGCACATCTAACTTTACAGACTGAAGATATTGCAAAACCATCCAAAACAAGCTTCTCTCTGCCTGATATGCTCCCACACTATACTTAAAGGCATTCTCTGTCATTGGTGAAGAGTTTACATGTTTATGAGCAAGATAACAATGATATTCATTATACTCCTGAAACTAAGTCAGTTCTGACCTGAAACAACAAGAAATGGTGTAAAATTTCATTTGTAAGCATATGTATAGCAGTTGAGCACATCTAACTTTACAGACTGAAGATATTGCAAAACCATCCAAAACAAGCTTCTCTCTGCCTGATATGCTCCCACACTATAGTTAAAGGCATTCTCTGTCATTGGTGAAGAGTTTACATGTTTATGAGCAAGATAACATTGATATTCATTAAACTCCTGAAACTAAGTCAGTTCTGACCTGAAACAACTAGAAATGTTGTAAAATATAATTTGTAAGCATATGTATAGCAGTTGAGCACATCTAACTTTACAGACTGAAGATATTGCAAAACCATCCAAAACAAGCTTCTCTCTGCCTGATATGCTCCCACACTATACTTAAAGGCATTCTCTGTCATTGGTGAAGAGTTTACATGTTTATGAGCAAGATAACAATGATATTCATTATACTCCTGAAACTAAGTCAGTTCTGACCTGAAACAACAAGAAATGGTGTAAAATTTCATTTGTAAGCATATGTATAGCAGTTGAGCACATCTAACTTTACAGACTGAAGATATTGCAAAACCATCCAAAACAAGCTTCTCTCTGCCTGATATGCTCCCACACTATACTTAAAGGCATTCTCTGTCATTGGTGAAGAGTTTACAGGTGTAATTGCAAGAGAACATTACATTTCATTAAACTTCTGAAACTAAGTCAGTTCTGACCTGAAACAACTAGAAATGTTGTAAAATTTCATTTGTAAGCATATGTATAGCAGTTGAGCACATCTAACTTTACAGACTGAAGATATTGCAAAACCATCCAAAACAAGCTTCTCTATGCCTGATATGCTCCCACACTATAGTTAAAGGCATTCTCTGTCATTGGTGAAGAGTTTACATGTTTATGAGCAAGATAACATTGATATTCATTAAACTCCTGAAACTAAGTCAGTTCTGACCTGAAACAACTAGAAATGTCGTAAAATTTCATTTGTAAGCATATGTATACCAGTTGAGCACATCTAACTTTACAGACTGAAGATATTGCAAAACCATCCAAAACAAGCTTCTCTATGCCTGATATGCTCCCACACTATACTTAAAGGCATTCTCTGTCATTGGTGAAGAGTTTACATGTTTATGATCAAGATAACATTGATTTTCATTATACTCCTGAAACTAAGTCAGTTCTGACCTGAAACAACAAGAAATGGTGTAAAATTTAATTTGTAAGCATATGTATAGCAGTTGAGCACATCTAACTTTACAGACTGAAGATATTGCAAAACCATCCAAAACAAGCTTCTCTCTGCCTGATATGCTCCCACACTATACTTAAAGGCATTCTCTGTCATTGGTGAAGAGTTTACATGTTTATGAGCAAGATAACAATGATATTCATTATACTCCTGAAACTAAGTCAGTTCTGACCTGAAACAACAAGAAATGGTGTAAAATTTCATTTGTAAGCATATGTATAGCAGTTGAGCACATCTAACTTTACAGACTGAAGATATTGCAAAACCATCCAAAACAAGCTTCTCTCTGCCTGATATGCTCCCACACTATACTTAAAGGCATTCTCTGTCATTGGTGAAGAGTTTACATGTTTATGATCAAGATACCATTGATTTTCATTAAACTCCTGAAACTAAGTCAGTTCTGACCTGAAACAACAAGAAATGTTGTAAAATTTCATTTGTAAGCATATGTATACCAGTTGAGCACATCTAACTTTACAGACTGAAGATATTGCAAAACCATCCAAAACAAGCTTCTCTATGCCTGATATGCTCCCACACTATACTTATAGGCATTCTCTGTCATTGGTGAAGAGTTTACATGTTTATGATCAAGATACCATTGATATTCATTAAACTCCTGAAACTAAGTCAGTTCTGACCTGAAACAACTAGAAATGTTGTAAAATTTCATTTGTAAGCATATGTATAGCAGTTGAGCACATCTAACTTTACAGACTGAAGATATTGCAAAACCATCCAAAACAAGCTTCTCTCTGCCTGATATGCTCCCACACTATACTTAAAGGCATTCTCTGTCATTGGTGAAGAGTTTACATGTGTAATTGCAAGAGAACATTACATTTCATTAAACTTCTGAAACTAAGTCAGTTCTGACCTGAAACAACTAGAAATGTTGTAAAATTTCATTTGTAAGCATATGTATAGCAGTTGAGCACATCTAACTTTACAGACTGAAGATATTGCAAAACCATCCAAAACAAGCTTCTCTATGCCTGATATGCTCCCACACTATACTTAAAGGCATTCTCTGTCATTGGTGAAGAGTTTACATGTTTATGATCAAGATAACATTGATTTTCATTAAACTTCTGAAACTAAGTCAGTTCTGACCTGAAACAACAAGAAATGTTGTAAAATTTCATTTGTAAGCATATGTATAGCAGTTGAGCACATCTAACTTTACAGACTGAAGATATTGCAAAACCATCCAAAACAAGCTTCTCTCTGCCTGATATGCTCCCACACTATACTTAAAGGCATTCTCTGTCATTGGTGAAGAGTTTACATGTTTATGAGCAAGATAACAATGATATTCATTATACTCCTGAAACTAAGTCAGTTCTGACCTGAAACAACAAGAAATGGTGTAAAATTTCATTTGTAAGCATATGTATAGCAGTTGAGCACATCTAACTTTACAGACTGAAGATATTGCAAAACCATCCAAAACAAGCTTCTCTCTGCCTGATATGCTCCCACACTATACTTAAAGGCATTCTCTGTCATTGGTGAAGAGTTTACAGGTGTAATTGCAAGAGAACATTACATTTCATTAAACTTCTGAAACTAAGTCAGTTCTGACCTGAAACAACTAGAAATGTTGTAAAATTTCATTTGTAAGCATATGTATAGCAGTTGAGCACATCTAACTTTACAGACTGAAGATATTGCAAAACCATCCAAAACAAGCTTCTCTATGCCTGATATGCTCCCACACTATACTTAAAGGCATTCTCTGTCATTGGTGAAGAGTTTACATGTTTATGATCAAGATAACATTGATTTTCATTAAACTTCTGAAACTAAGTCAGTTCTGACCTGAAACAACAAGAAATGTTGTAAAATTTAATTTGTAAGCATATGTATAGCAGTTGAGCACATCTAACTTTACAGACTGAAGATATTGCAAAACCATCCAAAACAAGCTTCTCTCTGCCTGATATGCTCCCACACTATACTTAAAGGCATTCTCTGTCATTGGTGAAGAGTTTACATGTGTAATTGCAAGAGAACATTACATTTCATTAAACTTCTGAAACTAAGTCAGTTCTGACCTGAAACAACTAGAAATGTTGTAAAATTTCATTTGTAAGCATATGTATAGCAGTTGAGCACATCTAACTTTACAGACTGAAGATATTGCAAAACCATCCAAAACAAGCTTCTCTCTGCCTGATATGCTCCCACACTATACTTAAAGGCATTCTCTGTCATTGGTGAAGAGTTTACATGTGTAATTGCAAGAGAACATTACATTTCATTAAACTTCTGAAACTAAGTCAGTTCTGACCTGAAACAACTAGAAATGTTGTAAAATTTCATTTGTAAGCATATGTATAGCAGTTGAGCACATCTAACTTTACAGACTGAAGATATTGCAAAACCATCCAAAACAAGCTTCTCTATGCCTGATATGCTCCCACACTATACTTAAAGGCATTCTCTGTCATTGGTGAAGAGTTTACATGTTTATGATCAAGATAACATTGATTTTCATTAAACTTCTGAAACTAAGTCAGTTCTGACCTGAAACAACAAGAAATGTTGTAAAATTTCATTTGTAAGCATATGTATAGCAGTTGAGCACATCTAACTTTACAGACTGAAGATATTGCAAAACCATCCAAAACAAGCTTCTCTCTGCCTGATATGCTCCCACACTATAGTTAAAGGCATTCTCTGTCATTGGTGAAGAGTTTACATGTTTATGAGCAAGATAACATTGATATTCATTAAACTCCTGAAACTAAGTCAGTTCTGACCTGAAACAACTAGAAATGTTGTAAAATATAATTTGTAAGCATATGTATAGCAGTTGAGCACATCTAACTTTACAGACTGAAGATATTGCAAAACCATCCAAAACAAGCTTCTCTCTGCCTGATATGCTCCCACACTATACTTAAAGGCATTCTCTGTCATTGGTGAAGAGTTTACATGTTTATGAGCAAGATAACAATGATATTCATTATACTCCTGAAACTAAGTCAGTTCTGACCTGAAACAACAAGAAATGGTGTAAAATTTCATTTGTAAGCATATGTATAGCAGTTGAGCACATCTAACTTTACAGACTGAAGATATTGCAAAACCATCCAAAACAAGCTTCTCTCTGCCTGATATGCTCCCACACTATACTTAAAGGCATTCTCTGTCATTGGTGAAGAGTTTACAGGTGTAATTGCAAGAGAACATTACATTTCATTAAACTTCTGAAACTAAGTCAGTTCTGACCTGAAACAACTAGAAATGTTGTAAAATTTCATTTGTAAGCATATGTATAGCAGTTGAGCACATCTAACTTTACAGACTGAAGATATTGCAAAACCATCCAAAACAAGCTTCTCTATGCCTGATATGCTCCCACACTATACTTAAAGGCATTCTCTGTCAATGGTGAAGAGTTTACATGTTTATGAGCAAGATAACATTGATATTCATTAAACTCCTGAAACTAAGTCAGTTCTGACCTGAAACAACTAGAAATGTCGTAAAATTTCATTTGTAAGCATATGTATACCAGTTGAGCACATCTAACTTTACAGACTGAAGATATTGCAAAACCATCCAAAACAAGCTTCTCTATGCCTGATATGCTCCCACACTATACTTAAAGGCATTCTCTGTCATTGGTGAAGAGTTTACATGTTTATGATCAAGATAACATTGATTTTCATTATACTCCTGAAACTAAGTCAGTTCTGACCTGAAACAACAAGAAATGGTGTAAAATTTAATTTGTAAGCATATGTATAGCAGTTGAGCACATCTAACTTTACAGACTGAAGATATTGCAAAACCATCCAAAACAAGCTTCTCTATGCCTGATATGCTCCCACACTATACTTAAAGGCATTCTCTGTCATTGGTGAAGAGTTTACATGTGTAATTGCAAGAGAACATTACATTTCATTAAACTTCTGAAACTAAGTCAGTTCTGACCTGAAACAACTAGAAATGTTGTAAAATTTCATTTGTAAGCATATGTATAGCAGTTGAGCACATCTAACTTTACAGACTGAAGATATTGCAAAACCATTCAAAACAAGCTTCTCTATGCCTGATATGCTCCCACACTATACTTAAAGGCATTCTCTGTCATTGGTGAAGAGTTTACATGTTTATGATCAAGATAACATTGATTTTCATTAAACTTCTGAAACTAAGTCAGTTCTGACCTGAAACAACAAGAAATGTTGTAAAATTTCATTTGTAAGCATATGTATAGCAGTTGAGCACATCTAACTTTACAGACTGAAGATATTGCAAAACCATCCAAAACAAGCTTCTCTCTGCCTGATATGCTCCCACACTATAGTTAAAGGCATTCTCTGTCATTGGTGAAGAGTTTACATGTTTATGAGCAAGATAACATTGATATTCATTAAACTCCTGAAACTAAGTCAGTTCTGACCTGAAACAACTAGAAATGTTGTAAAATATAATTTGTAAGCATATGTATAGCAGTTGAGCACATCTAACTTTACAGACTGAAGATATTGCAAAACCATCCAAAACAAGCTTCTCTCTGCCTGATATGCTCCCACACTATACTTAAAGGCATTCTCTGTCATTGGTGAAGAGTTTACATGTTTATGAGCAAGATAACAATGATATTCATTATACTCCTGAAACTAAGTCAGTTCTGACCTGAAACAACAAGAAATGTTGTAAAATTTCATTTGTAAGCATATGTATAGCAGTTGAGCACATCTAACTTTACAGACTGAAGATATTGCAAAACCATCCAAAACAAGCTTCTCTCTGCCTGATATGCTCCCACACTATACTTAAAGGCATTCTCTGTCATTGGTGAAGAGTTTACAGGTGTAATTGCAAGAGAACATTACATTTCATTAAACTTCTGAAACTAAGTCAGTTCTGACCTGAAACAACTAGAAATGTTGTAAAATTTCATTTGTAAGCATATGTATAGCAGTTGAGCACATCTAACTTTACAGACTGAAGATATTGCAAAACCATCCAAAACAAGCTTCTCTATGCCTGATATGCTCCCACACTATACTTAAAGGCATTCTCTGTCAATGGTGAAGAGTTTACATGTTTATGATCAAGATAACATTGATTTTCATTAAACTTCTGAAACTAAGTCAGTTCTGACCTGAAACAACAAGAAATGTTGTAAAATTTAATTTGTAAGCATATGTATAGCAGTTGAGCACATCTAACTTTACAGACTGAAGATATTGCAAAACCATCCAAAACAAGCTTCTCTCTGCCTGATATGCTCCCACACTATAGTTAAAGGCATTCTCTGTCATTGGTGAAGAGTTTACATGTTTATGAGCAAGATAACATTGATATTCATTAAACTCCTGAAACTAAGTCAGTTCTGACCTGAAACAACTAGAAATGTCGTAAAATTTCATTTGTAAGCATATGTATACCAGTTGAGCACATCTAACTTTACAGACTGAAGATATTGCAAAACCATCCAAAACAAGCTTCTCTATGCCTGATATGCTCCCACACTATACTTAAAGGCATTCTCTGTCATTGGTGAAGAGTTTACATGTTTATGATCAAGATAACATTGATTTTCATTATACTCCTGAAACTAAGTCAGTTCTGACCTGAAACAACAAGAAATGGTGTAAAATTTAATTTGTAAGCATATGTATAGCAGTTGAGCACATCTAACTTTACAGACTGAAGATATTGCAAAACCATCCAAAACAAGCTTCTCTCTGCCTGATATGCTCCCACACTATACTTAAAGGCATTCTCTGTCATTGGTGAAGAGTTTACATGTTTATGAGCAAGATAACAATGATATTCATTATACTCCTGAAACTAAGTCAGTTCTGACCTGAAACAACAAGAAATGGTGTAAAATTTCATTTGTAAGCATATGTATAGCAGTTGAGCACATCTAACTTTACAGACTGAAGATATTGCAAAACCATCCAAAACAAGCTTCTCTCTGCCTGATATGCTCCCACACTATACTTAAAGGCATTCTCTGTCATTGGTGAAGAGTTTACATGTTTATGATCAAGATACCATTGATTTTCATTAAACTCCTGAAACTAAGTCAGTTCTGACCTGAAACAACAAGAAATGTTGTAAAATTTCATTTGTAAGCATATGTATACCAGTTGAGCACATCTAACTTTACAGACTGAAGATATTGCAAAACCATCCAAAACAAGCTTCTCTATGCCTGATATGCTCCCACACTATACTTATAGGCATTCTCTGTCATTGGTGAAGAGTTTACATGTTTATGATCAAGATACCATTGATATTCATTAAACTCCTGAAACTAAGTCAGTTCTGACCTGAAACAACAAGAAATGTTGTAAAATTTCATTTGTAAGCATATGTATAGCAGTTGAGCACATCTAACTTTACAGACTGAAGATATTGCAAAACCATCCAAAACAAGCTTCTCTCTGCCTGATATGCTCCCACACTATACTTAAAGGCATTCTCTGTCATTGGTGAAGAGTTTACATGTGTAATTGCAAGAGAACATTACATTTCATTAAACTTCTGAAACTAAGTCAGTTCTGACCTGAAACAACTAGAAATGTTGTAAAATTTCATTTGTAAGCATATGTATAGCAGTTGAGCACATCTAACTTTACAGACTGAAGATATTGCAAAACCATCCAAAACAAGCTTCTCTATGCCTGATATGCTCCCACACTATACTTAAAGGCATTCTCTGTCATTGGTGAAGAGTTTACATGTTTATGATCAAGATAACATTGATTTTCATTAAACTTCTGAAACTAAGTCAGTTCTGACCTGAAACAACAAGAAATGTTGTAAAATTTCATTTGTAAGCATATGTATAGCAGTTGAGCACATCTAACTTTACAGACTGAAGATATTGCAAAACCATCCAAAACAAGCTTCTCTCTGCCTGATATGCTCCCACACTATACTTAAAGGCATTCTCTGTCATTGGTGAAGAGTTTACATGTTTATGAGCAAGATAACAATGATATTCATTATACTCCTGAAACTAAGTCAGTTCTGACCTGAAACAACAAGAAATGGTGTAAAATTTCATTTGTAAGCATATGTATAGCAGTTGAGCACATCTAACTTTACAGACTGAAGATATTGCAAAACCATCCAAAACAAGCTTCTCTCTGCCTGATATGCTCCCACACTATACTTAAAGGCATTCTCTGTCATTGGTGAAGAGTTTACAGGTGTAATTGCAAGAGAACATTACATTTCATTAAACTTCTGAAACTAAGTCAGTTCTGACCTGAAACAACTAGAAATGTTGTAAAATTTCATTTGTAAGCATATGTATAGCAGTTGAGCACATCTAACTTTACAGACTGAAGATATTGCAAAACCATCCAAAACAAGCTTCTCTATGCCTGATATGCTCCCACACTATACTTAAAGGCATTCTCTGTCATTGGTGAAGAGTTTACATGTTTATGATCAAGATAACATTGATTTTCATTAAACTTCTGAAACTAAGTCAGTTCTGACCTGAAGCAACAAGAAATGTTGTAAAATTTCATTTGTAAGCATATGTATAGCAGTTGAGCACATCTAACTTTACAGACTGAAGATATTGCAAAACCATCCAAAACAAGCTTCTCTCTGCCTGATATGCTCCCACACTATAGTTAAAGGCATTCTCTGTCATTGGTGAAGAGTTTACATGTTTATGAGCAAGATAACATTGATATTCATTAAACTCCTGAAACTAAGTCAGTTCTGACCTGAAACAACTAGAAATGTCGTAAAATTTCATTTGTAAGCATATGTATACCAGTTGAGCACATCTAACTTTACAGACTGAAGATATTGCAAAACCATCCAAAACAAGCTTCTCTATGCCTGATATGCTCCCACACTATACTTAAAGGCATTCTCTGTCATTGGTGAAGAGTTTACATGTTTATGATCAAGATAACATTGATTTTCATTATACTCCTGAAACTAAGTCAGTTCTGACCTGAAACAACAAGAAATGGTGTAAAATTTCATTTGTAAGCATATGTATAGCAGTTGAGCACATCTAACTTTACAGACTGAAGATATTGCAAAACCATCCAAAACAAGCTTCTCTCTGCCTGATATGCTCCCACACTATACTTAAAGGCATTCTCTGTCATTGGTGAAGAGTTTACATGTTTATGAGCAAGATAACAATGATATTCATTATACTCCTGAAACTAAGTCAGTTCTGACCTGAAACAACAAGAAATGGTGTAAAATTTCATTTGTAAGCATATGTATAGCAGTTGAGCACATCTAACTTTACAGACTGAAGATATTGCAAAACCATCCAAAACAAGCTTCTCTCTGCCTGATATGCTCCCACACTATAGTTAAAGGCATTCTCTGTCATTGGTGAAGAGTTTACATGTTTATGAGCAAGATAACATTGATTTTCATTAAACTCCTGAAACTAAGTCAGTTCTGACCTGAAACAACTAGAAATGTCGTAAAATTTCATTTGTAAGCATATGTATACCAGTTGAGCACATCTAACTTTACAGACTGAAGATATTGCAAAACCATCCAAAACAAGCTTCTCTATGCCTGATATGCTCCCACACTATACTTATAGGCATTCTCTGTCATTGGTGAAGAGTTTACATGTTTATGATCAAGATACCATTGATATTCATTAAACTCCTGAAACTAAGTCAGTTCTGACCTGAAACAACTAGAAATGTTGTAAAATTTCATTTGTAAGCATATGTATAGCAGTTGAGCACATCTAACTTTACAGACTGAAGATATTGCAAAACCATCCAAAACAAGCTTCTCTATGCCTGATATGCTCCCACACTATACTTAAAGGCATTCTCTGTCATTGGTGAAGAGTTTACATGTTTATGATCAAGATAACATTGATATTCATTATACTCCTGAAACTAAGTCAGTTCTGACCTGAAACAACAAGAAATGGTGTAAAATTTCATTTGTAAGCATATGTATAGCAGTTGAGCACATCTAACTTTACAGACTGAAGATATTGCAAAACCATCCAAAACAAGCTTCTCTCTGCCTGATATGCTCCCACACTATTCTTAAAGGCATTCTCTGTCATTGGTGAAGAGTTTACATGTTTATGATCAGGATACCATTGATTTTCATTAAACTACTGAAACTAAGTCAGTTCTGACCTGAAACAACAAGAAATGTTGTAAAATTTCATTTGTAAGCATATGTATAGCAGTTGAGCACATCTAACTTTACAGACTGAAGATATTGCAAAACCATCCAAAACAAGCTTCTCTCTGCCTGATATGCTCCCACACTATACTTAAAGGCATTCTCTGTCATTGGTGAAGAGTTTACATGTGTAATTGCAAGAGAACATTACATTTCATTAAACTTCTGAAACTAAGTCAGTTCTGACCTGAAACAACTAGAAATGTTGTAAAATTTCATTTGTAAGCATATGTATAGCAGTTGAGCACATCTAACTTTACAGACTGAAGATATTGCAAAACCATCCAAAACAAGCTTCTCTCGGCCTGATTTGCTCCCACACTATACTTAAAGGCATTCTCTGTCATTGGTGAAGAGTTTACATGTTTATGAGCAAGATAACATTGATATTCATTAAACTCCTGAAACTAAGTCAGTTCTGACCTGAAACAACTAGAAATGTTGTAAAATTTCATTTGTAAGCATATGTATAGCAGTTGAGCACATCTAACTTTACAGACTGAAGATATTGCAAAACCATCCAAAACAAGCTTCTCTATGCCTGATATGCTCCCACACTATACTTAAAGGCATTCTCTGTCATTGGTGAAGAGTTTACATGTTTATGATCAAGATAACATTGATTTTCATTAAACTTCTGAAACTAAGTCAGTTCTGACCTGAAACAACAAGAAATGGTGTAAAATTTAATTTGTAAGCATATGTATAGCAGTTGAGCACATCTAACTTTACAGACTGAAGATATTGCAAAACCATCCAAAACAAGCTTCTCTCTGCCTGATATGCTCCCACACTATAGTTAAAGGCATTCTCTGTCATTGGTGAAGAGTTTACATGTTTATGAGCAAGATAACATTGATTTTCATTAAACTCCTGAAACTAAGTCAGTTCTGACCTGAAACAACTAGAAATGTCGTAAAATTTCATTTGTAAGCATATGTATACCAGTTGAGCACATCTAACTTTACAGACTGAAGATATTGCAAAACCATCCAAAACAAGCTTCTCTATGCCTGATATGCTCCCACACTATACTTATAGGCATTCTCTGTCATTGGTGAAGAGTTTACATGTTTATGATCAAGATACCATTGATATTCATTAAACTCCTGAAACTAAGTCAGTTCTGACCTGAAACAACTAGAAATGTTGTAAAATTTCATTTGTAAGCATATGTATAGCAGTTGAGCACATCTAACTTTACAGACTGAAGATATTGCAAAACCATCCAAAACAAGCTTCTCTATGCCTGATATGCTCCCACACTATACTTAAAGGCATTCTCTGTCATTGGTGAAGAGTTTACATGTTTATGATCAAGATAACATTGATATTCATTATACTCCTGAAACTAAGTCAGTTCTGACCTGAAACAACAAGAAATGGTGTAAAATTTCATTTGTAAGCATATGTATAGCAGTTGAGCACATCTAACTTTACAGACTGAAGATATTGCAAAACCATCCAAAACAAGCTTCTCTCTGCCTGATATGCTCCCACACTATTCTTAAAGGCATTCTCTGTCATTGGTGAAGAGTTTACATGTTTATGATCAGGATACCATTGATTTTCATTAAACTACTGAAACTAAGTCAGTTCTGACCTGAAACAACAAGAAATGTTGTAAAATTTCATTTGTAAGCATATGTATAGCAGTTGAGCACATCTAACTTTACAGACTGAAGATATTGCAAAACCATCCAAAACAAGCTTCTCTCTGCCTGATATGCTCCCACACTATACTTAAAGGCATTCTCTGTCATTGGTGAAGAGTTTACATGTGTAATTGCAAGAGAACATTACATTTCATTAAACTTCTGAAACTAAGTCAGTTCTGACCTGAAACAACTAGAAATGTTGTAAAATTTCATTTGTAAGCATATGTATAGCAGTTGAGCACATCTAACTTTACAGACTGAAGATATTGCAAAACCATCCAAAACAAGCTTCTCTCGGCCTGATTTGCTCCCACACTATACTTAAAGGCATTCTCTGTCATTGGTGAAGAGTTTACATGTTTATGAGCAAGATAACATTGATATTCATTAAACTCCTGAAACTAAGTCAGTTCTGACCTGAAACAACTAGAAATGTTGTAAAATTTCATTTGTAAGCATATGTATACCAGTTGAGCACATCTAACTTTACAGACTGAAGATATTGCAAAACCATCCAAAACAAGCTTCTCTATGCCTGATATGCTCCCACACTATACTTAAAGGCATTCTCTGTCATTGGTGAAGAGTTTACATGTTTATGATCAAGATAACATTGATTTTCATTAAACTTCTGAAACTAAGTCAGTTCTGACCTGAAACAACAAGATATGTTGTAAAATTTAATTTGTAAGCATATGTATAGCAGTTGAGCACATCTAACTTTACAGACTGAAGATATTGCAAAACCATCCAAAACAAGCTTCTCTCTGCCTGATATGCTCCCACACTATAGTTAAAGGCATTCTCTGTCATTGGTGAAGAGTTTACATGTTTATGAGCAAGATAACATTGATATTCATTAAACTCCTGAAACTAAGTCAGTTCTGACCTGAAACAACTAGAAATGTCGTAAAATTTCATTTGTAAGCATATGTATAGCAGTTGAGCACATCTAACTTTACAGACTGAAGATATTGCAAAACCATCCAAAACAAGCTTCTCTCTGCCTGATATGCTCCCACACTATACTTAAAGGCATTCTCTGTCATTGGTGAAGAGTTTACATGTTTATGTGCAAGATAACATTGATTTTCATTAAACTACTGAAACTAAGTCAGTTCTGAGCTGAAACAACAAGAAATGTTGTAAAATTTCATTTGTAAGCATATGTATAGCAGTTGAGCACATCTAACTTTACAGACTGAAGATATTGCAAAACCAACCAAAACAAGCTTCTCTCTGCCTGATGTGCTCCCACACTATACTTAAAGGCATTCTCTGTCATTGGTGAAGAGTTTACAGGTGTAATTGCAAGAGAACATTACATTTCATTAAACTTCTGAAACTAAGTCAGTTCTGACCTGAAACAACAAGAAATGTTGTAAAATTTCATTTGTAAGCATATGTATAGCAGTTGAGCACATCTAACTTTACAGACTGAAGATATTGCAAAACCATCCAAAACAAGCTTCTCTCTGCCTGATATGCTCCCACACTATACTTAAAGGCATTCTCTGTCATTGGTGAAGAGTTTACATGTTTATGATCAAGATACCATTGATTTACATTAAACTACTGAATCTAAGTCAGTTCTGACCTGAAACAACAAGAAATGTTGTAAAATTTCATTTGTAAGCATATGTATAGCAGTTGAGCACATCTAACTTTACAGACTGAAGATATTGCAAAACCATCCAAAACAAGCTTCTCTCTGCCTGATTTGCTCCCACACTATACTTAAAGGCATTCTCTGTCATTGGTGAAGAGTTTACATGTTTATGAGCAAGATAACATTGATATTCATTAAACTCCTGAAACTAAGTCAGTTCTGACCTGAAACAACTAGAAATGTTGTAAAATTTAATTTGTAAGCATATGTATACCAGTTGAGCACATCTAACTTTACAGACTGAAGATATTGCAAAACCATCCAAAACAAGCTTCTCTATGCCTGATATGCTCCCACACTATACTTAAAGGCATTCTCTGTCATTGGTGAAGAGTTTACATGTTTATGAGCAAGATAACATTGATATTCATTAAACTCCTGAAACTAAGTCAGTTCTGACCTGAAACAACTAGAAATGTTGTAAAATTTCATTTGTAAGCATATGTATAGCAGTTGAGCACATCTAACTTTACAGACTGAAGATATTGCAAAACCATCCAAAACAAGCTTCTCTCTGCCTGATATGCTCCCACACTATACTTAAAGGCATTCTCTGTCATTGGTGAAGAGTTTACATGTTTATGAGCAAGATAACATTGATTTTCATTAAACTACTGAAACTAAGTCAGTTCTGACCTGAAACAACAAGAAATGTTGTAAAATTTCATTTGTAAGCATATGTATAGCAGTTGAGCACATCTAACTTTACAGACTGAAGATATTGCAAAACCATCCAAAACAAGCTTCTCTCTGCCTGATGTGCTCCCACACTATACTTAAAGGCATTCTCTGTCATTGGTGATGAGTTTACAGGTGTAATTGCAAGAGAACATTACATTTCATTAAACTCCTGAAACTAAGTCAGTTCTGAACTGAAACAACTAGAAATGTTGTAAAATTTCATTTTTAAGCATATGTATAGCAGTTGAGCACATCTAACTTTACAGACTGAAGATAATGCAAAACCATCCAAATCAAGCTTCTCTCTGCCTGATATGCTCCCACACTATACTTAAAGGCATTCTCTGTCATTGGTGAAGAGTTTACATGTTTATGATCAAGATAACATTGATTTTCATTAAACTACTGAAACTAAGTCAGTTCTGACCTGAAACAACAAGAAATGTTGTAAAATTTCATTTGTAAGCATATGTATAGCAGTTGAGCACATCTAACTTTACAGACTGAAGATATTGCAAAACCATCCAAAACAAGCTTCTCTCTGCCTGATTTGCTCCCACACTATACTTAAAGGCATTCTCTGTCATTGGTGAGGAGTTTACATGTTTATGAGCAAGATAACATTGATATTCATTAAACTCCTGAAACTAAGTCAGTTCTGACCTGAAACAACTAGAAATGTTGTAAAATTTCATTTGTAAGCATATGTATACCAGTTGAGCACATCTAACTTTACAGACTGAAGATATTGCAAAACCATCCAAAACAAGCTTCTCTATGCCTGATATGCTCCCACACTATACTTAAAGGCATTCTCTGTCATTGGTGAAGAGTTTACATGTTTATGATCAAGATAACATTGATTTTCATTAAACTTCTGAAACTAAGTCAGTTCTGACCTGAAACAACAAGAAATGTTGTAAAATTTAATTTGTAAGCATATGTATAGCAGTTGAGCACATCTAACTTTACAGACTGAAGATATTGCAAAACCATCCAAAACAAGCTTCTCTCTGCCTGATATGCTCCCACACTATAGTTAAAGGCATTCTCTGTCATTGGTGAAGAGTTTACATGTTTATGAGCAAGATAACATTGATATTCATTAAACTACTGAAACTAAGTCAGTTCTGACCTGAAACAACTAGAAATGTTGTAAAATTTCATTTGTAAGCATATGTATACCAGTTGAGCACATCTAACTTTACAGACTGAAGATATTGCAAAACCATCCAAAACAAGCTTCTCTATGCCTGATATGCTCCCACACTATACTTAAAGTTATTCTCTGTCATTGGTGAAGAGTTTACATGTTTATGAGCAAGATAACATTGATATTCATTAAACTCCTGAAACTAAGTCAGTTCTGACCTGAAACAACTAGAAATGTTGTAAAATTTCATTTGTAAGCATATGTATAGCAGTTGAGCACATCTAACTTTACAGACTGAAGATATTGCAAAACCATCCAAAACAAGCTTCTCTCTGCCTGATATGCTCCCACACTATACTTAAAGGCATTCTCTGTCATTGGTGAAGAGTTTACATGTTTATGAGCAAGATAACATTGATTTTCATTAAACTACTGAAACGAAGTCAGTTCTGACCTGAAACAACAAGAAATGTTGTAAAATTTCATTTGTAAGCATATGTATAGCAGTTGAGCACATCTAACTTTACAGACTGAAGATATTGCAAAACCATCCAAAACAAGCTTCTCTCAGCCTGATGTGCTCCCACACTATACTTAAAGGCATTCTCTGTCATTGGTGATGAGTTTACAGGTGTAATTGCAAGAGAACATTACATTTCATTAAACTCCTGAAACTAAGTCAGTTCTGAACTGAAACAACTAGAAATGTTGTAAAATTTCATTTGTAAGCATATGTATAGCAGTTGAGCACATCTAACTTTACAGACTGAAGATATTGCAAAACCATCCAAAACAAGCTTCTCTCTGCCTGATGTGCTCCCAGACTATACTTAAAGGCATTCTCTGTCATTGGTGATGAGTTTACAGGTGTAATTGCAAGAGAACATTACATTTCATTAAGCTCCTGAAACTAAGTCAGTTCTGAACTGAAACAACTAGAAATGTTGTAAAATTTCATTTTTAAGCATATGTATAGCAGTTGAGCACATCTAACTTTACAGACTGAAGATAATGCAAAACCATCCAAATCAAGCTTCTCTCTGCCTGATATGCTCCCACACTATACTTAAAGGCATTCTCTGTCATTGGTGAAGAGTTTACATGTTTATGATCAAGATAACATTGATTTTCATTAAACTACTGAAACTAAGTCAGTTCTGACCTGAAACAACAAGAAATGTTGTAAAACTTCATTTGTAAGCATATGTATAGCAGTTGAGCACATCTAACTTTACAGACTGAAGATATTGCAAAACCATCCAAAACAAGCTTCTCTCTGCCTGATATGCTCCCACACTATACTTAAAGGCATTCTCTGTCATTGGTGAAGAGTTTACATGTTTATGATCAAGATACCATTGATTTACATTAAACTACTGAATCTAAGTCAGTTCTGACCTGAAACAACAAGAAATGTTGTAAAATTTCATTTGTAAGCATATGTATAGCAGTTGAGCACATCTAACTTTACAGACTGAAGATATTGCAAAACCATCCAAAACAAGCTTCTCTCTGCCTGATTTGCTCCCACACTATACTTAAAGGCATTCTCTGTCATTGGTGAAGAGTTTACATGTTTATGAGCAAGATAACATTGATATTCATTAAACTCCTGAAACTAAGTCAGTTCTGACCTGAAACAACTAGAAATGTTGTAAAATTTCATTTGTAAGCATATGTATACCAGTTGAGCACATCTAACTTTACAGACTGAAGATATTGCAAAACCATCCAAAACAAGCTTCTCTATGCCTGATATGCTCCCACACTATACTTAAAGGCATTCTCTGTCATTGGTGAAGAGTTTACATGTTTATGAGCAAGATAACATTGATATTCATTAAACTCCTGAAACTAAGTCAGTTCTGACCTGAAACAACTAGAAATGTTGTAAAATTTCATTTGTAAGCATATGTATAGCAGTTGAGCACATCTAACTTTACAGACTGAAGATATTGCAAAACCATCCAAAACAAGCTTCTCTCTGCCTGATATGCTCCCACACTATACTTAAAGGCATTCTCTGTCATTGGTGAAGAGTTTACATGTTTATGAGCAAGATAACATTGATTTTCATTAAACTACTGAAACTAAGTCAGTTCTGACCTGAAACAACAAGAAATGTTGTAAAATTTCATTTGTAAGCATATGTATAGCAGTTGAGCACATCTAACTTTACAGACTGAAGATATTGCAAAACCATCCAAAACAAGCTTCTCTCTGCCTGATGTGCTCCCACACTATACTTAAAGGCATTCTCTGTCATTGGTGATGAGTTTACAGGTGTAATTGCAAGAGAACATTACATTTCATTAAACTCCTGAAACTAAGTCAGTTCTGAACTGAAACAACTAGAAATGTTGTAAAATTTCATTTTTAAGCATATGTATAGCAGTTGAGCACATCTAACTTTACAGACTGAAGATAATGCAAAACCATCCAAATCAAGCTTCTCTCTGCCTGATATGCTCCCACACTATACTTAAAGGCATTCTCTGTCATTGGTGAAGAGTTTACATGTTTATGATCAAGATAACATTGATTTTCATTAAACTACTGAAACTAAGTCAGTTCTGACCTGAAACAACAAGAAATGTTGTAAAATTTCATTTGTAAGCATATGTATAGCAGTTGAGCACATCTAACTTTACAGACTGAAGATATTGCAAAACCATCCAAAACAAGCTTCTCTCTGCCTGATTTGCTCCCACACTATACTTAAAGGCATTCTCTGTCATTGGTGAGGAGTTTACATGTTTATGAGCAAGATAACATTGATATTCATTAAACTCCTGAAACTAAGTCAGTTCTGACCTGAAACAACTAGAAATGTTGTAAAATTTCATTTGTAAGCATATGTATACCAGTTGAGCACATCTAACTTTACAGACTGAAGATATTGCAAAACCATCCAAAACAAGCTTCTCTATGCCTGATATGCTCCCACACTATACTTAAAGGCATTCTCTGTCATTGGTGAAGAGTTTACATTTTTATGATCAAGATAACATTGATTTTCATTAAACTTCTGAAACTAAGTCAGTTCTGACCTGAAACAACAAGAAATGTTGTAAAATTTAATTTGTAAGCATATGTATAGCAGTTGAGCACATCTAACTTTACAGACTGAAGATATTGCAAAACCATCCAAAACAAGCTTCTCTCTGCCTGATATGCTCCCACACTATAGTTAAAGGCATTCTCTGCCATTGGTGAAGAGTTTACATGTTTATGAGCAAGATAACATTGATATTCATTAAACTACTGAAACTAAGTCAGTTCTGACCTGAAACAACTAGAAATGTTGTAAAATTTCATTTGTAAGCATATGTATACAAGTTGAGCACATCTAACTTTACAGACTGAAGATATTGCAAAACCATCCAAAACAAGCTTCTCTATGCCTGATATGCTCCCACACTATACTTAAAGTTATTCTCTGTCATTGGTGAAGAGTTTACATGTTTATGAGCAAGATAACATTGATATTCATTAAACTCCTGAAACTAAGTCAGTTCTGACCTGAAACAACTAGAAATGTTGTAAAATTTCATTTGTAAGCATATGTATAGCAGTTGAGCACATCTAACTTTACAGACTGAAGATATTGCAAAACCATCCAAAACAAGCTTCTCTCTGCCTGATATGCTCCCACACTATACTTAAAGGCATTCTCTGTCATTGGTGAAGAGTTTACATGTTTATGAGCAAGATAACATTGATTTTCATTAAACTACTGAAACGAAGTCAGTTCTGACCTGAAACAACAAGAAATGTTGTAAAATTTCATTTGTAAGCATATGTATAGCAGTTGAGCACATCTAACTTTACAGACTGAAGATATTGCAAAACCATCCAAAACAAGCTTCTCTCAGCCTGATGTGCTCCCACACTATACTTAAAGGCATTCTCTGTCATTGGTGATGAGTTTACAGGTGTAATTGCAAGAGAACATTACATTTCATTAAACTCCTGAAACTAAGTCAGTTCTGAACTGAAACAACTAGAAATGTTGTAAAATTTCATTTGTAAGCATATGTATAGCAGTTGAGCACATCTAACTTTACAGACTGAAGATATTGCAAAACCATCCAAAACAAGCTTCTCTCTGCCTGATGTGCTCCCACACTATACTTAAAGGCATTCTCTGTCATTGGTGATGAGTTTACAGGTGTAATTGCAAGAGAACATTACATTTCATTAAACTTCTGAAACTAAGTCAGTTCTGACCTGAAACAACTAGAAATGTTGTAAAATTTCATTTGTAAGCATATGTATAGCAGTTGAGCACATCTAACTTTACAGACTGAAGATATTGCAAAACCATCCAAAACAAGCTTCTCTCTGCCTGATTTGCTCCCACACTATACTTAAAGGCATTCTCTGTCATTGGTGAAGAGTTTACATGTTTATGAGCAAGATAACATTGATATTCATTAAACTCCTGAAACTAAGTCAGCTCTGACCTGAAACAACTAGAAATGTTGTAAAATCTCATTTGTAAGCATATGTATTCCAGTTGAGCACATCTAACTTTACAGACTGAAGATATTGCAAAACCATCCAAAACAAGCTTCTCTATGCCTGATATGCTCCCACACTATACTTAAAGGCATTCTCTGTCATTGGTGAAGAGTTTACATGTTTATGATCAAGATAACATTGATTTTCATTAAACTTCTGAAACTAAGTCAGTTCTGACCTGAAACAACAAGAAATGTTGTAAAATTTAATTTGTAAGCATATGTATAGCAGTTGAGCACATCTAACTTTACAGACTGAAGATATTGCAAAACCATCCAAAACAAGCTTCTCTCTGCCTGATATGCTCCCACACTATAGTTAAAGGCATTCTCTGTCATTGGTGAAGAGTTTACATGTTTATGAGCAAGATAACATTGATATTCATTAAACTACTGAAACTAAGTCAGTTCTGACCTGAAACAACTAGAAATGTTGTAAAATTTCATTTGTAAGCATATGTATAGCAGTTGAGCACATCTAACTTTACAGACTGAAGATATTGCAAAACCATCCAAAACAAGCTTCTCTCTGCCTGATATGCTCCCACACTATACTTAAAGGCATTCTCTGTCATTGGTGAAGAGTTTACAGGTGTAATTGCAAGAGAACATTACATTTCATTAAACTTCTGAAACTAAGTCAGTTCTGACCTGAAACAACTAGAAATGATGTAAAATTTCATTTGTAAGCATATGTATAGCAGTTGAGCACATCTAACTTTACAGACTGAAGATATTGCAAAACCATCCAAAACAAGCTTCTCTCTGTCTGATTTGCTCCCACACTATACTTAAAGGCATTCTCTGTCATTGGTGAAGAGTTTACATGTTTATGTGCAAGATAACATTGATTTTCATTAAACTACTGAAACTAAGTCAGTTCTGAGCTGAAACAACAAGAAATGTTGTAAAATTTCATTTGTAAGCATATGTATAGCAGTTGAGCACATCTAACTTTACAGACTGAAGATATTGCAAAACCATCCAAAACAAGCTTCTCTCTGCCTGATGTGCTCCCACACTATACTTAAAGGCATTCTCTGTCATTGGTAAAGAGTTTACATGTTTATGATCAAAGATACCATTGATTTTCATTAAACTACTGAATCTAAGTCAGTTCTGACCTGAAACAACAAGAAATGTTGTAAAATTTAATTTGTAAGCATATGTATAGCAGTTGAGCACATCTAACTTTACAGACTGAAGATATTGCAAAACCATTCAAAACAAGCTTCTCTCTGCCTGATATGCTCCCACACTATAGTTAAAGGCATTCTCTGTCATTGGTGAAGAGTTTACATGTTTATGAGCAAGATAACATTGATATTCATTAAACTACTGAAACTAAGTCAGTTCTGACCTGAAACAACTAGAAATGTTGTAAAATTTCATTTGTAAGCATATGTATAGCAGTTGAGCACATCTAACTTTACAGACTGAAGATATTGCAAAACCATCCAAAACAAGCTTCTCTCTGCCTGATATGCTCCCACACTATACTTAAAGGCATTCTCTGTCATTGGTGAAGAGTTTACAGGTGTAATTGCAAGAGAACATTACATTTCATTAAACTTCTGAAACTAAGTCAGTTCTGACCTGAAACAACTAGAAATGATGTAAAATTTCATTTGTAAGCATATGTATAGCAGTTGAGCACATCTAACTTTACAGACTGAAGATATTGCAAAACCATCCAAAACAAGCTTCTCTCTGCCTGATTTGCTCCCACACTATACTTAAAGGCATTCTCTGTCATTGGTGAAGAGTTTACATGTTTATGTGCAAGATAACATTGATTTTCATTAAACTACTGAAACTAAGTCAGTTCTGAGCTGAAACAACAAGAAATGTTGTAAAATTTCATTTGTAAGCATATGTATAGCAGTTGAGCACATCTAACTTTACAGACTGAAGATATTGCAAAACCATCCAAAACAAGCTTCTCTCTGCCTGATGTGCTCCCACACTATACTTAAAGGCATTCTCTGTCATTGGTGAAGAGTTTACAGGTGTAATTGCAAGAGAACATTACATTTCATTAAACTTCTGAAACTAAGTCAGTTCTGACCTGAAACAACAAGAAATGTTGTAAAATTTCATTTGTAAGCATATGTATAGCAGTTGAGCACATCTAACTTTACAGACTGAAGATATTGCAAAACCATCCAAAACAAGCTTCTCTCTGCCTGATATGCTCCCACACTATACTTAAAGGCATTCTCTGTCATTGGTGAAGAGTTTACATGTTTATGATCAAAGATACCATTGATTTTCATTAAACTACTGAATCTAAGTCAGTTCTGACCTGAAACAACAAGAAATGTTGTAAAATTTCATTTGTAAGCATATGTATAGCAGTTGAGCACATCTAACTTTACAGACTGAAGATATTGCAAAACCATCCAAAACAAGCTTCTCTCTGCCTGATATGCTCCCACACTATACTTAAAGGCATTCTCTGTCATTGGTGAAGAGTTTACAGGTGTAATTGCAAGAGAACATTACATTTCATTAAACTTCTGAAACTAAGTCAGTTCTGACCTGAAACAACAAGAAATGTTGTAAAATTTAATTTGTAAGCATATGTATAGCAGTTGAGCACATCTAACTTTACAGACTGAAGATATTGCAAAACCATCCAAAACAAGCTTCTCTCTGCCTGATATGCTCCCACACTATAGTTAAAGGCATTCTCTGTCATTGGTGAAGAGTTTACATGTTTATGAGCAAGATAACATTGATATTCATTAAACTACTGAAACTAAGTCAGTTCTGACCTGAAACAACTAGAAATGTTGTAAAATTTCATTTGTAAGCATATGTATACCAGTTGAGCACATCTAACTTTACAGACTGAAGATATTGCAAAACCATCCAAAACAAGCTTCTCGATGCCTGATATGCTCCCACACTATACTTAAAGTTATTCTCTGTCATTGGTGAAGAGTTTACATGTTTATGAGCAAGATAACATTGATATTCATTAAACTCCTGAAACTAAGTCAGTTCTGACCTGAAACAACTAGAAATGTTGTAAAATTTCATTTGTAAGCATATGTATAGCAGTTGAGCACATCTAACTTTACAGACTGAAGATATTGCAAAACCACCCAAAACAAGCTTCTCTCTGCCTGATATGCTCCCACACTATACTTAAAGGCATTCTCTGTCATTGGTGAAGAGTTTACAGGTGTAATTGCAAGAGAACATTACATTTCATTAAACTTCTGAAACTAAGTCAGTTCTGACCTGAAACAACTAGAAATGTTGTAAAATTTCATTTGAAAGCATATGTATAGCAGTTGAGCACATCTAACTTTACAGACTGAAGATATTGCAAAACCATCCATAACAAGCTTCTCTCTGCCTGATATGCTCCCACACTATACTTAAAGTTATTCTCTGTCATTGGTGAAGAGTTTACATGTTTATGATCAAGATAACATTGATATTCATTAAACTCCTGAAACTAAGTCAGTTCTGACCTGAAACAACTAGAAATGTTGTAAAATTTCATTTGTAAGCATATGTATAGCAGTTGAGCACATCTAACTTTACAGACTGAAGATATTGCAAAACCATCCAAAACAAGCTTCTCTCTGCCTGATTTGCTCCCACACTATACTTAAAGGCATTCTCTGTCATTGGTGAAGAGTTTACATGTTTATGAGCAAGATAACATTGATATTCATTAAACTCCTGAAACTAAGTCAGTTCTGACCTGAAACAACTAGAAATGTTGTAAAATTTCATTTGTAAGCATATGTATACCAGTTGAGCACATCTAACTTTACAGACTGAAGATATTGCAAAACCATCCAAAACAAGCTTCTCTCTGCCTGATATGCTCCCACACTATACTTAAAGGCATTCTCTGTCATTGGTGAAGAGTTTACAGGTGTAATTGCAAGAGAACATTACATTTCATTAAACTTCTGAAACTAAGTCAGTTCTGACCTGAAACAACAAGAAATGTTGTAAAATTTCATTTGTAAGCATATGTATAGCAGTTGAGCACATCTAACTTTACAGACTGAAGATATTGCAAAACCATCCAAAACAAGCTTCTCTCTGCCTGATATGCTCCCACACTATACTTAAAGGCATTCTCTGTCATTGGTGAAGAGTTTACAGGTGTAATTGCAAGAGAACATTACATTTCATTAAACTCCTGAAACTAAGTCAGTTCTGACCTGAAACAACTAGAAATGTTGTAAAATTTCATTTGTAAGCATATGTATACCAGTTGAGCACATCTAACTTTACAGACTGAAGATATTGCAAAACCATCCAAAACAAGCTTCTCTCTGCCTGATATGCTCCCACACTATACTTAAAGGCATTCTCTGTCATTGGTGAAGAGTTTACATGTTTATGATCAAGATAACATTGATTTTCATTAAACTTCTGAAACTAAGTCAGTTCTGACCTGAAACAACAAGAAATGTTGTAAAATTTCATTTGTAAGCATATGTATAGCAGTTGAGCACATCTAACTTTACAGACTGAAGATATTGCAAAACCATCCAAAACAAGCTTCTCTATGCCTGTTATGCTCCCACACTATACTTTAAAGGCATTCTCTGTCATTGGTGAAGAGTTTACATGTTTATGATCAAGATAACATTGATTTTCATTAAACTTCTGAAACTAAGTCAGTTCTGACCTGAAACAACAAGAAATGTTGTAAAATTTAATTTGTAAGCATATGTATAGCAGTTGAGCACATCTAACTTTACAGACTGAAGATATTGCAAAACCATCCAAAACAAGCTTCTCTCTGCCTGATATGCTCCCACACTATAGTTAAAGGCATTCTCTGTCATTGGTGAAGAGTTTACATGTTTATGAGCAAGATAACATTGATATTTATTAAACTACTGAAACTAAGTCAGTTCTGACCTGAAACAACTAGAAATGTTGTAAAATTTCATTTGTAAGCATATGTATACCAGTTGAGCACATCTAACTTTACAGACTGAAGATATTGCAAAACCATCCAAAACAAGCTTCTCTGTGCCTGATATGCTCCCACACTATACTTAAAGGCATTCTCTGTCATTGGTGAGGAGTTTACATGTTTATGATCAAGATAACATTGATTTTCATTAAACTTCTGAAACTAAGTCAGTTCTGACCTGAAACAACAAGAAATGTTGTAAAATTTCATTTGTAAGCATATGTATAGCAGTTGAGCACATCTAACTTTACAGACTGAAGATATTGCAAAACCATCCAAAACAAGCTTCTCTCTGCCTGATATGCTCCCACACTATACTTAAAGGCATTCTCTGTCATTGGTGAAGAGTTTACAGGTGTAATTGCAAGAGAACATTACATTTCATTAATCTTCTGAAACTAAGTCAGTTCTGACCTGAAACAACTAGAAATGTTGTAAAATTTCATTTGAAAGCATATGTATAGCAGTTGAGCACATCTAACTTTACAGACTGAAGATATTGCAAAACCATCCAAAACAAGCTTCTCTCTGCCTGATATGCTCCCACACTATACTTAAGGGCATTCTCTGTCATTGGTGAAGAGTTTACAGGTGTAATTGCAAGAGAACATTACATTTCATTAAACTCCTGAAACTAAGTCAGTTCTGACCTGAAACAACTAGAAATGTTGTAAAATTTCATTTGTAAGCATATGTATACCAGTTGAGCACATCTAACTTTACAGACTGAAGATATTGCAAAACCATCCAAAACAAGCTTCTCTATGCCTGATATGCTCCCACACTATAGTTAAAGGCATTCTCTGTCATTGGTGAAGAGTTTACGTTTATGAGCAAGATAACATTGATATTCATTAAACTCCTGAAACTAAGTCAGTTCTGACCTGAAACAACTAGAAATGTTGTAAAATTTCATTTGTAAGCATATGTATAGCAGTTGAGCACATCTAACTTTACAGACTGAAGATATTGCAAAACCATCCAAAACAAGCTTCTCTCTGCCTGATTTGCTCCCACACTATACTTAAAGGCATTCTCTGTCATTGGTGAAGAGTTTACATGTTTATGAGCAAGATAACATTGATATTCATTAAACTCCTGAAACTAAGTCAGTTCTGACCTGAAACAACTAGAAATGTTGTAAAATTTCATTTGTAAGCATATGTATACCAGTTGAGCACATCTAACTTTACAGACTGAAGATATTGCAAAACCATCCAAAACAAGCTTCTCTCTGCCTGATATGCTCCCACACTATACTTAAAGGCATTCTCTGTCATTGGTGAAGAGTTTACATGTTTATGATCAAGATAACATTGATTTTCATTAAACTTCTGAAACTAATCAGTTCTGACCTGAAACAACAAGAAATGTTGTAAAATTTCATTTGTAAGCATATGTATAGCAGTTGAGCACATCTAACTTTACAGACTGAAGATATTGCAAAACCATCCAAAACAAGCTTCTCTATGCCTGATATGCTCCCACACTATACTTAAAGGCATTCTCTGTCATTGGTGAAGAGTTTACATGTTTATGATCAAGATAACATTGATTTTCATTAAACTTCTGAAACTAAGTCAGTTCTGACCTGAAACAACAAGAAATGTTGTAAAATTTAATTTGTAAGCATATGTATAGCAGTTGAGCACATCTAACTTTACTGACTGAAGATATTGCAAAACCATCCAAAACAAGCTTCTCTCTGCCTGATATGCTCCCACACTATAGTTAAAGGCATTCTCTGTCATTGGTGAAGAGTTTACATGTTTATGAGCAAGATAACATTGATATTCATTAAACTACTGAAACTAAGTCAGTTCTGACCTGAAACAACTAGAAATGTTGTAAAATTTCATTTGTAAGCATATGTATACCAGTTGAGCACATCTAACTTTACAGACTGAAGATATTGCAAAACCATCCAAAACAAGCTTCTCTATGCCTGATATGCTCCCACACTATACTTAAAGGCATTCTCTGTCATTGGTGAAGAGTTTACATGTTTATGATCAAGATAACATTGATTTTCATTAAACTTCTGAAACTAAGTCAGTTCTGACCTGAAACAACAAGAAATGTTGTAAAATTTCATTTGTAAGCATATGTATAGCAGTTGAGCACATCTAACTTTACAGACTGAAGATATTGCAAAACCATCCAAAACAAGCTTCTCTCTGCCTGATATGCTCCCACACTATACTTAAAGGCATTCTCTGTCATTGGTGAAGAGTTTACATGTTTATGATCAAGATACCATTGATTTTCATTAAACTACTGAAACTAAGTCAGTTCTGACCTGAAACAACAAGAAATGTTGTAAAATTTCATTTGTAAGCATATGTATAGCAGTTGAGCACATCTAACTTTACAGACTGAAGATATTGCAAAACCATCCAAAACAAGCTTCTCTCTGCCTGATATGCTCCCACACTATACTTAAAGGCATTCTCTGTCATTGGTGAAGAGTTTACAGGTGTAATTGCAAGAGAACATTACATTTCATTAAACTTCTGAAACTAAGTCAGTTCTGACCTGAAACAACTAGAAATGTTGTAAAATTTCATTTGTAAGCATATGTATAGCAGTTGAGCACATCTAACTTTACAGACTGAAGATATTGCAAAACCATCCAAAACAAGCTTCTCTCTGCCTGATTTGCTCCCACACTATACTTAAAGGCATTCTCTGTCATTGGTGAAGAGTTTACATGTTTATGAGCAAGATAACATTGATATTCATTAAACTCCTGAAACTAAGTCAGTTCTGACCTGAAACAACTAGAAATGTTGTAAAATTTCATTTGTAAGCATATGTATACCAGTTGAGCACATCTAACTTTACAGACTGAAGATATTGCAAAACCATCCAAAACAAGCTTCTCTATGCCTGATATGCTCCCACACTATACTTAAAGGCATTCTCTGTCATTGGTGAAGAGTTTACATGTTTATGATCAAGATACCATTGATTTTCATTAAACTTCGGAAACTAAGTCAGTTCTGACCTGAAACAACAAGAAATGTTGTAAAATTTCATTTGTAAGCATATGTATAGCAGTTGAGCACATCTAACTTTACAGACTGAAGATATTGCAAAACCATCCAAAACAAGCTTCTCTCTGCCTGATATGCTCCCACACTATATTTAAAGGCATTCTCTGTCATTGGTGAAGAGTTTACATGTTTATGATCAAGATAACATTGATTTTCATTAAACTTCTGAAACTAAGTCAGTTCTGACCTGAAACAACAAGAAATGTTGTAAAATTTCATTTGTAAGCATATGTATAGCAGTTGAGCACATCTAACTTTACAGACTGAAGACATTGCAAAACCATCCAAAACAAGCTTCTCTATGCCTGACATGCTCCCACACTATACTTAAAGGCATTCTCTGTCATTGGTGAAGAGTTTACATGTTTATGATCAAGATAACATTGATTTTCATTAAACTTCTGAAACTAAGTCAGTTCTGACCTGAAACAACAAGAAATGTTGTAAAATTTAATTTGTAAGCATATGTATAGCAGTTGAGCACATCTAACTTTACAGACTGAAGATATTGCAAAACCATCCAAAACAAGCTTCTCTCTGCCTGATATGCTCCCACACTATACTTAAAGGCATTCTCTGTCATTGGTGAAGAGTTTACAGGTGTAATTGCAAGAGAACATTACATTTCATTAAACTTCTGAAACTAAGTCAGTTCTGACCTGAAACAACTAGAAATGTTGTAAAATTTCATTTGTAAGCATATGTATAGCAGTTGAGCACATCTAACTTTACAGACTGAAGATATTGCAAAACCATCCAAAACAAGCTTCTCTCTGCCTGATTTGCTCCCACACTATACTTAAAGGCATTCTCTGTCATTGGTGAAGAGTTTACATGTTTATGAGCAAGATAACATTGATATTCATTAAACTCCTGAAACTAAGTCAGTTCTGACCTGAAACAACTAGAAATGTTGTAAAATTTCATTTGTAAGCATATGTATACCAGTTGAGCACATCTAACTTTACAGACTGAAGATATAGCAAAACCATCCAAAACAAGCTTCTCTATGCCTGATATGCTCCCACACTATACTTAAAGTTATTCTCTGTCATTGGTGAAGAGTTTACATGTTTATGAGCAAGATAACATTGATATTCATTAAACTCCTGAAACTAAGTCAGTTCTGACCTGAAACAACTAGAAATGTTGTAAAATTTCATTTGTAAGCATATGTATAGCAGTTGAGCACATCTAACTTTACAGACTGAAGATATTGCAAAACCATCCAAAACAAGCTTCTCTCTGCCTGGTATGCTCCCACACTATACTTAAAGGCATTCTCTGTCATTGGTGAAGAGTTTACAGGTGTAATTGCAAGAGAACATTACATTTCATTAAACTCCTGAAACTAAGTCAGTTCTGACCTGAAACAACTAGAAATGTTGTAAAATTTCATTTGTAAGCATATGTATACCAGTTGAGCACATCTAACTTTACAGACTGAAGATATTGCAAAACCATCCAAAACAAGCTTCTCTCTGCCTGATATGCTCCCACACTATACTTAAAGGCATTCTCTGTCATTGGTGAAGAGTTTACATGTTTATGATCAAGATAACATTGATTTTCATTAAACTTCTGAAACTAAGTCAGTTCTGACCTGAAACAACAAGAAATGTTGTAAAATTTCATTTGTAAGCATATGTATAGCAGTTGAGCACATCTAACTTTACAGACTGAAGATATTGCAAAACCATCCAAAACAAGCTTCTCTATGCCTGTTATGCTCCCACACTATACTTTAAAGGCATTCTCTGTCATTGGTGAAGAGTTTACATGTTTATGATCAAGATAACATTGATTTTCATTAAACTTCTGAAACTAAGTCAGTTCTGACCTGAAACAACAAGAAATGTTGTAAAATTTAATTTGTAAGCATATGTATAGCAGTTGAGCACATCTAACTTTACAGACTGAAGATATTGCAAAACCATCCAAAACAAGCTTCTCTCTGCCTGATATGCTCCCACACTATAGTTAAAGGCATTCTCTGTCATTGGTGAAGAGTTTACATGTTTATGAGCAAGATAACATTGATATTTATTAAACTACTGAAACTAAGTCAGTTCTGACCTGAAACAACTAGAAATGTTGTAAAATTTCATTTGTAAGCATATGTATACCAGTTGAGCACATCTAACTTTACAGACTGAAGATATTGCAAAACCATCCAAAACAAGCTTCTCTGTGCCTGATATGCTCCCACACTATACTTAAAGGCATTCTCTGTCATTGGTGAGGAGTTTACATGTTTATGATCAAGATAACATTGATTTTCATTAAACTTCTGAAACTAAGTCAGTTCTGACCTGAAACAACAAGAAATGTTGTAAAATTTCATTTGTAAGCATATGTATAGCAGTTGAGCACATCTAACTTTACAGACTGAAGATATTGCAAAACCATCCAAAACAAGCTTCTCTCTGCCTGATATGCTCCCACACTATACTTAAAGGCATTCTCTGTCATTGGTGAAGAGTTTACAGGTGTAATTGCAAGAGAACATTACATTTCATTAATCTTCTGAAACTAAGTCAGTTCTGACCTGAAACAACTAGAAATGTTGTAAAATTTCATTTGAAAGCATATGTATAGCAGTTGAGCACATCTAACTTTACAGACTGAAGATATTGCAAAACCATCCAAAACAAGCTTCTCTCTGCCTGATATGCTCCCACACTATACTTAAGGGCATTCTCTGTCATTGGTGAAGAGTTTACAGGTGTAATTGCAAGAGAACATTACATTTCATTAAACTCCTGAAACTAAGTCAGTTCTGACCTGAAACAACTAGAAATGTTGTAAAATTTCATTTGTAAGCATATGTATACCAGTTGAGCACATCTAACTTTACAGACTGAAGATATTGCAAAACCATCCAAAACAAGCTTCTCTATGCCTGATATGCTCCCACACTATAGTTAAAGGCATTCTCTGTCATTGGTGAAGAGTTTACGTTTATGAGCAAGATAACATTGATATTCATTAAACTCCTGAAACTAAGTCAGTTCTGACCTGAAACAACTAGAAATGTTGTAAAATTTCATTTGTAAGCATATGTATAGCAGTTGAGCACATCTAACTTTACAGACTGAAGATATTGCAAAACCATCCAAAACAAGCTTCTCTCTGCCTGATTTGCTCCCACACTATACTTAAAGGCATTCTCTGTCATTGGTGAAGAGTTTACATGTTTATGAGCAAGATAACATTGATATTCATTAAACTCCTGAAACTAAGTCAGTTCTGACCTGAAACAACTAGAAATGTTGTAAAATTTCATTTGTAAGCATATGTATACCAGTTGAGCACATCTAACTTTACAGACTGAAGATATTGCAAAACCATCCAAAACAAGCTTCTCTCTGCCTGATATGCTCCCACACTATACTTAAAGGCATTCTCTGTCATTGGTGAAGAGTTTACATGTTTATGATCAAGATAACATTGATTTTCATTAAACTTCTGAAACTAATCAGTTCTGACCTGAAACAACAAGAAATGTTGTAAAATTTCATTTGTAAGCATATGTATAGCAGTTGAGCACATCTAACTTTACAGACTGAAGATATTGCAAAACCATCCAAAACAAGCTTCTCTATGCCTGATATGCTCCCACACTATACTTAAAGGCATTCTCTGTCATTGGTGAAGAGTTTACATGTTTATGATCAAGATAACATTGATTTTCATTAAACTTCTGAAACTAAGTCAGTTCTGACCTGAAACAACAAGAAATGTTGTAAAATTTAATTTGTAAGCATATGTATAGCAGTTGAGCACATCTAACTTTACTGACTGAAGATATTGCAAAACCATCCAAAACAAGCTTCTCTCTGCCTGATATGCTCCCACACTATAGTTAAAGGCATTCTCTGTCATTGGTGAAGAGTTTACATGTTTATGAGCAAGATAACATTGATATTCATTAAACTACTGAAACTAAGTCAGTTCTGACCTGAAACAACTAGAAATGTTGTAAAATTTCATTTGTAAGCATATGTATACCAGTTGAGCACATCTAACTTTACAGACTGAAGATATTGCAAAACCATCCAAAACAAGCTTCTCTATGCCTGATATGCTCCCACACTATACTTAAAGGCATTCTCTGTCATTGGTGAAGAGTTTACATGTTTATGATCAAGATAACATTGATTTTCATTAAACTTCTGAAACTAAGTCAGTTCTGACCTGAAACAACAAGAAATGTTGTAAAATTTCATTTGTAAGCATATGTATAGCAGTTGAGCACATCTAACTTTACAGACTGAAGATATTGCAAAACCATCCAAAACAAGCTTCTCTCTGCCTGATATGCTCCCACACTATACTTAAAGGCATTCTCTGTCATTGGTGAAGAGTTTACATGTTTATGATCAAGATACCATTGATTTTCATTAAACTACTGAAACTAAGTCAGTTCTGACCTGAAACAACAAGAAATGTTGTAAAATTTCATTTGTAAGCATATGTATAGCAGTTGAGCACATCTAACTTTACAGACTGAAGATATTGCAAAACCATCCAAAACAAGCTTCTCTCTGCCTGATATGCTCCCACACTATACTTAAAGGCATTCTCTGTCATTGGTGAAGAGTTTACAGGTGTAATTGCAAGAGAACATTACATTTCATTAAACTTCTGAAACTAAGTCAGTTCTGACCTGAAACAACTAGAAATGTTGTAAAATTTCATTTGTAAGCATATGTATAGCAGTTGAGCACATCTAACTTTACAGACTGAAGATATTGCAAAACCATCCAAAACAAGCTTCTCTCTGCCTGATTTGCTCCCACACTATACTTAAAGGCATTCTCTGTCATTGGTGAAGAGTTTACATGTTTATGAGCAAGATAACATTGATATTCATTAAACTCCTGAAACTAAGTCAGTTCTGACCTGAAACAACTAGAAATGTTGTAAAATTTCATTTGTAAGCATATGTATACCAGTTGAGCACATCTAACTTTACAGACTGAAGATATTGCAAAACCATCCAAAACAAGCTTCTCTATGCCTGATATGCTCCCACACTATACTTAAAGGCATTCTCTGTCATTGGTGAAGAGTTTACATGTTTATGATCAAGATACCATTGATTTTCATTAAACTTCGGAAACTAAGTCAGTTCTGACCTGAAACAACAAGAAATGTTGTAAAATTTCATTTGTAAGCATATGTATAGCAGTTGAGCACATCTAACTTTACAGACTGAAGATATTGCAAAACCATCCAAAACAAGCTTCTCTCTGCCTGATATGCTCCCACACTATATTTAAAGGCATTCTCTGTCATTGGTGAAGAGTTTACATGTTTATGATCAAGATAACATTGATTTTCATTAAACTTCTGAAACTAAGTCAGTTCTGACCTGAAACAACAAGAAATGTTGTAAAATTTCATTTGTAAGCATATGTATAGCAGTTGAGCACATCTAACTTTACAGACTGAAGACATTGCAAAACCATCCAAAACAAGCTTCTCTATGCCTGATATGCTCCCACACTATACTTAAAGGCATTCTCTGTCATTGGTGAAGAGTTTACATGTTTATGATCAAGATAACATTGATTTTCATTAAACTTCTGAAACTAAGTCAGTTCTGACCTGAAACAACTAGAAATGTTGTAAAATTTAATTTGTAAGCATATGTATAGCAGTTGAGCACATCTAACTTTACAGACTGAAGATATTGCAAAACCATCCAAAACAAGCTTCTCTCTGCCTGATATGCTCCCACACTATACTTAAAGGCATTCTCTGTCATTGGTGAAGAGTTTACAGGTGTAATTGCAAGAGAACATTACATTTCATTAAACTTCTGAAACTAAGTCAGTTCTGACCTGAAACAACTAGAAATGTTGTAAAATTTCATTTGTAAGCATATGTATAGCAGTTGAGCACATCTAACTTTACAGACTGAAGATATTGCAAAACCATCCAAAACAAGCTTCTCTCTGCCTGATTTGCTCCCACACTATACTTAAAGGCATTCTCTGTCATTGGTGAAGAGTTTACATGTTTATGAGCAAGATAACATTGATATTCATTAAACTCCTGAAACTAAGTCAGTTCTGACCTGAAACAACTAGAAATGTTGTAAAATTTCATTTGTAAGCATATGTATACCAGTTGAGCACATCTAACTTTACAGACTGAAGATATAGCAAAACCATCCAAAACAAGCTTCTCTATGCCTGATATGCTCCCACACTATACTTAAAGGCATTCTCTGTCATTGGTGTAGAGTTTACATGTTTATGATCAAGATACCATTGATTTTCATTAAACTTCTGAAACTAAGTCAGTTCTGACCTGAAACAACAAGAAATGTTGTAAAATTTCATTTGTAAGCATATGTATAGCAGTTGAGCACATCTAACTTTACAGACTGAAGATATTGCAAAACCATCCAAAACAAGCTTCTCTCTGCCTGATATGCTCCCACACTATACTTAAAGGCATTCTCTGTCATTGGTGAAGAGTTTACATGTTTATGATCAAGATACCATTGATTTTCATTAAACTACTGAAACTAAGTCAGTTCTGACCTGAAACAACAAGAAATGTTGTAAAATTTCATTTGTAAGCATATGTATAGCAGTTGAGCACATCTAACTTTACAGACTGAAGATATTGCAAAACCATCCAAAACAAGCTTCTCTCTGCCTGATATGCTCCCACACTATACTTAAAGGCATTCTCTGTCATTGGTGAAGAGTTTACAGGTGTAATTGCAAGAGAACATTACATTTCATTAAACTTCTGAAACTAAGTCAGTTCTGACCTGAAACAACTAGAAATGTTGTAAAATTTCATTTGTAAGCATATGTATAGCAGTTGAGCACATCTAACTTTACAGACTGAAGATATTGCAAAACCATCCAAAACAAGCTTCTCTCTGCCTGATTTGCTCCCACACTATACTTAAAGGCATTCTCTGTCATTGGTGAAGAGTTTACATGTTTATGAGCAAGATAACATTGATATTCATTAAACTCCTGAAACTAAGTCAGTTCTGACCTGAAACAACTAGAAATGTTGTAAAATTTCATTTGTAAGCATATGTATACCAGTTGAGCACATCTAACTTTACAGACTGAAGATATTGCAAAACCATCCAAAACAAGCTTCTCTATGCCTGATATGCTCCCACACTATACTTAAAGGCATTCTCTGTCATTGGTGAAGAGTTTACATGTTTATGATCAAGATACCATTGATTTTCATTAAACTTCTGAAACTAAGTCAGTTCTGACCTGAAACAACAAGAAATGTTGTAAAATTTCATTTGTAAGCATATGTATAGCAGTTGAGCACATCTAACTTTACAGACTGAAGATATTGCAAAACCATCCAAAACAAGCTTCTCTCTGCCTGATATGCTCCCACACTATATTTAAAGGCATTCTCTGTCATTGGTGAAGAGTTTACATGTTTATGATCAAGATAACATTGATTTTCATTAAACTTCTGAAACTAAGTCAGTTCTGACCTGAAACAACAAGAAATGTTGTAAAATTTCATTTGTAAGCATATGTATAGCAGTTGAGCACATCTAACTTTACAGACTGAAGATATTGCAAAACCATCCAAAACAAGCTTCTCTATGCCTGATATGCTCCCACACTATACTTAAAGGCATTCTCTGTCATTGGTGAAGAGTTTACATGTTTATGATCAAGATAACATTGATTTTCATTAAACTTCTGAAACTAAGTCAGTTCTGACCTGAAACAACAAGAAATGTTGTAAAATTTAATTTGTAAGCATATGTATAGCAGTTGAGCACATCTAACTTTACAGACTGAAGATATTGCAAAACCATCCAAAACAAGCTTCTCTCTGCCTGATATGCTCCCACACTATACTTAAAGGCATTCTCTGTCATTGGTGAAGAGTTTACAGGTGTAATTGCAAGAGAACATTACATTTCATTAAACTTCTGAAACTAAGTCAGTTCTGACCTGAAACAACTAGAAATGTTGTAAAATTTCATTTGTAAGCATATGTATAGCAGTTGAGCACACCTAACTTTACAGACTGAAGATATTGCAAAACCATCCAAAACAAGCTTCTCTCTGCCTGATTTGCTCCCACACTATACTTAAAGGCATTCTCTGTCATTGGTGAAGAGTTTACATGTTTATGAGCAAGATAACATTGATATTCATTAAACTCCTGAAACTAAGTCAGTTCTGACCTGAAACAACTAGAAATGTTGTAAAATTTCATTTGTAAGCATATGTATACCAGTTGAGCACATCTAACTTCACAGACTGAAGATGTTGCAAAACCATCCAAAACAAGCTTCTCTCTGCCTGATATGCTCCCACACTATACTTAAAGGCATTCTCTGTCATTGGTGAAGAGTTTACAGCTGTAATTGCAAGAGAACATTACATTTCATTAAACTTCTGAAACTAAGTCAGTTCTGAACTGAAACAACAAGAAATGATGTAAAATGTCATTTGTAAGCATATGTATAGCAGTTGAGCACATCTAACTTTACAGACTGAAGATATTGCAAAACCATCCAAAACAAGCTTCTCTCTGCCTGATATGCTCCCACACTATACTTAAAGGCATTCTCTGTCATTGGTAAAGAGTTTACATGTTTATGAGCAAGATAACAATGATATTCAAAAAACTCCTGAAACTAAATCAGTTCTGACCTGAAACAACAAGAAATGTTGTAAAATTTAATTTGTAAGCATATGTATAGCAGTTGAGCACATCTAACTTTACAGACTGAAGATATTGCAAAACCATCCAAAACAAGCTTCTCTCTGCCTGATATGCCCCCACACTATACTTAAAGGCATTCTCTGTCATTGGTGAAGAGTTTACATGTTTATGAGCAAGATAACATTGATATTCATTAAACTCCTGAAACTAAGTCAGTTCTGACCTGAAACAACTAGAAATGTTGTAAAATTTCATTTGTAAGCATATGTATACCAGTTGAGCACATCTAACTTCACAGACTGAAGATGTTGCAAAACCATCCAAAACAAGCTTCTCTCTGCCTGATATGCTCCCACACTATACTTAAAGGCATTCTCTGTCATTGGTGAAGAGTTTACAGCTGTAATTGCAAGAGAACATTACATTTCATTAAACTTCTGAAACTAAGTCAGTTCTGACCTGAAACAACTAGAAATGTTGTAAAATGTCATTTGTAAGCATATGTATAGCAGTTGAGCACATCTAACTTTACAGACTGAAGATATTGCAAAACCATCCAAAACAAGCTTCTCTCTGCCTGATATGCTCCCACACTATACTTAAAGGCATTCTCTGTCATTGGTAAAGAGTTTACATGTTTATGAGCAAGATAACAATGATATTCAAAAAACTCCTGAAACTAAATCAGTTCTGACCTGAAACAACAAGAAATGTTGTAAAATTTAATTTGTAAGCATATGTATAGCAGTTGAGCACATCTAACTTTACAGACTGAAGATATTGCAAAACCATCCAAAACAAGCTTCTCTCTGCCTGATATGCTCCCACACTATACTTAAAGGCATTCTCTGTCATTGGTGAAGAGTTTACATGTTTATGAGCAAGATAACATTGATATTCATTAAACTCCTGAAACTAAGTCAGTTCTGACCTGAAACAACAAGAAATGTTGTAAAATTTAATTTGTAAGCATATGTATAGCAGTTGAGCACATCTAACTTTACAGACTGAAGATATTGCAAAACCATCCAAAACAAGCTTCTCTCTGCCTGATATGCCCCCACACTATATTTAAAGGCATTCTCTGTCATTGGTGAAGAGTTTACATGTTTATGATCAAGATAACATTGATTTTCATTAAACTTCTGAAACTAAGTCAGTTCTGACCTGAAACAACAAGAAATGTTGTAAAATTTCATTTGTAAGCATATGAATAGCAGTTGAGCACATCTAACTTTACAGACTGAAGATATTGCAAAACCATCCAAAACAAGCTTCTCTCTGCCTGATATGCTCCCACACTATACTTAAAGGCATTCTCTGTCATTGGTGAAGAGTTTACATGTTCATGAGCAAGATAACATTGATATTCATTAAACTCCTGAAACTAAGTCAGTTCTGAACTGAAACAACAAGAAATGATATAAAATTTCATTTGTAAGCATATGTATAGCAGTTGAGCACATCTAACTTTACAGACTGAAGATATTGCAAAACCATCCAAAACAAGCTTCTCTATGCCTGATATGCTCCCACACTATACTTAAAGGCATTCTCTGTCATTGGTGAAGAGTGTACAGGTGTAATTGCAAGATAACATTACATTTCATTAAACTCCTGAAACTAAGTCAGTTCTGAACTGAAACAACTAGAAATGTTGTAAAATTTCATTTGTAAGCATATGTATAGCAGTTGAGCACATCTAACTTTACAGACTGAAGATACTGCAAAACCATCCAAATCAAGCTTCTCTCTGCCTGATGTGCTCCCACACTATACTTAAAGGCATTCTCTGTCATTGGTGAAGAGTTTACATGTTTATGAGCAAGATAACATTGATATTCATTAAACTCCTGAAACTAAGTCAGTTCTGACCTGAAACAACTAGAAATGTTGTAAAATTTAAATTGTAAGCATATGTATAGCAGTTGAGCACATCTAACTTTACAGACTGAAGTTATTGCAAAACCATCCAAAACAAGCTTCACTCTGCCTGATATGCTCCCACACTATACTTAAAGGCATTCTCTGTCATTGGTGAAGAGTTTACATGTTTATGAGCAAGATAACAATGATATTCAAAAAACTCCTGAAACTAAATCAGTTCTGACCTGAAACAACAAGAAATGTTGTAAAATTTCAATTGTAAGCATTTGTATAGCAGTTGAGCACATCTAACTTTACAGACTGAAGATATTGCAAAACCATCCAAAACAAGCTTCTCTCTGCCTGATATGCTCCCACACTATACTTAAAGGCATTCTCTGTCATTGGTGAAGAGTTTACATGTTTATGAGCAAGATAACATTGATATTCATTAAACTCCTGAAACTAAGTCAGTTCTGACCTGAAACAACTAGAAATGTTGTAAAATTTAATTTGTAAGCATATGTATAGCAGTTGAGCACATCTAACTTTACAGACTGAAGATATTGCAAAACCATCCAAAACAAGCTTCTCTCTGCCTGATATGCTCCCACACTATACTTAAAGGCATTCTCTGTCATTGGTGAAGAGTTTACATGTTTATGAGCAAGATAACAATGATATTCATTATACTCCTGAAACTAAGTCAGTTCTGACCTGAAACAACAAGAAATGTTGTAAAATTTCATTTGTAAGCATATGTATAGCAGTTGAGCACATCTAACTTTACAGACTGAAGATATTGCAAAACCATCCAAAACAAGCTTCTCTATGCCTGATATGCTCCCACACTATACTTAAAGGCATTCTCTGTCATTGGTGAAGAGTTTACAGGTGTAATTGCAAGACAACATTACATTTCATTAAACTCCTGAAACTAAGTCAGTTCTGAACTGAAACAACTAGAAATGTTGTAAAATTTCATTTGTAAGCATATGTATAGCAGTTGAGCACATCTAACTTTACAGACTGAAGATACTGCAAAACCATCCAAATCAAGCTTCTCTCTGCCTGATGTGCTCCCACACTATACTTAAAGGCATTCTCTGTCATTGGTGAAGAGTTTACATGTTTATGAGCAAGATAACATTGATATTCATTAAACTCCTGAAACTAAGTCAGTTCTGACCTGAAACAACTAGAAATGTTGTAAAATTTCATTTGTAAGCATATGTATAGCAGTTGAGCACATCTAACTTTACAGACTGAAGATGTTGCAAAACCATCCAAAACAAGCTTCTCTCTGCCTGATATGCTCCCACACTATACTTAAAGGCATTCTCTGTCATTGGTGAAGAGTTTACAGCTGTAATTGCAAGAGAACATTACATTTCATTAAACTTCTGAAACTAAGTCAGTTCTGACCTGAAACAACTAGAAATGTTGTAAAATTTAAATTGTAAGCATATGTATAGCAGTTGAGCACATCTAACTTTACAGACTGAAGTTATTGCAAAACCATCCAAAACAAGCTTCACTCTGCCTGATATGCTCCCACACTATACTTAAAGGCATTCTCTGTCATTGGTGAAGAGTTTACATGTTTATAAGCAAGATAACAATGATATTCAAAAAACTCCTGAAACTAAATCAGTTCTGACCTGAAACAACAAGAAATGTTGTAAAATTTCAATTGTAAGCATTTGTATAGCAGTTGAGCACATCTAACTTTACAGACTGAAGATATTGCAAAACCATCCAAAACAAGCTTCTCTCTGCCTGATATGCTCCCACACTATACTTAAAGGCATTCTCTGTCATTGGTGAAGAGTTTACATGTTTATGAGCAAGATAACATTGATATTCATTAAACTCCTGAAACTAAGTCAGTTCTGACCTGAAACAACTAGAAATGTTGTAAAATTTAATTTGTAAGCATATGTATAGCAGTTGAGCACATCTAACTTTACAGACTGAAGATATTGCAAAACCATCCAAAACAAGCTTCTCTCTGCCTGATATGCTCCCACACTATACTTAAAGGCATTCTCTGTCATTGGTGAAGAGTTTACATGTTTATGAGCAAGATAACAATGATATTCATTATACTCCTGAAACTAAGTCAGTTCTGACCTGAAACAACAAGAAATGTTGTAAAATTTCATTTGTAAGCATATGTATAGCAGTTGAGTACATCTAACTTTACAGACTGAAGATGTTGCAAAACCATCCAAAACAAGCTTCTCTCTGCCTGATATGCTCCCACACTATACTTAAAGGCATTCTCTGTCATTGGTGAAGAGTTTACAGGTGTAATTGCAAGAGAACATTACATTTCATTAAACTTCTGAAACTAAGTCAGTTCTGACCTGAAACAACTAGAAATGTTGTAAAATTTAAATTGTAAGCATATGTATAGCAGTTGAGCACATCTAACTTTACAGACTGAAGTTATTGCAAAACCATCCAAAACAAGCTTCACTCTGCCTGATATGCTCCCACACTATACTTAAAGGCATTCTCTGTCATTGGTGAAGAGTTTACATGTTTATGAGCAAGATAACAATGATATTCAAAAAACTCCTGAAACTAAATCAGTTCTGACCTGAAACAACAAGAAATGTTGTAAAATTTCATTTGTAAGCATATGTATAGCAGTTGAGCACATCTAACTTTACAGACTGAAGATATTGCAAAACCATCCAAAACAAGCTTCTCTCTGCCTGATATGCTCCCACACTATACTTAAAGGCATTCTCTGTCATTGGTGAAGAGTTTACAGGTGTAATTAGAAGAGAACATTACATTTCATTAAACTTCTGAAACTAAGTCAGTTCTGACCTGAAACAACTAGAAATGTTGTAAAATTTAAATTGTAAGCATATGTATAGCAGTTGAGCACATCTAACTTTACAGACTGAAGATATTGCAAAACCATCCAAAACAAGCTTCACTCTGCCTGATATGCTCCCACACTATACTTAAAGGCATTCTCTGTCATTGGTGAAGAGTTTACATGTTTATGAGCAAGATAACAATGATATTCAAAAAACTCCTGAAACTAAATCAGTTCTGACCTGAAACAACAAGAAATGTTGTAAAATTTCAATTGTAAGCATTTGTATAGCAGTTGAGCACAACTAACTTTACAGACTGAAGATATTGCAAAACCATCCAAAACAAGCTTCTCTCTGCCTGATATGCTCCCACACTATACTTAAAGGCATTCTCTGTCATTGGTGAAGAGTTTACATGTTTATGAGCAAGATAACATTGATATTCATTAAACTCCTGAAACTAAGTCAGTTCTGACCTGAAACAACTCGAAATGATGTAAAATTTCATTTGTAAGCATATGTATAGCAGTTGAGCACATCTAACATTACAGACTGAAGATATTGCAAAACAATCCAAAACAAGCTTCTCTATGCCTGATATGCTCCCACACTATACTTAAAGGCATTCTCTGTCATTGGTGAAGAGTTTACATGTTTATGATCAAGATAACATTGATTTTCATTAAACTTCTGAAACTAAGTCAGTTCTGACCTGAAACAACAAGAAATGTTGTAAAATTTCATTTGTAAGCATATGTATAGCAGTTGAGCACATCTAACTTTACAGACTGAAGATATTGCAAAACCATCCAAAACAAGCTTCTCTCTGCCTGATATGCTCCCACACTATACTTAAAGGCATTCTCTGTCATTGGTGATGAGTTTACAGGTGTAATTGCAAGAGAACATTACATTTCATTAAACTCCTGAAACTAAGTCAGTTCTGAACTGAAACAACTAGAAATGTTGTAAAATTTCATTTGTAAGCATATGTATAGCAGTTGAGCACATCTAACTTTACAGACTGAAGATACTGCAAAACCATCCAAATCAAGCTTCTCTCTGCCTGATGTGCTCCCACACTATACTTAAAGGCATTCTCTGTCATTGGTGAAGAGTTTACATGTTTATGAGCAAGATAACATTAATATTCATTAAACTCCTGAAACTAAGTCAGTTCTGACCTGAAACAACTAGAAATGTTGTAAAATTTCATTTGTAAGCATATGTATAGCAGTTGAGCACATCTAACTTTACAGACTGAAGATGTTGCAAAACCATCCAAAACAAGCTTCTCTCTGCCTGATATGCTCCCACACTATACTTAAAGGCATTCTCTGTCATTGGTGAAGAGTTTACAGGTGTAATTGCAAGAGAACATTACATTTCATTAAACTTCTGAAACTAAGTCAGTTCTGACCTGAAACAACTAGAAATGTTGTAAAATTTCATTTGTAAGCATATGTATAGCAGTTGAGCACATCTAACTTTACAGACTGAAGATATTGCAAAACCATCCAAAACAAGGTTCTCTATGCCTGATATGCTCCCACACTATACTTAAAGGCATTCTCTGTCATTGGTGAAGAGTTTACAGGTGTAATTGCAAGACAACATTACATTTCATTAAACTCCTGAAACTAAGTCAGTTCTGAACTGAAACAACTAGAAATGTTGTAAAATTTCATTTGTAAGCATATGTATAGCAGTTGAGCACATCTAACTTTACAGACTGAAGATGTTGCAAAACCATCCAAAACAAGCTTCTCTCTGCCTGATGTGCTCCCACACTATACTTAAAGGCATTCTCTGTCATTGGTGAAGAGTTTACAGCTGTAATTGCAAGAGAACATTACATTTCATTAAACTTCTGAAACTAAGTCAGTTCTGACCTGAAACAACTAGAAATGTTGTAAAATTTAAATTGTAAGCATATGTATAGCAGTTGAGCACATCTAACTTTACAGACTGAAGTTATTGCAAAACCATCCAAAACAAGCTTCACTCTGCCTGATATGCTCCCACACTATACTTAAAGGCATTCTCTGTCATTGGTGAAGAGTTTACATGTTTATGAGCAAGATAACAATGATATTCAAAAAACTCCTGAAACTAAATCAGTTCTGACCTGAAACAACAAGAAATGTTGTAAAATTTCAATTGTAAGCATTTGTATAGCAGTTGAGCACATCTAACTTTACAGACTGAAGATATTGCAAAACCATCCAAAACAAGCTTCTCTCTGCCTGATATGCTCCCACACTATACTTAAAGGCATTCTCTGTCATTGGTGAAGAGTTTACATGTTTATGAGCAAGATAACATTGATATTCATTAAACTCCTGAAACTAAGTCAGTTCTGACCTGAAACAACTAGAAATGTTGTAAAATTTAATTTGTAAGCATATGTATAGCAGTTGAGCACATCTAACTTTACAGACTGAAGATATTGCAAAACCATCCAAAACAAGCTTCTCTCTGCCTGATATGCTCCCACACTATACTTAAAGGCATTCTCTGTCATTGGTGAAGAGTTTACATGTTTATGAGCAAGATAACAATGATATTCATTATACTCCTGAAACTAAGTCAGTTCTGACCTGAAACAACAAGAAATGTTGTAAAATTTCATTTGTAAGCATATGTATAGCAGTTGAGTACATCTAACTTTACAGACTGAAGATGTTGCAAAACCATCCAAAACAAGCTTCTCTCTGCCTGATATGCTCCCACACTATACTTAAAGGCATTCTCTGTCATTGGTGAAGAGTTTACAGGTGTAATTGCAAGAGAACATTACATTTCATTAAACTTCTGAAACTAAGTCAGTTCTGACCTGAAACAACTAGAAATGTTGTAAAATTTAAATTGTAAGCATATGTATAGCAGTTGAGCACATCTAACTTTACAGACTGAAGATATTGCAAAACCATCCAAAACAAGCTTCACTCTGCCTGATATGCTCCCACACTATACTTAAAGGCATTCTCTGTCATTGGTGAAGAGTTTACATGTTTATGAGCAAGATAACAATGATTTTCATTAAACTTCTGAAACTAAATCAGTTCTGACCTGAAACAACAAGAAATGTTGTAAAATTTCATTTGTAAGCATATGTATAGCAGTTGAGCACATCTAACTTTACAGACTGAAGATATTGCAAAACCATCCAAAACAAGCTTCTCTCTGCCTGATATGCTCCCACACTATACTTAAAGGCATTCTCTGTCATTGGTGATGAGTTTACAGTTGTAATTGCAAGAGAACATTACATTTCATTAAACTTCTGAAACTAAGTCAGTTCTGACCTGAAACAACTAGAAATGTTGTAAAATTTAAATTGTAAGCATATGTATAGCAGTTGAGCACATCTAACTTTACAGACTGAAGATATTGCAAAACCATCCAAAACAAGCTTCACTCTGCCTGATATGCTCCCACACTATACTTAAAGGCATTCTCTGTCATTGGTGAAGAGTTTACATGTTTATGAGCAAGATAACATTGATATTCAAAAAACTCCTGAAACTAAATCAGTTCTGACCTGAAACAACTAGAAATGTTGTAAAATTTAAATTGTAAGCATATGTATAGCAGTTGAGCACATCTAACTTTACAGACTGAAGATATTGCAAAACCATCCAAAACAAGCTTCTCTCTGCCTGATATGCTCCCACACTATACTTAAAGGCATTCTCTGTCATTGGTGAAGAGTTTACAGGTGTAATTGCAAGAGAACATTACATTTCATTAAACTTCTGAAACTAAGTCAGTTCTGACCTGAAACAACTAGAAATGTTGTAAAATTTAAATTGTAAGCATATGTATAGCAGTTGAGCACATCTAACTTTACAGACTGAAGTTATTGCAAAACCATCAAAAACAAGCTTCACTCTGCCTGATATGCTCCCACACTATACTTAAAGGCATTCTCTGTCATTGGTGAAGAGTTTACATGTTTATGAGCAAGATAACAATGATATTCAAAAAACTCCTGAAACTAAATCAGTTCTGACCTGAAACAACAAGAAATGTTGTAAAATTTCATTTGTAAGCATATGTATAGCAGTTGAGCACATCTAACTTTACAGACTGAAGATATTGCAAAACCATCCAAAACAAGCTTCTCTCTGCCTGATATGCTCCCACACTATACTTAAAGGCATTCTCTGTCATTGGTGAAGAGTTTACATGTTTATGAGCAAGATAACATTGATATTCATTAAACTCCTGAAACTAAGTCAGTTCTGACCTGAAACAACAAGAAATGTTGTAAAATTTCATTTGTAAGCATATGTATAGCAGTTGAGCACATCTAACTTTACAGACTGAAGATATTGCAAAACCATCCAAAACAAGCTTCTCTCTGCCTGATATGCTCCCACACTATACTTAAAGGCATTCTCTGTCATTGGTGAAGAGTTTACATGTTCATGAGCAAGATAACATTGATATTCATTAAACTCCTGAAACTAAGTAAGTTCTGAACTGAAACAACTAGAAATGATATAAAATTTCATTTGTAAGCATATGTATAGCAGTTGAGCACATCTAACTTTACAGACTGAAGATATTGCAAAACCATCCAAAACAAGCTTCTCTATGCCTGATATGCTCCCACACTATACTTAAAGGCATTCTCTGTCATTGGTGAAGAGTTTACATGTTTATGATCAAGATAACATTGATTTTCATTAAACTTCTGAAACTAAGTCAGTTCTGACCTGAAACAACTAGAAATGTTGTAAAATTTCATTTGTAAGCATATGTATAGCAGTTGAGCACATCTAACTTTACAGACTGAAGATAATGCAAAACCATCCAAATCAAGCTTCTCTCTTCCTGATATGCTCCCACACTATACTTAAAGGCATTCTCTGTCATTGGTGATGAGTTTACAGGTGTAATTGCAAGAGAACATTACATTTCATTAAACTCCTGAAACTAAGTCAGTTCTGAACTTAAACAACTAGAAATGTTGTAAAATTTCATTTGTAAGCATATGTATAGCAGTTGAGCACATCTAACTTTACAGACTGAAGATACTGCAAAACCATCCAAATCAAGCTTCTCTCTGCCTGATGTGCTCCCACACTATACTTAAAGGCATTCTCTGTCATTGGTGAAGAGTTTACATGTTTATGAGCAAGATAACATTGATATTCATTAAACTCCTGAAACTAAGTCAGTTCTGACCTGAAACAACTAGAAATGTTGTAAAATTTCATTTGTAAGCATATGTATAGCAGTTGAGCACATCTAACTTTACAGACTGAAGATGTTGCAAAACCATCCAAAACAAGCTTCTCTCTGCCTGATATGCTCCCACACTATACTTAAAGGCATTCTCTGTCATTGGTGAAGAGTTTACAGGTGTAATTGCAAGAGAACATTACATTTCATTAAACTTCTGAAACTAAGTCAGTTCTGACCTGAAACAACTAGAAATGTTGTAAAATTTAAATTGTAAGCATATGTATAGCAGTTGAGCACATCTAACTTTACAGACTGAAGTTATTGCAAAACCATCCAAAACAAGCTTCACTCTGCCTGATATGCTCCCACACTATACTTAAAGGCATTCTCTGTCATTGGTGAAGAGTTTACATGTTTATGAGCAAGATAACAATGATATTCAAAAAACTCCTGAAACTAAATCAGTTCTGACCTGAAACAACAAGAAATGTTGTAAAATTTCATTTGTAAGCATATGTATAGCAGTTGAGCACATCTAACTTTACAGACTGAAGATATTGCAAAACCATCCAAAACAAGCTTCTCTCTGCCTGATATGCTCCCACACTATACTTAAAGGCATTCTCTGTCATTGATGAAGAGTTTACATGTTTATGAGCAAGATAACATTGATATTCATTAAACTCCTGAAACTAAGTCAGTTCTGACCTGAAACAACTAGAAATGTTGTAAAATTTAATTTGTAAGCATATGTATAGCAGTTGAGCACATCTAACTTTACAGACTGAAGATATTGCAAAACCATCCAAAACAAGCTTCTCTCTGCCTGATATGCTCCCACACTATACTTAAAGGCATTCTCTGTCATTGGTGAAGAGTTTACATGTTTATGAGCAAGATAACAATGATATTCATTATACTCCTGAAACTAAGTCAGTTCTGACCTGAAGCAACAAGAAATGTTGTAAAATTTCATTTGTAAGCATATGTATAGCAGTTGAGCACATCTAACTTTACAGACTGAAGATATTGCAAAACCATCCAAAACAAGCTTCTCTCTGCCTGATATGCTCCCACACTATACTTAAAGGCATTCTCTGTCATTGGTGAAGAGTTTACATGTTTATGAGCAAGATAACATTGATATTCATTAAACTCCTGAAACTAAGTCAGTTCTGAACTGAAACAACAAGAAATGATGTAAATTGTCATTTGTAAGCATATGTATAGCAGTTGAGCACATCTAACTTTACAGACTGAAGATATTGCAAAACCATCCAAAACAAGCTTCACTCTGCCTGATATGCTCCCACACTATACTTAAAGGCATTCTCTGTCATTGGTGAAGAGTTTACATGTTTATGAGCAAGATAACAATGATATTCATTATACTCCTGAAACTAAGTCAGTTCTGACCTGAAACAACTAGAAATGTTGTAAAATGTCATTTGTAAGCATATGTATAGCAGTTGAGCACATCTAACTTTACAGACTGAAGATGTTGCAAAACCATCCAAAACAAGCTTCTCTCTGCCTGATATGCTCCCACACTATACTTAAAGGCATTCTCTGTCATTGGTGAAGAGTTTACAGGTGTAATTGCAAGAGAACATTACATTTCATTAAACTTCTGAAACTAAGTCAGTTCTGACCTGAAACAACTAGAAATGTTGTAAAATTTCATTTGTAAGCATATGTATAGCAGTTGAGCACATCTAACTTTACAGACTGAAGTTATTGCAAAACCATCCAAAACAAGCTTCACTCTGCCTGATATGCTCCCACACTATACTTAAAGGCATTCTCTGTCATTGGTGAAGAGTTTACATGTTTATGAGCAAGATAACAATGATATTAAAAAAACTCCTGAAACTACGTCAGTTCTGACCTGAAACAACAAGAAATGTTGTAAAATTTCATTTGTAAGCATATGTATAGCAGTTGAGCACATCTAACTTTACAGACTGAAGATATTGCAAAACCATCCAAAGCAAGCTTCTCTCTGCCTGATATGCTCCCACACTATACTTAAAGGCATTCTCTAAAATTGGTGAAGAGTTTACATGTTTATGAGCAAGATAACAATGATATTCATTATACTCCTGAAACTAAGTCAGTTCTGACCTGAAACAACAAGAAATGTTGTAAAATTTCATTTGTAAGCATATGTATAGCAGTTGAGCACATCTAACTTTACAGACTGAAGATACTGCAAAACCATCCAAATCAAGCTTCTCTCTGCCTGATGTGCTCCCACACTATACTTAAAGGCATTCTCTGTCATTGGTGAAGAGTTTACATGTTTATGAGCAAGATAACATTGATATTCATTAAACTCCTGAAACTAAGTCAGTTCTGACCTGAAACAACTAGAAATGTTGTAAAATTTCATTTGTAAGCATATGTATAGCAGTTGAGCACATCTAACTTTACAGACTGAAGATGTTGCAAAACCATCCAAAACAAGCTTCTCTCTGCCTGATATGCTCCCACACTATACTTAAAGGCATTCTCTGTCATTGGTGAAGAGTTTACAGGTGTAATTGCAAGATAACATTGATATTCATTAAACTCCTTAAACTAAGTCAGTTCTGACCTGAAACAACTAGAAATGTTGTAAAATTTCATTTGTAAGCATATGTATAGCAGTTGAGCACATCTAACTTTACAGACTGAAGATGTTGCAAAACCATCCAAAACAAGATTCTCTCTGCCTGATATGCTCCCACACTATACTTAAAGGCATTCTCTGTCATTGGTGAAGAGTTTACATGTTTATGAGCAAGATAACAATGATATTCATTATACTCCTGAAACTAAGTCAGTTCTGACCTGAAACAACAAGAAATGTTGTAAAATTTAATTTGTAAGCATATGTATAGCAGTTGAGCACATCTAACTTTACAGACTGAAGATGTTGCAAAACCATCCAAAACAAGCTTCTCTCTGCCTGATATGCTCCCACACTATACTTAAAGGCATTCTCTGTCATTGGTGAAGAGTTTACAGGTGTAATTGCAAGAGAACATTACATTTCATTAAACTTCTGAAACTAAGTCAGTTCTGACCTGAAACAACAAGAAATGTTGTAAAATTTAAATTGTAAGCATATTTATAGCAGTTGAGCACATCTAACTTTACAGACTGAAGTTATTGCAAAACCATCCAAAACAAGCTTCACTCTGCCTGATATGCTCCCACACTATACTTAAAGGCATTCTCTGTCATTGGTGAAGAGTTTACATGTTTATGAGCAAGATAACAATGATATTCAAAAAACTCCTGAAACTAAATCAGTTCTGACCTGAAACAACAAGAAATGTTGTAAAATTTCATTTGTAAGCATATGTATAGCAGTTGAGCACATCTAACTTTACAGACTGAAGTTATTGCAAAACCATCCAAAACAAGCTTCTCTCTGCCTGATATGCTCCCACACTATACTTAAAGGCATTCTCTGTCATTGGTGAAGAGTTTACATGTTTATGAGCAAGATAACAATGATATTCATTAAACTCCTGAAACTAAGTCAGTTCTGACCTGAAACAACTAGAAATGTTGTAAAATTTAATTTGTAAGCATATGTATAGCAGTTGAGCACATCTAACTTTACAGACTGAAGATATTGCAAAACCATCCAAAACAAGCTTCTCTCTGCCTGATATGCTCCCACACTATACTTAAAGGCATTCTCTGTCATTGGTGAAGAGTTTACATGTTTATGAGCAAGATAACAATGATATTCATTATTCTCCTGAAACTAAGTCAGATCTGACCTGAAACAACAAGAAATGTTGTAAAATTTCATTTGTAAGCATATGTATAGCAGTTGAGCACATCTAACTTTACAGACTGAAGATATTGCAAAACCATCCAAAACAAGCTTCTCTCTGCCTGATATGCTCCCACACTATACTTAAAGGCATTCTCTGTCATTGGTGAAGAGTTTACATGTTTATGAGCAAGATAACATTGATATTCATTAAACTCCTGAAACTAAGTCAGTTCTGACCTGAAACAACTAGAAATGTTGTAAAATTTAATTTGTAAGCATATGTATAGCAGTTGAGCACATCTAACTTTACAGACTGAAGATATTGCAAAACCATCCAAAACAAGCTTCTCTCTGCCTGATATGCTCCCACACTATACTTAAAGGCATTCTCTGTCATTGGTGAAGAGTTTACATGTTTATGAGCAAGATAACATTGATATTCATTAAACTCCTGAAACTAAGTCAGTTCTGACCTGAAACAACTAGAAATGTTGTAAAATTTAATTTGTAAGCATATGTATAGCAGTTGAGCACATCTAACTTTACAGACTGAAGATATTGCAAAACCATCCAAAACAAGCTTCTCTCTGCCTGATATGCTCCCACACTATACTTAAAGGCATTCTCTGTCATTGGTGAAGAGTTTACATGTTTATGAGCAAGATAACAATGATATTCATTATACTCCTGAAACTAAGTCAGTTCTGACCTGAAACAACAAGAAATGTTGTAAAATTTAATTTGTAAGCATATGTATAGCAGTTGAGCACATCTAACTTTACAGACTGAAGATGTTGCAAAACCATCCAAAACAAGCTTCTCTCTGCCTGATATGCTCCCACACTATACTTAAAGGCATTCTCTGTCATTGGTGAAGAGTTTACAGGTGTAATTGCAAGAGAACATTACATTTCATTAAACTTCTGAAACTAAGTCAGTTCTGACCTGAAACAACAAGAAATGTTGTAAAATTTAAATTGTAAGCATATTTATAGCAGTTGAGCACATCTAACTTTACAGACTGAAGTTATTGCAACACCATCCAAAACAAGCTTCACTCTGCCTGATATGCTCCCACACTATACTTAAAGGCATTCTCTGTCATTGGTGAAGAGTTTACATGTTTATGAGCAAGATAACAATGATATTCAAAAAACTCCTGAAACTAAATCAGTTCTGACCTGAAACAACAAGAAATGTTGTAAAATTTCATTTGTAAGCATATGTATAGCAGTTGAGCACATCTAACTTTACAGACTGAAGTTATTGCAAAACCATCCAAAACAAGCTTCTCTCTGCCTGATATGCTCCCACACTATACTTAAAGGCATTCTCTGTCATTGGTGAAGAGTTTACATGTTTATGAGCAAGATAACAATGATATTCATTAAACTCCTGAAACTAAGTCAGTTCTGACCTGAAACAACTAGAAATGTTGTAAAATTTAATTTGTAAGCATATGTATAGCAGTTGAGCACATCTAACTTTACAGACTGAAGATATTGCAAAACCATCCAAAACAAGCTTCTCTCTGCCTGATATGCTCCCACACTATACTTAAAGGCATTCTCTGTCATTGGTGAAGAGTTTACATGTTTATGAGCAAGATAACAATGATATTCATTATTCTCCTGAAACTAAGTCAGATCTGACCTGAAACAACAAGAAATGTTGTAAAATTTCATTTGTAAGCATATGTATAGCAGTTGAGCACATCTAACTTTACAGACTGAAGATATTGCAAAACCATCCAAAACAAGCTTCTCTCTGCCTGATATGCTCCCACACTATACTTAAAGGCATTCTCTGTCATTGGTGAAGAGTTTACAGGTGTAATTGCAAGAGAACATTACATTTCATTAAACTTCTGAAACTAAGTCAGTTCTGACCTGAAACAACAAGAAATGTTGTAAAATTTAAATTGTAAGCATATTTATAGCAGTTGAGCACATCTAACTTTACAGACTGAAGTTATTGCAACACCATCCAAAACAAGCTTCACTCTGCCTGATATGCTCCCACACTATACTTAAAGGCATTCTCTGTCATTGGTGAAGAGTTTACATGTTTATGAGCAAGATAACAATGATATTCAAAAAACTCCTGAAACTAAATCAGTTCTGACCTGAAACAACAAGAAATGTTGTAAAATTTCATTTGTAAGCATATGTATAGCAGTTGAGCACATCTAACTTTACAGACTGAAGTTATTGCAAAACCATCCAAAACAAGCTTCTCTCTGCCTGATATGCTCCCACACTATACTTAAAGGCATTCTCTGTCATTGGTGAAGAGTTTACATGTTTATGAGCAAGATAACAATGATATTCATTAAACTCCTGAAACTAAGTCAGTTCTGACCTGAAACAACTAGAAATGTTGTAAAATTTAATTTGTAAGCATATGTATAGCAGTTGAGCACATCTAACTTTACAGACTGAAGATATTGCAAAACCATCCAAAACAAGCTTCTCTCTGCCTGATATGCTCCCACACTATACTTAAAGGCATTCTCTGTCATTGGTGAAGAGTTTACATGTTTATGAGCAAGATAACAATGATATTCATTATTCTCCTGAAACTAAGTCAGATCTGACCTGAAACAACAAGAAATGTTGTAAAATTTCATTTGTAAGCATATGTATAGCAGTTGAGCACATCTAACTTTACAGACTGAAGATATTGCAAAACCATCCAAAACAAGCTTCTCTCTGCCTGATATGCTCCCACACTATACTTAAAGGCATTCTCTGTCATTGGTGAAGAGTATACATGTTTATGAGCAAGATAACATTGATATTCATTAAACTCCTGAAACTAAGTCAGTTCTGACCTGAAACAACTCGAAATGATGTAAAATTTCATTTGTAAGCATATGTATAGCAGTTGAGCACATCTAACATTACAGACTGAAGATATTGCAAAACAATCCAAAACAAGCTTCTCTATGCCTGATATGCTCCCACACTATACTTAAAGGCATTCTCTGTCATTGGTGATGAGTTTACAGGTGTAATTGCAAGAGAACATTACATTTCATTAAACTCCTGAAACTAAGTCAGTTCTGAACTGAAACAACTAGAAATGTTGTAAAATTTCATTTGTAAGCATATGTATAGCAGTTGAGCACATCTAACTTTACAGACTGAAGATACTGCAAAACCATCCAAATCAAGCTTCTCTCTGCCTGATGTGCTCCCACACTATACTTAAAGGCATTCTCTGTCATTGGTGAAGAGTTTACAGGTGTAATTGCAAGATAACATTGATATTCATTAAACTCCTGAAACTAAGTCAGTTCTGACCTGAAACAACTAGAAATGTTGTAAAATTTCATTTGTAAGCATATGTATAGCAGTTGAGCACATCTAACTTTACAGACTGAAGATGTTGCAAAACCATCCAAAACAAGCTTCTCTCTGCCTGATATGCTCCCACACTATACTTAAAGGCATTCTCTGTCATTGGTGAAGAGTTTACATGTTTATGAGCAAGATAACATTGATATTCATTAAACTCCTGAAACTAAGTCAGTTCTGACCTGAAACAACTAGAAATGTTGTAAAATTTAATTTGTAAGCATATGTATAGCAGTTGAGCACATCTAACTTTACAGACTGAAGATATTGCAAAACCATCCAAAACAAGCTTCTCTCTGCCTGATATGCTCCCACACTATACTTAAAGGCATTCTCTGTCATTGGTGAAGAGTTTACATGTTTATGAGCAAGATAACAATGATATTCATTATACTCCTGAAACTAAGTCAGTTCTGACCTGAAACAACAAGAAATGTTGTAAAATTTAATTTGTAAGCATATGTATAGCAGTTGAGCACATCTAACTTTACAGACTGAAGATGTTGCAAAACCATCCAAAACAAGCTTCTCTCTGCCTGATATGCTCCCACACTATACTTAAAGGCATTCTCTGTCATTGGTGAAGAGTTTACAGGTGTAATTGCAAGAGAACATTACATTTCATTAAACTTCTGAAACTAAGTCAGTTCTGACCTGAAACAACAAGAAATGTTGTAAAATTTAAATTGTAAGCATATTTATAGCAGTTGAGCAAATCTAACTTTACAGACTGAAGTTATTGCAAAACCATCCAAAACAAGCTTCACTCTGCCTGATATGCTCCCACACTATACTTAAAGGCATTCTCTGTCATTGGTGAAGAGTTTACATGTTTATGAGCAAGATAACAATGATATTCATTAAACTCCTGAAACTAAGTCAGTTCTGACCTGAAACAACAAGAAATGTTGTAAAATTTCATTTGTAAGCATATGTATAGCAGTTGAGCACATCTAACTTTACAGACTGAAGTTATTACAAAACCATCCAAAACAAGCTTCTCTCTGCCTGATATGCTCCCACACTATACTTAAAGGCATTCTCTGTCATTGGTGAAGAGTTTACATGTTTATGAGCAAGATAACAATGATATTCATTAAACTCCTGAAACTAAGTCAGTTCTGACCTGAAACAACTAGAAATGTTGTAAAATTTAATTTGTAAGCATATGTATAGCAGTTGAGCACATCTAACTTTACAGACTGAAGATATTGCAAAACCATCCAAAACAAGCTTCTCTCTGCCTGATATGCTCCCACACTATACTTAAAGGCATTCTCTGTCATTGGTGAAGAGTTTACATGTTTATGAGCAAGATAACAATGATATTCATTATTCTCCTGAAACTAAGTCAGATCTGACCTGAAACAACAAGAAATGTTGTAAAATTTCATTTGTAAGCATATGTATAGCAGTTGAGCACATCTAACTTTACAGACTGAAGATATTGCAAAACCATCCAAAACAAGCTTCTCTCTGCCTGATATGCTCCCACACTATACTTAAAGGCATTCTCTGTCATTGGTGAAGAGTTTACATGTTTATGATCAAGATAACATTGATTTTCATTAAACTTCTGAAACTAAGTCAGTTCTGACCTGAAACAACAAGAAATGTTGTAAAATTTCATTTGTAAGCATATGTATAGCAGTTGAGCACATCTAACTTTACAGACTGAAGATATTGCAAAACCATCCAAAACAAGCTTCTCTCTGCCTGATATGCTCCCACACTATACTTAAAGGCATTCTCTGTCATTGGTGATGAGTTAACAGGTGTAATTGCAAGAGAACATTACATTTCATTAAACTCCTGAAACTAAGTCAGTTCTGAACTGAAACAACTAGAAATGTTGTAAAATTTCATTTGTAAGCATATGTATAGCAGTTGAGCACATCTAACTTTACAGACTGAAGATACTGCAAAACCATCCAAAACAAGCTTCACTCTGCCTGATATGCTCCCACACTATACTTAAAGGCATTCTCTGTCATTGGTGAAGAGTTTACATGTTAATGAGCAAGATAACAATGATATTCAAAAAACTCCTGAAACTAAGTCAGTTCTGACCTGAAACAACAAGAAATGTTGTAAAATTTCATTTGTAAGCATATGTATAGCAGTTGAGCACATCTAACTATACAGACTGCAGATATTGCAAAACCATCCAAAACAAGCTTCTCTCTGCCTGATATGCTCCCACACTATACTTAAAGGCATTCTCTGTCATTGGTGAAGAGTTTACATGTTTATGAGCAAGATAACATTGATATTCATTAAACTCCTGAAACTAAGTCAGTTCTGACCTGAAACAACTAGAAATGTTGTAAAATTTAATTTGTAAGCATATGTATAGCAGTTGAGCACATCTAACTTTACAGACTGAAGATATTGCAAAACCATCCAAAACAAGCTTCTCTCTGCCTGATATGCTCCCACACTATACTTAAAGGCATTCTCTGTCATTGGTGAAGAGTTTACATGTTTATGAGCAAGATAACAATGATATTCATTATACTCCTGAAACTAAGTCAGTTCTGACCTGAAACAACAAGAAATGTTGTAAAATTTCATTTGTAAGCATATGTATAGCAGTTGAGCACATCTAACTTTACAGACTGAAGATATTGCAAAACCATCCAAAACAAGCTTCTCTCTGCCTGATATGCTCCCACACTATACTTAAAGGCATTCTCTGTCATTGGTGAAGAGTTTACATGTTTATGAGCAAGATAACATTGATATTCATTAAACTCCTGAAACTAAGTCAGTTCTGACCTGAAACAACTAGAAATGATGTTAAATTTCATTTGTAAGCATATGTATAGCAGTTGAGCACATCTAACATTACAGACTGAAGATATTGCAAAACCATCCAAAACAAGCTTCTCTCTGCCTGATATGCTCCCACACTATACTTAAAGGCATTCTCTGTCATTGGTGAAGAGTTTACATGTTTATGAGCAAGATAACAATGATATTCATTATACTCCTGAAACTAAGTCAGTTCTGACCTGAAACAACAGGAAATGTTGTAAAATTTCATTTGTAAGCATGTGTTAAGCAGTTGAGCACATCTAACTTTACAGACTGAAGATATTGCAAAATCATCCAAAACAAGCTTCTCTCTGCCTGATATGCTCCCACACTATACTTAAAGGCATTCTCTGTCATTGGTGAAGAGTTTACATGTTTATGAGCAAGATAACATTGATATTCATTATACTCCTGAAACTAAGTCAGTTCTGACCTGAAACAACAAGAAATGTTGTACAATTTCATTTGTAAGCATATGTATAGCAGTTGAGCACATCTAACTTTACAGACTGAAGATATTGCAAAACCATCCAAATCAAGCTTCTCTCTGCCTGATGTGCTCCCACACTATACTTAAAGGCATTCTCTGTCTTTGGTGAAGAGTTTACATGTTTATGAGCAAGATAACATTGATATTCATTAAACTCCTGAAACTAAGTCAGTTCTGACCTGAAACAACTAGAAATGTTGTAAAATTTCATTTGTAAGCATATGTATAGCAGTTGAGCACATCTAACTTTACAGACTGAAGATGTTGCAAAACCATCCAAAACAAGCTTCTCTCTGCCTGATATGCTCCCACACTATACTTAAAGGCATTCTCTGTCATTGGTGAAGAGTTTACAGGTGTAATTGCAAGAGAACATTACATTTCATTAAACTTCTGAAACTAAGTCAGTTCTGACCTGAAACAACTAGAAATGTTGTAAAATTTAAATTGTAAGCATATGTATAGCAATTGAGCACATCTAACTTTACAGACTGAAGTTATTGCAAAACCATCCAAAACAAGCTTCACTCTGCCTGATATGCTCCCACACTATACTTAAAGGCATTCTCTGTCATTGGTGAAGAGTTTACATGTTTATGAGCAAGATAACAATGATATTCAAAAAACTCCTGAAACTAAGTCAGTTCTGACCTGAAACAACAAGAAATGTTGTTAAATTTCATTTGTAAGCATATGTATAGCAGTTGAGCACATCTAACTTTACAGACTGAAGATATTGCAAAACCATCCAAAACAAGCTTCTCTCTGCCTGATATGCTCCCACACTATACTTAAAGGCATTCTCTGTCATTGGTGAAGAGTTTACATGTTTATGAGCAAGATAACAATGATATTCATTATACTCCTGAAACTAAGTCAGTTCTGACCTGAAACAACAAGAAATGTTGTAAAATTTCATTTGTAAGCATATGTATAGCAGTTGAGCACATCTAACTTTACAGACTGAAGATGTTGCAAAACCATCCAAAACAAGCTTCTCTCTGCCTGATATGCTCCCACACTATACTTAAAGGCATTCTCTGTCACTGGTGAAGAGTTTACAGGTGTAATTGCAAGAGAACATTACATTTCATTAAACTTCTGAAACTAAGTCAGTTCTGACCTGAAACAACTAGAAATGTTGTAAAATTTAAATTGTAAGCATATGTATAGCAGTTGAGCACATCTAACTTTACAGACTGAAGTTATTGCAAAACCATCCAAATCAAGCTTCACTCTGCCTGATATGCTCCCACACTATACTTAAAGGCATTCTCTGTCATTGGTGATGAGTTTACAGGTGTAATTGCAAGAGAACATTACATTTCATTAAACTCCTGAAACTAAGTCAGTTTTGAACTGAAACAACTAGAAATGTTGTAAAATTTCATTTGTAAGCATATGTATAGCAGTTGAGCACATCTAACTTTACAGACTGAAGATACTGCAAAACCATCCAAATCAAGCGTCTCTCTGCCTGATGTGCTCCCACACTATACTTAAAGGCATTCTCTGTCATTGGTGAAGAGTTTACATGTTTATGAGCAAGATAACATTGATATTCATTAAACTCCTGAAACTAAGTCAGTTCTGACCTGAAACAACTAGAAATGTTGTAAAATTTCATTTGTAAGCATATGTATAGCAGTTGAGCACATCTAACTTTACAGACTGAAGATGTTGCAAAACCATCCAAAACAAGCTTCTCTCTGCCTGATATGCTCCCACACTATACTTAAAGGCATTCTCTGTCATTGGTGAAGAGTTTACAGGTGTAATTGCAAGAGAACATTACATTTCATTAAACTTCTGAAACTAAGTCAGTTCTGACCTGAAACAACTAGAAATGTTGTAAAATTTAAATTGTAAGCATATGTATAGCAGTTGAGCACATCTAACTTTACAGACTGAAGTTATTGCAAAACCATCCAAAACAAGCTTCACTCTGCCTGATATGCTCCCACACTATACTTAAAGGCATTCTCTGTCATTGGTGAAGAGTTTACATGTTTATGAGCAAGATAACATTGATATTCATTATACTCCTGAAACTAAGTCAGTTCTGACCTGAAACAACAAGAAATGTTGTACAATTTCATTTGTAAGCATATGTATAGCAGTTGAGCACATCTAACTTTACAGACTGAAGATATTGCAAAACCATCCAAATCAAGCTTCTCTCTGCCTGATGTGCTCCCACACTATACTTAAAGGCATTCTCTGTCTTTGGTGAAGAGTTTACATGTTTATGAGCAAGATAACATTGATATTCATTAAACTCCTGAAACTAAGTCAGTTCTGACCTGAAACAACTAGAAATGTTGTAAAATTTCATTTGTAAGCATATGTATAGCAGTTGAGCACATCTAACTTTACAGACTGAAGATGTTGCAAAACCATCCAAAACAAGCTTCTCTCTGCCTGATATTCTCCCACACTATACTTAAAGGCATTCTCTGTCATTGGTGAAGAGTTTACAGGTGTAATTGCAAGAGAACATTACATTTCATTAAACTTCTGAAACTAAGTCAGTTCTGACCTGAAACAACTAGAAATGTTGTAAAATTTAAATTGTAAGCATATGTATAGCAATTGAGCACATCTAACTTTACAGACTGAAGTTATTGCAAAACCATCCAAAACAAGCTTCACTCTGCCTGATATGCTCCCACACTATACTTAAAGGCATTCTCTGTCATTGGTGAAGAGTTTACATGTTTATGAGCAAGATAACAATGATATTCAAAAAACTCCTGAAACTAAGTCAGTTCTGACCTGAAACAACAAGAAATGTTGTAAAATTTCATTTGTAAGCATATGTATAGCAGTTGAGCACATCTAACTTTACAGACTGAAGATATTGCAAAACCATCCAAAACAAGCTTCTCTCTGCCTGATATGCTCCCACACTATACTTAAAGGCATTCTCTGTCATTGGTGAAGAGTTTACATGTTTATGAGCAAGATAACAATGATATTCATTATACTCCTGAAACTAAGTCAGTTCTGACCTGAAACAACAAGAAATGTTGTAAAATTTCATTTGTAAGCATATGTATAGCAGTTGAGCACATCTAACTTTACAGACTGAAGATGTTGCAAAACCATCCAAAACAAGCTTCTCTCTGCCTGATATGCTCCCACACTATACTTAAAGGCATTCTCTGTCACTGGTGAAGAGTTTACAGGTGTAATTGCAAGAGAACATTACATTTCATTAAACTTCTGAAACTAAGTCAGTTCTGACCTGAAACAACTAGAAATGTTGTAAAATTTAAATTGTAAGCATATGTATAGCAGTTGAGCACATCTAACTTTACAGACTGAAGTTATTGCAAAACCATCCAAATCAAGCTTCACTCTGCCTGATATGCTCCCACACTATACTTAAAGGCATTCTCTGTCATTGGTGAAGAGTTTACAGGTGTAATTGCAAGAGAACAATACATTTCATTAAACTCCTGAAACTAAGTCAGTTCTGAACTGAAACAACTAGAAATGTTGTAAAATTTCATTTGTAAGCATATGTATAGCAGTTGAGCACATCTAACTTTACAGACTGAAGATACTGCAAAACCATCCAAATCAAGCGTCTCTCTGCCTGATGTGCTCCCACACTATACTTAAAGGCATTCTCTGTCATTGGTGAAGAGTTTACATGTTTATGAGCAAGATAACATTGATATTCATTAAACTCCTGAAACTAAGTCAGTTCTGACCTGAAACAACTAGAAATGTTGTAAAATTTCATTTGTAAGCATATGTATAGCAGTTGAGCACATCTAACTTTACAGACTGAAGATGTTGCAAAACCATCCAAAACAAGCTTCTCTCTGCCTGATATGCTCCCACACTATACTTAAAGGCATTCTCTGTCATTGGTGAAGAGTTTACAGGTGTAATTGCAAGAGAACATTACATTTCATTAAACTTCTGAAACTAAGTCAGTTCTGACCTGAAACAACTAGAAATGTTGTAAAATTTAAATTGTAAGCATATGTATAGCAGTTGAGCACATCTAACTTTACAGACTGAAGTTATTGCAAAACCATCCAAAACAAGCTTCACTCTGCCTGATATGCTCCCACACTATACTTAAAGGCATTCTCTGTCATTGGTGAAGAGTTTACATGTTAATGAGCAAGATAACAATGATATTCAAAAAACTCCTGAAACTAAGTCAGTTCTGACCTGAAACAACAAGAAATGTTGTAAAATTTCATTTGTAAGCATATGTATAGCAGTTGAGCACATCTAACTATACAGACTGAAGATATTGCAAAACCATCCAAAACAAGCTTCTCTCTGCCTGATATGCTCCCACACTATACTTAAAGGCATTCTCTGTCATTGGTGAAGAGTTTACATGTTTATGAGCAAGATAACATTGATATTCATTAAACTCCTGAAACTAAGTCAGTTCTGACCTGAAACAACTAGAAATGTTGTAAAATTTAATTTGTAAGCATATGTATAGCAGTTGAGCACATCTAACTTTACAGACTGAAGATATTGCAAAACCATCCAAAACAAGCTTCTCTCTGCCTGATATGCTCCCACACTATACTTAAAGGCATTCTCTGTCATTGGTGAAGAGTTTACATGTTTATGAGCAAGATAACATTGATATTCATTAAACTCCTGAAACTAAGTCAGTTCTGACCTGAAACAACTAGAAATGTTGTAAAATTTCATTTGTAAGCATATGTATAGCAGTTGAGCACATCTAACTTTACAGACTGAAGATATTGCAAAACCATCCAAAACAAGCTTCTCTCTGCCTGATATGCTCCCACACTATACTTAAAGGCATTCTCTGTCATTGGTGAAGAGTTTACATGTTTATGAGCAAGATAACAATGATATTCATTATACTCCTGAAACTAAGTCAGTTCTGACCTGAAACAACAGGAAATGTTGTAAAATTTCATTTGTAAGCATGTGTTAAGCAGTTGAGCACATCTAACTTTACAGACTGAAGATATTGCAAAACCATCCAAAACAAGCTTCTCTCTGCCTGATATGCTCCCACACTATACTTAAAGGCATTCTCTGTCATTGGTGAAGAGTTTACATGTTTATGAGCAAGATAACATTGATATTCATTATACTCCTGAAACTAAGTCAGTTCTGACCTGAAACAACAAGAAATGTTGTACAATTTCATTTGTAAGCATATGTATAGCAGTTGAGCACATCTAACTTTACAGACTGAAGATATTGCAAAACCATCCAAATCAAGCTTCTCTCTGCCTGATGTGCTCCCACACTATACTTAAAGGCATTCTCTGTCTTTGGTGAAGAGTTTACATGTTTATGAGCAAGATAACATTGATATTCATTAAACTCCTGAAACTAAGTCAGTTCTGACCTGAAACAACTAGAAATGTTGTAAAATTTCATTTGTAAGCATATGTATAGCAGTTGAGCACATCTAACTTTACAGACTGAAGATGTTGCAAAACCATCCAAAACAAGCTTCTCTCTGCCTGATATGCTCCCACACTATACTTAAAGGCATTCTCTGTCATTGGTGAAGAGTTTACAGGTGTAATTGCAAGAGAACATTACATTTCATTAAACTTCTGAAACTAAGTCAGTTCTGACCTGAAACAACTAGAAATGTTGTAAAATTTAAATTGTAAGCATATGTATAGCAATTGAGCACATCTAACTTTACAGACTGAAGTTATTGCAAAACCATCCAAAACAAGCTTCACTCTGCCTGATATGCTCCCACACTATACTTAAAGGCATTCTCTGTCATTGGTGAAGAGTTTACATGTTTATGAGCAAGATAACAATGATATTCAAAAAACTCCTGAAACTAAGTCAGTTCTGACCTGAAACAACTAGAAATGTTGTAAAATTTAAATTGTAAGCATATGTATAGCAATTGAGCACATCTAACTTTACAGACTGAAGTTATTGCAAAACCATCCAAATCAAGCTTCACTCTGCCTGATATGCTCCCACACTATACTTAAAGGCATTCTCTGTCATTGGTGAAGAGTTTACATGTTTATGAGCAAGATAACAATGATATTCAAAAAACTCCTGAAACTAAGTCAGTTCTGACCTGAAACAACAAGAAATGTTGTAAAATTTCATTTGTAAGTATATGTATAGCAGTTGAGCACATCTAACTTTACAGACTGAAGATATTGCAAAACCATCCAAAACAAGCTTCTCTCTGCCTGATATGCTCCCACACTATACTTAAAGGTATTCTCTGTCATTGGTGAAGAGTTTACATGTTTATGAGCAAGATAACAATGATATTCATTATACTCCTGAAACTAAGTCAGTTCTGACCTGAAACAACAAGAAATGTTGTAAAATTTCATTTGTAAGCATATGTATAGCAGTTGAGCACATCTAACTTTACAGACTGAAGATATTGCAAAACCATCCAAAACAAGCTTCTCTCTGCCTGATATGCTCCCACACTATACTTAAAGGCATTCTCTGTCATTGGTGAAGAGTTTACATGTTTATGAGCAAGATATCATTGATATTCATTAAACTCCTGAAACTAAGTCAGTTCTGACCTGAAACAACAAGAAATGATGTAAAATTTCATTTGTAAGCATATGTATAGCAGTTGAGCACATCTAACATTACAGACTGAAGATATTGCAAAACCATCCAAAACAAGCTTCTCTCTGCCTGATATGCTCCCACACTATACTTAAAGGCATTCTCTGTCATTGGTGAAGAGTTTACATGTTTATGAACAAGATAACAATGATATTCATTAAACTCCTGAAACTAAGTCAGTTCTGACCTGAATCAACTAGAAATGTTGTAAAATTTCATTTGTAAGCATATGTATAGCAGTTGAGCACATCTAACTTTACAGACTGAAGATATTGCAAAACCATCCAAAACAAGCTTCTCTCTGCCTGATATGCTCCCACACTATACCTAAAGACATTCTCTGTCATTGGTGAAGAGTTTACGTGTTTATGAGCAAGATAACATTGATATTCATTAAACTCCTGAAACTGTCAGTTCTGAACTGAAACAACAAGAAATGATGTAAAATGTCATTTGTAAGCATATGTATAGCAGTTGAGCACATCTAACTTTACAGACTGAAGATATTGCAAAACCATCCAAAACAAGCTTCTCTCTGCCTGATATGCTCCCACACTATACTTAAAGGCATTCTCTGTCATTGGTGAAGAGTTTACATGTTTATGAGCAAGATAACAATGATATTCATTATACTCCTGAAACTAAGTCAGTTCTGACCTGAAACAACAGGAAATGTTGTAAAATTTCATTTGTAAGCATGTGTTAAGCAGTTGAGCACATCTAACTTTACAGACTGAAGATATTGCAAAACCATCCAAAACAAGCTTCTCTCTGCCTGATATGCTCCCACACTATACTTAAAGGCATTCTCTGTCATTGGTGAGGAGTTTACATGTTTATGAGCAAGATAACATTGATTTTCATTATACTCCTGAAACTAAGTCAGTTCTGACCTGAAACAACAAGAAATGTTGTACAATTTCATTTGTAAGCATATGTATAGCAGTTGAGCACATCTAACTTTACAGACTGAAGATATTACAAAACCATCCAAATCAAGCTTCTCTCTGCCTGATGTGCTCCCACACTATACTTAAAGGCATTCTCTGTCTTTGGTGAAGAGTTTACATGTTTATGAGCAAGATAACATTGATATTCATTAAACTCCTGAAACTAAGTCAGTTCTGACCTGAAACAACTAGAAATGTTGTAAAATTTCATTTGTAAGCATATGTATAGCAGTTGAGCACATCTAACTTCACAGACTGAAGATGTTGCAAAACCATCCAAAACAAGCTTCTCTCTGCCTGATATGCTCCCACACTATACTTAAAGGCATTCTCTGTCATTGGTGAAGAGTTTACAGGTGTAATTGCAAGAGAACATTACATTTCATTAAACTTCTGAAACTAAGTCAGTTCTGACCTGAAACAACTAGAAATGTTGTAAAATTTAAATTGTAAGCATATGTATAGCAATTGAGCACATCTAACTTTACAGACTGAAGTTATTGCAAAACCATCCAAAACAAGCTTCACTCTGCCTGATATGCTCCCACACTATACTTAAAGGCATTCTCTGTCATTGGTGAAGAGTTTACATGTTTATGAGCAAGATAACAATGATATTCAAAAAACTCCTGAAACTAAGTCAGTTCTGACCTGAAACAACAAGAAATGTTGTAAAATTTCATTTGTAAGCATATGTATAGCAGTTGAGCACATCTAACTTTACAGACTGAAGATATTGCAAAACCATCCAAAACAAGCTTCTCTCTGCCTGATATGCTCCCACACTATACTTAAAGACATTCTCTGTCATTGGTGAAGAGTTTACGTGTTTATGAGCAAGATAACATTGATATTCATTAAACTCCTGAAACTGTCAGTTCTGAACTGAAACAACAAGAAATGATGTAAAATGTCATTTGTAAGCATATGTATAGCAGTTGAGCACATCTAACTTTACAGACTGAAGATATTGCAAAACCATCCAAAACAAGCTTCTCTCTGCCTGATATGCTCCCACACTATACTTAAAGGCATTCTCTGTCATTGGTGAAGAGTTTACATGTTTATGAGCAAGATAACAATGATATTCATTATACTCCTGAAACTAAGTCAGTTCTGACCTGAAACAACAAGAAATGTTGTACAATTTCATTTGTAAGCATATGTATAGCAGTTGAGCACATCTAACTTTACAGACTGAAGATATTACAAAACCATCCAAATCAAGCTTCTCTCTGCCTGATGTGCTCCCACACTATACTTAAAGGCATTCTCTGTCTTTGGTGAAGAGTTTACATGTTTATGAGCAAGATAACATTGATATTCATTAAACTCCTGAAACTAAGTCAGTTCTGACCTGAAACAACTAGAAATGTTGTAAAATTTCATTTGTAAGCATATGTATAGCAGTTGAGCACATCTAACTTTACAGACTGAAGATGTTGCAAAACCATCCAAAACAAGCTTCTCTCTGCCTGATATGCTCCCACACTATACTTAAAGGCATTCTCTGTCATTGGTGAAGAGTTTACAGGTGTAATTGCAAGAGAACATTACATTTCATTAAACTTCTGAAACTAAGTCAGTTCTGACCTGAAACAACTAGAAATGTTGTAAAATTTAAATTGTAAGCATATGTATAGCAATTGAGCACATCTAACTTTACAGACTGAAGTTATTGCAAAACCATCCAAAACAAGCTTCACTCTGCCTGATATGCTCCCACACTATACTTAAAGGCATTCTCTGTCATTGGTGAAGAGTTTACAGGTGAAATTGCAAGAGAACATTTAATTTCATTAAACTCCTGAAACTAAGTCAGTTCTGAACTGAAACAACTAGAAATGTTGTAAAATATCATTTGTAAGCATATGTATAGCAGTTGAGCACATCTAACTTTACAGACTGAAGATAATGCAAAACCATCCAAATCAAGCTTCTCTCTGCCTGATGTGCTCCCACACTATACTTAAAGGCATTCTCTGTCATTGGTGAAGAGTTTACATGTTTATGAGCAAGATAACATTGATATTCATTAAACTCCTGAAACTAAGTCAGTTCTGACCTGAAACAACTAGAAATGTTGTAAAATTTCATTTGTAAGCATATGTATAGCAGTTGAGCACATCTAACTTTACAGACTGAAGTTATTGCAAAACCATCCAAAACAAGCATCACTCTGCCTGATATGCTCCCACACTATACTTAAAGGCATTCTCTGTCATTGGTGAAGAGTTTACATGTTTATGAGCAAGATAACAATGATATTCAAAAAACTCCTGAAACTATGTCAGTTCTGACCTGAAACAACAAGAAATGTTGTAAAATTTCATTTGTAAGCATATGTATAGCAGTTGAGCACATCTAACTTTACAGACTGAAGATATTGCAAAACCATCCAAAACAAGCTTCTCTCTGCCTGATATGCTCCCACACTATACTTAAAGGCATTCTCTGTCATTGGTGAAGAGTTTACATGTTTATGAGCAAGATAACATTGATATTCATTAAACTCCTGAAACTAAGTCAGTTCTGACCTGAAACAACTAGAAATGTTGTAAAATTTCATTTGTAAGCATATGTAAAGCAGTTGAGCACATCTAACTTTATAGACTGAAGATATTGCAAAACCATCCAAAACAAGCTTCTCTCTGCCTGATATGCTCCCACACTATACTTAAAGGCATTCTCTGTCATTGGTGAAGAGTTTACATGTTTATGAGCAAGATAACAATGATATTCATTAAACTTCTGAAACTAAGTCAGTTCTGACCTGTAACAACTAGAAATGTTGTAAAATTTAATTTGTAAGCATATGTATAGCAGTGAAGCACATCTAACTTTACAGACTGAAGTTATTGCAAAACCATCCAAAACAAGCATCACTCTGCCTGATATGCTCCCACACTATACTTAAAGGCATTCTCTGTCATTGGTGAAGAGTTTACATGTTTATGAGCAAGATAACAATGATATTCAAAAAACTACTGAAACTATGTCAGTTCTGACCTGAAACAACAAGAAATGTTGTAAAATTTCATTTGTAAGCATATGTATAGCAGTTGAGCACATCTAACTTTACAGACTGAAGATATTGCAAAACCATCCAAAACAAGCTTCTCTCTGCCTGATATGCTCCCACACTATACTTAAAGGCATTCTCTGTCATTGGTGAAGAGTTTACATGTTTATGAGCAAGATAACATTGATATTCATTAAACTCCTGAAACTAAGTCAGTTCTGACCTGAAACAACTAGAAATGTTGTAAATTTCATTTGTAAGCATATGTATAGCAGTTGAGCACATCTAACTTTACAGACTGAAGATATTGCAAAACCATCTAAAACAAGCTTCTCTCTGCCTGATATGCTCCCACACTATACTTAAAGGCATTCTCTGTCATTGGTGAAGAGTTTACATGTTTATGAGCAAGATAACAATGATATTCATTATACTCCTGAAACTATGTCAGCTCTGACCTGAAACAACTAGAAATGTTGTAAAATTTCATTTGTAGGCATATGTATAGCAGTTGAGCACATCTAACTTTACAGACTGAAGATATTGCAAAACCATTCAAAACAAGCTTCTCTCTGCCTGAGATGCTCCCACACTATACTTAAAGGCATTCTCTGTCATTGGTGAAGAGTTTACATGTTTATGATCAAGATAACATTGATTTTCATTAAACTTCTGAAACTAAGTCAGTTCTGACCTGAAACAACAAGAAATGTTGTCAAATTTCATTTGTAAGCATATGTATAGCAGTTGAGCACATCTAACTTTACAGACTGAAGATATTGCAAAACCATCCAAAACAAGCTTCTCTCTGCCTGATATGCTCCCACACTATACTTAAAGGCATTCTCTGTCATTGGTGAAGAGTTTACAGGTGAAATTGCAAGAGAACATTTAATTTCATTAAACTCCTGAAACTAAGTCAGTTCTGAACTGAAACAACTAGAAATGTTGTAAAATATCATTTGTAAGCATATGTATAGCAGTTGAGCACATCTAACTTTACAGACTGAAGATAATGCAAAACCATTCAAATCAAGCTTCTCTCTGCCTGATGTGCTCCCACACTATACTTAAAGGCATTCTCTGTCATTGGTGAAGAGTTTACATGTTTATGAGCAAGATAACATTGATATTCATTAAACTCCTGAAACTAAGTCAGTTCTGACCTGAAACAACTAGAAATGTTGTAAAATTTCATTTGTAAGCATATGTATAGCAGTTGAGCACATCTAACTTTACAGACTGAAGTTATTGCAAAACCATCCAAAACAAGCATCACTCTGCCTGATATGCTCCCACACTATACTTAAAGGCATTCTCTGTCATTGGTGAAGAGTTTACATGTTTATGAGCAAGATAACAATGATATTCAAAAAACTCCTGAAACTATGTCAGTTCTGACCTGAAACAACAAGAAATGTTGTAAAATTTCATTTGTAAGCATATGTATAGCAGTTGAGCACATCTAACTTTACAGACTGAAGATATTGCAAAACCATCCAAAACAAGCTTCTCTCTGCCTGATATGCTCCCACACTATACTTAAAGGCATTCTCTGTCATTGGTGAAGAGTTTACATGTTTATGAGCAAGATAACATTGATATTCATTAAACTCCTGAAACTAAGTCAGTTCTGACCTGAAACAACTAGAAATGTTGTAAAATTTCATTTGTAAGCATATGTATAGCAGTTGAGCACATCTAAATTTACAGACTGAAGATATTGCAAAACCATCCAAAACAAGCTTCTCTCTGCCTGATATGCTCCCACACTATACTTAAAGGCATTCTCTGTCATTGGTGAAGAGTTTACATGTTTATGAGCAAGATAACAATGATATTCATTAAACTTCTGAAACTAAGTCAGTTCTGACCTGAAACAACTAGAAATGTTGTAAAATTTAATTTGTAAGCATATGTATAGCAGTTGAGCACATCTAACTTTACAGTCTGAAGTTATTGCAAAACTATCCAAAACAAGCATCACTCTGCCTGATATGCTCCCACACTATACTTAAAGGCATTCTCTGTCATTGGTGAAGAGTTTACATGTTTATGAGCAAGATAACAATGATATTCATTATACTCCTGAAACTATGTCAGCTCTGACCTGAAACAACTAGAAATGTTGTAAAATTTCATTTGTAAGCATATGTATAGCAGTTGAGCACATCTAACTTTACAGACTGAAGATATTGCAAAACCATTCAAAACAAGCTTCTCTCTGCCTGATATGCTCCCACACTATACTTAAAGGCATTCTCTGTCATTGGTGAAGAGTTTACATGTTTATGATCAAGATAACATTGATTTTCATTAAACTTCTGAAACTAAGTCAGTTCTGACCTGAAACAACAAGAAATGTTGTAAAATTTCATTTGTAAGCATATGTATAGCAGTTGAGCACATCTAACTTTACAGACTGAAGATATTGCAAAACCATCCAAAACAAGCTTCTCTCTGCCTGATATGCTCCCACACTATACTTAAAGGCATTCTCTGTCATTGGTGAAGAGTTTACATGTTTATGAGCAAGATAACAATGATATTCATTATACTCCTGAAACTAAGTCAGTTCTGACCTGAAACAACAAGAAATGTTGTAAAATTTCATTTGTAAGCATATGTATAGCAGTTGAGCACATCTAACTTTACAGACTGAAGATATTGCAAAACCATCCAAAACAAGCTTCTCTCTGCCTGATATGCTCCCACACTATACTTAAAGGCATTCTCTGTCATTGGTGAAGAGTTTACATGTTTATGAGCAAGATAACATTGATATTCATTAAACTCCTGAAACTAAGTCAGTTCTGAACTGAAACAACAAGAAATGATGTAAAATGTCATTTGTAAGCATATGTACAGCAGTTGAGCACATCTAACTTTACAGACTGAAGATATTGCAAAACCATCCAAAACAAGCTTCTCTCTGCCTGATATGCTCCCACACTATACTTAAAGGCATTCTCTGTCATTGGTGAAGAGTTTACAAGTGAAATTGCAAGAGAACATTTAATTTCATTAAACTCCTGAAACTAAGTCAGTTCTGAACTGAAACAACTAGAAATGTTGTAAAATATCATTTGTAAGCATATGTATAGCAGTTGAGCACATCTAACTTTACAGACTGAAGATAATGCAAAACCATCCAAATCAAGCTTCTCTCTGCCTGATGTGCTCCCACACTATACTTAAAGGCATTCTCTGTCATTGGTGAAGAGTTTACATGTTTATGAGCAAGATAACATTGATATTCATTAAACTCCTGAAACTAAGTCAGTTCTGACCTGAAACAACTAGAAATGTTGTAAAATTTCATTTGTAAGCATATGTATAGCAGTTGAGCACATCTAACTTTACAGACTGAAGTTATTGCAAAACCATCCAAAACAAGCATCACTCTGCCTGATATGCTCCCACACTATACTTAAAGGCATTCTCTGTCATTGGTGAAGAGTTTACATGTTCATGAGCAAGATAACAATGATATTCAAAAAACTCCTGAAACTATGTCAGTTCTGACCTGAAACAACAAGAAATGTTGTAAAATTTCATTTGTAAGCATATGTATAGCAGTTGAGCACATCTAACTTTACAGACTGAAGATATTGCAAAACCATCCAAAACAAGCTTCTCTCTGCCTGATATGCTCCCACACTATATTTAAAGGCATTCTCTGTCATTGGTGAAGAGTTTACATGTTTATGAGCAAGATAACATTGATATTCATTAAACTCCTGAAACTAAGTCAGTTCTGACCTGAAACAACTAGAAATGTTGTAAAATTTCATTTGTAAGCATATGTATAGCAGTTGAGCACATCTAACTTTACAGACTGAAGATATTGCAAAACCATCCAAAACAAGCTTCTCTCTGCCTGATATGCTCCCACACTATACTTAAAGGCATTCTCTGTCATTGGTGAAGAGTTTACATGTTTATGAGCAAGATAACAACGATATTCATTATACTCCTGAAACTAAGTCAGTTCTGACCTGAAACAACAAGAAATGTTGTAAAATTTCATTTGTAAGCATATGTATAGCAGTTGAGCACATCTAACTTTACAGACTGAAGATATTGCAAAACCATCCAAAACAAGCTTCTCTCTGCCTGATATGCTCCCACACTATACTTAAAGGCATTCTCTGTCATTGGTGAAGAGTTTACATGTTTATGAGCAAGATAACATTGATATTCATTAAACTTCTGAAACTAAGTCAGTTCTGACCTGAAACAACTAGAAATGTTGTAAAATTTCATTTGTAAGCATATGTATAGCAGTTGAGCACATCTAACTTTACAGACTGAAGTTATTGCAAAACCATCCAAAACAAGCATCACTCTGCCTGATATGCTCCCACACTATACTTAAAGGCATTCTCTGTCATTGGTGAAGAGTTTACATGTTTATGAGCAAGATAACATTGATATTCATTAAACTCCTGAAACTAAGTCAGTTCTGACCTGAAACAACTAGAAATGTTGTAAAATTTCATTTGTAAGCATATGTATAGCAGTTGAGCACATCTAACTTTACAGACTGAAGATATTGCAAAACCATCCAAAACAAGCTTCTCTCTGCCTGATATGCTCCCACACTATACTTAAAGGCATTCTCTGTCATTGGTGAAGAGTTTACATGTTTATGAGCAAGATAACAATGATATTCATTATACTCCTGAAACTAAGTCAGTTCTGACCTGAAACAACAAGAAATGTTGTAAAATTTCATTTGTAAGCATATGTATAGCAGTTGAGCACATCTAACTTTACAGACTGAAGATATTGCAAAACCATCCAAAACAAGCTTCTCTCTGCCTGATATGCTCCCACACTATACTTAAAGGCATTCTCTGTCATTGGTGAAGAGTTTACATGTTTATGAGCAAGATAACATTGATATTCATTAAACTTCTGAAACTAAGTCAGTTCTGACCTGAAACAACTAGAAATGTTGTAAAATTTCATTTGTAAGCATATGTATAGCAGTTGAGCACATATAACTTTACAGACTGAAGATATTGCAAAACCATCCAAAACAAGCTTCTCTCTGCCTGATATGCTCCCACACTATACTTAAAGGCATTCTCTGTCATTGGTGAAGAGTTTACATGTTTATGAGCAAGATAACATTGATATTCATTAAACTCCTGAAACTAAGTCAGTTCTGACCTGAAACAACTAGAAATGTTGTAAAATTTCATTTGTAAGCATATGTATAGCAGTTGAGCACATCTAACTTTACAGACTGAAGATATTGCAAAACCATCCAAAACAAGCTTCTCTCTGCCTGATATGCTCCCACACTATACTTAAAGGCATTCTCTGTCATTGGTGAAGAGTTTACATGTTTATGAGCAAGATAACAATGATATTCATTATACTCCTGAAACTATGTCAGTTCTGACCTGAAACAACAAGAAATGTTTTAAAATTTCATTTGTAAGCATATGTATAGCAGTTGAGCACATCTAACTTTACAGACTGAAGATATTGCAAAACCATTCAAAACAAGCTTCTCTCTGCCTGATATGCTCCCACACTATACTTAAAGGCATTCTCTGTCATTGGTGAAGAGTTTACATGTTTATGATCAAGATAACATTGATTTTCATTAAACTTCTGAAACTAAGTCAGTTCTGACCTGAAACAACAAGAATTGTTGTAAAATTTCATTTGTAAGCATATGTATAGCAGTTGAGCACATCTAACTTTACAGACTGAAGATATTGCAAAACCATCCAAAACAAGCTTCTCTCTGCCTGATATGCTCCCACACTATACTTAAAGGCATTCTCTGTCATTGGTGAAGAGTTTACATGTTTATGAGCAAGATAACAATGATATTCATTATACTCCTGAAACTAAGTCAGTTCTGACCTGAAACAACAAGAAATGTTGTAAAATTTCATTTGTAAGCATATGTATAGCAGTTGAGCACATCTAACTTTACAGACTGAAGATATTGCAAAACCATCCAAAACAAGCTTCTCTCTGCCTGATATGCTCCCACACTATACTTAAAGGCATTCTCTGTCATTGGTGAAGAGTTTACATGTTTATGATCAAGATAACATTGATATTCATTAAACTCCTGAAACTAAGTCAGTTCTGACCTGAAACAACTAGAAATGTTGTAAAATTTCATTTGTAAGCATATGTATAGCAGTTGAGCACATCTAACTTTACAGACTGAAGATATTGCAAAACCATCCAAAACAAGCTTCTCTCTGCCTGATATGCTCCCACACTATACTTAAAGGCATTCTCTGTCATTGGTGAAGAGTTTACATGTTTATGAGCAAGTTAACAATGATATTCATTATACTCCTGAAACTAAGTCAGTTCTGACCTGAAACAACAAGAATTGTTGTAAAATTTCATTTGTAAGCATATGTATAGCAGTTGAGCACATCTAACTTTACAGACTGAAGATATTGCAAAACCATCCAAAACAAGCTTCTCTCTGCCTGATATGCTCCCACACTATACTTAAAGGCATTCTCTGTCATTGGTGAAGAGTTTACATGTTTATGAGCAAGATAACATTGATATTCATTAAACTCCTGAAACTAAGTCAGTTCTGAACTGAAACAACAAGAAATGATGTAAAATTTCATTTGTAAGCATATGTATAGCAGTTGAGCACATCTAACTTTACAGACTGAAGATATTGCAAAACCATCCAAAACAAGCTTCTCTCTGCCTGATATGCTCCCACACTATACTTAAAGGCATTCTCTGTCATTGGTGAAGAGTTTACATGTTTATGAGCAAGATAACATTGATATTCATTAAACTCCTGAAACTAAGTCAGTTCTGAACTGAAACAACAAGAAATGATGTAAAATTTCATCTGTAAGCATATGTATAGCAGTTGAGCACATCTAACTTTACAGACTGAAGATATTGCAAAACCATCCAAAACAAGCTTCTCTCTGCCTGATATGCTCCCACACTATACTTAAAGGCATTCTCTGTCATTGGTGAAGAGTTTACATGTTTATGAGCAAGATAACATTGATATTCATTAAACTCCTGAAACTAAGTCAGTTCTGACCTGAAACAACTAGAAATGTTGTAAAATTTCATTTGTAAGCATATGTATAGCAGTTGAGCACATCTAACTTTACAGACTGAAGATATTGCAAAACCATCCAAAACAAGCTTCTCTCTGCCTGATATGCTCCCACACTATACTTAAAGGCATTCTCTGTCATTGGTGAAGAGTTTACATGTTTATGAGCAAGATAACAATGATATTCATTATACTCCTGAAACTAAGTCAGTTCTGACCTGAAACAACAAGAAATGTTGTAAAATTTCATTTGTAAGCATATGTATAGCAGTTGAGCACATCTAACTTTACAGACTGAAGATATTGCAAAACCATCCAAAACAAGCTTCTCTCTGCCTGATATGCTCCCACACTATACTTAAAGGCATTCTCTGTCATTGGTGAAGAGTTTACATGTTTATGAGCAAGATAACATTGATATTCAATAAACTCCTGAAACTAAGTCAGTTCTGAACTGAAACAACAAGAAATGATGTAAAATTTCATTTGTAAGCATATGTATAGCAGTTGAGCACATCTAACTTTACAGACTGAAGATAATGCAAAACCATCCAAATCAAGCTTCTCTCTGCCTGATGTGCTCCCACACTATACTTAAAGGCATTCTCTGTCATTGGTGAAGAGTTTACAGGTGTAATTGCAAGAGAACATTACATTTCATTAAACTTCTGAAACTAAGTCAGTTCTGACCTGAAACAACTAGAAATGTTGTAAAATTTAATTTGTAAGCATATGTATAGCAGTTGAGCACATCTAACTTTACAGACTGAAGATATTGCAAAACCATCCAAAACAAGCTTCTCTCTGCCTGATATGCTCCCACACTATACTTAATGGCATTCTCTGTCATTGGTGAAGAGTTTACATGATTATGAGCAAGATAACAATGATATTCATTATACTCCTGAAACTAAGTCAGTTCTGACCTGAAACAACAAGAAATGTTGTAAAATTTCATTTGTAAGCATATGTATAGCAGTTGAGCACATCTAACTTTACAGACTGAAGATATTGCAAAACCATCCAAAACAAGCTTCTCTCTGCCTGATATGCTCCCACACTATACTTAAAGGCATTCTCTGTCATTGGTGAAGAGTTTTTCATGTTTATGAGCAAGATAACATTGATATTCATTAAACTCCTGAAACTAAGTCAGTTCTGAACTGAAACAACAAGAAATGATGTAAAATTTCTTCTGTAAGCATATGTATAGCAGTTGAGCACATCTAACTTTACAGACTGAAGATATTGCAAAACCATCCAAAACAAGCTTCTCTCTGCCTGATATGCTCCCACACTATACTTAAAGGCATTCTCTGTCATTGGTGAAGAGTTTACAGGTGAAATTGCAAGAGAACATTTAATTTCATTAAACTCCTGAAACTAAGTCAGTTCTGAACTGAAACAACTAGAAATGTTGTAAAATATCATTTGTAAGCATATGTATAGCTTTTGAGCACATCTAACTTTACAGACTGAAGATAATGCAAAACCATCCAAATCAAGCTTCTCTCTGCCTGATGTGCTCACACACTATACTTAAAGGCATTCTCTGTCATTGGTGAAGAGTTTACATGTTTATGAGCAAGATAACATTGATATTCATTAAACTCCTGAAACTAAGTCAGTTCTGACCTGAAACAACTAGAAATGTTGTAAAATTTCATTTGTAAGCATATGTATAGCAGTTGAGCACATCTAACTTTACAGACTGAAGTTATTGCAAAACCATCCAAAACAAGTTTCTCTCTGCCTGATATGCTCCCACACTATACTTAAAGGCATTCTCTGTCATTGGTGAAGAGTTTACAGGTGTAATTGCAAGAGAACATTACATTTCATTAAACTTCTGAAACTAAGTCAGTTCTGACCTGAAACAACAAGAAATGTTGTAAAATTTCATTTGTAAGCATATGTATAGCAGTTGAGCACATCTTACTTTACAGACTGAAGATATTGCAAAACCATCCAAAACAAGCTTCTCTCTGCCTGATATGCTCCCACACTATACTTAAAGGCATTCTCTGTCATTGGTGATGAGTTTAAAGGTGAAATTGCAAGAGAACATTTAATTTCATTAAACTCCTGAAACTAAGTCAGTTCTGAACTGAAACAACTAGAAATGTTGTAAAATATCATTTGTAAGCATATGTATAGCAGTTGAGCACATCTAACTTTACAGACTGAAGATAATGCAAAACCATCCAAATCAAGCTTCTCTCTGCCTGATGTGCTCCCACACTATACTTAAAGGCATTCTCTGTCATTGGTGAAGAGTTTACATGTTTATGAGCAAGATAACATTGATATTCATTAAACTCCTGAAACTAAGTCAGTTCTGACCTGAAACAACTAGAAATGTTGTAAAATTTCATTTGTAAGCATATGTATAGCAGTTGAGCACATCTAACTTTACAGACTGAAGTTATTGCAAAACCATCCAAAACAAGTTTCTCTCTGCCTGATATGCTCCCACACTATACTTAAAGGCATTCTCTGTCATTGGTGAAGAGTTTACAGGTGTAATTGCAAGAGAACATTACATTTCATTAAACTTCTGAAACTAAGTCAGTTCTGACCTGAAACAACAAGAAATGTTGTAAAATTTCATTTGTAAGCATATGTATAGCAGTTGAGCACATCTAACTTTACAGACTGAAGATATTGCAAAACCATCCAAAACAAGCTTCTCTCTGCCTGATATGCTCCCACACTATACTTAAAGGCATTCTCTGTCATTGGTGATGAGTTTAAAGGTGAAATTGCAAGAGAACATTTAATTTCATTAAACTCCTGAAACTAAGTCAGTTCTGAACTGAAACAACTAGAAATGTTGTAAAATATCATTTGTAAGCATATGTATAGCAGTTGAGCACATCTAACTTTACAGACTGAAGATAATGCAAAACCATCCAAATCAAGCTTCTCTCTGCCTGATGTGCTCCCACACTATACTTAAAGGCATTCTCTGTCATTGGTGAAGAGTTTACATGTTTATGAGCAAGATAACATTGATATTCATTAAACTCCTGAAACTAAGTCAGTTCTGACCTGAAACAACAAGAAATGTTGTAAAATTTCATTTGTAAGCATATGTATAGCAGTTGAGCACATCTAACTTTACAGACTGAAGTTATTGCAAAACCATCCAAAACAAGCATCACTCTGCCTGATATGCTCCCACACTATACTTAAAGGCATTCTCTGTCATTGGTGAAGAGTTTACATGTTTATGAGCAAGATAACAATGATATTCAAAAAACTCCTGAAACTATGTCAGTTCTGACCTGAAACAACAAGAAATGTTGTAAAATTTCATTTGTAAGCATATGTATAGCAGTTGAGCAAATCTAACTTTACAGACTGAAGATATTGCAAAACCATCCAAAACAAGCTTCTCTCTGCCTGATAAGCACCCACACTATACTTAAAGGCATTCTCTGTCATTGGTGAAGAGTTTACATGTTTATGAGCAAGATAACATTGATATTCATTAAACTCCTGAAACTAAGTCAGTTCTGACCTGAAACAACAAGAAATGTTGTAAAATTTCATTTGTAAGCATATGTATAGCAGTTGAGCACATCTAACTTTACAGACTGAAGATATTGCAAAACCATCCAAAACAAGCTTCTCTATGCCTGATATGCTCCCACACTATACTTAAAGGCATTCTCTGTCATTGGTGAAGAGTTTACATGTTTATGATCAAGATAACATTGATTTTCATTAAACTTCTGAAACTAAGTCAGTTCTGACCTGAAACAACAAGAAATGTTGTAAAATTTCATTTGTAAGCATATGTATAGCAGTTGAGCACATCTAACTTTACAGACTGAAGATATTGCAAAACCATCCAAAACAAGCTTCTCTCTGCCTGATATGCTCCCACACTATACTTAAAGGCATTCTCTGTCATTGGTGAAGAGTTTACATGTTTATGAGCAAGATAACATTGATATTCATTAAACTCCTGAAACTAAGTCAGTTCTGAACTGAAACAACAAGAAATGATGTAAAATTTCATTTGTAAGCATATGTATAGCAGTTGAGCACATCTAACTTTACAGACTGAAGATATTGCAAAACCATCCAAAACAAGCTTCTCTCTGCCTGATATGCTCCCACACTATACTTAAAGGCATTCTCTGTCATTGGTGAAGAGTTTACATGTTTATGAGCAAGATAACATTGATATTCATTAAACTCCTGAAACTAAGTCAGTTCTGAACTGAAACAACAAGAAATGATGTAAAATTTCATTTGTAAGCATACGTATAGCAGTTGAGCACATCTAACTTTACAGACTGAAGATATTGCAAAACCATCCAAAACAAGCTTCTCTATGCCTGATATGCTCCCACACTATACTTAAAGGCATTCTCTGTCATTGGTGAAGAGTTTACAGGTGTAATTGCAAGAGAACATTACATTTCATTAAACTTCTGATACTAAGTCAGTTCTGACCTGAAACAACTAGAAATGTTGTAAAATTTAATTGGTAAGCATATGTATAGCAGTTGAGCACATCTAACTTTACAGACTGAAGTTATTGCAAAACCATCCAAAACAAGCATCACTCTGCCTGATATGCTCCCACACTATACTTAAAGGCATTCTCTGTCATTGGTGAAGAGTTTACATGTTTATGAGCAAGATAACAATGATATTCAAAAAACTCCTGAAACTATGTCAGTTCTGACCTGAAACAACAAGAAATGTTGTAAAATTTCATTTGTAAGCATATGTATAGCAGTTGAGTAAATCTAACTTTACAGATTGAAGATATTGCAAAACGATCCAAAACAAGCTTCTCTCTGCCTGATATGCTCCCACACTATACTTAAAGGCATTCTCTGTCATTGGTGAAGAGTTTACATGTTTATGAGCAAGATAACATTGATATTCATTAAACTCCTGAAACTGTCAGTTCTGACCTGAAACAACTAGAAATGTTGTAAAATTTCATTTGTAAGCATATGTATAGCAGTTGAGCACATCTAACTTTACAGACTGAAGATATTGCAAAACCATCCAAAACAAGCTTCTCTCTGCCTGATGTGCTCCCACACTATACTTAAAGGCATTCTCTGTCATTGGTGAAGAGTTTACATGTTTATGAGCAAGATAACAATGATATTCATTATACTCCTGAAACTAAGTCAGTTCTGACCTGAAACAACAAGAAATGTTGTAAAATTTCATTTGTAAGCATATGTATAGCAGTTGAGCACATCTAACTTTACAGACTGAAGATATTGCAAAACCATCCAAAACAAACTTCTCTCTGCCTGATATGCTCCCACACTATACTTAAAGGCATTCTCTGTCATTGGTGAAGAGTTTACATGTTTATGAGCAAGATAACATTGATATTCAGTAAACTCCTGAAACTAAGTCAGTTCTGAACTGAAACAACAAGAAATGATGTAAAATGTCATTTGTAAGCATATGTATAGCAGTTGAGCACATCTAACTTTACAGACTGAAGATATTGCAAAACCATCCAAAACAAGCTTCTCTATGCCTGATATGCTCCCACACTATACTTAAAGGCATTCTCTGTCATTGGTGAAGAGTTTACATGTTTATGATCAAGATAACATTGATTTTCATTAAACTTCTGAAACTAAGTCAGTTCTGACCTGAAACAACAAGAAATGTTGTAAAATTTCATTTGTAAGCATATGTATAGCAGTTGAGCACATCTAACTTTACAGACTGAAGATATTGCAAAACCATCCAAAACAAGCTTCTCTCTGCCTGATATGCTCCCACATTATACTTAAAGGCATTCTCTGTCATTGGTGAAGAGTTTACATGTTTATGAGCAAGATAACATTGATATTCATTAAACTCCTGAAACTAAGTCAGCTCTGAACTGAAACAACAAGAAATGATGTAAAATTTCATTTGTAAGCATATGTATAGCAGTTGAGCACATCTAACTTTACAGACTAAAGATATTGCAAAACCATTCAAAACAAGCTTCTCTCTGCCTGATATGATCCCACACTATACTTAAAGGCATTCTCTGTCATTGGTGAAGAGTTTACATGTTTATGAGCAAGATAACAATGATATTCATTATACTCCTGAAACTAAGTCAGTTCTGACCTGAAACAACAAGAAATGTTGTAAAATTTCATTTGTAAGCATATGTATAGCAGTTGAGCACATCTAACTTTACAGACTGAAGATATTGCAAAACCATCCAAAACAAGCTTCTCTCTGCCTGATATGCTCCCACACTATACTTAAAGGCATTCTCTGTCATTGGTGAAGAGTTTACATGTTTATGAGCAAGATAACATTGATATTCATTAAACTCCTGAAACTAAGTCAGTTCTGACCTGAAACAACTAGAAATGTTGTAAAATTTAATTTGTAAGCATATGTATAGCAGTTGAGCACATCTAACTTTACAGACTGAAGATATTGCAAAACCATCCAAAACAAGCTTCTCTCTGCCTGATATGCTCCCACACTATACTTAAAGGCATTCTCTGTCATTGGTGAAGAGTTTACATGTTTATGAGCAAGATAACATTGATATTCATTAAACTCCTGAAACTAAGTCAGTTCTGACCTGAAACAACTAGAAATGTTGTAAAATTTAATTTGTAAGCATATGTATAGCAGTTGAGCACATCTAACTTTACAGACTGAAGATATTGCAAAACCATGCAAAACAAGCTTCTCTCTGCCTGATATGCTCCCACACTATACTTAAAGGCATTCTCTGTCATTGGTGAAGAGTTTACAGGTGAAATTGCAAGAGAACATTTAATTTCATTAAACTCCTGAAACTAAGTCAGTTCTGAACTGAAACAACTAGAAATGTTGTAAAATTTCATTTGTAAGCATATGTATAGCAGTTGAGCACATCTAACTTTACAGACTGAAGATATTGCAAAACCATCCAAAACAAGCTTCTCTATGCCTGATATGCTCCCACACTATACTTAAAGGCATTCTCTGTCATTGGTGAAGAGTTTACATGTTTATGATCAAGATAACATTGATTTTCATTAAACTTCTGAAACTAAGTCAGTTCTGACCTGAAACAACAAGAAATGTTGTAAAATTTCATTTGTAAGCATATGTATAGCAGTTGAGCACATCTAACTTTACAGACTGAAGATATTGCAAAACCATCCAAAACAAGCTTCTCTCCGCCTGATATGCTCCCACACTATACTTAAAGGCATTCTCTGTCATTGGTGAAGAGTTTACATGTTTATGAGCAAGATAACATTGATATTCATTAAACTCCTGAAACTAAGTCAGTTCTGACCTGAAACAACTAGAAATGTTGTAAAATTTCATTTTTAAGCATATGTATAGCAGCTGAGCACATCTAACTTTACAGACTGAAGATATTGCAAAACCATCCAAAACAAGCTTCTCTCTGCCTGATATGCTCCCACACTATACTTAAAGGCATTCTCTGTCATTGGTGATGAGTTTACATGTTTATGATCAAGATAACATTGATTTTCATTAAACTTCTGAAACTAAGTCAGTTCTGACCTGAAACAACAAGAAATGTTGTAAAATTTCATTTGTAAGCATATGTATAGCAGTTGAGCACATCTAACTTTACAGACTGAAGATATTGCAAAACCATCCAAAACAAGCTTCTCTCTGCCTGATATGCTCCCACACTATACTTAAAGGCATTCTCTGTCATTGGTGAAGAGTTTACAGGTGTAATTGCAAGAGAACATGACATTTCATTAAACTCCTGAAACTAAGTCAGTTCTGAACTGAAACAACTAGAAATGTTGTAAAATTTCATTTGTAAGCATATGTATAGCAGTTGAGCACACCTAACTTTACAGACTGAAGATAATGCAAAACCATCCAAATCAAGCTTCTCTCTGCCTGATGTGCTCCCACACTATACTTAAAGGCATTCTCTGTCATTGGTGAAGAGTTTACATGTTTATGAGCAAGATAACATTGATATTCATTAAACTCCTGAAACTAAGTCAATTCTGACCTGAAACAACTAGAAATGTTGTAAAATCTCATTTGTAAGCATATGTATAGCAGTTGAGCACATCTAACTTTACAGCCTGAAGATATTGCAAAACCATCCAAAACAAGCTTCTCTCTGCCTGATATGCTCCCACACTATACTTTAAGGCATTCTCTGTCATTGGTGAAGAGTTTACAGGTGTAATTGCAAGAGAACATTACATTTCATTAATTTCTGAAACTAAGTCAGTTCTGACCTGAAACAACTAGAAATGTTGTAAAATTTAATTTGTAAGCATATGTATAGCAGTTGAGCACATCTAACTTCACAGACTGAAGTTATTGCAAAATCAAACAAAACAAGCATCACTCTGCCTGATATGCTCCCACACTATACTTAAAGGCATTCTCTGTCATTGGTGAAGAGTTTACATGTTTATGAGCAAGATAACAATGATATTCAAAAAACTACTGAAACTATGTCAGTTCTGACCTGAAACAACAAGAAATGTTGTAAAATTTCATTTGCAAGCATATCTATAGCAGTTGAGCACATCTAACTTTACAGACTGAAGATATTGCAAAACCATCCAAAACAAGCTTCTCTCTGCCTGAAATGCTCCCACACTATACTTAAAGGCATTCTCTGTCATTGGTGAAGAGTTTACAGGTGTAATTGCAAGAGAACATTTCATTTCATTAAACTTCTGAAACTAAGTCAGTTCTGACCTGAAACAACTAGAAATTTGGAAAAATTAATTTGTAAGCATATGTATAGCAGTTGAGCACATCTAACTTTACAGACTGAAGATATTGCAAAACCATCCAAAACAAGCTTCTCTCTGCCTGATATGCTCCCACACTATACTTAAAGGCATTCTCTGTCATTGGTGAAGAGTTTACATGTTTATGAGCAAGATAACATTGATATTCATTAAACTCCTGAAACTAAGTCAGTTCTGACCTGAAACAACTAGAAATGTTGTAAAATTTCATTTGTAAGCATATGTATAGCAGTTGAGCACATCTAACTTTACAGACTGAAGATATTGCAAAACCATCCAAAACAAGCTTCTCTCTGCCTGATATGCTCCCACACTATACTTAAAGGCATTCTCTGTCATTGGTGAAGAGTTTACAGGTGTAATTGCAAGAGAACATTACATTTCATTAAACTTCTGAAACTAAGTCAGTTCTGAACTGAAACAACAAGAAATGATGTAAAATTTCATTTGTAAGCATATGTATAGCAGTTGAGCACATCTAACTTTACAGACTGAAGATATTGCAAAACCATCCAAAACAAGCTTCTCTCTGCCTGATATGCTCCCACACTATACTTAAAGGCATTCTCTGTCATTGGTGAAGAGTTTACAGGTGTAATTGCAAGAGAACATTTCATTTCATTAAACTTCTGAAACTAAGTCAGTTCTAAACTGAAACAACAAGAAATGATGTAAAATTTAATTTGTAATCATATGTATAGCAGATGAGCACATCTAACTTTACAGACTGAAGATATTGCAAAACCATCCAAAACAAGCTTCTCTCTGCCTGATATGCTCCCACACTATATTTAAAGGCATTCTCTGTCATTGGTGAAGAGTTTACATGTTTATGAGCAAGATAACATTGATATTCATTAAACTCCTGAAACTAAGTCAGTTCTGACCTGAAACAACTAGAAATGTTGTAAAATTTCATTTGTAAGCATATGTATAGCAGTTGAGCACATCTAACTTTACAGACTGAAGATATTGCAAAACCATCCAAAACAAGCTTCTCTCTGCCTGATATGCTCCCACACTATACTTAAAGGCATTCTCTGTCATTGGTGAAGAGTTTACATGTTTATGAGCAAGATAACATTGATATTCATTAAACTCCTGAAACTAAGTCAGTTCTGAACTGAAACAACAAGAAATGATGTAAAATTTCATTTGTAAGCATATGTATAGCAGTTGAGCACATCTAACTTTACAGACTGAAGATATTGCAAAACCATCCAAAACAAGCTTCTCTCTGCCTGAAATGCTCCCACACTATACTTAAAGGCATTCTCTGTCATTGGTGAAGAGTTTACAGGTGTAATTGCAAGAGAACATTTCATTTCATTAAACTTCTGAAACTAAGTCAGTTCTGACCTGAAACAACTAGAAATTTGGAAAAATTAATTTGTAAGCATATGTATAGCAGTTGAGCACATCTAACTTTACAGACTGAAGATATTGCAAAACCATCCAAAACAAGCTTCTCTCTGCCTGATATGCTCCCACACTATACTTAAAGGCATTCTCTGTCATTGGTGAAGAGTTTACATGTTTATGAGCAAGATAACATTGATATTCATTAAACTCCTGAAACTAAGTCAGTTCTGACCTGAAACAACTAGAAATGTTGTAAAATTTAATTTGTAAGCATATGTATAGCAGTTGAGCACATCTAACTTTACAGACTGAAGATATTGCAAAACCATCCAAAACAAGCTTCTCTCTGCCTGATATGCTCCCACACTATACTTAAAGGCATTCTCTGTCATTGGTGAAGAGTTTACATGTTTATTAACAAGATAACATTGATATTCATTAAACTCCTGAAACTAAGTCAGTTCTGACCTGAAACAACTAGAAATGTTGTAAAATTTAATTTGTAAGCATATGTATAGCAGTTGAGCACATCTAACTTTACAGACTGAAGATATTGCAAAACCATCCAAAACAAGCTTCTCTCTGCCTGATATGCTCCCACACTATACATAAAGGCATTCTCTGTCATTGGTGAAGAGTTTACATGTTTATGAGCAAGATAACATTGATATTCATTAAACTCCTGAAACTAAGTCAGTTCTGACCTGAAACAACTAGAAATGTTGTAAAATTTAATTTGTAAGCATATGTATAGCAGTTGAGCACATCTAACTTTACAGACTGAAGATATTGCAAAACCATCCAAAACAAGCTTCTCTCTGCCTGATATGCTCCCACACTATACTTAAAGGCATTCTCTGTCATTGGTGAAGAGTTTACATGTTTATGAGCAAGATAACATTGATATTCATTAAACTCCTGAAACTAAGTCAGTTCTAAACTGAAACAACAAGAAATGATGTAAAATTTAATTTGTAAGCATATGTATAGCAGTTGAGCACATCTAACTTTACAGACTGAAGATATTGCAAAACCATCCAAAACAAGCTTCTCTCTGCCTGATATGCTCCCACACTATACTTAAAGGCATTCTCTGTCATTGGTGAAGAGTTTACATGTTTATGAGCAAGATAACATTGATATTCATTAAACTCCTGAAACTAAGTCAGTTCTGAACTGAAACAACAAGAAATGATGTAAAATTTAATTTGTAAGCATATGTATAGCAGTTGAGCACATCTAACTTTACAGACTGAAGATATTGCAAAACCATCCAAAACAAGCTTCTCTCTGCCTGATATGCTCCCACACTATACTTAAAGGCATTCTCTGTCATTGGTGAAGAGTTTACAGGTGTAATTGCAAGAGAACATTTCATTTCATTAAACTTCTGAAACTAAGTCAGTTCTGACCTGAAACAACTAGAAATTTGGAAAAATTAATTTGTAAGCATATGTATAGCAGTTGAGCACATCTAACTTTACAGACTGAAGATATTGCAAAACCATCCAAAACAAGCTTCTCTCTGCCTGATATGCTCCCACACTATACTTAAAGGCATTCTCTGTCTTTGGTGAAGAGTTTACATGTTTATGAGCAAGATAACATTGATATTCATTAAACTCCTGAAACTAAGTCAGTTCTGACCTGAAACAACTAGAAATGTTGTAAAATTTCATTTGTAAGCATATGTATAGCAGTTGAGCACATCTAACTTTACAGACTGAAGATATTGCAAAACCATCCAAAACAAGCTTCTCTCTGCCTGATATGCTCCCACACTATACTTAAAGGCATTCTCTGTCATTGGTGAAGAGTTTACATGTTTATGAGCAAGATAACATTGATATTCATTAAACTCCTGAAACTAAGTCAGTTCTGACCTGAAACAACTAGAAATGTTGTAAAATTTCATTTGTAAGCATATGTATAGCAGTTGAGCACATCTAACTTTACAGACTGAAGATATTGCAAAACCATCCAAAACAAGCTTCTCTCTGCCTGATATGCTCCCACACTATACTTAAAGGCATTCTCTGTCATTGGTGAAGAGTTTACAGGTGTAATTGCAAGAGAACATTTCATTTCATTAAACTTCTGAAACTAAGTCAGTTCTAAACTGAAACAACAAGAAATGATGTAAAATTTAATTTGTAATCATATGTATAGCAGATGAGCACATCTAACTTTACAGACTGAAGATATTGCAAAACCATCCAAAACAAGCTTCTCTCTGCCTGATATGCTCCCACACTATACTTAAAGGCATTCTCTGTCATTGGTGAAGAGTTTACATGTTTATGAGCAAGATAACATTGATATTCATTAAACTCCTGAAACTAAGTCAGTTCTGACCTGAAACAACTAGAAATGTTGTAAAATTTCATTTGTAAGCATATGTATAGCAGTTGAGCACATCTAACTTTACAGACTGAAGATATTGCAAAACCATCCAAAACAAGCTTCTCTCTGCCTGATATGCTCCCACACTATACTTAAAGGCATTCTCTGTCATTGGTGAAGAGTTTACATGTTTATGAGCAAGATAACATTGATATTCATTAAACTCCTGAAACTAAGTCAGTTCTGACCTGAAACAACTAGAAATGTTGTAAAATTTAATTTGTAAGCATATGTATAGCAGTTGAGCACATCTAACTTTACAGACTGAAGATATTGCAAAACCATCCAAAACAAGCTTCTCTCTGCCTGATATGCTCCCACACTTTACTTAAAGGCATTCTCTGTCATTGGTGAAGAGTTTACATGTTTATGAGCAAGATAACATTGATATTCATTAAACTCCTGAAACTAAGTCAGTTCTAAACTGAAACAACAAGAAATTATGTAAAATTTAATTTGTAAGCATATGTATAGCAGTTGAGCACATCTAACTTTACAGACTGAAGATATTGCAAAACCATCCAAAACAAGATTCTCTCTGCCTGATATGCTCCCACACTATACTTAAAGGCATTCTCTGTCATTGGTGAAGAGTTTACATGTTTATGAGCAAGATAACATTGATATTCATTAAACTCCTGAAACTAAGTCAGTTCTGAACTGAAACAACAAGAAATGATGTAAAATTTCATTTGTAAGCATATGTATAGCAGTTGAGCACATCTAACTTTACAGACTGAAGATATTGCAAAACCATCCAAAACAAGCTTCTCTCTGCCTGATATGCTCCCACACTATACTTAAAGGCATTCTCTGTCATTGGTGAAGAGTTTACATGTTTATGAGCAAGATAACATTGATATTCATTAAACTCCTGAAACTAAGTCAGTTCTGACCTGAAACAACTAGAAATGTTGTAAAATTTCATTTGTAAGCATATGTATAGCAGTTGAGCACATCTAACTTTACAGACTGAAGATATTGCAAAACCATCCAAAACAAGCTTCTCTCTGCCTGATATGCTCCCACACTATACTTAAAGGCATTCTCTGTCATTGGTGAAGAGTTTACATGTTTATGAGCAAGATAACATTGATATTCATTTAACTCCTGAAACTAAGTCAGTTCTGACCTAAAACAACTAGAAATGTTGTAAAATTTAATTTGTAAGCATATGTATAGCAGTTGAGCACATCTAACTTTACAGACTGAAGATATTGCAAAACCATCCAAAACAAGCTTCTCTCTGCCTGATATGCTCCCACACTATACTTAAAGGCATTCTCTGTCATTGGTGAAGAGTTTACATGTTTATGATCAAGATAACATTGATTTTCATTAAACTTCTGAAACTAAGTCAGTTCTGACCTGAAACAACAAGAAATGTTGTAAAATTTCATTTGTAAGCATATGTATAGCAGTTGAGCACATCTAACTTTACAGACTGAAGATATTGCAAAACCATCCAAAACAAGCTTCTCTCTGCCTGATATGCTCCCACACTATACTTAAAGGCATTCTCTGTCATTGGTGAAGAGTGTACAGGTGTAATTGCAAGAGAACATTTCATTTCATTAAACTTCTGAAACTAAGTCAGTTCTGACCTGAAACAACTAGAAATTTGGAAAAATTAATTTGTAAGCATATGTATAGCAGTTTAGCACATCTAACTTTACAGACTGAAGATATTGCAAAACCATCCAAAACAAGCTTCTCTCTGCCTGATATGCTCCCACACTATACTTAAAGGCATTCTCTGTCATTGGTGAAGAGTTTACATGTTTATGAGCAAGATAACATTGATATTCATTAAACTCCTGAAACTAAGTCAGTTCTGACCTGAAACAACTAGAAATGTTGTAAAATTTAATTTGTAAGCATATGTATAGCAGTTGAGCACATCTAACTTTACAGACTGAAGATATTGCAAAACCATCCAAAACAAGCTTCTCTCTGCCTGATATGCTCCCACACTATACTTAAAGGCATTCTCTGTCATTGGTGAAGAGTTTACATGTTTATGAGCAAGATAACATTGACATTCATTAAACTCCTGAAACTAAGTCAGTTCTAAACTGAAACAACAAGAAATGATGTAATATTTAATTTGTAAGCATATGTATAGCAGTTGAGCACATCTAAATTTACAGACTGAAGATATTGCAAAACCATCCAAAACAAGCTTCTCTCTGCCTGATATGCTCCCACACTATACTTAAAGGCATTCTCTGTCATTGGTGAAGAGTTTACATGTTTATGAGCAAGATAACATTGATATTCATTAAACTCCTGAAACTAAGTCAGTTTTGAACTGAAACAACAAGAAATGATGTAAAATTTCATTTGTAAGCATATGTATAGCAGTTGAGCACATCTAACTTTACAGACTGAAGATATTGCAAAACCATCCAAAACAAGCTTCTCTCTGCCTGATATGCTCCCACACTATACTTAAAGGCATTCTCTGTCATTGGTGAAGAGTTTACAGGTGTAATTGCAAGAGAACATTTCATTTCATTAAACTTCTGAAACTAAGTCAGTTCTGACCTGAAACAACTAGAAATTTGGAAAAATTAATTTGTAAGCATATGTATAGCAGTTGAGCACATCTAACTTTACAGACTGAAGATATTGCAAAACCATCCAAAACAAGCTTCTCTCTGCCTGATATGCTCCCACACTATACTTAAAGGCATTCTCTGTCATTGGTGAAGAGTTTACATGTTTATGAGCAAGATAACATTGATATTCATTAAACTCCTGAAACTAAGTCAGTTCTGACCTGAAACAACTAGAAATGTTGTAAAGTTTAATTTGTAAGCATATGTATAGCAGTTGAGCACATCTAACTTTACAGACTGAAGATATTGCAAAACCATCCAAAACAAGCTTCTCTCTGCCTGATATGCTCCCACACTATACTTAAAGGCATTCTCTGTCATTGGTGAAGAGTTTACATGTTTATGAGCAAGATAACATTGATATTCATTAAACTCCTGAAACTAAGTCAGTTCTAAACTGAAACAACAAGAAATTATGTAAATTTTAATTTGTAAGCATATGTATAGCAGTTGAGCACATCTAACTTTACAGACTGAAGATAATGCAAAACCATCCAAAACAAGCTTCTCTCTGCCTGATATGCTCCCACACTATACTTAAAGGCATTCTCTGTCATTGGTGAAGAGTTTACATGTTTATGAGCAAGATAACATTGATATTCATTAAACTCCTGAAACTAAGTCAGTTCTGAACTGAAACAACAAGAAATGATGTAAAATTTCATTTGTAAGCATATGTATAGCAGTTGAGCACATCTAACTTTACAGACTGAAGATATTGCAAAACCATCCAAAACAAGCTTCTCTCTGCCTGATATGCTCCCACACTATACATAAAGGCATTCTCTGTCATTGGTGATGAGTTTACAGGTGTAATTGCAAGAGAACATTACATTTCATTAAACTCCTGAAACTAAGTCAGTTCTGAACTGAAACAACTAGAAATGTTGTAAAATTTCATTTGTAAGCATATGTATAGCAGTTGAGCACATCTAACTTTACAGACTGAAGATAATGCAAAACCATCCAAAACAAGCTTCTCTCTGCCTGATGTGCTCCCACACTATACTTAAAGGCATTCTCTGTCATTGGTGAAGAGTTTACATGTTTATGAGCAAGATAACATTGATATTCATTAAACTCCTGAAACTAAGTCAGTTCTGAACTGAAACAACAAGAAATGATGTAAAATTTCATTTGTAAGCATATGTATAGCAGTTGAGCACATCTAACTTTACAGACTGAAGATATTGCAAAACCATCCAAAACAAGCTTCTCTCTGCCTGATATGCTCCCACACTATACTTAAAGGCATTCCCTGTCATTGGTGAAGAGTTTACATGTTTATGAGCAAGATAACATTGATATTCATTAAACTCCTGAAACTAAGTCAGTTCTGACCTGAAACAACTAGAAATGTTGTAAAATTTAATTTGTAAGCATATGTATAGCAGTTGAGCACATCTAACTTTACAGACTGAAGATATTGCAAAACCATCCAAAACAAGCTTCTCTCTGCCTGATATGCTCCCACACTATATTTAAAGGCATTCTCTGTCATTGGTGAAGAGTTTACATGTCTATGAGCAAGATAACAATGATATTCATTATACTCCTGAAACTAAGTCAGTTCTGACCTGAAACAACTAGAAATGTTGTAAAATTTCATTTGTAAGCATATGTATAGCAGTTGAGCACATCTAACTTTACAGACTGAAGATATTGCAAAACCATCCAAAACAAGCTTCTCTCTGCCTGATATGCTCCCACACTATACTTAAAGGCATTCTCTGTCATTGGTGAAGAGTTTACATGTTTATGAGCAAGATAACATTGATATTCATTAAACTCCTGAAACTAAGTCAGTTCTGACCTGAAACAACTAGAAATGTTGTAAAATTTCATTTGTAAGCAGTTGAGCACATCTAACTTTACAGACTGAAGATATTGCAAAACCATCCAAAACAAGCTTCTCTCTGCCTGATATGCTCCCACACTATACATGAAGGCATTCTCTGTCATTGGTGATGAGTTTACATGTTTATGAGCAAGATAACAATGATATTCATTAAACTACTGAAACTAAGTCAGTTCTGACCTGAAACAACTAGAAATGTTGTAAAATTTCATTTGTAAGCATATGTATAGCAGTTGAGCACATCTAACTTTACAGACTGAAGATATTGCAAAACCATCCAAAACAAGCTTCTCTCTGCCTGATATGCTCCCACACTATACATAAAGGCATTCTCTGTCATTGGTGATGAGTTTACAGGTGTAATTGCAAGAGAACATTACATTTCATTAAACTCCTGAAACTAAGTCAGTTCTGAACTGAAACAACTAGAAATGTTGTAAAATTTCATTTGTAAGCATATGTATAGCAGTTGAGCACATCTAACTTTACAGACTGAAGATATTGCAAAACCATCCAAAACAAGCTTCTCTCTGCCTGATATGCTCCCACACTATACTTAAAGGCATTCTCTGTCATTGGTGAAGAGTTTACATGTTTATGAGCAAGATAACATTGATATTCATTATACTCCTGAAACTAAGTCAGTTCTGACCTGAAACAACTAGAAATGTTGTAAAATTTCATTTGTAAGCATATGTATAGCAGTTGAGCACATCTAACTTTACAGACTGAAGATATTGCAAAACCATCCAAAACAAGCTTCTCTCTGCCTGATATGCTCCCACACTATACTTAAAGGCATTCTCTGTCATTGGTGAAGAGTTTACATGTTTATGAGCAAGATAACATTGATATTCATTAAACTCCTGAAACTAAGTCAGTTCTGACCTGAAACAACTAGAAATGTTGTAAAATTTCATTTGTAAGCATATGTATAGCAGTTGAGCACATCTAACTTTACAGACTGAAGATATTGCAAAACCATCCAAAACAAGCTTCTCTCTGCCTGATATGCTCCCACACTATACATGAAGGCATTCTCTGTCATTGGTGATGAGTTTACATGTTTATGAGCAAGATAACAATGATATTCATTAAACTACTGAATCTAAGTCAGTTCTGACCTGAAACAACTAGAAATGTTGTAAAATTTCATTTGTAAGCATATGTATAGCAGTTGAGCACATCTAACTTTACAGACTGAAGATATTGCAAAACCATCCAAAACAAGCTTCTCTCTGCCTGATATGCTCCCACACTATACATAAAGGCATTCTCTGTCATTGGTGATGAGTTTACAGGTGTAATTGCAAGAGAACATTACATTTCATTAAACTCCTGAAACTAAGTCAGTTCTGAACTGAAACAACTAGAAATGTTGTAAAATTTAATTTGTAAGCATATGTATAGCAGTTGAGCACATCTAACTTTACAGACTGAAGATATTGCAAAACCATCCAAAACAAGCTTCTCTCTGCCTGATATGCTCCCACACTATACTTAAAGGCATTCTCTGTCATTGGTGAAGAGTTTACATGTTTATGAGCAAGATAACATTGATATTCATTAAACTCCTGAAACTAAGTCAGTTCTGACCTGAAACAACTAGAAATGTTGTAAAATTTAATTTGTAAGCATATGTATAGCAGTTGAGCACATCTAACTTTACAGACTGAAGATATTGCAAAACCATCCAAAACAAGCTTCTCTCTGCCTGATATGCTCCCACACTATACTTAAAGGCATTCTCTGTCATTGGTGAAGAGTTTACATGTTTATGAGCAAGATAACATTGATATTCATTAAACTCCTGAAACTAAGTCAGTTCTAAACTGAAACTACAAGAAATTATGTAAAATTTAATTTGTAAGCATATGTATAGCAGTTGAGCACATCTAACTTTACAGACTGAAGATATTGCAAAACCATCCAAAACAAGCTTCTCTCTGCCTGATATGCTCCCACACTATACTTAAAGGCATTCTCTGTCATTGGTGAAGAGTTTACATGTTTATGAGCAAGATAACATTGATATTCATTAAACTCCTGAAACTAAGTCAGTTCTGACCTGAAACAACTAGAAATGTTGTAAAATTTAATTTGTAAGCATATGTATAGCAGTTGAGCACATCTAACTTTACAGACTGAAGATATTGCAAAACCATCCAAAACAAGCTTCTCTCTGCCTGATATGCTCCCACACTATACTTAAAGGCATTCTCTGTCATTGGTGAAGAGTTTACATGTTTATGAGCAAGATAACATTGATATTCATTAAACTCCTGAAACTAAGTCAGTTCTAAACTGAAACAACAAGAAATGATGTAAAATTTAATTTGTAAGCATATGTATAGCAGTTGAGCACATCTAACTTTACAGACTGAAGATATTGCAAAACCATCCAAAACAAGCTTCTCTCTGCCTGATATGCTCCCACACTATACTTAAAGGCATTCTCTGTCATTGGTGAAGAGTTTACATGTTTATGAGCAAGATAACATTGATATTCATTAAACTCCTGAAACTAAGTCAGTTCTGAACTGAAACAACAAGAAATGATGTAAAATTTCATTTGTAAGCATATGTATAGCAGTTGAGCACATCTAACTTTACAGACTGAAGATATTGCAAAACCATCCAAAACAAGCTTCTCTCTGCCTGATATGCTCCCACACTATACTTAAAGGCATTCTGTGTCATTGGTGAAGAGTTTACAGGTGTAATTGCAAGAGAACATTTCATTTCATTAAACTTCTGAAACTAAGTCAGTTCTGACCTGAAACAACTAGAAATTTGGAAAAATTAATTTGTAAGCATATGTATAGCAGTTGAGCACATCTAACTTTACAGACTGAAGATATTGCAAAACCATCCAAAACAAGCTTCTCTCTGCCTGATATGCTCCCACACTATACTTAAAGGCATTCTCTGTCATTGGTGAAGAGTTTACATGTTTATGAGCAAGATAACATTGATATTCATTAAACTCCTGAAACTAAGTCAGTTCTGACCTGAAACAACTAGAAATGTTGTAAAGTTTAATTTGTAAGCATATGTATAGCAGTTGAGCACATCTAACTTTACAGACTGAAGATATTGCAAAACCATCCAAAACAAGCTTCTCTCTGCCTGATATGCTCCCACACTATACTTAAAGGCATTCTCTGTCATTGGTGAAGAGTTTACATGTTTATGAGCAAGATAACATTGATATTCATTAAACTCCTGAAACTAAGTCAGTTCTGACCTGAAACAACTAGAAATGTTGTAAAATTTAATTTGTAAGCATATGTATAGCAGTTGAGCACATCTAACTTTACAGACTGAAGATATTGCAAAACCATCCAAAACAAGCTTCTCTCTGCCTGATATGCTCCCACACTATACTTAAAGGCATTCTCTGTCATTGGTGAAGAGTTTACATGTTTATGAGCAAGATAACATTGATATTCATTAAACTCCTGAAACTAAGTCAGTTCTAAACTGAAACAACAAGAAATGATTTAAATTTTAATTTGTAAGCATATGTATAGCAGTTGAGCACATCTAACTTTACAGACTGAAGATATTGCAAAACCATCCAAAACAAGCTTCTCTCTGCCTGATATGCTCCCACACTATACTTAAAGGCATTCTCTGTCATTGGTGAAGAGTTTACATGTTTATGAGCAAGATAACATTGATATTCATTAAACTCCTGAAACTAAGTCAGTTCTGAACTGAAACAACAAGAAATGATGTAAAATTTCATTTGTAAGCATACGTATAGCAGTTGAGCACATCTAACTTTACAGACTGAAGATATTGCAAAACCATCCAAAACAAGCTTCTCTCTGCCTGATATGCTCCCACACTATACTTAAAAGCATTCTCTGTCATTGGTGAAGAGTTTACAGGTGTAATTGCAAGAGAACATTACATTTCATTAAACTCCTGAAACTAAGTCAGTTCTGAACTGAAACAACTAGAAATGTTGTAAAATTTCATTTGTAAGCATATGTATAGCAGTTGAGCACATCTAACTTTACAGACTGAAGATATTGCAAAACCATCCAAAACAAGCTTCTCTCTGCCTGATATGCTCCCACACTATACATAAAGGCATTCTCTGTCATTGGTGATGAGTTTACAGGTGTAATTGCAAGAGAACATTACATTTCATTAAACTCCTGAAACTAAGTCAGTTCTGAACTGAAACAACTAGAAATGTTGTAAAATTTCATTTGTAAGCATATGTATAGCAGTTGAGCACATCTAACTTTACAGACTGAAGATAATGCAAAACCATCCAAAACAAGCTTCTCTCTGCCTGATGTGCTCCCACACTATACTTAAAGGCATTCTCTGTCATTGGTGAAGAGTTTACATGTTTATGAGCAAGATAACATTGATATTCATTAAACTCCTGAAACTAAGTCAGTTCTGAACTGAAACAACAAGAAATGATGTAAAATTTCATTTGTAAGCATATGTATAGCAGTTGAGCACATCTAACTTTACAGACTGAAGATATTGCAAAACCATCCAAAACAAGCTTCTCTCTGCCTGATATGCTCCCACACTATACTTAAAGGCATTCTCTGTCATTGGTGAAGAGTTTACATGTTTATGAGCAAGATAACATTGATATTCATTAAACTCCTGAAACTAAGTCAGTTCTGAACTGAAACAACAAGAAATGATGTAAAATTTCATTTGTAAGCATACGTATAGCAGTTGAGCACATCTAACTTTACAGACTGAAGATATTGCAAAACCATCCAAAACAAGCTTCTCTCTGCCTGATATGCTCCCACACTATACTTAAAGGCATTCTCTGTCATTGGTGAAGAGTTTACATGTTTATGTGCAAGATAACATTGATATTCATTAAACTCCTGAAACTAAGTCAGTTCTGAACTGAAACAACAAGAAATGATGTAAAATTTCATTTGTAAGCATACGTATAGCAGTTGAGCACATCTAACTTTACAGACTGAAGATATTGCAAAACCATCCAAAACAAGCTTCTCTCTGCCTGATATGCTCCCACACTATACTTAAAAGCATTCTCTGTCATTGGTGAAGAGTTTACAGGTGTAATTGCAAGAGAACATTACATTTCATTAAACTCCTGAAACTAAGTCAGTTCTGAACTGAAACAACTAGAAATGTTGTAAAATTTCATTTGTAAGCATATGTATAGCAGTTGAGCACATCTAACTTTACAGACTGAAGATATTGCAAAACCATCCAAAACAAGCTTCTCTCTGCCTGATATGCTCCCACACTATACATAAAGGCATTCTCTGTCATTGGTGATGAGTTTACAGGTGTAATTGCAAGAGAACATTACATTTCATTAAACTCCTGAAACTAAGTCAGTTCTGAACTGAAACAACTAGAAATGTTGTAAAATTTCATTTGTAAGCATATGTATAGCAGTTGAGCACATCTAACTTTACAGACTGAAGATAATGCAAAACCATCCAAAACAAGCTTCTCTCTGCCTGATGTGCTCCCACACTATACTTAAAGGCATTCTCTGTCATTGGTGAAGAGTTTACATGTTTATGAGCAAGATAACATTGATATTCATTAAACTCCTGAAACTAAGTCAGTTCTGAACTGAAACAACAAGAAATGATGTAAAATTTCATTTGTAAGCATATGTATAGCAGTTGAGCACATCTAACTTTACAGACTGAAGATATTGCAAAACCATCCAAAACAAGCTTCTCTCTGCCTGATATGCTCCCACACTATACTTAAAGGCATTCCCTGTCATTGGTGAAGAGTTTACATGTTTATGAGCAAGATAACATTGATATTCATTAAACTCCTGAAACTAAGTCAGTTCTGACCTGAAACAACTAGAAATGTTGTAAAATTTAATTTGTAAGCATATGTATAGCAGTTGAGCACATCTAACTTTACAGACTGAAGATATTGCAAAACCATCCAAAACAAGCTTCTCTCTGCCTGATATGCTCCCACACTATATTTAAAGGCATTCTCTGTCATTGGTGAAGAGTTTACATGTTTATGAGCAAGATAACATTGATATTCATTAAACTCCTGAAACTAAGTCAGTTCTAAACTGAAACTACAAGAAATTATGTAAAATTTAATTTGTATGCATATGTATAGCAGTTGAGCACATCTAACTTTACAGACTGAAGATATTGCAAAACCATCCAAAACAAGCTTCTCTCTGCCTGATATGCTCCCACACTATACATGAAGGCATTCTCTGTCATTGGTGATGAGTTTACATGTTTATGAGCAAGATAACAATGATATTCATTATACTCCTGAAACTAAGTCAGTTCTGACCTGAAACAACTAGAAATGTTGTAAAATTTCATTTGTAAGCATATGTATAGCAGTTGAGCACATCTAACTTTACAGACTGAAGATATTGCAAAACCATCCAAAACAAGCTTCTCTCTGCCTGATATGCACCCACACTATACTTAAAGGCATTCTCTGTCATTGGTGAAGAGTTTACATGTTTATGAGCAAGATAACATTGATATTCATTAAACTCCTGAAACTAAGTCAGTTCTGACCTGAAACAACTAGAAATGTTGTAAAACTTCATTTGTAAGCATATGTATAGCAGTTGAGCACATCTAACTTTACAGACTGAAGATATTGCAAAACCATCCAAAACAAGCTTCTCTCTGCCTGATATGCTCCCACACTATACTTAAAGGCATTCTCTGTCATTGGTGAAGAGTTTACATGTTTATGAGCAAGATAACATTGATATTCATTAAACTCCTGAAACTAAGTCAGTTCTAAACTGAAACAACAAGAAATGATGTTAAATTTAATTTGTAAGCATATGTATAGCAGTTGAGCACATCTAACTTTACAGACTGAAGATATTGCAAAACCATCCAAAACAAGCTTCTCTCTGCCTGATATGCTCCCACACTATACTTTAAGGCATTCTCTGTCATTGGTGAAGAGTTTACATGTTTATGAGCAAGATAACATTGATATTCATTAAACTCCTGAAACTAAGTCAGTTCTGAACTGAAACAACAAGAAATGATGTAAAATTTAATTTGTAAGCATATGTATAGCAGTTGAGCACATCTAACTTTACAGACTGAAGATATTGCAAAACCATCCAAAACAAGCTTCTCTCTGCCTGATATGCTCCCACACTATACTTAAAGGCATTCTCTGTCATTGGTGAAGAGTTTACAGATGTAATTGCAAGAGAACATTTCATTTCATTAAACTTCTGAAACTAAGTCAGTTCTGACCTGAAACAACTAGAAATGTTGTAAAATTTAATTTGTAAGCATATGTATAGCAGTTGAGCACATCTAACTTTACAGACTGAAGATATTGCAAAACCATCCAAAACAAGCTTCTCTCTGCCTGATATGCTCCCACACTATACTTAAAGGCATTCCCTGTCATTGGTGAAGAGTTTACATGTTTATGAGCAAGATAACATTGATATTCATTAAACTCCTGAAACTAAGTCAGTTCTGACCTGAAACAACTAGAAATGTTGTAAAATTTAATTTGTAAGCATATGTATAGCAGTTGAGCACATCTAACTTTACAGACTGAAGATATTGCAAAACCATCCAAAACAAGCTTCTCTCTGCCTGATATGCTCCCACACTATATTTAAAGGCATTCTCTGTCATTGGTGAAGAGTTTACATGTTTATGAGCAAGATAACATTGATATTCATTAAACTCCTGAAACTAAGTCAGTTCTAAACTGAAACTACAAGAAATTATGTAAAATTTAATTTGTATGCATATGTATAGCAGTTGAGCACATCTAACTTTACAGACTGAAGATATTGCAAAACCATCCAAAACAAGCTTCTCTCTGCCTGATATGCTCCCACACTATACATGAAGGCATTCTCTGTCATTGGTGATGAGTTTACATGTTTATGAGCAAGATAACAATGATATTCATTATACTCCTGAAACTAAGTCAGTTCTGACCTGAAACAACTAGAAATGTTGTAAAATTTCATTTGTAAGCATATGTATAGCAGTTGAGCACATCTAACTTTACAGACTGAAGATATTGCAAAACCATCCAAAACAAGCTTCTCTCTGCCTGATATGCACCCACACTATACTTAAAGGCATTCTCTGTCATTGGTGAAGAGTTTACATGTTTATGAGCAAGATAACATTGATATTCATTAAACTCCTGAAACTAAGTCAGTTCTGACCTGAAACAACTAGAAATGTTGTAAAACTTCATTTGTAAGCATATGTATAGCAGTTGAGCACATCTAACTTTACAGACTGAAGATATTGCAAAACCATCCAAAACAAGCTTCTCTCTGCCTGATATGCTCCCACACTATACTTAAAGGCATTCTCTGTCATTGGTGAAGAGTTTACAGGTGTAATTGCAAGAGAACATTTCATTTCATTAAACTCCTGAAACTAAGTCAGTTCTGAACTGAAACAACAAGAAATGATGTAAAATTTAATTTGTAAGCATATGTATAGCAGTTGAGCACATCTAACTTTACAGACTGAAGATATTGCAAAACCATCCATAACAAGCTTCTCTCTGCCTGATATGCTCCCACACTATACTTAAAGGCATTCTCTGTCATTGGTGAAGAGTTTACAGGTGTAATTGCAAGAGAACATTTCATTTAATTAAACTTCTGAAACTAAGTCAGTTCTGACCTGAAACAACTAGAAATGTTGTAAAATTTAATTTGTAAGCATATGTATAGCAGTTGAGCACATCTAACTTTACAGACTGAAGATATTGCAAAACCATCCAAAACAAGCTTCTCTCTACCTGATATGCTCCCACACTATACTTAAAGGCATTCTCTGTCATTGGTGAAGAGTTTACATGTTTATGAGCAAGATAACATTGATATTCATTAAACTCCTGAAACTAAGTCAGTTCTGACCTAAAACAACTAGAAATGTTGTAAAATTTAATTTGTAAGCATATGTATAGCAGTTGAGCACATCTAACTTTACAGACTGAAGATATTGCAAAACCATCCAAAACAAGCTTCTCTCTGCCTGATATGCTCCCACACTATACTTAAAGGCATTCTCTGTCATTGGTGAAGAGTTTACATGTTTATGAGCAAGATAACATTGATATTCATTAAGCTCCTGAAACTAAGTCAGTTCTAATCTGAAACAACAAGAAATTATGTAAAATTTAATTTGTAAGCATATGTATAGCAGTTGAGCACATCTAACTTTACAGACTGAAGATATTGCAAAACCATCCAAAACAAGCTTCTCTCTGCCTGATATGCTCCCACACTATACTTAAAGGCATTCTCTGTCATTGGTGAAGAGTTTACATGTTTATGAGCAAGATAACATTGATATTCATTAAACTCCTGAAACTAAGTCAGTTCTAAACTGAAACTACAAGAAATTATGTAAAATTTAATTTGTAAGCATATGTATAGCAGTTGAGCACATCTAACTTTACAGACTGAAGATATTGCAAAACCATCCAAAACAAGCTTCTCTCTGCCTGATATGCTCCCACACTATACTTAAAGGCATTCTCTGTCATTGGTGAAGAGTTTACATGTTTATGAGCAAGATAACATTGATATTCATTAAACTCCTGAAACTAAGTCAGTTCTAAACTGAAACAACAAGAAATGATGTAAAATTTCATTTGTAAGCATATGTATAGCAGTTGAGCACATCTAACTTTACAGACTGAAGATATTGCAAAACCATCCAAAACAAGCTTCTCTCTGCCTGATATGCTCCCACACTATACTTAAAGGCATTCTCTGTCATTGGTGAAGAGTTTACATGTTTATGAGCAAGATAACATTGATATTCATTAAACTCCTGAAACTAAGTCAGTTCTGACCTAAAACAACTAGAAATGTTGTAAAATTTAATTTGTAAGCATATGTATAGCAGTTGAGCACATCTAACTTTACAGACTGAAGATATTGCAAAACCATCCAAAACAAGCTTCTCTCTGCCTGATATGCTCCCACACTATACTTAAAGGCATTCTCTGTCATTGGTGAAGAGTTTACATGTTTATGAGCAAGATAACATTGATATTCATTAAACTCCTGAAACTAAGTCAGTTCTAAACTGAAACAACAAGAAATTATGTAAAATTTAATTTGTAAGCATATGTATAGCAGTTGAGCACATCTAACTTTACAGACTGAAGATATTGCAAAACCATCCAAAACAAGCTTCTCTCTGCCTGATATGCTCCCACACTATACTTAAAGGCATTCTCTGTCATTGGTGAAGAGTTTACATGTTTATGAGCAAGATAACATTGATATTCATTAAACTCCTGAAACTAAGTCAGTTCTGACCTGAAACAACTAGAAATGTTGTAAAATTTAATTTGTAAGCATATGTATAGCAGTTGAGCACATCTAACTTTACAGACTGAAGATATTGCAAAACCATCCAAAACAAGCTTCTCTCTGCCTGATATGCTCCCACACTATACTTAAAGGCATTCTCTGTCATTGGTGAAGAGTTTACATGTTTATGAGCAAGATAACATTGATATTCATTAAACTCCTGAAACTAAGTCAGTTCTGAACTGAAACAACAAGAAATGATGTAAAATTTAATTTGTAAGCATATGTATAGCAGTTGAGCACATCTAACTTTACAGACTGAAGATATTGCAAAACCATCCAAAACAAGCTTCTCTCTGCCTGATATGCTCCCACACTATACTTAAAGGCATTCTCTGTCATTGGTGAAGAGTTTACAGGTGTAATTGCAAGAGAACATTTCATTTCATTAAACTTCTGAAACTAAGTCAGTTCTGACCTGAAACAACTAGAAATTTGGAAAAATTAATTTGTAAGCATATGTATAGCAGTTGAGCACATCTAACTTTACAGACTGAAGATATTGCAAAACCATCCAAAACAAGCTTCTCTCTGCCTGATATGCTCCCACACTATACTTAAAGGCATTCTCTGTCATTGGTGAAGAGTTTACAGGTGTAATTGCCAGAGAACATTTCATTTCATTAAACTTCTGAAACTAAGTCAGTTCTGACCTGAAACAACTAGAAATTTGGAAAAATTAATTTGTAAGCATATGTATAGCAGTTGAGCACATCTAACTTTACAGACTGAAGATATTGCAAAACCATCCAAAACAAGCTTCTCTCTGCCTGATATGCTCCCACACTATACTTAAAGGCATTCTCTGTCATTGGTGAAGAGTTTACATGTTTATGAGCAAGATAACATTGATATTCATTATACTCCTGAAACTAAGTCAGTTCTGACCTGAAACAACTAGAAATTTGGAAAAATTAATTTGTAAGCATATGTATAGCAGTTGAGCACATCTAACTTTACAGACTGAAGATATTGCAAAACCATCCAAAACAAGCTTCTCTCTGCCTGATATGCTCCCACACTATACTTAAAGGCATTCTCTGTCATTGGTGAAGAGTTTACATGTTTATGAGCAAGATAACATTGATATTCATTAAACTCCTGAAACTAAGTCAGTTCTGACCTGAAACAACTAGAAATGTTGTAAAGTTTAATTTGTAAGCATATGTATAGCAGTTGAGCACATCTAACTTTACAGACTGAAGATATTGCAAAACCATCCAAAACAAGCTTCTCTCTGCCTGATATGCTCCCACACTATACTTAAAGGCATTCTCTGTCATTGGTGAAGAGTTTACATGTTTATGAGCAAGATAACATTGATATTCATTAAACTCCTGAAACTAAGTCAGTTCTGACCTGAAACAACTAGAAATGTTGTAAAATTTAATTTGTAAGCATATGTATAGCAGTTGAGCACATCTAACTTTACAGACTGAAGATATTGCAAAACCATCCAAAACAAGCTTCTCTCTGCCTGATATGCTCCCACACTATACTTAAAGGCATTCTCTGTCATTGGTGAAGAGTTTACATGTTTATGAGCAAGATAACATTGATATTCATTAAACTCCTGAAACTAAGTCAGTTCTAAACTGAAACAACAAGAAATGATGTAAATTTTAATTTGTAAGCATATGTATAGCAGTTGAGCACATCTAACTTTACAGACTGAAGATATTGCAAAACCATCCAAAACAAGCTTCTCTCTGCCTGATATGCTCCCACACTATACTTAAAGGCATTCTCTGTCATTGGTGAAGAGTTTACATGTTTATGAGCAAGATAACATTGATATTCATTAAACTCCTGAAACTAAGTCAGTTCTGAACTGAAACAACAAGAAATGATGTAAAATTTCATTTGTAAGCATACGTATAGCAGTTGAGCACATCTAACTTTACAGACTGAAGATATTGCAAAACCATCCAAAACAAGCTTCTCTCTGCCTGATATGCTCCCACACTATACTTAAAAGCATTCTCTGTCATTGGTGAAGAGTTTACAGGTGTAATTGCAAGAGAACATTACATTTCATTAAACTCCTGAAACTAAGTCAGTTCTGAACTGAAACAACTAGAAATGTTGTAAAATTTCATTTGTAAGCATATGTATAGCAGTTGAGCACATCTAACTTTACAGACTGAAGATATTGCAAAACCATCCAAAACAAGCTTCTCTCTGCCTGATATGCTCCCACACTATACATAAAGGCATTCTCTGTCATTGGTGATGAGTTTACAGGTGTAATTGCAAGAGAACATTACATTTCATTAAACTCCTGAAACTAAGTCAGTTCTGAACTGAAACAACTAGAAATGTTGTAAAATTTCATTTGTAAGCATATGTATAGCAGTTGAGCACATCTAACTTTACAGACTGAAGATAATGCAAAACCATCCAAAACAAGCTTCTCTCTGCCTGATGTGCTCCCACACTATACTTAAAGGCATTCTCTGTCATTGGTGAAGAGTTTACATGTTTATGAGCAAGATAACATTGATATTCATTAAACTCCTGAAACTAAGTCAGTTCTGAACTGAAACAACAAGAAATGATGTAAAATTTCATTTGTAAGCATATGTATAGCAGTTGAGCACATCTAACTTTACAGACTGAAGATATTGCAAAACCATCCAAAACAAGCTTCTCTCTGCCTGATATGCTCCCACACTATACTTAAAGGCATTCTCTGTCATTGGTGAAGAGTTTACATGTTTATGAGCAAGATAACATTGATATTCATTAAACTCCTGAAACTAAGTCAGTTCTGAACTGAAACAACAAGAAATGATGTAAAATTTCATTTGTAAGCATACGTATAGCAGTTGAGCACATCTAACTTTACAGACTGAAGATATTGCAAAACCATCCAAAACAAGCTTCTCTCTGCCTGATATGCTCCCACACTATACTTAAAGGCATTCTCTGTCATTGGTGAAGAGTTTACATGTTTATGAGCAAGATAACATTGATATTCATTAAACTCCTGAAACTAAGTCAGTTCTGAACTGAAACAACAAGAAATGATGTAAAATTTCATTTGTAAGCATACGTATAGCAGTTGAGCACATCTAACTTTACAGACTGAAGATATTGCAAAACCATCCAAAACAAGCTTCTCTCTGCCTGATATGCTCCCACACTATACTTAAAAGCATTCTCTGTCATTGGTGAAGACTTTACAGGTGTAATTGCAAGAGAACATTACATTTCATTAAACTCCTGAAACTAAGTCAGTTCTGAACTGAAACAACTAGAAATGTTGTAAAATTTCATTTGTAAGCATATGTATAGCAGTTGAGCACATCTAACTTTACAGACTGAAGATATTGCAAAACCATCCAAAACAAGCTTCTCTCTGCCTGATATGCTCCCACACTATACATAAAGGCATTCTCTGTCATTGGTGATGAGTTTACAGGTGTAATTGCAAGAGAACATTACATTTCATTAAACTCCTGAAACTAAGTCAGTTCTGAACTGAAACAACTAGAAATGTTGTAAAATTTCATTTGTAAGCATATGTATAGCAGTTGAGCACATCTAACTTTACAGACTGAAGATAATGCAAAACCATCCAAAACAAGCTTCTCTCTGCCTGATGTGCTCCCACACTATACTTAAAGGCATTCTCTGTCATTGGTGAAGAGTTTACATGTTTATGAGCAAGATAACATTGATATTCATTAAACTCCTGAAACTAAGTCAGTTCTGAACTGAAACAACAAGAAATGATGTAAAATTTCATTTGTAAGCATATGTATAGCAGTTGAGCACATCTAACTTTACAGACTGAAGATATTGCAAAACCATCCAAAACAAGCTTCTCTCTGCCTGATATGCTCCCACACTATACTTAAAGGCATTCCCTGTCATTGGTGAAGAGTTTACATGTTTATGAGCAAGATAACATTGATATTCATTAAACTCCTGAAACTAAGTCAGTTCTGACCTGAAACAACTAGAAATGTTGTAAAATTTAATTTGTAAGCATATGTATAGCAGTTGAGCACATCTAACTTTACAGACTGAAGATATTGCAAAACCATCCAAAACAAGCTTCTCTCTGCCTGATATGCTCCCACACTATATTTAAAGGCATTCTCTGTCATTGGTGAAGAGTTTACATGTTTATGAGCAAGATAACATTGATATTCATTAAACTCCTGAAACTAAGTCAGTTCTAAACTGAAACTACAAGAAATTATGTAAAATTTAATTTGTATGCATATGTATAGCAGTTGAGCACATCTAACTTTACAGACTGAAGATATTGCAAAACCATCCAAAACAAGCTTCTCTCTGCCTGATATGCTCCCACACTATACATGAAGGCATTCTCTGTCATTGGTGATGAGTTTACATGTTTATGAGCAAGATAACAATGATATTCATTATACTCCTGAAACTAAGTCAGTTCTGACCTGAAACAACTAGAAATGTTGTAAAATTTCATTTGTAAGCATATGTATAGCAGTTGAGCACATCTAACTTTACAGACTGAAGATATTGCAAAACCATCCAAAACAAGCTTCTCTCTGCCTGATATGCACCCACACTATACTTAAAGGCATTCTCTGTCATTGGTGAAGAGTTTACATGTTTATGAGCAAGATAACATTGATATTCATTAAACTCCTGAAACTAAGTCAGTTCTGACCTGAAACAACTAGAAATGTTGTAAAACTTCATTTGTAAGCATATGTATAGCAGTTGAGCACATCTAACTTTACAGACTGAAGATATTGCAAAACCATCCAAAACAAGCTTCTCTCTGCCTGATATGCTCCCACACTATACTTAAAGGCATTCTCTGTCATTGGTGAAGAGTTTACATGTTTATGAGCAAGATAACATTGATATTCATTAAACTCCTGAAACTAAGTCAGTTCTAAACTGAAACAACAAGAAATGATGTTAAATTTAATTTGTAAGCATATGTATAGCAGTTGAGCACATCTAACTTTACAGACTGAAGATATTGCAAAACCATCCAAAACAAGCTTCTCTCTGCCTGATATGCTCCCACACTATACTTAAAGGCATTCTCTGTCATTGGTGAAGAGTTTACATGTTTATGAGCAAGATAACATTGATATTCATTAAACTCCTGAAACTAAGTCAGTTCTGAACTGAAACAACAAGAAATGATGTAAAATTTAATTTGTAAGCATATGTATAGCAGTTGAGCACATCTAACTTTACAGACTGAAGATATTGCAAAACCATCCAAAACAAGCTTCTCTCTGCCTGATATGCTCCCACACTATACTTAAAGGCATTCTCTGTCATTGGTGAAGAGTTTACAGGTGTAATTGCAAGAGAACATTTCATTTCATTAAACTTCTGAAACTAAGTCAGTTCTGACCTGAAACAACTAGAAATGTTGTAAAATTTAATTTGTAAGCATATGTATAGCAGTTGAGCACATCTAACTTTACAGACTGAAGATATTGCAAAACCATCCAAAACAAGCTTCTCTCTGCCTGATATGCTCCCACACTATACTTAAAGGCATTCCCTGTCATTGGTGAAGAGTTTACATGTTTATGAGCAAGATAACATTGATATTCATTAAACTCCTGAAACTAAGTCAGTTCTGACCTGAAACAACTAGAAATGTTGTAAAATTTAATTTGTAAGCATATGTATAGCAGTTGAGCACATCTAACTTTACAGACTGAAGATATTGCAAAACCATCCAAAACAAGCTTCTCTCTGCCTGATATGCTCCCACACTATATTTAAAGGCATTCTCTGTCATTGGTGAAGAGTTTACATGTTTATGAGCAAGATAACATTGATATTCATTAAACTCCTGAAACTAAGTCAGTTCTAAACTGAAACTACAAGAAATTATGTAAAATTTAATTTGTATGCATATGTATAGCAGTTGAGCACATCTAACTTTACAGACTGAAGATATTGCAAAACCATCCAAAACAAGCTTCTCTCTGCCTGATATGCTCCCACACTATACATGAAGGCATTCTCTGTCATTGGTGATGAGTTTACATGTTTATGAGCAAGATAACAATGATATTCATTATACTCCTGAAACTAAGTCAGTTCTGACCTGAAACAACTAGAAATGTTGTAAAATTTCATTTGTAAGCATATGTATAGCAGTTGAGCACATCTAACTTTACAGACTGAAGATATTGCAAAACCATCCAAAACAAGCTTCTCTCTGCCTGATATGCACCCACACTATACTTAAAGGCATTCTCTGTCATTGGTGAAGAGTTTACATGTTTATGAGCAAGATAACATTGATATTCATTAAACTCCTGAAACTAAGTCAGTTCTGACCTGAAACAACTAGAAATGTTGTAAAACTTCATTTGTAAGCATATGTATAGCAGTTGAGCACATCTAACTTTACAGACTGAAGATATTGCAAAACCATCCAAAACAAGCTTCTCTCTGCCTGATATGCTCCCACACTATACTTAAAGGCATTCTCTGTCATTGGTGAAGAGTTTACAGGTGTAATTGCAAGAGAACATTTCATTTCATTAAACTCCTGAAACTAAGTCAGTTCTGAACTGAAACAACAAGAAATGATGTAAAATTTAATTTGTAAGCATATGTATAGCAGTTGAGCACATCTAACTTTACAGACTGAAGATATTGCAAAACCATCCAAAACAAGCTTCTCTCTGCCTGATATGCTCCCACACTATACTTAAAGGCATTCTCTGTCATTGGTGAAGAGTTTACATGTTTATGAGCAAGATAACATTGATATTCATTAAACTCCTGAAACTAAGTCAGTTCTGACCTGAAACAACTAGAAATGTTGTAAAACTTCATTTGTAAGCATATGTATAGCAGTTGAGCACATCTAACTTTACAGACTGAAGATATTGCAAAACCATCCAAAACAAGCTTCTCTCTGCCTGATATGCTCCCACACTATACTTAAAGGCATTCTCTGTCATTGGTGAAGAGTTTACAGGTGTAATTGCAAGAGAACATTTCATTTCATTAAACTCCTGAAACTAAGTCAGTTCTGAACTGAAACAACAAGAAATGATGTAAAATTTAATTTGTAAGCATATGTATAGCAGTTGAGCACATCTAACTTTACAGACTGAAGATATTGCAAAACCATCCAAAACAAGCTTCTCTCTGCCTGATATGCTCCCACACTATACTTAAAGGCATTCTCTGTCATTGGTGAAGAGTTTACAGGTGTAATTGCAAGAGAACATTTCATTTCATTAAACTTCTGAAACTAAGTCAGTTCTGACCTGAAACAACTAGAAATGTTGTAAAATTTAATTTGTAAGCATATGTATAGCAGTTGAGCACATCTAACTTTACAGACTGAAGATATTGCAAAACCATCCAAAACAAGCTTCTCTCTACCTGATATGCTCCCACACTATACTTAAAGGCATTCTCTGTCATTGGTGAAGAGTTTACATGTTTATGAGCAAGATAACATTGATATTCATTAAACTCCTGAAACTAAGTCAGTTCTGACCTAAAACAACTAGAAATGTTGTAAAATTTAATTTGTAAGCATATGTATAGCAGTTGAGCACATCTAACTTTACAGACTGAAGATATTGCAAAACCATCCAAAACAAGCTTCTCTCTGCCTGATATGCTCCCACACTATACTTAAAGGCATTCTCTGTCATTGGTGAAGAGTTTACATGTTTATGAGCAAGATAACATTGATATTCATTAAACTCCTGAAACTAAGTCAGTTCTAAACTGAAACTACAAGAAATTATGTAAAATTTAATTTGTAAGCATATGTATAGCAGTTGAGCACATCTAACTTTACAGACTGAAGATATTGCAAAACCATCCAAAACAAGCTTCTCTCTGCCTGATATGCTCCCACACTATACTTAAAGGCATTCTCTGTCATTGGTGAAGAGTTTACATGTTTATGAGCAAGATAACATTGATATTCATTAAACTCCTGAAACTAAGTCAGTTCTAAACTGAAACAACAAGAAATGATGTAAAATTTCATTTGTAAGCATATGTATAGCAGTTGAGCACATCTAACTTTACAGACTGAAGATATTGCAAAACCATCCAAAACAAGCTTCTCTCTGCCTGATATGCTCCCACACTATACTTAAAGGCATTCTCTGTCATTGGTGAAGAGTTTACATGTTTATGAGCAAGATAACATTGATATTCATTAAACTCCTGAAACTAAGTCAGTTCTGACCTAAAACAACTAGAAATGTTGTAAAATTTAATTTGTAAGCATATGTATAGCAGTTGAGCACATCTAACTTTACAGACTGAAGATATTGCAAAACCATCCAAAACAAGCTTCTCTCTGCCTGATATGCTCCCACACTATACTTAAAGGCATTCTCTGTCATTGGTGAAGAGTTTACATGTTTATGAGCAAGATAACATTGATATTCATTAAACTCCTGAAACTAAGTCAGTTCTAAACTGAAACAACAAGAAATTATGTAAAATTTAATTTGTAAGCATATGTATAGCAGTTGAGCACATCTAACTTTACAGACTGAAGATATTGCAACACCATCCAAAACAAGCTTCTCTCTGCCTGATATGCTCCCACACTATACTTAAAGGCATTCTCTGTCATTGGTGAAGAGTTTACATGTTTATGAGCAAGATAACATTGATATTCATTAAACTCCTGAAACTAAGTCAGTTCTGACCTGAAACAACTAGAAATGTTGTAAAATTTAATTTGTAAGCATATGTATAGCAGTTGAGCACATCTAACTTTACAGACTGAAGATATTGCAAAACCATCCAAAACAAGCTTCTCTCTGCCTGATATGCTCCCACACTATACTTAAAGGCATTCTCTGTCATTGGTGAAGAGTTTACATGTTTATGAGCAAGATAACATTGATATTCATTAAACTCCTGAAACTAAGTCAGTTCTGAACTGAAACAACAAGAAATGATGTAAAATTTAATTTGTAAGCATATGTATAGCAGTTGAGCACATCTAACTTTACAGACTGAAGATATTGCAAAACCATCCAAAACAAGCTTCTCTCTGCCTGATATGCTCCCACACTATACTTAAAGGCATTCTCTGTCATTGGTGAAGAGTTTACAGGTGTAATTGCAAGAGAACATTTCATTTCATTAAACTTCTGAAACTAAGTCAGTTCTGACCTGAAACAACTAGAAATTTGGAAAAATTAATTTGTAAGCATATGTATAGCAGTTGAGCACATCTAACTTTACAGACTGAAGATATTGCAAAACCATCCAAAACAAGCTTCTCTCTGCCTGATATGCTCCCACACTATACTTAAAGGCATTCTCTGTCATTGGTGAAGAGTTTACAGGTGTAATTGCCAGAGAACATTTCATTTCATTAAACTTCTGAAACTAAGTCAGTTCTGACCTGAAACAACTAGAAATTTGGAAAAATTAATTTGTAAGCATATGTATAGCAGTTGAGCACATCTAACTTTACAGACTGAAGATATTGCAAAACCATCCAAAACAAGCTTCTCTCTGCCTGATATGCTCCCACACTATACTTAAAGGCATTCTCTGTCATTGGTGAAGAGTTTACATGTTTATGAGCAAGATAACATTGATATTCATTAAACTCCTGAAACTAAGTCAGTTCTGACCTGAAACAACTAGAAATGTTGTAAAATTTAATTTGTAAGCATATGTATAGCAGTTGAGCACATCTAACTTTACAGACTGAAGATATTGCAAAACCATCCAAAACAAGCTTCTCTCTGCCTGATATGCTCCCACACTATACTTAAAGGCATTCTCTGTCATTGGTGAAGAGTTTACATGTTTATGAGCAAGATAACATTGATATTCATTAAACTCCTGAAACTAAGTCAGTTCTGACCTGAAACAACTAGAAATGTTGTAAAATTTAATTTGTAAGCATATGTATAGCAGTTGAGCACATCTAACTTTACAGACTGAAGATATTGCAAAACCATCCAAAACAAGCTTCTCTCTGCCTGATATGCTCCCACACTATACTTAAAGGCATTCTCTGTCATTGGTGAAGAGTTTACATGTTTATGAGCAAGATAACATTGATATTCATTAAACTCCTGAAACTAAGTCAGTTCTAAACTGAAACAACAAGAAATGATGTAAAATTTAATTTGTAAGCATATGTATAGCAGTTGAGCACATCTAACTTTACAGACTGAAGATATTGCAAAACCATCCAAAACAAGCTTCTCTCTGCCTGATGTGCTCCCACACTATACTTAAAGGCATTCTCTGTCATTGGTGAAGAGTTTACATGTTTATGAGCAAGATAACATTGATATTCATTATACTCCTGAAACTAAGTCAGTTCTGAACTGAAACAACAAGAAATGATGTAAAATTTCATTTGTAAGCATATGTATAGCAGTTGAGCACATCTAACTTTACAGACTGAAGATATTGCAAAACCATCCAAAACAAGCTTCTCTCTGCCTGATATGCTCCCACACTATACTTAAAGGCATTCTCTGTCATTGGTGAAGAGTTTACAGGTGTAATTGCCAGAGAACATTTCATTTCATTAAACTTCTGAAACTAAGTCAGTTCTGACCTGAAACAACTAGAAATTTTGAAAAATTAATTTGTAAGCATATGTATAGCAGTTGAGCACATCTAACTTTACAGACTGAAGATATTGCAAAACCATCCAAAACAAGCTTCTCTCTGCCTGATATGCTCCCACACTATACTTAAAGGCATTCTCTGTCATTGGTGAAGAGTTTACATGTTTATGAGCAAGATAACATTGATATTCATAAAACTCCTGAAACTAAGTCAGTTCTGACCTGAAACAACTAGAAATGTTGTAAAATTTCATTTGTAAGCATATGTATAGCAGTTGAGCACATCTAACTTTACAGACTGAAGATATTGCAAAACCATCCAAAACAAGCTTCTCTCTACCTGATATGCTCCCACACTATACTTAAAGGCATTCTCTGTCATTGGTGAAGAGTTTACATGTTTATGAGCAAGATAACATTGATATTCATTAAACTCCTGAAACTAAGTCAGTTCTGACCTAAAACAACTAGAAATGTTGTAAAATTTAATTTGTAAGCATATGTATAGCAGTTGAGCACATCTAACTTTACAGACTGAAGATATTGCAAAACCATCCAAAACAAGCTTCTCTCTGCCTGATATGCTCCCACACTATACTTAAAGGCATTCTCTGTCATTGGTGAAGAGTTTACATGTTTATGAGCAAGATAACATTGATATTCATTAAACTCCTGAAACTAAGTCACTTCTGACCTGAAACAACTAGAAATGTTGTAAAATTTCATTTGTAAGCATATGTATAGCAGTTGAGCACATCTAACTTTACAGACTGAAGATATTGCAAAACCATCCAAAACAAGCTTCTCTCTGCCTGATATGCTCCCACACTATACTTAATGGCATTCTCTGTCATTGGTGAAGAGTTTACATGTTTATGAGCAAGATAACATTGATATTCATTAAACTCCCGCAACTAAGTCAGTTCTGAACTGAAACAACAAGAAATGATGTAAAATTTCATTTGTAAGCATATGTATAGCAGTTGAGCACATCTAACTTTACAGACTGAAGATATTGCAAAACCATCCAAAACAAGCTTCTCTCTGCCTGATATGCACCCACACTATACTTAAAGGCATTCTCTGTCATTGGTGAAGAGTTTACATGTTTATGAGCAAGATAACATTGATATTCATTAAACTCCTGAAACTAAGTCAGTTCTGACCTGAAACAACTAGAAATGTTGTAAAACTTCATTTGTAAGCATATGTATAGCAGTTGAGCACATCTAACTTTACAGACTGAAGATATTGCAAAACCATCCAAAACAAGCTTCTCTCTGCCTGATATGCTCCCACACTATACTTAAAGGCATTCTCTGTCATTGGTGAAGAGTTTACAGGTGTAATTGCAAGAGAACATTTCATTTCATTAAACTCCTGAAACTAAGTCAGTTCTGAACTGAAACAACAAGAAATGATGTAAAATTTAATTTGTAAGCATATGTATAGCAGTTGAGCACATCTAACTTTACAGACTGAAGATATTGCAAAACCATCCAAAACAAGCTTCTCTCTGCCTGATATGCTCCCACACTATACTTAAAGGCATTCTCTGTCATTGGTGAAGAGTTTACATGTTTATGAGCAAGATAACATTGATATTCATTAAACTCCTGAAACTAAGTCAGTTCTGACCTGAAACAACTAGAAATGTTGTAAAACTTCATTTGTAAGCATATGTATAGCAGTTGAGCACATCTAACTTTACAGACTGAAGATATTGCAAAACCATCCAAAACAAGCTTCTCTCTGCCTGATATGCTCCCACACTATACTTAAAGGCATTCTCTGTCATTGGTGAAGAGTTTACAGGTGTAATTGCAAGAGAACATTTCATTTCATTAAACTCCTGAAACTAAGTCAGTTCTGAACTGAAACAACAAGAAATGATGTAAAATTTAATTTGTAAGCATATGTATAGCAGTTGAGCACATCTAACTTTACAGACTGAAGATATTGCAAAACCATCCAAAACAAGCTTCTCTCTGCCTGATATGCTCCCACACTATACTTAAAGGCATTCTCTGTCATTGGTGAAGAGTTTACAGGTGTAATTGCAAGAGAACATTTCATTTCATTAAACTTCTGAAACTAAGTCAGTTCTGACCTGAAACAACTAGAAATGTTGTAAAATTTAATTTGTAAGCATATGTATAGCAGTTGAGCACATCTAACTTTACAGACTGAAGATATTGCAAAACCATCCAAAACAAGCTTCTCTCTACCTGATATGCTCCCACACTATACTTAAAGGCATTCTCTGTCATTGGTGAAGAGTTTACATGTTTATGAGCAAGATAACATTGATATTCATTAAACTCCTGAAACTAAGTCAGTTCTGACCTAAAACAACTAGAAATGTTGTAAAATTTAATTTGTAAGCATATGTATAGCAGTTGAGCACATCTAACTTTACAGACTGAAGATATTGCAAAACCATCCAAAACAAGCTTCTCTCTGCCTGATATGCTCCCACACTATACTTAAAGGCATTCTCTGTCATTGGTGAAGAGTTTACATGTTTATGAGCAAGATAACATTGATATTCATTAAGCTCCTGAAACTAAGTCAGTTCTAATCTGAAACAACAAGAAATTATGTAAAATTTAATTTGTAAGCATATGTATAGCAGTTGAGCACATCTAACTTTACAGACTGAAGATATTGCAAAACCATCCAAAACAAGCTTCTCTCTGCCTGATATGCTCCCACACTATACTTAAAGGCATTCTCTGTCATTGGTGAAGAGTTTACATGTTTATGAGCAAGATAACATTGATATTCATTAAACTCCTGAAACTAAGTCAGTTCTAAACTGAAACTACAAGAAATTATGTAAAATTTAATTTGTAAGCATATGTATAGCAGTTGAGCACATCTAACTTTACAGACTGAAGATATTGCAAAACCATCCAAAACAAGCTTCTCTCTGCCTGATATGCTCCCACACTATACTTAAAGGCATTCTCTGTCATTGGTGAAGAGTTTACATGTTTATGAGCAAGATAACATTGATATTCATTAAACTCCTGAAACTAAGTCAGTTCTAAACTGAAACAACAAGAAATGATGTAAAATTTCATTTGTAAGCATATGTATAGCAGTTGAGCACATCTAACTTTACAGACTGAAGATATTGCAAAACCATCCAAAACAAGCTTCTCTCTGCCTGATATGCTCCCACACTATACTTAAAGGCATTCTCTGTCATTGGTGAAGAGTTTACATGTTTATGAGCAAGATAACATTGATATTCATTAAACTCCTGAAACTAAGTCAGTTCTGACCTAAAACAACTAGAAATGTTGTAAAATTTAATTTGTAAGCATATGTATAGCAGTTGAGCACATCTAACTTTACAGACTGAAGATATTGCAAAACCATCCAAAACAAGCTTCTCTCTGCCTGATATGCTCCCACACTATACTTAAAGGCATTCTCTGTCATTGGTGAAGAGTTTACATGTTTATGAGCAAGATAACATTGATATTCATTAAACTCCTGAAACTAAGTCAGTTCTAAACTGAAACAACAAGAAATTATGTAAAATTTAATTTGTAAGCATATGTATAGCAGTTGAGCACATCTAACTTTACAGACTGAAGATATTGCAACACCATCCAAAACAAGCTTCTCTCTGCCTGATATGCTCCCACACTATACTTAAAGGCATTCTCTGTCATTGGTGAAGAGTTTACATGTTTATGAGCAAGATAACATTGATATTCATTAAACTCCTGAAACTAAGTCAGTTCTGACCTGAAACAACTAGAAATGTTGTAAAATTTAATTTGTAAGCATATGTATAGCAGTTGAGCACATCTAACTTTACAGACTGAAGATATTGCAAAACCATCCAAAACAAGCTTCTCTCTGCCTGATATGCTCCCACACTATACTTAAAGGCATTCTCTGTCATTGGTGAAGAGTTTACATGTTTATGAGCAAGATAACATTGATATTCATTAAACTCCTGAAACTAAGTCAGTTCTGAACTGAAACAACAAGAAATGATGTAAAATTTAATTTGTAAGCATATGTATAGCAGTTGAGCACATCTAACTTTACAGACTGAAGATATTGCAAAACCATCCAAAACAAGCTTCTCTCTGCCTGATATGCTCCCACACTATACTTAAAGGCATTCTCTGTCATTGGTGAAGAGTTTACAGGTGTAATTGCAAGAGAACATTTCATTTCATTAAACTTCTGAAACTAAGTCAGTTCTGACCTGAAACAACTAGAAATTTGGAAAAATTAATTTGTAAGCATATGTATAGCAGTTGAGCACATCTAACTTTACAGACTGAAGATATTGCAAAACCATCCAAAACAAGCTTCTCTCTGCCTGATATGCTCCCACACTATACTTAAAGGCATTCTCTGTCATTGGTGAAGAGTTTACAGGTGTAATTGCCAGAGAACATTTCATTTCATTAAACTTCTGAAACTAAGTCAGTTCTGACCTGAAACAACTAGAAATTTGGAAAAATTAATTTGTAAGCATATGTATAGCAGTTGAGCACATCTAACTTTACAGACTGAAGATATTGCAAAACCATCCAAAACAAGCTTCTCTCTGCCTGATATGCTCCCACACTATACTTAAAGGCATTCTCTGTCATTGGTGAAGAGTTTACATGTTTATGAGCAAGATAACATTGATATTCATTAAACTCCTGAAACTAAGTCAGTTCTGACCTGAAACAACTAGAAATGTTGTAAAATTTAATTTGTAAGCATATGTATAGCAGTTGAGCACATCTAACTTTACAGACTGAAGATATTGCAAAACCATCCAAAACAAGCTTCTCTCTGCCTGATATGCTCCCACACTATACTTAAAGGCATTCTCTGTCATTGGTGAAGAGTTTACAGGTGTAATTGCAAGAGAACATTTCATTTCATTAAACTTCTGAAACTAAGTCAGTTCTGACCTGAAACAACTAGAAATTTGGAAAAATTAATTTGTAAGCATATGTATAGCAGTTGAGCACATCTAACTTTACAGACTGAAGATATTGCAAAACCATCCAAAACAAGCTTCTCTCTGCCTGATATGCTCCCACACTATACTTAAAGGCATTCTCTGTCATTGGTGAAGAGTTTACAGGTGTAATTGCCAGAGAACATTTCATTTCATTAAACTTCTGAAACTAAGTCAGTTCTGACCTGAAACAACTAGAAATTTGGAAAAATTAATTTGTAAGCATATGTATAGCAGTTGAGCACATCTAACTTTACAGACTGAAGATATTGCAAAACCATCCAAAACAAGCTTCTCTCTGCCTGATATGCTCCCACACTATACTTAAAGGCATTCTCTGTCATTGGTGAAGAGTTTACATGTTTATGAGCAAGATAACATTGATATTCATTAAACTCCTGAAACTAAGTCAGTTCTGACCTGAAACAACTAGAAATGTTGTAAAATTTAATTTGTAAGCATATGTATAGCAGTTGAGCACATCTAACTTTACAGACTGAAGATATTGCAAAACCATCCAAAACAAGCTTCTCTCTGCCTGATATGCTCCCACACTATACTTAAAGGCATTCTCTGTCATTGGTGAAGAGTTTACATGTTTATGAGCAAGATAACATTGATATTCATTAAACTCCTGAAACTAAGTCAGTTCTGACCTGAAACAACTAGAAATGTTGTAAAATTTAATTTGTAAGCATATGTATAGCAGTTGAGCACATCTAACTTTACAGACTGAAGATATTGCAAAACCATCCAAAACAAGCTTCTCTCTGCCTGATATGCTCCCACACTATACTTAAAGGCATTCTCTGTCATTGGTGAAGAGTTTACATGTTTATGAGCAAGATAACATTGATATTCATTAAACTCCTGAAACTAAGTCAGTTCTAAACTGAAACAACAAGAAATGATGTAAAATTTAATTTGTAAGCATATGTATAGCAGTTGAGCACATCTAACTTTACAGACTGAAGATATTGCAAAACCATCCAAAACAAGCTTCTCTCTGCCTGATGTGCTCCCACACTATACTTAAAGGCATTCTCTGTCATTGGTGAAGAGTTTACATGTTTATGAGCAAGATAACATTGATATTCATTATACTCCTGAAACTAAGTCAGTTCTGAACTGAAACAACAAGAAATGATGTAAAATTTCATTTGTAAGCATATGTATAGCAGTTGAGCACATCTAACTTTACAGACTGAAGATATTGCAAAACCATCCAAAACAAGCTTCTCTCTGCCTGATATGCTCCCACACTATACTTAAAGGCATTCTCTGTCATTGGTGAAGAGTTTACAGGTGTAATTGCCAGAGAACATTTCATTTCATTAAACTTCTGAAACTAAGTCAGTTCTGACCTGAAACAACTAGAAATTTTGAAAAATTAATTTGTAAGCATATGTATAGCAGTTGAGCACATCTAACTTTACAGACTGAAGATATTGCAAAACCATCCAAAACAAGCTTCTCTCTGCCTGATATGCTCCCACACTATACTTAAAGGCATTCTCTGTCATTGGTGAAGAGTTTACATGTTTATGAGCAAGATAACATTGATATTCATAAAACTCCTGAAACTAAGTCAGTTCTGACCTGAAACAACTAGAAATGTTGTAAAATTTCATTTGTAAGCATATGTATAGCAGTTGAGCACATCTAACTTTACAGACTGAAGATATTGCAAAACCATCCAAAACAAGCTTCTCTCTACCTGATATGCTCCCACACTATACTTAAAGGCATTCTCTGTCATTGGTGAAGAGTTTACATGTTTATGAGCAAGATAACATTGATATTCATTAAACTCCTGAAACTAAGTCAGTTCTGACCTAAAACAACTAGAAATGTTGTAAAATTTAATTTGTAAGCATATGTATAGCAGTTGAGCACATCTAACTTTACAGACTGAAGATATTGCAAAACCATCCAAAACAAGCTTCTCTCTGCCTGATATGCTCCCACACTATACTTAAAGGCATTCTCTGTCATTGGTGAAGAGTTTACATGTTTATGAGCAAGATAACATTGATATTCATTAAACTCCTGAAACTAAGTCACTTCTGACCTGAAACAACTAGAAATGTTGTAAAATTTCATTTGTAAGCATATGTATAGCAGTTGAGCACATCTAACTTTACAGACTGAAGATATTGCAAAACCATCCAAAACAAGCTTCTCTCTGCCTGATATGCTCCCACACTATACTTAATGGCATTCTCTGTCATTGGTGAAGAGTTTACATGTTTATGAGCAAGATAACATTGATATTCATTAAACTCCCGCAACTAAGTCAGTTCTGAACTGAAACAACAAGAAATGATGTAAAATTTCATTTGTAAGCATATGTATAGCAGTTGAGCACATCTAACTTTACAGACTGAAGATATTGCAAAACCATCCAAAACAAGCTTCTCTCTGCCTGATATGCTCCCACACTATACATAAAGGCATTCTCTGTCATTGGTGATGAGTTTACAGGTGTAATTGCAAGAGAACATTACATTTCATTAAACTCCTGAAACTAAGTCAGTTCTGAACTGAAACAACAAGAAATGATGTAAAATTTCATTTGTAAACATGTATAGCAGTTGAGCACATCTAACTTTACAGACTGAAGATAATGCAAAACCATCCAAATCAAGCTTCTCTCTGCCTGATGTGCTCCCACACTATAATTAAAGGCATTCTTTGTCATTGGTGAAGAGTTTACATATTTATGAGCAAGATAACATTGATATTCATTAAACTCCTGAAACTAAGTCACTTCTGACCTGAAACAACTAGAAATGTTGTAAAATTTCATTTGTAAGCATATGTATAGCAGTTGAGCACATCTAACTTTACAGACTGAAGATATTGCAAAACCATCCAAAACAAGCTTCTCTCTGCCTGATATGCTCCCACACTATACTTAAAGGCATTCTCTGTCATTGGTGAAGAGTTTACAGGTGTAATTGCAAGAGAACATTTCATTTCATTAAACTTCTGAAACTAAGTCAGTTCTGACCTGAAACAACTAGAAATGTTGTAAAATTTCATTTGTAAGCATATGTATAGCAGTTGAGCATATCTAACTTTACAGACTGAAGATATTGCAAAACCATCCAGAACAAGCTTCTCTCTGCCTGATATGCTCCCACACTATACTTAAAGGCATTCTCTGTCATTGGTGAAGAGTTTACATGTTTATGATCAAGATAACATTGATTTTCATTAAACTTCTGAAACTAAGTCAGTTCTGACCTGAAACAACAAGAAATGTTGTAAAATTTCATTTGTAAGCATATGTATAGCAGTTGAGCACGTCTAACTTTACAGACTGAAGAAATTGCAAAACCATCCAAAACAAGCTTCTCTCTGCCTGATATGCTCCCACACTATACTTAAAGGCATTCTCTGTCATTGGTGAAGAGTTTACATGTTTATGAGCAAGATAGCATTGATATTCATTAAACTCCTGAAACTAAGTCACTTCTGACCTGAAACAACTAGAAATGTTGTAAAATTTAATTTGTAAGCATATGTATAGCAGTTGAGCACATCTAACATTACAGACTGAAGATAATGCAAAACCATCCAAATCAAGCTTCTCTCTGCCTGATGTGCTCCCACACTATACTTAAAGGCATTCTCTGTCATTGGTGAAGAGTTTACATGTTTATGAGCAAGATAACATTGATATTCATTAAACTCCTGAAACTAAGTCACTTCTGACCTGAAACAACTAGAAATGTTGTAAAATTTCATTTGTAAGCATATGAATAGCAGTTGAGCACATCTAAGTTTACAGACTGAAGATATTGCAATACCATCCAAAACAAGCTTCTCTCTGCCTGATATGCTCCCACACTATACTTAAAGGCATTCTCTGTCATTGGTGAAGAGTTTACAGGTGTAATTGCAAGAGAACATTACATTTCATTAAACTTCTGAAACTAAGTCAGTTCTGACCTGAAACAACAAGAAATTTGGAAAAATTAATTTGTAAGCATATGTTTAGCAGTTGAGCACATCTAACTTTACAGACTGAAGATATTGCAAAACCATCCAAATCAAGCTTCTCTCTGCCTGATATGCTCCCACACTATACTTTAAGGCATTTTCTGTCATTGGTGAAGAGTTTACATGTTTATGATCAAGATAACATTGATTTTCATTAAACTCCTGAAACTAAGTCACTTCTGACCTGAAACAACTAGAAATGTTGTAAAATTTAATTTGTAAGCATATGTATAGCAGTTGAGCACATCTAACTTTACAGACTGAAGATATTGCAAAACCATCCAAAACAAGCTTCTCTCTGCCTGATATGCTCCCACACTATACTTAATGGCATTCTCTGTCATTGGTGAAGAGTTTACATGTTTATGAGCAAGATAACATTGATATTCATTAAACTCCCGCAACTAAGTCAGTTCTGAACTGAAACAACAAGAAATGATGTAAAATTTCATTTGTAAGCATATGTATAGCAGTTGAGCACATCTAACTTTACAGACTGAAGATATTGCAAAACCATCCAAAACAAGCTTCTCTCTGCCTGATATGCTCCCACACTATACATAAAGGCATTCTCTGTCATTGGTGATGAGTTTACAGGTGTAATTGCAAGAGAACATTACATTTCATTAAACTCCTGAAACTAAGTCAGTTCTGAACTGAAACAACAAGAAATGATGTAAAATTTCATTTGTAAACATGTATAGCAGTTGAGCACATCTAACTTTACAGACTGAAGATAATGCAAAACCATCCAAATCAAGCTTCTCTCTGCCTGATGTGCTCCCACACTATAATTAAAGGCATTCTTTGTCATTGGTGAAGAGTTTACATATTTATGAGCAAGATAACATTGATATTCATTAAACTCCTGAAACTAAGTCACTTCTGACCTGAAACAACTAGAAATGTTGTAAAATTTCATTTGTAAGCATATGTATAGCAGTTGAGCACATCTAACTTTACAGACTGAAGATATTGCAAAACCATCCAAAACAAGCTTCTCTCTGCCTGATATGCTCCCACACTATACTTAAAGGCATTCTCTGTCATTGGTGAAGAGTTTACAGGTGTAATTGCAAGAGAACATTTCATTTCATTAAACTTCTGAAACTAAGTCAGTTCTGACCTGAAACAACTAGAAATGTTGTAAAATTTCATTTGTAAGCATATGTATAGCAGTTGAGCATATCTAACTTTACAGACTGAAGATATTGCAAAACCATCCAGAACAAGCTTCTCTCTGCCTGATATGCTCCCACACTATACTTAAAGGCATTCTCTGTCATTGGTGAAGAGTTTACATGTTTATGATCAAGATAACATTGATTTTCATTAAACTTCTGAAACTAAGTCAGTTCTGACCTGAAACAACAAGAAATGTTGTAAAATTTCATTTGTAAGCATATGTATAGCAGTTGAGCACGTCTAACTTTACAGACTGAAGAAATTGCAAAACCATCCAAAACAAGCTTCTCTCTGCCTGATATGCTCCCACACTATACTTAAAGGCATTCTCTGTCATTGGTGAAGAGTTTACATGTTTATGAGCAAGATAGCATTGATATTCATTAAACTCCTGAAACTAAGTCACTTCTGACCTGAAACAACTAGAAATGTTGTAAAATTTAATTTGTAAGCATATGTATAGCAGTTGAGCACATCTAACATTACAGACTGAAGATAATGCAAAACCATCCAAATCAAGCTTCTCTCTGCCTGATGTGCTCCCACACTATACTTAAAGGCATTCTCTGTCATTGGTGAAGAGTTTACATGTTTATGAGCAAGATAACATTGATATTCATTAAACTCCTGAAACTAAGTCACTTCTGACCTGAAACAACTAGAAATGTTGTAAAATTTCATTTGTAAGCATATGAATAGCAGTTGAGCACATCTAAGTTTACAGACTGAAGATATTGCAATACCATCCAAAACAAGCTTCTCTCTGCCTGATATGCTCCCACACTATACTTAAAGGCATTCTCTGTCATTGGTGAAGAGTTTACATGTGTATTTAAAGAGAACATAACATTTCATCAAACTCTTAGAACCAATTCTGTTCTGATCTGAAACAACAAGAAATGTTGTAAAATTTCATTAGTAAGCATATGTATTGCAGTTGTGCACATCTAAGTTTACAGACTGAAGATGGTGTAAAACCATCCAAAACAAGCTTCTCTCTGCCTGATATGCTGCACACTATACTTAAAGGCATTCTCTGTCATTGGTGAAGAGTTTACATGTTTATGAGCAAGATAACATTGATATTCATAAAACTCCTGAAACTAAGTCAGTTCTGACCTGAAACAACAAGAAATGTTGTAAAATTTCATTTGAAACCATATGAATTGCAGTTGAGTAAATCTAACTTTTTAGACTGAATATATTGCAAAACCATGCAAAACAAGCTTCTCTCTGCCTGATATGCTGCCACACTATACTTAAAGGCATTCTCTGTCATTGGTGAAGAGTTTACATGTTTATGAGCAAGAGAACATTGATAGTCATTATACACCTGAAACTGAGTCAGTTCTGACCTGAAACAACAAGAAATGTTGTAAAATTTCATTTGAAAGCATATGTATTGCAGTTGAGCAAATCTAACTTTTTACACTGAAGATATTGCAAAACCATCCAAATCAAGCTTCTGTCTGCCTGATATGCTCCCACACTATACTTAAAGGCATTATCTGTCATTGGTGAAGAGTTTACATGTGTATTTAAAGAGAACATAACATTTCATCAAACTCTTACAACCAATTCAGTTCTGATCTGAAACAACAAGAAATGTTGTAAAATTTAATTTGAAAGCATATGTATAGCAGTTGAGCACATCTATCTTTACAGACTGAAGTTATTGCAAAACCATCCAAAACAAGCTTCTCTCTGCCTGATATGCTCCCACACTATACTTAAAGGCATTCTCTGTCATTGGTGAAGAGTTTACAGGTGTAATTGCAAGAGAACATTACATTTCATTAAACTCCTGAAACTAAGTCAGTTCTGAACTGAAACAACATGAAATGTTGTAAAATTCCATTTGTAAGCATATGTATAGCAGTTGAGCACATCTAACTTTACAGACTGAAGTTACTGCAAAACCATCCAAAACAAGCTTCTCTCTGCCTGATATGCTCCCACACTATACTTAAAGGCATTCTCTGTCATTGGTGAAGAGTTTACAGGTGTAATTGCAAGAGAACATTACATTTCATCAAACGTTTATATCCAAGTCAGTTATGAACTGAAACAACAACAAATGTTGTAAAATTTCATTTGTAAGCATATGTATAGCAGTTGAGAACATCTAACTTTACAGAGTGAAGATCTTGCAAAACCATCCAAAACAATCTTCTCTCTGCCTGATATGCTCCCACACTATACTTAAAGGCATTCTCTGTCATTGGTGAAGAGATAACAGGTGCATTTGCAAGAGAACATTACATTTTATCAAACTTTTATATCCAAGTCAGTTCTGACCTGAAACAACAAGAAATGTTGTAAAATTTCATTTGTAAGCATATGTATAGCAGTTGAGCACATCTAACTTTACAGACTGAAGTTATTGCAAGACCATTCAAAACAAGCTTCTCTCTGCCTGATGTGCTCCCACACTATACTTAAAGGCATTCTCTGTCATTGGTGAAGAGTTTACAGGTGTAATTGCAAGAGAACATTACGTTTCATTAAACTCCTGAAACTAAGTCAGTTCTGAACTGAAACAACAACAAAATGTTGTAAAGTTTCATTTGTAAGCATATGTATAGCAGTTGAGCACATCTTACTTTACAGACTGAAGATATTGCAAAACCATCCAAAACAAGCTTCTCTCTGCCTGATATGCTCCCACACTATACTTAAAGGCATTCTCTATCATTGGTGAAGAGTTTACATGTTTATGAGCAAGATAACATTGATATTCATTAAACTCCAGAAACTAAGTCAGTTCTGACCTGAAACAACAAGAAATGTAGTAATATTTAATTTGTAAGCATATGTATAGCAGTTGAGCACATCTAACTTTATAGACTGAAGATATTGCAAAACCATCCAAAACAATCTTCTCTCTCCCTGATATGCTCCCACACTATACTTAAATGCATTCTCTGTCATTGGTGAAGAGATAACAGGTGCATTTGCAAGAGAACATTACATTTTATCAAACTTTTATATCCAAGTCAGTTCTGACCTGAAACAACAAGAAATGTTGTAAAATTTCATTTGTAAGCATATGTATAGCAGTTGAGAACATCTAACTTTACAGACTCAAGATATTGCAAAACCATCCAAAACAAGCTTCTCTCTGCCTGATATGCTCCCACACTATACTTAAAGGCATTCTCTGTCATTGGTAAAGAGTTTACAGGTGCATTTGCATGAGAACATTGAAATTCATTATACTCCTGAAACGAAGTCAGTTATGACTTGAAACAACTGTAAATGTTGTATAATTTCATTTGTAAGCATATGTATTGCAGTTGATCACATCTTACTTTATAGACTTAAGATATTGCAAAACCATCCAAAACAATCATCTCTCTGCCTGATATGCTCCCACACTATACTTAAAGGCATTATCTGTCATTGGTGAAGAGATAACAGGTGTATTTGCAAGAGAACATTACATTTTATCAAACTTTTATATCCAAGTCAGTTCTGACCTGAAACAACAAGAAATGTTGTAAAATTTCATTTGTAAGCATATGTATAGCAGTTGAGAACATCTAACTTTACAGACTCAAGATATTGCAAAACCATTTAAAACAAGCTTCTCTCTGTCTGATATGCTCCCACACTATACTTAAAGGCATTCTCTGTCATTGGTGAAGAGTTTACATGTGTATTTAAAGAGAACATAACAGTTCATCAAACTCTTAGAACCAATTCTGTTCTGATCTGAAACAACAAGAAATGTTGTAAAATTTCATTAGTTAGCATATGTATTGCAGTTTTGCACATCTAAGTTTACAGACTGAAGATGGTGTAAAACCATCCAAAACAAGCTTCTCTCTGCCTGATATGCTCCCACACTATACTTAAAGGCATTCTCTGTCATTGGTAAAGAGTTTACAGGTGCATTTGCAAGAGAACATTGAAATTTATTATACACCTGAAACGAAGTCAGTCATGACTTGAAACAACAAGAAATGTTGAATAATTTCATTTGTAAGCATATGTATTGCAGTTGATCACATCTTACTTTATAGACTGAAGATATTGCAAAACCATCCAAAACAATCTTCTCTCTGCCTGATATGCTCCCACACTATACTTAAAGGCATTATCTGTCAATGGAGAAGAGATAACAGGTGTATTTGCAAGAGAACATTACATTTTATCAAACTTGTATATCCAAGTCAGTTCTGACCTGAAACAACAAGAAATGTTGTAAAATTTCATTTGAAAGCATATGTATTGCAGTAGAGCAAATCTAACTTTTTAGACTGAAGATATTGCAAAACCATCCAAAACAAGCTTCTGTCTGCCTGATATGCTCCCACACTATACTTAAAGGCATTCTTTGTAATTGGTGAAGAGTTTACATGTGTATTTAAAGAGAACATAACATTTCATCAAACTCTTACAACCAATTCAGTTCTGATCTGAAACAACAAGAAATGTTGTAAAATTTCATTAGTAAGCATATGTATTGCAGTTTTGCACATCTAAGTTTACAGACTAAAGATAATGCAAAACCATCCAAAACAATCTTCACTCTGCCTGATATGCTCCAACACTATACTTAAAGGCATTCTCTGTAATTGGTGAAGAGTTTACATGTTTATGATGAAGATAACATTGATATTCATTAAACTCCTGAAACTAAGTTAGTTCTGACCTGAAACAACAAGAAATGTTGTAAAATTTTATTTGAAAGCATATGTATTGCATTTGAGCAAATGTAACTTTCTAGACTGTAGATATTGCAAAACCATGCAAAACAAGCTTCTCTCTGCCTGATATGCTCCCACACTATACTTAAAGTCATTCTCTGTCATTGGTGAAGAGTTTACAGGTGTATTTGCAAGAGAATATTGATAGTCATTATACACCTGAAACTAAGTCAGTTCTGACCTGAAACAACAAGAAATGTTGTAAAATTTAATTTGAAAGCATATGTATTGCAGTTGAGCAAATCTAACTTTTTAGACTGAAGATATTGCAAAACCATCCATAACAAGCTTCTGTCTGCCTGATATGCTCCCACACTATACTTAAAGGCATTCTCTGTCATTGGTGAAGAGTTTACATGTGTATTTAAAGAGAACATAACATTTCATCAAACTCTTACAACCAATTCAGTTCTGATCTGAAACAACAAGAAATGTTGTAAAATTTCATTAGTAAGCATATGTATTGCAGTTGTGCACATCTAAGTTTACAGACTGAAGATATTGCAAAACCAATCAAACCAAGCTTCTATCTGCCTGATATGCTCCCACACTATACTTAAAGGCATTCTCTGTAATTGGTGTAGAGTTTACATGTTTATGAGGAAGATAACATTGATATTCATTAAACTCCTGAAACTAAGTTAGTTCTGACCTGAAACAACAAGAAATGTTGTAAAATTTCATTTGAATGCATATGTATTGCAGTTGAGCTAATCTATCATTTTAGACTGAAGATATTGCAAAACCATGCAATACAAGCTTCTCTCTGCCTGATATGCTCCCACACTATACTTAAAGTCATTCTCTGTCATTGGTGAAGAGTTTACAGGTGTATTTGCAAAAGAACATTGATAGTCATTATACACCTGAAACTAAGTCAGTTCTGACCTGAAACAACAAGAAATGTTGTAAAAATTCATTTGAAAGCATATGTATTGCAGTTGAGCAAATCTCAGTTTTTATACTGAAGTAATTGCAAAACCATCCAAAACAAGCTTCTGTCAGCCTGATATGCTCCCACACTATTCTTAAAGGCATTCTCTGTCATTGGTGAAGAGTTTACATGTGTATTTAAAGAGAACATAACATTTCATCAAACTCTTAGAACCAATTCAGTTCTGATCTGAAACAACAAGAAATGTTGTAAAATTTCATTAGTAAGCATATGTATTGCAGTTGTGCACTTCTAAGATTACAGACTGAAGATGCTGTAAAACCATCCAAAACAAGCTTCTCTCTGCCTGATATGCTCCCACACTATACTTAAAGGCATTCTCTGTCATTGGTGAAGAGTTTACAGGTGTATTTGCAAGAGAACATTGATAGTCATTATACACCTGAAACGAAGTCAGTTCTGACCTGAAACAACATGAAATGTTGTAAAATTTCATTTGAAAGAATATGTATTGCAGTTGACCAAGTCTAACTTTACAGACTGAAGATATTGGAAAACCATCCAAAACAATCTTCTCTCTGCCTGATATGCTCCCACACTATACTTAAATGCATTCTCTGTCATTGGTGAAGAGATAACAGGTGCATTTGCAAGAGAACATTACATTTTATCAAACTTTTATATCCAAGTCAGTTCTGACCTGAAACAACAAGAAATGTTGTAAAATTTCATTCGTAAGCATATGTATAGCAGTTGAGAACATCTAACTTTACAGACTCAAGATATTGCAAAACCATCCAAAACAAGCTTCTGTCTGCCTGATATGCTCCCACACTATACTTAAAGGCATTCTTTGTCATTGGTGAAGAGTTTACATGTGTATTTAAAGAGAACATAACATTTCATCAAACTCTTACAACCAATTCAGTTCTGATCTGAAACAACAAGAAATGTTGTAAAATCTCATTAGTAAGCATATGTATTGCAGTTTTGCACATCTAAGTTTACAGACTAAAGATATTGCAAAACCATCCAAAACAATCTTCTCTCTGCCTGATATGCTCCAACACTATACTTAAAGGCATTCTCTGTAATTGGTGAAGAGTTTACATGTTTATGATGAAGATAACATTGATATTCATTAAACTCCTGAAACTAAGTTAGTTCTGACCTGAAACAACAAGAAATGTTGTAAAATTTTATTTGAAAGCATATGTATTGCATTTGAGCAAATCTAACTTTTTAGACTGTAGATATTGCAAAACCATGCAATACAAGCTTCTCTCTGCCTGATATGCTCCCACAGTATACTTAAAGTCATTCTCTGTCATTGGTGAAGAGTTTACAGGTGTATTTGCAAGAGAATATTGATAGTCATTATACACCTGAAACTAAGTCAGTTCTGACCTGAAACAACAAGAAATGTTGTAAAATTTCATTTGAAAGCATATGTATTGCAGTTGAGCAAATCTAACTTTTTATACTGAAGTAATTGCAAAACCATCCAAAACAAGCTTCTTTCTGCCTGATATGCTCCCACACTATTCTTAAAGGCATTCTCTGTCATTGGTGAATAGTTTACATGTGTATTTAAAGAGAACATAACATTTCATCAAACTCTAAGAACCAATTCATTTCTGATCTGAAACAACAAGAAATGTTGAAAAATTTAATTAGTAAGCATATGTATTGCAGTTGTGCACTTCTAAGATTACAGACTGAAGATGCTGTAAAACCATCCAAAAGAAGCTTCTCTCTGCCTGATATGCTCCCACACTATACTTAAAGGCATTCTCTGTCATTGGTAAAGAGTTTACAGGTGCATTTGCAAGAGAACATTGAAATTCATTATACTCCTGAAACGAAGTCAGTTATGACTTGAAACAACTGGAAATGTTGTATAATTTCATTTGTAAGCATATGTATTGCAGTTGATCACATCTTACTTTATAGACTGAAGATATTGCAAAACCATCCAAAACAATCATCTCTCTGCCTGATATGCTCCCACACTATACTTAAAGGCATTATCTGTCATTGGTGAAGAGATAACAGGTGTATTTGCAAGAGAACATTACATTTTATCAAACTTTTATATCCAAGTCAGTTCTGACCTGAAACAACAAGAAATGTTGTAAAATTTCATTTGTAAGCATATGTATAGCAGTTGAGAACATCTAACTTTACAGACTCAAGATATTGCAAAACCATCCAAAACAAGCTTCTCTCTGTCTGATATGCTCCCACACTATACTTAAAAGCATTCTCTGTCATTGGTGAAGAGTTTACATGTGTATTTAAAGAGAACATAACAGTTCATCAAACTCTTAGAACCAATTCTGTTCTGATCTGAAACAACAAGAAATGTTGTAAAATTTCATTAGTTAGCATATGTATTGCAGTTGTGCACATCTAAGTTTACAGACTGAAGATGGTGTAAAACCATCCAAAACAATCTTCTCTCTGCCTGATATGCTCCCACACTATACTTAAAGGCATTCTCTGTCATTGGTAAAGAGTTTACAGGTGCATTTGCAAGAGAACATTGAAATTTATTATACACCTGAAACGAAGTCAGTCATGACTTGAAACAACAAGAAATGTTGAATAATTTCATTTGTAAGCATATGTATTGCAGTTGATCACATCTTACTTTATAGACTGAAGATATTGCAAAACCATCCAAAACAATCTTCTCTCTGCCTGATATGCTCCCACACTATACTTAAAGGCATTATCTGTCAATGGAGAAGAGATAACAGGTGTATTTGCAAGAGAACATTACATTTTATCAAACTTGTATATCCAAGTCAGTTCTGACCTGAAACAACAAGAAATGTTGTAAAATTTCATTTGAAAGCATATGTATTGCAGTAGAGCAAATCTAACTTTTTAGACTGAAGATATTGCAAAACCATCCAAAACAAGCTTCTGTCTGCCTGATATGCTCCCACACTATACTTAAAGGCATTCTTTGTCATTGGTGAAGAGTTTACATGTGTATTTAAAGAGAACATAACATTTCATCAAACTCTTACAACCAATTCAGTTCTGATCTGAAACAACAAGAAATGTTGTAAAATCTCATTAGTAAGCATATGTATTGCAGTTTTGCACATCTAAGTTTACAGACTAAAGATATTGCAAAACCATCCAAAACAATCTTCTCTCTGCCTGATATGCTCCAACACTATACTTAAAGGCATTCTCTGTAATTGGTGAAGAGTTTACATGTTTATGATGAAGATAACATTGATATTCATTAAACTCCTGAAACTAAGTTAGTTCTGACCTGAAACAACAAGAAATGTTGTAAAATTTTATTTGAAAGCATATGTATTGCATTTGAGCAAATCTAACTTTTTAGACTGTAGATATTGCAAAACCATGCAATACAAGCTTCTCTCTGCCTGATATGCTCCCACAGTATACTTAAAGTCATTCTCTGTCATTGGTGAAGAGTTTACAGGTGTATTTGCAAGAGAATATTGATAGTCATTATACACCTGAAACTAAGTCAGTTCTGACCTGAAACAACAAGAAATGTTGTAAAATTTCATTTGAAAGCATATGTATTGCAGTTGAGCAAATCTAACTTTTTATACTGAAGATATTGCAAAACCATCCATAACAAGCTTCTGTCTGCCTGATATGCTCCCACACTATACTTAATGGCATTCTCTGTCATTGGTGAAGAGCTATCAGGTGTATTTAAAGAGAACATAATATTTCATCAAACTCTTAGAACCAATTCAGTTCTGACCTGAAATAACAAGAAATGTTTTAAAATTTCATTTGAAAGCATGTGTATTGCAGTTGAGCAAATCTAACTTTTCAGACTGAAGATATTGCAAAACCATCCAAAACAAGCTTCTCTCTGCCTGATATGCTCCCACACTATACTTAAAGGCATTCTCTTTAATTAGTGAAGAGTTTACAGGTGTACTTGCAAGAGAAAATTACATTTCATCAAACTCTTATAAGCAAGTCAGTTCTCACCTGAAACATCAAGAAATGTAGTAAAATTTAATTTGTAAGCATATGAATAGCAGTTGAGCACATCTAAGTTTACAGACAGAAGATATTGCAAAACCATCCAAAACAAGCTTCTCTCTGCATGATAGGCTCCCACACTATACTTAAAGGCATTCTTTGTTATTGGTGAAGAGTTTACATGTTTATGAGCAAGATAACATTGATATTCATTAAACTCCTGAAACTAAGTCAGTTCTGACCTGAAACAACTAGAAATGTTGTAAAATTGCATGTGTAAGCATATGTATAGCAGTTGAGCACATCTAACTTTACAGACTGAAGATATTGCAAAACCACACAAAACAATCTTCTCTCTGCCTGATATGCTCCAACACTATACTTAAAGGCATTCTCTGTAATTGGTGTAGAGTTTACATGTTTATGAGGAAGATAACATTGATATTCATTAAACTCCTGAAACTAAGTTAGTTCTGACCTGAAACAACAAGAAATGTTGTAAAATTTCATTTCAAAGCATATGTATTGCAGCTGAGCACATCTAAGTTTACAGACTGAAGATATTGCAAAACCATCCAAAACAATCTTCTGCCTGATATGCTCCCACACTATACTTAAAGGCATTCTCTGTCATTGGTGAAGAGTTTACAGGTGTATTTGCAAGAGAACATTGATAGTCATTATACACCTGAAACTAAGTCAGTTCTGACCTGAAACAACAAGAAATGTTGTAAAATTTCATTTGAAAGCATATGTATTGCAGTTGAGCAAATCTAACTTTTTATACTGAAGATATTGCAAAACCATCCATAACAAGCTTCTGTCTGCCTGATATGCTCCCACACTATACTTAATGGCATTCTCTGTCATTGGTGAAGAGCTATCAGGTGTATTTAAAGAGAACATAATATTTCATCAAACTCTTAGAACCAATTCAGTTCTGACCTGAAATAACAAGAAATGTTTTAAAATTTCATTTGAAAGCATGTGTATTGCAGTTGAGCAAATCTAACTTTTCAGACTGAAGATATTGCAAAACCATCCAAAACAAGCTTCTCTCTGCCTGATATGCTCCCACACTATACTTAAAGGCATTCTCTTTAATTAGTGAAGAGTTTACAGGTGTACTTGCAAGAGAAAATTACATTTCATCAAACTCTTATAAGCAAGTCAGTTCTCACCTGAAACATCAAGAAATGTTGTAAAATTTAATTTGTAAGCATATGAATAGCAGTTGAGCACATCTAAGTTTACAGACAGAAGATATTGCAAAACCATCCAAAACAAGCTTCTCTCTGCATGATAGGCTCCCACACTATACTTAAAGGCATTCTTTGTTATTGGTGAAGAGTTTACATGTTTATGAGCAAGATAACATTGATATTCATTAAACTCCTGAAACTAAGTCAGTTCTGACCTGAAACAACTAGAAATGTTGTAAAATTGCATGTGTAAGCATATGTATAGCAGTTGAGCACATCTAACTTTACAGACTGAAGATATTGCAAAACCACACAAAACAATCTTCTCTCTGCCTGATATGCTCCAACACTATACTTAAAGGCATTCTCTGTAATTGGTGTAGAGTTTACATGTTTATGAGGAAGATAACATTGATATTCATTAAACTCCTGAAACTAAGTTAGTTCTGACCTGAAACAACAAGAAATGTTGTAAAATTTCATTTGAAAGCATATGTATTGCAGCTGAGCACATCTAAGTTTACAGACTGAAGATATTGCAAAACCATCCAAAACAATCTTCTGCCTGATATGCTCCCACACTATACTTAAAGGCATTCTCTGTCATTGGTGAAGAGTTTACAGGTGTATTTGCAAGAGAACATTGATAGTCATTATACACCTGAAACTAAGTCAGTTCTGACCTGAAACAACAAGAAATGTTGTAAAATTTCATTTGAAAGCATATGTATTGCAGTTGAGCAAATCTAACTTTTTATACTGAAGTAATTGCAAAACCATCCAAAACAAGCTTCTTTCTGCCTGATATGCTCCCACACTATTCTTAAAGGCATTCTCTGTCATTGGTGAATAGTTTACATGTGTATTTAAAAAGAACATAACATTTCATCAAACTCTAAGAACCAATTCATTTCTGATCTGAAACAACAAGAAATGTTGAAAAATTTAATTAGTAAGCATATGTATTGCAGTTGTGCACTTCTAAGATTACAGACTGAAGATGCTGTAAAACCATCCAAAAGAAGCTTCTCTCTGCCTGATATGCTCCCACACTATACTTAAAGGCATTCTCTGTCATTGGTAAAGAGTTTACAGGTGCATTTGCAAGAGAACATTGAAATTCATTATACTCCTGAAACGAAGTCAGTTATGACTTGAAACAACTGGAAATGTTGTATAATTTCATTTGTAAGCATATGTATTGCAGTTGATCACATCTTACTTTATAGACTGAAGATATTGCAAAACCATCCAAAACAATCATCTCTCTGCCTGATATGCTCCCACACTATACTTAAAGGCATTATCTGTCATTGGTGAAGAGATAACAGGTGTATTTGCAAGAGAACATTACATTTTATCAAACTTTTATATCCAAGTCAGTTCTGACCTGAAACAACAAGAAATGTTGTAAAATTTCATTTGTAAGCATATGTATAGCAGTTGAGAACATCTAACTTTACAGACTCAAGATATTGCAAAACCATCCAAAACAAGCTTCTCTCTGTCTGATATGCTCCCACACTATACTTAAAGGCATTCTCTGTCATTGGTGAAGAGTTTACATGTGTATTTAAAGAGAACATAACAGTTCATCAAACTCTTAGAACCAATTCTGTTCTGATCTGAAACAACAAGAAATGTTGTAAAATTTCATTAGTTAGCATATGTATTGCAGTTGTGCACATCTAAGTTTACAGACTGAAGATGGTGTAAAACCATCCAAAACAAGCTTCTCTCTGCCTGATATGCTCCCACACTATACTTAAAGGCATTCTCTGTCATTGGTAAAGAGTTTACAGGTGCATTTGCAAGAGAACATTTAAATTTATTATACACCTGAAACGAAGTCAGTCATGACTTGAAACAACAAGAAATGTTGAATAATTTCATTTGTAAGCATATGTATTGCAGTTGATCACATCTTACTTTATAGACTGAAGATATTGCAAAACCATCCAAAACAATCTTCTCTCTGCCTGATATGCTCCCACACTATACTTAAAGGCATTATCTGTCAATGGAGAAGAGATAACAGGTGTATTTGCAAGAGAACATTACATTTTATCAAACTTGTATATCCAAGTCAGTTCTGACCTGAAACAACAAGAAATGTTGTAAAATTTCATTTGAAAGCATATGTATTGCAGTAGAGCAAATCTAACTTTTTAGACTGAAGATATTGCAAAACCATCCAAAACAAGCTTCTGTCTGCCTGATATGCTCCCACACTATACTTAAAGGCATTCTTTGTCATTGGTGAAGAGTTTACATGTGTATTTAAAGAGAACATAACATTTCATCAAACTCTTACAACCAATTCAGTTCTGATCTGAAACAACAAGAAATGTTGTAAAATCTCATTAGTAAGCATATGTATTGCAGTTTTGCACATCTAAGTTTACAGACTAAAGATATTGCAAAACCATCCAAAACAATCTTCTCTCTGCCTGATATGCTCCAACACTATACTTAAAGGCATTCTCTGTAATTGGTGAAGAGTTTACATGTTTATGATGAAGATAACATTGATATTCATTAAACTCCTGAAACTAAGTTAGTTCTGACCTGAAACAACAAGAAATGTTGTAAAATTTTATTTGAAAGCATATGTATTGCATTTGAGCAAATCTAACTTTTTAGACTGTAGATATTGCAAAACCATGCAATACAAGCTTCTCTCTGCCTGATATGCTCCCACAGTATACTTAAAGTCATTCTCTGTCATTGGTGAAGAGTTTACAGGTGTATTTGCAAGAGAATATTGATAGTCATTATACACCTGAAACTAAGTCAGTTCTGACCTGAAACAACAAGAAATGTTGTAAAATTTCACTTGAAAGCATATGTATTGCAGTTGAGCACATCTAAGTTTAAAGAACGAAGATATTGCAAAACCATCCAAAACAAGCTTCTGTCTGCCTGATATGCTCCCACACTATACTTAAAGGCATTCTCTGTCATTGGTGAAGAGTTTACATTTTTATGAGCAAGATAACATTGATAGTCATTAAACTCCTGAAACTAATTCTGTTCTAACCTGAATTAACAAGTAATGTTGTAAAATCTCATTTGAAAGCATATGTACTGCAGTTAAGCAAATCTAACATTTCAGACTGAAGATATTGCAAAACCATCCAAAATAAGCTTCTCTCTGCCTGATATGCTCCCACACTATTCTTACAAATATCATGTGATATCAACCACGTTCTCCATAACAAAAAGTCCAGACTAACAGGATTCCCATGGACCTATCTACTCCAAATCTTAGGTGGACACCCCCAGTGTACCCTGGCATGTCTGTGCCAAATATCAGACCCCTGTCTTCAAAAGGGCAGGATTTAGGAATATTTGAAAGTGATCTGAGTGTATGGCATCCATAATCGCATATACACATATGGGCTGTTACATCCAATCATGTGATATCAATCAGGTTCTCCATAACAAAAAGTCCAGACTGACAGGCGTCCCATGGACCTATCAACTCCAAATCTTTGGTGGTCACCCCTAGTGTACCCTGGCAAGTCTGTGCTTAATTTCGGACCCCTGTCTTCAAAAGGGCAGGTTTTAGGAATATTTGAAAGTGATCTGAGTGTATGGCATCCATACTTGCATATACACGTATGGGCTGTTAAATCCAATCATGTGATATAAATCCTTATATCCCTAACAAAACGTCCAGACTAACAGCTTTCGCATTGACCTATCTACTCCAACTATTAGGTGGGCACCCCCAGTGAACCCTGGTATGTCTGTACCAAATTTCAGACCCCTGTCTTCAAAGGGGCAGGTTTTTGGAATGTTTGAAAGTGATCTGAGTGTATGGCATCCATACTCGCATATAAACGTATGGGCTGTTAAATCCAATCATGTGATATAAATCACGTTCTCCGTAACAAAAAGTCCAGACTGACAGGCTTCCCATGGTCCTGTCCACTCCAAATATTAGGTGGGCACCCACAGAGTACCCTGGCATTTCTGTGCTAAATTTCAGACCCCTGTCTTCAAAGGGGCAGGGTTTTGGAATGTTTGAAAGTGATCTGAGTGTATGGCATCCAGACTCGCATATACCTTTATGGGCTGTTACATCCAGTCATGTAATATAAATCCCTATCTCTATAACAAGAAGTCCAAACTAACAGGCTTCCCATTGTCCTATCCACTCCTTATTTTAGGTTGGCACCCAGAGTGTACCCTGGCATGCCTGTGCTACATTTCAGGCCCCTGTCTTCCAAGAGGCAGGTTTTAGGAAATTTTGAAAGTGATCTAAGTGCATGGCATCCAAACTCGCATATACACGTATGGGCTATTACATCCAATCATATGAAATAAAACCTTATCTCCCTAACAAAAAGTCCAGACTAACAGGCTTCCCATGGACCTATCTACTTCAAATATTAGGTGGGAACCCACAGTGAACCCTGGTATGTCTGTGCCAAATCTCAGACCCCTGTCTTCAAAGGGGCAGGTTTTTGGAATGCTTGAAAGTGATCTGAGTGTATGGCATCCATAATCGCATATACACGTATGGGCTTTTACATCCAATCATGTGATATTAATCACGTTCTCCATAACAAAATGTCCAGACTAGCAGGCTTCCCATGGACCTTTCTACTCCAAATTTTAGGTGGGCACCCCCAGTGAACCCTGGTATGTCTGTGCCAAATTTCAGACCCCTGACATCAAAGGGGCAGGTTATTGGAATGTTTGAATGTGATCTGAGTGTATGGCATCCATACTCGCTTATACACGTATGGGCTGTTAAATCCAATCATGTGATATCAATCACGTTCTCCATTACAAAAAGTCCAGACTAACAGGCTTCCCATGGACCTATCTACTCCAAATATTAGGTGGGCACCCCCAGTGAACCCTGGTATGTCTGTGCCAAATTTCAGACCCCTGTCTTGAAAGGGCAGGTTTTTGGAATGTTTGAAAGTGATCTGAGTGTATGGCATCCATACTCGCATATACACGTATGGGCTGTTACATCCAATCATATGAAATAAAACCATATCTCCCTAACAAAAAGTCCAGACTAACAGGCTTCCCATGGACCTATCTACTCCAAATATTAGGTGGGCACCCCCAGTGAACCCTGGTATGTCTGTGCCAAATGTCAGTCCACTGTCTTCAAAGGGGCAGGTTTTTGGAATGTTTGAAAGTGATCTGAGTGTATGGCATCCATACTCGCATATACACGTATGGGCTGTTCAATCCAATCATGTGATATAAATCCTCATGTCCCTAACAAAACAACCAGACTAACAGGCTTCCCATGGACCTATCTACTCCAAATATTAGGTGGGCACCCCCAGTGAACCCTGGTATGTCTGTGCCAAATTTCAGACCCCTGTCTTCAAAGGGGCAGGTTTTTGGAATGCTTGAAAGTGATCTGAGTGTATGGCATCCATTATCGCATATACACGTATGGGCTGTTACATCCAATCATGTGATATCAATCACGCTCTCCATAATAAAAAGTCCAGACTAACAGGCTTACCATGGACCTATCTACTCCAAATATTAGGTGGGCACCCACAGTGAACCCTGGTATGTCTGTGCCAAATTTCAGACCCCTGTCTTCAAAGGGGCAGGTTTTTGGAATGTTTGAAAGTGATCTGAGTGTATGGCATCCATACTCGCATATACACGTATGGGCTGTTCAATCCAATCATGTGATATAAATCCTCATGTCCCTAACAAAACAACCAGACTAACAGGCTTCCCATGGACCTATCTACTCCAAATATTAGGTGGGCACCCACAGTGAACCCTGGTATGTCTGTGCCAAATTTCAGACCCCTGTCTTCAAAGGGGCAGGTTTTTGGAATGTTTGAAAGTGATCTGAGTGTATGGCATCCAAACTCGCATATACACGTATGGGCTATTACATCTAATCATATGAAATAAAACCTTATCTCCCTAACAAAAAGTCCAGACGAACAGGCTTCCCATGGACCTATCTACTCCAAATTTTAGGTGGGCACCCCCAGTGAACACTGGTATGTCTGTGCCAAATTTCGGTCCCTTGTCTTCAAAGGGGCCGGTTTTTGGAATGTTTGAAAGTGATCTGAGTGTACGGCATCCATAATCGCATATACACGTATGGGCTGTTACATCCAAACATGTGATATAAATCCTTATCTCCCAAACAAAAAGTCCAGACTAACAGGCTTCCCATGGACCTATCTACTCCAAATTTTATGTGGGCACCCCCAGTGAACATTGGTATGTCTGATCCAAATTTCAGACCCCTGTCTTCAAAGGGGCAGGTTTTTGGAATGTTTGAAAGTGATCTGAGTGTATGGCATCCATACTCGCATATACACGTATGGGCTGTTACATCCAAACATGTGATATAAATCCTTATCTCCCAAACAAAAAGTCCAGACTAACAGGTTTCCCATGGACCTATCTACTCCAAATCTTAGGTGGGCACCGCCAGTGTACCCTGGCATGTCTGTGCTAAATATCAGACCCCTGTCTTCAAAGGGGAACGTTTTAGGAATGTTTGGAAGTGATCTGAGTGTATGGCATCCATAATCGCATATACACGTATGGACTGTTACATCCAATCATGTGATATTAATCACGTTCTCCATAACAAAAAGTCCAGACTAACAGGCTTCCAATGGACCTATCTACTCCAAATATTAGGTGGGCACCCACAGTGAACCCTGGTATGTCTGTGCCAAATTTCAGAACCCTGTCTTCAAAGGGGCAGGTTTTAGGAATGTTTGAAAGTGATCTGAGTGTATGGCATCCATATTCGCATATACACGTATGGGCTGTTAAATCCAATCATGTGATATAAATCCTTATCTCCCTAACAAAACGTCCAGACTAATAGGCTTCCCATGGACCTATCTACTCCAAATTTTACGTGGGCACCCACAGTGTACCCTGGCATTTCTGTGCAATATTTCAGACCCCTGTCTTCTAAGGGGCAGGTTTTAGGATTGTTTGAAAGTGATCTGAGTGTATGGCATCCATAATCGCATATACACGTATGGGCAGTTCAATCCAATCATGTGATATAAATCCTCATCTCCCTAACAAAACAACCAGACTAACAAGCTTCCCATGGACCTATCTACTCCAAATATTAGGTGGGCACACCCAGTGAACCCTGGTATGTCTGTGCCAAATGTCAGACCACTGTCTTCAAAGGGCAGGTTTTTGGAATGTTTGAAAGTGATCTGAGTGTATGGCATCCATACTCGCATATACACGTATGGGCTGTTCAATCCAATCATGTGATATAAATCCTCATCTCCCTAACAAAACAACAAGACTAACAGGCTTCCCATGGACCTATCTACTCCAAATATTAGATGGGCACCCCCAGTGAACCCTGGTATATCTGTGCCAAATTTCGGACTCCTGTCTTCAAAGGGGCAGGTTTTTGGAATGTTTGAAAGTGATCTGAGTGTATGGCATCCATACTCGCATATACACGTATGGGCTGTTACATCCAAACATGTGATATAAATCCATATCTCCCAAAACAAAAAGTCCAGACTAACAGGTTTCCCATAGACTATCTACTCCAAATCTTAGGTGGGCACCCCCAGTGTACCCTGGCATGTCTGTGCTAAATATCAGACCCCTGTCTTCAAAGGGGCACGTTTTAGGAATGTTTGAAAGTGATCTGAGTGTATGGCATCCATAATCGCATATACACGTATGGACTGTTACATCCAATCATGTGATATTAATCATGTTCTCCATAACAAAAAGTCCAGACTAACAGGCTTCCCATGGACCTATCTACTCCAAATATTAGGTGGGCACCCACAGTGAACCCTGGTATGTCTGTGCCAAATTTCAGACCCCTGTCTTCAAAGGGGCAGGTTTTTGGAATGTTTGAAAGTGATCTGAGTGTATTGCATCCATAATCGCATATACACGTATGGGCTGTTACATCCAATCATATGAAATAAAACCATATCTCCCTAACAAAAAGTCCAGACTAACAGTCTTCCCATGGACCTATCTACTCCAAATTTTATGTGGGCACCCCCAGTGAACATTGGTATGTCTGTGCCAAATTTCAGACCCCTGTTTTCAAAGGGGCAGGTTTTTGGAATGTTTGAAAGTGATCTGAGTGTATGGCATCCATAATCGCATATACACTAATGGGCTGTTACATCCAATCATGTGATATCAATCACGTTCTCCATAACAAAAAGTCCAGACTAACAGGTTTCCCATGGACCTATCTACTCCAAATCTTAGGTGGGCACCCCCAGTGTACCCTGGCATGTCTGTGCTAAATATCAGAACCCTGTCTTCAAAGGGGCAGGTTTTAGGAATGTTTGAAAGTGATCTGAGTGTATGGCATCCATATTCGCATATACACGTATGGGCTGTTAAATCCAATCATGTGATATAAATCCTTATCTCCCTAACAAAACGTCCAGACTAATAGGCTTCCCATGGACCTATCTACTCCAAATTTTACGTGGGCACCCACAGTGTACCCTGGCATTTCTGTGCAATATTTCAGACCCCTGTCTTCTAAGGGGCAGGTTTTAGGATTGTTTGAAAGTGATCTGAGTGTATGGCATCCATAATCGCATATACACGTATGGGCAGTTCAATCCAATCATGTGATATAAATCCTCATCTCCCTAACAAAACAACCAGACTAACAAGCTTCCCATGGACCTATCTACTCCAAATATTAGGTGGGCACACCCAGTGAACCCTGGTATGTCTGTGCCAAATGTCAGACCACTGTCTTCAAAGGGCAGGTTTTTGGAATGTTTGAAAGTGATCTGAGTGTATGGCATCCATACTCGCATATACACGTATGGGCTGTTCAATCCAATCATGTGATATAAATCCTCATCTCCCTAACAAAACAACAAGACTAACAGGCTTCCCATGGACCTATCTACTCCAAATATTAGATGGGCACCCCCAGTGAACCCTGGTATATCTGTGCCAAATTTCGGACTCCTGTCTTCAAAGGGGCAGGTTTTTGGAATGTTTGAAAGTGATCTGAGTGTATGGCATCCATACTCGCATATACACGTATGGGCTGTTACATCCAAACATGTGATATAAATCCATATCTCCCAAAACAAAAAGTCCAGACTAACAGGTTTCCCATAGACTATCTACTCCAAATCTTAGGTGGGCACCCCCAGTGTACCCTGGCATGTCTGTGCTAAATATCAGACCCCTGTCTTCAAAGGGGCACGTTTTAGGAATGTTTGAAAGTGATCTGAGTGTATGGCATCCATAATCGCATATACACGTATGGACTGTTACATCCAATCATGTGATATTAATCATGTTCTCCATAACAAAAAGTCCAGACTAACAGGCTTCCCATGGACCTATCTACTCCAAATATTAGGTGGGCACCCACAGTGAACCCTGGTATGTCTGTGCCAAATTTCAGACCCCTGTCTTCAAAGGGGCAGGTTTTTGGAATGTTTGAAAGTGATCTGAGTGTATTGCATCCATAATCGCATATACACGTATGGGCTGTTACATCCAATCATATGAAATAAAACCATATCTCCCTAACAAAAAGTCCAGACTAACAGTCTTCCCATGGACCTATCTACTCCAAATTTTATGTGGGCACCCCCAGTGAACATTGGTATGTCTGTGCCAAATTTCAGACCCCTGTTTTCAAAGGGGCAGGTTTTTGGAATGTTTGAAAGTGATCTGAGTGTATGGCATCCATAATCGCATATACACTAATGGGCTGTTACATCCAATCATGTGATATCAATCACGTTCTCCATAACAAAAAGTCCAGACTAACAGGTTTCCCATGGACCTATCTACTCCAAATCTTAGGTGGGCACCCCCAGTGTACCCTGGCATGTCTGTGCTAAATATCAGACCCCTGTCTTCAAAGGGGCACGTTTTAGGAATGTTTGAAAGTGATCTGAGTGTATGGCATCCATAATCGCATATACACGAATAGACTGTTACATCCAATCATGTGATATTAATCACGTTCTCCATAACAAAAAGTCCAGACTGACAGGCTTCCCATGGACCTATCTACTCCAAATATTAGGTGGGCACCCACAGTGAACCCTGGTATGTCTGTGCCAAATTTCAGAACCCTGTCTTCAAAGGGGCAGGTTTTTGGAATGTTTGAAAGTAATCTGAGTGTATGGCATCCATAATCGCATATACACGTATGGGCTGTTACATCCAATCATATGAAATAAAACCATATCTCCCTAACAAAAAGTCCAGACTAACAGGCTTCCCATGGACCTATCTACTCCAAATTTTATGTGGGCACCCCCAGTGAACATTGGTATGTCTGTGCCAAATTTCAGACCCCTGTTTTCAAAGGGGCAGGTTTTTGGAATGTCTGAAAGTGATCTGAGTGTATGGCATCCATAATCGCATATACACTAATGGGCTGTTACATCCAATCATGTGATATCAATCACGTTCTCCATAACAAAAAGTCCAGACTAACAGGTTTCCCATGGACCTATCTACTCCAAATCTTAGGTGGGCACCCCCAGTGTACCCTGGCATGTCTGTGCTAAATATCAGACCCCTGTCTTCAAAGGGGCACGTTTTAGGAATGTTTGAAAGTGATCTGAGTGTATGGCATCCATAATCGCATATACACGAATAGACTGTTACATCCAATCATGTGATATCAATCACGTTCTCCATAACAAAAAGTCCAGACTGACAGGCTTCCCATGGACCTATCTACTCCAAATCTTAGGTGGGCACCCACAGTGAACCCTGGTATGTCTGTGCCAAATTTCAGAACCCTGTCTTCAAAGGGGCAGGTTTTTGGAATGTTTGAAAGTAATCTGAGTGTATGGCATCCATAATCGCATATACACGTATGGGCTGTTACATCCAATCATATGAAATAAAACCATATCTCCCTAACAAAAAGTCCAGACTAACAGGCTTCCCATGGACCTATCTACTCCAAATTTTATGTGGGCACCCCCAGTGAACATTGGTATGTCTGTGCCAAATTTCAGACCCCTGTCTTCAAAGGGGCAGGTTTTTGGAATGTTTGAAAGTGATCTGAGTGTATGGCATCCATAATCGCATATACACGTATGGGCTGTTACATCCAATCATGTGATATCAATCACGTTCTCCATAACAAAAAGTCCAGACTAACAGGCTTCCCATGGACCTATCTACTCCAAATTTTAGGTGGGCACCCCCAGTGAACCCTGGTATGTCTGTGCCAAATTTCGGACTCCTGTCTTCAAAGGGGCAGGTTCTTGGTTATGTTTGAAAGTGATCTGAGTGTATGGCATCCATACTCGCATATACACGTATGGGCTGTTACATCCAATCATGTGACATAAATCCTTATCTCCCAAACAAAAAGTCCAGACTAACAGGCTTCCCATGGACCTATCTACACCAAATATTAGGTGGGCACCCACAGTGTACCCTGGCATTTCTGTGCTATATTTCAGACCCCTGTCTTCTAAGGGGCAGGTTTTAGGATTGTTTGAAAGTGATCTGAGTGTATGGCATCCATAATCGCATATACACGTATGGGCAGTTCAATCCAATCATGTGATATAAATCCTCATCTCCCTAACAAAACAACCAGACTATCAAGCTTCCCATGGACCTATCTACTCCAAATATTAGGTGGGCACCCCCAGAGAACCCTGGTATGTCTGTGCCAAATGTCAGACCACTGTCTTCAAAGGGGCAGGTTGTTGGTTATGTTTGAAAGTGATCTGAGTGTATGGCATCCATACTCGCATATACACGTATGGGCTGTTACATCCAATCATGTGACATAAATCCTTATCTCCCAAACAAAAAGTCCAGACTAACAGGCTTCCCATGGACCTATCTACACCAAATATTAGGTGGGCACCCACAGTGTACCCTGGCATTTCTGTGCTATATTTCAGACCCCTGTCTTCTAAGGGGCAGGTTTTAGGATTGTTTGAAAGTGATCTGAGTGTATGGCATCCATAATCGCATATACACGTATGGGCAGTTCAATCCAATCATGTGATATAAATCCTCATCTCCCTAACAAAACAACCAGACTATCAAGCTTCCCATGGACCTATCTACTCCAAATATTAGGTGGGCACCCCCAGAGAACCCTGGTATGTCTGTGCCAAATGTCAGACCACTGTCTTCAAAGGGGCAGGTTGTTGGAATGTTTGAAAGTGATCTGAGTGTATGGCATCCATACTCGCATATACACGTATGGGCTGTTCAATCCAATCATGTGATATAAATCCTCATCTCCCTAACAAAACAACCAGACTAACAGGCTTCCCATGGACCTATCTACTCCAAATATTAGGTGGACACCCCCAGTGAACCCTGGTATATCTGTGCCAAATTTCGGACTCCTGTCTTCAAAGGGGCAGGTTTTTGGAATGTTTGAAAGTGATCTGAGTGTATGGCATCCATACTCGCATATACACGTATGGGCTGTTACATCCAAACATGTGATATAAATCCTTATCTCCCAAACAAAAAGTCCAGACTAACAGGTTTCCCATGGACCTATCTACTCCAAATCTTAGGTGGGCACCCCCAGTGTACCCTGGCATGTCTGTGCTAAATATCAGACCCCTGTCTTCAAAGGGGCACGTTTTAGGAATGTTTGAAAGTGATCTGAGTGTATGGCATCCATAATCGCATATACACGTATGGACTGTTACATCCAATCATGTGATATTAATCACGTTCTCCATAACAAAAAGTCCAGACTGACAGGCTTCCCATGGACCTATCTACTCCAAATATTAGGTGGGCACCCACAGTGAACCCTGGTATGTCTGTGCCAAATTTCAGAACCCTGTCTTCAAAGGGGCAGGTTTTTGGAATGTTTGAAAGTAATCTGAGTGTATGGCATCCATAATCGCATATACACGTATGGGCTGTTACATCCAATCATATGAAATAAAACCATATCTCCCTAACAAAAAGTCCAGACTAAAAGGCTTCCCATGGACCTATCTACTCCAAATTTTATGTGGGCACCCCCAGTGTACCCTGGCATGTCTGTGCTAAATATCAGACCCCTGTCTTCAAAGGGGCACGTTTTAGGAATGTTTGAAAGTGATCTGAGTGTATGGCATCCATAATCGCATATACACGTATAGACTGTTACATCCAATCATGTGATATTAATCACGTTCTCCATAACAAAAAGTCCAGACTGACAGGCTTCCCATGGACCTATCTACTCCAAATATTAGGTGGGCACCCACAGTGAACCCTGGTATGTCTGTGCCAAATTTCAGAACCCTGTCTTCAAAGGGGCAGGTTTTTGGAATGTTTGAAAGTAATCTGAGTGTATGGCATCCATAATCGCATATACACGTATGGGCTGTTACATCCAATCATATGAAATAAAACCATATCTCCCTAACAAAAAGTCCAGACTAAAAGGCTTCCCATGGACCTATCTACTCCAAATTTTATGTGGGCACCCCCAGTGAACATTGGTATGTCTGTGCCAAATTTCAGACCCCTGTCTTCAAAGGGGCAGGTTTTTGGAATGTTTGAAAGTGATCTGAGTGTATGGCATCCATAATCGCATATACACGTATGGGCTGTTACATCCAATCATGTGATATCAATCACGTTCTCCATAACAAAAAGTCCAGACTAACAGGCTTCCCATGGACCTATCTACTCCAAATTTTAGGTGGGCACCCCCAGTGAACCCTGGTATGTCTGTGCCAAATTTCGGACTCCTGTCTTCAAAGGGGCAGGTTCTTGGAATGTTTGAAAGTGATCTGAGTGTATGGCATCCATACTCGCATATACACGTATGGGCTGTTACATCCAATCATGTGACATAAATCCTTATCTCCCAAACAAAAAGTCCAGACTAACAGGTTTCCCATGGACCAATCTACTCCAAATCTTAGGTGGGCACCCCCAGTGTACCCTGGCATGTCTGTGCTAAATATCAGACCCCTGTCTTCAAAGGGGAACGCTTTAGGAATGTTTGAAAGTGATCTGAGTGTATGGCATCCATATTCGCATATACACGTATGGGCTGTTAAATCCAATCATGTGATATAAATCCTTATCTCCCTAACAAAACGTCCAGACTAATAGGCTTCCCATGGACCTATCTACTCCAAATATTAGGTGGCACCCCCAGTGAACCCTGGTATGTCTGTGCCAAATTTCAGAACCCTGTCTTCAAAGGGGCAGGTTTTTGGAATGTTTGAAAGTAATCTGAATGTATGGCTTCCATAATCGCATATACACGTATGGGCTGTTACATCCAATCATATGAAATAAAACCATATCTCCCTAACAAAAAGTCCAGACTGACAGGCTTCCCATGGACCTATCTACTCCAAATTTTATGTGAGCACCCCCAGTGAACATTGGTATGTCTGTGCCAAATTTCAGACCCCTGTCTTCAAAGGGGCAGGTTTTTGGAATGTTTGAAAGTGATCTGAGTGTACGGCATCCATAATAGCATATACACGTATGGGCTGTTACATCCAATCATGTAATATTAATCACGTTCTCCATAACAAAAAGTCCAGACTAACAGGCTTCCAATGGACCTATCTACTCCAAATATTAGGTGGGCACCCCCAGTGAACATTGGTATGTCTGTGCCAAATTTCAGACCCCTGTCTTCAAAGGGGCAGGTTTTTGGAATGTTTGAAAGTGATCTGAGTGTATGGCATCCAAACTCGCATATACACGTATGGGCTATTACATCCAATCACATGAATTAAAACCATTTCTCCCTTACAAAAAGTCCAGGCTAACAGGCTTCCCATGGACCTATCTACTCCAAATCTTAGGTGGGCACCCCCAGTGTACCCTGGCATGTCTGTGCTAAATATCAGACCCCTGTCTTCAAAGGGGCACGTTTTAGGAATGTTTGAAAGTGATCTGAGTGTATGACATCCATAATCGCATATACACGTATGGACTGTTACATCCAATCATGTGATATTAATCACGTTCTCCATAACAAAAAGTCCAGACTAACAGGCTTCCCATGGACCTATCTACTCCAAATTTTATGTGGGCACCCCCAGTGAACTTTGGTATGTCTGTGCCAAATTTCAGACCCCTGTCTTCAAAGGGGCAGGTTTTTGGAATGTTTGAAAGTGATCTGAGTGTATGGCATCCATAATCGCATATACGCGTATGGGCTGTTACATCCAATCATGTGATATTAATCACGTTCTCCATAACAAAAAGTCCAGACTAACAGGCTTCCAATGGACCTATCTACTCCAAATATTAGGTGGGCACCCCCAGTGAACCCTGGTATGTCTGTGCCAAATTTCAGACCCCTGTCTTCAAAGGGGCAGGTTTTTGGAATGTTTGAAAGTGATCTGAGTGTACGGCATACATACTCGCATATACACGTATGGGCTGTTACATTCAATCATATGAAATAAAACCACATCTCCCTAACAAAAAGTCCAGACTAACAGGCTTCCCATGGACCTATCTACTCCAAATTTTAGGTGGGCACCCCCAGTGAACACTGGTATGTCTGTGCCAAATTTCGGACCCATGTCTTCAAAGGGGCAGGTTTTTGGAATGTTTGAAAGTGATCTGAGTGTACGGCATACATACTCGCATATACACGTATGGGCTGTTACATTCAATCATATGAAATAAAACCATATCTCCCTAACAAAAAGTCCAGACTAACAGGCTTCCCATGGACCTATCTATTCCAAATTTTATGTGAGCACCCCCAGTGAACATTGGTATGTCTGTGCCAAATTTCAGACCCCTGTCTTCAAAGGGGCAGGTTTTTGGAATGTTTGAAAGTGATCTGAGTGTACGGCATCCATAATAGCATATACACGTATGGGCTGTTACATCCAATCATGTAATATTAATCACGTTCTCCATAACAAAAAGTCCAGACTAACAGGCTTCCAATGGACCTATCTACTCCAAATATTAGGTGGGCACCCCCAGTGAACATTGGTATGTCTGTGCCAAATTTCAGACCCCTGTCTTCAAAGGGGCAGGTTTTTGGAATGTTTGAAAGTGATCTGAGTGTATGGCATCCAAACTCGCATATACACGTATGGGCTATTACATCCAATCATATGAATTAAAACCATTTCTCCCTTAAAAAAAGTCCAGGCTAACAGGCTTCCCATGGACCTATCTACTCCAAATATTAGGTGGGCACCCCCAGTGAACATTGGTATGTCTGTGCCAAATTTCAGACCCCTGTCTTCAAAGGGGCAGGTTTTTGGAATGTTTGAAAGTGATCTGAGTGTATGGCATCCAAACTCGCATATACACGTATGGGCTATTACATCCAATCATATGAATTAAAACCATTTCTCCCTTACAAAAAGTCCAGGCTAACAGGCTTCCCATGGACCTATCTACTCCAAATCTTAGGTGGGCACCCCCAGTGTACCCTGGCATGTCTGTGCTAAATATCAGACCCCTGTCTTCAAAGGGGCACGTTTTAGGAATGTTTGAAAGTGATCTGAGTGTATGGCATCCATAATCGCATATACACGTATGGACTGTTACATCCAATCATGTGATATTAATCACGTTCTCCATAACAAAAAGTCCAGACTAACAGGCTTCCCATGGACCTATCTACTCCAAATTTTATGTGGGCACCCCCAGTGAACTTTGGTATGTCTGTGCCAAATTTCAGACCCCTGTCTTCAAAGGGGCAGGTTTTTGGAATGTTTGAAAGTGATCTGAGTGTATGGCATCCATAATAGCATATACACGTATGGGCTGTTACATCCAATCATGTGATATTAATCACGTTCTCCATAACAAAAAGTCCAGACTAACAGGCTTCCAATGGACCTATCTACTCCAAATATTAGGTGGGCACCCCCAGTGAACATTGGTATGTCTGTGCCAAATTTCAGACCCCTGTCTTCAAAGGGGCAGGTTTTTGGAATGTTTGAAAGTGATCTGAGTGTACGGCATACATACTCGCATATACACGTATGGGCTGTTACATTCAATCATATGAAATAAAACCATATCTCCCTAACAAAAAGTCCAGACTAACAGGCTTCCCATGGACCTATCTATTCCAAATTTTATGTGAGCACCCCCAGTGAACATTGGTATGTCTGTGCCAAATTTCAGACCCCTGTCTTCAAAGGGGCAGGTTTTTGGAATGTTTGAAAGTGATCTGAGTGTACGGCATCCATAATCGCATATACACGTATGGACTGTTACATCCAATCATGTGATATTAATCACGTTCTCCATAACAAAAAGTCCAGACTAACAGGCTTCCAATGGACCTATCTACTCCAAATATTAGGTGGGCACCCCCCGTGAACATTGGTATGTCTGTGCCAAATTTCAGACCCCTGTCTTCAAAGGGGCAGGTTTTTGGAATGTTTGAAAGTGATCTGAGTGTATGGCATCCAAACTCGCATATACACGTATGGGCTATTACATCCAATCATATGAATTAAAAACATTTCTTTCTTACAAAAAGTCCAGGCTAACAGGCTTCCCATGGACCTATCTACTCCAAATCTTAGGTGGGCACCCCCAGTGTACCCTGGCATGTCTGTGCTAAATATCAGACCCCTGTCTTCAAAGGGGCACGTTTTAGGAATGTTTGAAAGTGATCTGAGTGTATGGCATCCATAATCGCATATACACGTATGGACTGTTACATCCAATCATGTGATATTAATCACGTTCTCCATAACAAAAAGTCCAGACTAACAGGCTTCCCATGGACCTATCTACTCCAAATTTTATGTGGGCACCCCCAGTGAACTTTGGTATGTCTGTGCCAAATTTCAGACCCCTGTCTTCAAAGGGGCAGGTTTTTGGAATGTTTGAAAGTGATCTGAGTGTATGGCATCCATAATAGCATATACACGTATGGGCTGTTACATCCAATCATGTGATATTAATCACGTTCTCCATAACAAAAAGTCCAGACTAACAGGCTTCCAATGGACCTATCTACTCCAAATATTAGGTGGGCACCCCCAGTGAACATTGGTATGTCTGTGCCAAATTTCAGACCCCTGTCTTCAAAGGGGCAGGTTTTTGGAATGTTTGAAAGTGATCTGAGTGTATGGCATCCAAACTCGCATATACACGTATGGGCTATTACATCCAATCATATGAATTAAAACCATTTCTCCCTTACAAAAAGTCCAGGCTAACAGGCTTCCCATGGACCTATCTACTCCAAATCTTAGGTGGGCACCCCCAGTGTACCCTGGCATGTCTGTGCTAAATATCAGACCCCTGTCTTCAAAGGGGCACGTTTTAGGAATGTTTGAAAGTGATCTGAGTGTATGGCATCCATAATCGCATATACACGTATGGACTGTTACATCCAATCATGTGATATTAATCACGTTCTCCATAACAAAAAGTCCAGACTAACAGGCTTCCCATGGACCTATCTACTCCAAATTTTATGTGGGCACCCCCAGTGAACTTTGGTATGTCTGTGCCAAATTTCAGACCCCTGTCTTCAAAGGGGCAGGTTTTTGGAATGTTTGAAAGTGATCTGAGTGTATGGCATCCATAATAGCATATACACGTATGGGCTGTTACATCCAATCATGTGATATTAATCACGTTCTCCATAACAAAAAGTCCAGACTAACAGGCTTCCAATGGACCTATCTACTCCAAATATTAGGTGGGCACCCCCAGTGAACATTGGTATGTCTGTGCCAAATTTCAGACCCCTGTCTTCAAAGGGGCAGGTTTTTGGAATGTTTGAAAGTGATCTGAGTGTACGGCATACATACTCGCATATACACGTATGGGCTGTTACATTCAATCATATGAAATAAAACCATATCTCCCTAACAAAAAGTCCAGACTAACAGGCTTCCCATGGACCTATCTATTCCAAATTTTATGTGAGCACCCCCAGTGAACATTGGTATGTCTGTGCCAAATTTCAGACCCCTGTCTTCAAAGGGGCAGGTTTTTGGAATGTTTGAAAGTGATCTGAGTGTACGGCATCCATAATCGCATATACACGTATGGACTGTTACATCCAATCATGTGATATTAATCACGTTCTCCATAACAAAAAGTCCAGACTAACAGGCTTCCAATGGACCTATCTACTCCAAATATTAGGTGGGCACCCCCAGTGAACATTGGTATGTCTGTGCCAAATTTCAGACCCCTGTCTTCAAAGGGGCAGGTTTTTGGAATGTTTGAAAGTGATCTGAGTGTATGGCATCCAAACTCGCATATACACGTATGGGCTATTACATCCAATCATATGAATTAAAACCATTTCTCCCTTACAAAAAGTCCAGGCTAACAGGCTTCCCATGGACCTATCTACTCCAAATTTTATGTGGGCACCCCCCGTGAACATTGGTATGTCTGTGCCAAATTTCAGACCCCTGTCTTCAAAGGGGCAGGTTTTTGGAATGTTTGAAAGTGATCTGAGTGTATGGCATCCAAACTCGCATATACACGTATGGGCTATTACATCCAATCATATGAATTAAAACCATTTCTCCCTTACAAAAAGTCCAGGCTAACAGGCTTCCCATGGACCTATCTACTCCAAATCTTAGGTGGGCACCCCCAGTGTACCCTGGCATGTCTGTGCTAAATATCAGACCCCTGTCTTCAAAGGGGCACGTTTTAGGAATGTTTGAAAGTGATCTGAGTGTATGGCATCCATAATCGCATATACACGTATGGACTGTTACATCCAATCATGTGATATTAATCACGTTCTCCATAACAAAAAGTCCAGACTAACAGGCTTCCCATGGACCTATCTACTCCAAATTTTATGTGGGCACCCCCAGTGAACTTTGGTATGTCTGTGCCAAATTTCAGACCCCAGTCTTCAAAGGGGCAGGTTTTTGGAATGTTTGAAAGTGATCTGAGTGTATGGCATCCATAATAGCATATACACGTATGGGCTGTTACATCCAATCATGTGATATTAATCACGTTCTCCATAACAAAAAGTCCAGACTAACAGGCTTCCAATGGACCTATCTACTCCAAATATTAGGTGGGCACCCCCAGTGAACATTGGTATGTCTGTGCCAAATTTCAGACCCCTGTCTTCAAAGGGGCAGGTTTTTGGAATGTTTGAAAGTGATCTGAGTGTACGGCATACATACTCGCATATACACGTATGGGCTATTACATCCAATCATATGAATTAAAACCATTTCTCCCTTACAAAAAGTCCAGGCTAACAGGCTTCCCATGGACCTATCTACTCCAAATTTTAGGTGGGCACCCCCAGTGAACACTGGTATGTCTGTGCCAAATTTCGGACCCATGTCTTCAAAGGGGCAGGTTTTTGGAATGTTTGAAAGTGATCTGAGTGTACGGCATACATACTCGCATATACACGTATGGGCTGTTACATTCAATCATGTGATATTAATCACGTTCTCCATAACAAAAAGTCCAGACTAACAGGCTTCCAATGGACCTATCTACTCCAAATCTTAGGTGGGCACCCCCAGTGTACCCTGGCATGTCTGTGCTAAATATCAGACCCTTTTTCTTCAAAGGGGCAGGTTTTAGGAATGTTTCAAAGTGATCTGAGTGTATGGCATCCATACTCGCATATACATGTAAGGGCTGTTACATCCAGTCATGTAATATTAATCCCTATCTCTATAAGAAAAAGTCAAAACTAATAGGCTTCCCATGGTCCTATCCACTCCATATTTTAGGTTGGCACCCCGAGTGTACCCTGGCATGTCTGTGCTACATCTCAGGCCCCTGTCTTCCAAGAGGCAGGTTTTAGGAAATTTTGATAGTGATCTAAGTGTATGGCATCCACACTCGCATATAAACGTATGGGCTGTTACATCCAATCATGTGATATCAATCACGTTCTCCATAACAGAAAGCCCAGACTAACAGGCTTCCCATGGACGTATCTACTCCAAATTTTATGTGGGCACCCACAGTGTACCCTGGCATTTCTGTGCTACATTTCAGGCCCCTGTCTTCCAAAGGGCAGGTTTTAGGAACTCTTGAAAGTGATCTAAGTGTATGGCATCCATACTCGCATATACATGTATGGGCTGCACATCCAATCATGTGATATAAATCCTTATCTCCCTAACAAAAAGTCTAGACTAACAGGTTTCCCATGGACCTATCAACTCCAAATCTTAGGTGGGCACCCCCAGTGTACCTTGGCATGTCTGTGCTAAATATCAGACCCCTGTATTCAAAGGGGCAGGTTTTAGGAATGTTTGAAAGTGATATGAATGAATGGCATCCATACTCGCATATACACGTATGGGCTGTTACATCCAATCATGTGATATAAATCCTTATCTCCCTAACAAAAAGTCCAGACTAACAGGCTTTCCATGGACCTATCTATTCCAAATTTTAGATGGGCACCCCCAGTGTACCCTGGCATGTCTGTGCTAAGTATCAGACCCCTGTATTCAAAGGGGCAGGTTTTAGGAATGTTTGAAAGTGATCTGAGTGTATGGCATCAATTCTCGCATATACACGTATGGGCTGTTAAATCCAATCATGTGATATAAATCCTTTTCTCCATAACAAAAAGTCCAGACTAACAGGCTTTCCATGGACCTATCTATTCCAAATTTTAGGTGGGCACCCCCAGTGTACCCTGGCATGTCTGTGCTACATTTCAGGCCCCTGTCTTCCAAGAGGCAGGTTTTAGGAAATTTTGAAAGTGATCTAAGTGTATGGCATCCATACTCGCATATACACGTATGGGCTGTTACATCCAATCATGTGATATAAATCACGTTCTCCCTAACAAAAAGTCCAGACTAACAGGCTTCCCATGGTCCTATCTACTCCAAATATTAGGTGGGCACCCACAGTGTACCCTGGCATTTCTGTGCTAAATTTCAGACCCCTGTCTTCAAAGGGGCAGGTTTTAGGAATGTTTGAAAGTGATCTGAGAGTATGGCATCCAGACTCGCATTTACCTGTATGGGCTGTTACATCCAGTCATGTAATATAAATCCCTATGTCTATAACAAAAAATCCAAACTAACAGGCTTCCCATGGTCCTATCCACTCCATATTTAAGGTTGGCACCCCGAGTGTACCCTGGCATGTCTGTGCTAAAATTCAGACCCCTGTCTTCAAAGGGGCAGGTTTTAGGAATGATTGAAAGTGATCTGAGTGTATGGCATCCATACTCGCATATACACGTATGGGCTGTTACATCCAATCATGTGATATAAATCACGATCTCCCTAACAAAAAGTCCAGACTAACAGGCTTCCCATGGTCCTATCCACTCCAAATATTAGGTGGGCACCCACAGTGTACCCTGGCATTTCTGTGCTAAATTTCAGACCCCTGTATTCAAAGGGGCAGGTTTTAGGAATGTTTGAAAGTGATCTGAGTGTATGGCATCAATTCTCGCATATACACGTATGGGCTGTTAAATCCAATCATGTGATATAAATCCTTTTCTCCATAACAAAAAGTCCAGACTAACAGGCTTTCCATGGACCTATCTATTCCAAATTTTAGGTGGGCACCCCCAGTGTACCCTGGCATGTCTGTGCTACATTTCAGGCCCCTGTCTTCCAAGAGGCAGGTTTTAGGAAATTTTGAAAGTGATCTAAGTGTATGGCATCCATACTCGCATATACACGTATGGGCTGTTACATCCAATCATGTGATATAAATCACGTTCTCCCTAACAAAAAGTCCAGACTAACAGGCTTCCCATGGTCCTATCTACTCCAAATATTAGGTGGGCACCCACAGTGTACCCTGGCATTTCTGTGCTAAATTTCAGACCCCTGTCTTCAAAGGGGCAGGTTTTAGGAATGTTTGAAAGTGATCTGAGAGTATGGCATCCAGACTCGCATTTACCTGTATGGGCTGTTACATCCAGTCATGTAATATAAATCCCTATGTCTATAACAAAAAATCCAAACTAACAGGCTTCCCATGGTCCTATCCACTCCATATTTAAGGTTGGCACCCCGAGTGTACCCTGGCATGTCTGTGCTAAAATTCAGACCCCTGTCTTCAAAGGGGCAGGTTTTAGGAATGATTGAAAGTGATCTGAGTGTATGGCATCCATACTCGCATATACACGTATGGGCTGTTACATCCAATCATGTGATATAAATCACGATCTCCCTAACAAAAAGTCCAGACTAACAGGCTTCCCATGGTCCTATCCACTCCAAATATTAGGTGGGCACCCACAGTGTACCCTGGCATTTCTGTGCTAAATTTCAGACCCCTGTCTAAAAAAGGGGCAGGTTTTAGGAATGTTTGAAAGTGATCTGAGTGAATGGCATCCATACTCGCATATACACGTATGGGCTGTTACATCCAATCATGTGATATCAATCCTTATCTCCCTAACAAAAAGTCCAGACTAACATGCTTCCCATGGACCTATCTACTCCAAATCTTAGGTGGGCACCCCCAGTGTACCCTGACATGTCTGTGCTAAATATCAGCCCCCTTTCTTCAAAGGGGCAGGTTTTAGGAATGTTTGAAAGTGATCTGAGTGTATGGCATCCATACTCGCATATACACGTATGGGCTGTTACATCCAATCATGTGATATAAATCACGTTCTCCCTAACAAAAAGTCCAGACTAACAGGCTTCCCATGGTCCTATCCACTCCAAATATTAGGTGGGCACCCACAGTGTACCCTGGCATTTCTGTGCTAAATTTCAGACCCCTGTCTAAAAAAGGGGCAGGTTTTAGGAATGTTTGAAAGTGATCTGAGTGAATGGCATCCAAACTCGCATATACACGTATGGGCTGTTACATCCAATCATGTGATATAAATCCTTATCTCCCTAACAAAAAGTCTAGACTAACAGGTTTCCCATGGACCTATCTACTCCAAATTTTAGGTGGGCACCCCCAGTGTACCCTGGCATGTCTGTGCTAAAATTCAGACCCCTTTCTTCAAAGGGGCAGGTTTTAGGAATGTTTGAAAGTGATCTGAGTGTATGGCATCCGTACTCGCATATACATGTAAGGGCTGTTACATCCAGTCATGTAATATAAATCCCTATGTCTATAACAAAAAGTCCAAACTAACAGGCTTCCCATTGTCCTATCCACTCCATATTTTAGGTTGGCACCCCAAGTGTACCCTGGCATGTCTGTGCTACATTTCAGGCCCCTGTCTTCCTAGAGGCAGGTTTTAGGAAATTTTGAAAGTGATATAAGTGTATGGCATCCATACTCGCATATACACGTATGGGCTGTTACATCCAATCATGTGATATAAATCACGTTCTCCCTAACAAAAAGTCCAGACAAACAGGCTTCCCATGGTCCTATCCACTCCAAATATTAGGTGGGCACCCCCAGTGTACCCTGGCTTTTCTGTGCTAAATTTCAGACCCCTGTCTTCATTGGGGCAGGTTTTAGGAATGCTTGAAAGTGATCTGAGTGAATGGCATCCACACTCGCATATACATGTAAGGGCTGTTACATCCAGTCATGTAATATAAATCCCTATCTCTATAACAAAAAGTCCAAACTAACAGGCTTCCCATTGTCCTATCAACTCCATATTTTAGGTTGTCACCCCGAGTGTACCCTGGCATGTCTGTGCTACATTTCAGGCCCCTGTCATCCAAGGGGCAGGTTTTAGGAACTTTTGAAAGTGATCTAAGTGTATGGCATACATACTCGCATATACACGTATGGGCTGTACATCCAATCATGTGATATAAATCACGTTCTCCCTAACAAAATGTCCAGACTAACAGGCTTCCCATGGTGCTATCCACTCCAAATATTAGGTGGGCACCTACAGTGTACCCTGGCTTTTCTGTGCTAAATTTCAGACCCCTGTCTTCTAAGGGGCAGGTTTTAGGAATGTTTGAAAGTGATCTGAGTGTATGGCATCAATAATCGCATATACACGTATGGGCTGTTACATCCAATCATGTGATATAATCCTAATCTCCTTAACAAAACGTAAAGACTAACAGGCTTCCCATGGACCTATCTACTCCAAATTTTAGGTGGGCTACCCCAGTGTACCCTGGCATTTCTGTGCTATATTTCAGACCCCTGTCTTCTAAGGGGCAGGTTTTAGGAATGTTTGAAAGTGATCTGAGTGTATGGCATCAATAATCGCATATACACGTATGGGCTGTTACATCCAATCATGTGAAATAAATCCTTATCTCCCTAACAAAAAGTCCAGACTAACACGCTTCCCATGGACCTATCTACTCCAAATATTAGGTGGGCACACCCAGTGAACCCTGATATGTCTGTGCCAAATTTCAGACCCCTGTCTTCAAAGGGGCAGGTTTTAGTAATGTTTGAAAGTGATCTGAGTGTATGGCATCAATACTCGCATATACATGTATGGGCTGTTACATCCAGTCATGTAATATAAATCCCTATCTCTATAACAAAAAGTCCAAACTAACAGGCTTCCCATTGTCCTATCAACTCCATATTTTAGGTTGGCACCCCGAGTGTACCCTGGCATGTCTGTGCTACATTTCAGGCCCCTGTCATCCAAGGGGCAGGTTTTAGGAACTTTTGAAAGTGATCTATGTGTATGGCGTCCATACTCGCATATACATGTAAGGGCTGTTACATCCAGTCATGTAATATAAATCCCTATCTCTATAATAAAAAGTCCAAACTAACAGGCTTCCCATTGTCCTATCCACTCCATATTTTAGTCTTGCACCCCGAGTGTACCCTGGCATGTCTGTAATAAATATCAGACCCCTGTATTCATAGGGGCAGGTTTTAGGAATGTTTGAAAGTGATCTGAGTGTATGGCATCAATACTTGCATATACACGTATGGGCTGTTAAATCCAATCATGTGATATAAATCCTTTTCTCCATAACAAAAAGTCCAGACTAACAGGCTTCCCATGGACCTATCTACTCCAAATTTTAGGTGGGCACCCCCAGTGTACCCTGGCATTTCTGTGCTATATTTCAGACCCCTGTCTTCTAAGGGGCAGGTTTTAGGAATGTTTGAAAGTGATCTGAGTGTATGGCATCAATAATCGCATATACACGTATGGGCTGTAACATCCAATCATGTGAAATAAATCCTTATCTCCCTAACAAAAAGTCCAGACTAACACGCTTCCCATGGACCTATCTACTCCAAATATTAGGTGGGCACACCCAGTGAACCCTGGTATGTCTGTGCCAAATTTCAGACCCCTGTCTTCAAAGGGGCAGCTTTTAGTAATGTTTGAAAGTGATATGAGTGTATGGCATCCATAATCGCATATACACGTATGGGCTTTTACATCCAATCATGTGATATTAATCACGTTCTCCATAACAAAATGTCCAGACTAGCAGGCTTCCCATGGACCTTTCTACTCCAAATTTTAGGTGGGCACCCCCAGTGAACCCTGGTATGTCTGTGCCAAATTTCAGACCCCTGACATCAAAGGGGCAGGTTATTGGAAAGTTTGAAAGTGATCTGAGTGTATGGCATCCATACTCGCATATACACGTATGGGCTGTTAAATCCAATCGTGATATAAATCCTAATTTCTTTAACAAAACGTCCAGACTAACAGGCTTCCCATGGACCTATCTACTCCAAATTTTAGGTGGGCACCCCCAGTGTACCCTGGCATTTCTGTGCTAAATCATAGACCCCTTTCTTCAAAGGGGCAGGTTTTTGGAATGTTTGAAAGTGATCTGTGTGTATGGCATCCATACTCGCATATACATGTATGGGCTGTTACATCCAGTCATGTAATATAAATCCCTATCTCTATAACAAAAAGTCCAAACAAACAGGCTTCCCATTGTCCTATCAACTCCATATTTTAGGTTGGCACCCCGAGTGTTCCCTGGCATGTCTGTGCTACATTTCAGGCCCCTGTCATCCAAGGGGCAGGTTTTAGGAACTTTTGAAAGTGATCTAAGTGTATGGCATCCATACTCGCATATACACGTATGGGCTGTACATCCAATCATGTGATATAAATCACGATCTCCCAAACAAAAAGTCCAGACTAACAGGCTTCCCATGGTCCTATCTACTCCAAATTTTAGGTGGGCACCCCCAGTGTACCCTGGCATTTCTGTGCTAAATATCAGACCCCTGTCTTCAAAGGGGCAGGTTTTAGGAATGTTTGAAAGTGATCTGAGTGTATGGCATCCAGACTCGCATATACCTGTATGGGCTGTTACATCCAGTCATGTAATATAACTCCCTATGTCTATAAGAAAAAGTCCAAACTAACAGGCTTCCCATGGTCCTATCCACTCCATATTTTAGGTTGGCACCCCGAGTGTACCCTGGCATGTCTGTGCTAAAATTCAGACCCCTGTCTTCAAAGGGGCAGGTTTTATGAATGTTTGAAAGTGATCTGAGTGTATGGCATCCATACTCGCATATACATGTAAGGGCTGTTACATCCAGTCATGTAATATAAATCCCTATCTCTATAATAAAAAGTCCAAACTAACAGGCTTCCCATTGTCCTATCCACTCCATATTTTAGTCTGGCACACCGAGTGTACCCTGGCATGTCTGTGCTAAATATCAGACCCCTGTCTTCTAAGGGGCAGGTTTTAGGAATGTTTGAAAGTGATCTCAGTGTATGGCATCAATAATCGCATATACACGTATGGGCTGTTACATCCAATCATGTGAAATAAATCCTTATCTCCCTAACAAAAAGTCCAGACTAACACGCTTCCCATGGACCTATCTACTCCAAATATTAGGTGGGCACACCCAGTGAACCCTGGTATGTCTGTGCCAAATTTCAGACCCCTGTCTTCAAAGGGGCAGGTTTTAGGAATGTTTGAAAGTGATCTGAGTGTATGGCATCCATACTCGCATATACACGTATGGGCTGTTAAATCCAATCATGTGATATAAATCCTAATCTCCTTAACAAAACGTCCAGACTAACAGGCTTCCCATGGACCTATCTACTCCAAATTTTAGGTGGGCACCCCCAGTGTACCCTGGCATTTCTGTGCTATATTTTAGACCCCTGTCTTCTAAGGGGAAGGTTTTAGGAATGTTTGAAAGTGATCTGAGTGTATGGCTTCAATAATCGCATATACACGTATGGGCTGTTACATCCAATCATGTGAAATAAATCCTTATCTCCCTAACAAAAAGTCCAGACTAACACGCTTCCCATGGACCTATCTACTCCAAATATTAGGTGGGCACACCCAGTGAACCCTGGTATGTCTTTGCCAAATTTCAGACCCCTGTCTTCAAAGGGGCAGGTTTTAGTAATGTTTGAAAGTGATATGAGTGTATGGCATCCATAATCGCATATACACGTATGGGCTATTACATCCAATCATGTGATATTAATCACGTTCTCCATAACAAAATGTCCAGACAAGCAGGCTTCCCATGGACCTTTCTACTCCAAATTTTAGGTGGGCATCCCCAGTGAACCCTGGTATGTCTGTGCCAAATTTCAGACCCCTGTCTTCAAAGGGGCAGGTTTTTGGAATGTTTGAAAGTGATCTGAGTGTATGGCATCCATACTCGCATATACACGTATGGGCTGTTACAACCAATCATGTGAAATAAATCCTTATCTCCCTAACAAAAAGTCCAGACTAACAGGCTTCCCATGGACCTATCTACTCCACATTTTCGGTGGGCACCCACAGTGTACTTTAGCATTTTTGTTGCTAAATTTCAGACCCCTGTCTTCAAAGGGGCAGGTTTTAGGAATGTTTGAAAGTGATCTGATTGTATGGCATCCATAATCGCATATACACGTATGGGCTGTTACATCCAATAATGTGAAATAAATCCTTATCTCACTAACAAAAAGTCCAGACTAACAGACTTCCCATGGACCTATCTATTCCAAATTTTAGGTGGGCACCCACAGTGTACCCTGGCATTTCTGTGCTATATTTCAGACCCCTGTCTTCTAAGGGGCAGGTTTTGGGAATGTTTGAAAGTGATCTGAGTGTATGGCATCCATACTCGCATATACACGTATGGGCTGTTACATCCAATCATGTGAAATAAATCCTTATCTCCCTAACAAAAAGTCCAGACTAACAGGCTTCCCATGGACCTATCTACTCCAAATATTAGGTGGGCACACCCAGTGAACCCTGGTATGTCTGTGCCAAATTTCAGACCCCTGTCTTCAAAGGGGCAGGTTTTAGTAATGTTTGAAAGTGATATGAGTGTATGGCATCCATAATCGCATATACACGTATGGGCTTTTACATCCAATCATGTGATATTAATCACGTTCTCCATAACAAAATGTCGAGACTAGCAGGCTTCCCATGGACCTTTCTACTCCAAATTTTAGGTGGGCACCCCCAGTGAACCCTGGTATGTCTGTGCCAAATTTCAGACCCCTGACATCAAAGGGGTAGGTTATTGGAATGTTTGAAAGTGATCTGAGTGTATGGCATCCATACTCGCTTATACACGTATGGGCTGTTAAATCCAATCATGTGATATCAATCACGTTCTCCATTACAAAAAGTCCAGACTAACAGGCTTCCCATGGACCTATCTACTCCAAATATTAGGTGGGCACCCCCAGTGAACCCTGGTATGTCTGTGCCAAATTTCAGACCCCTGTCTTGAAAGGGCAGGTTTTTGGAATGTTTGAAAGTGATCTGAGTGTATGGCATCCATACTCGCATATACACGTATGGGCTGTTACATCCAATCATATGAAATAAAACCATATCTCCCTAACAAAAAGTCCAGACTAACAGGCTTCCCATGGACCTATCTACTCCAAATATTAGGTGGGCACCCCCAGTGAACCCTGGTATGTCTGTGCCAAATGTCAGACCACTGTCTTCAAAGGGGCAGGTTTTTGGAATGTTTGAAAGTGATCTGAGTGTATGGCATCCATACTCGCATATACACGTATGGGCTGTTCAATCCAATCATGTGATATAAATCCTCATGTCCCTAACAAAACAACCAGACTAACAGGCTTCCCATGGACCTATCTACTCCAAATATTAGGTTGAAACCCACAGTGAACCCTGGTATGTCTGTGCCAAATTTCAGACCCCTGTCTTCAAAGGGGCAGGTTTTTGGAATGCTTGAAAGTGATCTGAGTGTATGGCATCCATTATCGCATATACACGTATGGACTGTACATCCAATCATGTGATATAAATCACGTTCTCCCAAACAAAAAGTCCAGACTAACAGGCTTCCCATGGACCTATCTACTCCAAATTTTAGGTGGGCACCCCCAGTGTACCCTGGCATTTCTGTGCTAAATATCAGACCCCTGTCTTCAAAGGGGCAGGTTTTAGGAATGTTTGAAAGTGATCTGAGTGTATGGCATCCAGACTCGCATATACCTGTATGGGCTGTTACATCCAGTCATGTAATATAAATCCCTATGTCTATAAGAAAAAGTCCAAACTAACAGGCTTCCCATGGTCCTATCCACTCCATATTTTAGGTTGGCACCCCGAGTGTACCCTGGCATGTCTGTGCTAAAATTCAGACCCCTGTCTTCAAAGGGGCAGGTTTTAGGAATGTTTGAATGTGATCTGAGTGTATGGCATCCATACTCGCATATACATGTAAGGGCTGTTACATCCAGTCATGTAATATAAATCCCTATCTCTATAATAAAAAGTCCAAACTAACAGGCTTCCCATTGTCCTATCCACTCCATATTTTAGTCTGGCACACCGAGTGTACCCTGGCATGTCTGTGCTAAATATCAGACCCCTGTCTTCTAAGGGGCAGGTTTTAGGAATGTTTGAAAGTGATCTGAGTGTATGGCATCAATAATCGCATATACACGTATGGGCTGTTACATCCAATCATGTGAAATAAATCCTTATCTCCCTAACAAAAAGTCCAGACTAACACGCTTCCCATGGACCTATCTACTCCAAATATTAGGTGGGCACACCCAGTGAACCCTGGTATGTCTGTGCCAAATTTCAGACCCCTGTCTTCAAAGGGGCAGGTTTTAGGAATGTTTGAAAGTGATCTGAGTGTATGGCATCCATACTCGCATATACACGTATGGGCTGTTAAATCCAATCATGTGATATAAATCCTAATCTCCTTAACAAAACGTCCAGACTAACAGGCTTCCCATGGACCTATCTACTCCAAATTTTAGGTGGGCACCCCCAGTGTACCCTGGCATTTCTGTGCTATATTTTAGACCCCTGTCTTCTAAGGGGAAGGTTTTAGGAATGTTTGAAAGTGATCTGAGTGTATGGCATCAATAATCGCATATACACGTATGGGCTGTTACATCCAATCATGTGAAATAAATCCTTATCTCCCTAACAAAAAGTCCAGACTAACACGCTTCCCATGGACCTATCTACTCCAAATATTAGGTGGGCACACCCAGTGAACCCTGGTATGTCTTTGCCAAATTTCAGACCCCTGTCTTCAAAGGGGCAGGTTTTAGTAATGTTTGAAAGTGATATGAGTGTATGGCATCCATAATCGCATATACACGTATGGGCTATTACATCCAATCATGTGATATTAATCACGTTCTCCATAACAAAATGTCCAGACAAGCAGGCTTCCCATGGACCTTTCTACTCCAAATTTTAGGTGGGCATCCCCAGTGAACCCTGGTATGTCTGTGCCAAATTTCAGACCCCTGTCTTCAAAGGGGCAGGTTTTTGGAATGTTTGAAAGTGATCTGAGTGTATGGCATCCATACTCGCATATACACGTATGGGCTGTTACATCCAATCATGTGAAATAAATCCTTATCTCACTAACAAAAAGTCCAGACTAACAGACTTCCCATGGACCTATCTATTCCAAATTTTAGGTGGGCACCCACAGTGTACCCTGGCATTTCTGTGCTATATTTCAGACCCCTGTCTTCTAAGGGGCAGGTTTTGGGAATGTTTGAAAGTGATCTGAGTGTATGGCATCCATACTCGCATATACACGTATGGGCTGTTACATCCAATCATGTGAAATAAATCCTTATCTCCCTAACAAAAAGTCCAGACTAACAGGCTTCCCATGGACCTATCTACTCCAAATATTAGGTGGGCACACCCAGTGAACCCTGGTATGTCTGTGCCAAATTTCAGACCCCTGTCTTCAAAGGGGCAGGTTTTAGTAATGTTTGAAAGTGATATGAGTGTATGGCATCCATAATCGCATATACACGTATGGGCTTTTACATCCAATCATGTGATATTAATCACGTTCTCCATAACAAAATGTCCAGACTAGCAGGCTTCCCATGGACCTTTCTACTCCAAATTTTAGGTGGGCACCCCCAGTGAACCCTGGTATGTCTGTGCCAAATTTCAGACCCCTGACATCAAAGGGGCAGGTTATTGGAATGTTTGAAAGTGATCTGAGTGTATGGCATCCATACTCGCTTATACACGTATGGGCTGTTAAATCCAATCATGTGATATCAATCACGTTCTCCATTACAAAAAGTCCAGACTAACAGGCTTCCCATGGACCTATCTACTCCAAATATTAGGTGGGCACCCCCAGTGAACCCTGGTATGTCTGTGCCAAATTTCAGACCCCTGTCTTGAAAGGGCAGGTTTTTGGAATGTTTGAAAGTGATCTGAGTGTATGGCATCCATACTCGCATATACACGTATGGGCTGTTACATCCAATCATATGAAATAAAACCATATCTCCCTAACAAAAAGTCCAGACTAACAGGCTTCCCATGGACCTATCTACTCCAAATATTAGGTGGGCACCCCCAGTGAACATTGGTATGTCTGTGCCAAATGTCAGACCCCTGTCTTCAAAGGGGCAGGTTTTTGGAATGTTTGAAAGTGATCTGAGTGTATGGCATCCAAACTCGCATATACACGTATGGGCTATTACATCCAATCATATGAATTAAAACCATTTCTCCCTTACAAAAAGTCCAGGCTAACAGGCTTCCCATGGACCTATCTACTCCAAATTTTATGTGGGCACCCCCAGTGAACATTGGTATGTCTGTGCCAAATTTCAGACCCCTGTCTTCAAAGGGGCAGGTTTTTGGAATGTTTGAAAGTGATCTGAGTGTATGGCATCCATAATCGCATATACACGTATGGGCTGTTACATCCAATCATGTGATATCAATCACGTTCTCCATAACAAAATGTCCAGACTAACAGGTTTCCCATGGACCTATCTACTCCAAATCTTAGGTGGGCACCCCCAGTGTACCCTGGCATGTCTGTGCTAAATATCAGACCCCTGTCTTCAAAGGGGCACGTTTTAGGAATGTTTGAAAGTGATCTGAGTGTATGGCATCCATAATCGCATATACACGTATGGACTGTTACATCCAATCATGTGATATTAATCACGTTCTCCATAACAAAAAGTCCAGACTAACAGGCTTCCCATGGACCTATCTACTCCAAATATTAGGTGGGCACCCACAGTGAACCCTGGTATGTCTGTGCCAAATTTCAGACCCCTGTCTTCAAAGGGGCAGGTTTTTGGAATGTTTGAAAGTGATCTGAGTGTATGGCATCCATAATCGCATATACGCGTATGGGCTGTTACATCCAATCATGTGATATTAATCACGTTCTCCATAACAAAAAGTCCAGACTAACAGGCTTCCAATGGACCTATCTACTCCAAATATTAGGTGGGCACCCCCAGTGAACCCTGGTATGTCTGTGCCAAATTTCAGACCCCTGTCTTCAAAGGGGCAGGTTTTTGGAATGTTTGAAAGTGATCTGAGTGTACGGCATACATACTCGCATATACACGTATGGGCTGTTACATTCAATCATATGAAATAAAACCATATCTCCCTAACAAAAAGTCCAGACTAACAGGCTTCCCATGGACCTATCTACTCCAAATTTTAGGTGGGCACCCCCAGTGAACACTGGTATGTCTGTGCCAAATTTCGGACCCCTGTCTTCAAAGGGGCAGGTTTTTGGAATGTTTGAAAGTGATCTGAGTGTATGGCATCCAAACTCGCATATACACGTATGGGCTATTACATCCAATCATATGAATTAAAACCATTTCTCCCTTACAAAAAGTCCAGGCTAACAGGCTTCCCATGGACCTATCTACTCCAAATTTTATGTGGGCACCCCCAGTGAACATTGGTATGTCTGTGCCAAATTTCAGACCCCTGTCTTCAAAGGGGCAGGTTTTTGGAATGTTTGAAAGTGATCTGAGTGTATGGCATCCATAATCGCATATACACGTATGGGCTGTTACATCCAATCATGTGATATCAATCACGTTCTCCATAACAAAATGTCCAGACTAACAGGTTTCCCATGGACCTATCTACTCCAAATCTTAGGTGGGCACCCCCAGTGTACCCTGGTATGTCTGTGCCAAATTTCAGACCCCTGACATCAAAGGGGCAGGTTATTGGAATGTTTGAAAGTGATCTGAGTGTATGGCATCCATACTCGCTTATACACGTATGGGCTGTTAAATCCAATCATGTGATATCAATCACGTTCTCCATTACAAAAAGTCCAGACTAACAGGCTTCCCATGGACCTATCTACTCCAAATATTAGGTGGGCACCCCCAGTGAACCCTGGTATGTCTGTGCCAAATTTCAGACCCCTGTCTTGAAAGGGCAGGTTTTTGGAATGTTTGAAAGTGATCTGAGTGTATGGCATCCATACTCGCATATACACGTATGGGCTGTTACATCCAATCATATGAAATAAAACCATATCTCCCTAACAAAAAGTCCAGACTAACAGGCTTCCCATGGACCTATCTACTCCAAATATTAGGTGGGCACCCCCAGTGAACATTGGTATGTCTGTGCCAAATGTCAGACCCCTGTCTTCAAAGGGGCAGGTTTTTGGAATGTTTGAAAGTGATCTGAGTGTATGGCATCCAAACTCGCATATACACGTATGGGCTATTACATCCAATCATATGAATTAAAACCATTTCTCCCTTACAAAAAGTCCAGGCTAACAGGCTTCCCATGGACCTATCTACTCCAAATTTTATGTGGGCACCCCCAGTGAACATTGGTATGTCTGTGCCAAATTTCAGACCCCTGTCTTCAAAGGGGCAGGTTTTTGGAATGTTTGAAAGTGATCTGAGTGTATGGCATCCATAATCGCATATACACGTATGGGCTGTTACATCCAATCATGTGATATCAATCACGTTCTCCATAACAAAATGTCCAGACTAACAGGTTTCCCATGGACCTATCTACTCCAAATCTTAGGTGGGCACCCCCAGTGTACCCTGGCATGTCTGTGCTAAATATCAGACCCCTGTCTTCAAAGGGGCACGTTTTAGGAATGTTTGAAAGTGATCTGAGTGTATGGCATCCATAATCGCATATACACGTATGGACTGTTACATCCAATCATGTGATATTAATCACGTTCTCCATAACAAAAAGTCCAGACTAACAGGCTTCCCATGGACCTATCTACTCCAAATATTAGGTGGGCACCCACAGTGAACCCTGGTATGTCTGTGCCAAATTTCAGACCCCTGTCTTCAAAGGGGCAGGTTTTTGGAATGTTTGAAAGTGATCTGAGTGTATGGCATCCATAATCGCATATACGCGTATGGGCTGTTACATCCAATCATGTGATATTAATCACGTTCTCCATAACAAAAAGTCCAGACTAACAGGCTTCCAATGGACCTATCTACTCCAAATATTAGGTGGGCACCCCCAGTGAACCCTGGTATGTCTGTGCCAAATTTCAGACCCCTGTCTTCAAAGGGGCAGGTTTTTGGAATGTTTGAAAGTGATCTGAGTGTACGGCATACATACTCGCATATACACGTATGGGCTGTTACATTCAATCATATGAAATAAAACCATATCTCCCTAACAAAAAGTCCAGACTAACAGGCTTCCCATGGACCTATCTACTCCAAATTTTAGGTGGGCACCCCCAGTGAACACTGGTATGTCTGTGCCAAATTTCGGACCCCTGTCTTCAAAGGGGCAGGTTTTTGGAATGTTTGAAAGTGATCTGAGTGTATGGCATCCAAACTCGCATATACACGTATGGGCTATTACATCCAATCATATGAATTAAAACCATTTCTCCCTTACAAAAAGTCCAGGCTAACAGGCTTCCCATGGACCTATCTACTCCAAATTTTATGTGGGCACCCCCAGTGAACATTGGTATGTCTGTGCCAAATTTCAGACCCCTGTCTTCAAAGGGGCAGGTTTTTGGAATGTTTGAAAGTGATCTGAGTGTATGGCATCCATAATCGCATATACACGTATGGGCTGTTACATCCAATCATGTGATATCAATCACGTTCTCCATAACAAAATGTCCAGACTAACAGGTTTCCCATGGACCTATCTACTCCAAATCTTAGGTGGGCACCCCCAGTGTACCCTGGTATGTCTGTGCCAAATTTCAGAACCCTGTCTTCAAAGGGGCAGGTTTTTGGAATGTTTGAAAGTAATCTGAGTGTATGGCATCCATAATCGCATATACACGTATGGGCTGTTACATCCAATCATGTGATATCAATAACGTTCTCCATAACAAAAAGTCCAGACTAACAGGCTTCCCATGGACCTATCTATTTAATTTTTAGGTGGGCACCCCCAGTGAACCCTGGTATGTCTGTGCCAAATTTCGGACTCCTGTCTTCAAAGGGGCAGGTTTTTGGAATGTTTGAAAGTGATCTGAGTGTATGGCATCCATACTCGCATATACACGTATGGGCTGTTACATCCAAACATGTGATATAAATCCTTATCTCCCAAACAAAAAGTCCAGACTAACAGGTTTACCATGGACCTATCTACTCCAAATCTTAGGTGGGCACCCCCAGTGTACCCTGGCATGTCTGTGCCAAATTTCAGACCCCTGTCTTCAAAGGGGCAGGTTGTTGGAATGTTTGAATGTGATCTGAGTGTATGGCATCCATAATCGCATATACACGTATGGGCTGTTACATCCAATCATGTGATATCAATCACGTTCTCCATATCAAAAAGTCCAGACTAACAGGCTTCCCATGGACCTATCTACTCAAATTTTAGGTGGGCACCCCCAGTGAACATTGGTATGTCTGTGCCAAATTTCAGACCCCTGTCTTCAAAGGGGCAGGTTTTTGGAATGTTTGAAAGTGATCTGAGTGTATGGCATCCATAATCGCATATACACGTATGGGCTGTTACATCCAATCATGTGATATCAATAACGTTCTCCATAACAAAAAGTCCAGACTAACAGGCTTCCCATGGACCTATCTATTTAATTTTTAGGTGGGCACCCCCAGTGAACCCTGGTATGTCTGTGCCAAATTTCGGACTCCTGTCTTCAAAGGGGCAGGTTTTTGGAATGTTTGAAAGTGATCTGAGTGTATGGCATCCATACTCGCATATACACGTATGGGCTGTTACATCCAAACATGTGATATAAATCCTTATCTCCCAAACAAAAAGTCCAGACTAACAGGTTTACCATGGACCTATCTACTCCAAATCTTAGGTGGGCACCCCCAGTGTACCCTGGCATGTCTGTGCCAAATTTCAGACCCCTGTCTTCAAAGGGGCAGGTTTTTGGAATGTTTGAAAGTGATCTGAGTGTATGGCATCCATAATCGCATATACACGTATGGGCTGTTACATCCAATCATGTGATATCAATCACGTTCTCCATATCAAAAAGTCCAGACTAACAGGCTTCCCATGGACCTATCTACTCAAATTTTAGGTGGGCACCCCCAGTGAACATTGGTATGTCTGTGCCAAATTTCAGACCCCTGTCTTCAAAGGGGCAGGTTTTTGGAATGTTTGAAAGTGATCTGAGTGTATGGCATCCATAATCGCATATACACGTATGGGCTGTTACATCCAATCATGTGATATCAATCACGTTCTCCATAACAAAAAGTCCAGACTAACAGGCTTCCCATGGACCTATCTACACAAATTTTAGGTGGGCACCCCCAGTGAACATTGGTATGTCTGTGACAAATTTCAGACCCCTGTCTTCAAAGGGGCAGGTTTTTGGAATGTTTGAAAGTGATCTGAGTGTATGGCATCCATAATCGCATATACACGTATGGGCTGTTACATCCAATCATGTGATATCAATCACGTTCTCCATAACAAAAAGTCCAGACAAACAGGCTTCCCATGGACCTATCTACTCAAATTTTTGGTGGGCACCCCCAGTGAACCCTGGTATGTCTGTGCCAAATTTTGGACTCCTGTCTTCAATGGGGCAGGTTTTTGGAATGTTTGAAAGTGATCTGAGTGTATGGCATCCATACTCGCATATACACGTATGGGCTGTTACATCCAAACATGTGATATAAATCCTTATCTCCCAAACAAAAAGTCCAGACTAACAGGCTTCCAATGGACCTATCTACTCCAAATCTTAGGTGGGCACCCCCAGTGTACCCTGGCATGTCTGTGCTAAATATCAGACCCCTGTCTTCAAAGGGGCACGTTTTAGGAATGTTTGAAAGTGATCTGAGTGTATGAGATCCATAATCGCATATACACGTATGGGCTGTTACATCCAATCATGTGATATCAATAACGTTCTCCATAACAAAAAGTCCAGACTAACAGGCTTCCCATGGACCTATCTATTTAATTTTTAGGTGGGCACCCCCAGTGAACCCTGGTATGTCTGTGCCAAATTTCGGACTCCTGTCTTCAAAGGGGCAGGTTTTTGGAATGTTTGAAAGTGATCTGAGTGTATGGCATCCATACTCGCATATACACGTATGGGCTGTTACATCCAAACATGTGATATAAATCCTTATCTCCCAAACAAAAAGTCCAGACTAACAGGTTTACCATGGACCTATCTACTCCAAATCTTAGGTGGGCACCCCCAGTGTACCCTGGCATGTCTGTGCCAAATTTCAGACCCCTGTCTTCAAAGGGGCAGGTTTTTGGAATGTTTGAAAGTGATCTGAGTGTATGGCATCCATAATCGCATATACACGTATGGGCTGTTACATCCAATCATGTGATATCAATCACGTTCTCCATATCAAAAAGTCCAGACTAACAGGCTTCCCATGGACCTATCTACTCAAATTTTAGGTGGGCACCCCCAGTGAACATTGGTATGTCTGTGCCAAATTTCAGACCCCTGTCTTCAAAGGGGCAGGTTTTTGGAATGTTTGAAAGTGATCTGAGTGTATGGCATCCATAATCGCATATACACGTATGGGCTGTTACATCCAATCATGTGATATCAATCACGTTCTCCATAACAAAAAGTCCAGACTAACAGGCTTCCCATGGACCTATCTACACAAATTTTAGGTGGGCACCCCCAGTGAACATTGGTATGTCTGTGACAAATTTCAGACCCCTGTCTTCAAAGAGGCAGGTTTTTGGAATGTTTGAAAGTGATCTGAGTGTATGGCATCCATAATCGCATATACACGTATGGGCTGTTACATCCAATCATGTGATATCAATCACGTTCTCCATAACAAAAAGTCCAGACTAACAGGCTTCCCATGGACCTATCTACTCAAATTTTAGGTGGGCACCCCCAGTGAACCCTGGTATGTCTGTGCCAAATTTCGGACTCCTGTCTTCAATGGGGCAGGTTTTTGGAATGTTTGAAAGTGATCTGAGTGTATGGCATCCATACTCACATATACACGTATGGGCTGTTACATCCAAACATGTGATATAAATCCTTATCTCCCAAACAAAAAGTCCAGACTAACAGGCTTCCAATGGACCTATCTACTCCAAATCTTAGGTGGGCACCCCCAGTGTACCCTGGCATGTCTGTGCTAAATATCAGACCCCTGTCTTCAAAGGGGCAGGTTTTTGGAATGTTTGACAGTGATCTGAGTGTATGGCATCCATAATCGCATATACACATATGGGCTGTTACATCCAATCATGTGATATTAATCACGTTCTCCATAACAGAAAGTCCAGACTAACAGGCTTCCCATGGACCTATCTATTTAAATTTTAGGTGGGCACCCCCAGTGAACCCTGGTATGTCTGTGCCAAATTTCGGACTCCTGTCTTCAAAGGGGCAGGTTTTTGGAATGTTTGAAAGTGATCTGAGTGTATGGCATCCATACTCGCATATACACGTATGGGCAGTTAAATCCAATCATATGAAATAAAACCATATCTCCCTATCAAAAAGTCCAGACTAACAGGCTTCCCATGGACCTATCTACTCCAAATCTTAGGTGGGCACCCCCAGTGAACCCTGGTATGTCTGTGCCAAATTTCGGACTCCTGTCTTCAAAGGGGCAGGTTTTTGGAATGTTTGAAAGTGATCTGAGTGTATGGCATCCATACTCGCATATACACGTATGGGCTGTTACATCCAAACATGTGATATAAATCCTTATGTCCCAAACAAAAAGTCCAGACTAACAGGTTTCCCATGGACCTATCTACTCCAAATTTTATGTGGGCAACCCCAGTGAACATTGGTATGTCTGTGCCAAATTTCAGACCCCTGTCTTCAAAGGGGCAGGTTTTTGGAATGTTTGAAAGTGATCTGAGTGTATGGCATCCATAATCGCATATACACGTATGGACTGTTACATCCAATAATGTGATATTAATCACGTTCTCCATAACAAAAAGTCCAGACTAACAGGCTTCCAATGGACCTATCTACTCCAAATATTAGGTGGGCACCCCCAGTGAACCCTGGTATGTCTGTGCCAAATTTCAGACCCCTGTCTTCAAAGGGGCAGGTTTTTGGAATGTTTGAAAGTGATCTGAGTGTATGGCATCCATACTCAGCATATACACGTATGGGCTGTTACATCCAATCATGTGATATCAATCACGTTCTCCATAACAAAAAGTCCAGACTAACAGGTTTCCCATGGACCTATCTACTCCAAATCTTAGGTGGGCACCCCCAGTGTACCCTGGCATGTCTGTGCTAAATATCAGACCCCTGTCTTCAAAGGGGCAGGTTTTTGGAATGTTTGAAAGTGATCTGAGTGTATGGCATTCATACTCGCATATACACGTATGGGCTGTTACATCCAATCATATGAAATAAAACCATATCTCCCTAACAAAAAGTCCAGACTAACAGGCTTCCCATGGACCTATCTACTCCAAATCTTAGGTGGGCACCCCCAGTGTACCCTGGCATGTCTGTGCTAAATATCAGACCCCTGTCTTCAAAGGGGCACGTTTTAGGAATGTTTGAAAGTGATCTGAGTGTATGGCATCCATAATCGCATATACACGTATGGACTGTTACATCCAATCATGTGATATTAATCACGTTCTCCATAACAAAAAGTCCAGACTAACAGGCTTCCAATGGACCTCTCCACTCCAAATTTTATGTGGGCACCCCCAGTAAACATTGGTATGTCTGTGCCAAATTTCAGACCCCTGTCTTCAAAGGGGCAGGTTTTTGGAATGTTTGAAAGTGATCTGAGTGTATGGCATCCATATTCGCATATGCACGTATGGACTTTTACATCCAATCATGTGATATTAATCACGTTCTCCATAACAAAAAGTCCAGACTAACAGGCTTCCAATGGACCTATCTACTCCAAATATTAGGTCGGCACCCCCAGTGAACCCTGGTATGTCTGTGCCAAATTTCAGACCCCTGTCTTCAAAGGGGCAGGTTTTTGGAATGTTTGAAAGTGATCTGAGTGTATGGCAACCATACTCGCATATACACGTATGGGCTGTTACATCCAATCATATGAAATAAAACCATATCTCCCTAAAAAAAGTCCAGACTAACAGGCTTCCCATGGACCTATCTACTCCAAATTTTATGTGGGCACCCCCAGTGAACATTGGTATGTCTGTGCCAAATTTCAGACCCCTGTCTTCAAAGGGGCAGGTTTTTGGAATGTTTGAATGTGATCTGAGTGTATGGCATCCATAATCGCATATACACGTATGGACTGTTACATACAATCATGTGATATTAATCACGTTCTCCATAACAAAAAGACCAGACTAACAGGCTTCCAATGGACCTATCTACTCCAAATATTAGGTGGGCACCCCCAGTGAACATTGGTATGTCTGTGCCAAATTTCAGACCCCTGTCTTCAAAGGGGCAGGTTTTTGGAATCTTTGAAAGTGATCTGAGTGTATGGCATCCATAATCGCATATACACGTATGGGCTGTTACATCCAGTCATATGAAATAAAACATTATCTCCCTAACAAAAAGTCCAGACTAACAGGCTTCCCATGGACCTATCTACTCCAAATCTTAGGTGGGCACCCCCAGTGTACCCTGGCATGTCTGTGCTAAATATCAGACCCCTGTCTTCAAAGGGGCACGTTTTAGGAATGTTTGAAAGTGATCTGAGTGTATGGCATCCATAATCGCATATACACGTATGGACTGTTACATCCAATCATGTGATATTAATCACGTTCTCCATAACAAAAATTCTAGACTAACAGGCTTCCAATGGACCTATCAACTCCAAATTTTATGTGGGCACCCCCAGTGAACATTGGTATGTCTGTGCCAAATTTCAGACCCCTGTCTTCAAAGGGGCAGGTTTTTGGAATGTTTGAAAGTGATCTGAGTGTATGGCATCCATAATCGCATATACACGTATGGACTGTTACATCCAATCATGTGATATTAATCACGTTCTCCATAACAAAAAGTCCAGACTAACAGGCTTCCAATGGACCTATCTACTCCAAATATTAGGTGGGCACCCCCAGTGAACCCTGGTATGTCTGTGCCAAATTTCAGACCCCTGTCTTCAAAGGGGCAGGTTTTTGGAATGTTTGAAAGTGATCTGAGTGTATGGCAACCATACTCGCATATACACGTATGGGCTGTTACATCCAATCATATGAAATAAAACCATATCTCCCTAAAAAAAGTCCAGACTAACAGGCTTCGCATGGACCTATCTACTCCAAATTTTATGTGGGCACCCCCAGTGAACATTGGTATGTCTGTGCCAAATTTCAGACCCCTGTCTTCAAAGGGGCAGGTTTTTGGAATGTTTGAAAGTGATCTGAGTGTATGGCATCCATAATCGCATATACACGTATGGGCTGTTACATCCAATCATGTGATATCAATCACGTTCTCCATAACAGAAAGTCCAGACTAACAGGCTTCCCATGGACCTATCTATTTAAATTTTAGGTGGGCACACCCAGTGTACCCTGGCATGTCTGTGCTAAATATCAGACCCCTGTCTTCAAAGGGGCACGTTTTAGGAATGTTTGAAAGTGATCTGAGTGTATGGCATCCATAATCGCATATACACGTATGGACTGTTACATCCAATCATGTGATATTAATCACGTTCTCCATAACAAAAAGTCCAGACTAACAGGCTTCCAATGGACCTATCTACTCCAAATATTAGGTGGGCACCCCCAGTGAACATTGGTATGTCTGTGCCAAATTTCAGACCCCTGTCTTCAAAGGGGCAGGTTTTTGGAATGTTTGAAAGTGATCTGAGTGTATGGCATCCATAATCGCATATACACGTATGGGCTGTTACTTCCAGTCATATGAAATAAAACATTATCTCCCTAACAAAAAGTCCAGACTAACAGGCTTCCCATGGACCTATCTACTCCAAATCTTAGGTGGGCACCCCCAGTGTACCCTGGCATGTCTGTGCTAAATATCAGACCCCTGTCTTCAAAGGGGCACGTTTTAGGAATGTTTGAAAGTGATCTGAGTGTATGGCATCCATAATCGCATATACACGTATGGGCTGTTACATCCAGTCATATGAAATAAAACATTATCTCCCTAACAAAAAGTCCAGACTAACAGGCTTCCCATGGACCTATCTACTCCAAATCTTAGGTGGGCACCCCCAGTGTACCCTGGCATGTCTGTGCTAAATATCAGACCCCTGTCTTCAAAGGGGCACGTTTTAGGAATGTTTGAAAGTGATCTGAGTGTATGGCATCCATAATCGCATATACACGTATGGACTGTTACATCCAATCATGTGATATTAATCACGTTCTCCATAACAAAAATTCTAGACTAACAGGCTTCCAATGGACCTATCAACTCCAAATTTTATGTGGGCACCCCCAGTGAACATTGGTATGTCTGTGCCAAATTTCAGACCCCTGTCTTCAAAGGGGCAGGTTTTTGGAATGTTTGAAAGTGATCTGAGTGTATGGCATCCATAATCGCATATACACGTATGGACTGTTACATCCAATCATGTGATATTAATCACGTTCTCCATAACAAAAAGTCCAGACTAACAGGCTTCCAATGGACCTATCTACTCCAAATATTAGGTGGGCACCCCCAGTGATCCCTGGTATATCTGTGCCAAATTTCAGACCCCTGTCTTCAAAGGGGCAGGTTTTTGGAATGTTTGAAAGTGATCTGAGTGTATGGCAACCATACTCGCATATACACGTATGGGCTGTTACATCCAATCATATGAAATAAAACCATATCTCCCTAAAAAAAGTCCAGACTAACAGGCTTCGCATGGACCTATCTACTCCAAATTTTATGTGGGCACCCCCAGTGAACATTGGTATGTCTGTGCCAAATTTCAGACCCCTGTCTTCAAAGGGGCAGGTTTTTGGAATGTTTGAAAGTGATCTGAGTGTATGGCATCCATAATCGCATATACACGTATGGACTGTTACATACAATCATGTGATATTAATCATGTTCTCCATAACAAAAAGTCCAGACTAACAGGCTTCCAATGGACCTATCTACTCCAAATATTAGGTGGGCACCCCCAGTGAACATTGGTATGTCTGTGCCAAATTTCAGACCCCTGTCTTCAAAGGGGCAGGTTATTGGAATGTTTGAAAGTGATCTGAGTGTATGGCATCCATAATCGCATATACACGTATGGACTGTTACATCCAATCATGTGATATTAATCACGTTCTCCATAACAAAAAGTCCAGACTAACAGGCTTCCAATGGACCTATCTACTCCAAATATTAGGTGGGCACCCCCAGTGAACATTGGTATGTCTGTGCCAAATTTCAGACCCCTGTCTTCAAAGGGGCAGGTTTTTGGAATGTTTGAAAGTGATCTGAGTGTATGGCATCCATAATCGCATATACACGTATGGGCTGTTACATCCAGTCATATGAAATAAAACATTATCTCCCTAACAAAAAGTCCAGACTAACAGGCTTCCCATGGACCTATCTACTCCAAATCTTAGGTGGGCACCCCCAGTGTACCCTGGCATGTCTGTGCTAAATATCAGACCCCTGTCTTCAAAGGGGCACGTTTTAGGAATGTTTGAAAGTGATCTGAGTGTATGGCATCCATAATCGCATATACACGTATGGGCTGTTACATCCAGTCATATGAAATAAAACATTATCTCCCTAACAAAAAGTCCAGACTAACAGGCTTCCCATGGACCTATCTACTCCAAATCTTAGGTGGGCACCCCCAGTGTACCCTAGCATGTCTGTGCTAAATATCAGACCCCTGTCTTCAAAGGGGCACGTTTTAGGAATGTTTGAAAGTGATCTGAGTGTATGGCATCCATAATCGCATATACACGTATGGACTGTTACATCCAATCATGTGATATTAATCACGTTCTCCATAACAAAAATTCTAGACTAACTGGCTTCCAATGGACCTATCAACTCCAAATTTTATGTGGGCACCCCCAGTGAACATTGGTATGTCTGTGCCAAATTTCAGACCCCTGTCTTCAAAGGGGCAGGTTTTTGGAATGTTTGAAAGTGATCTGAGTGTATGGCATCCATAATCGCATATACACGTATGGACTGTTACATCCAATCATGTGATATTAATCACGTTCTCCATAACAAAAAGTCCAGACTAACAGGCTTCCAATGGACCTATCTACTCCAAATATTAGGTGGGCACCCCCAGTGATCCCTGGTATGTCTGTGCCAAATTTCAGACCCCTGTCTTCAAAGGGGCAGGTTTTTGGAATGTTTGAAAGTGATCTGAGTGTATGGCAACCATACTCGCATATACACGTATGGGCTGTTACATCCAATCATCTGAAATAAAACCATATCTCCCTAAAAAAAGTCCAGACTAACAGGCTTCGCATGGACCTATCTACTCCAAATTTTATGTGGGCACCCCCAGTGAACATTGGTATGTCTGTGCCAAATTTCAGACCCCTGTCTTCAAAGGGGCAGGTTTTTGGAATGTTTGAAAGTGATCTGAGTGTATGGCATCCATAATCGCATATACACGTATGGACTGTTACATACAATCATGTGATATTAATCATGTTCTCCATAACAAAAAGTCCAGACTAACAGGCTTCCAATGGACCTATCTACTCCAAATATTAGGTGGGCACCCCCAGTGAACATTGGTATGTCTGTGCCAAATTTCAGACCCCTGTCTTCAAAGGGGCAGGTTTTTGAAATGTTTGAAAGTGATCTGAGTGTATGGCATCCATAATCGCATATACACGTATGGGCTGTTACATCCAGTCATATGAAATAAAACCATATCTCCCTAAAAAAAGTCCAGACTAACAGGCTTCCCATGGACCTATCTACTCCAAATTTTATGTGGGCACCCCTAGTGAACATTGGTATGTCTGTGCCAAATTTCAGACCCCTGTCTTCAAAGGGGCAGGTTTTTGGAATGTTTGAAAGTGATCTGAGTGTATGGCATCCATAATCGCATATACACGTATGGACTGTTACATACAATCATGTGATATTAATCACGTTCTCCATAACAAAAAGTCCAGACTAACAGGCTTCCAATGGACCTATCTACTCCAAATATTAGGTGGGCACCCCCAGTGAACATTGGTATGTCTGTGCCAAATTTCAGACCCCTGTCTTCAAAGAGGCAGGTTTGTGGAATGTTTGAAAGTGATCTGAGTGTATGGCATCCATAATCGCATATACACGTATGGGCTGTTACATCCAATCATGTGATATCAATCACGTTCTCCATAACAAAAAGTCCAGACTAACAGGCTTCCCATGGACCTATCTACTCAAATTTTAGGTGGGCACCCCCAGTGAACCCTGGTATGTCTGTGCCAAATTTCGTACTCCTGTCTTCAATGGGGCAGGTTTTTGGAATGTTTGAAAGTGATCTGAGTGTATGGCATCCATACTCACATATACACGTATGGGCTGTTACATCCAAACATGTGATATAAATCCTTATCTCCCAAACAAAAAGTCCAGACTAACAGGCTTCCAATGGACCTATCTACTCCAAATCTTAGGTGGGCACCCCCAGTGTACCCTGGCATGTCTGTGCTAAATATCAGACCCCTGTCTTCAAAGGGGCACGTTTTAGGAATGTTTGAAAGTGATCTGAGTGTATGGCATCCATAATCGCATATACACGTATGGACTGTTACATCCAATCATGTGATATTAATCACGTTCTCCATAACAAAAAGTCCAGACTAACAGGCTTCCAATGGACCTATCTATTTAATTTTTAGGTGGGCACCCCCAGTGAACCCTGGTATGTCTGTGCCAAATTTCGGACTCCTGTCTTCAATGGGGCAGGTTTTTGGAATGTTTGAAAGTGATCTGAGTGTATGGCATCCATACTCGCATATACACGTATGGGCTGTTACATCCAAACATGTGATATAAATCCTTATCTCCCAAACAAAAAGTCCAGACTAACAGGTTTACCATGGACCTATCTACTCCAAATCTTAGGTTGGCACCCCCAGTGTACCCTGGCATGTCTGTGCCAAATTTCAGACCCCTGTCTTCAAAGGGGCAGGTTTTTGGAATGTTTGAAAGTGATCTGAGTGTATGGCATCCATAATCGCATATACACGTATGGACTGTTACATCCAATCATGTGATATTAATCACGTTCTCCATAACAAAAAGTCCAGACTAACAGGCTTCCAATGGACCTATCTACTCCAAATATTAGGTGGGCACCCCCAGTGAACCCTGGTATGTCTGTGCCAAATTTCAGACCCCTGTCTTCAAAGGGGCAGGTTTTTGGAATGTTTGAAAGTGATCTGAGTGTATGGCATCCATAATCGCATATACACGTATGGACTGTTACATCCAATCATGTGATATTAATCACGTTCTCCATAACAAAAAGTCCAGACTAACAGGCTTCCAATGGACCTATCTACTCCAAATATTAGGTGGGCACCCCCAGTGAACCCTGGTATGTCTGTGCCAAATTTCAGACCCCTGTCTTCAAAGGGGCAGGTTTTTGGAATGTTTGACAGTGATCTGAGTGTATGGCATCCATAATCGCATATACACATATGGGCTGTTACATCCAATCATGTGATATCAATCACGTTCTCCATAACAGAAAGTCCAGACTAACAGGCTTCCCATGGACCTATCTATTTAAATTTTAGGTGGGCACCCCCAGTGAACCCTGGTATGTCTGTGCCAAATTTCGGACTCCTGTCTTCAATGGGGCAGGTTTTTGGAATGTTTGAAAGTGATCTGAGTGTATGGCATCCATACTCACATATACACGTATGGGCTGTTACATCCAAACATGTGATATAAATCCTTATCTCCCAAACAAAAAGTCCAGACTAACAGGCTTCCAATGGACCTATCTACTCCAAATCTTAGGTGGGCACCCCCAGTGTACCCTGGCATGTCTGTGCTAAATATCAGACCCCTGTCTTCAAAGGGGCACGTTTTAGGAATGTTTGAAAGTGATCTGAGTGTATGAGATCCATAATCGCATATACACGTATGGACTGTTACATCCAATCATGTGATATTAATCACGTTCTCCATAACAAAAAGTCCAGACTAACAGGCTTCCAATGGACCTATCTACTCCAAATTTTATGTGGGCACCCCCAGTGAACATTGGTATGTCTGTGCCAAATTTCAGACCCCTGTCTTCAAAGAGGCAGGTTTTTGGAATGTTTGAAAGTGATCTGAGTGTATGGCATCCATAATCGCATATACACGTATGGGCTGTTACATCCAATCATGTGATATCAATCACGTTCTCCATAACAAAAAGTCCAGACTAACAGGCTTCCCATGGACCTATCTACTCAAATTTTAGGTGGGCACCCCCAGTGAACCCTGGTATGTCTGTGCCAAATTTCGTACTCCTGTCTTCAATGGGGCAGGTTTTTGGAATGTTTGAAAGTGATCTGAGTGTATGGCATCCATACTCACATATACACGTATGGGCTGTTACATCCAAACATGTGATATAAATCCTTATCTCCCAAACAAAAAGTCCAGACTAACAGGCTTCCAATGGACCTATCTACTCCAAATCTTAGGTGGGCACCCCCAGTGTACCCTGGCATGTCTGTGCTAAATATCAGACCCCTGTCTTCAAAGGGGCACGTTTTAGGAATGTTTGAAAGTGATCTGAGTGTATGGCATCCATAATCGCATATACACGTATGGACTGTTACATCCAATCATGTGATATTAATCACGTTCTCCATAACAAAAAGTCCAGACTAACAGGCTTCCAATGGACCTATCTATTTAATTTTTAGGTGGGCACCCCCAGTGAACCCTGGTATGTCTGTGCCAAATTTCGGACTCCTGTCTTCAATGGGGCAGGTTTTTGGAATGTTTGAAAGTGATCTGAGTGTATGGCATCCATACTCGCATATACACGTATGGGCTGTTACATCCAAACATGTGATATAAATCCTTATCTCCCAAACAAAAAGTCCAGACTAACAGGTTTACCATGGACCTATCTACTCCAAATCTTAGGTTGGCACCCCCAGTGTACCCTGGCATGTCTGTGCCAAATTTCAGACCCCTGTCTTCAAAGGGGCAGGTTTTTGGAATGTTTGAAAGTGATCTGAGTGTATGGCATCCATAATCGCATATACACGTATGGACTGTTACATCCAATCATGTGATATTAATCACGTTCTCCATAACAAAAAGTCCAGACTAACAGGCTTCCAATGGACCTATCTACTCCAAATATTAGGTGGGCACCCCCAGTGAACCCTGGTATGTCTGTGCCAAATTTCAGACCCCTGTCTTCAAAGGGGCAGGTTTTTGGAATGTTTGAAAGTGATCTGAGTGTATGGCATCCATAATCGCATATACACGTATGGACTGTTACATCCAATCATGTGATATTAATCACGTTCTCCATAACAAAAAGTCCAGACTAACAGGCTTCCAATGGACCTATCTACTCCAAATATTAGGTGGGCACCCCCAGTGAACCCTGGTATGTCTGTGCCAAATTTCAGACCCCTGTCTTCAAAGGGGCAGGTTTTTGGAATGTTTGACAGTGATCTGAGTGTATGGCATCCATAATCGCATATACACATATGGGCTGTTACATCCAATCATGTGATATCAATCACGTTCTCCATAACAGAAAGTCCAGACTAACAGGCTTCCCATGGACCTATCTATTTAAATTTTAGGTGGGCACCCCCAGTGAACCCTGGTATGTCTGTGCCAAATTTCGGACTCCTGTCTTCAATGGGGCAGGTTTTTGGAATGTTTGAAAGTGATCTGAGTGTATGGCATCCATACTCACATATACACGTATGGGCTGTTACATCCAAACATGTGATATAAATCCTTATCTCCCAAACAAAAAGTCCAGACTAACAGGCTTCCAATGGACCTATCTACTCCAAATCTTAGGTGGGCACCCCCAGTGTACCCTGGCATGTCTGTGCTAAATATCAGACCCCTGTCTTCAAAGGGGCACGTTTTAGGAATGTTTGAAAGTGATCTGAGTGTATGGCATCCATAATCGCATATACACGTATGGACTGTTACATCCAATCATGTGATATTAATCACGTTCTCCATAACAAAAAGTCCAGACTAACAGGCTTCCAATGGACCTATCTATTTAATTTTTAGGTGGGCACCCCCAGTGAACCCTGGTATGTCTGTGCCAAATTTCGGACTCCTGTCTTCAATGGGGCAGGTTTTTGGAATGTTTGAAAGTGATCTGAGTGTATGGCATCCATACTCGCATATACACGTATGGGCTGTTACATCCAAACATGTGATATAAATCCTTATCTCCCAAACAAAAAGTCCAGACTAACAGGTTTACCATGGACCTATCTACTCCAAATCTTAGGTTGGCACCCCCAGTGTACCCTGGCATGTCTGTGCCAAATTTCAGACCCCTGTCTTCAAAGGGGCAGGTTTTTGGAATGTTTGAAAGTGATCTGAGTGTATGGCATCCATAATCGCATATACACGTATGGACTGTTACATCCAATCATGTGATATTAATCACGTTCTCCATAACAAAAAGTCCAGACTAACAGGCTTCCAATGGACCTATCTACTCCAAATATTAGGTGGGCACCCCCAGTGAACCCTGGTATGTCTGTGCCAAATTTCAGACCCCTGTCTTCAAAGGGGCAGGTTTTTGGAATGTTTGAAAGTGATCTGAGTGTATGGCATCCATAATCGCATATACACGTATGGACTGTTACATCCAATCATGTGATATTAATCACGTTCTCCATAACAAAAAGTCCAGACTAACAGGCTTCCAATGGACCTATCTACTCCAAATATTAGGTGGGCACCCCCAGTGAACCCTGGTATGTCTGTGCCAAATTTCAGACCCCTGTCTTCAAAGGGGCAGGTTTTTGGAATGTTTGAAAGTGATCTGAGTGTATGGCATCCATACTCAGCATATACACGTATGGGCTGTTACATCCAATCATGTGATATCAATCACGTTCTCCATAACAAAAAGTCCAGACTAACAGGTTTCCCATGGACCTATCTACTCCAAATCTTAGGTGGGCACCCCCAGTGTACCCTGGCATGTCTGTGCTAAATATCAGACCCCTGTCTTCAAAGGGGCAGGTTTTTGGAATGTTTGAAAGTGATCTGAGTGTATGGCATTCATACTCGCATATACACGTATGGGCTGTTACATCCAATCATATGAAATAAAACCATATCTCCCTAACAAAAAGTCCAGACTAACAGGCTTCCCATGGACCTATCTACTCCAAATCTTAGGTGGGCACCCCCAGTGTACCCTGGCATGTCTGTGCTAAATATCAGACCCCTGTCTTCAAAGGGGCACGTTTTAGGAATGTTTGAAAGTGATCTGAGTGTATGGCATCCATAATCGCATATACACGTATGGACTGTTACATCCAATCATGTGATATTAATCACGTTCTCCATAACAAAAAGTCCAGACTAACAGGCTTCCAATGGACCTCTCCACTCCAAATTTTATGTGGGCACCCCCAGTAAACATTGGTATGTCTGTGCCAAATTTCAGACCCCTGTCTTCAAAGGGGCAGGTTTTTGGAATGTTTGAAAGTGATCTGAGTGTATGGCATCCATATTCGCATATGCACGTATGGACTTTTACATCCAATCATGTGATATTAATCACGTTCTCCATAACAAAAAGTCCAGACTAACAGGCTTCCAATGGACCTATCTACTCCAAATATTAGGTGGGCACCCCCAGTAAACCCTGGTATGTCTGTGCCAAATTTCAGACCCCTGTCTTCAAAGGGGCAGGTTTTTGGAATGTTTGAAAGTGATCTGAGTGTATGGCAACCATACTCGCATATACACGTATGGGCTGTTACATCCAATCATATGAAATAAAACCATATCTCCCTAAAAAAAGTCCAGACTAACAGGCTTCCCATGGACCTATCTACTCCAAATCTTAGGTGGGCACCCCCAGTGTACCCTGGCATGTCTGTGCTAAATATCAGACCCCTGTCTTCAAAGGGGCAGGTTTTTGGAATGTTTGAAAGTGATCTGAGTGTATGGCATTCATACTCGCATATACACGTATGGGCTGTTACATCCAATCATATGAAATAAAACCATATCTCCCTAACAAAAAGTCCAGACTAAAAGGCTTCCCATGGACCTATCTACTCCAAATCTTAGGTGGGCACCCCCAGTGTACCCTGGCATGTCTGTGCTAAATATCAGACCCCTGTCTTCAAAGGGGCACGTTTTAGGAATGTTTGAAAGTGATCTGAGTGTATGGCATCCATAATCGCATATACACGTATGGACTGTTACATCCAATCATGTAATATTAATCACGTTCTCCATAACAAAAAGTCCAGACTAACAGGCTTCCAATGGACCTCTCCACTCCAAATTTTATGTGGGCACCCCCAGTAAACATTGGTATGTCTGTGCCAAATTTCAGACCCCTGTCTTCAAAGGGGCAGGTTTTTGGAATGTTTGAAAGTGATCTGAGTGTATGGCATCCATATTCGCATATGCACGTATGGACTTTTACATCCAATCATGTGATATTAATCACGTTCTCCATAACAAAAAGTCCAGACTAACAGGCTTCCAATGGACCTATCTACTCCAAATATTAGGTGGGCACCCCCAGTAAACCCTGGTATGTCTGTGCCAAATTTCAGACCCCTGTCTTCAAAGGGGCAGGTTTTTGGAATGTTTGAAAGTGATCTGAGTGTATGGCAACCATACTCGCATATACACGTATGGGCTGTTACATCCAATCATATGAAATAAAACCATATCTCCCTAAAAAAAGTCCAGACTAACAGGCTTCCCATGGACCTATCTACTCCAAATTTTATGTGGGCACCCCCAGTGAACATTGGTATGTCTGTGCCAAATTTCAGACCCCTGTCTTCAAAGGGGCAGGTTTTTGGAATGTTTGAATGTGATCTGAGTGTATGGCATCCATAATCGCATATACACGTATGGACTGTTACATACAATCATGTGATATTAATCACGTTCTCCATAACAAAAAGTCCAGACTAACAGGCTTCCAATGGACCTATCTACTCCAAATATTAGGTGGGCACCCCCAGTGAACATTGGTATGTCTGTGCCAAATTTCAGACCCCTGTCTTCAAAGGGGCAGGTTTTTGGAATCTTTGAAAGTGATCTGAGTGTATGGCATCCATAATCGCATATACACGTATGGGCTGTTACATCCAGTCATATGAAAAAAAACATTATCTCCCTAACAAAAAGTCCAGACTAACAGGCTTCCCATGGACCTATCTACTCCAAATCTTAGGTGGGCACCCCCAGTGTACCCTGGCATGTCTGTGCTAAATATCAGACCCCTGTCTTCAAAGGGGCACGTTTTAGGAATGTTTGAAAGTGATCTGAGTGTATGGCATCCATAATCGCATATACACGTATGGACTGTTACATCCAATCATGTGATATTAATCACGTTCTCCATAACAAAAATTCTAGACTAACAGGCTTCCAATGGACCTATCAACTCCAAATTTTATGTGGGCACCCCCAGTGAACATTGGTATGTCTGTGCCAAATTTCAGACCCCTGTCTTCAAAGGGGCAGGTTTTTGGAATGTTTGAAAGTGATCTGAGTGTATGGCATCCATAATCGCATATACACGTATGGACTGTTACATCCAATCATGTGATATTAATCACGTTCTCCATAACAAAAAGTCCAGACTAACAGGCTTCCAATGGACCTATCTACTCCAAATATTAGGTGGGCACCCCCAGTGAACCCTGGTATGTCTGTGCCAAATTTCAGACCCCTGTCTTCAAAGGGGCAGGTTTTTGGAATGTTTGAAAGTGATCTGAGTGTATGGCAACCATACTCGCATATACACGTATGGGCTGTTACATCCAATCATATGAAATAAAACCATATCTCCCTAAAAAAAGTCCAGACTAACAGGCTTCGCATGGACCTATCAACTCCAAATTTTATGTGGGCACCCCCAGTGAACATTGGTATGTCTGTGCCAAATTTCAGACCCCTGTCTTCAAAGGGGCAGGTTTTTGGAATGTTTGAAAGTGATCTGAGTGTATGGCATCCATAATCGCATATACACGTATGGACTGTTACATCCAATCATTTGATATTAATCACGTTCTCCATAACAAAAAGTCCAGACTAACAGGCTTCCAATGGACCTATCTACTCCAAATATTAGGTGGGCACCCCCAGTGAACCCTGGTATGTCTGTGCCAAATTTCGGACCCCTGTCTTCAAAGGGGCAGGTTTTTGGAATGTTTGAAAGTGATCTGAGTGTATGGCAACCATACTCGCATATACACGTATGGGCTGTTACATCCAATCATATGAAATAAAACCATATCTCCCTAAAAAAAGTCCAGACTAACAGGCTTCGCATGCACCTATCTACTCCAAATTTTATGTGGGCACCCCCAGTGAACATTGGTATGTCTGTGCCAAATTTCAGACCCCTGTCTTCAAAGGGGCAGGTTTTTGGAATGTTTGAAAGTGATCTGAGTGTATGGCATCCATAATCGCATATACACGTATGGACTGTTACATACAATCATGTGATATTAATCACGTTCTCCATAACAAAAAGTCCAGACTAACAGGCTTCCAATGGACCTATCTACTCCAAGTATTAGGTGGGCACCCCCAGTGAACATTGGTATGTCTGTGCCAAATTTCAGACCCCTGTCTTCAAAGGGGCAGGTTTTTGGAATGTTTGAAAGTGATCTGAGTGTATGGCATCCATAATCGCATATACACGTATGGGCTGTTACATCCAATCATGTGATATCAATCACGTTCACCATAACAGAAAGTCCAGACTAACAGGCTTCCCATGGACCTATCTATTTAAATTTTAGGTGGGCACACCCAGTGTACCCTGGCATGTCTGTGCTAAATATCAGACCCCTGTCTTCAAAGGGGCACGTTTTAGGAATGTTTGAAAGTGATCTGAGTGTATGGCATCCATAATCGCATATACACGTATGGACTGTTACATCCAATCATGTGATATTAATCACGTTCTCCATAACAAAATGTCCAGACTAACAGGCTTCCAATGGACCTATCTACTCCAAATTTTATGTGGGCACCCCCAGTGAACATTGGTATGTCTGTGCCAAATTTCAGACCCCTGTCTTCAAAGGGGCAGGTTATTGGAATGTTTGAAAGTGATCTGAGTGTATGGCATCCATAATCGCATATACACGTATGGACTGTTACATCCAATCATGTGATATTAATCACGTTCTCCATAACAAAAAGTCCAGACTAACAGGCTTCCAATGGACCTATCTACTCCAAATATTAGGTGGGCACCCCCAGTGAACATTGGTATGTCTGTGCCAAATTTCAGACCCCTGTCTTCAAAGGGGCAGGTTTTTGGAATGTTTGAAAGTGATCTGAGTGTATGGCATCCATAATCGCATATACACGTATGGGCTGTTACATCCAGTCATATGAAATAAAACATTATCTCCCTAACAAAAAGTCCAGACTAACAGGCTTCCCATGGACCTATCTACTCCAAATCTTAGGTGGGCACCCCCAGTGTACCCTGGCATGTCTGTGCTAAATATCAGACCCCTGTCTTCAAAGGGGCACGTTTTAGGAATGTTTGAAAGTGATGTGAGTGTATGGCATCCATAATCGCATATACACGTATGGGCTGTTACATCCAGTCATATGAAATAAAACATTATCTCCCTAACAAAAAGTCCAGACTAACAGGCTTCCCATGGACCTATCTACTCCAAATCTTAGGTGGGCACCCCCAGTGTACCCTGGCATGTCTGTGCTAAATATCAGACCCCTGTCTTCAAAGGGGCACGTTTTAGGAATGTTTGAAAGTGATCTGAGTGTATGGCATCCATAATCGCATATACACGTATGGACTGTTACATCCAATCATGTGATATTAATCACGTTCTCCATAACAAAAATTCTAGACTAACAGGCTTCCAATGGACCTATCAACTCCAAATTTTATGTGGGCACCCCCAGTGAACATTGGTATGTCTGTGCCAAATTTCAGACCCCTGTCTTCAAAGGGGCAGGTTTTTGGAATGTTTGAAAGTGATCTGAGTGTATGGCATCCATAATCGCATATACACGTATGGACTGTTACATCCAATCATGTGATATTAATCACGTTCTCCATAACAAAAAGTCCAGACTAACAGGCTTCCAATGGACCTATCTACTCCAAATATTAGGTGGGCACCCCCAGTGAACCCTGGTATGTCTGTGGCAAATTTCAGACCCCTGTCTTCAAAGGGGCAGGTTTTTGGAATGTTTGAAAGTGATCTGAGTGTATGGCAACCATACTCGCATATACACGTATGGGCTGTTACATCCAATCATATGAAATAAAACCATATCTCCCTAAAAAAAGTCCAGACTAACAGGCTTCGCATGGACCTATCTACTCCAAATTTTATGTGGGCACCCCCAGTGAACATTGGTATGTCTGTGCCAAATTTCAGACCCCTGTCTTCAAAGGGGCAGGTTTTTGGAATGTTTGAAAGTGATCTGAGTGTATGGCATCCATAATCGCATATACACGTATGGACTGTTACATACAATCATGTGATATTAATCACGTTCTCCATAACAAAAAGTCCAGACTAACAGGCTTCCAATGGACCTATCTACTCCAAATATTAGGTGGGCACCCCCAGTGAACATTGGTATGTCTGTGCCAAATTTCAGACCCCTGTCTTCAAAGGGGCAGGTTTTTGAAATGTTTGAAAGTGATCTGAGTGTATGGCATCCATAATCGCATATACACGTATGGGCTGTTACATCCAGTCATATGAAATAAAACCATATCTCCCTAAAAAAAGTCCAGACTAACAGGCTTCCCATGGACCTATCTACTCCAAATTTTATGTGGGCACCCCCAGTGAACATTGGTATGTCTGTGCCAAATTTCAGACCCCTGTCTTCAAAGGGGCAGGTTTTTGGAATGTTTGAAAGTGATCTGAGTGTATGGCATCCATAATCGCATATACACGTATGGGCTGTTAAATCCAATCATGTGATATCAATCACGTTCACCATAACAGAAAGTCCAGACTAACAGGCTTCCCATGGACCTATCTATTTAAATTTTAGGTGGGCACACCCAGTGTACCCTGGCATGTCTGTGCTAAATATCAGACCCCTGTCTTCAAAGGGGCACGTTTTAGGAATGTTTGAAAGTGATCTGAGTGTATGGCATCCATAATCGCATATACACGTATGGACTGTTACATCCAATCATGTGATATTAATCACGTTCTCCATAACAAAATGTCCAGACTAACAGGCTTCCAATGGACCTATCTACTCCAAATTTTATGTGGGCACCCCCAGTGAACATTGGTATGTCTGTGCCAAATTTCAGACCCCTGTCTTCAAAGGGGCAGGTTTTTGGAATGTTTGAAAGTGATCTGAGTGTATGGCATCCATAATCGCATATACACGTATGGGCTGTTACATCCAGTCATATGAAATAAAACATTATCTCCCTAACAAAAAGTCCAGACTAACAGGCTTCCCATGGACCTATCTACTCCAAATCTTAGGTGGGCACCCCCAGTGTACCCTGGCATGTCTGTGCTAAATATCAGACCCCTGTCTTCAAAGGGGCACGTTTTAGGAATGTTTGAAAGTGATCTGAGTGTATGGCATCCATAATCGCATATACACGTATGGGCTGTTACATCCAGTCATATGAAATAAAACATTATCTCCCTAACAAAAAGTCCAGACTAACAGGCTTCCCATGGACCTATCTACTCCAAATCTTAGGTGGGCACCCCCAGTGTACCCTGGCATGTCTGTGCTAAATATCAGACCCCTGTCTTCAAAGGGGCACGTTTTAGGAATGTTTGAAAGTGATCTGAGTGTATGGCATCCATAATCGCATATACACGTATGGACTGTTACATCCAATCATGTGATATTAATCACGTTCTCCATAACAAAAATTCTAGACTAACAGGCTTCCAATGGACCTATCAACTCCAAATTTTATGTGGGCACCCCCAGTGAACATTGGTATGTCTGTGCCAAATTTCAGACCCCTGTCTTCAAAGGGGCAGGTTTTTGGAATGTTTGAAAGTGATCTGAGTGTATGGCATCCATAATCGCATATACACGTATGGACTGTTACATCCAATCATGTGATATTAATCACGTTCTCCATAACAAAAAGTCCAGACTAACAGGCTTCCAATGGACCTATCTACTCCAAATATTAGGTGGGCACCCCCAGTGAACCCTGGTATGTCTGTGCCAAATTTCAGACCCCTGTCTTCAAAGGGGCAGGTTTTTGGAATGTTTGAAAGTGATCTGAGTGTATGGCAACCATACTCGCATATACACGTATGGGCTGTTACATCCAATCATATGAAATAAAACCATATCTCCCTAAAAAAAGTCCAGACTAACAGGCTTCGCATGGACCTATCTACTCCAAATTTTATGTGGGCACCCCCAGTGAACATTGGTATGTCTGTGCCAAATTTCAGACCCCTGTCTTCAAAGGGGCAGGTTTTTGGAATGTTTGAAAGTGATCTGAGTGTATGGCATCCATAATCGCATATACACGTATGGACTGTTACATACAATCATGTGATATTAATCACGTTCTCCATAACAAAAAGTCCAGACTAACAGGCTTCCAATGGACCTATCTACTCCAAATATTAGGTGGGCACCCCCAGTGAACATTGGTATGTCTGTGCCAAATTTCAGACCCCTGTCTTCAAAGGGGCAGGTTTTTGAAATGTTTGAAAGTGATCTGAGTGTATGGCATCCATAATCGCATATACACGTATGGGCTGTTACATCCAGTCATATGAAATAAAACCATATCTCCCTAAAAAAAGTCCAGACTAACAGGCTTCCCATGGACCTATCTACTCCAAATTTTATGTGGGCACCCCCAGTGAACATTGGTATGTCTGTGCCAAATTTCAGACCCCTGTCTTCAAAGGGGCAGGTTTTTGGAATGTTTGAAAGTGATCTGAGTGTATGGCATCCATAATCGCATATACACGTATGGACTGTTACATACAATCATGTGATATTAATCATGTTCTCCATAACAAAAAGTCCAGACTAACAGGCTTCCAATGGACCTATCTACTCCAAATATTAGGTGGGCACACCCAGTGTACCCTGGCATGTCTGTGCTAAATATCAGACCCCTGTCTTCAAAGGGGCACGTTTTAGGAATGTTTGAAAGTGATCTGAGTGTATGGCATCCATAATCGCATATACACGTATGGACTGTTACATCCAATCATGTGATATTAATCACGTTCTCCATAACAAAATGCCAAGACTAACAGGCTTCCAATGGACCTATCTACTCCAAATTTTATGTGAGCACCCCCAGTGAACATTGGTATTTCTGTGCCAAATTTCAGACCCCTGTCTTCAAAGGGGCAGGTTATTGGAATGTTTGAAAGTGATCTGAGTGTATGGCATCCATAATCGCATATACACGTATGGACTGTTACATCCAATCATGTGATATTAATCACGTTCTCCATAACAAAAAGTCCAGACTAACAGGCTTCCAATGGACCTATCTACTCCAAATATTAGGTGGGCACCCCCAGTGTACCCTGGCATGTCTGTGCTAAATATCAGACCCCTGTCTTCAAAGGGGCACGTTTTAGGAATGTTTGAAAGTGATCTGAGTGTATGGCATCCATAATCGCATATACACGTATGGACTGTTACATCCAATCATGTGATATTAATCACGTTCTCCATAACAAAAAGTCTAGACTAACAGGCTTCCAATGGACCTATCAACTCCAAATTTTATGTGGGCACCCCCAGTGAACATTAGTATGTCTGTGCCAAAGTTCAGACCCCTGTCTTCAAAGGGGCAGGTTTTTGGAATGTTTGAAAGTGATCTGAGTGTATGGCATCCATAATCGCATATACACGTATGGACTGTTACATCCAATCATGTGATATTAATCACGTTCTCCATAACAAAAAGTCCAGACTAACAGGCTTCCAATGGACCTATCTACTCCAAATATTAGGTGGGCACCCCCAGTGAACCCTGGTATGTCTGTGCCAAATTTCAGACCCCTGTCTTCAAAGGGGCAGGTTTTTGTAATGTTTGAAAGTGATCTGAGTGTATGGCATCCATACTCGCATATACACGTATGGGCTGTTACATCCAATCATGTGATATTAATCACGTTCTCCATAACAAAAAGTCCAGACTAACAGGCTTCCAATGGACCTGTCTACTCCAAATTTTATGTGGGCAACCCCAGTGAACATTGGTATGTCTGTGCCAAATTTCAGACCCCTGTCTTCAAAGGGGCAGGTTTTTGGAATGTTTGAAAGTGATCTGAGTGTATGGCATCCATAATCGCATATACACGTATGGACTGTTACATCCAATCATGTGATATTAATCACGTTCTCCATAACAAAAAGTCCAGACTAACAGGCTTCCAATGGACCTATGTACTCCAAATATTAGGTGGGCACCCCCAGTGAACCCTGGTATGTCTGTGCCAAATTTCAGACCCCTGTCTTCAAAGGGGCAGGTTTTTGGAATGTTTGAAAGTGATCTGAGTGTATGGCATCCATACTCGCATATACACGTATGGGCTGTTACATCCAATCATATGAAATAAAACCTTATCTCCCTAACAAAAAATCCAGACTAACAGGCTTCCCATGGACCTATCTACTCCAAATTTAAGGTGGGCATCCCCAGTGAACCCTGGTATGTCTGTGCCAAATTTCGGACTCCTGTCTTCAAAGGGGCAGGTTTTTGGAATGTTTGAAAGTGATCTGAGTGTATGGCATCCATACTCGCATATACACGTATGGGCTGTTACATCCAAACATGTGATATAAATCCTTATCTCCTAAACAAAAAGTCCAGACTAACAGGTTTCCCATGGACCTATCTACTCCAAATCTTAGGTGGGCACCCCCAGTGTACCCTGGCATGTCTGTGCTAAATATCAGACCCCTGTCTTCAAACGGGCAGGTTTTTGGAATGTTTGAAAGTGATCTGAGTGTATGGCATCCATACTCGAATATACACGTATGGGCTGTTACATCCAATCATATGAAATAAAACCATATCTCCCTAACAATAAGTCCAGACTAACAGGCTTCTCATGGACCTATCTACTTCAAATTTTATGTGGGCACCCCCAGTGAACATTGGTATGTCTGTGCCAAATTTCAGACCCCTGTCTTCAAAGGGGCAGGTTTTTGGAATGTTTGAAAGTGATCTGAGTGTATGGCATCCATAATCGCATATACACGTATGGGCTGTTACATCCAATCATGTGATATTAATCACGTTCTCCATAACAAAAAGTCCAGACTAACAGGCTTCCAATGGACCTATGTACTCCAAATATTAGGTGGGCACCCCCAGTGAACCCTGGTATGTCTGTGCCAAATTTCAGACCCCTGTCTTCAAAGGGGCAGGTTTTTGGAATGTTTGAAAGTGATCTGAGTGTATGGCATCCATACTCGCATATACACGTATGGGCTGTTACATCCAATCATATGAAATAAAACCTTATCTCCCTAACAAAAAATCCAGACTAACAGGCTTCCCATGGACCTATCTACTCCAAATTTAAGGTGGGCATCCCCAGTGAACCCTGGTATGTCTGTGCCAAATTTCGGACTCCTGTCTTCAAAGGGGCAGGTTTTTGGAATGTTTGAAAGTGATCTGAGTGTATGGCATCCATACTCGCATATACACGTATGGGCTGTTACATCCAAACATGTGATATAAATCCTTATCTCCTAAACAAAAAGTCCAGACTAACAGGTTTCCCATGGACCTATCTACTCCAAATCTTAGGTGGGCACCCCCAGTGTACCCTGGCATGTCTGTGCTAAATATCAGACCCCTGTCTTCAAAGGGGCACGTTTTAGGAATGTTTGAAAGTGATCTGAGTGTATGGCAACCATACTCGCATATACACGTATGGGCTGTTACATCCAATCATATGAAATAAAACCATATCTCCCTAACAAAAAGTCCAGACTAACAGGCTTCCCATGGACCTATCTACTCCAAATATTAGGTGGGCTCCCCCAGTGAACCCTGGTATGTCTGTGCCAAATTTCAGACCCCAGTCTTCAAAGGGGCAGGTTTTTGGAATGTTTGAAAGTGATCTGAGTGTATGGCATGCATACTCGCATATACACGTATGGGCTGTTAAATCCAATCATGTGATATAAATCCTTTTCTCCCTAACAAAAAGTCCAGACTAACAGGCTTCCCATCGACCTAACTACTCCTAATATTAGGTGGGCACCCACAGTGTACCCTGGCATGTCTGTGCCAAATTTCAGACCCCTGTCTTCAAAGGGGCACGTTTTTAAAATGTTTGAAAGTGATCTGAGTGTATGGCATCCATAATCGCATATACACGTATGGGCTGTTACATCCAATCATGTGATATCAATCACGTTCTCCATAACAAAAAGTCCAGACTAACAGGCTTCCCATGGACCTATCTACTCCAAATTTTATGTGGGCACCCCCAGTGAACATTGGTATGTCTGTGCCAAATTTCAGACCCCTGTCTTCAAAGGGGAAGGTTTTTGGAATGTTTGAAAGTGATCTGAGTGTATGGCATCCATAATCGCATATACACGTATGGGCTGTTTCATCCAATCATGTGATATCAATCACGTTCTCCATAAGAAAAAGTCCAGAATAACAGGCTTGCCATGGACCTATCTACTCCAAATATTAGGTGGGCACCCCCAGTGAACCCTGGTATGTCTGTGCCAAATTTCAGACCCCTGTCTTTAAAGGAGCAGGTTTTTGGAATGTTTGAAATTGATCTGAGTGTATGGCATCCATACTCGCATATACACGTATGGGCTGTTACATCCAATCATGTGATATCAATCACGTTCTCCATAACAAAAAGTCCAGACTAACAGGCTTCCCATGGACCTATCTACTCCAAATTTTATGTGGGCACCCCCAGTGAATTTTGGTATGTCTGTGCCAAATTTCAGACCCCTGTCTTCAAAGGGGCAGGTTTTTGGAATGTTTGAAAGTGATCTGAGTGTATGGCATCCATAATCGCATATACACGTATGGACTGTTACATCCAATCATTTGATATTAATCACGTTCTCCATAACAAAAAGTCCAGACTAACAGGCTTCCAATGGACCTATCTACTCCAAATATTAGGTGGGCTCCCCCAGTGAACCCTGGTATGTCTGTGCCAAATTTCAGACCCCTGTCTTCAAAGGGGCAGGTTTTTGGAATGTTTGAAAGTAATCTGAGTGTATGGCATGCATACTCGCATATACACGTATGGGCTGTTAAATCCAATCATGTGATATAAATCCTTTTCTCCCTAACAAAAAGTCCAGACTAACAGGCTTCCCATCGACCTAACTACTCCAAATATTAGGTGGGCACCCACAGTGTACCCTGGCATGTCTGTGCCAAATTTCAGACCCCTGTCTTCAAAGGGGGACGTTTTTGGAATGTTTGAAAGTGATCTGAGTGTATGGCATCCATACTCGCATATACACGTATGGGCTGTTACATCCAATCATATGAAATAAAACCATATCTCCCTAACAAAAAGTCCAGACTAACAGGCTTCCCATGGACCTATCTACTCCAAATTTTATGTGGGCACCCCCAGTGAACATTGGTATGTCTGTGCCAAATTTCAGACCCCTGTCTTCAAAGGGGCAGGTTTTTGGAATGTTTGAAAGTGATCTGAGTGTATGGCATCCATAATCGCATATACACGTATGGACTGTTACATCCAATCATGTGATATGAATCACGTTCTCCATAACAAAAAGTCCAGACTAACAGGCTTCCAATGGACCTATCTACTCCAAATATTAGGTGGGCTCCCCCAGTGAACCCTGGTATGTCTGTGCCAAATTTCAGACCCCTGTCTTCAAAGGAGCAGGTTTTTGGAATGTTTGAAATTGATCTGAGTGTATGGCATCCATACTCGCATATACACGTATGGGCTGTTACATCCAATCATGTGATATCAATCACGTTCTCCATAACAAAAAGTCCAGACTAACAGCCTTCCAATGGACCTATCTACTCCAAATTGTAGGTGGGCACCACCAGTGAACCCTGGTATGTCTGTGCCAAATTTCAGACCCCTGTCTTCAAAGGGGCAGGTTTTTGGAATGTTTGAAAGTGATCTGAGTGTATGGCATCCATAATCGCATATACACGTATGGACTGTTACATCCAATCATTTGATATTAATCACGTTCTCCATAACAAAAAGTACAGACTAACAGGCTTCCAATGGACCTATCTACTCCAAATATTAGGTGGGCTCCCCCAGTGAACCCTGGTATGTCTGTGCCAAATTTCAGACCCCTGTCTTCAAAGGGGCAGGTTTTTGGAATGTTTGAAAGTAATCTGAGTGTATGGCATGCATACTCGCATATACACGTATGGGCTGTTAAATCCAATCATGTGATATAAATCCTTTTCTCCCTAACAAAAAGTCCAGACTAACAGGCTTCCCATCGACCTAACTACTCCAAATATTAGGTGGGCACCCACAGTGTACCCTGGCATGTCTGTGCCAAATTTCAGACCCCTGTCTTCAAAGGGGCACGTTTTAGGAATGTTTGAAAGTGATCTGAGTGTATGGCATCCATAATCGCATATACACGTATGGGCTGTTACATCCAATCATATGAAATAAAACCATATCTCCCTAACAAAAAGTCCAGACTAACAGGCTTCCCATGGACCTATCTACTCCAAATTTTATGTGGGCACCCCCAGTGAACATTGGTATGTCTGTGCCAAATTTCAGACCCCTGTCTTCAAAGGGGCAGGTTTTTGGAATGTTTGAAAGTGATCTGAGTGTATGGCATCCATAATCGCATATACACGTATGGACTGTTACATCCAATCATGTGATATTAATCACGTTCTCCATAACAAAAAGTCCAGACTAACAGGCTTCCAATGGACCTATCTACTCCAAATATTAGGTGGGCTCCCCCAGTGAACCCTGGTATGTCTGTGCCAAATTTCAGACCCCTGTCTTCAAAGGGGCAGGTTTTTGGAATGTTTGAAAGTGATCTGAGTGTATGGCATCCATAATCGCATATACACGTATGGACTGTTACATCCAATCATGTGATATTAATCACGTTCTCCATAACAAAAAGTCCAGACTAACAGCCTTCCAATGGACCTATCTACTCCAAATTGTAGGTGGGCACCACCAGTGAACCCTGGTATGTCTGTGCCAAATTTCAGACCCCTGTCTTCAAAGGGGCAGGTTTTTGGAATGTTTGAAAGTGATCTGATTGTATGGCATGCATACTCGCATATACACGTATGGGCTGTTAAATCCAATCATGTGATATAAATCCTTTTCTCCATAACAAGAAGTCCAGACTAACAGGCTTCCCATGGACATATCTACTCCAAATATTAGGTGGGCACCCCCAGTGAACCCTGGTATGTCTGTGCCAAATTTCAGACCCCTGTCTTCAAAGGGGCACGTTTTAGGAATGTTTGAAAATGATCTGTGTGTATGGCATCTATAATCGCATATACACGTATGGGCTGTTTCATCCAATCATGTGATATCAATCACGTTCTCCATAACAAAAAGTCCAGACTAACAGGCTTCCCATGGACCTATCTACTCCAAATATTAGGTGGGCTCCCCCAGTGAACCCTGGTATGTCTGTGCCAAATTTCAGACCCCTGTCTTCAAAGGGGCACGTTTTTGGAATGTTTGAAAGTGATCTGAGTGTATGGCATCCATACTCGCATATACACGTATGGACTGTTACATCCAATCATGTGATATTAATCACGTTCTCCATAAAAAAAAGTCCAGACTAACAGGCTTCCAATGGACCTATCTACTCCAAATATTAGGTGGGCTCCCCCAGTGAACCCTGGTATGTCTGTGCCAAATTTCAGACCCCTGTCTTCAAAGAGGCAGGTTTTTGGAATGTTTGAAAAGTGATCTGAGTGTATGGCATGCATACTCGCATATACACGTATGGGCTGTTAAATCCAATCATGTGATATAAATCCTTTTCTCCCTAACAAAAAGTCCAGACTAACAGGCTTCCCATCGACCTAACTACTCCAAATATTAGGTGGGCACCCACAGTGTACCCTGGCATGTCTGTGCCAAATTTCAGACCCCTGTCTTCAAAGGGGCACGTTTTAGGAATGTTTGAAAGTGATCTGAGTGTATGGCATCCATAATCGCATATACACGTATGGGCTGTTTCATCCAATCATGTGATATCAATCACGTTCTCCATAACAAAAAGTCCAGACTAACAGGCTTCCCATGGACCTATCTACTCCAAATATTAGGTGGGCTCCCCCAGTGAACCCTGGTATGTCTGTGCCAAATTTCAGACCCCTGTCTTCAAAGGGGCACGTTTTTGGAATGTTTGAAAGTGATCTGAGTGTATGGCATCCATACTCGCATATACACGTATGGACTGTTACATCCAATCATGTGATATCAATCACGTTCTCCATAACAAAAAGTCCAGACTAACAGGCTTCCAATGGACCAATCTACTCCAAATATTAGGTGGGCTCCCCCAGTGAACCCTGGTATGTCTGTGCCAAATTTCAGACCCCTGTCTTCAAAGGGGCAGGTTTTTGGAATGTTTGAAAGTGATCTGAGTGTATGGCATGCATACTCGCATATACACGTATGGGCTGTTAAATCCAATCATGTGATATAAATCCTTTTCTCCCTAACAAAAAGTCCAGACTAACAGGCGTCCCATCGACCTAACTACTCCAAATATTAGGTGGGCACCCACAGTGTACCCTGGCATGTCTGTGCCAAATTTCAGACCCCTGTCTTCAAAGGGGCAGGTTTTTGGAATGTTTGAAAGTGATCTGAGTGTATGGCATGCATACTCGCATATACACGTATGGGCTGTTAAATCCAATCATGTGATATAAATCCTTTTCTCCATAACAAGAAGTCCAGACTAACAGGCTTCCAATGGACCTATCTACTCCAAATATTAGGTGGGCTCCCCCAGTGAACCCTGGTATGTCTGTGCCAAATTTCAGACCCCTGTCTTCAAAGGGGCAGGTTTTTGGAATGTTTGAAAGTGATCTGAGTGTATGGCATCCATAATCGCATATACACGTATGGACTGTTACATCCAATCATGTGTTATTAATCACGTTCTCCATAACAAAAAGTCCAGACTAACAGCCTTCCAATGGACCTATCTACTCCAAATTGTAGGTGGGCACCACCAGTGAACCCTGGTATGTCTGTGCCAAATTTCAGACCCCTGTCTTCAAAGGGGCAGGTTTTTGGAATGTTTGAAAGTGATCTGATTGTATGGCATGCATACTCGCATATACACGTATGGGCTGTTAAATCCAATCATGTGATATAAATCCGTTTCTCCATAACAAGAAGTCCAGACTAACAGGCTTCCCATGGACATATCTACTCCAAATATTAGGTGGGCACCCCCAGTGAACCCTGGTATGTCTGTGCCAAATTTCAGACCCCTGTCTTCAAAGGGGCACGTTTTAGGAATGTTTGAAAATGATCTGTGTGTATGGCATTTATAATCGCATATACACGTATGGGCTGTTTCATCCAATCATGTGATATCAATCACGTTCTCCATAACAAAAAGTCCAGACTAACAGGCTTCCCATGGACCTATCTACTCCAAATATTAGGTGGGCTCCCCCAGTGAACCCTGGTATGTCTGTGCCAAATTTCAGACCCCTGTCTTCAAAGGGGCACGTTTTTGGAATGTTTGAAAGTGATCTGAGTGTATGGCATCCATACTCGCATATACACGTATGGACTGTTACATCCAATCATGTGATATTAATCACGTTCTCCATAACAAAAAGTCCAGACTAACAGGCTTCCAATGGACCTATCTACTCCAAATATTAGGTGGGCTCCCACAGTGAACCCTGGTATGTCTGTGCCAAATTTCAGACCCCTGTCTTCAAAGGGGCAGGTTTTTGGAATGTTTGAAAAGTGATCTGAGTGTATGGCATGCATACTCGCATATACACGTATGGGCTGTTAAATCCAATCATGTGATATAAATCCTTTTCTCCCTAACAAAAAGTCCAGACTAACAGGCTTCCCATCGACCTAACTACTCCAAATATTAGGTGGGCACCCACAGTGTACCCTGGCATGTCTGTGCCAAATTTCAGACCCCTGTCTTCAAAGGGGCACGTTTTAGGAATGTTTGAAAGTGATCTGAGTGTATGGCATCCATAATCGCATATACACGTATGGGCTGTTTCATCCAATCATGTGATATCAATCACGTTCTCCATAACAAAAAGTCCAGACTAACAGGCTTCCAATGGACCTATCTACTCCAAATATTAGGTTGGCACCCCCAGTGAACCCTGGTATGTCTGTGCCAAATTTCAGACCCCTGTCTTTAAAGGAGCAGGTTTTTGGAATGTTTGAAATTGATCTGAGTGTATGGCATCCATACTCGCATATAAACGTATGGGCTGTTACATCCAATCATGTGATATCAATCACGTTTTCCCTAACAAAAAGTCCAGACTAACAGGCTTCCCATGGACCTATGTACTCCAAATATTAGGTGGGCACCCCCAGTGAACCCTGGTATGTCTGTGCCAAATTTCAGACCCCTGTCTTCAAAGGGGCAGGTTGTTAAAATGTTTGAAAGTGATCTGAGTGTATGGCATCCATAATCGCATATACACGTATGGGCTGTTACATCCAATCATGTGATATCAATCACGTTCTCCATAACAAAAAGTCCAGACTAACAGGCTTCCCATGGACCTATCTACTCCAAATTTTATGTGGGCACCCCCAGTGAATATTGGTATGTCTGTGCCAAATTTCAGACCCCTGTCTTCAAAGGGGCAGGTTTTTGGAATGTTTGAAAGTGATCTGATTGTATGGCATGCATACTCGCATATACACGTATGGGCTGTTAAATCCAATCATGTGATATAAATCCGTTTCTCCATAACAAGAAGTCCAGACTAACAGGCTTCCCATGGACATATCTACTCCAAATATTAGGTGGGCACCCCCAGTGAACCCTGGTATGTCTGTGCCAAATTTCAGACCCCTGTCTTCAAAGGGGCACGTTTTAGGAATGTTTGAAAATGATCTGTGTGTATGGCATCTATAATCGCATATACACGTATGGGCTGTTTCATCCAATCATGTGATATCAATCACGTTCTCCATAACAAAAAGTCCAGACTAACAGGCTTCCCATGGACCTATCTACTCCAAATATTAGGTGGGCTCCCCCAGTGAACCCTGGTATGTCTGTGCCAAATTTCAGACCCCTGTCTTCAAAGGGGCACGTTTTTGGAATGTTTGAAAGTGATCTGAGTGTATGGCATCCATATTCGCATATACACGTATGGACTGTTACATCCAATCATGTGATATTAATCACGTTCTCCATAACAAAAAGTCCAGACTAACAGGCTTCCAATGGACCTATCTACTCCAAATATTAGGTGGGCTCCCCCAGTGAACCCTGGTATGTCTGTGCCAAATTTCAGACCCCTGTCTTCAAAGGGGCAGGTTTTTGGAATGTTTGAAAAGTGATCTGAGTGTATGGCATGCATACTCGCATATACACGTATGGGCTGTTAAATCCAATCATGTGATATAAATCCTTTTCTCCCTAACAAAAAGTCCAGACTAACAGGCTTCCCATCGACCTAACTACTCCAAATATTAGGTGGGCACCCACAGTGTACCCTGGCATGTCTGTGCCAAATTTCAGACCCCTGTCTTCAAAGGGGCACGTTTTAGGAATGTTTGAAAGTGATCTGAGTGTATGGCATCCATAATCGCATATACACGTATGGGCTGTTTCAGCCAATCATGTGATATCAATCACGTTCTCCATAACAAAAAGTCCAGACTAACAGGCTTGCCTTGGCCTATCTACTCCAAATATTAGGTGGGCACCCCCAGTGAACCCTGGTATGTCTGTGCCAAATTTCAGACCCCTGTCTTTAAAGGAGCAGGTTTTTGGAATGTTTGAAATTGATCTGAGTGTATGGCATCCATACTCGCATATAAACGTATGGGCTGTTACATCCAATCATGTGATATCAATCACGTTTTCCCTAACAAAAAGTCCAGACTAACAGGCTTCCCATGGACCTATGTACTCCAAATATTAGGTGGGCACCCCCAGTGAACCCTGGTATGTCTGTGCCAAATTTCAGACCCCTGTCTTCAAAGGGGCAGGTTGTTAAAATGTTTGAAAGTGATCTGAGTGTATGGCATCCATAATCGCATATACACGTATGGGCTGTTACATCCAATCATGTGATATCAATCACGTTCTCCATAACAAAAAGTCCAGACTAACAGGCTTCCCATGGACCTATCTACTCCAAATATTAGGTGGGCTCCCCCAGTGAACCCTGGTATGTCTGTGCCAAATTTCAGACCCCTGTCTTCAAAGGGGAACGTTTTAGGAATGTTTGAAAGTGATCTGAGTGTATGGCATCCATAATCGCATATACACGTATGGGCTGTTTCATCCAATCATGTGATATCAATCACGTTCTCCATAACAAAAAGTCCAGACTAACAGGCTTGCCATGGACCTATCTACTCCAAATATTAGGTGGGCACCCCCAGTGAACCCTGGTATGTCTGTGCCAAATTTCAGACCCCTGTCTTTAAAGGAGCAGGTTTTTGGAATGTTTGAAATTGATCTGAGTGTATGGCATCCATACTCGCATATAAACGTATGGGCTGTTACATCCAATCATGTGATATCAATCACGTTCTCCATAACAAAAAGTCCAGACTAACAGGCTTCCCAAGGACCTATGTACTCCAAATATTAGGTGGGCACCCCCAGTGAACCCTGGTATGTCTGTGCCAAATTTCAGACCCCTGTCTTCAAAGGGGCAGGTTTTTGGAATGTTTGAAAGTGATCTGAGTGTATGGCATCCATAATCGCATATACACGTATGGACTGTTACATCCAATCATTTGATATTAATCACGTTCTCCATAACAAAAAGTCCAGACTAACAGGCTTCCCATGGACCTATCTACTCCAAATTTTATGTGGGCACCCCCAGTGAACATTGGTATGTCTGTGCCAAATTTCAGACCCCTGTCTTCAAAGGGGCAGGTTTTTGGAATGTTTGAAAGTGATCTGAGTGTATGGCATCCATAATCGCATATACACGTATGGACTGTTACATCCAATCATGTGATATTAATCACGTTCTCCATAACAAAAAGTCCAGACTAACAGGCTTCCAATGGACCTATCTACTCCAAATATTAGGTGGGCACCACCAGTGAACCCTGGTATGTCTGTGCCAAATTTCAGACCCCTGTCTTCAAAGGGGCAGGTTTTTGGAATGTTTGAAAGTGATCTGATTGTATGGCATGCATACTCGCATATACACGTATGGGCTGTTAAATCCAATCATGTGATATAAATCCTTTTCTCCATAACAAGAAGTCCAGACTAACAGGCTTCCCATGGACATATCTACTCCAAATATTAGGTGGGCACCCCCAGTGAACCCTGGTATGTCTGTGCCAAATTTCAGACCCCTGTCTTCAAAGGGGCACGTTTTAGGAATGTTTGAAAATGATCTGTGTGTATGGCATCTATAATCGCATATACACGTATGGGCTGTTTCATCCAATCATGTGATATCAATCACGTTCTCCATAACAAAAAGTCCAGACTAACAGGCTTCCCATGGACCTATCTACTCCAAATATTAGGTGGGCACCCCCAGTGAGAACTGGTATGTCTGTGCCAAATTTCAGACCCCTGTCTTCAAAGGGGCACGTTTTAGGAATGTTTGAAAGTGATCCGAGTGTAAGGCATCCATAATCGCATATACACGTTTGGGCTGTTTCATCCAATCATGTGATATCAATCACGTTCTCCATAACAAAAAGTCCAGACTAACAGGCTTCCCATGGACCTATCTACTCCAAATATCAGGTGGGCACCACCAGTGAACCCTGGTATGTCTGTGCCAAATTTCAGACCCCTGTCTTCAAAGGGGCAGGTTTTTGGAATGTTTGAAAGTGATCTGAGTGTATGGCATCCATACTCGCATATAAACGTATGGGCTGTTTCATCCAATCATGTGATATCAATCACGTTCTCCATAACAAAAAGTCCAGACTAACAGGCTTCCCATGGACCTATCTACTCCAAATATTCGGTGGGCACCCCCAGTGAACCCTGGTATGTCTGTGCCAAATTTCAGACCCCTGTCTTCAAAGGGGCAGGTTTTTGGAATGTTTGAAAGTGATCTGAGTGTATGGCATCCATAATCGCATATACACGTATGGACTGTTACATCCAATCATGTGATATTAATCACGTTCTCCATTACAAAAAGTCCAGACTAACAGGCTTCCAATGGACCTATCTACTCCAAATATTAGGTGGGCTCCCCCAGTGAACCCTGGTATGTCTGTGCCAAATTTCAGACCCCTGTCTTCAAAGGGGCAGGTTTTTGGAATGTTTGAAAGTGATCTGAGTGTATGGCATCCATAATCGCATATACACGTATGGACTGTTACATCCAATCATGTGATATTAATCACGTTCTCCATAACAAAAAGTCCAGACTAACAGCCTTCCAATGGACCTATCTACTCCAAATATTAGGTGGGCACCACCAGTGAACCCTGGTATGTCTGTGCCAAATTTCAGACCCCTGTCTTCAAAGGGGCAGGTTTTTGGAATGTTTGAAAGTGATCTGATTGTATGGCATGCATACTCGCATATACACGTATGGGCTGTTAAATCCAATCATGTGATATAAATCCTTTTCTCCATAACAAGAAGTCCAGACTAACAGGCTTCCCATGGACATATCTACTCCAAATATTAGGTGGGCACCCCCAGTGAACCCTGGTATGTCTGTGCCAAATTTCAGACCCCTGTCTTCAAAGGGGCACGTTTTAGGAATGTTTGAAAATGATCTGTGTGTATGGCATCCATAATCGCATATACACGTATGGGCTGTTTCATCCAATCATGTGATATCAATCACGTTCTCCATAACAAAAAGTCCAGACTAACAGGCTTGCCATGGACCTATCTACTCCAAATATTAGGTGGGCACCCCCAGTGAACCCTGGTATGTCTGTGCCAAATTTCAGACCCCTGTCTTTAAAGGAGCAGGTTTTTGGAATGTTTGAAATTGATCTGAGTGTATGGCATCCATACTCGCATATAAACGTATGGGCTGTTACATCCAATCATGTGATATCAATCACGTTCTCCATAACAAAAAGTCCAGACTAACAGGCTTCCCATGGACCTATGTACTCCAAATATTAGGTGGGCACCCCCATTGAACCCTGGTATGTCTGTGCCAAATTTCAGACCCCTGTCTTCAAAGGGGCAGGTTTTTGGAATGTTTGAAAGTGATCTGAGTGTATGGCATCCATAATCGCATATACACGTATGGACTGTTACATCCAATCACTTGATATTAATCACGTTCTCCATAACAAAAAGTCCAGACTAACAGGCTTCCCATGGACCTATCTACTCCAAATATTAGGTGGGCACCACCAGTGAACCCTGGTATGTCTGTGCCAAATTTCAGACCCCTGTCTTCAAAGGGGCAGGTTTTTGGAATGTTTGAAAGTGATCTGATTGTATGGCATGCATACTCGCATATACACGTATGGGCTGTTAAATCCAATCATGTGATATAAATCCTTTTCTCCATAACAAGAAGTCCAGACTAACAGGCTTCCCATGGACATATCTACTCCAAATATTAGGTGGGCACCCCCAGTGAACCCTGGTATGTCTGTGCCAAATTTCAGACCCCTGTCTTCAAAGGGGCACGTTTTAGGAATGTTTGAAAATGATCTGTGTGTATGGCATCCATAATCGCATATACACGTATGGGCTGTTTCATCCAATCATGTGATATCAATCACGTTCTCCATAACAAAAAGTCCAGACTAACAGGCTTGCCATGGACCTATCTACTCCAAATATTAGGTGGGCACCCCCAGTGAACCCTGGTATGTCTGTGCCAAATTTCAGACCCCTGTCTTTAAAGGAGCAGGTTTTTGGAATGTTTGAAATTGATCTGAGTGTATGGCATCCATACTCGCATATAAACGTATGGGCTGTTACATCCAATCATGTGATATCAATCACGTTCTCCATAACAAAAAGTCCAGACTAACAGGCTTCCCATGGACCTATGTACTCCAAATATTAGGTGGGCACCCCCATTGAACCCTGGTATGTCTGTGCCAAATTTCAGACCCCTGTCTTCAAAGGGGCAGGTTTTTGGAATGTTTGAAAGTGATCTGAGTGTATGGCATCCATAATCGCATATACACGTATGGACTGTTACATCCAATCACTTGATATTAATCACGTTCTCCATAACAAAAAGTCCAGACTAACAGGCTTCCCATGGACCTATCTACTCCAAATTTTATGTGGGCACCCCCAGTGAACATTGGTATGTCTGTGCCAAATTTCAGACCCCTGTCTTCAAAGGGGCAGGTTTTTGGAATGTTTGAAAGTGATCTGAGTGTATGGCATCCATAATCGCATATACACGTATGGACTGTTACATCCAATCATGTGATATTAATCACGTTCTCCATAACAAAAAGTCCAGACTAACAGGCTTCCAATGGACCTATCTACTCCAAATATTAGGTGGGCTCCCCCAGTGAACCCTGGTATGTCTGTGCCAAATTTCAGACCCCTGTCTTCAAAGGGGCAGGTTTTTGGAATGTTTGAAAGTGATCTGAGTGTATGGCATCCATAATCGCAAATACACGTATGGACTGTTACATCCAATCATGTGATATTAATCACGTTCTCCATAACAAAAAGTCCAGACTAACAGGCTTCCCATGGACCTATCTACTCCAAATTTTATGTGGGCACCCCCAGTGAACATTGGTATGTCTGTGCCAAATTTCAGACCCCTGTCTTCAAAGGGGCAGGTTTTTGGAATGTTTGAAAGTGATCTGAGTGTGTGGCATCCATAATCGCATATACACGTATGGACTGTTACATCCAATCATGTGATATTAATCACGTTCTCCATAACAAAAAGTCCAGACTAACAGGCTTCCAATGGACCTATCTACTCCAAATATTAGGTGGGCTCCCCCAGTGAACCCTGGTATGTCTGTGCCAAATTTCAGACCCCTGTCTTCAAAGGGGCAGGTTTTTGGAATGTTTGAAAGTGATCTGATTGTATGGCATGCATACTCGCATATACACGTATGGGCTGTTAAATCCAATCATGTGATATAAATCCTTTTCTCCATAACAAGAAGTCCAGACTAACAGGCTTCCCATGGACATATCTACTCCAAATATTAGGTGGGCACCCCCAGTGAACCCTGGTATGTCTGTGCCAAATTTCAGACCCCTGTCTTCAAAGGGGCACGTTGTAGGAATGTTTGAAAATGATCTGTGTGTATGGCATCTATAATCGCATATACACGTATGGGCTGTTTCATCCAATCATGTGATATCAATCACGTTCTCCATAACAAAAAGTCCAGACTAACAGGCTTCCCATGGACCTATCTACTCCAAATATTAGGTGGGCACTCCCAGTGAGAACTGGTATGTCTGTGCCAAATTTCAGACCCCTGTCTTCAAAGGGGCACGTTTTAGGAATGTTTGAAAGTGATCCGAGTGTATGGCATCCATAATCGCATATACACGTTTGGGCTGTTTCATCCAATCATGTGATATCAATCACGTTCTCCATAACAAAAAGTCCAGACTAACAGGCTTCCCATGGACCTATCTACTCCAAATATCAGGTGGGCACCACCAGTGAACCCTGGTATGTCTGTGCCAAATTTCAGACCCCTGTCTTCAAAGGGTCAGGTTTTTGGAATGTTTGAAAGTGATCTGAGTGTATGGCATCCATACTCGCATATAAACGTATGGGCTGTTTCATCCAATCATGTGATATCAATCACGTTCTCCATAACAAAAAGTCCAGACTAACAGGCTTCCCATGGACCTATCTACTCCAAATATTCGGTGGGCACCCCCAGTGAACCCTGGTATGTCTGTGCCAAATTTCAGACCCCTGTCTTCAAAGGGGCAGGTTTTTGGAATGTTTGAAAGTGATCTGAGTGTATGGCATCCATAATCGCATATACACGTATGGACTGTTACATCCAATCATGTGATATTAATCACGTTCTCCATAACAAAAAGTCCAGACTAACAGGCTTCCAATGGACCTATCTACTCCAAATATTAGGTGGGCTCCCCCAGTGAACCCTGGTATGTCTGTGCCAAATTTCAGACCCCTGTCTTCAAAGGGGCAGGTTTTTGGAATGTTTGAAAGTGATCTGAGTGTATGGCATCCATAATCGCATATACACGTATGGACTGTTACATCCAATCATGTGATATTAATCACGTTCTCCATAACAAAAAGTCCAGACTAACAGCCTTCCAATGGACCTATCTACTCCAAATTGTAGGTGGGCACCACCAGTGAACCCTGGTATGTCTGTGCCAAATTTCAGACCCCTGTCTTCAAAGGGGCAGGTTTTTGGAATGTTTGAAAGTGATCTGATTGTATGGCATGCATACTCGCATATACACGTATGGGCTGTTAAATCCAATCATGTGATATAAATCCTTTTCTCCATAACAAGAAGTCCAGACTAACAGGCTTCCCATGGACATATCTACTCCAAATATTAGGTGGGCACCCCCAGTGAACCCTGGTATGTCTGTGCCAAATTTCAGACCCCTGTCTTCAAAGGGGCACGTTTTAGGAATGTTTGAAAATGATCTGTGTGTATGGCATCTATAATCGCATATACACGTATGGGCTATTTCATCCAATCATGTGATATCAATCACGTTCTCCATAACAAAAAGTCCAGACTAACAGGCTTCCCATGGACCTATCTACTCCAAATATTAGGTGGGCACCCCCAGTGAGAACTGGTATGTCTGTGCCAAATTTCAGACCCCTGTCTTCAAAGGGGCACGTTTTAGGAATGTTTGAAAGTGATCCGAGTGTATGGCATCCATTATCGCATATACACGTTTGGGCTGTTTCATCCAATCATGTGATATCAATCACGTTCTCCATAACAAAAAGTCCAGACTAACAGGCTTCCCATGGACCTATCTACTCCAAATATCAGGTGGGCACCACCAGTGAACCCTGGTATGTCTGTGCCAAATTTCAGACCCCTGTCTTCAAAGGGGCAGGTTTTTGGAATGTTTGAAAGTGATCTGAGTGTATGGCATCCATACTCGCATATAAACGTATGGGCTGTTACATCCAATCATGTGAAATAAATCCTTATCTCCCTAACAAAAAGTCCAGACTAACAGGCTTCCCATGGACCTATGTACTCCAAATATTAGGTGGGCACCCACAGTGAACCCTGGTATGTCTGTGCCAAATTTCAGACCCCTGTCTTCAAAGGGGCAGGTTTTTGGAATGTTTGAAAGTGATCTGAGTGTATGGCATGCATACTCGCATATACACGTATGGGCTGTTACATCCAATCATATGAAATAAAACCATATCTCCCTAACAAAAAGTCCAGACTAACAGGCTTCCCATGGACCTATCTACTCCAAATTTTATGTGGGCACCCCCAGTGAACATTGGTATGTCTGTGCCAAATTTCAGACCCCTGTCTTCAAAGGGGCAGGTTTTTGGAATGTTTGAAAGTGATCTGAGTGTATGGCATCCATAATCGCATATACACGTATGGACTGTTACATCCAATCATGTGATATTAATCACGTTCTCCATAACAAAAAGTCCAGACTAACAGGCTTCCAATGGACCTATCTACTCCAAATATTAGGTGGGCTCCCCCAGTGAACCCTGGTATGTCTGTGCCAAATTTCAGACCCCTGTCTTCAAAGGGGCAGGTTTTTGGAATGTTTGAAAAGTGATCTGAGTGTATGGCATGCATACTCGCATATACACGTATGGGCTGTTAAATCCAATCATGTGATATAAATCCTTTTCTCCCTAACAAAAAGTCCAGACTAACACGCTTCCCATCGACCTAACTACTCCAAATATTAGGTGGGCACCCACAGTGTACCCTGGCATGTCTGTGCCAAATTTCAGACCCCTGTCTTCAAAGGGGCACGTTTTAGGAATGTTTGAAAGTGATCTGAGTGTATGGCATCCATAATCGCATATACACGTATGGGCTGTTTCATCCAATCATGTGATATCAATCACGTTCTCCATAACAAAAAGTCCAGACTAACAGGCTTCCCATGGACCTATCTACTCCAAATATTAGGTGGGCACCCCCAGTGAACCCTGGTATGTCTGTGCCAAATTTCAGACCCCTGTCTTTAAAGGAGCAGGTTTTTGGAATGTTTGAAATTGATCTGAGTGTATGGCATCCATAATCGCATATAAACGTATGGGCTGTTACATCCAATCATGTGATATCAATCACGTTTTCCCTAACAAAAAGTCCAGACTAACAGGCTTCCCATGGACCTATGTACTCCAAATATTAGGTGGGCACCCCCAGTGAACCCTGGTATGTCTGTGCCAAATTTCAGACCCCTGTCTTCAAAGGGGCAGGTTGTTAAAATGTTTGAAAGTGATCTGAGTGTATGGCATCCATAATCGCATATACACGTATGGGCTGTTACATCCAATCATGTGATATCAATCACGTTCTCCATAACAAAAAGTCCAGACTAACAGGCTTTCCATGGACCTATCTAATCCAAATTTTATGTGGGCACCCCCAGTGAATATTGGTATGTCTGTGCCAAATTTCAGACCCCTGTCGTCAAAGGGGCAGGTTTTTGGAATGTTTGAAAGTGATCTGAGTGTATGGCATCCATACTCGCATATAAACGTATGGGCTGTTACATCCAATCATGTGAAATAAATCCTTATCTCCCTAACAAAAAGTCCAGACTAACAGGCTTCCCAAGGACCTATCTACTCCAAATTTTATGTGGGCACCCCCAGTGAATATTGGTATGTCTGTGCCAAATTTCAGACCCCTGTCTTCAAAGGGGCAGGTTTTTGGAATGTTTGAAAGTGATCTGAGTGTATGGCATCCATAATCGCATATACACGTATGGACTGTTACATCCAATCATGTGATATTAATCACGTTCTCCATAACAAAAAGTCCACACTAACAGGCTTCCAATGGACCTATCTACTCCAAATATTAGGTGGGCTCCCCCAGTGAACCCTGGTATGTCTGTGCCAAATTTCAGACCCCTGTCTTCAAAGGGGCAGGTTTTTGGAATGTTTGAAAAGTGATCTGAGTGTATGGCATGCATACTCGCATATACACGTATGGGCTGTTAAATCCAATCATGTGATATAAATCCTTTTCTCCCTAACAAAAAGTCCAGACTAACAGGCTTCCCATCGACCTAACTACTCCAAATATTAGGTGGGCACCCACAGTGTACCCTGGCATGTCTGTGCCAAATTTCAGACCCCTGTCTTCAAAGGGGCACGTTTTAGGAATGTTTGAAAGTGATCTGAGTGTATGGCATCCATAATCGCATATACACGTATGGACTGTTACATCCAATCATGTGATATTAATCACGTTCTCCATAACAAAAAGTCCAGACTAACAGGCTTCCAATGGACCTATCTACTCCAAATATTAGGTGGGCTCCCCCAGTGAACCCTGGTATGTCTGTGCCAAATTTCAGACCCCTGTCTTCAAAGGGGCAGGTTTTTGGAATGTTTGAAAAGTGATCTGAGTGTATGGCATGCATACTCGCATATACACGTATGGGCTGTTAAATCCAATCATGTGATATAAATCCTTTTCTCCCTAACAAAAAGTCCAGACTAACAGGCTTCCCATCGACCTAACTACTCCAAATATTAGGTGGGCACCCACAGTGTACCCTGGCATGTCTGTGCCAAATTTCAGACCCCTGTCTTCAAAGGGGCACGTTTTAGGAATGTTTGAAAGTGATCTGAGTGTATGGCATCCATAATCGCATATACACGTATGGGCTGTTTCATCCAAACATGTGATATCAATCACGTTCTCCATAACAAAAAGTCCAGACTAACAGGCTTCCCATGGACCTATCTACTCCAAATATTAGGTGGGCACCCCCAGTGAACCCTGGTATGTCTGTGCCAAATTTCAGACCCCTGTCTTTAAAGGAGCAGGTTTTTGGAATGTTTGAAATTGATCTGAGTGTATGGCATCCATAATCGCATATAAACGTATGGGCTGTTACATCCAATCATGTGATATCAATCACGTTTTCCCTAACAAAAAGTCCAGACTAACAGGCTTCCCATGGACCTATGTACTCCAAATATTAGGTGGGCACCCCCAGTGAACCCTGGTATGTCTGTGCCAAATTTCAGACCCCTGTCTTCAAAGGGGCAGGTTGTTAAAATGTTTGAAAGTGATCTGAGTGTATGGCATCCATAATCGCATATACACGTATGGGCTGTTACATCCAATCATGTGATATCAATCACGTTCTCCATAACAAAAAGTCCAGACTAACAGGCTTCCCATGGACCTATCTACTCCAAATATTAGGTGGGCTCCCCCAGTGAACCCTGGTATGTCTGTGCCAAATTTCAGACCCCTGTCTTCAAAGGGGCAGGTTTTTGGAATGTTTGAAAAGTGATCTGAGTGTATGGCATGCATACTCGCATATACACGTATGGGCTGTTTCATCCAAACATGTGATATCAATCACGTTCTCCATAACAAAAAGTCCAGACTAACAGGCTTCCCATGGACCTATCTACTCCAAATATTAGGTGGGCACCCCCAGTGAACCCTGGTATGTCTGTGCCAAATTTCAGACCCCTGTCTTTAAAGGAGCAGGTTTTTGGAATGTTTGAAATTGATCTGAGTGTATGGCATCCATAATCGCATATAAACGTATGGGCTGTTACATCCAATCATGTGATATCAATCACGTTTTCCCTAACAAAAAGTCCAGACTAACAGGCTTCCCATGGACCTATGTACTCCAAATATTAGGTGGGCACCCCCAGTGAACCCTGGTATGTCTGTGCCAAATTTCAGACCCCTGTCTTCAAAGGGGCAGGTTGTTAAAATGTTTGAAAGTGATCTGAGTGTATGGCATCCATAATCGCATATACACGTATGGGCTGTTACATCCAATCATGTGATATCAATCACGTTCTCCATAACAAAAAGTCCAGACTAACAGGCTTCCCATCGACCTAACTACTCCAAATATTAGGTGGGCACCCACAGTGTACCCTGGCATGTCTGTGCCAAATTTCAGACCCCTGTCTTCAAAGGGGCACGTTTTAGGAATGTTTGAAAGTGATCTGAGTGTATGGCATCCATAATCGCATATACACGTATGGGCTGTTTCATCCAAACATGTGATATCAATCACGTTCTCCATAACAAAAAGTCCAGACTAACAGGCTTCCCATGGACCTATCTACTCCAAATATTAGGTGGGCACCCCCAGTGAACCCTGGTATGTCTGTGCCAAATTTCAGACCCCTGTCTTTAAAGGAGCAGGTTTTTGGAATGTTTGAAATTGATCTGAGTGTATGGCATCCATAATCGCATATAAACGTATGGGCTGTTACATCCAATCATGTGATATCAATCACGTTTTCCCTAACAAAAAGTCCAGACTAACAGGCTTCCCATGGACCTATGTACTCCAAATATTAGGTGGGCACCCCCAGTGAACCCTGGTATGTCTGTGCCAAATTTCAGACCCCTGTCTTCAAAGGGGCAGGTTGTTAAAATGTTTGAAAGTGATCTGAGTGTATGGCATCCATAATCGCATATACACGTATGGGCTGTTACATCCAATCATGTGATATCAATCACGTTCTCCATAACAAAAAGTCCAGACTAACAGGCTTCCCATGGACCTATCTACTCCAAATATTAGGTGGGCTCCCCCAGTGAACCCTGGTATGTCTGTGCCAAATTTCAGACCCCTGTCTTCAAAGGGGCAGGTTTTTGGAATGTTTGAAAAGTGATCTGAGTGTATGGCATGCATACTCGCATATACACGTATGGGCTGTTAAATCCAATCATGTGATATAAATCCTTTTCTCCCTAACAAAAAGTCCAGACTAACAGGCTTCCCATCGACCTAACTACTCCAAATATTAGGTGGGCACCCACAGTGTACCCTGGCATGTCTGTGCCAAATTTCAGACCCCTGTCTTCAAAGGGGCACGTTTTAGGAATGTCTGAAAGTGATCTGAGTGTATGGCATCCATAATCGCATATACACGTATGGGCTGTTTCATCCAAACATGTGATATCAATCACGTTCTCCATAACAAAAAGTCCAGACTAACAGGCTTCCCATGGACCTATCTACTCCAAATATTAGGTGGGCACCCCCAGTGAACCCTGGTATGTCTGTGCCAAATTTCAGACCCCTGTCTTTAAAGGAGCAGGTTTTTGGAATGTTTGAAATTGATCTGAGTGTATGGCATCCATAATCGCATATAAACGTATGGGCTGTTACATCCAATCATGTGATATCAATCACGTTTTCCCTAACAAAAAGTCCAGACTAACAGGCTTCCCATGGACCTATCTACTCCAAATATCAGGTGGGCACCACCAGTGAACCCTGGTATGTCTGTGCCAAATTTCAGACCCCTGTCTTCAAAGGGGCAGGTTTTTGGAATGTTTGAAATTGATCTGAGTGTATGGCATCCATACTCGCATATACACGTATGGGCTGTTACATCCAATCATGTGATATAAATCCTTATCTCCCTAACAAAAAGTCCAGACTAACAGGCTTCCCATGGACCTATCTACGCCAAATATTAGGTGGGCACCCCCAGTGTACCCTGGCATGTCTGTGCTACATTTCAGACCCTGTCTTCAAAAGGGCAGGTTTTAGGAATGTTTGAAAGTGATCTGAGTGTATGGCATCCATACTCGCATATACACATATGGGCTGTTACATCCAATCATGTGTTATAAATCCTTATCTCCCTAACAAAAAGTCCAGACTAACAGGCTTCCCATGGACCTATCTACTCCAAATATTAGGTGGGCACCCCCAGTGTACCCTGGCATGTCTGTGCTACATTTCAGACCCTGTCTTCAAAGGGGCAGGTTTTAGGATATTCTGAAAATGATCTGAGTGTATGGCATCCATACTCGCATATAAACGTATGGGCTGTTACATCCAATCATGTGATATAAATCCTTATCTCCCTTACAAAAAGTCCAGACTAACAGGCTTCCCATGGATCTATCTACTCCAAATATTAGGTGGGCACCCCCAATGTACCCTGGTATGTCTGTGCAAAATTCAGACCCCTGTCTTCAAAGGGGCAGGTTTTAGGAAATTTAGAAAATGATCTGAGATTATGGCATCCATACTCGCATGTAAACGTATGGGTTGTTACATCCAATCATGTGATATAAATCACTATCTCCCTAACAGGAAGTCCAAACTAATAGGCTTCCCATGGTCCTATCCACTCCAAATTTAAGGTGGGCACCCCCAATGTACCCCGGCATGTCTGTGCCAAATGTCAGACCTCTGTTTTCGAAGGGGCAGGTTTTAAGAACTATTGAAAGTGATCTGAGTCGGGACTTGTTAAGATGGTCTGAGTGTATGGCTTCGGACCATAGATGTGCACTGTGGTGGTCCTTGGCACCCTGGCAACCATACTTCCCATGGTCCTATCCACTCCAAATTTCACATGCCATGTTTCACTTCTCCCCATTACTTCCTCATATGGGTTTGGCTTCCCAAAATAGTGGGCGTGGTCAATCTGTCACCCTAGCAGCAAGTGTCCAGATAATAATTAATCAACAAATGGGAAGCAAAAGCCTATCAAACTATAGTTCAAAACAACACTATATACATATAAATAATTATTTATAAATAAACATTAATATTTAAGTAGTGTGCACTGCAAACGTAAGTTCATGTTTTGAACTGATCAATACATCGGTTTACTATTGGTCATCACCATGTCCTGTTAAAACTGCGTATCTATTGCCAGGAGAATTGCAAAATGTTTGCAGCACATTACTGTAACGTGATCAAGTTCCAAGAAAAATAACTGCAAGCAAAATTAAAGGCTGATTTCACATGCCACTAACAAAACAATTATATAAGTTATATAAATTATATAAATGGCGCTTTGATTGTAAATAGCTTACAATGTAATTGCAGACAGTTCAAAAAATATTAGACATACATACATTAACACAGTAGGACATTCTTCCCAGAAAATAAAAATCAACCATGGAAACTTTTAATTTAATCAACACTTTATTTCAAGTTTTCTGAAAGAAGAATAACAAACATCACATTTGTTAAAGTTAATGTAGCTCTACCTTCATGTAATTTTACCACTTTAATGCAAATTACAAAATAAGGAATAGCATTTCCTGTTGCTCTTGTCTTCTCTCTCAACAACCGGTCAAAAATCCCCAAATCCCTCTCACAACTGGCATTGGTTTTGGAGCGGACTGCAGCTTACTGAGCAGCTCTGCTGATACCTCAGCATAACGCCCATGCTCTAGGTCAGGGGTACCCCATGTCTGGTGATGGAGGGTCAATTTCCAGAGGTTGCATGGGATTGGGGGGCACAGTAGAAAATTAACCACCAATGAAAACGATATATGTCCCAAATCATACTTTTTTATTTCCTATACATTTCTGTTAGGGAACATTTATTCAATTGAAATTCTTGTTTTATTATTTCCCCCCATATTACATGTGCATTTTGTAACAGAAAATGTTCAGAAACTGTAAAAATATAGTAAAGGTTCAGAAAAGGGGGGGTTGAAGGTTTGCTTTGGGGGGCTGCACCAAACATCCTTGAGGGCTGCACTTTGGGAACCCCTGCTCTAGGTGATAAGCTATCATCCTGCAGCACACTTTAATAAGACTAGCTGGAATTAACTCCACTACCTGCACAGTCATGCTGTCAAAATCTGCAGTTGTCTCCTCTGTATGTTTCTGAAGGACAGGCTCCACACTCACTTCTACATCATCGAACAACTGAACATCTCCTCTAACAAAACACTGGCCGTCTGACTGCCATGCCTTCGGTTTGTGGACAAGTTCCTGATACCTGTCATTCATCTCAAGAACATGCTCCTTTCCTTACCAAAACTCTCAAAAGAGGCTCGGTCACAATTTTACGAATTAATCCAAGTGCCCTACATCCTGCCAAGTACTGTCAAACATTTAGATCAGCAAAAACAGCTCCACCAATTTGTTTTCATGCTGAATTTCTCTACTGAATTCCAGCAAATCAGAGAGCAGGTAAAAAAACCCAGCTGCACTGCAAAGAGTAATGTTGATTCTGTAACCTTTGAATAATACCAGTGGCACAAATTCAGATTTATCCTTGCCTAACAGAACTGTCTTGAATTGCACTGGTTTTCCACTTTTATCACAGCCACTTTCCTGCACTGCCTTGCATACAGTTCTGATCAATCTAACTGTCCCGCTTTCTCCTACGGTTTTGTGTACCCAATGTAAGCACAAACTAACTACTCTGTCTCCACCATTTCCTCTCTCAGATAGAAGTGTTACATCAGCCTGGTGGACAAAACCATAAACTAAATGCAATCCACAGAAAGGCTCATTTAAAGTCTAAGTTTAGCCTTATCAGCCTCACTGTGCTGTTCAAAGTCTTCCACAATCTCTGGAAGAATATGTGATCTGTACTGAGACAAAATGTAATAGATTCCCCCACAAGATTTCTAATTGTTGTGATAAATTCACTCACAAAAATGTACATTCAAGTCACACACCCCACTTCTGACTATGTCCTGAACCATTTCTCTGACAGTATCAAATGAACACTGAGCAGAGCCTGATGCCTGTTCCCTGAGTCCTAAATGCATCCTTATACCATCCTTAAAAAATATGCCAGCAGTGTCATACTTGTGACCTATTTTTGTCCCATCTGTACAGAGAGCCCAATCATTTTCTGTAAGAATTCTACTCTGCAGTCTTTCTGTGTATCACCCAATTTAAAAAAAAACTACTCTAACAAACTGAGATGCCTTATGCATGCTAACTCCCATATTAGCAACTAAGTCCATATACACTTCACCCGTGTATCTATTTTCTGCGTATATGGTTCATTCTTGTTCTCTAAGAACTTGTCCAACTCTCCCTTCACTTCTTCACACTCGCCCTGCCAGAACAGCACCTCTTCATTTAACTCTCCAACCTTGTCTGCCACACTTAAGCTCTGTTCACCATCCATTGCAAATGTTCTTTTATAGTAAATAAGTTTCATGGTCTCTTTTCTTTCACTATGCATCTGCTTCTGCAACTCTTCCTTTAGCACCTCAATGCTCTGCTCTAACTTAGCATTAGCCAATGCAATCTGATCTTTCTCCTCCCTAAGCTGAAGTGCCTCTCTCTGCATTTCTTGATTTTTGTCATCTCTACGTCTAATCCTTTTATTGACACTTGTCCGGGCTAATTTGTCTGAAACGGTTCTCAATTATTTTTTCAGTTTAATTATCTTCACCTCAGCCTCATACAACTGAACCCCCCTCTCTTTCTTCTCGGTGTCTATTCTGTCTCGTTCATCTGCCAGAGTTTTACATTGTGAGGTCAAGTCGTTCACTTTCCTCATCTCTTTTCGTATCCCGTCAACTACACAATCCACGTTTAGTAAATTAATCAAATGTCTCTCCGCGCGTCCTGCTCCTGCATCTGAAGCCGCGCCATGTCCCGAGTCACGCACGATACTGCAAACGGCACTGAATCCGCCGCCTCTACTGCTCACCTATTGCACACACTTTAATAGCTCACAGCAACCACCCGCATCAGTTATATACCTGCGCTAATGGCTTTGGTTTTTAACAAAACAGATATTAAATAAAAGAAAGACAAATCCACAACTAGGATTCAGTTTATTAGTTTCCTGTCTGTCATATACATTCATGCATTTTTCATCATAATATGGGCAATAATAAAAATGCACACTTCAGATGACTCCCACAGTCATATGCAACAACAACAACAACAACAACAACAACAAAAAGCTTGCATTGACACTTTAAATTAAGAGAGGAAATAAGAAACACAACACTACAATGGCAGTCAGACCTGCGGGTCACTCGTCGCTTATTACAGAGTGGAATGCGTGCGCGCTCCAGCTGCTGAGGGAAATGTTTGAATTTCTCTTTTCCCAGAAATACACGGCGCATGTTGTGTTTAAAACCTTGCGAATTACAGAGCCCAAAAAGTTATGCTTAGGTCTGTATAAAAATTGAAAGTAGAGGGGTACAGCCACCTCCCATATGAGTGGCGACACAGGCGTTTTATGTTCAGACTAGTAGCACACGTGTTAAAGTAAACAAACCTGTTTTTTTCTAACTTCCTTCGGGTGCAAAAAGGCTCGTAATATGTTATTGGTGGGGATGTAACCTATCAAATGACACCTTCATGCTGAGACACATATAATATATACAGAGATGCTGAGACGTATACACTATATACTGAGATGCTGAGACATATTTAATTTATACCAAGATGGTGAGATTACACACTATATACTGAGATGCTGAGACTTATACACTATATACTTAGATGCTGAGACACATACACTATATACTGAGATGCTGAGTCACATACAATATATACCAAGATGCTGAGTCACATACACTTAATACTGAGATGCTGAGACTTTAACACTATATACCAAGATGCTGAGACATATAATATACACTGAAAAGCTGAAACGTATACACTATATACTGAGATGCTGAGACATATATATACCGAGATGCTGAGATGTATACACTATATACTGAGATGCTGAGACACATACACTATATACTGAGACACATAAAATATATAATGAGATGCTAAGACTTATACACTACATACTGAGATGCAGAGACTTATACACTACCCCAGAGGAAAAGAAAATTAGAAAAGAGCTCTCAAAAATGTCTCATGTATTTCTCCTAGACAACAATGAGGTCTGTGTGAAACCAAAACGAGATTATGGCTTATTTCTCTTGTTTCTCATTTTTTTCTCCTGAAGAAAAAGCTACACAAAATCTCAAATTAGCCTCCTTTTTAGCTTCAAAATAGATCTCCTCAAGCTCTAATATAATTCTCAGATTTTCTCAAGTTTGGTGTTTGCTCTCTCTATGTAATGGGTTTTATATGCTTGTCCATGACAAAAACAAACTTCCAAGACATTTTAAACAGATGTTTTGATATTTACATGGTGATAATTGGGGTTATTTACTGCAGACAAAAACAAATATAACAATATTTTCACTGGATATTTCAACATCAATAATCTAACAATATTACTTGCTCTTAAATAGGACATGTAAAACTGCTAATTAGTAACGAGGATGATAATCAGTTAGAGTATAACATTAATATCACTCAGCTCCAAGTGTCTTTCAAGTTTATAAAATTATCACTTTCATGTAATGCAGCCATTTAGACAAGCACAAGACAGCATTTTAGCTGTATCAAAGCAAAACTGCAAAAATCTCAGAACAGACTCATAACTGGTGTAAGTAAGTGTAGTATATTCAGATATTTTTTATCTTCTTATGCAGGGCTCAAAAGCAACCTTTTAGTGTGACAATAGATATGTCTATATGAAAAGATCACTGTGAGATCACTAGTATTTGTTTTGGTATGGCATCACAATACAAACTATGTAATATCTGTTCATCAACTTAGACTTCTAATTTTCAATAAGAAATGTTAACTAGTTATCTTAACTAATGCTCTTCTGTTCAGAATATGACCTCTTCTTTGACTTATGTTCAGTCCCTTTCAAGTCTGTTGGGGAAATGTGCAACAAACACAATACCAGACATTGAGGACAAATCAATAAACATCAACTTTCCCAAAATACTATGAAGTGCAACTACTGTCCTTTTTACAGGAACTTCTAGTAAGCTCACAAAGTGAAAACATGTCCCATCTGTCAGAAAATCCTGTAGAAGATTTATGCCTGCAACTGAGAATTCATTCACAAATGCAAATTTGGTCTCATTTTGACATTCACTGGTTTCTTTGTAAGAACACAGTAATTCAATCTGGTCATATTTGATCTGCATCCCATCACAAAATAATACTGTATACTTGTTCCTTCGTTTAGCTTTGACATACTGCTTTGAAGTGTAAACAGTTTTCCCTATTTGAGCTATATTATATGCCTTCACAACATTATTATGTAATCTCTGACCAAGAAACTGTTCCACAAGAGACTTATCATCAGATAAGTATAAATAAGATAAGTACAAATAAGCATTTGAAAACTGAATAAAATATCAATCATAAAATCAAAATCAAAATACTTCTCTCTCTTCCAGTTACATTACATTTCCAACTGCTTCCAACTAATTCATGGACCATACTATAGTAAGGCTACAAAGGAAAAATAATAAAATAATATAATAAAATAAAATATAAATAGAATACAAAGTGTCATTATTAGCTAACTATATTAACCTTTTATTTTTTATAAGTTTTAGCCGATATGCCTGTGCTCTTTTCACTGATTCAAACTTCCCAACAACAGATTTTTCCTACTTCTGAGTACAATCAAAAGCAGCATAACTACACTTGATGAGCGGCCAGGAGCAACGGAGAACCACGGGACCTCGCAAAAGAAGGTACATTTAATCTTTGTTAAGTTTAATTTTAGAAGGTGTATATTTGGGTTCTGAAACTTTTTGAAGAGCCGGTGCTCTTGTAGTTGAACGTTGGGAGTCGGCTCGCATGTCAGAAGAGCTGGATCTATTTATAAAAATATAAAAAAACAATTAAGATATGAATAATCAAAAGATTTAAATGAATACAACTGACTAATTCAAAGAATTAATAATATAGGCCTAAATGCTCAAGCGCACACACATTCGTTCTTCCTGTCTGCTCATGCCGGGGTCACACTACACGATTTTAAGACCGATTTGAGCCCGATTTGGCCCTCACGACAGATCGGCACTGATCGTCACGACAAGCAGCCTGGTCGGGCGCGTCCCGCTGCCGATGGTCGTGCAGTGAGAGACGGGCTGATGCATCGCTGGCCTCCGATCCGATCATAAGCTGGTCGGAGCCGCTACGACTTTATTAAACATGTTTAATATTTACGACTCGATCGTGTAGTGTGTGTCTGTACTGAAGCGCTCGGCTGTGTGCGCTGCTTCACGACGCAAAAGACATCAATCCTGAGCTTTAGAAGATCAACCATTGAGCAATACAATTTTCCTCTGCGACATACTGAGATGCTGAGACTTATACACTACATACTGAGATGCTGAGACTTATACACTATATACTGATATGCTGAGACATAGAATATATACTGAGATGCTGAGACACAAACTATATACGGAGATGTTGTGACACATACAATATATACCAAGATGCTGAGACTTACACATCATATAGTGAGATATGAGACTTGCACACCATATAGTGAGATGCTGAGACGAATATACCGAGATGCTAAGACTTATACACCATATACTGAGATGCTGAGACTTATACACTACATGCCGAGATGTTGTGACACATAACAATATATACCAAGATGCTGAGACATACACACCATATAGTGAGATATGAGACTTGCACACCATATACGGAGATGCTGAGACGAATATACCGAGATGCTGAGACTTACACACCATATACTGAGATGCTGAGACACATACAATACGTACTGAGACACAGCGAAGCGAGAGGCACACACTACTAACTGAGACACTACCAAGACGCTACAGTGAGACACACACACTACTTACTGAGACACTACAGAGACGCTATAATGAGATGCACGCATACACAGCGCAGTGGGACAATACGTACTGAGACACAGCGAATGAACTGGTACATTACATACTTAGATACAGGGAAGTGAGAGGCACACACTACTAACTGAGACACTACTGACATACTACTTACTGAGACACTTCTGAGAGGCTATAGTGATACGCACACACACAACGCAGTGGGACAATACGTACTGAGACACAGCGAAGAAAGAGGCACATATATTTACTGAGACACTACCGATACGCTATAGTGAGACGCACACACACACAACGCAGTGGGACAATACCTACTGAGACGCAGCGAAGCGAGACGCAAACACTAATTACTGAGACACTAACTAGACGCTATAGTGAGACGCTCACACACACAACGCAGAGCGACAATACCTACTGAGACACAGTGAAGCATGACGCACACACAACGCAGTGGGATAATACGTACTGAGACACAGCGAAGCGAGACGCACACACTAATTACTGAGACACTACCTAGACGCTATAGTGAGACGCTCACACACACAACGCAGTGGGACAATACGTACTGAGACGTAGTGGGACAATACGTACTGTGACACAGCGAAGCGAGAGGCACACACTACTTACTGAGACACTACCGAGACGCTATTGTGAGACGCACACCCTACTTACTGAGACACTACCGAGACACTATAATGAGACACACACATAACGCAGTGGGACAATACATACTGAGACACAGCAAAGCGAGACGCACACAGAACGAAGTGGGACAATACGTACTGAGACGCAGTGGGACAATACGTACTGAGACACAGCGAAGCGAGAAGCACACACTACATACTGAGACACTACCAAGACGCTATTGTGAGACGCACACCCTACTTACTGAGACACTACCGAGACACTATAATGAGACACACACATAACGCAGTGGGATAATACGTACTGAGACACAGTGAAGCGAGACGCACACACTAATTACTGAGACACTACCTAGATGCTATATTGAGACGTACACACACACAACGCAGTGGGACAATAATTACTTAGACACAGCAAAGCGAGACGCACACAGAACGAAGTGGGACAATACGTACTGAGACGCAGTGGGACAATACGTACTGAGACACAGCGAAGCAAGAAGCACACACTACTAACTGAGATACTACCGAGACGCTATAGTGAGACGCACACAATGCAGTTGGACAATACATACTGAGACATAGCGAAGCGAGACACACTCACTACTACCTGAGACACTACCGAGACGCTACAGCGAGACGCACATACTACTTACTGAGACACTACTGACATGCTACAGTGAGACGCACACACTACTTACTGAGACACTACCGAGACGCTATAGTGAGATGCACACACACACAACGCAGTGGGACAATACGTACTGAGACACATCGAAGCGAGACACACACACACTACTTACTGAGACACTACCGAGATGCTATAAAGAGACGCACACACAACATAGTAGGACAATACGTACTGAGACACAGCGAAGCGAGAGGCACACACTACTAACTGAGACACTACTTGAGACGCTACAGTGAGATGCACACACTACTTACTGAGACACTACCTACACGCTATAGTGAGTCGCACGCACACACAATGAAGTGGCACAATACGTACTGAGACACAGTGAAGCAAGATACACACACAATGCAGTGGGACAATACATTCTGAGACACAGCGACGCGAGGCGCACACATATGTACTGAGATACTACCAAGACGCTATAGTGAGACGCACACACACACAAACGCAGTGGGACAATACGTACTGAGACACAGTGAAGCAAGACGCACACACAACGCAGTGAGAAAATACGCACTGAGACACGGCGAAGCGAGATGCACACACTACTTACTGAGACACTACCGAGACGCTACAGTGAGACGCACGCACACACAACGCAGTGGGACAATACTTACTTAGACACAGCAAAGCGAGACGCACACAGAACGAAGTGGGACAATACGTACTGAGACACATCGAAGCGAGACGCACACATATGTACTGAGATACTACCAAGACGCTATAGTGAGACGCACACACACACAACGCAGTGGGACAATACATACTAAGACACAGCGAAGCGAGACGCAAACATATATACAGAGACACTACCGAGACGCTATAATGAGACGCACACACAACATAGTAAGACAATATATTCTGAGACACAGTGAAGCGAGACGCACACACTACTTACTGAGACACTGCTGAGACGCTATAATGAGACGCACGCACACACAACGCAGTGGGACAATACCTACTGAGACACAGTGAAGCAAGACGCACACACATCGCAGTGGGACAATACATACTGAGACACAGCGAAGCAAGAGGCACACACTACTAACTGAGACACTACTTGAGACGCTACAGTGAGATGCACACACTACTTACTGAGACACTACCTACACGCTATAGTGAGACGCACGCACACAATGAAGTGGCACAATACGTACTGAGACACAGTGAAGCAAGATACACACACAATGCAGTGGGACAATACATACTGAGACACAGCAAAGCGAGACGCACACAGAACGAAGTGGGACAATACGTACTGAGACGCAGTGGGACAATACGTACTGAGACACAGCGAAGCGAGAAGCACACACTACTTACTGAGACACTACCAAGACACTATAATGAGACACACACATAACGCAGTGGGATAATGCGTACTGAGACACAGTGAAGCGAGACGCACACACTAATTACTGAGACACTACCTAGATGCTATATTGAGACGTACACACACACAACGCAGTGGGACAATAATTACTTAGACACAGCAAAGCGAGACGCACACAGAACGAAGTGGGACAATACGTACTGAGACGCAGTGGGACAATACGTACTGAGACACAGCGAAGCGAGAAGCACACACTACTTACTGAGACACTACCGAGATGCTACAGTGAGACGCACGCACACACAACACAGTGGAACAATACGTTCTGAGACACAGTGAAGCGAGACGCACACACTACTTACTGAGACACTGCTGAGACGCTACAGTGAGACGCACGCACACACAACACAGTGGGACAATATGTACTGAGACACAGCGAAGCGAGAGGCACACACTACTAACTGAGACACTACTTGAGACGTTACAGAGAGATGCACACACTACTTACTGAGACACTACCTAGACGCTATAGTGAGACGCACGCACACACAACGAACTGGGACAATACGTACTGAGATACAGTGAAGCGAGACGCACACACTACTTACTGAGACACTACTGAGACGCTACAGTGAGACGAACGCACACATAACTCAGTGGGACAATACGTACTGAGACACAGAGAAGCGAGACTCACACACTACTTAGTGAGACACTACCGAGACGCTATAGTGAGACGCACACACACACAACGCAGTGTGACAATACCTACTGAGACGCAGCGAAGCGAGACGCAAACACTACTAACTGAGATACTACCGAGACGCTATAGTGAGACGCACACAATGCAGTTGGACAATACATACTGAGACATAGCGAAGCGAGACACACTCACTACTACCTGAGACACTACCGAGACGCTACAGCGAGACGCACATACTACTTACTGAGACACTATTGACATGCTACAGTGAGACGCACACACTACTTACTGAGACACTACCGAGACGCTATAGTGAGATGCACACACACACAACGCAGTGGGACAATACGTACTGAGACACATCGAAGCGAGACACACACACACTACTTACTGAGACACTACCGAGATGCTATAAAGAGACGCACACACAACATAGTAGGACAATACGTACTGAGACACAGCGAAGCGAGAGGCACACACTACTAACTGAGACACTACTTGAGACGCTACAGTGAGATGCACACACTACTTACTGAGACACTACCTACACGCTATAGTGAGTCGCACGCACACACAATGAAGTGGCACAATACGTACTGAGACACAGTGAAGCAAGATACACACACAATGCAGTGGGACAATACATTCTGAGACACAGCGACGCGAGGCGCACACATATGTACTGAGATACTACCAAGACGCTATAGTGAGACGCACACACACACAAACGCAGTGGGACAATACGTACTGAGACACAGTGAAGCAAGACGCACACACAACGCAGTGAGAAAATACGCACTGAGACACGGCGAAGCGAGATGCACACACTACTTACTGAGACACTACCGAGACGCTACAGTGAGACGCACGCACACACAACGCAGTGGGACAATACTTACTTAGACACAGCAAAGCGAGACGCACACAGAACGAAGTGGGACAATACGTACTGAGACACATCGAAGCGAGACGCACACATATGTACTGAGATACTACCAAGACGCTATAGTGAGACGCACACACACACAACGCAGTGGGGCAATACATACTAAGACACAGCGAAGCGAGACGCAAACATATATACAGAGACACTACCGAGACGCTATAATGAGACGCACACACAACATAGTAAGACAATATATTCTGAGACACAGTGAAGCGAGACGCACACACTACTTACTGAGACACTGCTGAGACGCTATAATGAGACGCACGCACACACAACGCAGTGGGACAATACCTACTGAGACACAGTGAAGCAAGACGCACACACATCGCAGTGGGACAATACATACTGAGACACAGCGAAGCAAGAGGCACACACTACTAACTGAGACACTACTTGAGACGCTACAGTGAGATGCACACACTACTTACTGAGACACTACCTACACGCTATAGTGAGACGCACGCACACAATGAAGTGGCACAATACGTACTGAGACACAGTGAAGCAAGATACACACACAATGCAGTGGGACAATACATACTGAGACACAGCAAAGCGAGACGCACACAGAACGAAGTGGGACAATACGTACTGAGACGCAGTGGGACAATACGTACTGAGACACAGCGAAGCGAGAAGCACACACTACTTACTGAGACACTACCAAGACGCTATTGTGAGACGCACACCCTACTTACTGAGACACTACCGAGACACTATAATGAGACACACACATAACGCAGTGGGATAATGCGTACTGAGACACAGTGAAGCGAGACGCACACACTAATTACTGAGACACTACCTAGATGCTATATTGAGACGTACACACACACAACGCAGTGGGACAATAATTACTTAGACACAGCAAAGCGAGACGCACACAGAACGAAGTGGGACAATACGTACTGAGACGCAGTGGGACAATACGTACTGAGACACAGCGAAGCGAGAAGCACACACTACTTACTGAGACACTACCGAGATGCTACAGTGAGACGCACGCACACACAACACAGTGGAACAATACGTTCTGAGACACAGTGAAGCGAGACGCACACACTACTTACTGAGACACTGCTGAGACGCTACAGTGAGACGCACGCACACACAACACAGTGGGACAATACGTACTGAGACACAGCGAAGCGAGAGGCACACACTACTAACTGAGACACTACTTGAGACGTTACAGAGAGATGCACACACTACTTACTGAGACACTACCTAGACGCTATAGTGAGACGCACGCACACACAACGAACTGGGACAATACGTACTGAGATACAGTGAAGCGAGACGCACACACTACTTACTGAGACACTACCTAGACGCTATAGTGAGACGCACGCACACACAACGAACTGGGACAATACGTACTGAGATACAGTGAAGCGAGACGCACACACTACTTACTGAGACGCTACAGTGAGACGAACGCACACATAACTCAGTGGGACAATACGTACTGAGACACAGAGAAGCGAGACTCACACACTACTTAGTGAGACACTACCGAGACGCTATAGTGAGACGCACACACACACAACGCAGTGTGACAATACCTACTGAGACGCAGCGAAGCGAGACGCAAACACTACTAACTGAGATACTACCGAGACGCTATAGTGAGACGCACACAATGCAGTTGGACAATACATACTGAGACATAGCGAAGCGAGACACACTCACTACTACCTGAGACACTACCGAGACGCTACAGCGAGACGCACATACTACTTACTGAGACACTATTGACATGCTACAGTGAGACGCACACACTACTTACTGAGACACTACCGAGACGCTATAGTGAGATGCACACACACACAACGCAGTGGGACAATACGTACTGAGACACATCGAAGCGAGACACACACACACTACTTACTGAGACACTACCGAGATGCTATAAAGAGACGCACACACAACATAGTAGGACAATACGTACTGAGACACAGCGAAGCGAGAGGCACACACTACTAACTGAGACACTACTTGAGGCGCTACAGTGAGATGCACACACTACTTACTGAGACACTACCTACACGCTATAGTGAGTCGCACGCACACACAATGAAGTGGCACAATACGTACTGAGACACAGCGAAGCGAGAGGCACACACAATGCAGTGGTACAGTACGTACTGAGACACATCGAACGAGACGCACACATATGTACTGAGATACTACCAAGACGCTATAGTGAGACGCACACACACACAAACGCAGTGGGACAATACGTACTGAGACACAGTGAAGCAAGACGCACACACAATGCAGTGAGAAAATACGTACTGAGACACGGCGAAGCGAGATGCACACACTACTTACTGAGACACTACCGAGACGCTACAGTGAGACACACACACACACAATGCAGTGGGACAATACGTACTGAGACACAGCGAAGCGAGACGCACACACAACACAGTGGGAAAATACGTACTGAGACACAGCGAAGACAGAGGCATACACTACTAACTGAGACACTACTGACACGCTACAGTGAGACGCACACACTACTTTCTGTGACACTACTGAGATGCTATAGTAAGACGCAAGCACACACAACGCAGTGGGACAATACGTACTGAGAGACAGCGAAGCCAGAGGCACACACTACTAACTGTGACACTACCTAGACGTTATAGTGAGACACACGGACACACAATGCTGTGGGACAATACGTACTGAGACACAGCGAAGTGAGACGCACACACACAACACAGTGGGAAAATACATACTGAGACACAGCGAAGCAAGACGCACACATATTTACTGAGACACTACCGAGACGCTATAGTGAGACGCACGCACACACAATGCAGTGGGACAATACGTACCGAGACACAGCGAAGCGAGACGCACACACAACGCAGTTGGACAATACATACTGAGACACAGCGAAGCGAGACGCACACACTACTTACTGAGACAATACTGCGACGCTATAGTGTGACGCAAGCACACATAATGCAATAAGACAATACTTACTTAGACACAGCAAAGCGAGACGCACACAGAACGAAGTGGGAAAATACGTACTGAGATGCAGTGGGACAAAACGTACTGAGACACAGCGAAGCGAGAAACACACACTACTTACTGAGACACTACCGAGACGCTACAGTGAGACGCACGCACACACAACGCAGTGGGACAATACGTACTGAGACACAGCGAAGCGAGAGGCACACACAATGCAGTGGTACAATACGTACTGAGACACATCGAAGCGAGACGCACACATATGTACTGAGATACTACCAAGACGCTGTAGTGAGACGCACACACACACAACGCAGTGGGACAATTCGTACTAAGACACAGCGAAGCGAGAGGCACACATATTTAGTGAGACACTACTTGTGACGCTACAGTGAGATGCACACACTACTTACTGAGACACTACCTAGACGCTATAGTGAGACACATGCACACACAATGCAGTGGGACAATACGTACTGAGACACAGCGAAGCGAGACGCACACACAACACAGTTGGAAAATACGTACTGAAACACAGCGAAGAGAGAGGCACACACTACTTACTGAGACACTACCGAGACGCTACAGTGAGACGAACGCACACATAACGCAGTGGACAATACGTACTGAGACACAGAGAAGCGAGACGCACACACTACTTAGTGAGACACTACCGAGACGCTATAGTGAGATGCACACACACACAACGCAGTGTGACAATACCTACTGAGACGCAGCGAAGCGAGACGCAAACACTACTAACTGAGATACTACTTAGACGTTATAGTGAGACACACGCACACACAATGCAGTGGGACAATACGTACTGAGACACAGCGAAGTGAGATGCACACACACAACACAGTGGTAAAATACGTACTGAGACACAGCGAAGCAAGACGCACACACAACTTACTGAGACAATACTGCGACACTATAGTGAGACGCACGCACACACAACGAAATGGGACAATACTTACTTAGACACAGCAAAGCGAGACGCACACACAACGAAGTGGGACAATACGTACTGAGACGCAGTGGGACAATACGTACTGAGACACAGCGAAGCAAGAGGCACACACTACAAACTGAGACACTACAGACATGCTACAGTGAGACGCACACACTACTTACTGTGACACTACCTAGACGCTATAGTGAGACGCAAGCACACACAATGCAGTGGGACAATACGTACTGAGACACAGCGAAGCGAGACGCACACACACACAATGCTGTGGGACAATACGTACTGAGATACAGTGAAGCAAGATACAGACACACTAATTACTGAGATACAACCAGTGGGACAATACATACTGAGACACAGCGAAGCGAAACAGACACACTAATTACTGAGATACAACCGATACGCAATAGTGAGACGCACGCACACATAACGCAGTGGGATAATACGTACTGAGACACATCGAAGCGAGACGCACACATATGTACTAAGATACTACCAAGACGCTATAGTGAGATGCACACACACACACAACGCAGTGGGGCAATACGCACTGAGACGCAGTGGGACAATACGTACTGAAACACAGTGAAGCGAGAGGCACACACTACTAACTGAGGCACTACCTAGACGCTATAGTGAGACGCACACACACACAATGCAGTGGGACAATACGTACTGAGACACAGCGAAGCGAGAGGCACACACACAACGCAGTGGGACAATACGTACTGAGACACAGCGAAGCAAGAGGCACACATATTTACTGAGACACTACCGATACACTAAAGTGAGACGCACGCACACACAATGCAGTGGGACAATACGTACCGAGACACAGCGAAGCGAGACGCACACACAACGCAGTGGGACAATACGTACTGAGACACAGCGAAGCGAGACGCTCACATATTTATTGAGACACTAGCTAGACACTATAGTGAGACGCACACACTACTTCCTGAGACACTACCAAGACGCTATAGTGAGACGTACGCACACACAAAGCAGTGGGACAATACATACTGATACACAGCAAAGCGAGAGGCAAACACTACTAACTGAGACACTACTTGAGACGCTACAGTGAGATGCACACACTACTTACTGAGACACTGCCTAGACGCTATAGTGAGACGCAAGCACACACAATGAAGTGGCACAATACGTACTGAGACACAGTGAGGCAAGATACACACACAACGCAGTGGGACAATACATACTGAGACACAGCGAAGCGAGACAGACACACTAATTACTGAGATACAACCGATACGCTATAGTGAGACGAACACACACACACAACGCAGTGGGGCAATACGTACTGAGACGCAGTGGGACAATACGTACTGAAACACAGTGAAGCGAGAGGCACACACTACTTACTGAGACAATACTGCGACACTATAGTGAGACGCACGCACACACAACGAAATGGGACAATACTTACTGAGACGCAGTGGGACAATACGTACTGAGACACAGCGAAGGAAGGGACACACACTACTAACTGAGACACTACTGACATGCTACAGTGAGACGCACACACTACTTACTGTGACACTACCTAGACGCTATAGTGAGACGCACACACACACAATGCAGTGGGACAATACGTACTGAGACACAGCGAAGCGAGAGGCACACACACAACACAGTGGGAAAATTCGTTCTGAGACACAGCGAAGCAAGATGCACACATATTTACTGAGACACTACTGAGACGCTATAGTGAGACGCACGCACACACAACGCAGTGGGACAATACGTACAGAGACACAGCGAAGCGAGACGCTCACATATTTATTGAGACACTAGCTAGACACTATAGTGAGACGCAATAACACACAATGAAGTGGCACTATACGTACTGAGACACAGTGAGGCAAGATACACACACAACGCAGTGAGACAATACATACTGAGACACAGCGAAGCGAGACAGACACACTAATTACTGAGATACAACCGATTAGCTATAGTGAGACGCACGCACACATAACGCAGTGGGATAATACGTACTGAGACACATCGAAGCGAGACGCACACATATGTACTAAGATACTACCAAGACGCTATAGTGAGATGCACACACACACACAACGCAGTGGGGCAATACGCACTGAGACGCAGTGGGACAATACGTACTGAAACACAGTGAAGCGAGAGGCACACACTACTAACTGAGGCACTACCTAGACGCTATAGTGAGACGCACACACACACAATGCAGTGGGACAATACGTACTGAGACACAGCGAAGCGAGAGGCACACACACAACGCAGTGGGACAATACGTACTGAGACACAGCGAAGCAAGAGGCACACATATTTACTGTGACACTACCTAGACGCTATAGTGAGACGCAAGCACACACAACGCAGTGGGACAATACGTACTGAGACACAGTGAAGCAAGATACACACACAACGCAGTGGGACAATACCTATTGAGACACAGCGAAGCGAGACTCAAACACTACTAACTGAGATACTACCGAGACGCTATAGTGAGACGCACACAATGCAGTTGGACAATACATACTGAGACATAGCGAAGCGAGACGCACTCACTACTACCTGAGACACTACCTAGACGCTACATAGGAAGATGCACACACTACTTACTGACACAATACCGAGACGCTACAGCGAGACGCACATACTACTTACTAAGACACTACCTAGACGCTATATAAAGAGACGCACAAACTACTTACTGAGACACTACATAGACGCTATAGTGAGACGCACACACTACTTACTGAGACACTACCTAGACGCTATAGTGAGACGCACACACTACTTACTGAGACACTACAAAGACACTATAGTGAGACTCACGCACACACAACACAGTGGGAAAATACATACCGAGACACAGCGAAGCGAGACACACACAACGCAGTGGGACAATACGTACTGAGACACAGCATAGCGAGATGCAAATACAAGGCAGTGGGACAATACTACTGAGACACAGCGAAGCGAGACGCACACACTACTAACTGAGACACATTACCGAGACACTATAGTGAGACACAAGCACACACAATGCAGTGGGACAATACATACTGAGACACAGCGAGGCAAGACACACACACAACGCAGTGGGACAATTCGTACTGAGACACAGCGAAGTGAGACGCACACGTATTTACCGAGACACTACCGATACGCTATAGTGAGACGCACGCACACACAACGCAGTGGGACAATACACACTGAGACACAGCGAAGCAAGACGCACACACTACTTACTGAGACACTACCTAGACGCTACATAGGAAGATGCACACACTACTTACTGACACAATACCGAGACGCTACAGCGAGACGCACATACTACTTACTAAGACACTACCTAGACGCTATATAAAGAGACGCACAAACTACTTACTGAGACACTACATAGACGCTATAGTGAGACGCACACACTACTTACTGAGACACTACCTAGACGCTATAGTGAGACGCACACACTACTTACTGAGACACTACCGAGAAGCTATAGTGAGATGCACACACACACAACGCAGTGGGACAATACGTACTGAGACACAGCAAAGCGAGACGCACACACAATGCAGTAGGACAATACGTACTTAGACACAGGGAAGCGAGAGGCACACACTACTAACTGAGACACTACTGACACACTACTTACTGAGACACTTCTGAGAGGCTATAGTGATACGCACGCACGCACACACAACGCAGTGGGACAATTCGTACTGTGACACAGTGAAGCGAGACGCACACACTTCTTACTGAGACACTACCGAGACGCTATAGTGAGACGCACGCACACACAACGCAGTGGGACAATATGTACTGAGACACAGCGAAGCGAGACGCGAACATATATACTGAGACACTACCGAGATGCTATAATGAGACGCACACACAACGTAGTAGGCCAGTACGTACTGAGACACAGCGAAGCGAGACGCACACCCTACTTACTGAGACACTACCGAGACGCTATAATGAGACGCACACACACACAACGCAGTGGGACAATAACTTACTTAGACACAGCAAAGCGAGACGCACACAGAACGAAGTGGGACAATACGTACTGAGACGCAGTGGGACAATACGTACTGAGATACAGCGAAGCAAGAGGCACACACTACTAACTGAGACACTACTAAGACACTATAGTGATACTCACGCACACACAACACAGTGGGAAAATACATACCGAGACACAGCGAAGCGAGACACACACAACGCAGTGGGACAATACTACTGAGACACAGCGAAGCGAGACGCACACACTACTAACTGAGACACATTACCGAGACACTATAGTGAGACACAAGCACACACAATGCAGTGGGACAATACATACTGAGACACAGCGAGGCAAGACACACACACAACGCAGTGGGACCATTCGTACTGAGACACAGCGAAGTGAGACGCTTTGAATCTTGTGAACATTTTTTTATCAGGCAGAAAGTTTGCAGAATAATTGATATTGTACCTTTTTTGTATTTAATGTACTTTATAAAACTGTGATTATTATCATCATTATTATAATTTGCCATATATACACATATATGTCATGTTCAATTGCTTTGAACACTGCAAATGTGTTAGTCATGGCAATAAAGCACCTTTCATTGAAAATGTAACTGAGTGAGAGACAGAGAGCAAGAGAGAGAGAGAGGAATAACTTATTTTTATGCATAAGGGGGTTTAATTTGTGATCTACAAATGAATATATAGCACTATAAACATACACAGAAGACAAGGAATAGAAATTCAGAAGAAAAACGAATTCAAAACATTATAATTTTAAGAGAAACACAAAAAGAAGAAAACAGACAGTTCAGGAAGAAAGGTTAGAAAAGAAAAGCTGAAGACAAAAATTGGAGGTAAGACCTTTCACCTATAGAGATCAATAATTAAACAAAATAAAAAAAATATATAAATAAAATAAATAAGCATTCTCTTTAGTTGACTCAGCCAATGAAAATGCAGTGCTCCGATTTGAATAGAGTGACAGTTGGAGAAAGCCCAGCTGCCACTGAGACTGATACAAATGTATCGAACAGCAGTCTGACTGCAGAGCTGCCTTTTGAAATCCGATACCCTGAAGACATTTGCTCTGCGCAGGCTAGGAAGGATTACAAACAAGCCGTGATGAAAGCATCTCCTGAGACCCTCATCATAGACTACACCGGTAAAGGAGAAAACAGGGTCAAGAACAATCTATTGTTCTACACCCAGTACCCCACCGCCTTTCACAAAACCCTGTTGCAGACATACACCAATAACAACAAGAGGGGCATTAGCAGAGGCAGGCAGATCTCAGTGCTGGTAGAGAAAGACACAGACAGTATGATGCTCACTTTTAATGTATACCACAATGGGACCATCATGGTGCAGGGCAGCGAGAGCAGTCTGGACCTATTCGCTCTCGGCTTCCACAATTTAAAGCAGCAGACTGAGGCAGAGAAACAGGAGCCAGAGCCGGCCACCCTGCAGTCTGCCCCCAGCCACACGGAGCCAGACAGTGCCCCATCTCCCACAGACTGCCCCCCTGTCTCCCAAAACTCTCCAGCAACATTAAAACACTAAAGGAATGCCTGTCAGTGGAGTTTACGGAGTTCAGGGAGCAGACCCTGAGCACCTTGGCCCAGACCTCCTTGTGCGATCAGCTCTGGGATGAGATCCACAGACTAAAGATGCAGCACAAGGCTGAGATCCATGAGCTGAGAGCAGCAGTGAGAGACCTAGAGGAGCAGAGCCAGACCCTGAGGACGGAGCTGCGCAGAGCTGGGGAGGAGCTGACCAGGACACCCCAGCACAGCCAGCTGAGGAGCCTGCAGAGCCAGCTGGAGGAGCTAAGAGAGGAGCTACACAGCACTGGAGCATAGAGACTGCACTGCACTGACCCCACAACACCTCTAACCCCTGACGCACCCACTGACGCACCCACACTCCCCACCACTCCTGACACCCCCACTATCACCAGACCTGCCACTAATACACAAACCCCTGAAACGCCACTCCCCCAAAACACACCCACTGCCCTCCCCACTCCCGACGCAAACCCGGAGTGGCAGGTCAGCACAGAGGTGGTCATTCTGAGTGACTCCAATGGGAAGTTCCTGGATGAGAGGCGCCTCTTCCCCGGGCGAAAAGTGAAAAAGTTTTGGTGCCCAACAGTACAGAGAGCCCTGGAGCTGCTCTCCCAGAGGAGGCTGTACCAGGCCAAACACATCCTCATCCACACCGGCACTAACGACCTGAGTGCCCGCAGGGGCTATGTGGCCTCACCCCTTGAAACAGGTGGCAATGAAAGCCACAGAGGATTTCCCAACTGCCAAAATCACCATCTCCACACTGCTGCCCCGCGCAGACGTGCCCCCGCACATCATCCAGGCGATCAACGCAGAAGTGTCACGAAGATGTGCCTTCCTCCCCAAAATCCACCTGGCACACCACCGAGACATCCAACCACATCACCTATATGACCACGTCCACCTCAACAAGACAGGTGTGAGGATCTTCACAAAGGTCCTCAAGGACACAACCCTGGGCCGAAACCCCACACACCCCCACCTCGAGACCAGGAGCAAACCCCCCAGCCCCCGGCCACATCCCCAGCAACCGGCCCCACCCCAGCCCCAGCCCCTGAGACCCCGCGGACCCACTCCCCAACCCCCATCCCCAGAGGGCCCATCCAGCACAGCAGAGCGGACAGCCGGGGACCAGCACAGCCACACAGCTACGCAGCAGCGGCTTCCAGAGCCTGGAGGCCCGATGCCGCCCAGCTGGCCCAGATAAGGCAACTCCTCAGTGTCATCTGTACCACACTGCAGAGTTAACTGAGCCTCAACACACATATATATGGTTGTGGAGATAGAGGGTAAGAAAAAATGTGATTTAATTATTCTGATATTTTGATGCAAAAATAAAATCTGTGAGTGATAACGCTACCAACGATAATAATAGAATTCTATACATTATGTGTAACCTGTATATGTATTAGTATAGGATTTCCAAATTGATTGGAATACATTCTGCTTAGATAATTAACTATTAGTTTGTTTTCTCTGATTTCTCGAAGTCATGAATGGTCCACTGTTGAATTCTGTTACATAACTTTGAGATAAATGCTTAACGTCTTATTTTGTCTTGAAGGGGATAACGTCCTTGTCGACCTCAGTACCATTCAAGAAAGGGGGTATGTAACGTTAAGTGTGGGGGTGTATTCTGATAAGAGCATTTTAACTCTGAGCTGAAGCACTGATCTAAAGAAGACCTCTCCCCCCCAAAGTTATCAGATTTCCTTAACTCATCAGCGTGTGAACTGGTTTACATCAAAGTGACAGTCTTGGGAGGATGGCACCGAGAATGGGCCAAATAGCTTGGAATCCCTGCTGTGAGATGTCTGGGGAAGGGGGCCTGTAGGTAATAAAAACTCTTTGTAATAGACAAGAGCCGAAATCCTGACACAGAGCTACGAACCTGGGCCAACCGGCATTTCCAAAAGATGGCATGGATTGACATCAGTCATAAATCAAGTCCCCCTCCAACAGGACACTGGGGGCTGAAACCAAAATCCAATCTCACAAACTCAAGAACCAATCATCTATTGATCTGACAGGCTCTCTCTCACCTGAACCAGTAACTCACTGCCACAGCTCAACCTGTAGCTCTGTTGCCAGAACCAGAACCAGAAACCAACCAAGTCTATGCCGGGAACAGAAGAGTTAAACTGGGAGAAGGAGATTGGGCCGTACGAAGAATTCTTTAAAGAACTTTATTCAGTTAAAGAACTTTAGAACCTGTACCTGCCCGCCTGTGCCCACCTGATCAGTGGAGTTTTACAGCTGGACAATTGACTAAGTCGACTGAATACGAAAAGTGTCAGTCATTTAAATAGCTATTGAGTCTTAAGAAACTTGATCCTTGGAAACGAACAGGGCCCTGCTTTCCTCAAAGACGTTGTCTTCAAGTAACTACGGTGGAAACCCTGCTTGCAAAGAAGATTTTGTGCACAACCTTGGAGCCTTCAAACCAGTGGAAAATCTGTTTGGAAAAGACTCTGTTTCGCGAAACCCCAATTTCCAGGTGCATTGACTGAGTGGAAGTTCTTGGACAAAGCCGAATTGGGACTGCCTTTGTTCCAAACCACACAGACCTCATGCCGTGTGCTGTTATCTGAGCCAGAAGCCAGAGAGGCCTCTCTGCGACGAAGTTCAGATAAGTTTAACAGTTTGGAGTTTATCATTCATGACATTTGAGAAATCAATTAAAAATGTTATTCTGTGATTCATAACTCTAGAATGTGTAATTTAGTTTTGATTAAATATAAATGTGTGTTGCATTAAACTGTTTTGTTGACAATTTTAGAAATAAAACCTGTCAACGCCGAGAAATATCTTCTCATTCCTGTTTAACTGTTTAGTCTGAAATTGACACATGTTAATAGACTTTAGTTTATTGGTGGCCCTGCCTATCCTTAATCATTGAATAATAATCAGTTAAGGGAAATTGTGGTAAAAAGTAATGATAGGATCTTTCTCGGCACCTAAACGTAAATGAGACTGATATATATATATAACAAGAAGTTACCTGACATAAATACTAACCTGCGTAGTTATTTGATGTCCGACTAACAATACTAATGAGAGACTCACCTTCGTCTTACTAACTGGTATTGTAGTCAATGTGTTTATAACCTTTTTTGTTTAACGATTTGTGTGTTATGGTATGCAATCCCATGGTCTTTGATTTGGTCACAGAAGTGATTTGTCTTTGATTTGTTGATCTAGAGTTGAATTTTAATTAGTTTGTGATTCGTGATAAGGTGATACTATAAATTCACTTCTTTAATTGAAATTTATAAATGTACCTTATGCTACAATGTATATCCATATATAACTATTAATAGTAATATAATATCAGTTGTAGACCACAAATTAAACTTTCTTATGTAGAAGAGACAAGTATACTAAAATATATTAACATGTCCTTTAAAATAAGCAGTTGGAAATTCCAGGGTCTGTGCTCCTCAACTGATCAACACTGTAAATAGTTCAGATGTTTTCATTCTTGTAGAGACTTGGTACCGTGCAGATGTGTATACACATTGTCCCAATGGATACAGGGAGCTGATTGTGCCCTCCTATAAAAACCCCAAAATCAGGTGTTGCAGGGCCTCGGGGGGGATTATCATGTGGTACAGGGAGGAGCTCCGAGCAGCCCTGTGCCCAGTACAGAGAGGAGACACACACCTGTGGATGAAAATCAGAAAATACAGTGAGGGAAAAAAGTATTTGATCCCCTGCTGATTTTGTACGTTTGCCCACTGACAAAGAAATGATCAGTCTATAATTTTAATGGTAGGTGTATTTTAACAGTGAGAGACAGAATAACAACAAAAAATCAAGAAAAACGCATTTCAAAACAGTTATAAATTGATTTGCATGTTAATGAGGGAAATAAGTATTTGACCCCTTAGACTTAGTTCTTGGTGGCAAAACCCTTGTTGGCAATCACAGAGGTCAGACGTATCTTGTAGTTGGCCACCAGGTTTGCACACATCTCAGGAGGGATTTTGTCCCACTCCTCTCTGCAGATCCTCTCCAAGTCATTAAGGTTTCGAGGCTGACATTTGGTAACTCGAACCTTCAGCTCCCTCCACAGATTTTCTATGGGATTAAGGTCTGGAGACTGGCTAGGCCACTCCAGGACCTTAATGTGCTTCTTCTTGAGCCACTCCTTTGTTGCCTTGGCTGTGTGTTTTTGGTCATTGTCATGCTGGAATACCCATCCACGACCCATTTTCAATGCCCTGGCCGAGGGAAGGAGGTTCTCACCCAAGATTTGACGGTATATGGCCCCATCCATCATCCCTTTGATGCGGTGCAGTTGTCCTGTCCCCTTAGCAGAAAAACACCCCCAAAGCATGTTTCCACCTCCATGTTTGACAGTGGGGATGGTGTTCTTGGGGTCATAGGCAGCTTTCCTCCTCCTCCAAACACGGCGAGTTGAGTTGATGCCAAAGAGCTCGATTTTGGTCTCATCTGACCACAACACTTTCACCCAGTTCTCCTCTGAATCATTCAGATGTTCATTGGCAAACTTCAGACAGGCCTGTACATGTGCCTTCTTTAGCAGGGGGACCTTGCGGGCGCTGCAGGATTTCAGTCCTTCACGGCGTAGTGTGTTACCAATTGTTTTCTTGGTGACTATGGTCCCAGCTGCCTTGAGATCATTAACAAGATCCTCCCGTGTAGTTCTGGGCTGATTCCTCACCGTTCTCATGATCATTGAAACTCCACGGGGTGAGATCTTGCATGGAGCCCCAGACCGAGGGTAACAGACAGTTATTTTGTGTTTCTTCCATTTGCGAATAATCATACCAACTGTTGTCACCTTCTCACCAAGCTGCTTGGCGATGGTCTTGTAGCCCATTCCAGCCTTGTGTAGGTCTACAATCTTGTCCCTGACATCCTTGGACAGCTCTTTGGTCTTGGCCATGGTGGAGAGTTTGGAATCTGATTGATTGATTGATTGCTTCTGTGGACAGGTGTCTTTTATACAGGTAACGAGCTGAGATTAGGAGCTCTCTCTTAAAGGGAGTGCTCCTAATCTCAGCTCGTTACCTGTATAAAAGACACCTGGGAGCCAGAAATCTTGTTGATTTGATAGGGGATCAAACACTTATTTCACTCATTAACATGCAAATCAATGTATAACTTTTTTGAAATGTGTTTTTCTGGATTGTTTTGTAGTTATTCTGTCTCTCACTGTTAAAATACACCTACCATTAAAATTATAGACTGATCATTTCTTTGTCAGTGGGAAAACGTACAAAATCAGCAAGGGATCAAATACTTTTTTCCCTCACTGTATTTAATCCTTTATTATAATGCGGTATTGTAGAGCCATTATTAATATCTTATATAAACTGTATTATGTTTTATATTAGAAATAATAATAATATGCAGACTGAGCAAAGTAGGTTTGTCAAGCTAGCAACAGGCAGTTGTTCAGGGCATATCCTCTGGACATTCTCCTCTCCACTTTGACTTCTGTTCATTATGATAAGAGGAACACCCAAACAGATAAACAGTCCACAGATACCATTTTGCTTTGTGTTTGTTTGTGGATTCCCTGTTCTTCTCTCAAGGCTGAAGATGCTACATTATAGTGATTGACTACCTCATTGTCCATTGTTAAAGAAATGTGAGATTGGGCAGTTTGTATGCCACAACAGGAAAACACCTGCTTCCTCAGGAAGACCACCACAAACATTCAGAAACCTGATCTCAAGACAACACTTTGGCAAACCAATGACAGACCCTGGCCACAGACCCACGTCTTGCATTGTATAAAAGGCTGTCCACTTCTGCTATTCAATAAGTCTCTGCTGAGGTAGAGTGCTTCCATGTTGGGCCCTTCCAGGCCTGGCATGTTAAATAAATGTATTTATCATCTATGCATCCAGACTGGGTTCTTCAGGTATTTGTTAAGAAACACGTTTGTCTGCTGCTTTACACACAAAACACTTGATAGAGTGGAACGAGGAATGGGGCCCTAGGTACCTGGTTGAACTAATTCAGACTAATCAGCCGGATTCAATTAATGCAGCAATTTAATCTCCTATTGAAACTTACTAAGATTGATTTAGGTTTGAGGAGCAGTAATGGCTGCATTTGGGCTACATTTGTATCTGTGTTGTGTATTCATCGTACTGTAGCCAGTAATATTATTTTCTGTAGTATTGTATCGATTTATTTCACATAATATGAAGGTAGAATGAGCTGAAACTTGAAATAAATAAAATAAACCTGAAATAAATGCTTTCACTTTAATTTTGTTGTCATGTTTCTTAAGGTGAGACACTACATTCACTTCCATATGTCAATTTTCTGGTTCTGGGATGTTTGGCAACTAGACCTTCCATGCTTTCACAATGTATAAATCCTTCGCAAATAATATAAATCCTTTATTTGTATATTGTTTATCCAAAGTCATCAATTGAACTTAGCATAAATGTGGCTCCTGATAGCATTTCTCATGTAGAAGTTCAGCCACTAATTTTAAAACTCTCCCTATTGAATCATATATCATTCAAAGACTGGTTTTGCAAGGCATATCATTAGCTATTCCATCTATGGCCATTTCCCTTGTAGGCATTGTGCTTCATGCTGAACTAAATACAAGTGAAACCCGAGCATACAAAAAATCCTATTACAAGTGTATTGTTTTAGTTTTGTCAGTTTAGAAGTTGTATATCAATAGTCAATGAATTCATGTGACATAAACTGTCATATTTATGGAAAATACATTTGAATTGCATGAACATGTTTTTATCTGCCTTTTTCTCAAAATGACCTCTTTCTCATGTGCCAAATAGTTTTCCTCCATGTTCAAAGTAGGTACAGTTACATTATTCCACACACTGGTTCATAGGACTTATAGTCAGACGTGTCAGAGTCTTCTTTAAATATATTGTATCAGTCTGAATTGAAGTGGCATTTTATCTGTAATTCTATGCAAATTAACAAATGGAATAGTGTGGGCAGGGAGGGAGAAGAAGAGGAGAGGGAGAGGGAAAGGAGGGGGTGTATACATCTCTCTCAGATGGGGGTGCACCACACTATAGAGTGGGAGCACAGCAGGATGTTTACTCTGGCCAAGAAGGTGGGGGACAGGATCGGTGAAACGGACACTATCTGTGTGTGTGAGACTCATTCAAATCTTCTCTCTCTCTGTCTCTGTCTCTCCAGTGCAGTGCTCATGTGTATGAACTCTCTCTCTCCTTCTCTCAGGGCAGGTGTGTGACACGGCACAGGAGGCTGATGTGGTTGCAGTGGTGATGCAGGAGGGACCGGCCATCATCGTGCCGGTGAACCCCACCATGAGCCTGGCTTGCTGGGGGCAAACGCCATCTCCACAGTCAGCGCTCCGTGCACCTGGGCGTCAAGCGGGGTGACTTTGCTGCTGGAGCTGACTGGGGGAGGTCAGAGTGAGGGGAGCCGAGGAGGGAGACCCCGCTACATGATGCCTGAGCTGCCGAGGGGACACTCCAGCCGGAACATCGACACGTGTTCAGGCGAGAGGGGCGTTAAAAAGGAGGGTGTTTTGGGAGACTGCAGTCAGTATCTGGAGACTGTATGATGTGTGTGTGCTGTAGTAACCCCCTCTCAGCTGAGTGTCCGTGTCCAGTCAGGCAGGCAGTGTGTCTGGACTGCAGTAACCCGTCTCTCTCTGCCATCTGTGCCATTATTTCTAATTCACAACATGCTGTATAGCCTCCTCAGAAGCACTATTGCAGTATTGTGGTGGAGCTCCCTTAGCTCAGCCCAGACCACCTATATATATCTTATACTTTTAAACTATTAAGCTTTTAATGGCTGTTTGGTGACCCTGTCATTTCTCCAGGTCAGTGTTTGTGTTGTGTTACAGCTCCATACAATGCCATCTAATTACCAAATATCATAATGCAGTTGTGCTGCTCCAGTTGTTCTCTAGATGTTTGCTAAGAAAAGATACTGTTGCTGCTGAAAGTTCCCTTTTTAGCCTTTACATTGTATGTTTGTTTATGCATGTGTGTGTTCATACAAACGTTTATGAGACGGTGGGCTTAAACCTGTGTTAGTGTGATGATGTGCCAAGTGGGCTACAGTGAGGTCCCCCCAAATCAAATCCTGTTGAGTGCCCCAAAAGGGCCCAGCAACTGAATTATAGGTATCATGTCTGGGGTTTACAAATAAAGATTTAATTATGGTTATCATTAAACACTTCTACAAGTTGTCTCAAAAGAGCAACTCCAAGTCTGATTCATATTCAAGTTCGTTTTCTTATCAGAAGAACCGTAATACCATAAAATACACTGATGTGTAGGGAGGTGCTGGCCAGTCTGAAAGAACATCCTGCTGGTGTAACCTCCACAGATGAAGCCTGATCTGTTGTAGGCAACAGTGACAGTGGGACCTTGTCTGTTACATTTGTTGTGAAATGCAGTTGAGGCACAGCCATGGACACTGGCCTTGTTGAGCAGGCTTAAACTCCTGCGCTCCTCAGGAGAAAGGCTCAACTTCATTTCACTCATTGCCACAGAACTTGACCCGAGACGCATGGCTGGATGTAAGGAGCTATGCAAAAGTCAAATGAAAAGAATGTTGCACATACTTGTTGAAGCTATGGGCACATGGGTTCCCCAACGCTCCGTCCTGGGCCCGCTCCTGTTTTCTCTCTACACTCGCACCCTGGGCCCCCTCATCGCTTCACATGGTTTCTCCTACCACTTCTACGCTGATGATGCCCAGATCTTCCTGTCTTTTCCCTCTTCTGACCCTCTCATCCCCTCTCGCATCTCTTCCTGCTTGTCTGCTATTTCCACCTGGATGCACTCACACCACCTCAAGCTCAACCTCTCCAAATCGGATCTCCTGTTTTTCCCCCACTCTTCCTCACCTTCTGCTGACCTCCCCATCTCGATCCCCTTGGAATCCACCACACTCTCTCCTTCTTCTTCTGCTAAAAAAATCTAGGAGTGACCCTCAATCCTGCGCTCTCCTACACCCAGCACATCACCATGCTGACACGCATCTGTAGATTCTTCCTGAGCAACATGCGCAGGATCTGTCCCTTCCTCACCGACTACTCGACTCAGCTGCTCGTCCAGTCACTGGTCCTTTCCCACCTGGACTACTGCAACTCCTTCCTGGCCGGCCTGCCTGCATCTACTACCCGCCCACTCCAGCTCATCCAGAACTCTGCGGCTCGTTTGGTATTCTCTCTGCCACGATTCGCACACGCTACTCCACTACTCCGCTCCCTCCACTGGCTCCCGATACCAGCACGCATTCAGTTCAAGAAATTGACCCTCACCTACCGCTGTCTCGACCACACTGCAACAAGCTACCTTCAGACACTCGTCTCTCCATACATCCCCTCCAGACCACTGCGCTCCTCCAGTGCCAGAAGACTAACTCTACCTCCTCTCCACTCTCCTTCCTCCAGAGCCCGTTCCTTCTCATCTCTGGCCCCTAAATGGTGGAACGACCTGCCCACCGAAGTCAAAACAGCAGAGTCCTTGACCTCATTCCGGCGCTTACTCAAGACACATCTTTTCCAACAGTACTTATTAGTCCTTTTATTGCTGCTAGAAAGCACTTCAGTTTTTATTATACTTCTTGCGTTCTTGAATGTTTTTCTCCTTGCTCCCTTTCCCATAACTCCTGACTGTGACCCTACATCTTGACAGCACTTAGCTTTCACCGTCCAGGATGTAGGACCTCACTTACTGTACTTGTGTAAATTTTAAATTGGAATTTGTAAAATGTATTATTTTGAATTGCTAGGTTTTAGTTAAATTGAATTTGTAATGATGATGATGCCTTGTACTTACTGTATTTTTGCACTTATGTTGTAAGTCGCCCTGGATAAGGGCGTCTGCCTAGAAAGAAAAAAAAAAATTATATATATTAATCATTTAGCTGTCTATGATTTCTAGATCAAGATCAAACAGTACATGTAAAGGTAATTGCCTGTGTTAATTACAGTTCCAACCCTATGGCCATGAAAAGGACATGGCAGCAATATAAAAACATCCTTTAAAGTGGTAAGTAGGTTAGATTAACTTCAAGGATACATATACCCAGTAAACAATTTAAGTCTTGAAACACAGAGAATAATGTATTTATTTAACATGCCCGGCCTGGAAGGCCCTGACATGGAAGCTCTCCACCTGTGCGGAGTCTCTTTGAACCGCAAAAATGTACACCCTTTATACAATGTATGACGTGGTTCTGTGGGCAGGGTCACATACTTCCAAGAAGTGTTGCTTTGAGGTGAGGTCTCTGGCCTTTGGAATGTGCGTGGTTGTCTTCCTGGGGGGAGGTGTGGATGTGGAAACCAGATGGCTTCCTTTGATATACTGCAAGAGGTCCGATCCCATGGTCATCATTAGCAACTGTTAATCAATCATTATCAAAGACAGCTCCTGTCAGTCTGGAGAAACAACAAATCTATTAACAGATAATAAGCAAACTGGCAACTGTAGGCTATTTATCTGATTAGGTGATCGTTTTATCATAATAAACAGAAGTCAAAGTGGAGAGAGGAATGTCTAGAGGGTATGCCCTGAACAACTGCCTTAGTGGCTGTCGCTAGCTCAATAAATCTAATTTGCTCGGTCTGCATACTATTATTAATATAAAACATTATACCGGCTCTTCACCAAGTTATCCTGAAACTTAGCTGGCCAACCTACTTGCATGTACAAAGAAAGGAACCCAGGAGACTCTCAGCAATCACTCGGTTTCTCATTCAAAATATCAAAATCAGAGGTTGGATTGATAATTGAGAAGATGTGGTAAAATAATTTTACATAGTTTTACATAGTAAACTTAACTTGACAGTATGTTGTCTAAAAAATATTTAAATTCAATAGATTTAAAAAATTACAATATTGTGAATACATGTGTTTTAATATTTTAATTACTAAAATTCTCAATTTCTTATCATAAATTATAATAAATACAGGTATCGTCACCAACAGATTAATTTTGATTTAGGTCAGAGGGCTGAAGTATGCCTACTTCAGAAGGACCCTAGGAAGTTGGGATTTCAGCCTCCAAGAGGAAGGTTTCAATTTTTAAGCCGCATTGTCCAGGCGCATGGCTACAGATTGAGCCCATAGGGTTCTCTCGGTGAGAACAGATCTTTTCTTCATCGCTTCTTATGACTCTTTCAAGATTTTGACGAGTTACCTGTCAATTTTGCAGCTCTTTCTGTTTTAGGCCGTCCTTGTGCGATGATTGGAGCAATGACTGATTCAGTAAGGCCTATATGGTCACTCGTGTGTCTCACTGTGCTGCTCAATGTTTTGCTCATCAATTTAAAATGTCAGTTGCATGTTTCCATGTGTCCTGATTAATAGGACAAATATTTCTTGATTGATAGGCTTAGTCTAAAATACACCCAGACGCACTAGGAAACCTGCTGAAGCAGAGATGACCAGAGACGATTATGGTGTGTGTGTGTGTTGTTAGGTGTCTTTCCTTTTGGCAAGTCTCTGAAGTCATTGTGCTTGCTTTATTAGGCACTGAGTGTGTGCACCTGCCAGCATTTACATGGGACCAGATAGATAAATAAAAGTTCTCCAGTGGAAGAAAGAGAGGGGGATTGAGACTTGACAACACACAGGGGAGAGTCACCAGTCACACTTTTATTCCCTTTTGTTTTGTTTTGTATACATATTTTGTTTATAATTTTGATGGCCTTTTGTTGCTTAATTTTTTGTTTGTTATACGCAAGTTACCACAATACTTTAACACTTTGTGGTCCTATGTCGGACTCGATCCCACATTGTAAAAATGCAGTTGCGGTCCTGTGTCTACGGAAACCGAGAAGTCCAAAAGCAAACAAACTCGTAGGACGTTGCTGCAACCAGGAGAGAGAGGGGGCGGTAACTTTGAAAAAACGTCAGCAACCAGTGGAGAGAAAGGGGTGGAAACATCTGAAACATGACAGCGGAATTGAAAAAACACCAACACATCCCAGAGAAACAGCAGCGACATTTAGAAAACGCACGGTGGAAACAGGGTCCTGTGGCGGAAATAGCTGAGGCGGAAATAGGATTGTGTGGCGGCAAAAACATATTCCAAGAACTCGCCTAGTTTCCCATTTCTGCCATTTTGATACATTGCTCTCTGTGTTTGTTTAGGGTTACCATGGCTCCAGATTATGCTGGGGTCACACTACACGATTTCTACAATGCGACCCGATTTTGTGCACAGTGTGCAGCTCACACTTAACCACTATTTTGCACCGAATTGATGTATTTTGCGCCGTGAAGGAGCGCACACACGCGAGCGCTTCAGTACAGGACAGACATTTCACGACTGATCGGAAACCCTTGTCGTGGCATCTGTGTCACAGCTTCCACACTCCCACATCTCACAGATACACAGTGATCCGCACAGAGAAAAGGTCAACAAACACGGACGGGCACATGTACACGAACACAAACTACTGTTGCTGTGAAATAATGAAATTGTGAAATAGATAAATACATATATTTATTGTGAAATAAATGTATACATCAATAAAATATACCAAATTATTATGAAATATTTGCATTATAATATTACATATTGGCCTTTTTCATTTCATAATTACATTTTCCTGAATTACTTTTTTCTCATAGGCGCTTTTCATTCCATAATGACACATTTCATAATGACGTTTTTCAAAATGACGTTTTTCAGAATCACATTTTTAACAGCTGCTCGTTTCATTTCATAATGACACATTTCATACTTATGTATTTCATAATGACTTTTTTCACAATGGCGTTTTTCAGCATAATGACACATTTCATAATGAGAAGGGTTTGTGTCAATCAAAGCAAGTGGGCTGGCTTTAATCTCATTGGTTTAATGCTGTCGGGCTTAATTGTTTGTCAAAAGTAATAGAAACATCGAGTTTGAACGAGCATACGCAGCTACTCTTGATGCTAGCTGGTTATTACTCTTGATAGGATATGGATAACAAGTCAATATCGGAGCTTCTCCGTGAGGCTGCAGATCGTATTGACAGAGGTAGCGCTGGCCAAGATCCCAATCAACTTTCCCAAATGAGGATGCCTGTTCAAGAGAACTCTTCTTCGCCCGTTGTGTCCGCTCCATCTCTGAATGCCCGAGGAAATACCCTGTTGAAAGTAGATAGCTGGCTATATATAGGCAATTTGTACATAACTGCTGGGAAAAAAGCAAAACAAAGAAAGTTATTCTTATATCACGTCTGTAGCGGTAGACTTATTATGCTATATATAGTAATGAAAGTATAGTAAGCAATATCAGGGAGGAAAAGCAACATAATGATGCTTTCACATTATGTCGCTTAATTAACCAACTAAGGCCATAACACATGAACCCCCCCCCCCCACACACACACACACACTTTCCGTAATTGCTTCTGAAAATGCTGCAGCAGCTGCTTTATTTTTCAGCACTTCCAAATTTCACATCCACTGCAAATGTTGCAGCCGCTGCTTTAATTTTTCAGCACTTCCAAATCTCGCAGCTGCTGTTTTATTTTTTCAGCACCACAAATCTCGCAGCCACTGCTTTATTTTTTCAGCACTTCCAAATCTCACAGCCGCTGCTTTATTTTTTCAGCAGTTGCACTTCAGGGCCACCGTAGGAATTGGATAAGCACTGAAAAATAGAAAAGCATGATGACATAAAAATGTACTGTATGTCTTTGTAATGAGACTATATTTAAATAATTAGAATTTGACCCACCATCCTATAAGTTTGTGGATAATTATGTTTTGTGATGCTCACTACCCATTGTCCTTAATGTAGCACCCTGGATCTTATCAAAGTGTCGGACCACAGACTCAACTGTGAGAGGGATTTTCCTTTCGTGGAAATAAAAGGTCAAATTCAAAGTTGCAATGGGTATGGGTCATTCAATAGTATTTTCTTTAGACCAGTTAATGCCCCTTACTGGCTCAGGAGTAACTGGTTCAGTAACAGTTAAGAGACAGAACCTACGTATCTATTACAGTAGCAGCATTGTATTCATTTTAATAATCTAAATCATTCAGCTCATCAGGTCAGGCATTTAGTGTAGATGATGAGGCAGGCTCTGAAGTGGCAACCGCTGCTGTCAGCAGTGAAACACAGAAACAGGAAGTTCCAGGTCCACCAGCCAGGGAAGAGGGACCTTCCTCTAGCTACAGCAACAGGGAAAGACAAGATGCTCCCACATCTCCTCCACTATCAGGTAGTGGAAATTAGTCCCTAAAGACAATCTGTAGTAGAGGGACTAGAAGCACTGAGCCTTCAGTGGATCATGTAGATAAGGGTGGTTTTAAGATTTCAGTTTACAAGGATATGTTTTTATTGTGCACAGCTTTTTAATTCATACATTTTGCTCAATATTTGTCACTCCAGATTGGGAGCTTGAACCAGACCCAACCAGTGACACGTGGCTTTTTAAGAGGGCATTACTGTCCCATCATGAAACAGGAAAGCCACTTAATTTGTGAATGGACATAAGAGAGAGCCTTGTGGATCAAGAGTGGGCCCTCATGACTTTTTACAAGGCACCTAACATTAAGTGGGCATGTCCTCTTAAATGCACACTTGAAGGTACAGTATATAAAATATTTGAGTTTTAGCATGTTATAAATTCTTAAATTTTTAATGTATTTCTAAAAAATCTTAGGGGATACTGCTGTTGGAGAAGGAGTGAACAATATCCAAGCTGCAATTTGGATTTAATCTCAATCTCGGTATGCTGACAATGTCGGTCTGACCTTAAGTACACCAAATGGCGTTTGAATTTATTACTTTACAATGCAGTTTTTGAGACCTTGACATTAATATCTGCAGGGATATCTTGCCTGTATGCCTTTATGTCTGCATGTCTGTGTCAATGTTTGCACAGATAATAATGCTGATAATGGACAATAAAGTATATTCTAGTCATATCATATTCCTCTTTGCAGGGAACACAGAGGTCACATGACTTTTCGAGGGAGATCCTGACCACTTGGTTCCTTCCACATCCCAGTTACTCCTTGAGAGTGATATTTTCTTGATGGTGGGTAGGATGCTCAGCCACTCGTTTTGCATGGTGGACCCTGTCTATCTGACACACCCGAAACAGCCACCATTCAACTTGAAGACTGCCCTGATCTAGATCTTCGTAGCACCATTCAATTGGTATGATTTTCAAATGCAGCATACTCACTCATTATCTACTGTGAGAAGTGATCTATCATGCTTTGATTACTGTAAATCACACTGTTGTTGAAAAAACTCTTTCTACTAAACAATGGAAGATTAGATAAATAGGTGCCAGTTGCAATGTTTTGTGACAGTTAACCCTAATCCATACTAACCAAAACGTGATAATAATAATGTTTCACTTCTTCAATTGTCTTCCAGCTTGAGGGCAATACTGTATTATCTGAACAAGAAAAGGGTATCATCCTTGACCTAGCATTGTCCTGGGACCTCCTGGGAGTCAATCAAAACAACAGGAGATGGCGGTTTGAATCACTCGTCCTACATGCTGTGAGTAATGACCCTTTCTAAACAGTCATGGTCGATGTAAATACAACAAAAAGTATAGCAGACACAACAGACAACAAGTCAGAGAGAGACAATATATCAGAGAAGTTTAAAAAATAATTCTTCAACCTAAAATGTGTTGTATGGGGACATGTGATTCTGTTTATCCTCATGTCAAAGAAAGAAATGTTGGAACATCACTTTTATGCCATATAGTTAAATTTTTAAATGTTCCCTGCAGGTGATTGGACATACCAGCCACCAGATCAAACAGCTGAGAAGAGGGTTAAAGGACACCATGGTGTGGCCTCTGCTGCATACAAGGGCAGATGTGATTCCCTTGGTTTTTCCAAGAGAGTCAGATGCATTGTATACCTATCAGGTAAAGTATCTATACTTACCTGACATGTAAAGGGAAGTATAACTTAGTCAGCATGCTGTACATTGTATTTTAGTACAGATACTGGTATTTATTTTAGATGATTATTGAGAGAATTACATGGCCCACCATGAGGGTGGAGGAAGATGAAGAGGAAGAGGAGGAATGCAGCCAACCTCCGCAGGTTCACTGACAGTGGTAAGAGGAATTTCGATCTGGTGCTCATGTTGTGCTCAAAGGAGAACAATCTGAAGAGAAACTGAAGATGGTGTAGCGTAAGGTACACTTATAAATTTCAATTAAAGAAGTGAATTTATAGTATCACCTTATCACGAATCCTGGAATCTTGTAGAACTCGATTTCCATAATAATTGGACACAGACACCAATTCCAAAGATATAAATTGTCAAATTTATTAAAAACAAAGACTAAATGTAGCACTACACTAATTATACAAGAGGGAAAAACTAATTAAAATTCGACTCTAGATCAACAAATCAAAGACAAATCACTTCCGTGACCAAATCAAAGACCATGGGATTGCATATGATAACACACAAATCGTTAAACAAAAATGGTTATAAACACATTGACTACAATACCAGTTAGTAAGACGAAGGTGAGTCTCTCATTAGCATTGTTAGTCGGACATCAAATAACTTCGCAGGTTAGTATTTATTTCAGGTAACTTCTCGTTATATATATATCAGTCTCATTTATGTTTAGGTGCCGAGAAAGATCCTATCATTACTTGTTACCACAATTTCCCTTAACTGATTATTATTCAATGATTAAGGATAGGCAGGGCCACCAATAATCTAATGTCTATTAACATGTGTCAATTTCAGACTAAAACAGTTAAACAGGAATGAGAAGATATTTCTCGGCGTTGACGGTGTTTATTTCTAAAATTGTCAAACAAAACAGTTTAATGCAACACACATTTATATTTAAGCAGAACTAAATGATATTACACATTCTAGAGTTATGAATCACAGATTAACATTTCTAATTGATTTCTCAAATGTCATGAATGATAAACTCCAAACTGTTAAACTTATCTGAACTTTGTTGCAGAGAGGCCTCTCTGGCGTCGGGCTAACAGCACATGGCACGAGGTCCGTGTGGTGTGGAACAAAGGCAGTCCGTTTCAGCTTTGTCCAAGAACTTCCACTCAGTCGATGCACCTGGAAGTTGGGGTTTCGCGAAACAGAGTCTTTTCCAAACAGATTTTCCATTGGTTTGAAGGCTCCAAGGGTGTGCACAAAATCTTCTTTGCAAGCAGGGTCTCCCACCGTACTTATTTGAAGACAAAGTATTTGAGGAAAGCAGGGCCCTGTTTGGTTCTAAGGGTCGAGTTTCTTAAGACTAAATAGCTATTTAAATTACTGACACTTTCGTAATCAGTCGACTTAGTCAATTGTCCTGCTGTAAAACTCCACTGATCAGATGGGTACAGGTGGGCATGTGCAGTTTGTAAAGTTCCTCATTTAATAAAGTCCTTTAAAAGAATTCTTCGTACAGCTCAATCTCCTTCTCCCAGTTTAACTCTTCTGTTGCCGGCAGACTTAGTTGGTTCCGTTTCGGTTCTGGCAACAGAGCTGTAGGTTGAGCTGTGGCAGCGGGTTACTGGTTCGGGTGAGAGAGAGAGATGCCATGCACTACTCTTTATATGCCCGGTCAGATCAATAGATGATTGGTTCTTGAGTTTGTGAGATTGGATTTCGGTTCGTAGTTCTGTGTCGGGATTTCGGCTCTCGTCCACTTCAAAGAGTTTTTATTACCTATAGGCCCTATTCCCCAGACATCACACAGACATTTGGCCCATTCTCGGTGCCATCCTCCCAAGACTGTCACTTTGATGTAAACCAGTTCACACGCTGATGAGCTTAGGAAATCTGATAACTTTGGGGGAGAGGTCTTCTTTAGATCAGTGCTTCAGCTCAGAGCTAAAATGTTCTTATCAAAATACACCCCCCCACTTAACGCTACAATGGTACACTTAAATAATTTATGGCATATGGTTTTAACAACAATGAATGGATGTACAGATTATGTGTACTGTATATTTAAATGTATTTGTCTATTAAACATCTGTTTTGTAGCTTTTCACAAGTTAGTATGAAGAATATATATTTTTCAAATGCTTTTTTGTAGCATCCTCTACAGAACTGAAAGACCTCATAAAATTCGGGGTAGGATGAGAAGTTCCAGGGAAAGAACTTGGAAATTGTGAACAACAGTTTCCCAAAATCCTCCACATGTTTTGAGATCCTCCGCCTCCCTGGACACTACATTGACTACATTGCATTTGAGAGAGATAGTCGGGCTTGCCTGAGCACCACAGATACTGGATTCAGTCTGGTTTAATCCTGTGTCTGTGGCAAGCTGAAAAGTAGTTGGGTCAGTTATCCCACTCCTCAAGAAACCAACCCTTGATGCCACCTCTCCTCAGAACTACCGCCCTGTCTCCCTACTCCCCATCCTCTCAAAGACTCTCGAGCGGGCAGTCCATCGTCAGCTCTGACTTTCTGTCCCAACACTCACTCCTTGATCCTCTGCAATCCGGCTTCTGAATACCTCACTCCACTGAGACGGCTCTCCTGGCAGTCACTGACTCCCTCAGCTGTGCTCGGGCGGCCTCCCTCTCCTCAGTCCTCATCCTCCTTGACCTCTCTGCAGCATTTGACACTGTTGACCACTCCATCCTCCTCTCCTGCCTCGCTGACCTTGGAATCTCTGGGACTGCTGTCACCTGGTTCTCCTCCTACCTCAGTGACCGGTCCTACCAAGTGACATGACGAGGTTCCTCATCCACCCCCAACCTCTCCTCACAGGCATACCCCAAGGCTCTGTCCTGGGCCCGCTTTTGTTCTCTCTCTACACTCGCGCCCTGGGCCCCCTCATCACATCCCATGGCTTCTCCTACCACTTCTATGCTGATGATGCCCAGATCTTCCCGTCTTTTCCCTTTTCTGACCCTCTCATCCCCTCTCACATCTCTTCCTGCTTGTCTGCTACCTCCGCCTGGATGCACTCACACCACCTCAAGCTCAACCTCTCCAAATTGGATCTCCTGTTTTTCCCCCACTCTTCCTCACCTTCTGCTGACCTCCCCATCTTGATCCCCTTGGAATCCACCACACTCTCTCCTTCTTCTTCCGCTAAAAATCTAGGAGTCACCATCGATCCTGCGCTCTCCTACACCCAGCACATCACCACACTGATGCGCACCTGCAGATTCTTCCTGAGCAACATACGCCAAATCCGTCCCTTCCTCACCGACTACTCGACGCAGCTGCTCGTCCAGTCACTGGTCCTCTCCCGCCTGGACTACTACAACTCCCTCCTGGCCGGCCTGCCTGCAACTACTACCCACCCGCTCCAGCTCATCCAGAACTCTGTGGCTCATCTGTTATTCTCTCTGCCCCGATTCGCACATGCTACTCCATTGCTCCGCTCCCTCCACTGGCTCCCGATACCAGCACACATTCAGTTCAAGAAATTGACCCTCACCTACCGCTGTCTCAACCACACTGCACCAAGCTACCTTCAGACACTCGTCTCTCCATACATCCCCTCCAGACCACTGTGGTCTTCCAGTGCCAAAAGACTAACTTTACCAGTACTTGTAATATTAGTCCTTTTAACCCCCGTCAGATAGCACTTCACAGATTGTTATTATGCTTCTTGCATTTTAAATTTGTTTCCTCATTGCTCCCTTTCCCGTAGCCCTTGACTGTGACCCTACTTCTTGACAGCACTTAGCTTTTACCATCCAGGATGTAGGACCTCACTTACTGTACTTGCCTGTGTAAATTGTAAATTAGAAGTTGTAAAATGTATTATATTTTGAATTGCTATGTTTATTGTAAATTGAATTTGTAATGATTGATGCCTTTATTGAACTTTATTTTTGTACTTTGTTTTTCACTTATGTTGTAAGTCGCCCTGGATAAGGGCATCTGCCAAGACATAAAAAAATAAAATAAAATAATAATAATAATAATAATAATAATAATAATAATAATAATAATAACCTGGAAATAGTGAAACTGCATATAACTACATGTTTTTGATCCAATGACCAAAGGTTCAGTTTTGTTTAATTGGAGAAAGTTTTGTGACATCCATAATTTAATATTTAATTAATTGATGTTTACCTGTGGAGGATCGTCCCTTTCTCCCTCTCTTTGGTTGTGTAACCACAACTGCAAAGGTGGCTGATTGCCAGCTGTGCAGAGACCATGGTGATTCCATGCATCCTTAAAAAAAAACAGATGTTGTTGGATTTGTGGTACGAAGTACGAAGTATCTGTGCAGGGCAAACAATTCAATTTCCTTGTCAGGACTGAGTAATCCTTCAGACTCCAAACTGGTGAATACTGCGTAGAAAAGGTTGAGGACATTTTCAAAGACATCTCTCCACAGTCGTTCAATTCTGTGGAGAAATAATTGAATGACATACCTTTATCCATCCATTATCAATAACCACTTTATCCTTTACAAGGTCGCAGTGAGCCAGAGCCTAACCCAGCGGACTCTGGGCATAAGGCAGGACAACACCCTGGACAGGATGCCAGTCCATTGCAGGCCACCACTCATGCAGTGTGAATTAACCTGAACAGCATATCTTTGGACTGTGGGAGGAAACCGGAGTACCCAGAGAAAACCCACACAGACACAGTGAGAACATGCAAACTGCACACAGACCCCCTAGGTTGGATTCAAACCTAGGACCCTGGGCCTGTGTTGTAGCAGTTCTAACCACCATGCCGCCATGCCACTTGATACACCTGTATGACATCTAAAAATGACAAATCCAAAAGTCACATTCACTAAAGACCCCTCTAAGAGTAATGCAATGTTTAAGTGAATCTCTGCAATGTGCTCAATCAAGACCTTGGAATTATAGTTCTGTATGGCAGTATAGTTTTGAGATACAGTTGCAGTTCCAATTTGTTTGTCATGTAATTTGTTTTTGTCTTTAACATTATGATTATAAAAAATGGGGACTGAGCACAGCAGATGACTAGGAGAACCTTCATGGTGCATATCTTTAGAAATAACTTAAATTGGACAAATATATCAGTTAGAACCCTACGAGGTCTAGCAACAGACGGTACAATTGTTTTACTTTGAATTTGCAAATCCATACCTCTGATTATGCACACGCCTTCCTGTGATGTGAGAATTCCGGTTCTCCCCCTGCCTGCTGACCATGTAATGTGTCACCTTGATGGGCACTGACACCTAATAATCCAACACCCAAATAAAAAAAAATTCTAACAACATGGCATTGGTGTTAACATGAGACCAAATATCTTAATGATTGTAGCACCATAACCCAGATATAACATGAAATGAAAGGGTAAGGGCTTTTTTTTCTTTAAACACATGAATCCAGTTGAGTGTTTACTGCAGAAACAGTCCTTAATGCAGTTTTATATGAATCCAATGACATCAAAAATAATTGGTAAATGATTTTGGTTTCAAAATAGGCTGATATTACAATCCTTAAAACCATGCTGTTCTGTTAAAGGTTCTAACAGTGAATTAGGCAAATAACTAACCCACTCCATGCCATGTAATTGTGATGAATTGCAAAACCTGTATAGCTTACCAGATCGATTTGTGATTTCCATCTATGTGCCAGAGGCTGTTGGGAGCTGGAACACTGTATTTCCGGCGCTGCCTGGTCTGAAGTGAAAGTCTTGCGCATCATAGTTCCCTCGGGATTAACGTGTCGCATTGATGCCTGCAAACGATATTCTATCAAAGACACAACTTTGTATCAATTATACTACTATGTTGAGTGGGACAGAGAACTAATCAAATATGTAGCAAGCTGTGAGCCATGACATGTCTTTATAGATACAATCAAATGTTTAATAATCACCCAGTGGTAATGAAAACAATAGAATAGTCCTGTTCGACAATGATCATTTCCTATGAAACATTAAGGAGGGGTAGGGACTGGGACTGGTCCCATACAGAACCAAGGGTTCATAAAATAAATTAAATTGAACTATAATGACTTACCATAACAGGGGTCACACAGTGCATCACAAACATTGGCACACAAGACAAAAAACCTTATTTGACGTGTCAAGCAAAATGTGTGACAACGATCTTTTACTTTGAATGAGAAGGCCCATAGACCTCATATGACCCAGCATCATTTTATAGCCAGCGTTTAGATGAATATGATGGATCTCGGTCACCAATACATTTAGCTGATTATTGGAGATATCATTTAAGTGGGCTACAACCACAAACTGTTGCGATTGGGTTTGGTTTGATATCTGGTATTCCATGTTGTGCCATTTTCTCCCAATGGTACTGGTTGAAACTCCAAGCAAATCTGCGATCTCGCTGGTTGATAATCCAGACTGAATGTATGTCACGATTGCACTCAACGGAACCTCCAGAGAAGGACGTCCAACTCCACTCGTCATTATATTAAATCCGTTCTCTCTGCAAATTTGGAGTTCAATCTCTAGCAAATTGTTCCACACGAGTCTTCAACTCGGGCCAAAATGACATCCGCAGGCAAATCATTTGTGTCGATTTAGTATGCAAGCGTGACCATTAAGTTTTTCAATGCATCAAAATAGTCAGACATGTTTAGATCCTAATACTAGTATACGAACTTAATGACCATAAAACCACACATTTGTCTCTATGTACAGGAATGCTAACTGTTAACTATTGTATTTTGATAATTCAATAGCTTAGCCAATCCGCTTGAGTCCTTGCCAGCGCTTGCGTGAGGGCAAGGCCAAGGTAATCGATGTTAAAGGATTATCCAATCGGTAGTTAGATACTGCCCACTTGCTTTGATTGACACAAACCCTTCTCATTTTGAAATGTGTAATTCTACTGAAAAACACCGTTGTGAAAAAAGTAATTATGAAATATGTAATTATGAAAGGAAAAGAGCAGTTGTTAAAAACGTGATTCTGAAATACATAATTTTGAAAAATGTCATTATGAAATGTGTCATCATGAAATGAAAAGCTCCGTTGAGAAAAAACGTAATTGGGCAAAATATTTCATAATAATTTGGTATATTCTATGTATATATTTATTTCACGATAAATGTATGTATTTCATTATTGTATTTCACGATTTCATATTTCATCATTTAATTTTGACCGTTTTGGTCCTCCAGAGTGTCGAGCATAGTCCGACATCTCTTTAAATACGTCTTTTGCATTGAAAAAACAGATTCTCTTCTGGAAAAACCCGAGCACAGCCTTCAGCAGCATCGCGAGAAGTTGGAAAACACTCGAAACTTATGGGCTAAGCCCCGCCACCTGCGAGATTCTGGAGTCAGGAAGTGACAGAGAAAGATGCGGGCTCAGCATCGCCACATCAGGATCATGGAATCATTAAACAGCACGCACATCGGCACAGCTGTTACAGATATTAGAATAAACAGATATTGAAGTAAATAGTTATTTAGATGGAGGCAGAAATGAGACTATATACTTATGCAAAACCTGCAGCAGAAAGCCTGTCTTACACCGAGATTAATGCTTCAAGAAGTATCATACATGGCAAAAATAGATATAGACCTTTGAGCGTTGCAACACAATTGCACACTGTATATAGTTTTTAGGTGATTGTTTGTTATTGCATATTTATGTGCATTGAAACATTGATGTAAAACTTTTAGTTTTTTTTTTTTTCTTTGTTGCTGGTTACCTATGTTAAGGGTATGTGAAGTGCTGTAAAAAGCTTTGTATATAGTTCAATATATATATATTTTTAATTCACTTTTTTTTTAATTCATTTGCACCTGGAATAATAGTAAAAAAAAACCATTTCAAAATATTTGCACTCTTTTCAAATGGGAGGGTGTCAATTGGAATAATACTGCTTTGTGCATGTTTTTTGTTTTGCTTATGTGTTTTTCAACTTGAACAACACCTGGTCTGAAATGTTATTTTGGAACATGGATGACAACAAATATTCTTATGCTTAATTCTGACAAAACAGAAGTCATAATTTTAGGAGACAAAAATCAAACTGTTCATTATGCACTAACAAAACTGAGTAATGATAACTTTAATTTCTCCCCTAAGGAGATGGCACGAAACCTGGGTGTCTTCTGTGATCATAATCTATCTTTGAATCACACATTCAGAATGTGTTGATATCTTCCTTCCTCCAGCTTAAAAACATTGCTAGACTAAGACAATTCCTCTCATTACAGGACACTGAGAAATTGATAGTCACATTTGTTACATCTAGATTGGATTACTGCAATGCCATTCTGTCAGGCAGCACAAACAGAGCTATTTCTGCACTTCAGTTAGTCCAAAATGCTGCTGCAAGAATCCTAACAAAAACACATCACTCCAGTATTGGCTTCTCTTCACTGGCTGCCTGTGCACTACAGGATAGACTTTAAAGTGCTCTTATTAACATTTAAAGCACTAAAGGGACTGGTACCTCCCTACCTAAAAGATCTCCTTATGGAATACACTCCAGGTCTGCCATTGAGATCACAGGAAGCCGGCTACTTAGCACTCCCTAAAATACACAAGAAAAGCGCAGGTGGTAGAGCATTCAGTTATAGGGCCCCAAAGCTGTGGAACGATCTTCCAGCCAATGTAAGAGATGCACCCTCTGTCTTAGCCTTTAAACGTCTGAAGACTCATCTGTTTAGTCTCTGTTTTTCCAGCCCATAGTGCTGCCAGTGTGCCATGGACATGCAATTGCACAACTGTCTTTGGAAATGTCCTGCACTGCATGACCAGTATCTGAGCACGACTGCCCTCTTGTCTTCCAGCAACAGCCTCCTCTGAGGGTCCAACGAGGCACCTCGTCCCCCACCATGGAAGTCTGATGAGGCACAACCCATCCCAGAAGCACCTCACCACGGAGAGTCAACGGGGTATTCACACCCAAGGTTTGATGAGCCATCACAACCCAAAGCCTGTTGATGGTCCAAACCCTCCACCCCCGATGGCCAGCGAGAGGCCTCCTCCAGAGGGAAGAACACAGCCAGCAGCACCGATAAAGAACTTTCTAATCTCCTTGCTGCTGTAATAATTATAGTGCCTGGAGGGGAGGCAACCATTAGGCCTAGGCCCTAAGCCATGGACCCCCAGAGATTCATTTTCTCCTACATGCCATCCATAGGAGTTTTTAGTTTTCCTCTCCTCCGTGCCTAAATGGTTTATTTACTTAAATGTTCACTCACTTTATTCTAGATCATGTAAAATGTTTACAGGTCTATATTTGATTTTATTGTATTTATGTTTTTTATATTGCTATACGTTTGTTGTATGTTTACCAGTCTGTAAAGCGCTCTGTGACTACCCTGCGAAGGGCGCTATACAAATAAAAATTGATTGATTGATTGATTGAAAATTAATTTGGACCTGAGCAGCCTAACAGCTGCAAAATAAAGCGGACTGCAAAGGGTTAACTAATACAAATTCAGATTAGCGGTGAAGTTGATCTGCATGAATAGAGGCCATCTCGTTTTATCAGTCTCACCTGCATCACTTGTAAAATGTTGGAAAAAATGATTACACAGAAAATAGAGGAGCATCTTAATGAAAACCATATTCTTGGAGATGGTCAACATAGGTTTAGACGAGGCAGATCATGTCTTACTAATTTATTAGAATTTTTTGAACATGCAACTGCAGCTGTAGATCACATGAAAGCATATGATATGATATACTTAGATTTCCAAAAAGCTTTTGATAAGGTTACACAACAAATACTGATCCTCAAATTGGAAGCTGTAGGCATTCAGGGTAATGTAAGTAGATGGATTATGAACTGGTTGATGTATAGGAAGCAGAGGGTGTCGATTAGAGAAGTTGCTTCTAACTGGAGTGAGGTTGTTAGTGGAGTTCCACAGGGATCAGTACTAGGGCCTGTGCTTTTTCTAATCTATATTAATGATCTGGACTCTGGGATAGTTAGCAAACTTGTCAAATTTGCAGATGATACTAAAATAGGTGGCTCAGCAGATACAATCTTGGCAGCACAGGCTATTCAGAGGGACTTAAATAATATTCGGTTGTGGGCTGACACCTGACAGATGAAATTCAATGTGGACAAGTGCAAGGTAATACATGCAGGTAACAAAAATGTCCACTATAATTACACTATGGGAGGTACAGATCTAGATGAAGTAATGCATGAGAAAGTGAGGAGTCCACATAAACTCCTAGGTCTTTCTCCATCCAAGCAATGTGGGGAAGCAATAAAAAAGGCAAACAGAATGCTAGGGTATATTGTCAAATATGTAGAATTTAAAACAAGGGAAGTAATGTTCAGACTACAATGCGCTAGTTAGACCTCATCTGGAATACTGTGTGCAGTTCTGGGCACCACACTTCAAGAAGGATATTGCTGCTCTAGAGGCAGTTCAGAGGAGAGCAACCAGACTTATTCCAGGTCTGAAGGGAATGTCCTACTGAGAGACTGAGGGAACTGAACCTTTTCACCCTGGAACAGAGGAGACTACGTGGGGACTTGATCCAAGTCTTCAAAATCATGAAAGACATCGACCACATCAAACCAGAGGAGCTTTTCCAGATCAGCAGGGACACACATGGAAATTGGGCTTCAAGGCATTCAAAACGGAAAACAGGAGACACTTCTTTACACAGAGAGTAGTCACAATCTGGAATATACTACCCAGCGATGTGGTAGAAGCTGAAAGTTTGGGAACATTTAAAAATAGACTGGATAGGATCCTTGGATCACTCCGTTATTAATGGACACCAAACGAGCACGATGGGTCGAATGGCCTCCTCTCATTTCTTATACAATATATAGGTTTATTAATTTAAATAGACAACATGTATTTGCAAAGATAGGATAGATACAAACAGGGTGGATAATATTAAGTGAGAGGAAATCTATCCAATACTCAAGTTGTGCCTTGAGTAATGCAGACGGTCGATAGCAGGGAGGGCTGGCAGATTGCATTGACTTGAGGATGATTGCAAATCTTTCAGGTTTGTGTTGGAGATGTTCTGGTTCTGTTCAGTTTTCCTGGATTGTGTCTCCTTGGATTCTTTTCCGAGGTTGTTACACTCCAAATTGCCAGTTTTAGGTTTTTTTTTTTTTATATAAAACTCTGCAGTTTTTATACAAAGAGATTCGAATCGCTTTCCTTCCAAACTTCTGATTGGTCAGGTTTGGTGTAATAAAGTTGAAATTCAAATTGAATTAGTCTTCGCCATTCCTCTCCCTTGATTTCTACAGAATGTGTATTGGGGGTGCAATGGCTTTGAGGAATGTGAAACATTTTCACATGTTACCTACAGTTTCTATGCAACAATGGCAAATGGGGGTGGGGGGGGCGGAAATTGCCACCATCACGTGCCCACCCCCCCTCCCTGCACAGGCCGTAGCAAGATCCCAAATGTACACACCAGAGTCAATATTTGGAATTGCAAAACAAAGTTTATTACAATGGTTGCTGGGCGGGGCACAAAGTCCGCTGGGCTAGAGGCCCCATTACGAACAAAATTAACCAAAACCAGATTTAATAGGCAACTGCACTAGCAATCATTTAAGAAAAAAAAAATCAAAAATTGTTTAAGACAGGCAATAAAACTAATCCTTTAAAAAAAAAAATCCCCAATAAAACTATACTAGCCAAGCCTGTCCTGTGCTCCCCCCCTCCCCCCAACAAAGTCAGAGTCCCGGAAATACGGTGCAAATATGCACATGGGAGTCTCTTACCCACCGATGTCCATTAGAGATTGTAGAAAGTAGGGCTCTATAAGGCTTGGCAGCACGGGGTACCCCTTCCACATTGTCAGCATCTGGACTAGGCTCTGCAGTGCCACCAATCCTGGGAAGGGAGAGAGAAACAAGAAAAGGAAATTCAGGAGGGACAGGTCGTTGAGGCCTGGCAAGTAAAACCACACTACAGAGGTCTTCTCATTCATGTCTGCGATCTTTTTCTCCAGCGTGTCCCTCTCCACAGGTGCACTACTTTCCACCTCGGGCCCAGCTGACTACAGGTGGAACCAGCCCTGCAAGTCAAGTAGAAATAGTACACAATCAGTCCAGTATCTATACTTTGATCATTTCTCTTTTCCTCAGGATGCTATATTCATGTTACGAGGAGACAAACCAGGAAATGTGTGCAGCAATCAACTGAAACATCAGAACATCAGAGTACTTATCCTGACATGAACAATTACCCTGTTCCAATCAACAGCTTCCTCTGTTCCTCAAGGCTCCGTCTTCCTGGCCTTTAATATTCCTAATTGCCACACAGCTTCCTGCCTTGCTTCCTGCCTTGCTTCCTGCCTTGCTTCCTGCCTTGCTGTCCTGTTCCCTTCTCCGTTCAAGGCATGACTCCTGCTGCTTTGTGCACTGGTCTTTTAAAGCAGGTTTGAGGTAGAATTACTTAAGTGTCATTAAGTTAGTTTTAAGTCACCTTTTATTGTTAGTTATCAAGCTGAGGAAGATGCTGGGTAACACTTCTGTTAGCAGCATGTAGTTTGTATTTGGGTTTGTTGCCCTGGTCTATGTAATATATAAAGTACCTTGAATGTCTGTGTTTCACAAAAGAAATATTCAATTGGAATATGGTGCTAGTCTCTGTGGAGACGGGGCATGGCAGCCCATTTGTCAGTTGGGGGGGTCTTCCATCATGGATCTGTTATCATCTGTAAAACACAGAACTTCAAAGCGGTCTCCTTAATTCCTTTACCACAATCCTAAATTTCTCAGTTAGGAAGATATATGCAATTCTGTATATATTTGCCAAAATAAGGTTGTATGATTTACATAACTGTCCAGAGCCTAAACCCAGCAAACATGCCCACATGGGCCCAGCAATGGCCCAACATGGGCAAAGATATTGGCACTGGTCTGTGGAGGATACATTAGGATGTGCGCTGGCAGCCATTGTGGGGCCCATGTAAATTTGCACATTGGCGCCATTCTGGCCCCAAGTCACTGGCCCAGTGTGGGCTTCTGTTATTGTAGCCCATGTTGGGCCACTGTGGGTCTCATGTGGGCACTAGTTACTTTTGATAGGAATAATGTCAAAACATATGTGTTTATATATAATTGACAATATAATTGTATGTGTATTTCAAGTATACTGTAGAGTAATGTGATTTATAACCATTTTACTATAATCCATAGAAATGCAATTAATTTACAACAAAGGTGGTGACTCAGACAGGAGACTTTAGGTGGTAAAGACTTCCGCCTGTATTTATTTACATAGCAACTGAACAAAAATACACAAAAAAGAGACTCAAGGGCTGAAGACAACACAAAAAAGAACAGACTGGACTTCACTGCTCTTTGTTCCTTAGACTCTCTCTTTTCCTCCCTTTCATCAAAGCACTGTATACAAATTGTAATAAGAATAACAATAATAATAATAATAATAATAATAAGAAGAAGAAGAATAGAATTATAACAATCATACTTTTTTTTTACCATATATTAAACATATATGGGATTTTTGTTTTCATATGTAGAACATTTAACAACACAAATTACATTTAAAATAGAATTTTACTCACCAAAGCTGTAACAATCTAAATTATTAATAATAAATAATAAATCTAACATTTTGTGAAAACTGTAAGTCATCCTGAAAAGGGTGTGTGCTAAACAAACAAGAATAATAAATAAAAATAACAGCTCACCCACTCAGAAACTACCCTACAAATCATGGGTTCTCTCTGACAAGCAAAAAAGGTAACCATCATTAGCAGGCTTGGTATGTGGGTGAAGGTTTTTACTTGATTTTGCTATTGCTCCTGCTGCTCCTGCTGTTTTCTCATTACTTGCAAGAGGCGCTGCTTCCTTCCACCTGCCCGATCTCGTGCATTTCTCAGCCACAGCATGGCTGCCATCTCAATTTCAGAGTCCTGTGCTGTTTTTGTCAATGGATTATGGCGTACAGCATCTAAAATTTTAAATGAATAAATAAAAAATTGTAATTCAGTCATCTGCCATAATGTTGCTCTCACAGAAGCTGGTAGACACAAACATATTAGAGACTTGTTTTTAGAATTAATTAATACTAAATTATTAAATTAAAAAATCATATTGTCAAGTTTACTGATCTGGAAAAACATGCTATCTCACACTTTCACGTATCTGTAAGCTTAACTCATGCACTTTGAATAAATATGTAAAGATGTACAATACAGTAGACTGCAGACCCAAAAATACAGTGAAATTGCCCAAACCCCATATCACCCCTCTTGTTATCAAGTACTTCGATACTTCTATGTTTACTTCATAATATTCTTAACATAACATTTATTTAACATATCATGCAGGTTTACTATATATGAATATTAACATCAAATGTTTTCAACTAATGTTAAGGGTCTGCACAGGCAAAGTGTAAGATATACAAGTTGCTCACCAGCAATCACTTTTCGAAGTTTGAGGTCATGAAACAATCTTTTGATTCCAAGTCCCTTCCAATTGAATTTGGTTGCTAATTCATTACCAATTAAGGCAGCCATAGTTCTGCGGACGGCGGTAGGAACATCCAACCCAGCAATTAATCCGAGGAAGGCAGTCTGACAAAATCAAAAAGAAGAATAGTTGGGGTTAAGTTAAGAGCTAGAATGACCTGTTGCTATAAGCATTCTTGCAAGACTGCAAGTGCTGTGATGTGTTAGTCCTTATATAGTTTTTTTAATTATTATTATTTTGGACCCAATTTGGAAAACCTGGTCTCCTTGCCCCCAGCCCAAGTCTGCAAGCACCTAGTCAGCCACAATTGAACCCGAGTTGCAGAGCAAACCGTATTGTCCTGATATACCCCCAAAAAATATTCACTGTTTGCACTAAAGCAGAAATTAAGTATGGCTTTAAACTTAAGACAGCAATGCTACTTACATGTGCTCCCATAAAGAACATGTTTTTTGGTAAGTGTAGATTTATCCCTAACAGTGGTAGGTATAGTATAGTTAACATTCTGCAATGCTAAGTGTGAATGCATTTACATTTAACTGTTAAAGGTTATGTTTTTGTTAGCCATATATCATTTGTTTTTTAAAGTTATTGATATTTTTTTTATTTGTAGGATTTTTCTACTGGTATATCAAATACCAGTATCTGCTAGATAAAAATATTTGATCTGCTATCACACTGTTTATAATGAATATTACCATTTGATCCTTGTAGCTCTTTTCTTCTAAAAGTTGTTCAAGGCTGTCCACTTGTTCAAATGTCTTCAGTGGCAAGGAGACATCATCTGGCAGTGCCACCTCAGAACCACTGTTGAACTGCTTTGCTATATTTGCCACCATACTCTTCAAAATAGCCAGCTCACATTTGACCTCTTCTATGGACGAGACGGTCCCTTGCTGCAAAACTCAAAAGGTATTAGCTATTTAATAGTTTTCACTTATGATTGAGTATTGCTCCTAACAAAAACTGTGTGGAGGCTACTAATCCCATAGCAAAAGCACTTGAGATAGCAGGCTGTTTGATGTCATCAAATTCAAAAAGCAGCGACAAGATTATTTAAAACTGATTTTTTTGTATCTAAAAAATTGTTTAGTACATTGACCCCAAAGTGCAAAACACAACTGCAAGTTGGAAAACCCAATAACATTAACTCAAAAGGGTACAAACATAAGAAAGCATCTCTGATTAGAGGAAAAACAACCTGCTGAAATCAACTTTAGAGTTCTAATTTCTAATTTGTAATTATGCTTTTGAATTTGTTGTGGTGTTTTCAAATTTGCACTTCTGTATTGCACTTCAGGGTCATCATAAATAAGGTTAACAGCTTGTTAAATTTGACTTTGCTAAAGAAAAACTTGAACATCAAATAAATTGGTAAACTTAAAAAACTTCCAGTTTTTTATTTTGTTCACTTCACATTCTGTTTAAATATGTTGATATGTCCTCAGTCTCATTATTTATTTATTATAATAGTGAACACAGGACCTGTTTAAGCTGTTTCTGCAACATCATAGTCCATTCTGAAAACTACTGTAAAGAAATATAAATGTTGAAACCTAACTTTTATGGTTGAAAAACTGATTTTATATAACGAGAAGTCAAAGAGCTACATAAAACATACCAGTCACTTGCTCAAGTGATGTTCTTCTGGGTGACCTTGGAATCAATGGTGGTGGTGGCTGAATAAGTGGTGGTGATCCACGTGGCAGTGACCATGTCCGAGTTGGTGTTGGTGTTGATGGTGTTGGTGGACATGGTGTCAGTGTTAGTTGTGGTGGTAGTGTTGTTGATGGTGAAGGTGGTGGTGGAGGTAGGACAGGAACTGAGTTATTTTTTCTTCCTACCGGTGCACCTTCCTCACTGTCTGAGGATTCGCAATCGTATCTTTTATTACGTCTATAAAAATAAAAAAATAAAAAAAACTGTTACTTTCATTGTATTACAAGTTCCTATTATGTAAATTAAAAAAAAATAAAAAAAATTGGCAACCAGACTGTAAAAATGGTAAATGGGTAATTTCTAAAGCACTATGACAAGCATTATTAATGGTTTAATCTACGTTTAGCACTGACAAAAAATAATACACCATTCTCTTTAGCAACTGTAAAGTACGCTGCAATAAACGCAATAAATTGCACAACTATGTATATTACTTTCTAGATCGTTTATTCTGCTGCAGATCATCAATGTTACTCTGCAGATCTGACTCCACCTCTGCTTTGGCTGCTTTTCTTCTGGCCTTCTCATAGTCTGCTGCAAGACAAATAATAAGGCATTACTGGATGTAGACATCTAAGTGTGTTTCCTATGGAACTCTATGAAAGTGTCTTTATGCAGACCTATGATTTTAAAACAAGCAGTCCTATATTTGTATGGAAGGATTAGGGGTTTTAAAACGGTTATCTGTTTTGCTGTGGGGAACTAAAAGTTGAACTTTTTTGCCTCACAGACACTCTCATTCAGTACAGTTACTGCAATACAAATCAACAAAACTAAACAGATAATTTGTGTCAGCTGGGTGAAAAACCTACATAATTAAAGAAACCTTCTATCCACTTGGAGAGGGCAGCACTGTGATAAACTGTTAGTCAAGCAAGATATTTTGCAACTCCTTGTGAATAATATGAACTTAACAAATTAACAACAAAACCAACAAAAACAATCAGAATGTTCAATAGTTTAACACATTTGTAAGATACGGAAATAATTTATCAATGTAAGTTTACCTGTTTCAGCCATACAGTGCACAGAATACATGCTCCATGTGTTTTCATCAGGCTCTTCATGAGTAAGGAGGGCCTTCCGTAGGCGATCTGTGGACATGTATGGAGGCCAGAAGCATTTTCTTTCCCCTCTCATCCATTTGCTGCTTATGACAGCCACCTAATTTCTTCCAATGAATTTGGCTATTTTGTACATGTCCATGTTTACACAAATTGTCCTTAATATAAAAAAAATAAAAACAATGTGGTCTTGTGTTCCCTTCAATATGTTTGTATCAGTGGAGTGGCAGCCCATACGTTTCCACAAGGTATTAAAATATATTTATTTTCAATTTCAGAAACTTTGTAGTTTGTGTGCTTTTGCTCAAGTTCCCTTGCTTTAAAAATGCCAATTGTTGCTGAATCTATTGGGTGTCTGTATAGGGATTCCAAATGTATAAATTGTTTGAAAACAATGTACGAATCTTTCCCATCAGATAATATATTTTCAACAAGACCTAATGCCTAACCTCTTATCATGATACAGTTATCTCCCATTGAAGTCTTAACACAAAAGTCAGGTAAAAATAGTTCTTTGTACTGTTTGTACTGTGACATCATAGGATATTTGGACCCCCAGAGTGTTCACGTCTCAATCCCTGATGATTTCTTTTACTTCTTTTCCGACCAATAAAGTGCCTTTCTTCAGAAAGACGCTGAATGAGTTGCTGTAGAATAAATTGTGGTTTTCGCACCTTTTTTTTTAGCTGTTTCATGAAGTTTTCAAAAGGGAAAGCAGAAACCGAATCCAAAGCACCAAATTTCCTGACATCATCTGCTAGGTGTGTTAAAGAGTGAACATTGTACACAAGTTGGTCTGTTCCAAACACTGTCATGAATTGATTCACAAAAAAATGTATAAGACTGTCTGCATAATCACAATAATAAGCGCAGATTTCCAGGCAAAGCATTAAATAAATGGCTACTGACAAGCAAATAAAGTTTTCATAATAAGGGGAAGCAAGATGATCTTTTAATGCAACTGGTCCTGTATATAACAAAAACTGTCTAAACTCGGTAGCTTTCCATCTATCAACTTCTGACAGACCTCTTGGCTTCCTTGCAAATTCCACAGGAATATATTGCCTATAGCTTGTTAAGCGTTGGGAAATGGCTGTAACTGAATGTGGACCTAACCGACATAAGAGAGGACCTTTCAACCATAGCATCAGCAGACACCTTGTTACCCCTAGACAACCCAGATGCATGTAATCCAAAACAAACTGGGTTACTAAACCCATGTTTAAACCATGTAATGGAGAGCGACCATGGTGCATTACTACAATATCAATGTACACATGTAACCTGTCATGAAATGCTTGATATTTCAAACCACAATTTATGGAGATTAATAAACTAAAAAGGCTATGCAGTGACACTTACTTTTGTGTGAGGACTATCATGTCTGATTAGAAAAGACAATCTGAGGAGGGCAAATTAAAGATATTTTCTGTCAGTCATGAATCATAAATCTACACACAAAAAAAATGTCTTATACGATAAAGGGCACACAGGCTTATACAGTACACCGACTAAAAATGGTCGACGGTCTTGTCTGACACACACACACACACAAAAAACAATCTGAGGGGGCAAAATACATATATTTTCTGTCAATCGTGAATCATGGTCAACAAAAAAATATTGGTTTTATAGGCAAAGGAGACATACTTTAAGCACATAAAAAAAAATGTAAACCGAGCAGGGAGCGGGGACAGGGACGGGGACAGGGGCGCATGTGAGAGAAATAAAGGAAACTTAACATTGATCCAACATCATGTTTATTTTATTATTTATTGTTTTAATCATTCAATCAAGGCAAAGGGTACACATCTACTTTAACTAAGTTATGAAGTTTATAAGAATTAAAACATGTATAACCAACATTACTGCTTTAATGACATTTCTCTAATCGCCGCACAGAAACGAATATTACAGTTCACAGTATAGGATAAACATAAAATCTTGGAGACTTAGACCCCGTTCTTAACTCATATGTGAACGGGGTCATAGATTTAGGCCGGCCCTGGGCCGGGTCAAAACTAGTCCCGCTTTTCGACACGGCCTAAATCTTTCGACCCTGCCTAATGCGGCCTAAATGTAACTGTGAACGCGCCGGGCCCTTGGCCGGGTGGAAAGCGTCAGCGTGTGACGCAACTCAAGCCCCGCCCCCAGAGACTGCGTGTCTGAGAGACGCGGAATAAACACAGAGTAAACACGGGCACCGAAACAGCTGCCCCGCTGCAGGACACAGTACTGTCTTTGTATTGTTTGAATGTCATATCGATCTATAGCCTTAAATGTACTGTTACATTTCACTAGCTCACATCTTTATATATATATTATAAAAGTCTAGGCTAAGTGATGAGTTATAATGTAAACAGTTCAAACTACTTGGTCGATTAAAATAAAAGTGTGTAGCTGGTAAACTTGCTATTGTTTGTTCTTGTACTAAGTATGATTGAAGTCTGAAATTTAACAGTATGCATTTTACACGTGGAAATTGCATTGTGAAATTTGAACGGGACCATAACTTTATTAATTATCCGAATTTTGCATTAAAACGATATAAATTTAACCAAAGCAGGTTTCCATTCAAATCAGTGCATTTTAATACGAGACCAGCTATTTACTATACAATCCGAAATGCAGTTATATTGAGCTGAGCAGTACAATCACAAATTCCAGCGTTAGAGGTAAAAACTGGGACGATGCAGAAATGAAAGCGCTGTTTACAATGTGGATGAAGATGAAGTTAAAACAGAAACGGCTGACGTGCACAGCGCTGCTGTCTGAGGATAAAACTATAGATAACAATATATATATTGAACTGGTTCTCCTCCATGTCTGCTCTAATCAGTTTTGGGTCTAGACTTGGTGACGGATGACACTGGTGATCGGGACAGCTTGCTGTCCCTGAGTTTTTGGTCCAGGACGGACTGTTTCATTTGGGCTCTCAATAAATAGCCATGCTTGCAGAATGCTCTGCGGTACATTGCCTCATGTAGCTATCAGGTGTACTGCAGATAGTATTATTATCTTTCGAGAGAAAACCAGAGAAAAATTATATTCTATATTTTGTTTTGGCGATCCATTGTTAACCTCCCACGACCCAGACCTTGAAAAACGATGCTCTAGGTGACCGGAGACCCCATCACCTGGGCAGAGGACAGAAACCTGTCTCTGATGCTAGTAAGCTTGTATCAGGAGACAGATTATGATCAGGTGAACCACAGTTTTTTGTTCTTGTATTTTACAGCATTTTGGTTTTGGGCCCTCCTTTCTTCATTGGCTACACATTATGTATTGAAATGTGGGGAGCAGAGTCAATGTTAATGGCTACCTGGGGGATTTTGTTTTAGTGTGTGGCAGGGCTGCCCTCTGTCTCTCCTGCTTTACATGTTGATTATGGAGCCGTTTGCAAAGGCTGTGAGGGGGGTCCCAGGAATAGGAGGGCTGATGCTGCCGGCAGCAGGAGGGAGCATCTCAAGATCTACCATTACACTGATAACACAATGCTGTTCCTGATAGGGACCTGCAGATGCCTCTTCAGCTGCTTAGAGACAATGATACAAGTCATTTGTGATTTTTTTTAGTTTTGGAGGGATAGGACAGACACTTTGGGCGGCTTGCAGCACTGCAGCACTTAATCAATCAATTTGTATTTGTATAGCACGTTTCGCAGGGTAGCCAACGAGTGCAGAGTTTACACAGTGGTAAACATACAACAAAACAAAAAAACATAAAATAAATAAAAATAGACCTTGAGCTAAAATAAAGTAAACCAACTGTAGCACCATGGATCTTGGCAGAGCTGGTACAGGGTCCAAATGAGGGGAGCAGTGTTGTGGGATAGAGCAGACATTTTTTTTTAAATACATATTGTTTACTTTGTTCTTTAAAATCAATTAAAATACAAAATTTTGTGGACACCCCTTAACTGGCCACACAGGGGCTTTAAATAATCATATCAATTATCCAATTAAACATTGCAGTGCACAGAGACTGGAGGGGGAGAACACAAATTAAAATGTGCAAAATGTGAAATACATTCATAATCAAAGTAATTAAAGTGAAAAATATGCAGTGGGCTGAGACTGCTACACAACATTAAATAAACCATTAGCCACAGAGGAGAAAAATACAAGAACTCCTATGGATGGCATGTAGGAGAAAATAAATCTCTGGAGAATTTTGTTTTCCTTGGGAGGGGAGCGTTATGGACAACTGGACTGCCAGTATCACTAAGGTTAAAAGCAAAGTTAATTGTTGGAAATGTGCTTCTTTAACTTATGTTGGCAAGGTCTTGGTGGTCAAGGTGGACATATTGCCTTCCCTCCTTCATATGGCATATGTACTTCCTCTGCCAGCCATACTTCAGAATGTACTCACCAGTAACATTTTTAGGTTAGTATTTTCGGTTCCCCTCAAACTGGATTGCAACGGATGCAGTGGTTGTCCTGGTTGTGACTGTGACTGAATTGGTCTCTTTCTCTGGGTAGGATTGGGCAGATGGGAAGTTAACATTGTCTTTTTGTAATTTGTTTATCCAATATACTTTTATGATTTGTCAGTGTTGTGCTTTCTTTTCATGCTAATTTATTTAATTCTGTATGTATTGTATTATTCTCAGTTTTATCCTGTGTAAAGTTTTTGAGTGTTCCTATGATTTACGATTGTAGTACTTTTCATGCTTGCTTCATTGCTTTCTTTGCGCAATTCTGGGTTTCTATTTAGAGCTTGATTTCTTCACATTCTTACCAGAAGCAGAATTCCTTGTAAATAGAAAAAAAAAAATGATTTTTTTCTTTTGCACAGTTCTGGGTTTCTTGGTTTCTTTTTATGTGGGAATGATTTTTTTTTTTTTTTGTTCTTAATTTTGCATTTCGTTTTGCAATGTTTGTTTTTTTTTCGCATGTTTTTTTTTGCATTCATTTTATATTTGCATCAGCACTCAGGTCCTGACTGTTTTCACAAACAGACAGGGAAGTACTGAGGGGTGGGGCAGGGCAAGGTCACAGGCAATGGTTCAGTAGATTGGGCATACAAGAAGACAGAGAACAATCCAAAGGCCAGAAACAAGGCACACTAACAGTGATCAGGCACTCAATAGTAAGAGAGAATATTTAGTAATGTTGCTGAGTAACATAACAAGGGGTATAAATGCAGAGCAGATTGAAGCAGGTAACAGGGATGGGGAGTGCTGAACAAATGGGACCAGTGGGTTGATAGAGCAAGTGCACATGGTGTAGAGGAATGTCAATTGGATAATTGCACATGGTGCTGAGGTCCGGAATGTGTGAGACAGGGTCAGAATTCGGGAGATGATGATGATGTTTTATGAATACAGATTACAAAGTTCTATAAATATGGCACATATCCTCAATCCTCAGTTTATATGGTTTCTTCCAGATGTATAAGATTATTTAGAAGTTTGTTCAATGTATTACTGATACATTGCCATTTTAGTTAATTTTTCCAATTTTCAGATGCCACATAAGAGAAATGCTACACAGTCAATTAAGTGTGTTAGAAAGGTCAAAAGATCATTATAAGATCATGTATTCTTCTTATTTGACATTTACTTTGTTAATCTAGAAGAACTGAAAAGCTGCTGTTCGGCCCCAGAAAGCATGTCCTTAAATGGATTAGTGTCATATTTGAGAATGAGTAAAATGAAAAAGCAGCATTTAAAGGGAGAGTTAGAGAGTCAGGGAGTAGTTCCACCACTCAGTATACAAGATTAATAGATGGTATTTATATATGTTATGGTTACATGTCAACATGTTATGTTACACACTAGTCAAATTAATTTACATCTCTACTTACATTGACAATTTAAGTGCTAATGTTACAGTTAAATTATATCCATATCTGTACATGATTTTTTTCAAGAATGTGAGAATTGCAGCAACTGGTAGAGAACAGCGTATCACCATGGAAATTAAGGCCATTGATCTGGACCATCATAGTTGAAACCATAATTACTAGAGATTTACAATAAAACTTCTGACATCCTACGTTATAATACAGATGTATATATAGCAGTATGACTTATAGCTTGGAACTGTCAGGCCTGCTCTATGCAATTCCCCTGTTCACCACATGAGGTCATCTTCATCACCTGAATACTAACCAGTCTCCATCTCTCAATAAGTAATCATCAAATTAACATTCCACATCACCATGTGCAACACATTACAGGAGCTGACTGTGTTCCAATTAAATAAGATCCTCTACTGCAAGTTTTATCTGTAATAAATGCCCAAAAGCCAGGAATGTGTTTTGATTTGTATTCTTGGCTTTGTTACCTGCAATATACACACCAGTGCCATAGGTCTTGGATTGACTCTTAGAAGATGTCAATGTAAGTATTATAAAATATAGTACAACTCAAATTTGCATGTATTTTCCACTTGAATGGTAAAATCATGTGATTAACATGAATGTCTTCACACTACAAAACAGAGAATACAATTATTGCATACTATGGAAGCTCCCTGGTCATATGAAAGAAGAAAGACCTTTAGAATTTCTACTTTCAAACTTGAAATTTCAACTTTTAAAACTCAAAATTTACATTTTAAAACATAAATGGATTGTGCCTCAATCTACAATATGCGTCAAATAGATCTTGTAAGATTCTATTTTAGACTTGTGTTTAGTAATAAGGAGATATGGCAATGTTAGCTCACTTTGAAGAGAGTTTGCCAAAAACATGGACTTTACAGGAGAAAACAGTATTCGCACTTGGTTCAAGTGACAACGTTTATACAAAATGAAAATGAGAAATCAGGACAGATGCAGGGTGATTCCTCGTTACATCTACGTGCAATTCAAAATTAAAAAAAGGGTTTATTATGACACAGAATACAATAAGAAAGATTCTAAGTGTGAGTGATCCACAGGGTGTACAACTCAGGTGAGCGCACCGTTGTCAAAGACGGCAATACCGCAGTAGAGGTCCAAATGCTATTTGGCGTATTGATTCGTATGACAAACTAAAACCATACGGTATCACAATTAATGGCTGCATTGATGGTTTCAGACAATGTGAGCTGGACAGAAGCTTTCACAACCAATAATAACCCCAAAATTATTGCCAATTAATTAAGGTGGTTGCCCAGAAAGAGTGTGTACTGATCGCAGTATTGAAAATGGTCATGTTGAAATTGAAGACATTTATAAGAAGGCCGCACACAGATTATTTTGATAATGAAGAAAACTTTCTATACAGATATAGTACAGCTAATTAGTGCATTGAATGATGGTGGGGTATACTGAGGAAACAAAATTCCAAACTATTCAGGAGGACGGATATTTCACCGTTGATTTTCTGGACAAAAGTTTCATTCAGTTCAGCTACTTAAACATCATACAGGTATGCATTTTATATTTTAAACTATGGCTATGTGTAGTATGTTAACTGAAAAAGCAATATTAAAATGTTGGTTACCACATTAAACAGGGAAAAAGGCCATCATAAGGGGTCATATAAGGTGGCATAGTAAGCATCAAACAGGAAGTTGGTCCAGCTAAGTACTTGGTAAGTTCAATGACATAGCCTTTTGCCATTTAATTTGTTAAGGTTCTAAAAGGGTCATAAAATATACACTGACAGACTACTCACCTGGGCATGTGCAGAGGTCTCGCAAAACTATTGGGCACCGTTTGTGTCATTCATAATTTTGTGAACATAATTTACATTTTGGTGTATGAAATGCCCACTTATTTTGTGCTTGGCAATTTTGTGGATGAAAAGTAAGACATATATTGCCTTCTGTGGACAGAATGAACAGCCGAGTGCAGTATGTGTAGTGAGGGTTACTGGGTGCACAATTGTGTAGCCAACTATGCCACTGAAGGCACCACCTTCAGTTTAGGTTAATTCAAGTTTTTTTTTTTTTTTTTTTTTTTTTGGCACTGGAGTTACAGTAAAACAATGGAAGTTTAACAAGTTAAACTAACAATACAAGTTTATTAAAACACCAGGGAATAAAAAGACAAGGGATTGCAGTTAAGTTATAAAGGATTCAAATATTAAAACTATTAAAATAAGTTAAGTCAAGTATAGGGGATACATTCAGGCTCTGAAGCACTGAGCCACCACCCAAACCCACTTACTCTTTTCTAGGCGGCTCTAATACTCTATGCTTTTAGCCTAATTTTCAGCTCCAATTCTGCCTACAGATTTTGGCTGCAGTACCCCCACGACCCGCTACAGGCAGGTGTGCTAAAGAGCACTGGAATTGGCTTGAAGAGTTGTAGACAGCGATTCCCCTGATACTAACCATAAAACTATAAAAAACAAAATATACAATAAAAGCTGCTAAAATCCCCACAAATGCCGCCCTCTTCAAGATCTCTAATAAACAATTAAAACACTTCTTGGCGTGTATAGTTTTCCCTCAGTCAGTCTCTTGAATATGCGGTCAGACGTGATGCGAAAGGCTCGGATCAGGTGAAGTACAAACGGGCTCCGGCAACCGCACAGCTGCACCAACGCGCAGGCGGTGGAAATCACGAACACTAAACAGGACAGACCAGGGGCAGGACCTTCATAAGAGCAGGGAGAACGTTTCAGCAGCAGCTCTACACTTTAAAACAGGGAGATCACAGTTAAAATCACAGCACGGAGACCCAACCTTCATAAGAGCAGGGAGACCGCTTCAGCAGCAGCTAGCGCTATACAAACCAAGTTCCTTTTAAAAAGGTACCACACCTGGTATAGGAGTCTCAATAAATCAGAGCCCAAGCCAATCTAGTAATTAGTACTCACACTAAATGTACTACACGTGAATATGTAAAAGAAAAGTAAACAAATAACGTGATTAATTAAATAATTAAGGTAAAAACAAAAACAGTGTTACATATGTCCATGACATTATGTAACGAAAAATACATTTTGTGCACCATTCAAACAGGTGACTGATCAAGGCATTGATCCAGAGATCTGGGTTTATAACGTGATCAAGATTAAATTCCAAAGGAAAGCTAGAAACTTGCTGAGCTGATCAGGACAGACAATACAGGCAAATGTAATACAACACATAATGATAATAGTGAATATGATGTAGAAAATTGCGTGTTTCACTAATCAACATGATTATAAATCTTTCACAATTACTAATTGTATTGCAAAGACCAGGTTGTGGGCTATATAATCAGTTTAGCCTGCATACATTGCATGTTGGCGGTTGGAGAAGTGTTTATAGCTTAAGTTTGAGGAGTTTACAGATGAAACACTGTATATGTATTTAATTCAAATATTTGGTAAAACAAGGACGGATATGCTGGAGAAATTCAAATACGCAGAGATTTACTTTTGAATTGAAAAAGCAGCTATGGTGGTTCTAGTGTTAAGTCTCTAACCAGCTAACACAAAGTTGCCACAATGTTTTACAATATATAGATCTGCACATACAGGATGCAATATGGCAATTTGTGTGTGTGTTTAGTTTCTGTAACATGTCATTAACAGTATGTGTTGATTTACATCCATTAAATCCTGGGTGCACCATAGAAAACAGGTTTTGTTTTCTATAGATTGTGATGTGTTAATGCAACACTGAACCACTATGTGTGTGTGTCAACATTATTATGTTGGCAGACACCTATGCACACATGTATGCAGAGATGCAGAAGCATAAATCAGGCTTTAGTTTAGTTTACTCAGCATGGTTTCAGGGAATTTGGGACGTGTGGAGGGGGGGAGCATGTTTCTACAGTGAAAATGATTTGATGTGCCTACATTGATAAAGAAAGACTAATCTTGATATTCTGAGCCTAACTTTAAGTTAATGTTTTGGAAAGGGGTCAAACCGATCAGCATGAGATGGTTTGCAATCACTTGATTCATAGTAGACTTGTGTAGCCTAATTTCTTGAAGGTAAAAGCTTAGGCTTTTGGCAAGAGAATGGAAAGTCAAACTTACATCAGCGTGTCAAGGAAATGATTAAGTGTATAAGCATGAATGATTTGCCAGTGTACACAAACTTGTCATGTCTCTTGAGTATAATATCTACCCTTATGTGGTTAGGTAACATCCTGAGGATTTCACAAATGTATTGTGTTGGTTTAGGTGTAGGATTTATGGCAAGAGGGTTTTCAGAAGGCAGAAATGCAGTGACTCACAGGGACCCTACAGGCTGTGTGCCTTTTGTAATTCTGTTTTTTTTTTTGGTTTGTTTTCGCTTTATACATGTATTTTTTTTTGTATCACCTGCTTTGACTGAGATATACTGTAAAACATATTATTATTATTTATGTATTAGCAGATGCCCTTATCCAGGATGACTTACAGTGTAGTTCCAGGCATAAAATATGACAAATTCCAATTTATATAACGGTGTAATTCAAAGCATGATACATTTTACAAATTCCAGCTTACACAAGTTTATACATTATATGAGGTCTTGCATCATGGATTGTGAAAGCTGAGTGCAGACGAGATGTTAGGTCACAGTCAAGGGCCAAGGGAAACGGAGCATAGGGAAAATCAAAATAAACAATACGAGTAATAGTAAAGGCAAGTAGTATGATAAATTGTTGTAAAGTGCTATCTTACAGGAGAGTAAAGGACTAAATTACAAGTACTGTCTGAAAAGATGTGTCTTGAGTTAGCGCCAGAAGGAGGTCAAGGACTCTGCTGTTTTGACTTCAGTGGGAAGGTCGTTCCACCACTTAGGGGGCAGGGATGAGAAGGAGCATGCTCTGGAGGAAGAAGAGTGGAGAAGAGGCAGAGTTAGTCTTCTGGCACCGGAAGACCACAGGGGTCTGGAGGGGGTGTATGGGGAGCTTGGTGGAGTGTTGTCGAGTTAGCAGTAGGTGAGGGTCAATGTCTTGAACTGAATGCGTGCTGGTATTGGGAGCCAGTGGAGGGAGTGGAGCAGTGGAGTAGTGTGTGCGAATCGGGGCAGAGAGAATACCAGACGTGCCACAGAGTTCTAGATGAGCTGGAGCGGGTGGGTAGTAGTTGCAGGCAGGCCGGCCAGGAGGGAGTTGCAGTAGTCCAGGCGGGAGAGTACCAGGGACTGGACGAGCAGCTGAGGCAAGTAGTTGGTGAGGAAGGGTCAGATTCGGCATATGTTGCTCAGGAAGAATCTGCAAGTGCGTGTCAGCATGGTGTTGTGCTGAGTGTAGGAGAGTTCAGGATCGAGGGTGACTCCTAGGTTCTTGGCAGAAGAAGGAGAGAGTGTTGTAGATTCCAAGGGGATTGAGATGGAGAGATCAACAGAAGGTGAGGAAAATTGGGCAAAAAAAAGAGGAGATCCGATTTGGAGAGGTTGAGCTTGAGGTAGTGTGAGTGCATCCAGGCAGACATAGCAGACAAACAGGAAGAGATGCGAGAGGGGATGAGAGGGTCAGAAGAGGGAAAAGACAGGAAGATCTGGGCATCTGCATAGAAGTGGTAGGAGAAACCATGGGATGTAATGAGGGGGCCCAGGGAGCGATTGTAGAGAGAGAACAGGAGGGGGCCCAGGATGGAGCCTTGGGGTACGCCTGTGAGGAGAGGTTGGGGGGTAGATGAGGAACCTTGCCATGTCACTTGATAGGTCCGGTCATTGAGGTAGGAGGAGATCCAGGTGAGAGCAGTTCCAGAGATTCCAAGGTCAGTGAGGCAGGAGAGGAGGATGGAATGATTGACAGTGTCAAATGCTGCAGAGAGATCAAGGAGGATGAGGACTGAGGAGAGGGAGGCCACTGGAGCACAGCTGAGCGAGTCAGTGACTGCCAGGAGAGCCGTCTCAGTGGAGTGAGCTGTGCGGAAGCCAGATTGCAGAGGATCCAGGAGTGATTGATGGGAAAGAAATGTAGAGAGCTGATGGTGAACAGCATGCTCAAGGGTTTTTGAGAGGAAGGGGAGTAGGGTGATAGGGCAGTAGTTCTGAGGAGAGGTGGGGTCAAGGGTTGGTTTCTTGAGGAGTGGGATGACAGCAGCTTGTTTAAATGCAGAGGGGAAACAGCCAGAGAGGAGTTGAAGGGGAGTAGATCAAGAGCAGTCGCTTGGAGAAGGCGAGTGGGGAAAGGGTCCAGGGCACACGTTGTAGGTTTGTGACCTAGGAGGAAAGAGGAAAGCTCAGAGTCCGAGAGAGGTGAGAATGAAGAAAAGGAAGCTTGATCGGTGGGAGTCTTGGGCAGGACATTAGGGAGCCGTAGAAGGCTCGGGAAGCGGAGCCGTGGAAATCAGGGGAGTCTTGACAGGCGAAGCCGTGGGAGCCCCGGGAGGCGGAGCTGCGGGAGCTTCGGGAGGCATGGAAGCCTTGGGAGCCGGAGCCGTAGAAGGTGGAGCCTTGGGAGCCATAGAAGGCGAAGCCTTGGGAGCCTTGGTAGGCAACGCAGGCGCCGGGACCGTCGAGGGCGGAGGTGAAGGCGAAGGCGACGACCACTGTGCACTCGGGCTGGGCGGCGGCAAAGACGGCGACCGCTGGGCACTCGGGCTGGGCAACAGCAAGACATTCCCTTTTTGGGGGTTGGTTTTGCAGGTGGTGGACACAGACAATTGCTCTCTCCTTGTCACTACTGGTAGCATGAGGCGATACCTGCAGCCCATTCAGGTTGCACAGGTAGTCCAGCTCCTCCAGGATGACACATCCATAGTTTGCTGTGTCTCCCAGTACAGTCTCAACAATGCCCGACTTCATGAGGCCAGAGTGTGTCGGCAGTTCCTGGATGATGAAGGCATTGATGCCATTGAAGGGCCCTCACGTTCCCCAGACCGAATCCAATTGAGAACCTTTGGGACGTTATGTATCGGTGCGTCCGACTCCACCAAGTAGCACCACAGACTGTCCAGGAGCTCACCGATGTCCTGATCCAGTTCTGGGAGGACACCATCCCCCGTCTCATCAGGAGCATGCCCAGATGTTGTCAGGAGTGCATACAGGCACATGGGGGCCATACACACTACTGAGTTACATTATGAATTGCCGTGATGAAGTTCACACAAGTTGGAACAGCCTGTGATTTCAATTGTTTACTTTGATTTTCAGTGTGAGTTTGAATCCAGCCCTCAATCGGTTGGTGATTTTGGTTTCCACTGACAGTTGCTACGTAATTTTCTTCTCAACGAATTACACAATGTACAGTAAAGATTTTGATCTTTAAAATATTTCGGCCCTAATACTGATCCCTGTGGAATTCCACTAACAGCCTCACTCCAGTTAGAAGCAACTCCTCTAATCGACACCCTTTGTTTCCTATACATCAACCAGTTCATAATCCATCTACTTGCATTACCCTGAATACCTACAACTTATAATTTGAGGATCAGTCTTTGGTGTGGAACCTTATCAAAAGCTTATATGCTTTCACATGATCTACAGCTGCAGTTCCATGTTCAAAAAATTCTAATAAATTAGTAAGACATGATCTGCCTCACCTAAATCCTGTGCATACTCCTTGTTTCATATTTGTCTTTTTTGTCTTTAAAATGTACTATTTACTCTGAACCATCCACCCAGAGGGACATGGAGTAAAGTGTTGGCAGTATACATCATTTGAAGTGAGGGAGCAGAGGTCACTAATGATCCTGCGGATGTTGGTGTCTTAATTGAAGGTGTAGAGGTCCACCAAATGTTGCACTTGCTTATGCCATGCTGTTTGGGCTCATTTACATTCTCAACCTTAGCTATCCACAATACCTTAAATGCACATTACAAATGAGGTTCTTCAGAAATTACTGATGAACTTAGATGGGCAACGACCTGCCTTTGTCCTTGCTGTGCTGTTACTTGGTTATCAGCAGTTCACATTCCTTTCTTGCAGCATATCTACAAATTACCGTCCAATGCAACTGGCAATGTAGAGGTTAATGATTATTATTCATGAGTAATTATAATATTGATGAGATGGGAAGGCTTAGTTTAGAATGCCAGTGAAATCATTGCCCTGCTTGCCTGCCAGACAAGCAGTCTGAGAGGACTGAGAAAGAGAGAGTAATGGTTGCATTAATAATGATAATAAAACTGATATAGCCGAATAAGGAAAATACTGGATTAAAACTGCATTTAAAAACAAAAAGATTCAAAATTATATTGGGAATCATTCCTAATGATACTATGAAAATAATTACAAATGTATGGTTATGAGAGTTTGTAAAATAATGGATGAATTACTGCAGTTAATCTAATAATTAACTAGATTGTCTAAAGAATATTAATTAGATATCTCAGATAGATATCTCAGATATCTGTAAATTAGATGTGAAAGAGGACAGAGATGAGCACTTTGCTAAGTTTGACAGCTTCACACAAACTGAGTATTTACATTGATAAGTAAAACTGATTTAGTAAGTGCAGGACATATGGTGCTGTGGACAATTGAGTACTATACTGAAATAATTTGTGCTTGTGATACATCATACTTAAGATTATTAAGACATTGTTCTTATAATGCAGACCATGCAAACTGTGCAGATATCAATTCTTGTATTACATGTTTTAAGAAGAGGTGTTTTTTTTTTCTCCTCCTCCCCATACTGCTTTCAACCAGTTTGTTGCCTAACAAGGGCCCCTTTTCTGTGCCCAAGTGGGGGTCATAAGGTGAACTCAGGAATGTACTAGATAAGGTTAAACTGCAGACTATTGGGAGCTGCAGGCTCCCAGGGAAAGAATCCTACATGGTAGAGAAACAGCCGTATTTACCTTCGAATGTTTTTCAATTTGAGAGAGAGGCCTTTTATCAGGAGGATCTCTGATGTTGTGTGAACTGCACATTGTGTCTACAGATGACCAATTTATTCCTTATTATGAATCTATCTGATATGCACATTATGAATCATATCCAGATTAAACTGACCCTTATGACCTAGGGCAGGATAAAAACAATCTGAGATTCATTGTGAAAAGCTCCACGAAATTGCAGCTGGCCACTGCACCTTCCATAAGAGAGCTCAAATATTTGCTAAGGAATGGTTGCTTGAATTGCGCATGTTGTTGGCCACACGGGCAAATGGGGGCAGGGGGTGGGGGATGTGTGAAGCAGTCTTTAAAATTTCCCACAAAGCAGGTTTTACAGTAACCGTTTAGCAATATTTTGAAATTGCCACATTTCACCATAATGCTGGGATGGGAGCTAAAATCACACCAATTGAAAATCTTCCCCCTTGGTGTGCTTTTGTAAATATACAAATTATGAAAATATACTTGTAATAAAGGATAGGTTTTCTAAATGGGTTGAAGCCTATCCCATAGGAAGGATGAAGTAGTAACAGTAGCATAAATACTGTTATGGGATGTTGTATGCAGGTTTGGCATTCCAGGGAAATTTCCAGCGATAGTGCAGGAAATATGCAAAGCCCTGCAAGGTAAACATTTTCACTGCCCCCATCACTCTCAGTCAGCTGGAACAGTGGAGAGACAAAATGGGATATTAAAGAATAAGCTGGCTAAAATATGCAAACAGGGCTCAAATGTCCAGATGCCGTTCCTATAGCCAGCAAATCATAAAATTGGTCTTTCTCCGCATGAGATTATTATGGGATGACTTATGAGACTCTCCGTCACACCTCCATTGTCTGTAAGGGAGATGGACGTCCACTTGATGGATGATGCTATGTTGTCTTTTGTATGGGACTAACACGTGCAATCAAAGCTATCCATTCACAGGTAAAAGCTGCCCAGACTGATCCAGCCCAGCAGGACTGTCACCCATTTCAACCAGGTGACTATGTGTACATCAAGCACACAAGACAAAATCCTCTCTGCATCCACACAGCTGTGAAGTGCCAAGGGAAAATAACATGGATCTACTCTTCTTACTGCAAACTCGCCGATAAAAATGACACTGGTGAAGACCAGAGGGATGCTCCCCTTTCACCTGGATGCTCTTCCTCGCTGCATGCAGGACCATTGTCTGCACCATAACAGCCTGGGAAGAGGGCGCTTCAGTGATCATCGCTGACTAAGAAAATCAGTCCAGAAGCAGCTGACATCAGAATCAGCCTCCAGCTAACGAGGTCAGCACAGGGCTGGAGCAGTGGCCAAAAAGGAGCAACAGGATGCATCAGTCCACAAATACTGGGTGATGTGCTAGTAACCGCTCACCTTTTGCATATTGTCACAACAGACATTAACACTTACACTGATAAAATAGGACTTAGGATTCAACAGCAACAACAAAGCCAACTGACCAGCAGGAACACCTATCTCCATCTGTCGTACCAGTTTACTAAAGACTTGAATATCAGGGTACTGAGTGCTCACATGTGCCCCACAATGCTCTGGGAGGAATTCCCATGATCCTAGTCCCTCACACAGTTAAAGATGGCTGTGCTGACCAGAACAGATAAAATAGAAATGTGATAAAACTGACTCTGTTGATAAGGTAACAGCTGAAATGGTTGCCATAAGCACAAAGGTGTTACAGAATTGCCAAGCTCTAGACTGTCTCTCTGGTAGCAAAAGGAGGGTGTGCACTCATTGGTAAAGAATGTTGTACCTACAGTGAGGGAAAAAAGTATTTGATCCCCTGCTGATTTTGTACGTTTGCCCACTGACAAAGAAATGATCAGTCTATAATTTTAATGGTAGGTGTATTTTAACAGTGAGAGACAGAATAACAACAAAAAAATCCAGAAAAACGCATTTCAAAAAAGTTATACATTGATTTGCATGTTAATGAGGGAAATAAGTATTTGACCCCTTCGACTTAGTACTTGGTGGCAAAACCCTTGTTGGCAATCACAGAGGTCAGACGTTTCTTGTAGTTGGCCACCAGGTTTGCACACATCTCAGGAGGGATTTTGTCCCACTCCTCTTTGCAGATCCTCTCCAAGTCATTAAGGTTTCGAGGCTGACGTTTGGCAACTCGAACCTTCAGCTCCCTCCTCAGATTTTCTATGGGATTAAGGTCTGGAGACTGACTAGGCCACTCCAGGACCTTAATGTGCTTCTTCTTGAGCCACTCCTTTGTTGCCTTGGCTGTGTGTCTTGGGTCATTGTCATGCTGGAATACCCATCCACGACCCATTTTCAATGCCCTGGCTGAGGGAAGGAGGTTCTCACCCAAGATTTGACGGTACATGGCCCTGTCCATCGTCCCTTTGATGCGGTGCAGTTGTCCTGTCCCCTTAGCAGAAAAACACCCCCACAGCATAATGTTTCCACCTCCATGTTTGACGGTGGGGATGGTGTTCTTTGGGGTCATTCCTCCTCCTCCAAACACGGCGAGTTGAGTTGATGCCAAAGAGCTCGATTTTGGTCTCATCTGACCACAACACTTTCACCCAGTTCTCCTCTGAATCATTCAGATGTTGGCAAACTTCAGACGGGCCTGTACATGTGCTTTCTTGAGCAGGGGGACCTTGCGGGCACTGCAGGATTTCAGTGTGTTACCAATTGTTTTCTTGGTGACTATGGTCCCAGCTGCCTTGAGATCATTAACAAGATCCTCCCGTGTAGTTCTGGGCTGATTCCTCACCGTTCTCATGATCATTGAACTCCACGAGGTGAGATCTTGCATGGAGCCCCAGACTGAGGGAGACTGACAGTTATTTTGTGTTTCTTCCATTTGCGAATAATCGCACCAACTGTTGTCACCTTCTCACCAGGTCTTGTAGCCCATTCCAGTCTTGTGTAGGTCTACAATCTTGTCCCTGACATCCTTGGACAGCTCTTTGGTCTTGGCCATGGTGGAGAGTTTGGAATCTGATTGATTGATTGCTTCTGTGGACAGGTGTCTTTTATACAGGTAACGAGCTGAGATTAGGAGCACTCCCTTTAAGAGAGTGCTCCTAATCTCAGCTCGTTACTTGTATAAAAGACACCTGGGAGCCAGAAATCTTGCTGATTGATAGGGGATCAAATACTTATTTCCCTCATTAACATGCAAATCAATTTATAACTTTTTTGAAATGCGTTTTTCTAGATTTGTTTGTTGTTATTCTGTCTCTCACTGTTAAAATACAACTACCATTAAAATTATAGACTGATCATTTCTTTGTCAGTGGGCAAATGTACAAAATCAGCAAGGGATCAAATACTTTTTTCCCTCACTGTATATACCTGATATGTCTGAACAGATTCATGATCTTACAGATCACATTCGTAGAGAATTAACATAGTAACATAGAAGTGTCCATAGGACAGAAAGGGAGCAGAAACACCAAGAGATTCCTATTGAATTGCACCAGTCCACTGTAGGTATAAAATTTGGGGCAGGCATTCTCCCCTGGTATGGCGCAGTGAAGGCCTTGCACCTAACTGATGAAGTTGCATTTGCATTAGAAACATTGATAAATACAAGTATCAAAGGTTTTGAAGCTCTCAAAAAGTAAGGCTAATAGGTTAGTAACCCTCCAGAACTGAGCAGCTTTAGATTATCTATTAGCTAAAGAGGGTGGTGTTTGCACCCTTATTGGTGAACATTGTTGTACTTTCATACCAGACACAGGCTCCAATGTAACTAGTGTCATTAGCCACCTCCATGATTTACAAAATAGAATAAATAAACAACATGTGTCCGATGGCTGGGCCGGATGGGATCCGTTCGAATGGCTAAAATCTCTCTTTGGTGCACAAGGTGTTTGGATTGTGCATTTTCTTTTTATGATTTGTTATTTGTTATTATACTCTCTGTGCATTGTTTAAAGTATCTGTGTTTTTAGAGGAACTTTTATATGCTGCTGGTAGTTTCTTACCGTTTTTTCCTCCCAAACTATTTCCCGATGTTGATGGTTGCAGGGATCCAGGGCTCAACAGTAGCCCTGTATACACTGGGTAAAATGGGAAATGGGGAATAGTTGTCATGTTGTGACAAAAGTATGGAATGTGGGGGAGAAAAATATAGAAATCCTATCCTGCCTTTGTCCTTGATGTGCTGTTACTCTATCTTGGTTTTCAGCACCTCGCATTCCTTTCTTGCAACGTATTATCTGCAAATTACCTTCCAATGCAACTGGCAATGTAGACGTTAATGATTATTATTCATGAGTAATTATAATATTGATGAGATGGGTTGGCTTAGTTCAGAATGCCAATGAAATCACTGCTATAGTTATTAGAAATTACCATTTAGACACTGATTATAATATGTTAAAGCCCCCTTGAGGGCATGTCCCAGAGGGAGTATAACATTTTTGTTCCATCTTAAAGATTTTGGGGAACAGTGTCATGCACAGTGACATTCTGTGTTGCACCCTTCCTCCCATGCAGGTAATAAATTCTGATTCGAACTCACGACTCAAACTTTTTTCCACCACAATCGTCGTTCAAATGAAGGAACGCTTGGTGTCATGTATGATTTCGGCACATTTGAAGCAGTCTTTTTCTTATGGTAATGCTCCGATGGTATTATGGTGTAGTATATTCAGATGAGCAATGTGAGAAGTTGTCTTTTGTGAGACATTTTTCTGAAATTGTGTTTTTGTATAGAGTAAGATTTACCTATTTATAGTTGTCCGTATTGTAAGGAGGCTTTCATGCATACAGAGTTAAGAATCTACCTCTTTCTTGGGCTTGTACTGGCCTCATTCATACCTCTATAAACCACAAATTCAGGCTCTTAAGTCTTTACTACATTTTCAGTGACCATTATAATACTTATTAAGCAAATACTTAGTATATCTTTAGTTCCATTCATTTTTGATAAGGAGATTGTTGGTTTTGGAATAGATGCATCACTGAGAAACGAGACAGCATCTCAACTGAAAAATAGTTGCTCTTAAACATTAGATTAAATTCTGAAAAGAAGTTGAAGTTGCCGGAAAAGGTGATTTACATTTGTGCTGTTAAATTAACTCTCATTCTGTTAAGTATGTGTTGTGGAAGTATTTGTATTGTAGTTGAATCAGTTTCAGTTGGATTTAGTAATTTCAGTTGAATGGATCATTGTGTCATAGTAATCAAAAATAATCAGCTGGAATCAACTATGTAAATTTGTTTACTATATGTAGTTCAACTTAATCGGAACAACACAAATCAATTCACTAAACTGAAAGATTTCAAGAAAGTTGGACCTAAATAACTCACTCTTGTTGAAGTAAAGCAAATGTGTGTCAGGTTGATGTGCACAGTTGTGACTACACAACATAAAGTGGGGTCTTAAATTCCCCATCTGCAGACTTAATAAGCTGCAGTAGCCTGGCCAGGAGCCCATTCTTTCATTTAACTATAGTTGTTATATCTTTCCTTTCCTTTGACACAAACTTTCCTTAGCTGCAGTAAAGGGATGTTGTCTCTTTAAGGGGGGATAAAGTCTACACAGGAAATGACAGGCAAGGTGTCACATGGCCTAGCCTCTGGATATTTATACTTCCTGTTCACAGGTGTTTGGGACGGCCCTGGTCGTCGGTTTCATGGTCATCATTTCTCTAACCCGCATTTGAAAGTGCGGAACGCTGGGACCCTGGATATTTTCTCACTACTTCAAGTTCAAGGGAACTTGGCAACATTGGACATGGAAAAAACTAACTGCAAACAAGCCTGAAGTGCATCCTGGTGGGTGAGAATACTTTGTTTACATTTTTTTGTAAATACTGGATGTGCAGGCTGGGATTTTTTATTTTTTTATTTTTTTAATATGGAATACGCTTATCTGACTTTACTTTCCTTGGATTACAATGAGCCTTTTTGTTTCAAGACTTTTATGTTGATTTATCTTTATTGCGTGCAATTTCTATTTGGATTGTTTTTTTTCTTCATCTTTTGGACAAATGTTTGCAGTGCCCTACCTCCCTATTCATATTTTTTTTACTACCTTTTTTCTTTTTCCATCTGGTTACTACCTTGATTCTCCCTTTCTATACTTTAATAAAAGACGAAGCAATCCATTAAAAATGAATCTGGTGTTCCTTATTTTTCTGGTAGTTGACTGGGTTAAGATAATTTAATAATATTACCCTTTCATTTCTAAGGCTGATAGTGTTTCCGGGAAATTTACACAGAATAGCTTGAGGTTAAACACTTGAATGGATCATTGTTACAATTTTAAGTTAATCCAACAAATTGTGTGTCTGTGTGTGTGATTATACACGCACACAGACACGCACAGACGGGTGACAAATTAAAGGAAAATCCTGAATAAATGAGTGGAGGAACATAACGAATACAAATGCCTCCGAACGGAGGTACTGCATGATACAATTAAGCAATTAACATCCTATCATGCTCTGTGGCATGTATTAAAATGGTTAGCAGACCCAGTTGAAATGGTCCATGGTCTACAGACATGTGGAAAAAAGTGATATGGTCAGATGAGTCACCCTTCACACAATTGCTTGTCGAGAATATAGTGGTGACACCAAGAGACTGATACAGGCCTGACAGTTGGGGGGAGGAGGCTCTTATGCTGTGGGGGGCATTTTCCTGGCATGGTTTGGGTCCACTTGTCTCCTTAGAAGGAAGGGTCACTGCAAATCATCATAAAGTTATTCCGAGTGATTACCTATGTTGACACATTTCTCTCCTGATGGGAGTCGTCACCCGGTGTCCCCGGAAACCCCGGCACACATGGTGTGGTTAAGCCTACAGGCCTATGCACAGCTTGTATCCAGCACCTGGTGCTTGGTATACACAGTGTTCAGTCCGGCAACAGCAAGATTGCGTGTGGTTGGTGTCGCAGCGCCCCCGTGTATACAAACGTTGCCGGGTGGAGACGCACTTACAGCGGCGGGCCCGCTAGGCGCTCCAGTTGTTGTGTGCCCCGGTGCAAACCCTGATTGGCGCCTCTGCTGCATGTTTCCCTGTACACGCGCGTGTGCGCTTGGCTTGGCGATTTGAGCTCCTCTCGCATCACTGTGCTGCTTGCGGCCATCGCACCTTGCCCGTCTGGAGTGGGGAGGTCTTATGCCCCGTCTGTCTGGGCACTGACAGTGGGCACAAGTTGACCGGGACTTCTGGGTCCGCTACAGTGCGCCCGGAGGTCTGCTGTTTCACCAGGCTTTAAATAGTGGGATGGACCAGATCTGCGCTCTCCTGACCGCGCTGTCCGCGGAGCCACTCGACCTGACCTGCCCCAACAGGCAGTGTCGCGTCATGGAGACACTGCTCCAGACAGGACTCGCCTCATGGATGCCCCTATTTCACCGGGCTTTACTTTGCAGTCCCTGCAGCTGGCCCGGGTGTACCCCAACTAATATTGAAAACACTCCAATCATCATCAGAATATTGACGTATAATTAAAAAAGATGCCCCAAAGAGCAGTTTATTCACACAATAGAATACAATTAACAACCGCTGGACCCCCAGTTTATGTGGTAGGCTATACTGAATATAATGTAGCCGACAATCTGGGTTGTGTAATCGCATTAGTCATTGTGAAAGCGTTATAATCATGTTGATTCTGAAACTATATTAAAAATATATTATTAATAATAATAATAATAATAATAATAATAATAATAATAATATTATTATTATTATTATTATTATTATTAATTTTATTAGCAGATTTGCACCCGATATAGCTCTCATCTGCCTGTCCTGAGCGGCACAGCAAGTTTCTAACTTTCCTGTGGAATTCAATCTTGATCATGTTGCAAACCCAGGTGAAGAGCCTGTATAATGTTTTATATTAATGACAGTATGCAGGCTGAGCAAATTAGATTTATCGAGTTAGTGACAGCAGTTGTTCAAGGCAGTTGTTCAGGGCATACCCTCTAGACAAACGGTTCCCAAACTGTGGTGCGTGCCTTATCGTTATCCTTGGAAATTGTGAGTGGTCTCTTTATTGCCTTTGTGCTGTATCCTAAGAACTGCTCGCTGGTTGTGAATCCAAGGCTTAACGCATCGAAGTACAATACTGTATATTGCGCATAACAGTTGAGAATTGATGCAGGAGAAAACAAAGTGTCTAAAGTCGTATCTTGCGGAGGATCCACCATCCTGCACTGACGGTGCTGTTATCCTAGTCCAGGGGTTATCCTAGTCCAGGGACTATAGGGCTGTACGTTGAAAATATTGCGCTGTGCTGTGATGTGTAGCATCTGAAGCAGGAAATCTTTGTGTTTGTAAGTATATCACTCGTCTTGTTTATCTTTATGTCTTGACACTGTTATGATTGGAATTGAATAATCAGTACCTGAGAATCGGTGGTAATGATTAATGGTACTATGAGACAGGATTTTTGCACGGGCAGACAGAAGCCTGACTTATGGCCAAAGAAAGAAAAATAAGACTGTAAGAGTAAATGGAAGACTAGAAGCTAAGTGTCTATCTCTCATAGTAAACTGTATCTGTTAAACAACACGACTTTGAAAATAAATAATCTGTGTATAGGACACAAACGAAACCTTTGAAACTATATGTAATATACGGTGGTGAAAAATAAGAAACTAAAGCTAGCTAACTTAGAACATTCATTCCTTTTTTTCATTAGAAAAAAATAAAAAGGCAAAATACAATCTAAACTGAAGCGTTGTACCTTAACATATACAAACACACACACACATAGTACTGACATGGAGTTAAAAAGCTAGAAAGTGCTGAAGCACTGATCTAAAGAAGACCTCTCCCCCCCAAAGTTATCAGATTTCCTTAACTCATCAGCATGTGAACTGGTTTACATCAAAGTGACAGTCTTGGGAGGATGGCACCGAGAATGGGCCAAATAGCTTGGAATCCCTGCTGTGAGATGTCTGGGGAAGGGGGCCTGTAGGTAATAACAACTCTTTGAAATGGACGAGAGCCGAAATCCCGACACAGAGCTACGAACCCGGGCCAACCGGCATTTCCAAAAGATGGCATGGATTGACATCAGTCATAAATCAAGCCCCCCTCCAATAGGACACTGGGGGCTGAAACCAAAATCCAATCTCACAAACTCAAGAACCAATCATCTATTGATCTGACAGGGGTATAAAGGGTAGCGCACGGCATCTCTCTCTCTCTCTCTCTCTCTCTCACTTGAACCATTAACTCGCTGCCACAGCTCAACCTGTAGCTCTGTTGCCCGAACCGGAACCAGAAACCAACCAAGTCTTTGCCGGCAACAGAAGAGTTAAACTGGGAGAAGGAGATTGAGCCGTATGAAGAATTCTTTTAAAGGACTTTATTAAATAAAGAACTTTACAAACTGCGCCTGCCCGCCTGTGCCCACCTGATCAGTGGGGTTTGACAGCTGGACAATTGACTAAGTCGACTGAATACGAAAGTGTATTGAAAGCTATTGAGTCTTAAGAAACTTGACCCTTGGAACCGAACAGAGCCCTGCTTTCCTCAAAGACTTTGTCTTCAAGTAACTACGGTGGAAAAACCCTGCTTGCAAAGAAGATTTTGTGCACAACCTTGGAGCCTTCAAACCAGTGGAAAATCTGTTTGGAAAAGACTCTGTTTCGCGAAACCCCAACTTCCAGGTGCATCGACTGAGTGGAAGTTCTTGGACAAAGCTGAACCGGACTGCCTTTGTTCCACACCACACGGACCTCGTGCCGTGTGCTGTTATCTGAGCCCGAAGCCAGAGAGGCCTCTCTGCGACGAAGTTCAGTTTAACAGTTTAGAGTTTATGATTCATGACATTTGAGAAATCAATTAGAATGTGATTCATAACTCTAGAATGTGTAATATAATTTAGTTTTGCTTAAATATAAATGTGTGTTGCATTAAACTGTTTTGTTGACAATTTTAGAAATAAAACCTGTCAATGCCGAGAGATATCTTCTCATTCCTGTTTAACTGTTTAGTCTGAAATTGACACATGTTAATAGACCTTAGATTATTGGTGGCCCTGCCTATCCTTAATCATTGAATAATAATCAGTTAATGGAAATTGTGGTAACAAGTAATGATAGGATCTTTCTCAGCACCTAAACGTAAATGAGACTGATATATATATAACGAGAAGTTACCCGACATAAATAACCTGCGTAGTTATTTGATGTCTGACTAACAATACTAATGAGAGACTCACCTTCGTCTTACTAACTGGTATTGTAGTCAATGTGTTTATAACCTGTTTTGTTTAACGATTTGCGTGTTATCATATGCAATCCCATGGTCTTTGATTTGGTCACGGAAGTGATTTGTCTTTGATTTGATGATCTAGAGTTGAATTTTATTTAGTTTTTCCCTTTTGTATAATTAGTGTAGTGCTACATTTAGTCTTTGTTTTTAATAAATTTGACAATTTATATCTTTGGAATTGGTGTCTGCATCCAATTATTTCGGAAATTGAGTTCTACAAGATTCCAGGATTCGTGATAAGGTGATACTACAAATTCACTTCTTTAATTGAAATTTATAAGTGTACCTTACGCTACAAGACTTAAGAAAGATATGGTTGAACATAAAAAGTTGAAATACAAAAACATATATACAAGAATTAGACAAAATAACATCTATTGCAAGAAGAACTATGTGAAATTAGACATTATAGGTAACTACAAATAAAACCTATTAAACAGAATTAAATATAGACAAGTATATTATTGTAACTTCTATGGTGATCTATAATGCACATTTTTAACACTCTCTGACTTTTTATATTTTTTGTTAATGTCTATGATTTTGTCTGTAAGATATCTTCCAATTTTGGAAAATCCTGATTTCTTCTTCAGCGTTTTTCTTTGCTTTGCTTTGCTTATACTGTGGAACATAACATTTCAATCACAACTTACACCTTTGGTGTTTGATATGATATTAATGGTATGTTAGTGATAAAAGTAAGTATGCTAATACTATTTTGTCATATTGAGATGCATAAAATACTGTTAAGTACTTACCTTTCAGTGCTCTGTATTTATGTGGAGTTAGGGGGGGTCTCGGTGTAGTCTTAGTTGTTGGGCAGCCTTTTCCCTCAAGGCTTCTGTCCATTAGTGTTGCAGACCCCCAAATTGAGACTGCTAACTCCTTTACATAAAGCAAATCCTTCTGATTTGCATGGATTAATTTCCACTGGTTGGCTTTTAACTACACATTAGCTCCAATGTGAATCTTAAGACATGACATGCATTTCAATTTATGGAAGAAAAGATCAGTCAGTTTGTTCTTGGACTTAATATACATTTTGTTTAATTAACTTTACTTAACTTTAACTTTATTCAAACATATTGTGGAAGATATAAATAATATAGCTTTTATTCTATGATATCTAGAAAGTTTGATTGATAGTTTGCCTGTCCAATTAAATTCTGCAGTTTCTAGCCAATCAGAGAGAGACGGGAGAGAGAGAAGATGGATGTCTGAGTGAGGGTCACACTACACGATTTTAAGCCCAATTTGAGCCCGATTTGGCCCTCACGACAAATCGTCATGACAGGCAGCATGGTCGGGGCGTGTCCCCGCTGCCGATGGTCATGTAGTGTGAGACGGGCTGCGATGCGATCGCTTGCCCTCCGATCCGATCGTAAGCTTGTCGGAGCCCCTAAGATTTTATTAAACATGTTTAATATTTACGACTCGATCAGTGCTGATCGTGGAGAGTGACGTGATCAGCAGCCAATGAGAGCCAAGCTGACTGATGAAGAGAGAAGAAACAGTAAGAATAAACATGACAGGAGAATAAGATTGTCATACATATTTATTAAAATACTTCAAATACCAATGGTTGTTTCGGGGCACGTTATTTTAAAATACTATTCGCTTTTTGTGTTTGTCCGCACAGACGAACACAAACAGCAGCAGTGGCTTGTGGTTGCGTTCTTTCCGCAGTTTTGTACAGATCTGCAGAAATTCACTGACCCCATTGGTGGAGCAGCGCAGATCTGCGCTACATAAACGTGACCTGTACATGTGCACATCCATGTTTGTTGACCTTTTCTCTGTGTGGATCACGCGTGTTTCTGCGAGATTTGGAGACTGACGCAGATCGCCACGACAAGGATGTCAGATCAATCGTGTAGTGTGTGTTCTCCTGTACTTAAGTGATCGTGTAGTGTGCGCTCCTTCACGACACAAAAGACACAAATTCGGTGCAAAATAGTCGTTAAGTGTGAGCTGCCCACTGTTCACAAAATCGGGTCAGATTGTAGAAATCGTGTAGTGTGACCCCGGCATTAGATGCATTGTGAAGTGATTAGGTGTGCTACAAAAATAAATAAGTTTCGTTCCTTTTCCTAAAAGGAGAAAACGTTTTGCAGTGGTTGGGGATGTAATAATTGTTTTCCTCGACATTAAACTGTCATTTGCGAATTTTATTGTATTTACATTGGGAATTTTTGGAAGGAAGTACTATTTCCGCGTTCTTCGGTAAGAGTGAACCTGAGCTGAGTTACGCAGGTTAACTAGGAGCACGACTGGAGGAAAAGGGGATTACAGTTTTTTACAGAAGACAGAGTTTTTTGGTTGGAAACTAAAGGACTGGAAACAGCACAGGTCCTACCAGAACTTTGTGCAGAGGAAGTTAAAGCAAAGTTAGTACGTGCACTTATACTGCAGTTGATTGGTTTATTTTTGTAGCACATTAGCCTGTAGATCACTTGTTGGCGCTCCGGTAACATTGAACTGCAACTGGCAAGGAAGTCCTTATTGCTGAAGTTTAAAGGCAGGTTTTTTTTAATTTTTATAAAAAAATACACAAGACGTGATACTAGATCACATTAAAAACATGTTCATAAAAGAAACATTAAAACTTCTGCACCATAGACATTGGAGTTTGTTTTGTGAAGAACTACTTTGCCTGTCAAGAGTAGACGTGGTAGACAGGGATTTAACTTCACTGGACTGGTGTTTTTGAACTGTGCGCTGTCAGTTTTTTTTTTTTTCAAACTGCGGGTTGCCATTGAGGAGCGCTAGGACTGTGTGGGTTAATAGCGAAGCTATAGAATAAGCTGGCTACATTGACTTACCCTGCCAACCCTGCATCCTCGCTGGATAGCACAGAAGTCACCAGATGAGTAACTATACTGTATTCCTACCATTGTTTTTTTTATTTTGTATTTGCATGCTGTGTTTAGAAAATAGTAACCACAAATAATACAATGTTGCTCTATAGGTGTTGTTGATTACAATGTTAAACCTATGGTAGCATACATATTTTGTTGATAGGAAGAAGTCAAGATAATTAATTTTGGTTTAAAGGTGAAACTATTGTTTCTTTACGAAAGCTTACTGAACAGTAAATGTTTTTTTTATTCTAGTCTGTACAAGGATTATTTGAACTGATAAAGGAGTTATTGACGATACATTCAAAATCTGAACTAACCTTATTTTTTTTTCTTTCTGTAACATAAGTGCATTAATACATAGACAAAGAACTTTAAGATAGAGTTTTAAAGTGTTAAAATAGGTTTATCTCGGAGTAGGGGTGTCTCACCTATTCTGCGGGATTTGGATTGCGCATAAGATTTTATGCCTATGATCTCCAAGAAAAGCTGCGTAATGTTCAGCGCAGAGACCCAAAGCATGTCCCAGATGCTGATGTAGTATTGAAGGAACAGCTGGTGTTGGGCTTGAAAGATGATCTCCTCAGACGTGAAATGAAGAGGAATGTAAAACAAAAGGAAAATTTGACTTTTATTGAGCTAATGCATGCTGCAATCAGCTGGTCGGAAGCGGAAGAAGTACCAGTAGCAGGTCCTGATAGAAACAGTAACCGTACCAAAGACATGGTGAACATGACTGCTACAGGAGATGTTTCCACTACTCTCACTGTAAATATGCTACAGGAAGCTATACAAAACTTTGCTGCTTGCCAAGAAGAATTATTTCAAGTCATAAATAATACAGCAAAAGAGAAGCTTTCTCAAATCAATCCCAAGACAACACCATTGAAAGACAATGAAGGAAGATGCATTTGCTACACTTGTGGGCAGCCAGGACATACTAGCAAACATTGTTCACAGAAGAAAAACTCAGAGCCCAGACCCAGTACATTCAGACCAGCTCCAGAAAAGGCTGATGTTTCAGAAAAGTACTTTCTGGTGGTGTGCCGAGTTGTTCCAGTCCATCAATGATAGGGGCCCAGACAGCATGCAGTGTGGGCAGGGAAGAAGTTAGTTGTCTTCAAAGCAAAGCTTTTGGAGATTGTTTAACTATGGAAGTGAAAATTGCTGGAGTGAAGACAAACTGTCTAATTCACACAGTTAGTGTTTACACGTCTGAAAGAGCATGGCCTAAAGTTGAAACCAAGCAAGTGCTTCCTCTTGAAGGCGGACGTGAAATTTGTGGGTCGTGATCTCCGCCGATGGCATTAGAGTTGATGAGGAGAAAGTAAAAGCATTGGAAACCTGGCCGGTACCAAAGAATGTTAGAGAAGTGAGACAAGTACTTGGTTTTATGAGCTATTACAGATGTTTTGTCCCACATGTTAGTGGGCAAGTCTGGCAAGAAAAGCTAGGGAACAGCACCTGCACCATTTGTTTGGGATAAGACATGTCAGGATGCCTTTGACTGTCTGAGGAAATGCTTGATGTCACCACCAATACTTGCATTCCCGGATTTCAGTCTGCCTTTTATTCTGACCACTGATGTGAGCCTCCATGGCCTAGGGGCGGTACTCAGCCAAAAGCAGGGAGGACTTGAAAAGTAACAGAAAAGTTGAGAGACTACCTGCTTTTCTCTAAGTTTACTGTCATCACTGATCATAACCCATTGCAATACCTGGAGACCGCAAATCTCGGGGCAGTCGAGCAGCGATGCGTAGCACAGCTGGCAGAATACAACTTTGAAGTATATTACAAGTCAGGGAAGCAAAACACTAATGCCAATGCCCTGTCCAGGATATCCTCTGTTGAAGAAACTGAAAGGGAAGACACAGAAAAAGACTTCATGGTAATCAATGAGGTTGAAGCGCGTGCTTGTCTTTGGCCAAACCAAGAGGCTATGATTGAAGAAGCTGCGGTAATGTCTACCTTTCAATGTGCAGTGAAAGGGAAAGTTGCGGGATATGATTGGGTTGAGATGCAGGAACTACAGAAGAACGATCCAAATTTAGGCCCTGTACATACAGCAATAAAGATGGGTGTGAGACCTAATCAGGAACACCTACACTTGAAGGAGTCTTCGTTGAAGAAGTTGGTTAACCAGTGGGCTAGGCTAAAATTACATCATGATGTGTTGTTCCACTCTGTTGTGACCCCAGAGACGGAGAAGAAATTTGGCAATTGGTTGTGCCGGAGCCATTGTGTTTCCAAGTAGAAGCTAAACATGACCACAGAGGGCATTTTGGGGAGAGGGGCACTCTTGAAATGATGCATTTGTGCTAGCGGTTCTGGCCAACAATGGCTAAAGATGTGCAAACCTGGGTGAAGCAGTGCAAATGCTGTGCACTAGCAAAGGATGTGTTCCCACCCATACGTGCCCCAATGACCTGTAGCAATATTACAGTTCCATTAGAAGTGTTAGCAATGGACTACACTGTGCTTGAAAGATCTGCTGATGGGTATGAGAATGTGCTTGTCTTAACAGACATGAAGAACCAAACAGCACACACTACTGCAAAAGCCCTTCTTAAGCACTGGTTTGTGTATTATGGAGGCCCATCATGGTTACATTCCGACCAGGGAAGGAGTTTTGAAGCTAGTGTTATTAAGGAACTATGTCAAATGTATGGGATTGCTAAGAGTTGTACAAGCCCTTAGCACCCTCAGGGCAACTCTCAGTGTGAACAATTTAACAGGACCATGCACAAGATGTTACGCACTTTGCCTACTGAAAAGAAGAGAGCATGGAGAGAACACCTACAAGAGCTGGTGATGGTCTACAACAACCACGTTCACTCCTCGACTGGTTATCCACCTTTTTATCTTCTATTCGGAAGAGTTGCATGCTTACCGTTGGATGTTCTGGCGGGAGAGGCTCTGGAAGAGGAATATGTGGACAACTTGGATGATTGGGTCCGGAATCACTGCGAGAGGATGAAAGTAGCCACAGAAGTTGCTAGGACTGGCACATAAGATGCCCCGGTGAAAGAGGGGTTATGACCGCAAGTCTTATGGGGCTCTCAGTAGACCTGGTGACCGTGTTCTTATGCGCAATCACAAACACAGAGGTAGAAATAAGATACAAGACAAGTGGGAACCTTACCCTTACATTGTTGTGGCACAAAATAGTCCAGATTTACCAGTGTTTACTATCCGTCCTGAAAAAGGAGGCTCTACCAAAGTAGTACATAGAGAACAGTTAAAATACTGCACTTTTAGTTCACCACCTAATACACTCATAAGAACATAAGAAAGTTTACAAACGAGAGGAGGCCATTCGACCCATCATGCTCGTTTGGTGTCCATTAATATCTACGTGATCCAAGGATCCTATCCAGTCTATTTTTAAATGTTCGAAAACTTTCATCTTCTACCACATTGCTGGTTAGTTTATTCCAGATTGTGACTACTCTCTGTGTAAAGAAGTGTCTCCTGTTTTCCGTTTTGAATGCCTTGAAGCCCAATTTCCATTTGTGTCCCCGGGTGCATGTGTCTCTGCTGATCTGGAAAAGATCACTGTTCGTAAAGAGAAGTATGGTGAACACTTAGATTGTGAACCATGTTGGTACAAACAATTATTTTTGCTGCACAAACCAGCACAAACATAGCACAAACAAATTACACCACTTTGGATCGATTTGGAGTTTGACAGGGTGTTAGGTGACTTCATCACTGATAATTAAAAAATGAATATCTAAAAAACTATAACTGCACTGATGAAAACAAATACGGCACAAACTGGCACAAATGTAGCACAAACGAAAGAGACTATTTTGGTGCGATTTGGATGTTGATGTGGTGCTGAGTGACATCACTAATTTAAAAAAAGTATCGTTTAATAACTCGAGAACCATACCGGCACAAATAATGATTTTTGCGGCACAAACCAGCACAAATGCAGCACAAACAAATGCATATATTTTGATATATATTGTGAACACATGGGGTGCCAACTTCACAGAGGTACACAGCACCTGTGTTAAAATTAAAACAAAATGTGCTAAAATCTGTTATAATTGAATGGTTGACATTGACATGATGAAAGACATGATGTATAAATTAACTGTTGTCTTTAGTCTGGTTGTCTTGATTCATGAGTCTGACATGAGAAAAAATAAATGGGTAGCAAATTAGAACAGCTGAGAAATTAAAGTATGATAGCATACCTGATCATTTTGGACAATATAGATGGGAGGTACTGCTATAGTTAGCAAACTTGTCAAATTTGCCAATGATACTAAAATAGGTGGCTCAGTAGATACAATCTCGGCAGCATAGGCTATTCAAAGGGACTTGGATAACATTCAGTTGTGGGCCGACACCTGGCAGATGAAATTCAATGTGGACAAGTGCAAGGTAATACACGCAGGTAACAAAAATGTCCACTATAATTACACAATGGAGGAATAGAACTAGATGAAGTATCGCATGAGAAAGACCTAGGAGTCTATGTGGACTCCTCACTTTCTCCATCCAAACAGTGTGGGGAAGCAATAAAAAAGGCAAACAGGATGTTAGGGTATATTGTCAAAAGTGTAGAATTGAGAACAAGGGAAGTAATGTTAAGACTAGTGCACCTCATCTGGAATACTGTGTACAGCTCTGGGCACACTTCAAGAAAGATATCGCTGCTCTAGAGGCAGTTCAGAGGCAAGCAACCAGACTTATTCCAGGTCTGAAGGGAATGTCCTACTCGGAGAGACTGAGGGAACTGAACCTTTCCACCCTGGAACAGAGGAGACTATGTGGGGACTTGATCCAAGTTTTCGAAATCATGAAAGGCATTGACCACATCAAACCAGAGGAGCTTTTCCAGATCAGCAGGGACACACGCACCCGGAAATTGGAAATTGGGCTTCAAGGCATTCAAAACGGAAAACGGGAGACACTTCTTTACACAGAGAGTAGTCACTATCTGGAACAAACTCTCCAGCAATGTGGTAGGTGCTGAAAATTTGGGAACATTTTAAAATAGACTGGATAGGATCCTTGGATCACTTAGTTATTAATGGACACCAAACGAGCACGATGGGTGGAATGGCCTCCTCTCGTTTGTAAACTTTCTTATGTTCTTCTTATGTTCTTATGCTATTTCAGTTTCAGGGGGTGCTGCTGTGGCTATGGCTGTGCTTAAATTCTGTGCTGTCCTCGGCTGGGCAGTGCTCATCTCTTAATTTTTGTATGTAGATTCATGTGGTGAACCTACATACAAAAATGTAATTCATATATTTATAGGTAATATATATTGGCTCATGTTCTATATATATATATATATATATATATATATATATATATATATATATATATATAATACATTATGTATTATATCTCGCCAACTTATTGCAAACTACAGAGTGGAACTTTTTGTAGTGCACTACAGTTTCAAGGTATAAATATATGTTGATAGACATTAAATATTATAGTCTAACTAAAACATGCTATAAAATGCTTTAGATGAATGAGACATGTTTAGGTGTATAATCATTCTATGACTGACAATGTTTGTTTTTAAGCCAGGCTCTTCATTACAATTAGAAGTGAACAACTCTACAACTTACCATTTAATATTTTTGAAACTAAACATTGTTGTAAGGGAGGTTTATTTTCCTTTTCCAGGAATGTGTTTCTTATTGCCAACCTCTCCATTAACTCTGCAGTTTCCTTGTTCTTCATAATTCTTTTCAGCCTAAATTGCAAATCTTTGTACATATTTTTTGGAATTATCTCGCCATCACTAGAGTCACCATCTGTAATTTCTGACTGCCTCAGTGCTCTCTCTCTAGGTAATTGTGGGAATTGCAGTCTGCTTTCACTGGAATATAGTGGTGCTTTCCGTTTTAAAGCTTTTCTTTCTTTTAGCAGCTGAATCAAATTATTCTCCTCTCCCTTCGCTGTTCTGTCTTAACTTAAAAAAGAAGCAAACAAACAAAAAAAAAACCTTTCATATCATTGCGCTACCTCTTCTTTGTTCTCTTCCCTCACATCCTCCCTTGATTCTCTCTGTCCTCTCCCGTCTTATCCTGCCCGTCCATCTCCTCCTCAGCCTTGGATCTCTTCTGTTCTTTGCTCAACACGAACTAGTCTGCGCGCCGCTGAACAGAAATGGAAAAGGACCAAATTCCCAGCTGCCCTCGACCTCTACCGCTCTCTACTGTCTACATTCTCCTCCTCACTCACCTCAGCCAAGAAGTCTTACTTCCAGTCACTGTCAACACTGTCAATCCACTGTCAACAACCACCGCAAACTCTACTCCACCTTCTCCTCCCTCTTTGCCCCCCTTCCCCCTCCTCCTCCCTCGTCTCTCACTGCAGATGATTTTGCCTCCTTCTTTTCCTCCAAGATTGCAGACATCCACAAGCTCTTCAGCAATCCCCCCCTCCTTTCCCATCACACCCAAACCTCCCACCAACCCAAGCTTCCTTTTCTTCATTCTCACCTCTCTCGGACACTGAACTTTCCTCTCTCCTCCTATGTCACAAACCTACAACGTGTGCCCTGGACCCTCTCCCTTCTCACCTCCTCCAAGCGACTGCTCCTGATTTATTCCCCTTCATCTCCTCCCTCCTCAACTCCTCACTCCTCTCTGGCTGTTTCCCCTCTGCATTTAAACAAGCTGCGGTCATCCCACTCCTCAAGATACCAACCCTTGACCCCACCTCTCCTCAGAACTACCCTACTGTCTTCCTACTCCCCTTCCTCTCAAAGACTCTCAAGCGGGCGGTCCACTGTCAGCTCTCTGCTTTTCTGTCCCATCACTCACTCCTTGATCCTCTGCAATCTGGCTTCCGCACAGCTCACTCCACTGAGATGGCTCTCCTGGCAGTCACTGACTCCCTCAGCTGTGCTTGGGTGGCCTCCCTCTCCTCAGTCCTCATTCTCCTTGATCTCTCTGCAGCATTTGACACTGTCAATCACTCCATCCTCCTCTGGCCCCCAAATGATGGAATGACCTTCCCACCAAAGTTAAAACAGCAGAGTCCTTGACCACCTTCTGGCGCTTACTCAAGACACATCTTTTCAGACAGTACTTGTAATATTAGTCCTTTACTCTCCTGTAACATAGAACTTCACAACATTTTATCATGCTTCTTGCATCACTAATACTTGTATTATTGATTTCCCCTTGCTCCCATTCCCATGGCCTTTGTCTATGACCTAACATCTTGACTGCACTTTTACTTTCCAGGATGTAAGACCTCATTATTGTATTTACTGGTGTAAATTGGAATGTGCACAATGTATTATGTGTGGAATTTCTTTGTATTATGTACATTTTAATTTGTAATGTTTGATGCCTTGTACTGAACTATATTATTGCACTTTGTATTGCACCTGGTGTCTGCCAAGAAATAATAATAATAATAATAATAATAATAATAATAATAGCATAAACACAAACAGAAAACAGACCACGTTCACATGTTAGGGGTATAATCCTGCTACAAAGAAATGTAGGTGTTAATGACTGGCAAGATTACTGTTACTATTGTTACTCTTTTATAGTTACATTTTGACAGCATTCAACACAGCCACCTGAAATAGCGGGTGGGTGTCAAGGCATGATATGTATTCTAATTATATAATTTTATTGAGATATATATGTGTGTATTATTTGTAAAGTATATGAAACAATATACACTATTAAGTAAATAGGTACCATTTCTTCTTGCAGGTCCTTCTCTCTTTCGATCTCCGGAATCTGAGGCTCCTTCGGGCTTAACTCCAATAACTTTGGGACTCTAATTCTTTTCCCATTCCTTATTATTGTTTCGATAAGTTTCTAAAATACAAATTAAATTTACTCATAATTAATTTCAGTGAATAAAATGTACTAATTGTATTTAAATGTACCAATACCCCCCCATCCCCCCCCCCTCCTTATTCCATCTTTATACTGTATATACACTTACCTCGAATTAGCAGAATCTGGCCTTTGTAAAAGTCTTATTGGTGGTCTTCCACACTCCAACGTACCCAGTATATTTTTTTGGGATTGAAGTCATCTGTTAGCAGCACTGAAATGTTCTATATCTTCCACCTTTTTGCTTTTTTTTTTTTTTTTTTAAACACCGTCATTGATGTATTGAACATAGGCAAATATGTACAATGGCAGACAAGAGGGGGAAATGCTGCAGGTTATGGAGGAGGCTGTCTGTTCTAAGCAAAGTGTTAGAGGTGTTAAAGGCACTTTTCCATTAATTAACTTAGTATACTTCAACATTGCAAATTGTTTTGTCCCAGATTACATGCACTGTGTACTGCTTGGAGTAACCAAACAGTTGACTCAACTGTGGCTAGAAGGATTTGGTCATGAATATTATATCAGTGACCCTCACAATCAGCAAATAATAAACTACAGATTAAACAAAATACAGCCTCCCAACTACATCACAAGACTTTCAAGAGCACTTACTGACAGAAAGTATTGGAAGGCATCTGAATGTGCTTCCCACCAAATACCTGTGTCATTTGGCTCTGCTTGTGCAAGCAATGCATATATTGTTAGGAAGTGAAATTAATAAGCAGGACATGAATTTTGCTGATCTATTTCAATTCGTAATTCGTGTTCAGATCCTTTATGGAGAAAAAAACATGACATTCAGTGTGCATCAATTAACTCACCTGGCTCAAACTGTCATGATGGAAAACTCTGTGTACAGTGTATTAGGCAGCACTGTGGAGTAGTGGTTAGGGCTCTGGACTCATAACTGGATGGTTGTGGGTTCAAATCCTGTGTTGACAAATAATGTAATGTACTAATACATAATGAGTTTACATATGTGAACTTCTCTTGTGTTTGATAGACCATCAAATAATATATAGTGGATTAATCATTAGGTTGTTCTGAACAAAACCAGGCTCCCCCCCGTGATGGGGGGTTACACGGAAACTGCAAATCGGATGTGTTTGAGAATGAAACGCGCTGCTAACCAAGAGAATAAGCTTTCAAATTATGTGCACATTGTAGGAATACAGTGTAACTTCTATGCACAGGAGCTGCATGTAACACTGCCAAATAATGCTTAAGAATAATGCAAATTCATTAGATATATGGAAGAAAGTTAACCGATTTCTTGGCAACCCCTCAAAACTTCACAAGCTTTCACCTATATGGAACAATCCCTTTTTACTTACAGGCTCTCAGCCTTTTACTTATTCACCCTGGTCCTCCAGACATATTCATATTCTTAGTGATATTTTTGATGATAATAGCCTTTGCACATTCCAGGACCTTAAGGATAAATACTCCCTCCCTGGTTTTACCAATGTCATGTACCTCAGATTCCGCTCAGCCCTTCGCACCCATTGGATTCTATGCTACCTAGCCACCCTATGACTAATATATTTGCTTCAACAGTCACATCAAGAGGCTTAGTTTCTTCTTTAGATCACTTTTTTTTTTACCTAAATATGGGATAGAGAGCTTGAAAAACTGGGTGGTAGTCCTGATTGGGAAGCAGTATGGGACAATGTCTTTTTGTCCTCAAAAAATCTAGCACACCAGCTAATTCATTTTAAACTAGCACATAGAATATATGCAACACCATACCGACGATTCCAGATTAAGATAGTTTCAGATCCTCTCTGCCATAAATGCACTCAGGGTGTGGCCGGAACATATCTACATATGTTCTGGGAATGTCCTGAAATTGAATACTTATGGAAATATGTGGCCACTGTGCTTTCTGACGTGATTGGTGTGAAAGTGCCTCTGAGTCCCTGACTGCTCCTTCACAGCCATGATTCCCAAATTAATATTAGCCTTCAGACACGACGGCTCTTGTTGGCTGGACTAACAGCAGCTAAAAAGTCAATCCTACGAGGTTGGGTGGAGCAGGGGCGTTGCAAGGGGGTAGGCATCCTAGGCAAATGGGAAACCCCCCCCCCCCCTCGGTCCGCCGCCCCCCCCGCTCTCTCTCACGGTACAAAACTCCACCGCCCCCTCCCCCGCAGCATCACCGTCAGGAATTATTTTGCCTGGGGCCCCCACATACCCTACAATCGCCTCTGAGACAGAGGTACCCTTAGATCGTGTCTGGTTGCACTCATTTTCAGATATTGTTTTGGTGGAGAGAAGTACAGCTAGATTGCATCATGCCAGTGCAAAAACCGTAACGGCATGGACAGATGCCTTTTCTTATCTCAAAAGCTTATTTTAATTAGGCCCTAGGCCCTAACCCCTCACCCCCCTATTTTATTTTATTTATTAATTTATAATTTTTATTTTATAATTTTTTACTTGTTTTAGAGCTCCCAATTGTTAGTTTGTATTCATGTGTACTATGCCCAATTGATTTACTTTCCTGTTATGGAAAACAAATAAAAAACAATTGTTCAACAAAAAAAAGGGGACCCCTGTGGGCCCATTCTGCATTTTGTTTTGAAAATGGAAATGGAAAGCTTGTTAAGCTTTTGAAGAACTCTAAAAGTGCACCACTGCAGATAATACATTTATGCTGTCAAAGGCTCTCCCTTCTTTTAGCAATCTACACAACATTAGTGAGAGGGTATTGGATTTGTGTAGCAAATTAACTGAACCACCAGCAATTAAACAAACAAAACAAATTGATAAAATCAGGTCGATTGGTCCAGAAACTGTACTCCTTGGTTTATGTACATTTGAAGAAAGTGCTGTCTTGAGATCAACAGGTGACCAAGTATTGGCTGGATACCATATGTATAAGCGCCTGATTATCAGTAAACAAATGGTTAATTCATTAGACTATACTAAACCAAAGAATTCCAATGACACAGTTGTTTTACTAAAGGATGGCACAATTGTTGAAGTCAGCAAAATAATAACAAACACTAAATATTGTAATGAAAAGTGTCTAATAATAGTTAAGCAGTTCAATCTCCTTGGTATGCCACTTTTACATGATAGGGCTTCAAATGTTTCTGTCCCTCATATTGTACTTTGTTCTTCCAGTAATTCTGATGACATCAATGTAGTATCACCCTGTGAAATAGTTTGCAAATGTATGTTGATTAGCTTCACAAATGCCACATATGTTTGCAAGCTCCCTAATATTATAGAGAGAGATTAAAATGGCGGTTCGTTTTATGTAGGCCTAGTAGTGGGAAACAATGCAGTGTGTGTGCTTTGAATGTCATCCTGCCGGGCGTGTCTGGGCTGTGTGTGTACTGCCAAAGCAGAGAAACAGTGTTTCACTGCTTTAAAATATGTCCTAGGCTGGTGCCTCTGTTAATTGTTCATAAAGTGATGATTCCTGGGATGGGTGTCCTGCTCTTCAACACTTTTTATTTTCGGGGTCAGGCAGTATAAGAAAAGGACCCACACAGTGCAGCTGGCATACTTCTTCTGGACCAGGCCAAGTTGGCCATAATCAAGAACAGGGGCAGAGGGGTGGGAGATTTTGTAAATACAGTATAATCATAAATCTCAAAAAACTACTCACTTATAAATCTTTTGTAGTCATTTTTGTATTACTTTAGTATAAATACATGTTAATTTGGATACATATGTTGTTTTTTTCTGACTTTTCACTTTATGTGAATGAAGAGTCACAAATGCACTCGTTTTCTCATTGGAAATAGGTACGTTTCAAAGTATTACTGTCCTGGTCACAAAAGCAAAGTTTGTGGGGAATAATAACCATTGTCTATACTTTTGAGGCATAAGCAATTAGGAAATAACACTTACTACCGAGGAACAAAAAAAAAAAAAAAGAAATTGTTACACATTGTAATTTGTGATGCACCAGCTAAAGCCTTCATTCAAGGCATAAAGTCTCACACAGGCTAATATGGTTGCGACAAATGCATTCCTGAAACTGATGCACAGTTATGAACTAATGAGATGTTTAGGTGCAAGGAAAATGAAGATCACCATGTTAACAAAACTCCTTTTCAGAATACTTCTATTGGATTGGTCTGCTGGAAAGCAACTGAGTAATGCCAGTTTCACCTTTACACTGGTGCTGTTGCTCTCTATGGGATTTTGAATACAACCGTGTATAAAAACTTTGTATTGCTGTTTGTTATTTTTTGTTTTCTTTGTAATCCAAATCTCTGTGAATCCTACTGTGTATCCTATCTCCATAATGTGTTAACTCTGGTGAGCATTACAGAAATACACTAATATAACCTACAGAGTGATCCAAAGGTCTTCATAATCTGCCACATAATTTAAACATTCCATCAATTACATTTTTTAGTTTCTCAGAATATCAAAGTTTCTAATTTGTGATTATGCATTTTAGCACCATTAATGGTCCCACCAATATATACTCGGCAAAAAATAATAATAATTTCATCATATTTGTATGAACATAAAAAGACATACAGTGAGGGAAAAAAGTATTTGATCCCCTGCTGATTTTGTACGTTTGCACACTGACAAAGAAATGATCAGTCTATAATTTTAATGATAGGTGTATTTTAACAGTGAGAGACAGAATAACAACAAAAAAATCCAGAAAAACGTATATCAAAAAAATTATAAATTGATTTGCATGTTAATGAGGGAAATAAGTATTTGATCCCCTATCAATCAGCAAGAGTTATGGCTCCCAGGTGTCTTTTATACAGGTAACGAGCTGAGATTAGGAGCACTCTCTTAAAGGGGGTGCTCCTAATCTCAGCTCGTTACCTGTATAAAAGACACCTGTCCACAGAAGCAATCAATCAATCAGATTCCAAACTCTCCACCATGGCCAAGACCAAAGAGCTGTCCAAGGATGTCAGGGACAAGATTGTAGACCTACACAAGGCTGGAATGGGCTACAAGACCATCGCCAAGCAGCTTGGTGAGAAGGTGACAACAGTTGGTGCGATTATTCGCAAATGGAAGAAACACAAAATAACTGTCAGTCTCCCTCGGTCTGGGGCTCCGTGCAAGATCTCACCTCGTGGAGTTTCAATGATCATGAGAACGGTGAGGAATCAGCCCAGAACTACACGGGAGGATCTTGTTAATGATCTCAAGGCAGCTGGGACCATAGTCACCAAGAAAACAATTGGTAACACACTACGCCGTGAAGGACTGAAATCCTGCAGCACCAGTAAGGTCCCCCTGCTCAAGAAAGCACATGTACAGGCCCGTCTGAAGTTTTCCAATGAACATCTGAATGATTCAGAGGAGAACTGGGTGAAAGTGTTGTGGTCAGATGAGACCAAAATCGAGCTCTTTGGCATCAACTCAACTCGCCGTGTTTGGAGGAGGAGTAATGCTGCCTATGACCCCAAGAACACCATCCCCACCATCAAACATGGAGGTGGAAACCTTATGCTTTGGGGGTAGTTTTCTGCTAAGGGGACAGGACAACTGCACCGCATCAAAGGGACGATGGACGGGGCCATGTACCGTCAAATCTTGGGTGAGAACCTCCTTCCCTCAGCCAGGGCATTGAAAATGGGTCGTGGATGGGTATTCCAGCATGACAATGACCCAAAACACACAGCCAAGGCAACAAAGGAGAGGCTCAAGAAGAAGCACATTAAGGTCCTGGAGTAGCCTAGCCAGTCTCCAGACCTTAATCCCATAGAAAATCTGTGGAGGGAGCTGAAGGTTCGAGTTGCCAAACGTCAGCCTCGAAACCTTAATGACTTGAAGAGGATCTGCAAAGAGGAGTGGGACAAAATCCCTCCTGAGATGTGTGCAAACCTGGTGGCCACCTACAAGATACGTCTGACCTCTGTGATTGCCAACAAGGGTTTTGCCACCAAGTACTAAGTTGAAGGGGTCAAATACTTATTTCCCTCACTGTAAACTGAACAAGTTCCACAGATATGTGACTAACAGAAATTGAATAATGTGTCCCTGAACAAAGGGAGGGTCAAAAAAAAGGCCCAAAAGGAAGTTCGCCAGTTGTACTGTGTGAGTCCTGTTCTTGCAATGCTGTACCCCGAAAATAAACACTGTCAGAGAACAGGACACCCAGCCCAGCAAACAACCCCTTCCAGAAGACAAACAGAGGCCGCAGCCGAGAGCAATGTAAAAAGCAGTGGAACACCGTTTCCCTATGCTGGCAGTATACACACAGGTCAGACACGCTTGGCAGAATGACACATAAAAATGCGTTAGGAACAACAATGCTGTGCAGAACTCTCCACTGCAGGTCCCACACTCTCTTCTGCATTGGTGGTCTATAGAGACCACACCAAGCAGGAGTGATAGAAGGCACTACACCTAACTGTGCACGCCAGTGAGTGTCAGGCAGGTCCCGAAGGTCAGGGTAGTGCTGAATCTTGATGCATAAAAGAAAGTACTTTTTTGTCTAATCCCTGAAATGGGATGTCATAGTTTTCCTTAAACTGCAGCAGCTTCCCCGGTGTATCCAGACACTGCACCACTGCTGGTGTGATCAGAAAAGACACCACTGGGGGCTCAGGCTGCAGGTCCACTGCCCCCCCGAGAAAAAATCCCTCAGCAGCAACAAAGCCTCTCTGGAAAAAGCTGAGTGCAGCTGTTCTAAAAACACACCAATAACTCGTTGAGACCACACCCCTAACACAGCAACTAGGACAGCAGGGGTCTTCCACCTGCGCTGGTCCATATCAATAAAGTGACCGACTTTAAAACACCCCTTAACCACCAACAGAGAAATAAAACTCTCTGACTTTAATAGTGAACACTTCAGGGACCGATTTAAAAACCAGGGGCTGTTCCAAAAGACCCCTCAACCCCAAAATACCCAAAACCATAGCGTACCCGAAACATCTGTAACAAGTCGCTGGTAAAACCGAGAGATTAAGCTTTTCATTCTCCAATAAAAACAGTTGCCTATCGCAGTGCAAACCCCCTACTCTGTGCAAAAACGCAAATGCCAGATCCCTCCAAGGGTGAGGCTCAGAGCAAAAAAGCAGCCTCTGGAGTCTGAAAGCCACCACCTTACTACAGATATCCATAAACCCTTGCCCCCCTTCCTGCACAGGCAAAAACAGCACACTCTGCTTGATCCAGTGCATGCCATCCCAAAAAAACTGCAGCAAAATCGTCTGAATGGCCTTCAGAAGTAAACCTGGGGGATCCACACACCTCTGTGCGTCTGTGCCATAACAAAGATGTGACCAAATTATTAATTACCAGCACTCTACCCCTAAAAGGACAATTTAGTCACCAGCCAGCACCAGCTCTGCAGCCTGCCCTGTACACATTCCAGCACCCCATCCCAATTTTCTGTATCCCCTCCGCCCTCCCCCAGCCACACCCCTAAAAAACTGAAAGCCCGCCTGTTCCACTGCAGCCCTGCCGGTAAAGCTGGGGGGCTTCCACCTACCCAGTCCCCCATCAGAAAGGACACTCTCAAAACATTCCTGGCAGTTGATGTCAGAGAGGTCCCCTTTCTTGGGGAGTAAAGTCAGCACCGCACGCCAACAGCTCAGAGGCAGTTCACAGTCCTGCACACACTCAGAAAAGACAGCACACAGATCTCCTCCTATCTGTGGCCATACAGTGCGATAAAACTCCACTGGTAGGCCGTCAATGCCTGGTGATTTCCCAGTGTTCAGTGCATCATCTTACGCTGTGCCGTCTTCTTCTCCAAGGGAAAGAAATACTGCGCAGGTGCATCCATCTGTGACAAACTCAGAAACCGGGAGCGAACCAGCACCCCCTGTACCTGCATGCCCAACAGATCCGCTAACCCTCGCTTCTTCAAAGTCAGATCTTCAAACAGCCTAGTGCTGAAATCAGACTCCAAAGCTCTGTGTGCTCTAACAGTTCTCTTATTGCTGTGCTAATCAGCCGTGTAATTTTTTCACGGTACTGCTGACAGAGCAGTTTTATCTGAATTTTGCCCATGTCCCACCACTCCCTCAGGGAAGGAAAGGTATGTTTTTGCCTCCGCCACCTTTCCCCAAAAAAGGCAAAGCATTTCAAAAACTTAGTATCATGTAACAACTGAATGTTTAGATGCCAATGAGAGGACTGAGCCTGTGCAGAAGGAAAAAACACTTCTACTCCCACTAAACTATGATCAGAAAACCCAGTAGGAGAGATTTTCGGTGAAATGAAGCTATTTAGTTGGTGTCTAAAAATATACAATCTATCCAGCCTGACCAAGGAGACCCTTCCTACACTGCATTTAGCCCACGTATACTGCCTGTCAGTTGTATGTGTCATTCGCCAAACGTCCACCAAATCATAAGCTGTCAACACTGATTTCAGCTCTCTAACCAACCTGGCGTTGGGCTCCACGGTATTATTGCGATCAAGCCTACAGTTTTCAGTGCAGTTAAAATCACCACCCAATAAAAGAAAGTCAGCAGGCTCACACTGATCTGAAACATCAGGAAGACGTTTAAAAATAGCAATCCTCTCGTTGCCGTCATTAGGGGCATAAATGTTGATTAAATTAAAAGTCCTACTACCAATGACCGCTTTAACCATTAAGACGTGCCGCGGCACAATTTCAGTCACTGTAACTCTCTCAGGCTTAAATTCCGGAGCAAATAAAATCGCAAAATTCGTGCCAGGACTTAAAATGACCTCCCTCTTCCACTCTGTAGACCAGTCCGATTGATTCAAAGCATCAGTGTGCGTCTCTTGCAGAAATGCTACAGAGACACGTTTCTGCACTAAATAATCAAACACTGTAGCTCTCTTCACGAGATCTCACCCCCCCCCCCATTTATATTCAGTATGCAAAATATCGGCGCACACATTGAGGGAGGAAAGGGAAACAAAGTGGAAACACAGACTATGACAAACCCCAACACAGCACCAGGGGAAAACAAACGAATGAGCACATACATTGGTGCCCGTTTTAAGGGACATACGGACTTTAGCCATCAGGTTTTTCAGGCGATCACACTCCCCCCCCCCATTCCCAGCCCTTTAGACTCCCGCAGCACCAACGCTGCTGAACTTAAAAACAGTTTCAAATCGGGAAAGTGATCAACAATGCTGATCCCACGTCTCCCCTTAACCGACTCCAAAAACTCCCGTATACTCGGTGTGCTGTAAAACCCCTTTGAGCAGCTGACTGGCAGACTCGGAGCAGACAGACAGATCAGAGTCACTCCCCTCCTCATCGCTCTCGCCGGCACCGCTGCCCTCCGCAGTCCCGGCCTCAGCCAGCAACTCCCAACTGTTCGCAGTGCAGACACCGCGCTCCACGTGCTGCTTTTCAGCGACAAAACTGCGTTTCACATCACTGTCAGCGGGTCTACCCTTCTTCTCACATTTCCGTTTAGGAAGTTTAAACTCCCCTTTCTCAGCCGTCACCTCTCCCTCCATTGCCACCACTGCTGGCCGAATCTCAAGCGCCGGATCTGCCATAGACCCCTCACCCTCACGATCACCTGCCTGCCTGCTGCAGAGCAATCTCACTCTCAGGCATCACAGTAGCAACCACAGCCGGAGCCACAGTCTCCCCACTCTCATGTCCCACACACCATGTACTACCTGTACCGGCACCCCGTCCCCACAAAGCACCCCAACATCACAAATTCGGTCCAGCCCGCTCCCTGACCCAGACTCTACGTGCACCTCCTCCACCGCAGCACTGACACCCCCTTCTTCCCTCGATCTCCTGCAGTTCTTCGCTTTATGACCTTCACGGCCGCAGACAAAACACTTCATGAGATCAGATGTAGCGAACACAGCATGGTCACAGCCATCCACTCGAAAACGAACGGCAACATTCAACTCCCCGTAGGTATCAGGAAACATATACAGCCGTCTACGAAAAGATGCAACATGTTTCATCTTGGGACTTTGGGACACTTGGGACACCCCAGCGGTATCCTAGTGATATCTGACATAATCTGCCCGTGTCGGCTCAGCTCCGTGATCAAAACGGCATTGGAAATATATGGTGGCACATTGGAAATAGTAACTTTCCGAGCCGGGGCTGCAAGCGGCAAGACAGACAGCAGGACTCCGTCGAGAACTAAGCCCTCCTGAACCACTCTCCGCACTAACGCTTCATTAGCAAGAAAAACAGATTTATTCATCCGAGATGCGGATTTAATATTCCCACACCCCACCACTTTCCCCAATTCAATGACGCATCTTTCTGCTGTGATGATCGCATCCACAATAATTTTAATGCTGTGACGGCGAGTCAGGTTACTAAACCCTGGTCCCCCCACCCCGGGTGTGGCCATAGCGATCGCTGACAAAAGTCAGCTGCCCTGCACAACCCCAAACAGTAATATGCTTTTGTACCACCCAAACCAACACAAAGAAAGGAAAGAAGCAGAGAAGAAAAAACTGGGAAAAACCCCACTCACTGAACAAGCTCTACGCACTTCTCCACACTCCCGCCACACATGCACACTCCTGACAGACAGGATCGTTAGATCGATAGATGAGGTAGGAGACCAAGGAGCAAGGAGAAGGCTAGGTGACGCAGGATTAACTGACGACACTTTGCACAGAGTGAGGGCAGTGAGGGGTTTATGAAGGGAAGCAGAAACTGGGAAGGTAGGTGCAGGGCCAATGGGAGAAGAGGAAAGGAACAAGATTGCACATGGGTGTGGAGGAATGTTAATTGGAAGAGTGACTGATGACAGCAGTGAAGGGAGAAAGAGAAGGCAGGGTAACATTGGGGATAGTGGGGATAGAGGGTAATGGCTAGGGAACCATGACAAGAATGGTGATAATAACCTGATATCTTTTATCTTGGAATGGTTGTGGAAATAAAATTGAAAGAAAAAGTGTGGACACAGCAGCTGCAGCCTAGATTAACTGGACTGACATAAATGGGAAGGCAGATTTTAAGGAATTATCATTAAAGGTTTTTAACTGGTTTTAAAAGGTTTTTGTATGAAACAGTAGCATTTGAAGAGTTCCATTTGAATATTCTATACCAGTGGTTCTCAAACTTTTTACACCACATACCACTTCAGAAAATATTTGGCTCTCCGAGTACGACCATTATGACTGACGTTAAAATACAGTAGCTTAGGCCTACCCTATTCAGCTATGCACAGTTCACGCAGGAGGCAAATTTATTCCTAATAAGAATATTATTTATTGTTGACTGTTGTCAGTCACAGCCACAATGTAAAAAGGGGTAGCAATAGAACTGGCACTTAAACTCTTCCACACAACTCTCATACAATGCAAGGGGCAGCCCCTCACACACCCACCCACCCACCCACACACACACGCGCACATGCACACATATGCACAGCAAGTGAGAACATTAAGAATAAGAGTAACTGTTTTTTTAGGCTAAATACTAATAATGTTAAAAATTGGCCAGCATGTTGGTGACTACTGACAACTTACATAAGCCTAATGTGAGGAGTGTGCGCCTTCCTCTGTGAACACAGTCCTGTGATGTCTGGGTCAGTCGAGGTCAGCTTCAGTCTCAGGTTTGGCTCAGCATCCATCCTCCTTCTGTATTTCGTTTTTATGACGGCAAGTGAAGAGAAGCCTTTGTCGCACAGATATGTGGTCGCAAAAGGAAGGAGAAAGAGCATGGCCTTGTATGAAAGTGCAGGGTATTCGCTGTGTTGCTGTATCCAAAAGTCCAACAACGACTGACTTCTGATAGCAGACTTCAATGTTTTGTCACAAGACAATTGGGCATTTCAGAGGTTTCAATGCTGAATGGGTTTCTCATCCAGTTGTTCGTTTCGGCTGTCACTGGGAAATATTTGCGGAACTGTTGTCTGAGCAAGATGAGGTGCGCAACGATGTAGTCCATCATCAAGGGTCAGGTCGTTGTCAGACAGAAAACTCTCCAAAGCGGGGAGAGCTGAAACATCACCTGCCTTGACTTTGATTTCAAACAACTCCATTTTTTTCAGCATTGCATTGATTTTGTCCTGCACATCAAAAACATTGATGGAGAGTCCCTGTAGTCCACTTTCTTTAAATGAGAGAAAATGTCCGACAAGTATGCCAGTTGACGGAGCCACACAGTATCTTCAAAAACATATGATAAGGGGAAGTTTTTCTCCTCTAAGAACGTTTGGACCTCTCTGTGCAATTCGAAAAGCCTCAAAAGCGCCTTCCCTCTTGATAGCCACCTTACTTCCGTATGAAGCAAGAGTTGGACATGCTCACTGCCCATCTCATCGCAGAGCCCATGGGATAGCCGAGAATGCATCGGTTGGGCCTTAAAGCTAGGGTATGCAATCCTGAGAAGCCAGCAGTTAGCAAGCTTGTTTTGAAAGCATAGAGCCCGCCCTCGCTTCAGAGGCATCTCCAAAGCCACGCCCCCTCTATCACACATGCGCACACACACAGAGCAGAGTCTCAGCATCAGGAGGAGAGACGTGTGGGTGGAATTGATCGCAACGCTTTCAGATTACCACATGTCTCATTCACATTACAATAATAACGAACGTAAACAACTTATTTACGGTTATTATGTTTTTAAAAATAGTAGCTGCGGATCGCCTTCCATTCTCGCGCTCGCTCTGCACAGCGTCAAGTTTCCCACACTGATGACGTGTGATTGCGGGAACAAGTTGTGCGGCGGTATGCAAATATAGATTGACAGACAGAAAGGACATCCTATCATTACATTCGGACCGAATGCAATTGTTGGTCGATCCCTTTTTAGTCCTGTCCCTTCCACAGAAGTATTTACAAGTTGCCACAGAGAGAGACAGGAGAGTACAGATGAGAGGTAGCCATCTTGTTGTTTGACTAGTTTCAGACCAGTCTTAGCATTGCTCATTTTGTTTTAAATTTGCCTTAATTGACGTTAGCATTGTCTGTAGTTTGCCTAAATTGAAGTCAAATCAGTTCAGCTGCTGAGTTGGTGAAAGTAAACAGGTTGGAGAAGGGAGATTTTGTCTAGGACTAGCAGGAATTCTGTTGCAGGAGGAGCCAGGTGGGGCCAGTTAGGTGTAAATTGGGGGTATGTAGACAAAAGCTACTTAAAGCAGCTCTTGAGACCAGAGGTAAACAGAAGTATTTACAAGTTGCCACAGAGAGAGACAGGAGAGTACAAGTGAGAGGCAGCCATCTTGTTGTTTGACTAGTTTCAGACCAGTCTTAGCATTGCTCATTTTGTTTTAAGTTTGCCTTAATTGACATTAGCATTGTCTGTAGTTTGTCTAAATTGAAGTTATTATTATTATTATTATTTTTATTTCTTGGCAGAAGTCCTTATCCAGGATGACTTACAACATAAGTGCAAAAATACAGAGAAGTACAAGGCATCAATCATTACAAATTCAACTTAGCTAAAACATAGCAATTCAAAATAATACATTTTACAAATTCCAATTACAATTTACACAAGTACAGTAAGAGACTTCCTACATCCTGGACGGTGAAAGCTAAGTGCTGTCAAGATGTAGGGTTTCAGACTAGGGCTACGGGTAAAGGAGCAAGGAGGAAAACAATCAAGAACGCAAGGAGCATAATAAGCTGAAGTGCTATCTAGCAGGGATAGAGGACTAATATTACAAGTGCTGTCGGAAGAGATGCGTCTTGAGTAAGCGCCAGAATGAGGTCAAGGACTCTGCTGTTTTGACTTCGGTGGGCAGGTCGTTCCACCACTTAGGGGCCAGGGATGAGAAGGAGAAGGCTCTGGAGGAAGGAGAGTGGAGAGGAGGCAGAGTTAGCCTTCTGGCACTGGAGGAGCGCAGTGGTCTGGTGGGGATGCATGGAGAGACTAGTGACTGAAGGTAGCTTGGTGCAGTGTGGTCATGACAGTGATAGGTGAGGGTCAAATTCTTTAACTGAATGCGTGCCACTATCGGGAGCCAGTGGAGGGAGCGGAGCAGTGGAGTAGCGTGTGCGAATCGTGGCAGAGAGAATACCAGACGAGCCGCAGAGTTCTGGATGAGCTGGAGTGGGCGGGTAGTAGTTGCAGGCAGGCCGGCCAGGAGGGAGTAGCAGTAGTCCAGGCGGGAGAGGACCAGTGACTGGACGAGTAGCTGAGTTGAGTAGTCGGTGAGGAAGGGACGGATCCGGCGTATGTTGCTCAGGAAGAATCTGCAGGTGCGCGTCAGCGTGGTGATGTGCTGGGAGAAGGAGAGCGCAGGATCGAGGGTTGACTCCTAGATTTTTAGCGGAAGAAGAAGGATTCCAAGGGGATCGAGATGGGGAGGTCAGCAGAAGGTGAGGAAGAGTGGGGGAAAAAGAGGAGATCTGATTTGGAGAGGTTGAGCTTGAGGTGGTGCGAGTGCATCCAGGCGGAAATGGCAGACAAGCAGGAAGAGATGCGTGAGGGGATGAGAGGGTCAGAAGAGGGAAAAGACAGGAAGATCTGGGCATCATCAGTGTACAAGTGGTAGGAGAAGCCATGGGAAGCGATGAGGGTGCCCAGGGAGCGAGTGTAGAGAGAGAACAGGAGCAGGCCCAGGACGGAGCCTTGGGGAACACCTGTGAGGAGAGGTTGTCAATTCAGTTCAGCTGCTGAGTTGGTGAAAGTAAACAGGTTGTAGAAGGGAGATTTTGTCTAGGATGAGCAGGAATTCTGTTGCAGGAGGAGCCAGGTGGGGCCAGTTAGGTGTGAATTGGGGGTAGGTAAACAAAAGCTACTTAAAGCAGCTGTTGAGGAAGAGCTGCGCTGACAAAAGTTAGGCAGTTGACTAGCAGCAGGAACCAAGAGTTTAGAACACATTTAGAAGTTTAGAACACAAGTAACATTTAGAAGAATGTGGCCACTACAGTGTCAGGCTTGCAGAATGATTGCCTTCCTGGATGAACTCATCCATGAAGGCTTCATTTGTGAAAGTTGTCGGCAGGTTGAAATCCTAGAGATCAAGGTTCGTGATCTTGAGGCTCAGCTTGTCGATCTGTGCTGTATTAGGGATATACATGAGAGAGATGGTGTGCATGCCAAAACCTAGGAGAGTTGAGACTTTAGAGCAGGACAGTGTAGAGAACTGCTGGGTTACAGTAGGTCGTAACCGCAGAAAAGGGCGTGCACAACCCCTAGAGACACCCCAAGAGCTAGAATTGCCCAACAGGTTCTAACTGCTGCACACCAAGTTGGACAGTGACAGTTCAGAGAGTGATGGGGGGGGCAGTTGAGCACCAGAGCACCATGGTACACTCCCCCCCAGAAGAAGGACGTAGTTATAGTAGAAGACTCAATTCTTAGAGGTGTAGATCACACAGTGTGTTCTAGTGACAAGGAGACACGCATGGTATCTTGCCTGCCTGGTGCTCAGGTTGCAGATCTCCCTAAACTAGTAGACGGCTACTGGCCAAAGCCGGGGGGAATCCACTGGTCATGGTCCACATTGGAACCAATGACTTAGGAAAAGGTAGGACAGAGGTTCTGCAAGTCAAATTTAAAGAGTTAGGAACAAAATTAAGAGCAGAACCTCCATGGTAGTTTTCTCTGAAATACTTCCGGTACCACGTGCCAGGCCAGGGAGACAGGCAGAGATTAGAAAGTTTAACACATGGTTGAAAGCTTGGTGTAGGGAAGAGGGGTTTAGGTTTATGGAGCATTGGGCTTTCTTCTGGGATAGATGGGACCTGTACAAACCGGACGGTCTACATCTAAACAGAAGGGGGGCTAATGCATTGGGAGAGCGTATGTGCAGTGAAATTGAGAATCATTTAAACTAGGAACCAGGGGGGCAGGGAGCTCTGACAATGGGAGATGTTCCTCTAAGGAAAGAAAACCAAGGGAAACTGCTAGTAGGAAAGTACCTCAATGCCAGGAGTATAAGGAACAAGATGTGACAGAAACATGGCTACATGGATTTTAAGAATATACTACTTGAGGCTCAGGAGCAATTTGTACCAAAACTTAGCAAATTGAGGACCAAAAAACACTGGCCAAAATGGTTTAATAGAGGTATGCAAAAAAATATCAAGAGAAAGAATATGTTATATAGCGGATACAAAAGGGATGGTGACGAAACAAAATACATAGAATATGTTGAGCTGCAAAAAGATCTTAAGAAAGGGATCAGGAAAGCAAAGAGGGAAATAGAAAGAAACATAGCTCTTGGAGCTAAAACCAATGCAAAGAGCTTTTTTCAATATTACAACAGCAAGCAATCAATAAAGGAGGAAGTGAAACAGATAAAGGGCAAAAATGGAGGTATCTTGGAAAACGAACAAGATGTGGCAAATGTTCTAAATGAGTATTTCACAGAGGTTTTTAAAAAGAAAAAACAGATAACATGCCACAGGTTGACAATCAGTCCAGTCAAACCCTAAGAGAGATCAGGATAAATGAGGAGGAGGTACTAAATGGACTAGCAGAATTAAAAACAAACAAATCACCTGGGCCAGATGGGATATTTCCAACAGTACTTAAAGAAATGAGGTAAATTATTTATAGGCCGCTAACTCAATTATTCCAAATTACACTTAGAACAGGGGATGTGCCCACTGACTGGAAGACAGCAAATGTCATACCAATCCACAAGAAAGGGGACAAAACTGAGCCAGGAAATTACAGACCAATCAATCTCACCTGCATCACTTGTAAAATGTTGGAAAAAATGATTAAACAGAAAATAGAGGAGCATCTTAATGAAAACCATATTCTTGGAGATAGTCAACATGGGTTTAGATCGAGGCAGATCATGTCTTAATAATTTATTAGAATTTTTTTAACATGCAACTGCAGATCACGTGAAAGCATATGATATGATATACTTAGATTTCCAAAAAGCTTTTGATAAGGTTCCACACCAAAGACTGATCCTCAAATTGGAAGCTGTAGGCATTCAGGGTAATGTAAGTAGATGGATTATGAACTGGTTGATGTATAGGAAGCAGAGGGTGTCAATTAGAGGAGTCGCTTCTAACTGGAGTGAGGTTGTTAGTGGAGTTCCACAAAGATCAGTACTAGGGCCTTTGCTTTTTCTAACCTATATTAATGATCTGGACTCTGGGATAGTTGGCAAACTTGTCAAATTTGCAGATGATACTAAAATAGGTGGCTCAGCAGATACAATCTTGGCAGCACAGGCTATTCAGAGGGACTTAGATAATATTCAGTTGTGGACCGACACCTGGCAAATGAAATTCAATGTGGACAAGTGCAAGGTAATACATGCAGGTAACAAAAATGTCCACTATAATTACACTATGGGAGGTACAGATCTAGATTAAATAATGCATGAGAAAGACCTAGGAGTATATGTGGACTCCTCACTTTCTCCATCCAAGCAATGTGGGGAAGCAATAAAAAAGGCAAACAGAATGCTAGGGTATATTGTCAAAAGTGTAGAATTTAAAACAAGGGAAGTAATGTTAAGACTGTAGCATTATGTTGGGTGTATTTTGATAAGAGCATTTTAGCTCTGAGCTGAAGCACTGATCTAAAGAGGACCTCTCCTCCCCAAAGTTATCAGATTTCCTTAACTCATCAGCTGTGAACTGGTTTACATCAAAGTGACAGTCTTGGGAGGATGGCACAGAGAATAGGCCAAATAGTTTGGAATCCCTGCTGTGAGATGTCTGGGGAAGGGGGCCTGTAGGTAATAAAAACTCTTTGAAATGGACGAGAGCCGAAATCCTGACACAGAGTTACGAACCCGGGCTAACCGGCATTTCCAAAAGATGGCATGGATTGACATCAGTCATAAATCAAGCCCCCCTCCAATAGGACACTGGGGGCTGAAACCGAAATCCAATCTCAAAATGTCAAGAACCAATCATCTATTGATCTGACAGGCGTATAAAGGGTAGCACACAGCATCTCTCTCTCTCTCTCTTTCTCACCTGAACCAGTAACTCGCTGCCACAGCTCAACCTGTAGCTCTGTTGCCAGAACCGGAACCAGAAATCAACTAAGTCTTTGCCGGCAACAGAAGAGTTAAACTGGGAGAAGGAACTTTACAAACTGTGCCTGCCCACCTGTACCCATCTGATCAGTGGAGTTTTACAGCTGGACAATTGACTAAGTCGACTGAATACGAAAGTGTCAGTCATTTAAATAGCTATTGAGTCTTAAGAAACTCGACCCTTGGAACCAAACAGGGCCCTGTCCTATGGTGGAAACCCTGCTTGCAAAGAAGATTTTGTGCACAACCTTGGAGCCTTCAAACCAGTGGAAAATCTGTTTGGAAAAGACTCTGTTTCGCGAAACCCCAACTTCCAGTTGCATCGACTGAGTGGAAGTTCTTGGACGAAGCCTGAACCGGACTGCCTTTGTTCCAAACCACACGGACCTCGTGCCGTGTGCTGTTATCTGAGCCCGAAGCCAGAGAGGCCTCTCTGCAACGAAGTTCAGATAAGTTTAACAGTTTGGAGTTTGTGATTCATGACATTTGAGAAATCAATTAGAAATGTTAATCTGTGATTCATAACTCTAGAATGTGTAATATCATTTAGTTCTGCTTAAATATAAATGTGTGTTGCATTAAACTGTTTTGTTGACAATTTTAGAAATAAAACCTGTCAACGCCGAGAAATATCTTCTCATTCCTGTTTAACTGTTTAGTCTGAAATTGACACATGTTAATAGACTTTAGATTATTGGTGGCCCTGCCTATCCTTAATCATTGAATAATAATCAGTTAAGGGAAATTGTGGTAACAAGTAATGATAGGATCTTTCTCGGTACCTAAATGTAAATGAGACTGATATATATATAACAAGAAGTTACCTGAAATAAATACTAACCTGCGTAGTTATTTGATGTCCGACTAACAATACTAATGAGAGACTCACCTTCGTCTTATTAACTAGTATTGTAGTCAATGTGTTTATAACCTTTTTTGTTTAACGATTTATGTGTTATCATATGCAATCCCATGGTCTTTGATTTGGTCACGGAAGTGATTTGTCTTTGATTTGTTGATCTAGAGTTGAATTTTAATTAGTTTTTCCCTATTGTATAATTAGTGTAGTGCTACATTTAGTCTTTGTTTTGAATAAATTTGACAATTTATATCTTTGGAATTGGTGTCTGCGTCCAATTATTATAGAAATTGAGTTCTACAAGATTCCAGGATTCGTGATAAGGTGATGCTATAAATTCACTTCTTTAATTGAAATGTATAAGTGTACCTTACGCTACAAGACTGTACAATGCGCTAGTTAGACCTCATGTGGAATACTGTGTGCAGTTCTGGGCACCACAATTCAAAAAGGATATTGCTGCTCTAGAGGCAGTTCAGAGGAGAGCAACCAGACTTATTCCAGGTCTGAAGGGAAAGTCCTACTTGGAGAGACTAAGGGAACTGAACATTTTCACCCTGGAACAGAGGAGACTACGTGGGGACTTGATCCAAGTCTTCAGAATCATGAAAGGCTCGACCACATCAAACCAGAGGAGCTTTTCCAGATCAGCAGGGACACACGCACCCGGGGACACAAATGGAAATTGGGCTTCAAGGCATTCAAAACGGAAAACAGGAGACACTTCTTTACAAAGAGAGTAGTCACAATCTGGAATAAACTAACCAGCGATGTGTTAGAAGCTGAAAGTTTGGGAACATTTAAAAATAGACTGGATAGGATCCTTGGATCACTTAGATATTAATGGACATCAAACGAGCGAGATGGGTCGAATGGCCTCCTCTCATTTGTAAACTTTCTTATGTTCTTAATATATATATATATATATATATATATATATATATATATACACTCACCTAAAGGATTATAAGGAACACCATACTAATACTGTGTTTGACCCACTTTCGCCTTCAGAATAATTCTACGTGGCATTGATTCAACAAGGTGCTGAAAGCATTCTTTAGAAATGTTGGCCCATATTGATAGGATAGCATCTTGCAGTTGATGGAGATTTGTGGGATGCACATCCAGGGCACGAAGCTCCCGTTCCACCACATCCCAAAGATGCTCTATTGGGTTGAGATCTGGTGACTGTGGGGGCCAGTTTAGTACAGTGAACTCATTGTCATGTTCAAGAAACCAATTTGAAATGATTCGACCTTTGTGACATGGTGCATTATCCTGCTGGAAGTAGCCATCAGAGGATGGGTACATGGTGGTCATAAAGGGATGGACATGGTCAGAAACAATGCTCAGGTAGGCCGTGGCATTTAAACGATGCCCAATTGGCACTAAGGGGCCTAAAGTGTGCCAAGAAAACATCCCCCACACCATTACACCACCACCACCAGCCTGCACAGTGGTAACAAGGCATGATGGATCCATGTTCTCATTCTGTTTACGCCAAATTCTGACTCTACCATCTGAATGTCTCAACAGAAATCGAGACTCATCAGACCAGGCAACATTTTTCCAGTCTTCAACTGTCCAATTTTGGTGAGCTTGTGCAAATTGTAGCCTCTTTTTCCTATTTGTAGTGGAGATGAGTGGTACCCGGTGGGGTCTTCTGCTGTTGTAGCCCATCCGCCTCAAGGTTGTACGTGTTGTGGCTTCACAAATGCTTTGCTGCATACCTCGGTTGTAATGAGTGGTTATTTCAGTCAAAGTTGCTCTTCTATCAGCTTGAATCAGTCGGCCCATTCTCCTCTGACCTCTAGCATCAGCAAGGCATTTTCGCCCACAGGACTGCCGCATACTGGATGTTTTTCCCTTTTCACACCATTCTTTGTAAACCCTAGAAATGGTTGTGCGTGAAAATCCCAGTAACTGAGCAGATTGTGAAATACTCAGACCGGCCCGTCTGGCACCAACAACCATGCCACGCTCAAAATGGCTTAAATCACCTTTCTTTCCCATTCAGACATTCAGTTTGGAGTTCAGGAGATTGTCTTGACCAGGACCACACCCCTAAATGCATTGAAGCAACTGCCATGTGATTGGTTGGTTAGATAATTGCATTAATGAGAAATTGAACAGGTGTTCCTAATAATCCTTTAGGTGAGTGTATATATATATATATATATATATATATATATATATATATATATATATATATATATATATATATATATATATATATATATATTTTTACATTTAGACCACTTAAATTATTGATTGCTATCAGGATGTGAAGAGACTTTCAACCAGTATAACAAAAAATGTTTCTGGAAAAGATTGCATACCCTACCTTTAATGAAGTTCACAGTTTTCACAGCCGAGTCCAGAACAGACTTTAATTCTTCGGGCATCTTCTTCACCGCCAGGGCCTCGTGACGGATGCTGCAGTGAGTCCATCGCATCTCGGTTGCCACCTCATGAATTCGAGTTGCTACTCTGTTGTGGCGACCTGTCATAGCCCTGGTGCCATCCGTGCAGACTCCAACACTTTTTCCAATCGAGCCCATTCTCTTGGACAAACACATTCAGGAGCTCAGCTGTAGTTCTGGTCTGCAGTGATTCATAGAACAGAAAGTCCTCTTGAGCTACACCATCATATTCATATCTGAGGTAAACAAGCAAATTGGCCAAGTCTGCCACATCAGTGGTCTCGGCCAGCTGGATGGAAATAGCTACTACTTTTAATGCGCTCAATCAGCGTGTTTTTAACATCATCTGCCATGGCTCCTATTCTCCGTGACAGTGTTGTTTGAAAGTGGCACCAAGTTTAACTGTTTGGCAGACTTCTCCCCACACATGTTGTGTGTCATCTCTTTGGTTAATGGTAGATACAGTTGTTCGCCAATTGTGTGTGGCTTACCGGCTTTTACAATGGGGAGGCTGGCACGATACGAAGCTTCCTGTGCTTTGGCTACGGGGGTGTAACACAGGATTGAATCGTGGACTTGGACTGCTTCAGTTCATCACGTTTTCTTAGAAAAAAATCAACTGGTTTGTCTTCCAGCACTGTGTATTTGGTTGTAAGATGCTGTTTGAGATTATTAGTATTTTTATTATTATTATTATTATTATTATTATTATTATTATTATGTATTTCTTAGCAGACAGCCTTATCTGGGGCGACTTACAAAATATAAGCACAATACAAAGCATGCAATGGTTTAATGGATTCATTGCTAAGAACATCACCACATACCACACACTGCGGCCTGGGCTCTTCCTCCATCCCGCTCCAGCTGAATCCAAATTTGACGTAACTTGAGTCATATTTTACTGTTTTGCGCCATTTGTTGCTAGCAGGTGCTGTGGAGACTTCACTGGTGCTGCTGAAGAAGCCACTAGCACTTGTGCTCTGTTCACTGTTGTCCACTTCAGTTTCCACAGGACTGCTCGAAATATTCTCCTCCTGATCTGCACTTCTCTTCCTAATAGTTCCCGTTTGGAGCCACAACTGCAGTGTTTTTGAACCATTCGTCACCATTCAAACCATTCACTGTTTGACCCGACAGGGAATCATGCTGGGAGAATATGAGCAGATGTTACAGCAAATTGAGACCACGCTGGACATGCTGCTCAAGAGACTCCCAGTGCCAGATACACAACCCTCGAGTGCTCTTGCCCAGGCAGCTGCCCCTGCAATGAAGCTACAGGCTGCTCCAGTCTGACCCGTGCAGCTAGCTGTCCCAGAAAAATATGACGGCTCTCCGGATCACTGTGAGGGCTTTGTTCTACAATGCTCTCTGTACTTCGCACATCTTCCCTCATCCTTTTCATCAGACAAATCAAAAATTGATTTTATTATTACTTTACTTACCGGTAAGGTGCTTCAATGGGCTTCAGCTGTCTGGACTTGTCAGGGAGAATTCACCAAATCCCTACCTACCTTCCTTAAACATTTCAAGGATGTATTCAATCATCCAGCAGCAGGACGAGATGCTAGAGAACACCTGCTTTTGCTACATAAGGGAACCTCTACCGTCACTGACTACGCCCAAGTTTCGAACCCTGGCTGAGAGCAGTGGATGGGATGAGCAGGCACTGATTTCTGTCTTTCATCGTGGTCTACACAGTGACCTGCAAACTGAGCTGGCCTGTAAAGATGAATCACTCAACTTGGAAGCACTTATTCAGGTCACGGTCGGCCTGGATGACCTTCTCACAACCAGAGGAAGAAGCCACATGTCCACAGCCTTGATCTCCCTACAAACTACAACAATCGCCAAGCTGCATACATGAACTGGAACCCATGCAACTGGGACACACCCGTCTTTCCCTGGAGGAGAGACAGAGAAGATTTCAACAGTGGCTGTGTCTCTGTTGCAGACAACCAGGTCATTTCCCTATCGTCCAGGTTCTTCCCGTTGTCTCTGAGACCTCAGTAGTCATAATGGCAGCTTATGTCAAAGTGACAGCCGGAAGTCCCGCCCTCCCTACATACCATAGACCGGAAGGCCCAACTCACCTTCCGGTTACCCCCACCTTTGAACTGGAACTTCTCTCTCCTTCCCAGCACCCTCTGAGTTACCCTTTGACCCTCCCTGTCAGCCATCTTGGATGGCGGCCATCTTGTAAGGTCATAAATCATCTTGGATGGCGGCCATCTTGTAAGGTCATAGGTCATCTGGTAAGATGGCAGCCATCTTGGATGGCGGCCATTTGTAAGGTCATAGGTCATCTGGTAAGATGGCAGCCATCTTGCAAGGGTGACATCCATCGTGGTGAGGGTCCGAGGGTACCTCACCCTGCTGGTGTGGAGGTGTAATGTTTAATAACATAAACAGTGTTTTTAAGGTTATATTGTCTTATGATACGGTTTTAGTAAATTAAAAAATACAAGTTTTAAACACATATACATTTTTAAAGTTATATTGTTTTATGCTACTGTTTAGGTAAATAAAAAGAGAATATATATATAATAGTTTATAATGTTGTATGATACTGTTTTAGTAAATTACAAAATAAAAGTTTTAAATACTTAATATTATTTTATGATACTGTTTTAGTAAATTAAAAAATTAAGAAGTTTTAAACACATACATTTTTAAAGTTATATTGTTATATGATACTGTTTTAGTAAATTAAAAAATACAAGTTATATATATATATAAATATATATTAGGTTATATTGTTTAATGATACTGTTTTAGTAAATAAAAAAAGAATAAGAAAAGTTTTAAATATATATACATTTTTAAGGTTATATTGTTTTATGCTACTGTTTAAGTAAATAAAGAGAATATATATAATAGGTTATAATGTTGTATGATACTGTTTTAGTAAATTACAAAATAAAAGTTTTAAATACATAATATTATTTTATGATACTGTTTTAGTAAATTAAAAAATTAAGAAGTTTTAAATACATATACATTTTTAATGTTATATTGTTTTATGATACTGTTTAAGTAAATAAAGAGAATATATATATATTAGGTTATAATGTTGTATGATACTGTTTTAGTAAATTAAAAAAAAAGTTTTAAATACATATATATTTGGTTATATTATTGTATGATACTGTTTAAGTAAATAAAAAATAATAAGAAAAGTTTTAAATACATATATTTATTATATTTAGTTTATATTGTTTTATGATACTGTTTTAGTAAATAAAAAGAGAATAAGAACATATTTTTATATTTTATTTTAGGTTATAATGTTTAATTCGTTTTAGTAAATAAAAAAATAAAAGTTTTATATATATTAGGTTATATTGTATACATTTGAGAAAAATAAAAGTTGTAAATACAAATATATATTTTATTTTAGATTATAATGTTTGTTTATACTGTTTTAGTAAATTAAAAAAAATAAGAAAAATATACATTTTATACATATTTACGGTTATATTGTTTTATGATACTGTTTTAGTAAATTAAAAAAGAAAAATGAATATTTACCCAGAGTGGAATTTGAACCCACATGGACATACGTATTTTATGATTAAGGCTTAGGATGATACTGTGCTGGCAAAATAAAAAGGTAAGAAAAAATAAATTAAGAAATGTATAGACTTATATACATATATTACATATATCGCATGTCATTTACATACATATTTAAGCAAACACAGATAAACACACATGTCTATATCTCTTTAGTTTATATTTATCAAAAGACACTACAGTCAAATACACCACTTTTCTTAGAGAACAACAGTGAAATGTATAGAATTATATCTGTACATTTTGACCAGCCCTGTACTTTGTTACATTATGTTATATTTGTTACATTAGTGAATGCTCAAACATAGCCTTAACATGTATCATATTTAAGAATATACTGCATTTAATGTCATTATATACACATACATATATATATATATATATATACATACACTCACCTAAAGGATTATTAGGAACACCATACTAATACTGTGTTTGACCCCCTTTCGCCTTCAGAACTGCCTTAATTCTACGTGGCATTGATTCAACAAGGTGCTGAAAGCATTCTTTAGAAATGTTGGCCCATATTGATAGGATAGCATCTTGCAGTTGATGGAGATTTGTGGGATGCACATCCAGGGCACGAAGCTCCCGTTCCACCACATCCCAAAGATGCTCTATTGGGTTGAGATCTGGTGACTGTGGGGGCCAGTTTAGTACAGTGAACTCATTGTCATGTTCAAGAAACCAATTTGAAATGATTCGACCTTTGTGACATGGTGCATTATCCTGCTGGAAGTAGCCATCAGAGGATGGGTACATGGTGGTCATAAAGGGATGGACATGGTCAGAAACAATGCTCAGGTAGGCCGTGGCATTTAAACGATGCCCAATTGGCACTAAGGGGCCTAAAGTGTGCCAAGAAAACATCCCCCACACCATTACACCACCACCACCAGCCTGCACAGTGGTAACAAGGCATGATGGATCCATGTTCTCATTCTGTTTACGCCAAATTCTGACTCTACCATCTGAATGTCTCAACAGAAATCGAGACTCATCAGACCAGGCAACATTTTTCCAGTCTTCAACTGTCCAATTTTGGTGAGCTTGTGCAAATTGTAGCCTCTTTTTCCTATTTGTAGTGGAGATGAGTGGTACCCGGTGGGGTCTTCTGCTGTTGTAGCCCATCCGCCTCAAGGTTGTACGTGTTGTGGCTTCACAAATGCTTTGCTGCATACCTCGGTTGTAACGAGTGGTTATTTCAGTCAAAGTTGCTCTTCTATCAGCTTGAATCAGTCGGCCCATTCTCCTCTGACCTCTAGCATCAGCAAGGCATTTTCGCCCACAGGACTGCCGCATACTGGATGTTTTTCCCTTTTCACACCATTCTTTGTAAACCCTAGAAATGGTTGTGCGTGAAAATCCCAGTAACTGAGCAGATTGTGAAATACTCAGACCGGCCCGTCTGGCACCAACAACCATGCCACGCTCAAAATGGCTTAAATCACCTTTCTTTCCCATTCAGACATTCAGTTTGGAGTTCAGGAGATTGGAGTTGGTTAGATAATTGCATTAATGAGAAATTGAACAGGTGTTCCTAATAATCCTTTAGGTGAGTGTATACCTAACAGTTGCTTAGATTTAAATGCTTTTCTTTACGAAATGTATGATGAGTGCTCAGAACAATTAGACATCTATATTTCTACCCGGGCTTGATTATGTTGACAGTTTATGACTGTGCTTTGCCATTAATCCAGATTTCACCTTGTTCTCTATGGGTTGGTTTCAGAGCATGATTAGCACTAGTTTAAGTACATTACTCAGAATATGGCATTCACCATGGTGGTATTTTGGTATACAAAATGATTTAGGCTAAAGGATAATAAACCATTGGTATATAGTACTATACTAGGTTAGCAAAAGTAATTTACCCATGCACATACACAACTTACAGTCTGAATTAAACCTTCTTGGCTCTGTCTCACATGTATTAAACACCGTGACAATTGGGAACTATTACAATATGTCAATAGCTTTAATGTAATTATACATATTGTCATACATGAGCTGATGTCCTTAATAATAATAATAAAGTCAAGAAACAACATAATGAATGAAAGAACCCAACACACACAATAACCTATTTAACCTTTTTACATCCACAGAAGGTGACTAGTCAGCTTTTCTCATGAATGTTTTAAAATCAGGATTTGGTATAGCTGTAATGTTGTTCTCTACTTGTTAGTACATTTGTTCTAATCATTACTAGCCTTGAAGCATTCCTAGTGTGAAATACATAGAGGCACTAAACTATCTCAGTCAAGTGAAAATAGGTATATGTATATAGGGATATATATTTTTTCATTGTGTGTGTTGGGTTCTTTCATTCATTATGTTGTTTCTTGACTTTATTATTATTATTATTAAGGACATCAGCTCATGTATGACAATATGTATAATTACATTAAAGCTATTGACATATTGTAATAGTTCCCAATTGTCACGGTGTTTAATATATAGTATAATTTCATGAATTTTAGAAACCCACAATACTTTAGTTAGTACAATATTTCATGGTTTACCCCATATAAGGCCATGACTTTATGACCAAATATTACCTTTGATATGTTATTTGTTCTATAATGGAGTGAATAGTTTCCATTCACATGAAGGGATCAAGAGCATCTCTAGCTTGTAGACACAGGATGAAGTTTAGACCCACAATGATTTAGTGCATTTGCAAAAGCTTTGAGAAGCAGCCAGAGCAGCAGTTTGCAGCTCAAGAGTGAGAGGACAGTGTAGCAGCTTTGGTCTGAAATCTCCTACAGGAAGCCAGACATACAGAGGAACGAGGCTGCCCGGACATTTTACTCTTCACAGAGACAGAAATAGTTGTCTTCAAAGTTTCAGTTTCTTCACTACAATTATCACACAAAGGCCTCCCCTGCTACTTCAAAAGTCTTAGGTGCTGACATGACCATTAATTGTTTTTACACAAAACCATGGTGTTATATCACTTAACGTTCTATGTATATCATGTTTTATCATCATGCCCTGTTATGGTTCTTTGTTAGGTGTACATGTGCTAGAAGAATACCTGTGCCAGTCATATATCTCTCTGTGGATAAACCAGTACAAACATGTTTACCTTGACATGTTTTTAAAAAAGATTTCAACTTGTTTACATTGTTTTAGAACAAAACATGGTCATCTGAAGATTTCATAACTGAATAACTGTTTTGTTTGAATAGGGTGAAATACTGTACACCCCAAACTGCAATACAGACAAAGATTACAAGAGAGCACAGTAAGTGCAGCATGGTAAAATAATAATGTACAAAATACTCATTCCATTTAGACAGACAGACAGTAAGATATACATATATTTAAAGGTAATCCATATATACACAATTTAGATAAATAGTTCATGTTTAAGAATGAGATTGTCTAAATGATCAGGACTGAACATGTCTAAGCAGATGGAATCCGTAGAAAAGAAGTGAAATGCTCATGCAATACCACAACATCAAAGTGTGTTTATTTTTTTACTTAATGTACATGTATCAATATAGAGTGAGAAAGTATAGGACGGTTTTAAATAATTAAAAAAAACACTCCGAGTACTGGGTTCGTAGGCCGGCTACATAAACACAAGCTCTCTGGCTCTGTCGTTGGGGTGTTATGGCCAGGCCTGGTTGTAGGGCCTTATCTAGAACCTAGCCATCGCTTGCTACTGATAACCACCTTCAGGGCTCTGCCGTTTCCCACCCAATCTGATAAGTATGTGCTGTCCTTCTCCAGGACACTAATCCAGAGAATAACTAAGAATAACAATAAAAGAAGGAACTGTGCCATATTCAGTTTACTTATTTTAATAGCACAAATGAGTTGTTTCTCTACAGTTCCCTTTAAGAGACCAATATTGACACATTTCTTTCTTTTTATTATTATCACTTTTAAGCCTTCACTAGTCTCATAAGGAAACACATGCCTGTGTAAATATTTCTGTTATGTGCACATTTTAGGTATTCAACATATTGATAATGGCAAAAATGATTAAGGTTTAATTAAAAAAATAGACAGCTCTTTGTCTTTGGTTAAATCCCTCTCACTTTGTAACTTTTACTAGTAAGTCAAATTGAGATTTGAAAAGTTGGTACATGTGAGACAGAGCCAAGAAGGTTTAATTCAGACTGTAAGTTGTGTATGTGCATGGGTAAATTACTTTTGCTAACCTAGTATAGTACTATATACCAATGGTTTATTGTCCTTTAGCCTAAATCATTTTGTATACCAAAATACCACCATGGTGAATGCCATATTCTGAGTAATGTACTTAAACTAGTGCTAATCATGCTCTGAAACCAACCCATAGAGAACAAGGTTAAATCTGGATTAATGGCAAAGCACAGTCATAAACTGTCAACATAATCAAGCCCGGGTAGAAATATAGATGTCTAATTGTTCTGAGCACTCATCTTACATTTCGTAAGGAAAAGCATTTAAATCTAAGCAACTGTTAGGTATATACTACGTATTCCAGTTATTTCACTGTAATGACAGAAATGAGAAGTTCAATTCTTTAGCACACTCACAGAAAACCATTTATCTTTTTAAACAGTAGATAGCCAGTTTAGGCCTTCATCTTAGTTATTTCTAATAGCAAGAGTGCTTAAAATGATTCATTAAATTATATATCCTTGTTCCCCCTTTTTCTTACTGCTCTCATGAAATAACATTTTATTCAAGCAATAACAGGGTAGCCTAAATATATAACATATCTTAAAGTACAAGTGGAAGCTGTGTACGGTCTCAATGCATTTGATGCTGAGGATTAATTCAACTGAAAATGGTCAAAACAGTGGACTTTTATTGAATGTTAAATTTGACAGTGTCCTCTCTTAAGGAGCTGCTGTCTGGGGGCGTTGCTGCTTTGGGTGTGTACAGTGCCATTTCAGATAAGAGAGGCTCTGCAGGACAAGCAGGACAGAGACCAGTCTCACAGACACCCTGCCTGCTCTGCATCTCCCTTTCCCCTCTCCACCGCTCACAGCTGAACGATACTCTGAATCTTACACAGAGCGCTCAGCTTCTGACGCTGATGGCTCCGAGCCTGAGGAAAGCCATGAGGTAATTCAAATTGATTTAATGTATATACTGTGAAATGTCAGATTGAAAGTGGATTCTTTTCTTAATGTTTGTATTGTTTATGTATTTCATGTATTTTTGTACAGTTTTGTGTTGACGAGTCCTACATCAACATGAATGTGAATTTCAATGTGAAGAGCACATGTCATGCTCTGTAATGCAAGGGAGCAATGAGGGGCTGTAATAAGAGGAGCACTCATAAGAGGAGCAGATTTAACACTTTTTTTATGAACTACTCATGTGTTCTATTTTAATAGAATATGAAATGTAGTAGAAAGTTGTATCAAATCAGACCACTGGACAGAAACACCCCACCAAGACTGAGTTTTCATGCTTCTGCACTGTTACAAGTCACCTACAAACTGTTGACAGAGTGGATGAGGGTCTACAGCAGAGGTTCCCCATCCTGCGGTTGTCAGGGTGAGTTTTGTTTAATATGTTTTAAAATTATTATTGTTATTCAATTAGTATACTGTTATTTTATATATATTATTTTGTATGTAAAAATATGATTGCTTAATACCTTTTTGCATTATTGTTACTATTATTATATAGTATTTGTTATTTGTATTTATTAATTTGTACTTAAAAATATGATAATTATGTCAAATTAAATAAAAAGTATAAACTACATTAATGTACATAGTAATACAATAGTAATACATATGATACAAAAAACATGTCTTAGCATTTTAGGGGTTGGAGGCTAATTGGACAATGTTAAAATGGGGTAAGGTTTTGAAGCCCTGGCCTACAGAGTCATTTTAAATCCCAGCGCATAGCATTGTCTAAGCCCTGCTACCCGCTCTCAATGCAGTTGTTGGCTCTGTATTAGACAAGTGTCTAAAAGTTGCATGAATAGATTAATAATACCCCTGTGCTACGGTAAACCTGTACGTTTACATCATACTTTGTACTATGTTGAGGGTGAGCCTATTTGGTTCTGTGTCTGTGAAATAAGCCATTTTAAAAAACATAGAGTTTGTAGTGATTTTTCAGAGTTTCAGGGTTTAGTAGAATGCAGTTTTGGGTCATCTAAATATGACATTGTGCTTATTTCAGTCTGCTGTGTGTGTTTCCTGAAGACTGATTGCATATTCACTATGAAGATTACTCCTAGAAGTTATATAAATGATTTTACAAAACTTAAAATTTGCAGTAAATACCATTTGTGCTTATTATATCCTTGCTTTGTGGTCCCTATTTCTGTGTTTTGTATGTGGTTCATGGTTGCAGTTGTCACCATGTATTTGTAGGTTTGAAAAATAAGGTATTTCCAAAGGAATAGAAATTTAAGTGTTTCTCACTTTATTTACAATTGATACCTGATATACTTTGTTGCCAGAATCAGATATAACTTTGAAAAAGGAGCCAACAGTGAAAGACTTAATAGAATATATATGGAATAGGCTGGAAATGTTTTGGAATGACATTACTCCGTACAGGTCAGTGTTTCTTTCTGTCCAATGTTGGTGTTGTGAACCAGAAATTAATTACAAGTATCTGTACAACATTTTTTGGAGTATCTTTTTCTACTTCTGACTATGTTCCATGTTGTAAAATGCTTGTTTGTCACAATAAAAGTCACCATTGTGTGTGTGTGTATTTCATGAATTCTATACTTTTGAGCACAAACAAATGATATTATATATATATATATATAATTTTATACATATGAGTACTCACAAATAGTGCTTCACTGTGTCTCTCTCTGTGCTTCACTAATCTTTAGTGTCTATTGATAAATAAAACAAAATATTTGTATTATATATGTGTGTGTGTGTTTGCATATATATATATATATATATATATGTGTAATGAAATTAAATGCAGTATATTCTTAAATATGATACATGTTAAGGCTATGTTTGAGCATTCACTAATGTAACAAATATAACATAATGTAACAAAGTACAGGGCTGGTCAAAATGTACAGATATAATTCTATACATTTCACTGTTGTTCTCTAAGAAAAGTGGTGTATTTGACTGTAGTGTCTTTCGATAAATATAAACTAAAGAGATATAGGCATGTGTGTTTATCTGTGTTTGCTTAAATATGTATGTAAATGACATGCAATATATGTAATATATGTATATAAGTCTATACATTTCTTAATTTATTTTTTCTTACCTTTTTATTTTGCCAGCACAATATCATCCTATGCCTTAATCATAAAACATATAAACTAAAAACATATGGACATATGTCCATGTGGGTTCAAATCCCACTCTGGGTAAATATTCATTTTTCTTTTTTAATTTACTAAAACAGTATCATAAAACAATATAACCTTAAATATATATAACATGTATATTTTTCTTATTTTCTCAAATGTATACAATATAACCTAATATATATAAAACTTTTATTTTTTTTATTTACTAAAACGAATTAAACATTATAACCTAAAATAAAATATAAAAAATATTTTCTTATTCTCTTTTTATTTACTAAAACAGTATCATAAAACAATATAAACTAAATATAATAAATATATGTATTTAAAACTTTTCTTATTATTTTTTATTTACTTAAACAGTATCATACAACAATATAACCTAATATATATGTATTTAAAACTTTTTTTTTAATTTACTAAAACAGTATCATACAACATTATAACCTAATATATATATTCTCTTTATTTACTTAAACAGTATCATAAAACAATATAACCTTAAAAATGTATATATATTTAAAACTTTTCTTATTCTTTTTTTATTTACTAAAACAGTATCATTAAACAATATAACCTAATATATATTTATATATATATAACTTGTATTTTTTAATTTACTAAAACAGTATCACACAACAATATAACTTTAAAAATGTATGTGTTTAAAACTTCTTAATTTTTTAATTTACTAAAACAGTATCATAAAATAATATTATGTATTTAAAACTTTTATTTTGTAATTTACTAAAACAGTATCATACAACATTATAACCTATTATATATATTCTCTTTTTATTTACCTAAACAGTAGCATAAAACAATATAACCTTAAAAATGTATATGTATTTAAAACTTTTATTTTTTAATTTACTAAAACAGTATCATTAAACAATATAACTTTAAAAATGTATATGTGTTTAAAACTTGTATTTTTTAATTTACTAAAACCGTATCATAAGACAATATAACCTTAAAAACAGCGATTATGTTATTAAACATTATACCTCCACACCTGCAGGGTGAGGTACCCTCGGACCCTCACCACGATGGATGTCACCCTAGCAAGATGGCTGCCATCTTACCAGATGACCTATGACCTTACAAATGGCCGCTGCCATCCAAGATGACCTATGACCTTACAAGCTGGCCGCCATCCAAGATGATTTATGACCTTTCAAGATGGCCGCCATCCAAGATGGCTGCGGCAATCCAAGATGACCTATGACCTTACAAGATGGCCGCCATCCAATATGGCTGACAGGGAGGGTCAAAGGGTAACTCAGAGGGTTCTGGGAAGGAGAGAGAAGTTCCGGTTCAAAGGTGGGGGTAACCGGAAGGTGAGGTGGGCCTTCCGGTCTATGGTACTTAGGGAGGGCGGGACTTCCGGCTGTCACTTTGACATAAGCTGCCATTATGACTACTGACCTCATTGAGTTCTTCTCTTTGTCCTCTTGTAATGCCAGATCAATGTCTTGTCCAAGCACAGATCCAACTCAACATTTCTCTCTCACCATGTTCACCTCCTCTGTGCCTCTGGGCAGTAAACAATCAACCCATTGGTTCTTATCCAGTGTCCCAGAGAACCATGTCCATCGGCCTGCTGCACACTAAACAAATATCCTTGTTGGTAATAGATTCCCCTGGAGCTGATATTATATTCGAGCCCTGGCTCATGCAACACAACCTGGTCTTCTCCTGGATTAATAAGGACATTGTCTCCTGGGGGTCTGCATGCTTCTCCTCTTGTCTCTTCTTCCCCTGCAGGGTGACACATGTTGAAAGTCCACTACTGTCTACCCCTCCCAAGTCTCCTTCTGAATACAGGGACCTGGCTGCTGAGTTTAGCAAATCACAAGCCTCACATCTTCCTCCACCATCCCTGGGTCTGCGCCATCAACCTGCTTCCTGGTACATCTCCTCCTCAGGGTTGTGTCTATCCTCTGTCCCTTCCAGAGTCACTGGCCATGGAGGATTACATCAAGGAGGCTTTGGAGCTTGGCATCATCCACCCATCCACATCACCTGTGTTATATCTCAAGGGTCATTTAACCTTGCCTTATATAACTAAGTGAAGAACAGGACATGGAGATATTCAGTCCACTGCTTTATTTAGAACTGCCGTCAACCGGAACAAGAAGTCTCCAATCCCATAGGGCCCCGGCCTAACCCCACTACGGTAGGTGTGCTTGGACAAACATCATACACAACATCTCCTCCCCTCTTACATGAACTGTCCCTTTCTTTTTTTTTTTTTTTACAATTCCCATGAAATATTTTTTTAAGTCACCTCATCCTTTTGTAACAAGAACAAAACTGAGGAATGAGGGTAGACTGCCTCAAACCCTGGCTTTACCCATGGGGATTATTCTGCCCCAGATAACAGGGTAAATCTTATAGATCCAACCGACTCGGAGCCCGCCGCTCTCAGGTAGGATACCGGCGGTCAGCACTGTCTATGGAGGTTGGTTGTCTGGGTCACTTCATCCGCTGGTGTGGGTAAGGCTGAAACACTAGATTCCTCAAAAGGTGAGCCCCTTGGCAAGGGCTGTTGGCTCATGGTGTCATCCAGACACGGTTCTGGACCCACGGCTCCCGGCTGCGCAGGAGCTCCCTTTCCCAACAGCAGCTGGTCTGTATGTCTTCTCCAGATAAGATTGTCTGCAGTTTTTACTGTATACGATACAGGGCCAGTCTGTGCAATGACTGTGGCAGGAACCCATTTTGGTCCGTGGATGTAGTTCCGGGCTAGTACATGCTCTTGCGGACTAAAGGATCGATCCTTTGCTTTTTGCTCTCTTCTCTTGACTTGGATCTCCTGTTGACGTCTCACTATTTCCTTTTCCAGGAACAGTCAGCAGTTCCCTTGATTTTTCATCCACGTGCATTTGCAGGTAGGCTTGCCAGAGGTCGATTTTACTGAACTTTTGACCCCCAGCTAGGCCTGCAAACAGATCCTCAATATGCAGAAGCGGATACTGCTCAACTGACAACACAGGGTTAAGAGTCACTTTAAAATCTCCGCATATTCTGACTGACCCATCCTTCTTGAGGACAGGTACGATGGGAGTTGCCCATTCACTCACATTGACTGATTTTCCAGTATACGTCTTTAACACCATGTTGGCTGGCTGAAGTGGAAGGTGTTTCAATATTTTCTTGTAAACTGTGTCTGACACAATAGATACTGCTGCCCCAGTGTCGATCTCCATGCGCACAGGCTGCCCCTCTAGCAAGGGAGAAACCCAATAGCTGTGCGGGCCTCCAGCCACAGTCAGGATATGTAGTGCAACTTCCTCATCTGATGAGTCACTCACTTTCGTTCTTTCTTGCTCCATGGAGTGAACATGCCTTTTGTTTTTATGTTTGAATGTCTCTTTTCTGTTCTCTGCCTTCGACACTTTCTCTGTGCTCTTTTTGTTTCTGCATGCACGCTCAATATGCCCCTTTTTACCACAACTGCGGCAATCCATCCTTACACCAGCATGCAGAGGCCTGATGTCCTGCTTTACCACAGCGGAAGCATGTGCCTTGTCCATTGGCCTGTCTCTGAGTTTCAGTGGAGACTTTCCCTGATTAGCTCAAGTTTTGAGCCTCTCTGGCTGCTAACTCCATCGATACACTAACTTCAATAGCCTTTTTCAAAGTTAGTTTGGTTTCAGTCAAAAGTCTCTTTTGTGTAGCTTCACTACGTAGACCACACACTAATCTGTCTCGAATGGTGTCCTCTAGTACATCATTAAATTCACAATACTCTGCTAATTTCCTCAGCACAGAAACAAACACTGTCACAGTTTCTCCTTCCTCCTGATTTCGTCTGTGGAACCTAAACCTCTCCGCTATGACTAGGGGTTTTGGTGAAAAATGTCCTGCCAATGTATCCACATATTTCTTTATAGGTCTTATCACCTGGTCAGGCTGCGTAACAAATTGAAAGTCTTCGCGCCCATGACACTCAAAAATGTAGGTACCAGGTTTTCATTAGAAATGTCATTTTCAAGAACAAAATAGTCAAATCTCTCGAGCTCCACTGCTCCACACTCTCATCGAACTGTCCAATGTTCCTGACAATTCCAGCCATTTTTATTTTTTATTTTTTTTACTTAACTCGCTCGTTGTATGTCCCTCCTCGTTTAATTCGGTTGTTTCGCCGATCTGACATACGTCTTCAGTCCTTTCCTCTCAATCCAGATGATAACCCGCCTCATTCACATTCGTGTTCAAGCCAGTGACACACCGTGCTAACATTAGCCGACTGTTTAGGAAAAAATATATATATACTTCGAACAAAACAAAACATATCTTCCGAACACGGAAAGGAAAGCGGGTTCAGACTTCCTCGTCGCCAATTTGTTATTGCTCAAGGGTCATTTAACCTTGCCTCATATAACTAAAAGTGAAGAACAGGACACAGAGATTTTGAGTCCACTGCTTTATTTAGAACTGCCGTCAACCGGAACAAGAAAGTCTCCAATCCCATAGGGCCCCGACCTAACCCCACTATGGTAGGTGTGCTTGGACAAACATCATACACAACAACCTGCAGCAGACAGCCAAGAAAGACGGTGGTCTGTGTCCCTGTATTCATTACAGGGGGCTCATTGCATTAACTGTTAAATATTGCTATCCTTTGCCCCTCGTACCAGCTGTCCCGGAACAACTCCGAGTAGCCAGATATTTCACGAAACTTGACCTGCGCAGTGCCTACAATTTAAACTGGGTGAGAGAGTGGGATGAATGGAAAACTGCGTTTCTCACTACAAGTGGACATTATGAGTACCTGGTTATGCCCTTTGGTCTGGTCAGCGCCCCCTCAGTCTTTCAAGCATTCATGAATGAAGTAATACAATCCTTTTTGAATCAGTTTGTGATTGCATACACTGATAAGATTATTTTATAGTCCAAGTCTCCCTCTGAACATGTCTCCCATTTTCAACAGTTCCTGCAATGTCTCCTGTGAAATGGTCTCTACGTAAGAGCTGAGAAATGCAAGTTCCACAGACAACATGTGAGTTTCCTGGGATACATCATTGATTCTGGAGGAGTCCACATGGATCAAGAAAAGGTGAGAGCAGTGACGGAATGGCCTCAACCATGCACAGTTAAAGACTTCTGGGATTTGCAAATGTTTATCACCGGTTCATTCATGGCTTTAGCTCGGTTGCCTCTCCTTTAACAGCTGTCTTGAAAAGCTCCACTCCCACACTACTCTGGACTGAGGCTGTAGGTGACACATTTGCATATCTGAAGACGCTTTTCACGACTGCTCCACCTTTGAAGCATCCGGATCCTAATCTGCCCTTCATTGTGGAGGTAGGTGAATCTGAAACTGGAGATGGGGCCGTGCTCTCACAGAGACACAGACAGCCAGCCAAGCTGCACCTTCTTCTCTCACAAACTTTTCCCAGCAGAACATAACTACGACATCGTAAACCTTTCTGGTCCTAACTGATCATAGGAACCTGGAGTACATACAAGCTGCAAAGCATCTCAACCCTTGTCAAGCTCGCTGGGCATTGTTCTTTACTCACTTTCGATTCACTTTGACCTATCGCCCGGGATCAAAAAAAGTCAAGGCTGATTCACTCTCTCGCCAGTTTGACTCTCTTCAAACTCCTACCTGTGTCGTGGCTCCAATCCAATGCAACATCTGGGAAAGGATTATGAGAGGACTACTCGCATCGGATCCCGCTCCTTCCACATGCGACTCTGATAAAACCTATGTTCCTTCATCAGTGTTACGAACATCAAAGCCCCAGGGTTATAATAACATCTGGGTCCAATAATAAAGTCACCCACAAAATCGTAACACAATATATATATATATATACAAGTATATACAAATAAACGTCACCAAAACAACAACATTGCCACTAGAACCATCCAAGGTTTATTCACATATAGTGCTGCTAAAGATTATTTCCTTTTCTAACAACAATAGTTACATGAACACAGTAAATAATAAATAAACATACATAAACAGATAGAGAGCGAATGTGCGGCAGCACAGCCAGGTACCCTAAGACTTCCCTATCTTTAGATGTATTTCTGTAACTCCTGAATAAACAAAAGGGTGACTCTTCAGGGGAATCTTACTATACTCCTCTGCTACTCTACACTAAAGAAAACGTGCTCTAAAAGAAACCAAAAACACAAACGCTGCCTGGGACAATTAAATAAAAGAACACATTAGCCAATAATAATGCCAACAATAAGCCATGTAAGCTTGACAGTGCGCACCTGGGGCAACTGACAGTTGATCCTGAACATTTAAATGGTAGTGGAGCTGCAACACCACGGATCATAATAAAATGTACCGATGCATTTGATCCAGAACCGAAAAGGCAGTGTTAACATGCCTAGTGTCAGTGATGAAAGCTATTCAGTTGCTTATGTAAAAGAAATTTAGTTTACAACAGAAAGTTTAAAACAAAATCTTCTGTTTACTGATTTACTTTATTTTACCATTCCCACAGGTGCAATGAGGAAGAACACCCTGACATCCAAATACAAAGATAGGGAGTTCGAGGCTGTAACTAAACGTGTTTCAGCTGGCTGGAGACAGGGCAGGAGGACAGAGGACCAGAGAGAAAAATAAAATTGTTGACACTAACAGGCCAATGATAATATGTCACTTTTAAATATGAGGGGGAAAATTGGGTGAATCTAGATGGGTTCAGCCAGCTGGAGAAGGAGTTGGAGGATAGAGAACCAGAGGAAAAAAGTAAGTGTTTACTGACCATGTGAAGTGGAATGGAAGTTGTTGAAGAAAACATTCAAAGCTAATCCTATACATACACAGATGTAGGGTAATGTTGTATCTGATCAAAGGTCAAAGGTTTTGGCAAGTTCATTTTGTTAGAGCATTCAAGCAAGTGTTCAATAGTAGCATTGGTCTTACTGGCACTATGTAAGGAGATATTCCACATTGTAATTATAATACATTTGTTGTTTATTATGTAATCATGTTGTTTTGTATTTTAATTTATTAATATGTCGACATCCTGGGATATATATATATATATATATTGCTGTTTTCTTAGGGTAGTCAGGATTTTTTTGTCTGGGTCCAAATTTCTTGGTCAAGGTATAGTCAAGGTTCAGACTTCAGTGGGGGGGGGGGGGATCACACTTCCAAATTCCCCTTTTCAACATGCACAAAATGCTGTGGATTAGTAACATACTCTGTTGCTTATATATTTAGTACATTCATTTGACAAAGTACAAAATTAAAATGTTGATTGTAAATATTAGTATTAAAAAAACTTTCAGACAACTTTTAATTGTTTTAAGTTTTTAAAGATTATTGTAGGCATATATAATTATATAAAAACATGAATAGAAACTTTCAAGCATTTCATCTCTTATCAGATTCAAGTCTTTCCCATTTCCCTTGATCAGTGTTCACTATACAAAATTCATGTTGAAAAATATAGCTGAAGAACCCAGTAAAGAATTGAAGTTTTAAAGCACAGAGGATAATGTATTTATTTAACATGCCCGGCCTGGAAGGCCCTGACATGGAAGCTCTCCACCTGAGCATAGTCTCTCTGAACAACAAAAATGAACAGCCTTTATATAATGCATGACATGTGGTTCTGTGGGCAGGGTCAATCACATGCTTCCAAGAAGTGTTGCTTTGAGGTGAGATCTCTGGCCTTTGGAATGTGCATCATTAAATACTACTTCTACCCAAGACCAATATTTTCCTGCATTGCAGAATACATCAAACGTATTATTTAAAGAAAAGGTAATTGTAAAAATTGAATAAATTCAATTAAGTTTTAAATGTGTGTGTGTGTGTTCACACCACCATGTGATGTAAATGAAATGTAGCACACAAACAGAGTTCAGACAGAGGCAAGAAGGAGCAGCAACGATTGAGAAAACAGACAAAGATAAGCGCACAGGGAGACACAGTCACACCAGAGTTACACCGGACCATGTGTAAATCAAGCAGGTCTTTAGTTAGATAGGGTTAACCCAAAACAATCGGGCACAGAAAAAGAGAGATGGGCTAGAAATAGAGAAAACCAATACATAAATAAACAAACAAACAAACAAATAAATAAATAACCATCATAACAGGGTGAGTTATAAAGACCAAACCGACACGGTTCAATATTTGAACGTTTTATTAAGAATTTACGTCACCAAAACAGTTTACACAGTCATTCCAAAAGACCAGAGTCATGAGGCCTTGACACGATCACACTGCAGTGGAAGGCCTTTAGAAGCAGCACGTCCTGCTCTCAGCACCACGGTGGGGGTTTGCAGGGAGCTGTACAGTTCTATCAAGCAACACAAAACTAGACCCCCTAATGACTGAAATTTTACCATCAGAAATCCTGTACAAATCCAGTGGTCAGGCACTTCTACTCTGTCTGAGTAACATAATTCAGTAACATCTCTAAATGATATTCTGTATACATTATATGAAGTTCTTATCTGGGTGTCTGACTTTAAGTCTTCCTTTTTATGGTTTTACACCATTTTTGCAGATAAGTGTGAGAATCACTTCTGATTTTCCAATTCTTCAAAATACCCTTTTCGAACCTTCAAATAAAGAGTTAAACATGTCTTTGTTAATCATGCACAGTAAACAGAAACAGGGGTGATATTGTACAGATGTGCGAGACACCAGCTGCTGTAATGTACAATGTACAATAGTGTTGAAACATGCACAGTGCACTGAAATACATGACATTATTTTGATGTGATAGATTTGACTATTTCGCTACCAATGTTGAAATTTGGGAAGGCTTTATTATTATTATTATTATTATTATTATTATTATTTCTTGGCAATCGCCCTTATCCAGGGCAACTTACAACATAAGTGCCATATAAAATGTATTTTCTATAGCCAAGTCAATTCCGGTTGTAACAAAACATACACAGCAAACAGAAATAGGGTGGAGATCCTATACATTATATTCACGCGTTTTCTCGTAGATACCATTGAACATGGTGAAGAATCAGGATTGTTTGACTCGTTGAGAGAAAAAAGCTGTGCTACATAAAAAAGATCGGAGCCCTTAATTAGAGAATGTATTTTACAGATGGAGTTTCAAGTAGGTTCCTACCACTGATCTGATATGTATGTACAGTCCTTTTCAGGATGATCAACCAGAAAGAAAACTGTAAAGAAAACAAATAAATAAATAGTAATTCAAGCTTATGTTTTGTTGTTTCTAATCATTTATTAGGTTTCTGTTTTAGGGACTCAAGTTTTCTTTATTGACACAAATGAGTAAAATGTGTTATTATATTTAAAGTTACACATTTGTTTCTTTTATCTTACTTTGGAAACCTTTTTTAGTTGACTAATGTCATAAAGACAGAAAATCTTTGTAAACAGTTATTTCTGATGTGTACCTGTCTGATGTGTTTTAGGTATTCAGTCTAGTTATTTGTAATGACATACTAATCTAAAGCAGATTCCCCTGAGCATTTGTTATAGGATCCCTGTTTGTATTCAGCATTGTGATTTATAATAATGCATTTGATTAAGGTTGAATAATACAAAATAAAAAAATGACCTTTGTTAAAATGAACCTTTGTCTTTAGCATGTATTTTACTGGAAAGTCAAATCCTGCTTAAAAAAATGCTTTTACATCGGGCCCAAAAGCCCTATATGCACACCAGTATAAAACAAATCATTAAATTTTAATTAAACATGTTGTTAAAAAGCAATACATATGGCACCATACTTCTTGAGAGACCAGAAAATCTTATGTTGTTGAGGCTGTACTTTTAATTTCAGGGGTAATGCAGATAGACGATGTATGAGAGTAAGTGTCCTATGCTGTGGAATGTGTGTCGATGGTTCAATCTCCTTAAAGCCTGAGAAATCCTGTCCCCCAATTTGTGTAACGCTCCAGATGATGACTGGTCTTGTATTTTGAATAATCTTCAACCAGACTTAATAGCCATGCCCGTTCATTAACTGTGTCGCCATGAATTCAAGGTAACCATTTTCAAGGTAACCATTAAGATGCTACTTATTCTTACAATTACTAATCTGTTAAATCTCATAGTCATTTAATTTAACCCCCTCTTTGATGCAATCTTTACACTTTCAACTTGGTTTATTTTTAATGTCGCTATCTGGAAAGTTTAATTTGTCTTTAGTGCGCTCACAGAAAAGGTGGTGGTGGGTGGTCAGTTTAGGTATTCTTTAATTAATTTGTAACACAAATCAATATAAATGTAAAGTGAAATTAATATTTTAACGCACAAACATTTAGTTTTATTTTCCTTTAGTTTACTGATCCTTTATAGAAATGATAATACTTTAGAAAACAAAAATAAAATCATCAAGACCTTGCAGTTCTCATGTGTTTCTGTACAGCCTTAACAGTGTTAATGATGGGAATTATCTATCTACCTAACTAGACAGACACCCTGCATTTTTACAGTTTTAATGTTACATTGTACTTTCCAGTCTACTCTGAAGAGTTAAGATAAGAGAGCGTCTATGAATGTACAGGGGGCTGGATTCCTCGCAGCTTTTAACCTTTTGGTCTCGACAGGCTGGTCTTGACAGAGGCCAGACTTTTTTTTTCTTTTTTTTTTTCAGCTGGACTCCACCCCAAATTCTCCCCAGTGCGGTCAGATCAGACCTTTTTATCAAAACTTAAAGGACGCAGAATGTTAAGAAGTCTCGGAGGTAATTACAACAGTACTTATTTAATTTGTATAAAGGGACATATCGGACTGAAAACAGTTTGATGTCCATAACTTTTGTCTTTTTAACTATTTTGAATGTTATTTGGGGTACGAGTTGTACAGTAAAGAGAGAGTCAGATTTAGCAGAGAGAGACGCAAGCAGGTAAGAACATGTTTTTTTGTACAAAATAAGAATCAGAGATGTATATATTTTATGAACTGCTTCTTGTATTATAACATACACAAGGTGGAAATGAAGGAACAGTATGCTACATCAGCCCACTGTATAGAAAATTAATCTGAACTGCACTAATCCTGTTTCTGCTCACGTTTCAAAGATAATCAGTACACTCTCGACAGGGTGAATCTGTGATGTAGTTTTAAATCCTAGATGATTAAGACCTGCTATATGCTGTTATGTCCTAACTGTTGATTTGACAGATTTGTTCAGGGTGATGCTGTGTCTGTCAGCACCTTCACTATTTGTTAAAAAAACAAACAAACATCTTTATGTTATCAACAGGCTGCATACAGTTAAAAAGGTAGACCAAATGGCTAAAGCAGAGAAGGGCATTAAGAGGCTTCTGGATATGCCTGAGCTCAGAACCCCAACCCATACAGAGCCACTTAAACTCCTCTTGAGGAGACCTATGAATAATAACATGACTCTGATATATGCAATAAGCCCACAAAGTATTTTGAATATAATGTATACACTATTTCTGTTTGCTATGTATGTTTTGTTACAACTGGAATTGACTTGGCCATAGAAAATACATTTTATATTATTATTATTATTATTATTATTATTATTTTTATTACTTGGCAGACGCCCTTATCCAGGGCGACTTACAACATAAGTGCTAAACAAAGTGCAAAAATACAGTTAAGTAAAAGGCATCATTCATTACAATTTAACCAAAACATAGCAATATATAATATAATACATTTTACAAATTCCAATTTACAATTTACACAGGCAAGTACAGTAAGTGAGGTCCTACATCCTGGACGGTAGAAGCTAAGTGCTTAAGATGTAGGGTCAGTCAAGGGCTACGGGAAAGGGAGCAAGGAGGAAAACAATCAAAAACACAATAAGCATAATAAAACTGTGAAGTGTTATCTAGCAGGGATAAAAGGACTAATATTACAAGTACTGTTGGAAAAGATGTGTCTTGAGTAAGCGGCGGAAAGAGGTCAAGGACTGCTGTTTTGACTTCGGTGGGCAGGTCGTTCCACCATTTAGGGGCCAGGGATGTGAAGGTGCGGGCTCTGGAGGAAGGAGACTGTAGAGGAGGTAGATTTAGTCTTCTGGCACTGGAGGAGCGCAGTGGTCCGGAGGGGATGTATGATATATTGCACTTATGTTGTAAATCGCCCTGGATAAGGGTGTTTGCCAAGAAAATAAAAATAATAATAATAAAGCATTTCCCAAATTTCAACACTTGTAATGAAATAGTCAAATCTATCACATCAAAATAATAACATGTATTTCAGTGCACTGTGTATGTTTCAACACAATTGTACATTACTTAGATATAGACAATGCGTCTTATAAAGCAGATTGCAAAACTAAACATTTGAAGTGAAATACAGCTGGTGTCTCGCACATCTGTACAATATCACCCCTGTTTCTGTTTACTGTGCATGATTAACAAAGATATGTTTAACTCTTTATTTGAAGGTTCGAAAAGGGTATTTTGAAGAATTGGAAAATCAGAAGTGATTCTCACACTTATCTGCAAAAATGGTGTAAAACCATAAAAAGGAAGACTTAAAGTCAGACACCCAGATAAGAACTTCATAGAATGTATACAGAATATCATTTAGAGATGTTACTGAATTATGTTACTCAGACAGAGTAGAAGTGCCTGACCACTGGATTTGTACAGGATTTCTGATGATAAAATTTCAGTCATTAGGGGGTCTAGTTTTGTGTTGCTTGATAGAACTGTACAGCTCCCTGCAAACCCCCACCGCGGTGCTGAGAGCAGGACGTGCTGCTTCTAAAGGCCTTCCACTGCAGTGTGATCGTGTCAAGGCCTCATGACTCTGGTCTTTTGGAATGACTGTGTAAACTGTTTTGGTGACGTAAATTCTTAATAAAACGTTCAAATATTGAACTGTGTCGGTTTGGTCTTTATAACTCACCCTGTTATGATGGTTATTTATTTATTTGTTTGTTTGTTTGTTTGTTTGTTTATTTATGTATTGGTTTTCTCTATTTCTAGCCCATCTCTCTTTTTCTGTGCCCGATTGTTTTGGGTTAACCCTATCTAACTAAAGACCTGCTTGATTTACACATGGTCCGGTGTAACTCTGGTGTGACTGTGTCTCCCTGTGCGCTTATTTTTGTCTGTTTTCTCAATCGTTGCTGCTCCTTCTTGCCTCTGTCTGAACTCTGTTTGTGTGCTACATTTCATTTACATAACATGGTGGTGTGAACACACACACACACACACACACACACACACATTTAAAACTTAATTGAATTTATTCAATTTTTACAATTACCTTTTCTATAAATAATACGTTTGATGTATTCTGCAATGCAGGAAAATATTGGTCTTGGGTAGAAGTAGTATTTAATGATAATATGTTGATTACTGAAAGTTTCAATTACATTCTCTGTATTACATTTCTTTAAATTTTGTGCGTATTCAGGATTTTCTAAAGTTAAGACCATTTAGACTGACGTATCATTCTTTAGTTCTGTAAGTAAAAGTTGCAAACTAGTACAAATGTGGGCAAGGTGGAGGAAGGGCTGAAACTTAGTAGGATCTGGAAAAGATACAAAGAAACCTGGGGCAGTGATCTCCAGCCTGCACTCAGTATATATACACACATGCACACACACCCCGTCGCATCGAGCAAAGTGTAGGAAGGGCTGAAACTCAGTGTTCAGAGGGCCGTGATCTCCAGCCTGCAAGCAGAAAAAACCACTCACACACACACACATATACACACACATATACTTGATCATTGTATTTATTCAAGCTTTACATTAACTTTTTCTTTAAATAAGGCTTTTGATATTGTCTGTAACTTGTATTGTGTAGTAGTAGATTATATTGATTATATTGTTTATTTCTCTTTTCATTTCTTTTAATTTCATCTATGTTTCAATAGAACTCTTTTGGAGCTTCACTCGCATAGGGAAAAATATCTATTTTCCTAAATAAACGGGAGGGCATGCATAGATTTATTTTGGGTCTTCACTCGTATAGAGAAAAAGAGCTATTTTACTAAAGAATCAGGAGGGCTTAAATAGAACTCTTTTGGAGGGTTTGAAAAACAGTTGAAGACCCCCACCACCCTGTACATTCCTTTGGTGCCCTGTCAACTCCACCCTCTAATATTCTAATTTCAGTGCCATACCAACTCCACCCATAAATATGTTAATTCCACTGTCCAGCCAACCCCACCCACACATATGCTAATTATTCATTCAAGTTCAAGGTCAAAGGTCAAATCCCGGGAACCCCCCTTATAGAGTGCCCTATATTACTACTAACATATTTCACACTGTGCTGTGAACTAAACCACACATGATATTAACTGGGAGATCTTTCTCTCTTTGTAAAGTGTTCTCATTAGCTTTACAGGTGTTAAGTGTTAAACAGTTGAACATGCTCAAATATTACTTAAAAGAACAATAGATAATAAAAACTCTAGTGAACAGTCAGCATACTTTATGAACTCTGTAACATAAACATTGAAAGTAGGCAGCCCTATCCACACATATATTGACATATGACTGGTGAAGGGACACTTGCATTATGTAATGAAAGGCTTTTGTGATAAAACTATGCCAAATAAAATAATACAAGATGACTGATAGCGTAACCCCAACAACATGAACATGAGATGAAAGTAGAATCCAATCTGAAACAGGAACAAGAGATATCTGCTCACATTTGCAGCAAGGATAAAATACAATAAAATGTCCACTTCAGTGTGCAGGCAGCACACAATCGCCAAGCCTTTATAATGTGAAAGAAAATTACTATTGTACAACCAATGAAAACACCAACACCCTTTTAAATGTCATTGCTATTGTGCAATCAGCTATGACACATACCTTAGTGTTTATACAGCCCTGTAGCAGGAAGACAGGTTCACTAGTCACTGGCTGAACACGTTAACAACTGAACACAAATCCAGGAGAAACATTCAGCAGATCCACATCAGAGAAACAATTATGATTTGGACAGCATTTATTGTAATACAAGTTCTCTTGATTCTGTTTTTGATATTTACAAACCGTTCTAGGTGAGTAACAAATGCTTTTATTTAATTTTTTTTATATATTTGTATTAGGCTGGCTGTTGTATTTATTTTCTAAGCTATGGCACACAGTGCTTTGTGAAACATTCAGTCTGTAAATGAATGAATGTAGAAGTTAAATATTTGATAGTTTTTTATATGTAAGGTTTTTATTTCTATCCAATTACACTGGCTCAGTAAAAAAAAATGGGTTTGTTAGAATGTATGTGTGTGAAAATATCTGTGCGTAAACTGCTGGCCAGTAAGGGAGACAGGACAATATTGTTATGATCACTCTTAGGAGGAGTGACAGAAATAGTTTTGTACAAGGAATTGTAAGATGTGTGAAATTCAATTATTTAGAGACAATCAACAAAAACTGAAAAAATGTGAATTATGTTTCTCCATCCAAAGTAATTGTTTCTTTGCCCCAACTACCTATTCCAATTCAACATCAAATCTCATGAGACAGTATTAACAGAAGATTTACAGCTTGAAAATTCCACAAAACCAAAATGATTAGTTATAGCAAGAATGGAAATTAAAACTATAGAAAGTCTGAAAACTCAACTCTCTCAACTTTTAACTTTGAGAGAAAATCAAATTGATTATCAAACAGTTGCATATTGTGTACAATAAATTGGGTCCTGTGAAAACTACAAGGAAATCTGATTTATGAACTGCATTTATTTTTTTATTTGATAAACTGAAGATATCAACCAAGCTACACCATAGTATAAATAAATAATGTATATGTAATAAGCAATCCGCAATACTTCAACCATTGCCTAATATTAAATACCCATAATCATTATTTACCTCATGCTCCTAGACTAAAATAGTACATATTACACAGTAGCAATTGGGTTGTTTTATATATATATATATATACATACATACATTCATACATAAATTAAGGGTCAAGAAAATAAAATACTTGGAAATGTTTTAAACTGAAAGAAAAAATAATTTGGTAATATGTCCCTGGAAATAAATAAATAACATCCTAATAAATACAATATTTCAGCATCATTGCTATGCAACTCTTATGCACACAAATGTAATAATCCTCCAACTGAATTATATCTTTCAATTTATATACATTTAAATTAATTAATCCACTAAAAAGCAATGTGCTTTAGTTTGCATGTATTTACTGTCTATGTAGTATGATTTCAACCTCAGTTTGTTTATTATTTATTTATTTTAAAGGTAATGAAAGGATTGTGTTCATATTGCATAATGTGGAATACCTATAACTGCAACACTTTATTAGGAAATATTATAACAGGCCAATAGTTGACAGTTGACACTCCAAGGTGTTTTTGACTATCTGATTTTCCATGTGAGTTTCTTAGGGCCCTGTAGCTGGCATTATGGCTCATAGGAATATGATGTTATAGATATTTATTTTAATTTAATTGAAAAATTGCCTTAACAAAATTATTTCTCTTTAGGTAATCAGCATTTTGTCTGCATTTTTATGACCTCCCTTTTGATGTGAATGTAGACAGCAGGAATGAAACTTCAGTCAAGTTTAATATATACATTTTGTACATTAAAACAGTTTGTATTAAATTATTGTTAATTTCATTATATTAATTACATAAACAGCCACCTTCATTTTCCATCAACAGGCACTTTCTATGTTTAAATAAATAAGGATTATTTATGTTATATACACTTACAGGGAGACATTCAGCCAAATAATATTACAGGAAAGCAAAACATTCAGTAATTACATGAAACGATTAGAAATTTTTCATATTTTGTTAATGATTTTAGTAATTTTACAAAATGTCTAGTTATAGTATTTGACTGTTACTTAAATACACTAATATTTGAAGGATGTGTAAATAGACGTACCTTTTGAGGGTTCCAAATGGTCTAGGTTGATTTCCAAGTTAAGGGCCAGTCCTTTAAAGAGCAAAGTTGTTAATAATACAAACAAAGAGGCACAATTGTAAAAAATGAATAAAAACAAACAAACTAAAAATAAAACAAAACAAAAACCCTGCTCTAAAAACTCTAATGCTCTAAACTAAACTCAGAATAAACTGACACTTAAAGGACTACTAACCACTATTTCTGACTGCTCACTGATGCTTAATGTTGTTAGGATTGTTTGGTTTGCTTGCTTCTTTATGTATTGTAATGATTCATTGAGGATGTGTCCATATTCTGAATATCTGAATAGCAAAATATCTCTCTGAATAATAATAATAATAATAATAATAATAATAATAATAATAATAATAATAATAATAATGCTTAATGTATACATATTATGTTTTTATATTTTACATCACTTTACATCACTTATGTTTTTAGTATGTATCTCTTTAGTGCAGAAGCATATTAGGGCCACGTAAGCAGTGTTTTTTGTATTTTTTTCTCTCAGAGAGAGGGCACACAGGGGGGTTATATTCTGAGAAAAATGTCAGAATTTCTGTGGGAAAAATAAACTCCCTATGTATAAAGTACTGACGTACAGTATGGACTGGTGCTGACACACTCCCACTAATATTGTCTGTATTACTGATTGATCTGCAGCTACAAGATGACTACATAGAAAAGTAAATAAAATGTGTGCTACTTTGTGGATCAGACTGCATTTAATCATTATATAATATTACTTAAATTAATTTGAGCCTGATGTCATCTTTTATAAAAATTAAAATAATTAAATCCTTTTGTTTTTGTTTCTTTCTTTCTCCACACAACACTGCTTTGAGTCCGTAAATATCAGCACCTGATGTAAGTTTATCCTCTACAAGTTTGATTACTCTTAGAAAACTGCACTGGCAAAACTAACTTGGCACATTGGCATTATGAAGATGTTTTTTAGTATACTATTACATAATAATTAAATACAATCACAGCAACAATGTAGAAATTGCTTTTGTGTTGATACCCTCTAACAAATTGTGGCTTGTAATGCTGATTTTATCTTATTACATTTTGAATAGGACAGGGGAGGATTGAAAGAACATTATAACATTCTTAAATTCTCACAAAGACTTATTAAAAATAATAATCATATTTATTTCTTAGCAGATGCTCTTACCCAGGGAGAATTACAGTTTTCACAAGAAACATTATCAAAGCATTAAAGCAAATTATTGTTACTCGCAATGCAAGCCCAATTTCAAAGATAAATATTGGTCACACTTTATAAAACGGTGGTGTGATTCCCCATGAAATAATATATGAATATATGATTAACACATGAATATGCCATGCGTCTCAGAGTTCCGATGTAAATCCCATGTATAACAGGGTGAAGCTGAGGGGACACCAGTCTACATATTGATCAAAATCAACAGTACAACTTACAATACATTTTATAGTATGACTACACTATAGTTTACTTTCCATATATTTAAAATGCGCCATTGATGTTTAAAATGTTAAAATGAACATGCCTATACAAATCCAAATTTCATGTAAAGTTAATTAATAGGCTACATACAAAATGCAATTTGTCCCATCAGTGTCAGTTCAACACACAATGGAAATATCCCAAAATACAAGAATAGCGACATTATTGAATCAAGTCATTCAAGGAAATTATGTTACAGTCAAACTAATTCCACAAGTCACATTAAAATTACAAGATCTTGTAATTCTTATTGACTGGCCTCTACGACTTATAAGTACAAATGCATACATTTAGGTCCATAAATATTTGGACAGTGATACGATTGTCATCATTCTGGGTAGCTACATCCAAATTGGGTGAATGGTGTAGGAACATAATCATGAATTAAATTGTGAGTTTCAGTAGTTGGTTGCAAATCCTTTGCAGTCAATGACTGCCTGAAGTCTGGAACCCATAGACATCACCGGATGGTGGGGTTCTTCCCTGGTGATGCTCTGCCAGGCCTGCACTGCAGCTGTCTTTAGTTCCTGCTTGTTCTTGGGGCGTTTTGCATTCAGTTTTGCCTTCAGCAAGTGAAATGCATGCTCAATTGGATTCAGTGTCCAATGAGTTTTGAGGCATTTGGCTGAATCTGAGCAGATAATATTGCCCTAAACACTTCAGAATTCATCCTGCTGCTTTTGTCATCAATAAATACAAGGGAACCAGTTCCCTTGGCAGCCATACACGCCCATGCCATAACATGCTTCACAGATTAGGTGGTATGCTTCAGATCATGAGCAGTTCCTTCCCTTCTCCATACTCTTCTCTTCCCATCATTTTGGTACAAGTTGATCTTTGTCTCATCTGTCCATAGGATGTTGTTCCAGAACTGTACAGGGTTCTTTAGATGTTTTTTTGGCAAACTCGAATCTGGTTTTCCTGTTTCCTGTTTACATCTTGTGGTAAACCCTCTGTATTTACTCTGGTGAAGTCTTCTCTTGATTGTTGACTTTGACACAGATACGCCTACCTCCTGGACGATGTTCTTGATCTGGCCAACTGTTGTGAAGGGGTTTTTCTTCACCAGGAAAAGAATTATACTACCACATATCTACCACAGTTGTTTTCTGTGGTCTTCCTGAGCTTACCAGTGCATTCATTCTTTTTACGAATGTACCAAATAGTTGATTTGGGCACACCTAATGTTTTTGCTATCTCTCTGATTGGTTGGTTTGTTTGTCAGCCTAATGATGGCTTGCTTCACTCGCAGTGGCAGCTCTTTGGACTTCATATTGAAGGTTAACAGCAACAGATTCCAAATACAGGTGCCACACTCAATTTCTCTCTCTAAAGTTCCAGACTTCAGACAGTCATTGTGTTGTGGCTTTTGGTCTGCCGGACCTTTTCCTTTCAGAGTTTCCTCCAGTTTCCAAGTGCCTTTTGATGGTGTAGGAAACTACTCACTGAAACCTTGGCTTTCTTTGCAATTTCTCTAAAGGAAAGACTTATACTGTTAAGGGTTTAAGGGTTAGTCTGTGTGTTTTCCTTTGGTAATTGCCTTTTTCTCACCATTATTTGAGCAATATACTACTTCCTGCAGTACAATACTGTCTAAGTAATGCTTAAGAGGGTGTAGTAACACAGTCTGTTTTATAACACTGATTTTATACAGACAGAGGGTTTATAAGTAATCAACAAAAGTTGAGACACCTGTAGGAATTGTTAGCATCAACTTTCAAGGCTTTACAATTGCTTCCAATGCTGCAGAACAGCTGTATGTTGTTAACCCATTACTTGTTCTTTGAAAAGGCCTTTTTTATAACTCTGAAATGTACGTTATTTTTCAGTTTGTGGTAACCTAAACATTTTGTTTAACCTCTGGCAGTTTGCCGCTTATCTTTGTACAATTTCAGGTTATTCACTGGACTTGAACTGCTTAAATTTCAATAAAAACTGGAAAAATTAAGTGTTCTAAAACTTTTAATTTTAGTTGTCAAACACCTGCTAAATATGAGATAACAAGGACTCCTCTATTAGACTGCTAAAAGCAAATGAATAAAACTATGATTCATATCCTGTGTATCATTTTGGAAACAATTTGCATATACTTTTTTAACTAATAAGAACCTTAAGTAGTCTTTGATAAAATGTATTATTTTAAGTACTGTTCATGAGGTTTTTAAAAGACTAGCAAGGCCTGAGCATGGCTGTAATAATTAAGACTAGCAGTTTGTCCCTGGACGTCTCACTGTCTCAGATCTTGTATGAGAGTTAAGAATTTAGCTTGAGAGATCACCCTCAACTAATTAGCTAGTGTTAAAAGTTAGCAAGAACAATCTGACATTTAAAATTGAGTAGTTCCTTGGACTTAATATTAAAATCTTCCACTTCCTCTGTTTTCCCAATGGCTTCTTATTGCCTTCTCCACGGAGATGTTGTGCTTGTTTTAGCTAATTAGGTAACTTTGAACAGGTAAACCAGACCTGTAGCCTTACCCTGAGTTCAGCCTCAATTAATGTAAACTTTGTGCTCCACCCACTGGCAATGGCTGAAATATTTTGGCAGTAAGCATGATATGTATTGCACAATCACAAAACATTTGTGAACATATTGGTATGTTACGTCATCATAAGAACATAAGAAAGTTTACAAAAGGCCATTCACCCTATCATGCTCGTTTAGTGTCCATTAATAACTAAGTGATCCAAGGATCCTATCCAGTCTATTTTTGAATGTTCCCAAGTTTTCAGCTTCAACCACATCACTAGGGAGTTTGTTCCAGATTGAAACTCTCTGTTTGAAGAAGTGTCTCATGTTTTCTGTCTTGAATGTGTTGAAGCCCAATTTCGATTTTTGTCCCCGGGTCCATGTGTCCCTGCAGATCTGGAAAAGCTCCTTCAGTTTGATGTGGTTGGTATACTTCATGATTTTGAAACCTTGAATCAAATCCCACCCAAAGTCTTTTCTGTTCCAGGGTGAAAAGGTTCATCATGGTCATCAGATCTTCATCTTGAGTTTGTAATATCAGCATATATCGTGGCTAATCACTCCTTAATGAGGCAACTAATTACTTTTTTCATAAATCAGCTGATGTAATGTTGTTTTTGTTTGTCTCAATGAAGAGTTTCAAGTGATATGCAAGTTTTAAGAATTAATATGTCACTAATCCTCTACTGCACACATTATGATAGAATTATGGAAACAGATATATACTTATTATCTAAATTAGAAGTAATGTTGAGTAAAATAAAAAGTATAAAAATGCTGAGCAGGCCCAGTTGAACCTCGATTTTGGATCAAGATCAAGGAAAGGATCTAAGTGACTTTGAAAGAGGGGTAATTATTAGGGCATGACTGGCAGGAGCTTCAGTGACACAAACTGCTCAGCTGGATAGTGTTCTCAACAAGTGGGTGAGTGCATGTGTGGAGACACCAAGAGAACGGTACAGGCCTGACTGCTTGACCCCTACAGTGAGGGGGGTCTGGAGTTTCTGCTGTGGGGAGCATTTTCCTGGAATGGTTTGGGTCCACTTGTCCCCAGCAAATCATTACAACGTTATTCTGAGTGATCACCTTTATCCTATGGTGAAACATTTCTATCCCGATGGGAGTAGTCTCTTCCAGGATGACAATGCCCCCATCCACAGGGCATGAGGGCTCACTGAATGGTTTGGTGAGTATGAAAATAATGTGAATCATATGCTATGGCCTTCACAGTCACTAGATCTCAACCCAGATCACTGGGATCACAATCACTATATCATCATCAAAACACTAAATGAGGGAATATATTTTAGAAAATGGTGTTCCATCCCTCCAGCAGAGTTTCAGAGACTTGTAGAATCTGTGCCAAGGCGCATTGAAGCTGTTCTGGCAGTTTGTGGTGCCCAGCACCTTACTGAGACACAAATATGTTGGTTTTTCCTTTAATTTGTCACCCATCTATATGGATTTTGCTCATTTACACTGTAACATTTGCCATACAAACTACTTTATACACTTTGTGAACTAAGAATGAAAGACAAACAACAAATTATGAATCAGAATTTGTGCTTTATTCTTCTAAACTATGCAATATTTTATCTAATTTTAATTAAATTAATCAAACACTTAAAAAATAACCTTGTTGATGTCCATGAAATCACACTTCTAGTTTTGGAAGTCTACAAAAAAAAAAAAAAAAACATATTGTTTGTGGAGGTCCATGAAGCAGTTCCTTTCACAGCTGAAGCACAAGTAGACTTCAGACTTGATGCCCTTTACTCTCACAATACCCTCACAGCCAGCCTATTTACACCTCCTCTTCTGTGCATAGCAGGCCAATGGTTTGTCTGGTCTGGCCGTGCTAGCAGTGGGTAGACAGATACTCTTCTCTGCCAGACCACACTTTACACTCTATGAGGGCTTGCCCTTGTGCTTGAGCACTCCTTTGTTTTCTTGGCACAGACAGTATGCATTCTCTATAGTGAGATGAGCCTCTCCAGGGACCCCTAGTTCTCTGTAGACTCTGCAAAGGGGAGCCACCCTTCCTACACCACACATGGAAGACGATGCAGTGGTACCATTTCCTTGGTGTGGTAGAGGTAAATGAGAGAATCCATTAGATCCACTCCCCCCATTGTTTGGTTGTAGACAGACACAATGTTGGTATGTGTTACTATAAACGACCTCCTTTTTATCCCACCTCTCCACTGTTGAGGTTGGTATGACATTAGGTGCTTAAGAACCACTTGTCATAGTAAAGCTTGTGGGACATGGGGAGGCCAGCTGCAGAACGATGTTTCCGCTAGCACATAGGTCTGTAGAACCAACCAGTCGAGCAATCGAACCTGTATAGAAGTTGTAAGCAATTCCATTCTTGTCGCACAGTACAAATATTTTGACCCACCACCGCCTTGCTTTCATGGGATTTTCTCATCCACACACAGGTGCTCATCCAATGGTATTGTGTTGAAGCTCTCCTGAGCTTTTAGTATTGGCCTCACTTTGAAAAGATTATCATATAAATTGTCTGAAGTCTTCAGATGGATTATAAATTGGACAGCCCACGGTTGTAATGCAGTATTGCCATTCTACCATTGCACAAAAATTATAACAAAAAAATATAATTTATGAAAACTTTTTAAAATGGTAAATCTGATGTCTTAATTTACCAGGGATGATTGAGCATTGTTTATAACATAATCAACTTAATGTACAAATGTCAATGAGCCAGACCATTTTCTTAAAAGAACAGATTATTATACAGAAAATTATTAACCAGCATTTTTTGGTGCTTTCAACATTCAAATCATTCTGCCTCAACATGACCTTTACCCACCCATTTTTTTTAAGGTGACTACACAAAAGGCTTTTTACTATTCCTTTTGTAAACATATTACACCTCAGGGTGTGCCATTTTTCCATTCCTTGGCAAACAGCACATGTGAGATTGATTATAGATAAATATATAGTTTAAAGTTAATTTTGTGAAACCTTTTGTTATAATTAATTCTTGCCTCCACGCTTTTCTTCATTGTTTCTGTGTTTATATTTTCACCACAATGATAATGAAGGTGTGATATTATTGATACTCTGCAATGTCAATGTGTAAATATATATATATACAGTGGGGGAAAAAGGTATTTGATCCCCTGCTGATTTTGTATGTTTGCCCACTGACAAAGAAATGATCAGTCTATAATTTTTGTTGTAGGTGTATTTTAACAGTGAGAGACAGAATAACAACAAAAAAATCCACAAAAACGCATTTCAAAAAAGTTATAAATTGATTTGCATGTTAATGAGGGAAATAAGTATTTGACCCCTTTGACTTAGTACTTGGTGGCAAAACCCTTGTTGGCAATCACAGAGGTCAGACGTTTCTTGTAGTTTGCCATCAGATTTGCACACATCTCAGGAGGGATTTTGTCCCACTCCTCTTTGCAGATCCTCTCCAAGTCATTAAGGTTTCGAGGCTGACGTTTGGCAACTCATACCTTCAGCTCCCTCCACAGATTTACTATGGGATTAAGGTCTGGAGACTGGCTAGGCCACTCCATGACCTTAATGTGCTTCTTCTTGAGCCTCTCCTTTGTTGCCTTGGCTGTGGGTTTTGGGTCATTGTCATGCTGGAATACCCATCCACGACCCATTTTCAATGCCCTGGCTGAGGGAAGGAGGTTCTCACCCAAGATTTGACGCTACATTGCCCCGTCCATCGTCCCTTTGATGCGGTGCAGTTGTCCTGTCCCCTTAGCAGAAAAACACCCCCAAAGCATAATGTTTCCACCTCCATGTTTGACGGTGGGGATGGTGTTCTTGGGGTCATTCCTCCTCCTCCAAGCACGGCGAGTTGAGTTGATGCCAAAGAGCTTGAATTTGATCTCATCTGACCACAACACTTTCACCCAGTTCTCCTCTGAATCATTCAGATGTTCATTGGCAAACTTCAGACGGGCCTGTACATGTGCTTTCTTGAGCAGGGGGCCTTGCGGGCGCTGCAGGATTTCAGTCCTTCACGGCGTAGTGTGTTACCAATAGTTTTCTTGGTGACTATGGTCCCAGCTGCCTTGAGATCATAAACAAGATCCTCCCGTGTAGTTCTGGGCTGATTCCTCACCGTTCTCATGATCATTGAAACTCCACGAGGTGAGATCTTGCATGGACCGAGGGAGACTGACAGTTATTTTGTGTTTCTTCCATTTGCGAATAATCGCACCAACTGTTGTCACCTTTTCACCAAGCTGCTTGGCGATGGTCTTGTAGCCCATTCCAGCCTTGTGTAGGTCTACAATCTTGTCCCTGACATCCTTGGACAGCTCTTTGGTCTTGGCCATGGTGGAGAGTTTGGAATCTGATTGATTGATTGCTTCTGTGGACAGTTGTCTTTTATACAGGTAGCGAGCTGAGATCAGGAGCACTCCCTTTAAGAGAGTGCTCCTAATCTCAGCTCGTTACCTGTATAAAAGACACCTGGGAGCCAGACATCTTGCTGATTGATAGGGGATCAAATACTTATTTCCCTCATTAACTTGCAAATCAATTTATAACTTTTTTGAAATGTGTTTTTCTGGATTTTTTTGTTGTTATTCTGTCTTTCACTGTTAAAATACACCTACCATTAAAATTATAGACTGATCATTTCTTTGTCAGTGGGCAAACGTACAAAATCATTAAGGGATCAAATACTTTTTTCCCCCACTATATATATATATATATATATTTATTTATTTTTTCTGTTCGTAAATAAAATTATCTGGGAGAACCAGTGTAAATGTTTGTGTGGCAAACTGTTTGGGAAGCTTTCTGGGGGTTACATTTCTGCATTTTCCCAGCATTAATGTCTTTTATGAAAATTACAGAATTGTAAATCCACTGTAGCAGCAGTGGGTCCTGGAGGGCTGCAGGTTTTATAAGTCTATTTACATCCCCATCTTCTCACAACTTAGAAACAATATTTAATTGCTTTGGTTTAGCAAATGCATATAGTATTATGGTGGAACAAAATCCAGAAGGCACTGCAATCCTCCAGAAATAGGGTTCTGAGGAATTGCATTTATACTTTTGACTCATAGCTAGTTCTAAATAGGTGATTTCTTATTAGATTGAATTGTACAGACATGCAATACACTGGCTGTATCTCCATTGTGTCCGATACCTTCTGTTCGGCCGTAGATATATTGTAGAGCAGGGAAGTAGCACACATCAAGATATTTCTTGGCACATCAGCAGTTTTCAGATACGATTGTCAACCTTGTATTTGTGTGTTGTGTTTGAGTGTGTGAGGTCACTCAGCGCAATTTCACAACCAACATGACACAACTGTATTTTCAGTGGATGAACATCAACGGATTTGAAATGGAACTGATTGACTTCCAGAGCTCAAACATCTGGGTGTCACAGTTCAAATAATTGCACAGTGAGCTTGAAAATGAAAGACTGTGACAATTCAAGATTGTTCACGCGTTGTTGGTCTTCCATTCCATCAGAGTATACCTGCATGCAAAAAGTAGCTTTTGCTATTCTTTCAGCATTTGGTTCTATTTAGTGTTGTGAACAATTGTTTTCACAAAGAAAACCATTCTAAATCCAGTAAGAATCCGTCTTACCATCCACTATTCATATGCCTGTTTGCACCCGATGACAGCAATCAGAAGCAGGGCCAGGGATGTCACGAAGATGAGACAAGTAATGTTATATATTTTAAATGTATGGTACCTTTATTATTATTATTATTGTTGTTGTTTCTATTATATTTACCAGATAATTAAAGTGATATGAAATGTTCTTATTTTCATTTGGTGTTTTAAAGAAATTGCCCTTAATGTTCTGTATCAGTTTAAATAGGTATTGTAATGTTTATTATTACAATTGATTAACACCAATGCTGTGAGTACTTATAATCCTCATTGGTGAATATGTAGTCAGGTCAGTTTCCCGTTTTATGTGTAGCTGGTCTATTATTTTTCATTTGAAGTCTATGCAACACCTGAGACCTTACAGTTAGTATTGGTTATGCTTATATTTGTCATTTAATTTAAATCGTATACCTGGACCACCAGCATCTTAAAAAGTGGAGGATGCAGGTTTTTTTGGCACTTTGTCCCCAAAACTTTACAGACATTGTTGTAGAGGATTTCTTCATGCACATTTGTGATTAGATCTGTATTGTTATGAAGTAGAACTGTGTTGAGTTATGTTTTGGCTTGTTTGTAAATGTGGTGTATGTGGGAGGCAGCAAGTGTACTCTCCCACTGCAGAAATGTCATAATGTGTCTTTTAAAGACAGAGATAGTTGTTGCTGCTGGTATTGAATGTTGCACAAAAATGCTGTTCTTTGCATGATAACAGTTAATTTTGAAGTAGATTAAAGACGTTTGGGCAGATGTTTGTATCCTTTGCATAATTCACCTTAATTGCAATATAAAAATTCCTAACAGAAAAAACTAAAAGATATAAGTAACAAAAGTGAAAATGAAAATCGAATAAACTTGAATATTTACAAGTCAGTCTATGAAAATTACAGCTTTGAATGTATCTGCTTTATAAAATTGGCAGGAAGAAAGCAAATTTAAATCAATCACAGCAGTTATATTTGAAGTGGAAATCCATTTTGGCCATGTGAATGGTTTTCCTGTCAAATTAGACTACTTTGAAGAAGTAGACATATGATACCTTTTTAGCTGTAAGATTTTATTTTCTGTTTACCGTGCATGCTTATACCTGTGAAGGACGATGACAGTTGCCTATTTATACACTTATGCAAATATCTTCTATTTTCCAGGAGGGGGGTGAACTTCCTATTATTTTCAATGATGAATGGAATTATATTAAATTTGCCTTACTGCTTTGCACACTTCAAACAGTTCAAGTGGAGTACAAACTGCAGAATCACTTTAGATATTACTTCATGATTGTGAGGAGGCAAACTTGCTCCTCACAGAGCCAGCTTAGATGTCTCCTTTTGATAAGGGCAATCGGTAATTTTATTAAGTTTAGTTGTGTTAAGATCTTTATTAAATCCTGTAAAAACCTTGATTTGTTTGGATTGTGGGAGTGATATACATGTCTGTGCACCGCCATTTTGGTTGAATTAAAGGGGTGTGGGTCATAAAATGGCATGGTATTTAAAGGGGCGGGCAAGGGCAAGTTTATCTATGGGGGGAGTAGATTGAACAGTGGAATCTGGGTTAATGAGATTATTGAAATACTTTTTATTTTGGGGGGAATTTTATGGAAAACACAAAGTTAAGTTGTGGGTTTAAGTTTACTTTATTTTATTGTTAATTTTACATAAAAGTTTTCTTTGTTGGTTTAAACTGTGGGAGGAGTCAGCCTGCCAGCACCAATATAAGGGTGCTGGATGCTTCAGTAGAGAGACTTCGCCCCGTACACATACTGCCATTAGGCCAGATTAAATCAAAACTTTGACCCACCCACTAATAGCAAACTACAAACCTGTACATCATAGCGGTTACATTTCTGATTAGAAGAAAGTGGCATCTTACTAAAAATGAAGCCGCAACTGTAGTTTTCTATTAGCGGATGGGTCAAAGTTTTTATTTAATCCAGGCCTTGGTTTCTGTTAAGACTGAAGTATGTATTTGTTTAGTTGATGCTATTTTCAGTTACATTTAGCTTTTAGTGACAAAGAGTCCTGAGTTTATTTTATTATTTTAGTTTTGTATAGTTTGTTTCGACTTATTTTTGCTGACTGTGATTTTTGGTTTCCTGCTTGAACACCACCCTATTTTGGAATAAACTTTTTTTTTTTTTTTTGCACTACTCCTTTGTGTTCCCACAACTTTGTTTCTCCCTCATCGAGCATCTGGGAGGGCTCCTTCACAATGATCAACAAAAAGAGTACATGAGACTACATTTGTTTTTCAAATTTTTGTATGTAGTATGTTTATGATTCAGTTGTTTTATCCAGGTGAAACTGAAACTAAGATTTGACACTCAAAGCATAGCAAAGAAATAAATTCCTCATATTTATTTTTATAAATTCAAACAAAGAACTCCATACAATTATCCTGAATATTGTCTGAATGTATTTCTTTGTATGCTTTTAATATCAAAATTAATAGCAAGAGTAAACAGTCATTTAAATATTCTCCCTGGCTCATGGTCAATGTATAGGTTTTATTTTCTATGATTACAGGGAATCACAAAACTGCAGGTGTTCTTTTGTATATTGTACACTTTATTTTAATTTACTATAAAACAAAATCTATCTTTACATGGTACACACTACTTCCACACAAATATGTGTGTAAGTATACAAAAAGCAATTATGTATAATTTTATTTTCATAATTTATTTTGTTTCTATACTCCTTGTTTATCCTTTGATGAAACCACCAAAGATGCAAGAAGTTTTTAGGTGCATTCAAATTTGTGTAAAGCATTAGCAGGTTGTTTTCGCAGATGCTTTTTATTTTAAGAACAGAGAGACACTCCCACAGCACTGTGAAACATAACACATGAAAATATTGTTTTGCACAGCAAATTATTTTTGGTTTAATACCAAGAAATCGTAACTGTGCACAATTACTAATAATCTATTACTGCTACTTATTCTGCGAAATTCTGCAAATCCGTCTTTGACAGTCATGACAGTTTTTCACAGAACTTTTAACTCCATATCACTTACAGCACCAAGTATATAATTTCATATTCATTAGATGTTATTCCCAGTTTATTGAGTAGAATGACTGTAAGACGTAAGACTGAAAATGCTTTTAATATGATTTAATAACATTTGATCTGCCTAAGCTTGCATTAACTGTGTGGCATACAATTACATTGAATATAATTTTTTTCTATATCAAGGTCCAGATCTGACCAGGTCACCTTTGATTGTAATTGAACCTGAAAATGTAATATGAGGCATTGTCAGAAGTACATATCTTTTTACAATCCAGATCAAAAGACGAACCGCCTCTGGATAAAGGCTTCATTCCATGGCTGGGCCATGCCATTGACTTTGGAAAAGATGCTGCAAGATTTTTAACACGAATGAAGAACAAACATGGAAACATATTCACTGTAAGACCTATGTTTTTTTTTGTTTTTTCAAATGCAATAAAATAAAACACAAAAAAAACATCTCACGTAAATTCTAAATGTGTGGGGCTGTACAGCTAACTTATTTGATTATGAAAAGTTTCCTATTTGTATACAATGATTCTTCCAAACACCTTCACATTAGATATATGTATCAATAAATGCTTGTAGATACAGTTTCTCATGAACATTCTGGAGCATAAATGGGTAAATTAATTTTTATGTAACATGAAATGTTGTTCTAATCTATAGGTGCGTGTGGCTGGACAATATGTGACTGTCCTGTTGGATCCAAATTCATATGATGCTGTCATTATGGATTCAACATCACTTGACTTCACTCTCTATGCACAATTATTAATGCAGAGAATATTCAACCTTCAACTTCCCCAGCATAATCCCAAAACAGAAAGGGAAATGATGAAGAAGTAAGTAATAACTTCTATATAAATGTTTGATAAAAGCACAGAGTATGCATGTCTTTAGCACCATGGGTTAAGCAGATAGAAAGAATTCTTTAAAAAATATTAAATCACTCCTATTCAGTCCTGTGACAAATATAGTTATATTGTTTATTTCATTTGCAAAGAACATAGTTCAAATGTTTATATATATTTCACAAAGTTAATACTGGAGAACATTACAAAGAGATTTTAGTGAAGTAAATGTTATTTGAAAGCTTTTAAATTCTGGTAATGGCAGCAGATAGAATGGTTACTTATGAAGAACCAACAGGCTCAAGTAAACAGTAGAGTAAAAACTAACTGCAAATTTCACATCCATATGATTTAATCTGTTAACAGGATCTAGAACATTAACTACTCCAAAATAGCCTTTTTATAAATAAATCCAGTTGATAGAAGGTTTTTACAAACTATTGGATGTATCAACCTATATATAATAAAACTTTTTTTTCATTTATCCATGTGTATTTATCCAAAACATTTTGCTGATGAAATTACGAACCACTCTTCCTATCTTTGACAGCTTCCAATTTTAGATTTTCAGGAGCATACAAATGGCATTCAGAACTGAGCAAGGAAACATGCAAGTTGGGAGCAAGTTGATCTTTATTGTTAAAAAACAAGCCATTCTCAACACTTGCCGCTCTTGTCAAATTATCATTTCTTATTTAAATTAAGATTTTATTTTGTACTTCTGTTTCATGGTCTTCGCACTTTTTTCGCATTACCTTCCCTTGCGGGGCAGATGTACTGTGATCGCCATCTTAATGGATATCCCAATACCTTCGGAACAAGTGAAGGGAGCCTAATCAAGCTTTTGTGCTTTTCCCAGAACTCTTTGTGTTAAAGGCGGAGACAAGTCAATTCGTAAATTTTGGATGACATATAACATTACATTTAACATTTGGGTGCATATAAATGTAATGCAAATACACTCACCTAAAGGATTATTAGGAACACCTGTTCAATTTCTCATTAATGCAATTATCTAATCAACCAATCACATGGCAGTTGCTTCAATGCATTTAGGGGTGTGGTCCTGGTCAAGACAATCTCCTGAACTCCAAACTGAATGTCTGAATGGGAAAGAAAGGTGATTTAA